>NC_050495.2:0-1334498 GCF_012460135.2 Molothrus ater
AATTACATAATCAAAGGAATAAATGCGACAGCATATCAAAGGCGAAATGCAGGGGGAAAAAAAAGGTTTTTAAGGGACAGCTTTTCGAGGGGAAAGAAGAAACTGCAACTAAATAGATAAACAAACTTAAGAGAAATAGGAAAATGGTCCTAAGTAAGCAGAAGATCTGAAAATCTTTAAAGAGATGGGCACAGAGGAGGAATAGGGAGGTCATAAGCTCTAATTTTCTGGGGGGAACAAATACCATCTGGAGCCTGTGATAACTTTAAAAGTGGGTCCCCAAGAAGAAGAATTGGAATTTGTAATAGACTCAGGGGCAGAGAGAACCTGCCTGTTAAATATTCCAAAAAGTTATAGTGTGAGCAAACATATAGTGAAAGTAACAGGGGCAAAGAGAGAAAGTTTTATATTTCTAGTCATTAAAGATGTAGTAATTGAGGGAAGAAACTAAAATTTGGATGGGAGATGTCTTATTGGTCCCAGGGGCAGGTAGCAATTTATTGGGAAGAGTCTTACAAGTGCAATTAAGAATAGGAGTTATATCAGAAAATAGGAAAATGACAGCTAGAGTTTTAAAATTATTTAAAAGAGGATGAAGAAAAAAAAAACAACAAAGAAGTTTGAGGTGGGGAAGGAAATAGGGGAAGATTAAATATCAACCCCATAAGGGTTACAATTGAGAGAGAAGATTGTCCCGTACGTGTACATCAGTATCCTGTATCTTTAGAAGGACGGGAAGGTTTGAAGCCGGTAATAGAAGGACTAATAAAGGATGGGGCATTAGAACCTTGTATGTCTCCTCATAATATCCCTATTCCCCCAATAAAGTCTGATGGGAGTTATAGACTAGTACAAGATTTAAGGGAGGTTAATAAAAGAACTCAGACTCACTACCCAGTGGTAAAATATCTTAGACACTTAATAAATAGAAGTAGCTAGAAAACCAACCATGAGAAAATTGCAAGAATTTTATTCATTCTCCCTCCCTCTTCAAAGAGAGAGATCAGAAAATTACCTAGATTATTGAAATATTATAGATTGAGGGGTACACACAAGTAGCAAAATTTGTGTATGAAAAAAACGGACAGAAGGAGATGATATAAAACAGACCAAAGAAGATATTGTTAAATTAAAAGAGTTAAGCTAAAACTAGCCTAAGTACCAGCTTTAAGCTTACCTTTGTTAGAAAAGTCATTTATCATTTATACATAAATACAGAAAATGGAGTACCTCATAAAATTTTAATTCAAGGCTAAGGAAGAATAAAAAATATCTAGTAGCTCATATATCAAAGATGTTGGACTCAGTAAGCCACAGCTAGCCAGTAGGTATTTAACAGCTACTGCAATCCTAGTAAAAGAAAGTTGTAAGCTTACTTTTGGAAGTAATTTAGTTAGATTCAGTTCATACTGTCTGAAGTGTGTTGAATCAAAAAAAACAGGTAAGAAGAGAAGAAAGAGAGAAGTTGAAGTAGGGAGGTGGTTAGCAAACTCTGAGATGTTAGAATGTGAAGTGATGACATCTTGGTGCTAGAAGAGAGCAGAAGTGTGAATGCGGGGTTTTTGCATGAAAGGCAGGGAAGTGTCTTAACACACGGTTGTTAGGAGGTTATTCAATGCCGAACTGAGGTCCAGAAAGGGTTTAGCAGAACGGGCTCTCCTTGAAGGGAAAAGAGGAGAAGTTGACTAGAGAAAGGAAAAGAATGTCAGGAGCACCTGGGGACGCCAGGTTTGGGGTTGTCAAGGTTGGGAGGTGTCTGGCCGCTCCCTACGAGCGGCGGGGTCTCGGAGGCTGTGGCAGGGACTGATCCATGGAGGTGACCCGGCGGCAGTGCTGGCAGCAGGGGACACACGGGTTTGCCGGCCAGGAGCAGGCTGGCGCCGTGGCGGTACTGCCGGGGGGGCTCCCAGGCTGCCAGGGTCCCGAGTCGAGGATGGCAGTGTCAGCCCCGGTAAGTAGGCCGAGAGAGAGAAGGAAAGAGAAAGAGAGAGAAGAAGAGAGAGAGAGGGCAAAAGGGACCCAAGGCTGCCCCCAGGGTCCCCATGCCCATGGCTGCTCTCCCCTGCTCCGGCCCTGCAGCGAAGTGGCAGCACGGCATTGACAGCAAGGCCGTGAAAAGAGCGGGAGGGGGCTAGGACTAAAAGATAAAATCAAAGCAGAGATTGCTGACTCTCCAAACCTCACAAAGTGGTTTGTTTTTCTTAAGTAAGAAGGTTTTTGGTTTTTTCTTTTGTGTGTTTTGTTTCCTGTTAAAAAGAAGTTTGTTTTTTTTTTTTTTTTCTGAAGAATGGGTTTGTAAGGCTAAAACAATTAAATGCTGCCCAAAAAGTAAAAAGCAATAGATGTGATACATCTCATGTTAAAATTGGTCTAGCTTTTCTTATTTAACTAACTGTAACTCACAAAAAGAAGAATTTGCCTCTGCAGCTATTAGCACAGCTGGATAGAAGAAGAAGAAGAGGCTGCTGTGGAAAAAGCTTTTAGCTAAACCCAGAGAGTTTGGAAGAAGAGTGAAGGGTAAAAGTTAATGCTTTATTATCTTTCTTTTATTACTATGCTATTAAGAAGTCCTTTCCAGGTACTACTGAAGCAACAATCAGAATCACAGAAAGAGGGTGAATTCATGCCAGCAGAATCAAAGGACTTGTGAAGAAACCTGAGGAATGGACTATCACATTTAAACCAGGTGATACCGAACTGACTTTCCAATGGGGACTGAGTGGTAATAGTTTCAAAAAAGGCAAATGATCCAAGAAATGTACAAAGAACAACACAGAATTAAGAATTAAGACAACGCTTGTACCACTGATTTCAAACACTGCCTGGTTTTATTCTGGTCTTGCCTGAATAAAACATCTCCTTAGGGGAGGAATACTCCAGATAGAAGGATCAAGACTGTTTTTGTGTTCTGACCGTAGCCTGAGAATTGTACAGGGGAGAAGGGGAATTACCATTTCCATCAGTAAACTTTATTTGATTCATTCCAAGACTGGACATGCTAGCTGGGTTATAAGTAAATGCTTGAATTGTGAGAATAATTAGTATTGTAGTTCACAACATTTATGCTCTTATTGCAAAAAGTGTTAAAGTAATAACTTAGTTTTGTGGATGGGAATTACTAGTGCCTGGTGAATGAGAGATACCTGAAGAACGGTAAGAGTCCACAGTTAAAGGGTGTCCAAACCAATTTGCCTGGAAATTATTTAAGAGAAAGTGACAAGGAAATAGAGGCCATGACCAGATTGGCCTCTGTTTTTTGCCACCGAGAAGATCAAATACACCTGCTGTGGGTTGCAACCTCACAGGCCTGGGAGGTGGGAGTATAAGGCATACTGGACCTCTGTTATTCCTGTTTCTGGCACTCATTTGTTCTCTTTTCCCTTTCGGGATACCAGCAAGATCGTGTCACAAATGCTGCAGAAAGCATCACGTGGAAAGAAACCAAAGTTCCTCTTTAATTACACACACCTATGTCAACAGCCACTGTTATAACCCATCCAAATTAAGAACCTGTAGGCAAAATGGAGTAAATTATTGGATTACAAGAAACTTAGGAAAAAGTGGTAATAGATTTGGAATTGAATGTCCAAAAGGAGAGAGAGGGATTTGTTTTACATTTAATCCTGACGGTTCGAGATTTGGTAAAAAAACAAATAATAAACGAAAAGGTAAAACCAGCACAGCAACTTAACTCTGTATTGACCCCAAATTATCTATTGAGTCGTATTACAAGACTCCAAGCAGTTATAGAAATGATAGCAAATGGAGCTGCCCAGGCATTGGAGTTAATATAAAGTCAGCTAAGCCGAACAAAAACTGTAGGGTATCAGAATAGGTTGGCTTTACACTATTTATTGGCCAAAGAAGGGGGTGTTTGTGGAAAGTTTAATATATCAAATTGTTGAAAATTGATGACCACAGAAAAGTCATTCTAGAAAAAGCAAAAGAAATCAAAGAAGAAAAAAATATATATGCATATAATAACCGAGGTACCGGTCCAAAAATTAGAAAACAATGTTAAAACCTAGCTGGTAGGGTAATGTATTAGAAGAAATTAAGATCTTCCATTTTATGTGTTGCAACTATTTTTATATTTCTTCCTTGTGTAATCCCCTGTTTTATTTTGCCCGCATAGTCCAGAAGATGCAAGTAGATAAGAAATATTGCTCAAGCCAAAGGATTTACAAAGAATAAGAGTGGGGATTGTGACAAATGCAGGTATTTTATGATTGGCTTTTTTGAAATATTAAAATGAATATTATATGTGATGTGTTAGAAAGGAATGCTGTATTAATTCTCTTAAGTAGTGTGTTAAATATAGTTTTAGGTTATAAAAACTGTTAAAATAGAAACGATGCTATGTAAGATACTTTTTTTTAAAGAAAGGACTTGCAGTGAGATAGCGGCCACAGGACACCTGGATCTTTCAGGGAAAAAGAATTTATATATATTGCCCTCTTATCAGAAGAAACAAACTTCTTCCTGCCTCCAAGGCGCTGTTAGGATTAGAAGGAAGAAGTGGATGATGAGCAGACAGAATCCTGTGTTTGAATGGAATTTATGCACCATGTACGAAGTGTATGACTATGCAACAGGCTGTTGCTTTTAAGGGTTAATCCTTTGTTAACGGGGGTCCTTTTTCAGGCCCGTGCTGCCCAGAAAAAGGTACCCGGACGTCCGTAACTCTTTGTTTTTGTTGTCTCATATTGTCCTAATTCAAATTGTCCAAATTATTATTACTCTAATTGTATGACTATTTTTATAACCATTTTATTACTATTAAACTTTCAAAAATTTGAAAAGCAAGTGATTGATGTTTTTCACACCAGTCTGTTAGGTGAAAATTATCAAAAGATTTTTGTGAGTTTTCTAATTTTGGCATTAATGCTGGCAAATTTTCAGGGTTTACTGTCTATTTGTGGGTCGAGAAATCTGTCCCAAACACTGAGGGGACTCTGGAGCTATTTGGGAACAGTTCTTTTTCAAATTCTTTTGTGTTGGGATCAAAGGGCTGGCATTTGCAGGGGCAAAATAATTCTCTGTCTGTCCTGTGTTTATTAAAGCAGCTGTCATATTCCAACCTCCTCCTCCTCGTCGCACGGTTTGTGTGCATGGATGTGGCTGTGCAGACGAATCGTGACACAAAGTAGTCCCACTGGGTGCTAGGAGTGTGGAAGGTAAAAACGCAGAGGCACACCAGGTATCGGTTGCTCAGGGTTACGTGCTGGAGAGGGATCTCTCGGTGCCCGGCAGAGGGAGAGACGCGGAAGGATACACGCAAGGCGCTGCAGTTTTCGCCTGCTGTGGTGCCGTGTATAGACGCAGTGGCGGCAGAAGTGGCGTGACAGGGCACAGGGATGCCGGCTGTGGCTGGACAGTGGCACGCAGCAGCTCGGAACCGGGACCGGGCTGTGCCAAAGCTGCAGCGAACGCTGTGTGGGGTGGCGGCGGGGCCGTGGAGATACAACTGCGCATGCGTGTGGCTGATCCCGGAGGCAGTGCTGTGGTTCGATGAGTTGGCACGGAGTGATATTGCTGGTGCGGGGGTTGTAGCAACTGCGCATGCGTGGTTTCTGTCACTACGGCAGCGCGGGCAGTCATCATGGCGCCGGGCGGGCCGGGGCGTGCGGGAGGCGGCGGAGCTGCAGGAACGGGAACGGGGCTGCGGCTGCGGCCGTGGAAGGGAACGCCGGGACGTCCGTGGTTGCAGGAGGCGGCGGAGCCACGCCATCCAGCAGCTCTGAAGCGGGAGAGTGCGGTGGGGAAGGCGCGGCTCGGCCCGTCATGCAGCGGGGGCGGCAGGAGAGGGGAAGCGACCACGGGCGGCGCTGACGGGAGGCTGGGCTGGAGCGCCGCAGCGCCTGCATGGGGTGCCTTGGGTGGCTGGGGCGCCCCGTAAGACAGTCATTAAAACACCCTAAAAATTATTTTAAAAGCCCTGAAAAAGCCCTAAAGGTATCCTAAACATTTCCAGAGAATTCCTAAAAAACTCCTGTAAAAAACCCCTAAAATATCCCTAAAAATCCCTGAAAAATCACCTGAAAGACCCTAAAAAACAGTTTAACCCCTACCTGTAACACTGTGGCCTCCAAACATCATCTCTACCTATTAATCGGGGTAACTGCAAGACCCTCAAACACCACCACAATCACCAGCTTGAGTTGGTCCGGACAGAACCAAATAAAATAAAATAAAAAGCTTTATAAATAGAGAAATTAAAAATAAAAATTAAAAAAAAAAATAAATGCTTTAAAAATGGGAAAATTAAAAAAAAGAAAATAAAAAAATAAAAAGCTTTAAAAACAGAAAAATTAAAACTAAAAATTAAAAAAAAATTTAAAAAATAAAAGAAATGCTTTAAAAATAGAAAAATTAAAACTAAAAATGAAATAAAAATGAAATTAAAAAAAAAAGAAATGCTTTAAAAATAAAAAAATCAAAACTAAAAAATTAAATAAAAAATAAAATTAAAAAAATAAATGCTTTAAAAATAAATCAAAACTAAAAATAAATAAAAAATAAAATTAAAAAATAAAATTAAAAAATAAAATAAAATAAATGTTTAAAAATAAAAAAATCAAAACTAAAAATTAAATAAAAAAGAAAATTAAAAAATAAAATAAATTCTTTAAAAATAGAAAAAGCAAAAAATAAAAATGAAATGAAAAAATAAAAATAAAATAAATAGTTCAAAAATAAAAAATTCAAACTAAAAATGAAATAAAAAATAAAATTAAAAAATAACATAAATGTTTAAAAATAAAAAAAATTAAAACTGAAAATTACAAAAAATTAAAAAAGCTTTAAAAATAGAAAGATCAAAAATAAAAATTAAATTAAAAAAACATTAAAAAATGCTTTAAAAATAAAAAAATCAAAACTAAAAATTAAATAAAAAATAAAAGTAAAAAAATAAAATAAATGCTTTAAAAATGGAAAAAGCAAAAAATAAAAATGAAATAAAATATAATATTTGAAAAAAAATAAATCGTTCAAAAATAAAAAATTAAAACTAAAAATTAAATAAAAAGGAAAATTTAAAAATAAAATAAATGCTTTAAAATAGAAAAATTAAAACTAATAAAAAGGATAAAAAAGCTTTAAAAATCGGAAAATTAAAAAAATATGAAATAAAAATTAAATTTAAAAATTAGAATTAATTAAAAATAATTAAAAAACAAAATAAAATCCGTAAAGTGCTGTAAAGTACTGTAAAAGTTCCATAAAAGGTAGTGTCGTAAAGCGCGACTGTTGAAAACCGCACCTTTTACGACAGTTTTACGACAGTCGCGCTTCACGGCACCTTTTACGACAGTTTTACGACAGTCGCGCTTTACGGCACCTTTTACGGCAGTCGCGCTTTACGGCACCTTTTACGACAGTCGCGCTTTACGGCAGTTTTACGACAGTCGTGCTTTACGACACCTTTTACGACAGTTTTACGACAGTCGCGCTTTACGGCACCTTTTACGACAGTCGCGCTTTACGGCACCTTTTACGACAGTCGCACTTTACGGTACCTTTTACGACCGTTTTACGACAGTCGCGCTTTACGGCAGTTTTACGGCCGTCGCGCTTTACGGCACCTTTTACGACGTTTTATGGAAATTTTACGGCACTTTACAGCACTTTAGAGTTTTTATTTTGTTTTTCATGTATTTTTAATTAATTTTATTTTATTAATTTTGTTTTTTTCTAAATTTTTCTATTTTTAAAGCTTTTTATTTTTTATTTTTTATTTTTTTATTTGTTTTTATTTTTAATTTTCCTATTTTTAAAGCTTTTTATTTTATTTTTAAAATATTTTTAAATTTAATTTTTATATTTATTTTTTCTATTTTTAAAGCATTTATTTTTTAATTTTGTTTTTTATTTAATTTTTATTTTTTAAATTTTTTATTTTCAAAGTTTTTGAATTTTTAAATTTTATTTTTTATTTATTTTTATTCTTAATTTTTTTATTTTTAAAGCATTTATTTTTTTAATTTTATTTTTTATTTAATTTTTATTTTTAATTTTTCTATTTTCATAGCTTTTTTATTGTTTAATTTTTTTTTAGTTAATTTTTATTTTTAATTTTATATTTTGAAACCTTTTTTTATTTTTTAATTTAATTTTTATTTCTATTTTTAATTTTTCTATTTTTAAACCTTTTATTTTTATTGATGTTTAATTTAATTTTTATATTTAATTTTTCTATTTTTAAAGCATTTATTATATTTTTTTAATTTTGTTTTGTATTAAATTTTTATTTTTAATTTTTCTATTTTTAAAGCATTTATTTTATTGATTTAATTTTATTTTTATTTAATTGTTATTTTTAATTTTTCTATTTTTGAAGCATTTTTTAAATTTTATTTTTTATTTAATTTTTATTTTTAATTTTTCTCTTTTTAAAGCATTTTAATTTTTTAATTTTCTTTTTATTTTTTATTTCTAATTTTTCTATTTTTAAAGCATTTATTTTTTAATTTTGTTTTTTATTTAATTTTTTTTTTAATTTTTCTATTTTTAAAGCTTTTTATTTTCTTTTATTTGGTGCTGCCCAGACCAATTTAAGCTGGTGATTGTGGTGGTGTTTGAGGGTCTTGCATTACGGCACTACATTTTATGGAACTTGTACAGCACTTTACAGTTTAATTAAAAATAAATAATTAAAAAAAAAATAAAATAACAAAATTGGTTTTTTTTATTTTTCTATTTTTAAAGCATTTTATTACATTTTATTTGGTGCTGCCCAACCCTGCTGTAGTGCATTTTTATACTTTGTAATACTTTGAAGTAATTTTTCCCAAATGGTTTATCCCAAACTGTACCCCCCTCCCTTTACCTGTGTTATCCCTGTCCTGGGATGAGATCATCCCCAAACCCCCACCCTGGCTCTCTGTCAATCACTCAGCCTCCCATTCCCTCCATCCAGAAGTTTCAGTCCAAGTTGTCGAGTGATCAGCCAGAGGCTAGGGGTCAGCCCCCCAAGCCTTACCCCATACGCTGTCCTATATGTCTATCCCCCAGCATCCATCCCTTAGGGTCACTTAATGGTTGGTAGGATGTTATCTACTTTCGGTTTCCACCTCCCTTTAAATGTAACCTTGGCACATCTCCCTGGGGCTCTGGGCAGGAGCCCCCTGAGGTGCAGGAGCTCCTTTGGGGGTCCTAATAAAACCTTGGATTAACCCCTGCTAAGAGTCAGCCCTTTATCTTCTACCACTGTCTCTGGTGTCTCTGCTGCTGCAAAGGCGACCAGCCCAGGTGCCCTCAGTACCCTCGGGGCACAGAGAGTGTCTCCCCCCAGCCCAGGTGCCCTCAGTACCCTCGGGGCACACACAGAGAGTGTCTCCCCCCAGCCCAGGTGCCCTCAGCACCCTCGGGGCACAGACAGTGTCTCCCCGCTGTTGGCCATGTCGGGGCTGCCCCCGGTGTCTGCCAACTCGGGACCGGCTGAGGGTTACTGAGAGGCTCGCACAAACCCGCTCGGCCGCTGATTGTGGTGGTGTTTGAGGGTCCTCCAGGACAAGGGAGGAGATGAGAATCTTGACTCCCCCTTTCAGAAGGCTGAAATATCTCATTTTCTTTTAATATAATAGAGATCATAAAATAATAACTACACTAAAAGAGCAAGGAGACATCAGAAAGCTGGAAAGGAATGAATAATAAAAACCTGTGACTGCTCACAGCCCCGACACTGCTGGACCATGACTGGTCATCAAGTAGAAACAATGCACAGGAGACCAATCCAAGATGCCCCTGTTGCTAAACCATCTCCAGCCCACACTCCACAGCCAGCAGATTGTTATTGGTTCCATTTCTGTTCTGAGGCTTCTCAGGAGAAAAAACCCAGCAAAAGGATTTTCACCAAACACGTCAGTGCCAGGTGATGGCACAGGCAGCATCAGCTGGCAGAGGTCACTGTGTCATCCCTGCCAGCCCAGGTGTCACAGCAAGGAGGAGAGAGTTCACCCTGTGCTCACCCTGCAATACAGAGCAATACAACACAACACACACATTAACACAAGATTATAGCCTTTTTCTATTTTCATTACTTGTGGATTTATTGTTACAGGACACCCAAAACAACAAAAGCACACAAAAAACAGCACTCATCTACCATTAGCACCCCCTTCAAATGACACACAAGCTCACCATCCCTCTGATCACAACTGCTAAATTACACCCCAGCAATCATTGGTCCTCGGGAACGTGGTTCCCTGGAGCCTCCAAAAATTCCTCCTGCCTGAAGAAATACCTGGTCCCTGGAGGGTCTGTGCCCAAACTTTGGCGATGAACGTCGCCTCACAGACCGACCGGGACCCGGGGAAAAAAACCCAGCCGGGGGGAAAAAAAAAAGAAAAAAAAACAGCCGGGGGGGTGGGGGGGCTAAACCCAGCTGGGGATTTTTTACTCTAAATTTACAAATGAGTTGAAAAACCTGAAAAGCAAGTCACACACACAAGGTTAAATCCAGTCACAGCATGCGCTCACACACGCAGAGATGAGCAGACGCCGACAGACAGACACGTGCTCTCACACACGCTCACGCACTCCTCCCATTTAAACGTTCCCTGTGGCTCCCACTCGAGACGCTGAAGAACGTGCTTCCACGCTTCTTCTGGCTGCCGCTCCTCGACGTCAAATGGTAGATTCTGGGGAAATCAGTAGCCTCAGGGACCTGTGAGATGACAGGAAGCGGTCAACGAGTGGCTGACAGCTAGGACTTGTCCCCGCTCTGGACCAATAAATTTTCTACCCAAAATCCCATAAAAGACAGATGAACAGTAAAGTTTTTATAACTCTGCTACCTAACTGTGACTACATGCCAGGGCAGGGCAGCTCCGACCATAAGTGGTACAACATGAGTACACACAATAAAAGCAGACGCATACAGTGCAAGTGTGCATGGAGTGTAAGTCCATACAATATAAGCCAGCATAGGTACACACAATGTAAGTACATACAGTGTAAGCCAACATAGGTAAACGCAATGTAAGTACATACAGTATAAACCAGCATAGGTACAAACAATGTAAGTACATACAGTATAAGCCAGGACTTGAGATAGCTCTCTGGAAGATTAATTCTTGAGCCCTGTACCCTTTGAGAAGATGGAACCTATAGAACTCCTGCAGTCACGTGAGGAGGGTGTAAGACGCTCCCTCGGGAAGTCCAAGAGAATGGCGTGGAAAAAAAGGCACTACCAAAGCTGGTAGTGAGAAGGAAGATGGATGAGAACATCTTGTCCCTTTGAGACATTCCTGTCTCAAAGAGTAAAAATGTAAAGATGCCGGAATAAGGGATATCCGGAAAGGAACGTGAGTAGAATATGGCCTACGTGGCACGGAATAGTGCCGATAAAGCGTTGAGACGTAACAAAGGCCTGTGACACATAAGAAGATGGACACGGACGACATAACACGGACACGGACGACATAACAAAGACACGGATGACATGACACAGAGACGAGTGACAACTGCCTGGCACTGTCCCCATAGGGACCCAAGATTCCTAGTGCAAGGTGAGCCAGAGGCTGATGATGCCAAAGGAAAGGAAGCCCTAGGACGAGAGCACATGATGATGAAATGTAACTCGTCAAAAGAAGTTAGTGCCGAAGCAGTTAAGAGGATGCTCGAGAGGGGCGGCGAGCCTAGAGAAGGAAGCCGACTGCCGGGTGACCGTGGCCGTAGCTCCGGACGTGAAGGCGAGCTCCTCGGGGGAAAGATCCGTGACGACGTCGAGTCGAGGGAGGCGGACGACGCAAAGTTCCCGAGAATGTGGAGATGGGTCGGAACTGCCCTGCCCGGCAAAGGCTCTGGCGAGGCTGAGGGGAAACCCTCTCCCTTTACTTCCAGAGAGCCCGCCCCCCTACAGACCTGTCCCCTAAGCTGACATCTGATTGCCTCCTGTGATAGTAAAGGCTATTCCCCTTCTCCCAGCCACTGGCCCCAACACTTAGCTTTTGGAAGATGAGAGGACAAAATCCATCCTCGGTCAGACGTGGACGTTGAGATGCTCTCCGTGTGTGCTTCGGTGCTGCCGTTTCCAAGCTTGGGCTACGAGCCTCCTCAGGGTACCTAAGACAAAACAGAAAACCTGACTATTGCCCTCAAAAACAGTAATCCCCAGGACTCCTCTGCACCACTGCCCCGGCTCACCTCAAATCTTGATTTGGCTCCAGAGGGTGCCCGGAAGATACCTGCAAAGAGAAAAGGGACACGCTCAGCATGCTGCTGTGTAATGCTCACCTATGGGTCAGCCTGCCTAAACGCCGACTCACCTGCCCTCCTCTGTTCCTTGGCGTGCCTAGGGCAGCAACAGCACCTGCAATGAAACAAAGCAGAAAAGCATGCTGAGATACTGTGAAAACACAACCTCCCAAATCTGACAAGGATGCCACACCGATACCTTAAGCTGCACACAACTGGCATAGGCGTGCTCAGCCAGGAGAGATGGCAAGTGGACCACCTAAAATAAAAAAACAAGAGGAGATGCTTAGAGCTGCACCAAAACTGAGACCTCAGCAATAACAACTGCTTCTGTACGCTATTCAATGCTCACCTTGCCCACTCGGCCTTGACTGCTGCTCTCGGCCTTGACCTCCTAAAAAGAGAGACAACGAACAATGCTGTAACGGCCACCATTTATGCTTCCTCTGCAGAAACAAACATGGACTCACATGCTCGGGGCAATCCCCAAACCCGGGATGGGGGGCTCTGCCCTGGATTTTATCCTTATCCATCTGAAAGAAAGTCAGGACAAAAGTCAAACTGTTGCAGGGTAACTTAATAGCTCCAGATATCTTGTGTCCAACTACACCCCACATTACAAACTTCAAGTCCCCGGGACTTCTCCTATTGCACCAGGCTATGCGGCAGGGCAGAGCAGCTCCGGCACAAATGTGTGTGCAGACACCCGTGACACGGGACAGACAGGACGTGACAGACAACGGGGACACAACACAGACAGAAATCTCCTGGCAAGGAAAATGGCTGCGAGGACTGAGAGAATGCAAAAGGAGATGACCGAGGGGAGACCGATGGTGAGCTGATGAGGCTCAGAGAAACCTGGAGGAAGAAGATGCTAACCGAATGATTTATTCCAAAAACTGCAAAGATGGATGCCCGAGAATCCTACGGCCAGAAGCCTCTACCTGCCCTCACCTTCTCACAAGTCCTAGTCCGCCATAATGGATCCTGGCGTGGCATAGCTGTCCATACAGCTCAGAACAAGACCTGAAAAGACATCCGACCGGATGCTTCTAAAGAGACAAGAGAGTCTGATGCCTGTCTGAGCTCCTGAGGCGAAAGTTCTATGGCCTGGCTGCCAGGCCAAGGAATGCAGAGATCACAGATGCTAACAATGATGCCAGGGTTTCTGACAGGCCCCACAACGACCTATGGTAAAAGACATGACATATCCAAACACACATAATACACAAAAGACAAGTGACACGATACACACCGGGACTGCTCTGCCCCGCGCACCTGAGCACTGTGATCCAAAGCCAGGCTTTGCTTTTATGGGGCCTAAGGGGCCGCTTCATGGACATCCCCCCATCTCCAAAGGGGACTCAAAAACCCCTCCCAGTAATTCCCAAACCAGCACCCTGCTTGCATCCCCTCTCTGGGTCGTGGCCCTCTACTTATCTCTCGCACTCCTGGGGATGCCGGTCTCGGCTGCAAAGAAAGGCCACCTCGTCAGCCGGGAAGGTCCTGCTGGCACCAGGCTGATGTCTCTCAGACAGCTGTATTAAAGAAAATCAAACATCAGTGCCCGATCTTGGCAGCCCATCGGCCAAAACCCCACAAGTCTGCTACTCACCGTGCTCCTAAGAACGCTCAGCTGCTCGGGTCGCACGCTTCGGGCACGCTCGGAGACCGAGGCCGTCGTCACAGGGGGTGCCTGGGCTAAGAGGAGATGAGGTGATTTGGCATGGCTGAAACCTGAGGGGACCCTCGCTCCTCCTCCCTACTTCCCCGACTCACTGCAACTCCTTGGCAGGTGCCCAAGGCCACCTGGATGGCACCTTTAAATAGAAGAGTTCAGGGTTTCATCACCAGGTCCTGTAACGCATCCACAGGGCTCGCACGTGCAGGGAACCCGGTGCATCGGCCGGCTGGTGACAGGGGCTTGGCAGGCTCCGAGTGGATTGCCTAAAGCACAAAAAAGAGAATGGAAGCTTAGAGCAGCACCAGAAACTGAGACCTGAGCAATAACAGCTACTTCTCACCACTGCTCACCTTGACTGCTGGTATCCAGATGTACTTCCTAAAAAGAAAGACAAAGAACAGAGCTGTAACAGAGTCACCACATACACTTCTGCTGCAGAGACAAATGGTGCCTCACCTGCTCAGGGGAAACCACTCACCCGGGATGGGGGCCTCTGGAACACATTTAATCCATCTGAATTTGAAAAAAAAGTCAGGACAAGAGTCAAGCTGTTGCAGGATAACTTAAGAGCTCCAGATATCCTGTGTCCATCTACAAATCCCACCTAGAGTCCAACTACACCCCACATTACAAACTTAAAGTCCCCGGGGCTTCTCCTATTGCACCGGGCTATGCGGCAGGGCAGAGCAGCTCCGGCACAAATGTGTGTGCAGACACCCGTGACACGGAACAGACGGGACGTGACAGACAACGGGGACACAACACGGACAGAAATCTCTGGGCAAGAAGGATGACTGCAAGGACTGAGAAGATGCCAAATGAGATGACCAAGGAGAGACTGATGGTGAGCTGATGAGGCTCAGAGAAACCTGGAGGAAGAAGATGCTAACTGAATGATTTATTCCAAGAACTGCAAAGATGGATGCCCGAGAATCCTACGGCCAGAAGCCTCTACCTGCCCTCACCTTCTCACAAGTCCTAGTCCGCCATAATGGATCCTGGCGGGACATAGCTCTCCATACAGCTCAGAACAAGACCTGAAAAGACATCCGACCGGATGCTTCTAAAGAGACAAGAGAGTCTGATGCCTGTCTGAGCTCCTGAGGCGAAAGTTCTATGGCCTGGCTGCCAGGCCGAGGAATGCAGAGATCACAGATGCTAACAATGATGCCAGGGTGTCTGACAGGCCCCTCCAAGGCCTAAGGTAAAAGACATGACATATCCAAACACACATAATACACAAAAGACAAGCGACACGATACACACCGGGACTGCTCTGCCCTGCGCACATCAGCACTGTGATCCAAAGCCAGGCTTTGCTTTTATGGGGCCTAAGGGGCTGTTTCATGGACACCCCCCCATCTCCAAAGGGGACTCAAAAACCCCTCCCAGTAATTCCCAAACCAGCACCCTGCTTGCATCCCCTCTCTGGGTCGTGGCCCTCTACTTATCTCTCGCACTCCTGGGGATGCCGGTCTCGGCTGCAAAGAAAGGCCACCTCGTCAGCCGGGAAGTTCCTGCTGGCACCGGGCTGGTGTCTCTCAGACAGCTGTATTAAAGAAAACCAAACATCAGTGCCCGATCTCGGCAGCCCCGCGGCCAAAACCCCACAAGTCTGCTACTCACCGTTCTCCTAAGAGCACTCAGCTGCTCGGGTCGCACGCTTCGGGCACGCTCGGAGACCGAGGCCGTCGTCACAGGGGGTGCCTGGGCTAAGAGGAGATGAGGTGATTTGGCATGGCTCAAACCTGAGGGGACCCTCGCCTCTCCTCCCTACTTCCCCGACTCACCGCAGCTCCTCAGCGGTTCCTGACCCGGAACTCAGGGCTGGCGAGAGCGGCAAACCCGGTCCATCGGCCGCTGGGGATGGGAGCTTGGAGTGCTCCGAGCAGATGGCCTAAGGCACAAAAACGAGAATGGAGACTGAGACGTGCCCCAGGAATTGAGAGCTCAGGAACAAGAAATGCTACTGGTCACCTTGCTCTCCTGAACTTGATTTCTGGGATCCAGCTATACTTCCTAAAAATAAAGACAAAAAAAAAAAAAAAGCTGTAACAGGGCCACACTTGACACTCCCCCTGCAGAAACAAATGGTGACTGACCTGCTTGTGGGAACCCCCTCACCCAGGATGGGGGGCTCTGCCACGGGTGCAATGCATCTGCACCTGAAAGAAAGTCAGAACATATGTCAAACACCTGCAGGATAACTCAAAACCTGCAAACACCTTAGGTCAATCTAGGAATGGCATCTAGAGTCCAACTACACCCCACATTACAAATTTCAACTTCCTGGGACTTGTCCTATTACACCAGGCTATGCGGCAGGGCAGAGCAGCTCCGGCACAAATATGTGCACACACCCGTGACACAGGACAGACAGGACGTGACAGACAACAGAGACACAACACGGACAGAAATCTCTGGGCAAGAAGGATGACTGCAAGGAGCACAAGGACAGAAAATTAGATGACTGAGGTAAGATGGATGGCGAGCTGATGAGGCTCAGAGAAACCTGGAGGAAGAAGATGCTAAACTGAATGATTTAGTCCAAGAGCTGCAAAGATGGATGCCCGAGAATCCTACGGCCAGAAGCCTCTACCTGCCCTCACCTTCTCACAAGTCCTAGTCCGCCATAATGGATCCTGGCGGGGCGGAGCTGTCCATACAGCTTAAAACAAGACCTGAAAAGACATCCGACCGGATGCTTCTAAAGAGACAAGAGAGTCTGATGCCTGTCTGAGCTCCTGAGGCGAAAGTTCTATGGCATTGCTGCCAGGCCGAGGAATGCAGAGATCACAGATGCTAACAATGATGCCAGGGTTTCTGACAGGCCCCACAACGACCTAAGGTAAAGGACATGACATATCCAAACACACATAATACACAAAAGACAAGTGACACGATACACACCGGGACTGCTCCGCCCTGCTCACCTCAGCACTGTGATCCAAAGTCAGGCTTTGCTTTTATGGGGCCTAAGGGGCCGCTTCATGGACACCCCCATGTCCAAAGGAGACTCAAAAACCCCTCCCGGTGGGTCCCTACCCTGCGCCCTGCTTGCATCCCCTCTGTGGGTTGTAGCCCTCTACTTATCTCTCGGACATCTGGGGATGCAGGTCCATGTCAGGTGCAAAAGAAGGAAGCCTCAACATCTGGGAAGTTCCTGCTGGCACTGTTGTTCAACAACTCCCTGTTGTTTCTTAGTCAGCTACATGAAAGAAATCCAAATATCAATGCATGATCTCTGCAGCACACTGGCCAAAACCCAACAATTCTGCGACTCACCGTTCTGCTAAGAATGCCCGGCTCCTGGGGCCGCACCCTTCGGCCGCGCTCCGAGGCTGATGCCATTGTCACGGGATAAGCCTGGGTTAAAGGAGACAAGGTGATTTGGCATTGCTGAAACCTGAGCGGACCCTCGCTCCTCCTCCCTACTTCCCCGACTCACCGCAGCTCCTTGGCAGGTGCCCAAGGCTACCCTGGTGACACTTTTAAATAGAAGAGTTCTGGGTTTCATCACCAGATCCTGTAATGCGTCCACAGGGCTCACACGTGCAGGGAACCCGGTGCATCGGCCGGCTGGTGACGGGGGCTTGGCAGGCTCCGAGTGGATTGCCTAAAGCACAAAAAAGAGAATGGAAGCTTAGACTTGCCCCAAGAATTGAGAGCTCAGCAACAAAAACTGCTACTGATCACCTTGCTCTCCTGAACTTGACTGCTGGGATCCAGATTTACTTCCTAAAAAGAAAGACAAAAAACAGTGCTGTAACAGGGTCACCCTTGACACTCCCCCCTGCACAGACAAATGGTGACTGACCTGCTTGTGGGAACCCCCTCACCCAGGATGGGGGGCTCTGCCATGGATGCAATGCATCTGCACCTGAAAGAGAGTTAGAACATATGTCAAACACCTGCAGGATAACTGAAAACCTGCAAACACCTTAGGTCAATCTAGGAATGGCATCTAGAGTCCAACTGCACCCCACATTACAAATTTCAACTCCCCAGGGCTTGTCCTATTACACCAGGCTATGCGGCAGGGCAGAGCAGCTCCGGCACAAATATGTGCACACACCCGTGACACAGGACAGACAGGACGTGACAGACAACAGAGACACAACACGGACAGAAATCTCTGGGCAAGAAGGATGACTGCAAGGAGCACAAGGACAGAAAATTAGATGACTGAGGTAAGATGGATGGCGAGCTGATGAGGCTCAGAGAAACCTGGAGGAAGAAGATGCTAAACTGAATGATTTAGTCCAAGAGCTGCAAAGATGGATGCCCGAGAATCCTACGGCCAGAAGCCTCTACCTGCCCTCACCTTCTCACAAGTCCTAGTCCGCCATAATGGATCCTGGCGGGGCGGAGCTGTCCATACAGCTTAAAACAAGACCTGAAAAGACATCCGACCGGATGCTTCTAAAGAGACAAGAGAGTCTGATGCCTGTCTGAGCTCCTGAGGCGAAAGTTCTATGGCATTGCTGCCAGGCCGAGGAATGCAGAGATCACAGATGCTAACAATGATGCCAGGGTTTCTGACAGGCCCCTCCAAGGCCTAGGGTAAAGGACATGACATATGCAAACACACATAATACACAAAAGACAAGTGACACAATACACACCGGGACTGCTCTGCCCTGCGCACCTCAGCACTGTGATCCAAAGCCAGGCTTTGCTTTTATGGGGCCTAAGGGGCCGCTTCATGGACACCCCCCCATCTCCAAAGGGGACTCAAAAACCCCTCCCAGTAATTCCCAAACCAGCCCCCCGCTTTCATCCCCTCTGTGGGTCATGCCCCTCTACTTATCTCTCGCACATCTGGGGATGCCGGTCTCGGGTGTGAAGAAAGGCCACCTCGTCAGCTGGGAAGGTCCTGCTGGCACCGGGCTGGTGTATCTCAGACAGCTGTATTAAAGAAATCCAAACATCAGTGCCGGATCTTGGCAGCCCCGCGGCCAAAACCCCACAAGTCTGCTACTCACCGTGCTCCTAAGAACACTCAGCTCCATCGCCGAGTCCCGTGATGCTTCCGCAGGGCTCGGGAGAGCGGTGCGCCCGGTGCATCGGCCGGTCGGTGACTGGGGCTCGGCGTACTCCGAGTGGATTGCCTAAAGTGCAGAAACAGGAACGGATGCTTAGAGTTGCACTGGAAAGCGAGACTGGACCATTAACAACTGCTTCTGTACCCTACTCAATGCTCACCTTGCCCACCTCATCTTGACTGCCGATATCCAGCTTTACTTCCTAAAAAGAAAAAGAACAGTGCTGTAACAGAGTCACACTTTACACTCTCCCTGCAGAGACAAATGGTGACTGACCTGCTCGGGGGAACCTCCTCACCCGGGATGGGTGGATGGATTTTGCCCTGGATTTTATCCTTCTGCATCTGAAAGAAAGCGAGGACAAAAGTCAAAGGGCTGCGGGATAACTTCACACCTCCAAACATCTTCTGTCTATTTAGGGATATCATCTAGAGTCTGGCAACACCCCACAAACTGCAAGTCCCTGGGACTTGTCCTCTGGCAGCAGGCTATGCGGCAGGGCAGGGCAGAGCAGCTCCGGCACAAATATGTGCGGACACCCATGACACGGAACGTGACAAACAGGGGGACGACAAACACAACACATTATGCTTGTGGTGAGGGTCTTGAGGGGAAAAGGCAAAAGGGACCCCAAAGACACACTAGGTAACACAGTACACTGGACAACACCACGTGGACCGGAACTGCTCTGCACTGACCGCCCCAAAGCTGCCGTCAAAATTAGAGCCTCTCCCTCTAGCTGTCCTAAGAGGCCCCTGGGAGGAGATTGCTTTTCCCACTGCTAATTTTTAAATCTGTCCCGGGAACTCCCAACCCAGTACTCTCCCATTGTCCCATCTCCAGGCCGTGGCCCTGACTTATCTTTTGGATGATCGGTGATGAAGATCCACATTGGACCTGAAATGAGTCTGCCTCGGAGGGCCCCGTGATCGCCTGTTAGCCTCTCGGTCAGCTACAATAAAGAAAACCAAAACCAAAGTATGAGTACAGAGTTATGTGGGCCAAATCCCAGCGAGTCAGCTACTTGCCCTCTCCTGAGTGTGCCTGGCTCCTTCAGGCTCCAGCTTCATCCTGATTCCAAGGCTGTGGCCGTTATTATGAGTAGCACCTGGGTAAGAGAAAGGCAAAGTTAAACGGCATTCCTGTGAGTGGAGTGGATGACCTTGTGTGCTGTAAACGTGTGAATGCCTCTGCTCAGCTTCTAAAAGGCCTTGGGTGGGGGGGCCCTCAAATAAACACCCTTTCTCACCCTGCTGCCTTCAAAACCACCCCCCCAACAATAACTCCTAACCGGATACCTGCTCACCCTCCCTCTCCTAGTCACAATCCTCAACTCACCTGAAGCCTCAATCTCAAACATAATCTTGGACACTGGGCAGATTCCCAGATTCCTCTTGCGACAAGATGAATCTGCTGAAAAAAGCGTTGTAGTTGACACAACCTGGAGCCTATGGAAGCTGTGCTCTTCCTAAAAAAAATACAAAACAAAAGAACAAAACAGGAAATTACAAATGCACTTTACCACCCCTAAACACAAAACCCAAAACTGTGAACTTAAATACTCCCTGTATTCTATGCTGTTTTCTTCACAGTATCTTCAAAGCCTCTGTTGCTTTAGATGCCCAGAAACACCTGCTGAAAACAAGCTGAGATAAGCTGAAAGAGCCTCTTACCTGAAATGAGAGTGAAATGAGAGTGAAATGAGAGGAGAGCTCTGATCCCAGCACATCCCAGAGAGGGAATGAAGGCCCTGAGCAAAGGCTGGGGTTAATATACCCCTGATGGTGCCCGCCTCTCGTTCCCATGGCACCCGGGAAAAGGGAGGGGGGTGAATCCCACCCGGTATGAAAGCCCTCAGAGCAGTTGCAGCTGTTTGGCTCCTCTGACTCAAGTTCAAGGGGAGAAAAGGGCTTGTTATAGAAGAAAACTCTTCTGAAAAATAACAGTGCTTTCTTTTTTGCAACAACTACTTGGAGTAAATGGGCAGGAAACTGGTAAGAAATAAAACTTTCTGTTTAGGCAGCATAACTAGATAAATTGGCTAATTTGCTGTGACCTTACATAATTATTCCTTAGTGGCTATTAAGTAGTATTTCATGTGTGACTGAGCCCGGTGGAGAAGAATGCTTATGATATGAATCGTCTAAGTCTCCTTGGGACCTCTAATTAGGCCTATCTACATTATAAGTAAAAATAAGAAAAATAAAAGCTTCCCAGGCAGTGTAAGGGTTAAGTGCATGCCAGGCTCACCCTGCTCTGAGATACTTGGTCCTATGGCACAGAAAGAAGGGCCCTGAAATGTATTTTTAAACCCTTAAAATGCTGAAAAAGGCAGAGCTTCCTTCCAGTGCACCCCTTAAAAAGAGGAAATGGGGCAGTTACCTCTACTGAAACTAATACAATAGCAAATAAATAGCTTCTGCCCTTTAATTTACTCTCCTTAATTATTGGGAAAAGAAGGGTTTTCTTCTCTCTTTAAATCTCTCCAGGGATGAAAAAAGAGGGATTTTTCCCTCAGTTCAAATTCTTATGGAGGGATAGCTGGGCTTCTCCCTCAATTTAGGCCTCAGGACAACAAAAAGGGGGCGGCTACCCTTAATTCAAACCCATAAGAAACATTGTCAAGATTTTCCCCTTCTATTTAAACTGGAAAATAATAGAAAATGAGGACTCCCTGTCAATTAACACCCCTAACAGCATAGAAAAGGCAGGGATTCTTTCAACTGAGACCACTAAAATTGCAGGGGAAGCAGAGTCCCTCCCAGTTTGAACACAAAAAATAAAGGAAAAGGAAGCTTTTTCCCTTTTTTCTAAACCCTTTTTCTCCTAATAACCCCTCTCCTTTCTGGGAGTGCTGTGGAGGGTCTGGGGGCTCTGGGGAGGGACTGGCACAGTAAAAGGGGAAAGTTGAAAGCCCTCTCCTGGAACCCCACATGCTGCCTGGCCTGCTCAGATGCTGCCCCTTGGCAAAAGGGCTCTTCCCTTGGCGTTTTCTCAAAGGGGACTGAGTGGTAATAGTTTCAAAAAAGGCAAATGATCCAAGAAATGTACAAAGAATAACACAGAATTAAGAATTAAGACAACGCTTGTACCACTGATTTCAAACACTGCCTGGTTTTATTCTGGTCTTGCCTGAATAAAACATCTCCTTAGGGGAGGAATACTCCAGATAGAAGGATCAAGACTGTTTTTGTGTTCTGACCGTAGCCTGAGAATTGTACAGGGGAGAAAGGGAATTACCATTTCCATCAGTAAACTTTATTTGATTCATTCCAAGACTGGACATGCTAGCTGGGTTATAAGTAAATGCTTGAATTGTGAGAATAATTAGTATTGTAGTTCACAACATTTATGCTCTTATTGCAAAAAGTGTTAAAGTAATAACTTAGTTTTGTGGATGGGAATTACTAGTGCCTGGTGAATGAGAGATACCTGAAGAACGGTAAGAGTCCACAGTTAAAGGGTGTCCAAACCAATTTGCCTGGAAATTATTTAAGAGAAAGTGACAAGGAAATAGAGGCCATGACCAGATTGGCCTCTGTTTTTTGCCACCGAGAAGATCAAATACACCTGCTGTGGGTTGCAACCTCACAGGCCTGGGAGGTGGGAGTATAAGGCATACTGGACCTCTGTTATTCCTGTTTCTGGCACTCATTTGTTCTCTTTTCCCTTTCGGGATACCAGCAAGATCGTGTCACAAATGCTGCAGAAAGCATCACGTGGAAAGAAACCAAAGTTCCTCTTTAATTACACACACCTATGTCAACAGCCACTGTTATAACCCATCCAAATTAAGAACCTGTAGGCAAAATGGAGTAAATTATTGGATTACAAGAAACTTAGGAAAAAGTGGTAATAGATTTGGAATTGAATGTCCAAAAGGAGAGAGAGGGATTTGTTTTACATTTAATCCTGACGGTTCGAGATTTGGTAAAAAAACAAATAATAAACGAAAAGGTAAAACCAGCACAGCAACTTAACTCTGTATTGACCCCAAATTATCTATTGAGTCGTATTACAAGACTCCAAGCAGTTATAGAAATGATAGCAAATGGAGCTGCCCAGGCATTGGAGTTAATATAAAGTCAGCTAAGCCGAACAAAAACTGTAGGGTATCAGAATAGGTTGGCTTTACACTATTTATTGGCCAAAGAAGGGGGTGTTTGTGGAAAGTTTAATATATCAAATTGTTGAAAATTGATGACCACAGAAAAGTCATTCTAGAAAAAGCAAAAGAAATCAAAGAAGAAAAAAATATATATGCATATAATAACCGAGGTACCGGTCCAAAAATTAGAAAACAATGTTAAAACCTAGCTGGTAGGGTAATGTATTAGAAGAAATTAAGATCTTCCATTTTATGTGTTGCAACTATTTTTATATTTCTTCCTTGTGTAATCCCCTGTTTTATTTTGCCCGCATAGTCCAGAAGATGCAAGTAGATAAGAAATATTGCTCAAGCCAAAGGATTTACAAAGAATAAGAGTGGGGATTGTGACAAATGCAGGTATTTTATGATTGGCTTTTTTGAAATATTAAAATGAATATTATATGTGTTGTGTTAGAAAGGAATGCTGTATTAATTCTCTTAAGTAGTGTGTTAAATATAGTTTTAGGTTATAAAAACTGTTAAAATAGAAACGATGCTATGTAAGATACTTTTTTTAAAGAAAGGACTGGCAGCGAGATAGCGGCCACAGGACACCTGGATCTTTCAGAGAAAAAGAATTTATATATATTGCCCTCTTATGAGAAGAAACAAACTTCTTCCTGCCTCCAAGGCGCTGTTAGGATTAGAAGGAAGAAGTGGATGATGAGCAGACAGAATCCTGTGTTTGAATGGAATTTATGCACCATGTATGAAGTGTATGACTATGCAACAGGCTATTGCTTTTAAGGGTTAATCCTTTGTTAACGGGGGTCCTTTTTCAGGCCCGTGCTGCCCAGAAAAAGGTACCCGGACGTCCGTAACTCTTTGTTTTTGTTGTCTCATATTGTCCTAATTCAAATTGTCCAAATTATTATTACTCTAATTGTATGACTATTTTTATAACCATTTTATTACTATTAAACTTTCAAAAATTTGAAAAGCAAGTGATTGATGTTTTTCACACCAGTCTGTTAGGTGAAAATTATCAAAAGATTTTTGTGAGTTTTCTAATTTTGGCATTAATGCTGGCAAATTTTCAGGGTTTACTGTCTAATTTTGGGTCGAGAAATCTGTCCCAAACACTGAGGGGACTCTGGAGCTATTTGGGAACAGTTCTTTTTTGAAATTCTTTTGTGTTGGGATCAAAGGGCTGGCATTTGCAGGGGCAAAATAATTCTCTGTCTGTCCTGTATTTATTAAAGCAGCTGTCATATTCCAACCTCCTCCTCCTCGTCGCACGGTTTGTGTGCATGGATGTGGCTGTGCAGACGAATCGTGACACAAAGTAGTCCCACTGGGTGCTAGGAGTGTGGAAGGTAAGAACGCGGAGGCACACCAGGTATCAGTTGCTCAGGGTTACGTGCTGGAGAGGGATCTCTCGGTGCCCGGCAGAGGGAGAGATGCGGAAGGATACACGCAAGGCGCTGCAGTTTTCACCTGCTGTGGTGCCGTGTATAGACACAGTGGCGGCAGAAGTGGCGTGACAGGGCACAGGGATGCCGGCTGTGGCTGGACAGCGGCACGCAGCGGCTCGGAACCGGGACCGGGCTGTGCCAAAGCTGCGACAAACGCAGTGGGGGTTGGCGGCGGGGCCGTGGAGATAGAACTGCGCATGCGAGCGGCTGATCCCGGAGGCAGCGCTGTGGTTCGATGAGTTGGCACGGAGTGATATTGCTGGTGCGGGGGTTGTAGCAACTGCGCATGCGTGGGTTCCATCACTACGGCAGCGCGGGCAGTCATCATGGCGCCGGGCAGGCCGGGGCGTGCGGGAGGCGGCGGAGCTACGGGAACGGGAACGGGGCTGCGGCTGCGGCCGTGGAAGGGAACGCCGGGACGTCCGTGGTTGCAGGAGGCGGCGGAGCCACGCCATCCAGCAGCTCTGAAGCAGGAGGGTGCGGTGGGGAAGGCGCAGCTCGGCCCGCCATGCAGCGGGGGCGGCAGGAGAGGGGAAGCGACCACGGGCGGCGCTGACGGGAGGCTGGGCTGGAGCGCCGCAGCGCCTGCATGGGGTGCCTTGGGTGGCTGGGGCGCCCCGGTAAGACAGTCATTAAAACACCCTAAAAATTATTTTAAAAGCCCTGAAAAAGCCCTAAAGGTATCCTAAACATTTCCAGAGAATTCCTAAAAAACTCCTGTAAAAAAACCCCTAAAATATCCCTAAAAATCCCTGAAATATCACCTGAAAGACCCTAAAAAACAGTTTAACCCCTACCTGTAACACTGTGGCCTCCAAACATCATCTCTACCTATTAATCGGGGTAACTGCAAGACCCTCAAACACCACCACAATCACCAGCTTGAGTTGGTCTGGGCAGCACCAAATAAAATAAAATTAAAAGCTTTAAAAATAGAAAAATTTAAAATAAAAATTAAATAAAAAATAAAATAAAAAAAATAAAATAAATGTTTTAAAAATGGGAAAATAAAAAAAAAAGAAAATTAAAAAAATAAAACCTTTAAAAACAGAAAAATTAAAACTAAAAATTAAAAAAAATTAAAAAAATAAAAGAAATGCTTTAAAAATAGAAAAATTAAAACTAAAAATGAAATAAAAATGAAATTAAAAAAAAAAGAAATGCTTTAAAAATAAAAAAATCAAAACTAAAAAATTAAATAAAAAATAAAATTAAAAAAATAAATGCTTTAAAAATAAATCAAAACTAAAAATAAATAAAAAATAAAATTAAAAAATAAAATTAAATAAAATAAATGTTTAAAAATAAAAAATTAAAACTAAAAATTAAATAAAAAATAAAAAAAAGCTTTAAAAATAAAAAGATCAAAAATAAAAATTAAATAAAAAATAATAAAATAAATGCTTTAAAAATAAAAAAATCAAAACTAAAAATTAAATAAAAAAGAAAATTAAAAAAATAAAATAAATGCATTAAAAATAGAAAAAGCAAAAAATAAAAATGAAATAAAAAATAAAATTAAAAAATAAAAAAGCTTTAAAAATAGAAAAATTTAAAAAAAATAAATAAAAAATAAAAAAGCTTTAAAAATAGAAAGATCAAAAATAAAAATTAAAAAAAAAATAAAAAATGCTTTAAAAATAAAAAAATCAAATCTAAAAATTAAATAAAAAATAAAAGTAAAAAAATAAAATAAATGCTTTAAAAATAGAAAAAGCAAAAAATAAAAATGAAATAAAAAATAAAATTAAAAATAAAAAAAGGGTTAAAAATAGAAAAATTTAAAAAAATTAAATAAAAAATATAAAAAGCTTTAAAAATAGAAAGATCAAAAATAAAAATTAAATAAAAAATAATAAAAAAATGCTTTAAAAATAAAAAAAATCAAAACTAAAAATTAAATAAAAAATAAAAGTAAAAAAATAAAATAAATGCTTTAAAAATAGAAAAAGCAAAAAATAAAAATAAAATAAAATATAATATTTGAAAAATAAAATAAATAGTTCAAAAATAAAAAATTAAAACTAATATTGAAATAAAAAATTAAATAAAAAAATTTTAAAAAGCTTTAAAAATAGAAAGATCAAAAATAAAAATTAAATAAAAAATTAAAAAAAGCTTTAAAAATAAAAAAATAAAAACTAAAAATTAAATAAATAATAAATTTTTTTTAAAAAGCATTAAAAATAGAAAAAACAAAAATAAAAATTAAAAAAATAAAATAAATGATTTAAAAATAAAAAAATTAAATAAAAAAATTAAATAAAAATAAAATTAAAAAATAAAAAAAGCTTTAAAAACAGAAAAAGCAAAAAATAAAAATGAAATAAAAAATAAAATAAAAAATAAAATAAATTCTTTAAAAATAAAAAAATTAAAACAAAAAATTAAATTAAAAATATAATTAAAAAATAAAATAAAAAGCTTTAAAAATAGAAAAATCAAAAATAAAAATTAAATAAAAAGTTAAAAATAAAATAAATGCTTTAAAAATAAAAAAATCAAAACTAAATATTAAATAAAAACTAAAAAAATAAAATAAATGCTTTTAAAATAGATAAAGCAAAAATAAATATGAAATAAAAAATAAAATTTAAAATATAAAATAAATAGTTTATAAATAAAAAATGAAAACTAAAAAATAAAAAATAAATTTAAAAAAATAAATGCTTTAAAAAAAATAAAACAAAAAAATTAAATTTAAAAAAAATAAAATAAAATAAAAAGCTTTAAAAATAGATAAATTAACAATAAAATTAAATAAAAAACAATTAAAAAAAGCTTTAAAAATAAAAAACTCAAAAGTAAAAATTAAGAAAAAAATAAAAATAAAAAAATTTAAAATATGCTTTAGAAATATAAAAATTAAAACTAAAAATTAAATAAAAAGGAAAATTTAAAAATAAAATAAATGCTTTAAAATAGAAAAATTAAAACTAATAAAAAGATAAAAAAAGCTTTAAAAATCGGAAAATTAAAAAAATATGAAATCAAAATTAAATTTAAAAATTAGAATTAATTAAAAATAATTAAAAAACAAAATAAAATCCGTAAAGTGCTGTAAAGTACTGTAAAATTTCCATAAAAGGTAGTGTCGTAAAGCGCGACTGTCGAAAAAACGCAGCTTTTACGACAGTCGCGCTTTACGGCACGTTTTACGACCGTTTTACGACAGTCGCGCTTTACGACAGTCGCGCTTTACGGCACCTTTTACGACAGTTTTACGACAGTCGCGCTTTACGACACCTTTTACGACAGTCGCGCTTTACGGCACCTTTTACGACAGTCGCGCTTTACGGCACCTTTTACGACAGTCGCGCTTTACGGCAGTTTTACGACAGTCGCGCTTTACGGCACCTTTTACGACAGTCGCGCTTTACGGCACCTTTTACGACAGTCGCGCTTTAGGGCACCTTTTACGACAGTCGCGCTTTACGGCAGTTTTACGACAGTCGCGCTTTAGGGCACCTTTTACGACAGTCGCGCTTTACGGCACCTTTTACGACAGTCGCGCTTTACGGCAGTTTTACGACAGTCGCGCTTTACGGCACCTTTTACGACAGTCGCGCTTTACGGCACCTTTTACGACAGTCGCGCTTTACGGCACCTTTTACGACAGTCGCGCTTTACGGCACCTTTTACGACAGTCGCGCTTTACGGCAGTTTTACGACAGTCGCGCTTTACGGCACCTTTTACGACAGTCGTGCTTTACGGCACCTTTTACGACAGTCGCGCTTTACGGCACCTTTTACGACAGTCGCGCTTTACGGCACCTTTTACGACAGTCGCGCTTTACGGCAGTTTTACGACAGTCGCGCTTTACGGCACCTTTCACGACAGTCGTGCTTTACGGCAGTTTTACGACAGTCGCGCTTTACGGCACCTTTTACGACAGTCGTGCTTTACGGCACCTTTTACGACAGTCGCGCTTTACGGCACCTTTTACGACAGTCGTGCTTTACGGCACCTTTTACGACAGTCGCGCTTTACGGCACCTTTTACGACAGTCGCGCTTTACGGCACCTTTTACGACAGTCGCGCTTTACGGCAGTTTTACGACAGTCGCGCTTTACGGCAGTTTTACGACAGTCGTGCTTTACGGCAGTTTTACGACAGTCGCGCTTTACGGCACCTTTTACGACAGTCGTGCTTTACGGCACCTTTTACGACAGTCGCGCTTTACGGCAGTTTTACGACAGTCGCGCTTTACGGCACCTTTTACGTCAGTCGCGCTTTACGGCATCTTTTACGACAGTTTTACGACAGTCGCGCTTTACGGCACCTTTTACGACAGTCGCGCTTTACGGCAGTTTTACGACAGTCGCGCTTTACGGCACCTTTTACGACAGTCGTGCTTTACGGCACCTTTTACGACAGTCGTGCTTTACGGCACCTTTTACGACAGTCGCGCTTTACGGCAGTTTTACGACAGTCGTGCTTTACGGCAGTTTTACGACAGTCGCGCTTTACGGCACCTTTTACGACAGTCGCGCTTTACGGCACCTTTTACGACAGTCGCGCTTTACGGCAGTTTTACGACAGTCGCGCTTTACGGCACCTTTTACGACAGTCGCGCTTTACGGCAGTTTTACGACAGTCGCGCTTTACGGCACCTTTTACGACAGTCGCGCTTTACGGCAGTTTTACGACAGTCGCGCTTTACGGCACCTTTTACGACAGTCGTGCTTTACGGCACCTTTTACGACAGTCGCGCTTTACGGCAGTTTTACGACAGTCGTGCTTTACGGCAGTTTTACGACAGTCGCGCTTTACGGCACCTTTTACGACAGTTTTACGACAGTCGCGCTTTACGGCACCTTTTACGACAGTCGCGCTTTACGGCAGTTTTACGACAGTCGCGCTTTACGGCACCTTTTACGACAGTCGCGCTTTACGGCAGTTTTACGACAGTCGTGCTTTACGGCAGTTTTACGACAGTCGTGCTTTACGGCAGTTTTACGACAGTCGCGCTTTACGGCACCTTTTACGACAGTCGTGCTTTACGGCACCTTTTACGACAGTCGCGCTTTACGGCAGTTTTACGACAGTCGCGCTTTACGGCACCTTTTACGTCAGTCGCGCTTTACGGCATCTTTTACGACAGTTTTACGACAGTCGCGCTTTACGGCACCTTTTACGACAGTCGCGCTTTACGGCAGTTTTACGACAGTCGCGCTTTACGGCACCTTTTACGACAGTCGCGCTTTACGGCAGTTTTACGACAGTCGCGCTTTACGGCACCTTTTACGACAGTCGCGCTTTACGGCAGTTTTACGACAGTCGCGCTTTACGGCACCTTTTACGACAGTCGTGCTTTACGGCACCTTTTACGACAGTCGCGCTTTACGGCAGTTTTACGACAGTCGTGCTTTACGGCAGTTTTACGACAGTCGCGCTTTACGGCACCTTTTACGACAGTTTTACGACAGTCGCGCTTTACGGCACCTTTTACGACAGTCGCGCTTTACGGCAGTTTTACGACAGTCGCGCTTTACGGCACCTTTTACGACAGTCGCGCTTTACGGCAGTTTTACGACAGTCGTGCTTTACGGCAGTTTTACGACAGTCGTGCTTTACGGCAGTTTTACGACAGTCGCGCTTTACGGCACCTTTTACGACAGTCGTGCTTTACGGCACCTTTTACGACAGTCGCGCTTTACGGCAGTTTTACGACAGTCGCGCTTTACGGCACCTTTTACGTCAGTCGCGCTTTACGGCATCTTTTACGACAGTTTTACGACAGTCGCGCTTTACGGCACCTTTTACGACAGTCGCGCTTTACGGCAGTTTTACGACAGTCGCGCTTTACGGCACCTTTTACGACAGTCGTGCTTTACGGCACCTTTTACGACAGTCGTGCTTTACGGCACCTTTTACGACAGTCGCGCTTTACGGCAGTTTTACGACAGTCGTGCTTTACGGCAGTTTTACGACAGTCGCGCTTTACGGCACCTTTTACGACAGTTTTACGACAGTCGCGCTTTACGGCACCTTTTACGACAGTCGCGCTTTACGGCAGTTTTACGACAGTCGCGCTTTACGGCACCTTTTACGACAGTCGCGCTTTACGGCAGTTTTACGACAGTCGCGCTTTACGGCACCTTTTACGACAGTCGCGCTTTACGGCAGTTTTACGACAGTCGCGCTTTACGGCACCTTTTACGACAGTCGTGCTTTACGGCACCTTTTACGACAGTCGCGCTTTACGGCAGTTTTACGACAGTCGTGCTTTACGGCAGTTTTACGACAGTCGCGCTTTACGGCACCTTTTACGACAGTTTTACGACAGTCGCGCTTTACGGCACCTTTTACGACAGTCGCGCTTTACGGCAGTTTTACGACAGTCGCGCTTTACGGCACCTTTTACGACAGTTTTACGACAGTCGTGCTTTACGGCACCTTTTACGACAGTCGCGCTTTACGGCACCTTTTACGACAGTTTGACGACAGTCGTGCTTTACGGCAGCTTTACGACGTTTTATGGAAATTTTACTGCACTTTACAGCACTTTAGAGGTTTTATTTTGTTTTTCATGTATTTTTAATTAATTTTATTTTATTAATTTTGTTTTTTCTAAATTTTTCTATTTTTAAAGCTTTTTATTTTTTATTTTTAATTTTTTTATTTGTTTTTATTTTTAATTTTCCTATTTTTAAAGCTTTTTATTTTATTTTTAAAATATTTTTAAATTTAATTTTTAAATTTAATTTTTCTTTTTTTAAAGCATTTATTTTTTTAATTTTGTTTTTTATTTAATTTTTATTTTTCTATTTTTAAGGCTTTGTATTTTTTTAATTTTATTTTTTATTTATTTTTATTTTTAAACCTTTTTATTTTTAAATTTTTTTTTTTTTTTAGTTTTAAAGCATTTATATTATTTTTTAAATCTTTATATTTATTTTTAATTTTTCTATTATTAAAGGTTTTTATTTTTTAAATTTTATTTTTAATTTTTTAAATTTTTCTCTTTTTAAACTATTTTTTAAAATTTTTTTTATTTTTATTTTTAATTTTTCTATTTTTAAAGCTTTCTATTTTTTAAATTTTTATTTAATTTTTATATTTAATTTTTTTTTCTTAAAGCATTTATTATATTTTTTAATTTTGTTTTTTATTGATTGATTATTTTTCTATTTTTAAAGCATTTATTTGATTTGTTAATTTTTTTATTTAATTTTTAATTTTTCTATTTTTAAAGCCTTTTTAAAATTTTTTAAATTCGTTTTTATTTTTAATTTTTCTAATTTTAAAGCTTTTTATTTTTTAATTTTATTTTTAATTTTTTTAATTTTAAGTTTTCTTTTTTTAAAGCATTTATTTTTTTAATTTTGTTTTTTATTTATTTTTCTATTTTTAATTTTTGTATTACTAAAGCTTTTTTTTTTTCTAATTTTTATATTTATTTTTTCTATTTTTAAAGCATTTATTTTTTAATTTTGTTTTTTATTTAATTTTTATTTTTTAAATTTTTTATTTTCAAAGTTTTTGAATTTTTAAATTTTATTTTTTATTTATTTTTATTCTTAATTTTTTTATTTTTAAAGCATTTATTTTTTTAATTTTATTTTTTATTTAATTTTTATTTTTAATTTTATATTTTGAAACCTTTATTTTTTAATTTAATTTTTTATTTCTATTTTTAATTTTTCTATTTTTAAACCTTTTAATTTTATTAATGTTTAATTTAATTTTTATATTTAATTTTTCTATTTTTAAAGCATTTATTATATTTTTTTAATTTTGTTTTGTATTAAATTTTTATTTTTAATTTTTCTATTTTTAAAGCATTGATTTAATTTTATTTTTATTTAATTGTTATTTTTAATTTTTCTATTTTTGAAGCATTTTTTAAATTTTATTTTTTATTTAATTTTTATTTTTAATTTTTCTCGTTTTAAAGCATTTTATTTTTTTAATTTTCTTTTTATTTTTTATTTCTAATTTTTCTATTTTTAAAGCATTTATTTTTTTAATTTTGTTTTTTATTTTATTTTTTTTTTAATTTTTCTATTTTTAAAGCTTTTTATTTTCTTTTATTTGGTGCTGCCCAGACCAATTTAAGCTGGTGATTGTGGTGGTGTTTGAGGGTCTTGCATTACGGCACTACATTTTATGGAACTTGTACAGCACTTTACAGTTTAATTAAAAATAAATAATTAAAAAAAAAATAAAATAACAAAATTGGTTTTTTTTATTTTTCTATTTTTAAAGCATTTTATTACATTTTATTTGGTGCTGCCCAACCCTGCTGTAGTGCATTTTTATACTTTGTAATACTTTGAAGTAATTTTTCCCAAATGGTTTATCCCAAACTGTACCCCCCTCCCTTTACCTGTGTTATCCCTGTCCTGGGATGAGATCATCCCCAAACCCCCACCCTGGCTCTCTGTCAATCACTCAGCCTCCCATCCCCCCCATGCAGAAGTTTCAGTCCAAGTCCTCGAGTGATCAGCCAGAGGCTCGGGGTCAGCCCCCCAAGCCTTACCCCATACGCTGTCCTATATGTCTATCCCCCAGCATCCATCCCTTAGGGTCACTTAATGGTTGGTAGGATGTTATCTACTTTCGGTTTCCACCTCCCTTTAAATGTAACCTTGGCACATCTCCCTGGGGCTCTGGGCAGGAGCCCCCTGAGGTGCAGGAGCTCCTTTGGGGGTCCTAATAAAACCTTGGATTAACCCCTGCTAAGAGTCAGCCCTTTATCTTCTACCACTGTCTCTGGTGTCTCTGCTGCTGCAAAGGCGACCAGCCCAGGTGCCCTCAGTACCCTCGGGGCACAGAGAGTGTCTCCCGGCCAGCCCAGGTGCCCTCAGTACCCTCGGGGCACACACAGAGAGTGTCTCCCCCCAGCCCAGGTGCCCTCAGCACCCTCGGGGCACAGACAGTGTCTCCCCGCTGTTGGCCATGTCGGGGCTGCCCCCGGTGTCTGCCAACTCGGGACCGGCTGAGGGTTACTGAGAGGCTCGCACAAACCCGCTCGGCCGCTGATTGTGGTGGTGTTTGAGGGTCCTCCAGGACAAGGGAGGAGATGAGAATCTTGACTCCCCCTTTCAGAAGGCTGAAATATCTCATTTTCTTTTAATATAATAGAGATCATAAAATAATAACTACACTAAAAGAGCAAGGAGACATCAGAAAGCTGGAAAGGAATGAATAATAAAAACCTGGGACTGCTCACAGCCCCGACACTGCTGGACCATGACTGGTCATCAAGTAGAAACAATGCACAGGAGACCAATCCAAGATGCCCCTGTTGCTAAACCATCTCCAGCCCACACTCCACAGCCAGCAGATTGTTATTGGTTCCATTTCTGTTCTGAGGCTTCTCAGGAGAAAAAACCCAGCAAAAGGATTTTCATCAAACACGTCAGTGCCAGGTGATGGCACAGGCAGCATCAGCTGGCAGAGGTCACTGTGTCATCCCTGCCAGCCCAGGTGTCACAGCAAGGAGGAGAGAGTTCACCCTGTGCTCATCCTGCAATACAGAGCCTTACAACACAACACACACATTAACACAAGATTATAGCCTTTTTCTATTTTCATTACTTGTGGATTTATTGTTACAGGACACCCAAAACAACAAAAGCACACAAAAAACAGCACTCATCTACCATTAGCACCCCCTTCAAATGACACACAAGCTCACCATCCCTCTGATCACAACTGCTAAATTACACCCCAGCAATCATTGGTCCTCGGGAACGTGGTTCCCTGGAGCCTCCAAAAATTCCTCCTGCCTGAAGAAATACCTGGTCCCTGGAGGGTCTGTGCCCAAACTTTGGCGATGAACGTCGCCTCGCAGACCGACCGGGACCCGGGAAAAAAAACCCAGCCGGGGGGAAAAAAAAAAGAAAAAAAAACAGCCGGGGGGGTGGGGGGGCTAAACCCAGCTGGGGATTTTTTACTCTAAATTTACAAATGAGTTGAAAAACCTGAAAAGCAAGTCACACACACAAGGTTAAATCCAGTCACAGCATGCGCTCACACACGCAGAGATGAGCAGACGCCGACAGACAGACACGTGCTCTCACACACGCTCACGCACTCCTCCCATTTAAACGTTCCCTGTGGCTCCCACTCGAGACGCTGAAGAACGTGCTTCCACGCTTCTTCTGGCTGCCGCTCCTCGACGTCAAATGGTAGATTCTGGGGAAATCAGTAGCCTCAGGGACCTGTGAGACGACAGGAAGCGGTCAACGAGTGGCTGACAGCTAGGACTTGTCCCCGCTCTGGACCAATAAATTTTCTACCCAAAATCCCATAAAAGACAGATGAACAGTAAAGTTTTTATAACTCTGCTACCTAACTGTGACTACATGCCAGGGCAGGGCAGCTCCGACCATAAGTGGTACAACATGAGTACACACAATAAAAGCAGACGCATACAGTGCAAGTGTGCATGGAGTGTAAGTCCATACAATATAAGCCAGCATAGGTACACACAATGTAAGTACATACAGTGTAAGCCAACATAGGTAAACGCAATGTAAGTACATACAGTATAAACCAGCATAGGTACAAACAATGTAAGTACATACAGTATAAGCCAGGACTTGAGATAGCTCTCTGGAAGATTAATTCTTGAGCCCTGTACCCTTTGAGAAGATGGAACCTATAGAACTCCTGCAGTCACGTGAGCAGGGTGTAAGACGCTCCCTCGGGAAGTCCAAGAGAATGGCGTGGAAAAAAAGGCACTACCAAAGCCGGTAGTGAGAAGGAAGATGGATGAGAACATCTTGTCCCTTTGAGACATTCCTGTCTCAAAGAGTAAAAATGTAAAGATGCCGGAATAAGGGATATCCGGAAAGGAACGTGAGTAGAATATGGCCTACGTGGCACGGAATAGTGCCGATAAAGCGTTGAGACGTAACAAAGGCCTGTGACACGTAAGAAGATGGACACGGACGACATAACAAAGACACGGATGACATGACACAGAGACAGAGTGACAACTGCCTGGCACTGTCCCCGTAGGGACCCGAGATTCCTAGTGCAAGGTGAGCCAGAGGCTGATGATGCCAAAGGAAAGGAAGCCCTAGGACGAGAGCACGTGATGATGAAATGTAACTCGTCAAAAGAAGTTAGTGCCGAAGCAGTTAAGAGGATGCTCGAGAGGGGCGGCGAGCCTAGAGAAGGAAGCCGACTGCCGGGTGACCGTGGCCGTAGCTCCGGACGTGAAGGCGAGCTCCTCGGGGGAAAGATCCGTGACGACATCGGGTCGAGGGAGGCGGACGACGCAAAGTACGCGAAAATGTGGAGATGGGTCGGAACTGCCCTGCCCGGCAAAGGCTCTGGCGAGGCTGAGGGGAAACCCTCTCCCTTTGCTTCCAGAGAGCCCGCCCCGCTACAGACCTGTCCCCTAAGCTGACATCTGATTGCCTCCTGTGATAGTAAAGGCTATTCCCCTTCTCCCAGCCACTGGCCCCAACACTTAGCTTTTGGAAGAGGAGCGGACAAAATCCATCCTCGGTCGGACGTGGACGTTGAGATGCTCTCCGTGTGTGCTTCGGTGCTGCCGTTTCCAAGCTTGGGCTACGAGCCTCCTCAGGGTACCTAAGACAAAACAGAAAACCTGACTATTGCCCTCAAAAACAGTAATCCCCAGGACTCCTCTGCACCACTGCCCCGGCTCACCTCAAATCTTGATTTGGCTCCAGAGGGTGCCCGGAAGATACCTGCAAAGAGAAAAGGGACACGCTTAGCATGCTGCTGTGTAACGCGCACCTATGGGTCAGCCTGCCTAAACGCCGACTCACCTGCCCTCCTCCGTTCCTTGGTGTGCCTAGGGCAGCAACAGCACCTGCAATGAAACAAAGCAGAAAAGCATGCTGAGATACTGTGAAAACACAACCTCCCAAATCTGACAAGGATGCCACACCGATACCTTAAGCTGCACACACCTGGCATAGGCGTGCTCAGCCAGGAGAGATGGCAAGTGGACCACCTAAAATAAAAAAACAAGAGGAGATGCTTAGAGCTGCACCAAAACTGAGACCTCAGCAATAACAACTGCTTCTGTACGCTATTCAATGCTCACCTTGCCCACTCGGCCTTGACTGCTGCTCTCGGCCTTGACCTCCTAAAAAGAGAGACAACGAACAATGCTGTAACGGCCACCATTTATGCTTCCTCTGCAGAAACAAACATGGACTCACATGCTCGGGGCAATCCCCACACCCAGGATGGGGGGCTCTGCCCTGGATTTTATCCTTATGCATCTGAAAGAAAGTCAGGACAAAAGTCAAACTGTTGCAGGGTAACTTAATAGCTCCAGATATCTTGTGTCCAACTACACCCCACATTACAAACTTCAAGTCCCCGGGACTTCTCCTATTGCACCAGGATATGCGGCAGGGCAGAGCAGCTCCGGCACAAATGTGTGTGCAGACACCCGTGACACGGGACAGACAGGACGTGACAGACAACGGGGACACAACACAGACAGAAATCTCCTGGCAAGGAAAATGGCTGCGAGGACTGAGAGAATGCAAAAGGAGATGACCGAGGGGAGACCGATGGTGAGCTGATGAGGCTCAGAGAAACCTGGAGGAAGAAGATGCTAACTGAATGATTTATTCCAAAAACTGCAAAGATGGATGCCCGAGAATCCTATGGCCAGAAGCCACTACCTGCCCTCACGTTCTTTCAAGTCCTCGTCTGCCATAATGGATCCTGGCGGGGCACAGCTGCCCATACAGCTCAGAACAAGACCTGAAAAGACATCCGACCGGATGCTTCTAAAGAAACAAGAGAGTCTGATGCCTGTCTGAGATCCCAAGTTAAAAGTTCTATGGCCTGGCTGCCAGGATGAGGAATGCAGAGATCACAGATGCTAACAATGATGCCAGGGTTTCTGACAGGCCCCTCCAAGGCCTAAGGTAAAAGACATGACATATCCAATCACACATAATACACAAAAGACAAGTGACACGATACACACCGGGACTGCTCTGCCCTGCGCACCTCAGCACTGTGATCCAAAGCCAGGCTTTGCTTTTATGGGGCCTAAGGGGCCGCTTCATGGACACCCCCCCATCTCCAAAGGGGACTCAAAAACCCCTCCCAGTAATTCCCAAACCAGCACCCTGCTTGCATCCCCTCTCTGGGTCGTGGCCCTCTACTTATCTCTCGCACTCCTGGGGATGCCGGTCTCGGCTGCAAAGAAAGGCCACCTTGTCAGCCGGGAAGGTCCTGCTGGCACCAGGCTGATGTCTCTCAGACAGCTGTATTAAAGAAAATCAAACATCAGTGCCCGATCTTGGCAGCCCATCGGCCAAAACCCCACAAGTCTGCTACTCACCGTGCTCCTAAGAACGCTCAGCTGCTCGGGTCGCACGCTTCGGGCACGCTCGGAGACCGAGGCCGTCGTCACAGGGGGTGCCTGGGCTAAGAGGAGATGAGGTGATTTGGCATGGCTGAAACCTGAGGGGACCCTCGCTCCTCCTCCCTACTTCCCCGACTCACTGCAACTCCTTGGCAGGTGCCCAAGGCCACCTGGATGGCACCTTTAAATAGAAGAGTTCAGGGTTTCATCACCAGGTCCTGTAACGCATCCACAGGGCTCGCACGGGCAGGGAACCCGGTGCATCGGCTGGCTGGTGACAGGGGCTCGGCAGGCTCCGAGTGGATTGCCTAAACCACAAAAAAGAGAATGGAAGCTTAGAGCAGCACCAGAAACTGAGACCTGAGCAATAACAGCTACTTCTCACCACTGCTCACCTTGACTGCTGGTATCCAGATTTACTTCCTAAAAAGACAGACAAAGAACAGAGCTGTAACAGAGTCACCACATACACTTCTGCTGCAGAGACAAATGGTGCCTCACCTGCTCAGGGGAAACCACTCACCCGGGATGGGGGCCTCTGGCACACATTTAATCCATCTGAATCTGAAAAAATAGTTAGGACAAGAGTCAAACTGTTGCTGGATAACTTAAGAGCTCCTGATATCCTGTGTCCATCTACAAATCCCACCTAGAGTACAACTACACCCCACATTACAAACTTCAAGTCCACAGGACTTCTCCTATTGCACCAGGCTATGCGGCAGGGCAGAGCAGCTCCGGCACAAATGTGTGTGCGCACACCCGTGACACAGGACAGGACGTGACAGACAACGGGGACACAACATGGACAGAAATCTCCTGGCAAGGAAAATGGCTACGAGGACTGAGAGAATGCAAAAGGAGATGACCGAGGGGAGACCGATGGTGAGCTGATGAGGCTCAGAGAAACCTGGAGGAAGAAGATGCTAACTGAATGATTTATTCCAAAAACTGCAAAGATGGATGCCTGAGCATCCTATGGCCAGAAGCCACTACCTGCCCTCACGTTCTTTCAAGTCCTCGTCTGCCATAATGGATCCTGGCGGGACATAGCTGTCCATACAGCTCAGAACAAGACCTGAAAAGACATCCGACCGGATGCTTCTAAAGAGACAAGAGAGTCTGATGCCTGTCTGAGCTCCTGAGGCCAAAGTTCTATGGCCTGGCTGCCAGGCCGAGGAATGCAGAGATCACAGATGCTAACAATGATGCCAGGGTTTCTGACAGGCCCCACAACGACCTATGGTAAAAGACATGACATATCCAAACACACATAATACACAAAAGACAAGTGACACGATACACACCGGGACTGCTCTGCCCTGCGCACCTCAGCACTGTGATCCAAAGCCAGGCTTTGCTTTTATGGGGCCTAAGGGGCCGCTTCATGGACACCCCCCCATCTCCAAAGGGGACTCAAAAACCCCTCCCAGTAATTCCCAAACCAGCACCCTGCTTGCATCCCCTCTCTGGGTCGTGGCCCTCTACTTATCTCTCGCACTCCTGGGGATGCCGGTCTCGGCTGCAAAGAAAGGCCACCTTGTCAGCCGGGAAGGTCCTGCTGGCACCAGGCTGATGTCTCTCAGACAGCTGTATTAAAGAAAATCAAACATCAGTGCCCAATCTTGGCAGCCCATCAGCCAAAACCCCACAAGTCTGCTACTCACCGTGCTCCTAAGAACGCTCAGCTGCTCGGGTCGCACGCTCCGGGCACGCTCGGAGACCGAGGCCGTCATCACAGGGGGTGCCTGGGCTAAGAGGAGATGAGGTGATTTGGCATGGCTAAAACCTGAGGGGACCCTCGCTCCTCCTCCCTTCTTCCCCGACTCACTGCAACTCCTTGGCAGGTGCCCAAGGCCACCTGGATGGCACCTTTAAATAGAAAAGTTCTGGGCTTCATCACCAGGTCCTGTAACGCATCCACAGGGCTCGCACGTGCAGGGAACCCGGTGCATCGGCCGGCTGGTGACAGGGGCTTGGCAGGCTCCGAGTGGATTGCCTAAAGCACAAAAAAGAGAATGGAAGCTTAGAGCAGCACCAGAAACTGAGAGCTGAGCAATAACAGCTACTTCTCACCACTGCTCACCTTGACTGCTGGTATCCAGATTTACTTCCTAAAAAGACAGACAAAGAACAGAGCTGTAACAGAGTCACCACGTACACTTCTGCTGCAGAGACAAATGGTGCCTCACCTGCTCAGGGGAAACCACTCACCAGGGATGGGGGCCTCTGGAACACATTTAATCCATCTGAATCTGAAAAAAATGTCAGGACAAGAGTCAAGCTGTTGCAGGATAACTTAAGAGCTCCAGATATCCTGTGTCCATCTACAAATCCCACCTAGAGTCCAACTACACCCCACATTACAAACTTCAAGTCCCCGGGGCTTCTCCTGTTGCACCGGGCTATGCGGCAGGGCAGAGCAGCTCCGGCACAAATGTGTGTGCAGACACCCGTGACACGGGACAGGACGTGACAGAGAACGGGGACACAACACGGACAGAAATCTCTGGGCAAGAAGGATGACTGCAAGGACTGAGAAGATGCCAAATGAGATGACCAAGGAGAGACTGATGGTGAGCTAATGAGGCTCAGAGAAACCTGGAGGAAGAAGATGCTAACCGAATGATTTATTCCAAGAACTGCAAAGATGGATGCCCGAGAATCCTACGGCCAGAAGCCTCTACCTGCCCTCACCTTCTCACAAGTCCTAGTCCACCATAATGGATCCTGGCGGGACATAGCTGTCCATACAGCTCAGAACAAGACCTGAAAAGACATCTGACCGGATGCTTCTAAAGAGACAAGAGAGTCTGATGCCTGTCTGAGCTCCTGAGGCGAAAGTTCTATGGCCTGGCTGCCAGGCCGAGGAATGCAGAGATCACAGATGCTAACAATGATGCCAGGGTGTCTGACAGGCCCCTCCAAGGCCTAAGGTAAAAGACATGACATATCCAATCACACATAATACACAAAAGACAAGTGACACGATACACACCGGGACTGCTCCGCCCTGCGCACCACAGCACTGTGATCCAAAGCCAGGCTTTGCTTTTATGGGGCCTAAGGGTGTGCACTTCATGGACACCCCCATGTCCATAGGAGACTCAAAAATCCCTCACGGTGGGTCCCTACCCTGCGCCCCGCTTTCATCCCCTCTGTGGGTTGTAGCCCTCTACTTATCTCTCAGACATCTGGGGATGCAGGTCCCTGCCAGGTGCAACAGAAGGAAGCCTCAACATCTGGGAAGTTCCTGCTGGCACTGTTGTTCAACAACTCCCTGTTGTTTCTCAGTCAGCTACGTGAAAGAAAACCAAATATCAGTGCATGATCTCTGCAGCACACTGGCCAAATCCCAACAATTCTGCCACTCACCGTTCTGCTAAGAATGCCCGGCTCCTGGGACTGCACCCTTCGGCCGCGCTCCGAGGCTGATGCCATTGTCACGGGGTAAGCCTGGGTTAAAAGGAGACAAGGTCATGTGGCATGGCTGAAACCTGAGGGGACCATCGCTCCTCCTCCCTACTTCCTCGACTCACCGCAACTCCTTGGCAGGTGCCCAAGGCCACCTGGATGGCACCTTTAAATAGAAAAGTTCTGGGCTTCATCACCAGGTCCTGTAACGCGTCCACAAGGCTCGCACGTGCAGGGAACCCGGTGCATCGGCCGGCTGGTGACGGGGGCTTGGCAGGCTCCGAGTGGATTGCCTAAAGCACAAAAAAAGAGAATGGAAACTTAGAGCTGCACCAGAAAATGAGACTGGAGCAATTACAACTACTTCTCTCCACTGCTCACCTTGACTGCTGGTACCCAGATTTACTTCCTAAAAAGACAGACAAAGAACAGAGCTGTAACAGAGTCACCACAAACCCTCTGCTGCAGAGATAAACGGTGCCTCACCTGGTTGGGGGAATCCACTCACCTGGGATGGGGCTCTCTGGCACACATTTAATCCATCTGAATCTGAAAAAATAGTTAGGACAAGAGTCAAACTGTTGCAGGATAACTTAAGAGCTCCTGATATCCTGTGTCCATCTACAAATCCCACCTAGAGTCCAACTACACCCCACATTACAAACTTCAAGTCCACAGGACTTCTCCTATTGCACCAGGCTATGCGGCAGGGCAGAGCAGCTCCGGCACAAATGTGTGTGCGCACACCCGTGACACAGGACAGGACGTGACAGACAACGGGGACACAACATGGACAGAAATCTCCTGGCAAGGAAAATGGCTACGAGGACTGAGAGAATGCAAAAGGAGATGACCGAGGGGAGACCGATGGTGAGCTGATGAGGCTCAGAGAAACCTGGAGGAAGAAGATGCTAACTGAATGATTTATTCCAAAAACTGCAAAGATGGATGCCCGAGAATCCTATGGCCAGAAGCCACTACCTGCCCTCACGTTCTTTCAAGTCCTCGTCTGCCATAATGGATCCTGGCGGGGCACAGCTGCCCATACAGCTCAGAACAAGACCTGAAAAGACATCCGACCGGATGCTTCTAAAGAAACAAGAGAGTCTGATGCCTGTCTGAGATCCCAAGTTAAAAGTTCTATGGCCTGGCTGCCAGGATGAGGAATGCAGAGATCACAGATGCTAACAATGATGCCACGGTTTCTGACAGGCCCCTCCAAGGCCTAAGGTAAAAGACATGACATATGCAAACAACACATAATACACAAAAGACAAGTGACACGATACACACCGGGACTGCTCTGCCCTGCTCACCTCAGCACTGTGATCCAAAGCCAGGCTTTGCTTTTATGGGGCCTAAGGGACCGCTTCATGGACACCCCCACCTCCAAAGGGGAAACAAAAACCCCTCCCAGTAATTCCCAAACCAGCACCCTGCTTGCATCCCCTCTCTGGGTCGTGGCCCTCTACTTATCTCTCGCACAGCTGGGGATGCCGGTCTCAGGTGCGAAGAAAGGCCACCTCGTCAGCCAGGAAAGGTCCTGCTGGCACCGGGCTGGTGTCTCTTAGACAGCTGTATTAATGAAAACCAAACATCAGTGCCCGATCTTGGCAGCCCCGCGACCAAAACCCCACAAGTCTGCGACTCACCGTGCTCTTAAGAACGCTCAGCTGCTCGGGCCGCATGCTTCGGGCATGCTCGGACACCGAGGCCGTCATCACAGGGGTGCCTGGGGTAAGAGGAGATGAGGTGATTTGGCATGGCTGAAACCTGAGGGGACCATCGCTCCTCCTCCCTACTTCCCCGACTCACTGCAACTCCTTGGCAGGTGCCCAAGGCCACCTGGATGGCACCTTTAAATAGAAAAGTTCTGGGCTTCATCACCAGGTCCTGTAACGCATCCACAGGGCTCGCACGGGCAGGGAACCCGGTGCATCGGCCGGCTGGTGACAGGGGCTTGGCAGGCTCCAAGTGGATTGCCTAAAGCACAAAAAAAGAGAATGGAAACTTAGAGCTGCACCAGAAAATGAGACTGGAGCAATTACAACTACTTCTCTCCACTGCTCACCTTGACTGCTGGTATCCAGATTTACTTCCTAAAAAGACAGACAAAGAACAGAGCTGAAAGAGAGTCACCACATACACTTCTGCTGCAGAGACAAATGGTGACTGACCTGCTCGGGGGAAACCACTCACCCAGGATGGGGCCCTCTGGCACACATTTAATCCATCTGAATCTGAAAAAATAGTTAGGACAAGAGTCAAACTGTTGCAGGATAACATAAGAGCTCCAGATATCTTTTCTGCATCGACAAATCCCACCTAGAGTCCAGCTACACCCCACATTACAAACTCCAGGTCCCCGGGACTTCTCCTATTGCACCAGGCTATGCAGCAGGGCAGAGCAGCTCCGGCACACATGTGTGTGCAGACACCCATGACACAGGACAGGACGTGACAGAGAACGGGGACACAACACGGACAGAAATCTCGAGACAAGGAAAATGGCTGCGAGGACTGAGAGAATGCAAAAGGAGATGACCGAGGGGAGACCGATGGTGAGCTGATGAAGCTCAGAGAAACCTGGAGGAAGAAGATGCTAACCGAATGATTTATTCCAAAAACTGCAAAGATGGATGCCTGAGAATCCTACGGCCAGAAGCCTCTACCTGCCCTCACCTTCTCACAAGTCCTAGTCCACCATAATGGATCCTGGCGGGGCACAGCTGCCCATACAGCTCAGAACAAGACCTGAAAAGACATCTGACCGGATGCTTCTAAAGAGACAAGAGAGTTTGATGCCTGTCTGAGATCCCGAGTTAAAAGTTCTATGGCCTGGCTGCCAGGCCGAGGAATGCAGAGATCACAGATGCTAACAATGATGCCAGGGTTTCTGACAGGCCCCACAACGACCTATGGTAAAAGACATGACATATCCAAACACACATAATACACAAAAGACAAGTGACACGATACACACCGGGACTGCTCTGCCCTGTGCACCTCAGCACTGTGATCAAAAGTCAGGCTTTGCTTTTAGGGGGCCTAAGGGGCCGCTTCATGGACACCCCCACCTCCAAAGGGGAAACAAAAACCCCTCCCAGTAATTCCCAAACCAGCACCCTGCTTTCATCCCCTCTCTGGGTCGTGGCCCTCTACTTATCTCTCGCACATCTGGGGATGCCGGTCTCGGGTGCGAAGAAAGGCCACCTCATCAGCTGGGAAGATCCTGCTGGCACCGGGCTTTTGTCTCTTAGACAGCTGTATTAATGAAAACCAAACATCAGTGCCCGATCTTGGCAGCCCATCGGCCAAAACCCCACAAGTCTGCTACTCACCGTGCTCCTAAGAACATTCAGCTTCATCGACGAGTCCCATGATTCTTCAGCAGGGCTCGAGAGAGCGGCACACCCGGTGCATCGGCCGGTTGGTGACTGGGGCTCGGCGTACTCCGAGTGGATTGCCTAAAACACAGAAACCGGAACAGATGCTTATAGTTGCACTGGAAAGTGAGACTGGAGCAATAACAACTGCTTCTGTACGCTACTCAATGCTCACCTTGCCCACCTCACCTTGACTGCTGATATCCAGCTTTACTTCCTAAAAAGAAAAAGAACAGTGCTGTAACAGAGTCATACTTTACACTCCCCCTTCAGAGACAAACAGTGACTGACCTGCTCGGGGGAACCTCCTCACTCAGGATGGGTGGATGGATTTTGCCCTGGATTTTATCCTTCTGCATCTGAAAGAAAGCAAGGACAAAAGTCAAATGGCTGTAGCATAACTTCACACCTCCAAACATCTTCTGTCTATCTAGGAATATCATCTAGAGTCTGGCAACACCCCACAAACTGCAAGTCCCCGGGACTTGTCCTGTTGCAGCAGGCTATGCGGCAGGGCAGGGCAGAGCAGCTCCGGCACAAATATGTGCGGACACCCGTGACACAGAACGTGACAAACAGGGGGACAACAAACACAACACATTATGCTTGTGGTGAGGGTCTTGAGGGGAAAAGGCAAAAGGGACCCCCAAAGACACACTAGGTAACACGGTACACCGGACAACACGACGTCGACCGGAACTGTTCTGCGCTGCCCGCCTGAAAGCTGCCATCAAAAGTAGAGCCTCTCCCTTTAGCTGTCCTAAGAGGCCCCTTGGAGGAGATTGTTTTTCCCTCTGCTAATTTTTAAATCTGTCCCAGGAACTCCCAACCCGCTACTCTCCCATCATCCCATCTCCAGGCCGTGGCCCTGACTTATCTTTTGGATGATCGGTGATGTGGATCCACATGGCACCTGAAATGAGTCTGCCTCAGAGGGCCCCGTGATCGCCTGTTAGCCTCTCGGTCAGCTACAATAAAGAAAACCAAAACCAAAGTATGAGTACAGAGTTATGTGGGCCAAATCCCAGCGAGTCAGCTACTTGCCCTCTCCTGAGTGTGCCTGGCTCCTTCAGGCTCCAGCTTCATCCTGATTCCAAGGCTGTGGCCGTTATTATGAGTAGCACCTGGGTAAGAGAAAGGCAAAGTTAAATGGCATTCCTGTGAGTGCAGTGGATGACCTTGTGTGCTGCAAGACGTGTGAATGCCTCTGCTCAGCTTCTAAAAGGCCTCGGGTGGGGGGCTCAAATAAACACCCTTTCTCACCCTGCTACCTTCAAAACCACCCCCCCAACAATAACTCCTAACCGGATACCCGCTCACCCTCCCTCTCCTAGTCACAATCCTCAACTCACCTGAAGCCTCAATCTCAAACATAATCTTGGACACTGGGCAGATCCCTCTTGTGACACAATGAAACTGCTGAAAAAAGCGTTGTAGTTGACACAACCTGGAGCCTCTGGAAGCTACGCTCCTCCTAAAAAAAATACAAAACAAAATAAGAACAAAACAGGAAATTACAAATGCACTTTACCACCCCTAAACACAAAACCCAAAATTGTGAACTTAAATACTCCCTGTATTCTATGCTGTTTTCTTCACAGTATCTTCAAAGCCTCTGTTGCTTTAGATGCCCAGAAACACCTGCTGAAAACAAGCTGAGATAAGCTGAAAGAGCCTCTTACCTGAAATGAGAGTGAAATGAGAGTGAAATGAGAGGAGAGCTCTGATCCCAGCACATCCCAGAGAGGGAATGAAGGCCCTGAGCAAAGGCTGGGGTTAATATACCCCTGATGGTGCCCGCCTCTCGTTCCCATGGCACCCGGGAAAAGGGAGGGAGCGAATCCCACCCGGTATGAAAGCCCTCAGAGCAGTTGCAGCTGTTTGGCTCCTCTGACTCAAGTTCAAGGGGAGAAAAGGGCTTGTTATAGAAGAAAACTCTTCTGAAAAATAACAGCGCTTTGTTTTTTGCAGCAACAACTTGGAGTAAATGGGCAGGAAACTGGTATGAAATAAAATTTTCTGTTTAGGCAGCATAACTAGATAAATTGGCTAATTTGCTGTGAACTTACATAATTTTTCTTTAGTGGCTATTAAGAAGTACTTCATGTGTGACTATGCTGGGTGGAAAAGAATGCTTCTGATGTGAATCATCTAAGTCTCCTTGGGACCTCTAATTAGGCCTATCTACATTATAAGTAAAAATAAGAAAAATAAAAGCTTCCCAGGCAGTGTAAGGGTTAAGTGCATGCCAGGCTCACCCTGCTCTGAGATACTTGGTCCTATGGCACAGAAAGAAGGGCCCTGAAATGTATTTTTAAACCCTTAAAATGCTGAAAAAGGCAGAGCTTCCTTCCAGTGCACCCCTTAAAAAAAGGAAATGGGGCAGTTACCTCTACTGAAACTAATACAATAGCAAATAAATAGCTTCTGCCCTTTAATTTACTCTCCTTAATTATTGGGAAAAGAAGGGTTTTCTTCTCTCTTTAAATCTCTCCAGGGATGAAAAAAGAGGGATTTTTCCCTCAGTTCTACTCTTAAGATGGAGGGATAGCTGGGCTTCTCCCTCAATTTAGGCCTCAGGACAACAAAAAGGGTTAATTAAGGCTACCCTTAATTCAAACCCATAAGAAACATTGTCAAGATTTTCCCCTTCTATTTAAACTGGAAAATAATAGAAAATGAGGACTCCCTGTCAATTAACACCCCTAACAGCATAGAAAAGGCAGGGATTCTTTCAACTGAGACCACTAAAATTGCAGGGGAAGCAGAGTCCCTCCCAGTTTGAACACAAAAAATAAAGGAAAAGGAAGCTTTTTCCCTTTTTTCTAAACCCTTTTTCTCCTAATAACCCCTCTCCTTTCTGGGAGTGCTGTGGAGGGTCTGGGGGCTCTGGGGAGGGACTGGCACAGTAAAAGGGGAAAGTTGAAAGCCCTCTCCTGGAACCCCACATGCTGCCTGGCCTGCTCAGATGCTGCCCCTTGGCAAAAGGGCTCTTCCCTTGGCGTTTTCTCAAAGGGGACTGAGTGGTAATAGTTTCAAAAAAGGCAAATGATCCAAGAAATGTACAAAGAATAACACAGAATTAAGAATTAAGACAACGCTTGTACCACTGATTTCAAACACTGCCTGGTTTTATTCTGGTCTTGCCTGAATAAAACATCTCCTTAGGGGAGGAATACTCCAGATAGAAGGATCAAGACTGTTTTTGTGTTCTGACCGTAGCCTGAGAATTGTACAGGGGAGAAGGGGAATTACCATTTCCATCAGTAAACTTTATTTGATTCATTCCAAGACTGGACATGCTAGCTGGGTTATAAGTAAATGCTTGAATTGTGAGAATAATTAGTATTGTAGTTCACAACATTTATGCTCTTATTGCAAAAAGTGTTAAAGTAATAACTTAGTTTTGTGGATGGGAATTACTAGTGCCTGGTGAATGAGAGATACCTGAAGAACGGTAAGAGTCCACAGTTAAAGGGTGTCCAAACCAATTTGCCTGGAAATTATTTAAGAGAAAGTGACAAGGAAATAGAGGCCATGACCAGATTGGCCTCTGTTTTTTGCCACCGAGAAGATCAAATACACCTGCTGTGGGTTGCAACCTCACAGGCCTGGGAGGTGGGAGTATAAGGCATACTGGACCTCTGTTATTCCTGTTTCTGGCACTCATTTGTTCTCTTTTCCCTTTCGGGATACCAGCAAGATCGTGTCACAAATGCTGCAGAAAGCATCACGTGGAAAGAAACCAAAGTTCCTCTTTAATTACACACACCTATGTCAACAGCCACTGTTATAACCCATCCAAATTAAGAACCTGTAGGCAAAATGGAGTAAATTATTGGATTACAAGAAACTTAGGAAAAAGTGGTAATAGATTTGGAATTGAATGTCCAAAAGGAGAGAGAGGGATTTGTTTTACATTTAATCCTGACGGTTCGAGATTTGGTAAAAAAACAAATAATAAACGAAAAGGTAAAACCAGCACAGCAACTTAACTCTGTATTGACCCCAAATTATCTATTGAGTCGTATTACAAGACTCCAAGCAGTTATAGAAATGATAGCAAATGGAGCTGCCCAGGCATTGGAGTTAATATAAAGTCAGCTAAGCCGAACAAAAACTGTAGGGTATCAGAATAGGTTGGCTTTACACTATTTATTGGCCAAAGAAGGGGGTGTTTGTGGAAAGTTTAATATATCAAATTGTTGAAAATTGATGACCACAGAAAAGTCATTCTAGAAAAAGCAAAAGAAATCAAAGAAGAAAAAAATATATATGCATATAATAACCGAGGTACCGGTCCAAAAATTAGAAAACAATGTTAAAACCTAGCTGGTAGGGTAATGTATTAGAAGAAATTAAGATCTTCCATTTTATGTGTTGCAACTATTTTTATATTTCTTCCTTGTGTAATCCCCTGTTTTATTTTGCCCGCATAGTCCAGAAGATGCAAGTAGATAAGAAATATTGCTCAAGCCAAAGGATTTACAAAGAATAAGAGTGGGGATTGTGACAAATGCAGGTATTTTATGATTGGCTTTTTTGAAATATTAAAATGAATATTATATGTGTTGTGTTAGAAAGGAATGCTGTATTAATTCTCTTAAGTAGTGTGTTAAATATAGTTTTAGGTTATAAAAACTGTTAAAATAGAAACGATGCTATGTAAGATACATTTTTTTAAAGAAAGGACTTGCAGTGAGATAGCGGCCACAGGACACCTGGATCTTTCAGGGAAAAAGAATTTATATATATTGCCCTCTTATCAGAAGAAACAAACTTCTTCCTGCCTCCAAGGCGCTGTTAGGATTAGAAGGAAGAAGTGGATGATGAGCAGACAGAATCCTGTGTTTGAATGGAATTTATGCACCATGTACGAAGTGTATGACTATGCAACAGGCTATTGCTTTTAAGGGTTAATCCTTTGTTAACAGGGTCCTTTTTCAGGCCCGTGCTGCCCAGAAAAAGGTACCCGGACGTCCGTAACTCTTTGTTTTTGTTGTCTCATATTGTCCTAATTCAAATTGTCCAAATTATTATTACTCTAATTGTATGACTATTTTTATAACCATTTTATTACTATTAAACTTTCAAAAATTTGAAAAGCAAGTGATTGATGTTTTTCACACCAGTCTGTTAGGTGAAAATTATCAAAAGATTTTTGTGAGTTTTCTAATTTTGGCATTAATGCTGGCAAATTTTCAGGGTTTACTGTCTATTTGTGGGTCGAGAAATCTGTCCCAAACACTGAGGGGACTCTGGAGCTATTTGGGAACAGTTCTTTTTCAAAATTCTTTTGTGTTGGGATCAAAGAGCTGGCATTTGCAGGGGCAAAATAATTCTCTGTCTGTCCTGTATTTATTAAAGCAGCTGTCATATTCCAACCTCCTCCTCCTCCTCCTCCTCCTCGTCGCACGATTTGTGTGCATGGATGTGGCTGTGCAGACGAATCGTGACACAAAGTAGTCCCACTGGGTGCTAGGAGTGTGGAAGGCAAAAACGCAGAGGCACACCAGGTATCGGTTGCTCAGGGTTACGTGCTGGAGAGGGATCTCTCGGTGCCGGCAGAAGGAGAGACGCGGAAGGATACGTGCAAGGCGCTGCAGTTTTCACCTGCTGTGGTGCCGTGTATAGATGCAGTGGCGGCAGAAGTGGCGTGACAGGGCACAGGGATGCCGGCTGTGGCTGGACAGCGGCACGCAGCAGCTCGGAACCGGGAGCGGGCTGTGCCAAAGCTGCGACAAACGCAGTGGGGGGTGGCGGCGGGGCCGTGGAGATAGAACTGCGCATGCGAGCGGCTGATCCTGGAAGCAGCGCTGTGGTTCGATGAGTCGGCGTGGAGTGATATCGCTGGTGCGGGGGTTGTAGCAACTGCGCATGCGTGGGTTCCATCACTACGGCAGCGCGGGCAGTCATCATGGCGCCGGGCGGGCCGGGGCGTGCGGGAGGCGGCGGAGCTGCAGGAACGGGAACGGGGCCGCGGCTGCGGCCGTGGAAGGGAACGCCGGGACACCCGTGGTTGCAGGAGGCGGCGGAGCCACGCCATCCAGCAGCTCTGAAGCGGGAGGGTGCGGTGGGGAAGGCACGGCTCGGCCCGCCATGCAGCGGCGGCGGCAGGAGAGGGGAAGCGACCACGGGCGGCGCTGACGGGAGCCTGGGCTGGAGCGCCGCGGCGCCAGCAGGGGGTGCCTTGGGTGGCTGGGGCGCCCCGGTAAGACAGTCATTAAAACACCCTAAAAATTATTTTTAAAGCCCTGAAAAAGCCCTAAAGGTATCCTAAACATTTCCAGAGAATTCCTAAAAAACTCCTGTAAAAAAACCCCTAAAATATCCCTAAAAATCCCTGAAATATCACCTGAAAGACCCTAAAAAACAGTTTAACCCCTACCTGTAACACTGTGGCCTCCAAACATCATCTCTACCTATTAATCGGGGTAACTGCAAGACCCTCAAATACCACCACAATCACCAGCTTGAGTTGGTCTGGGCAGCACCAAATAAAATAAAATTAAAAGCTTTAAAAATAGAAAAATTAAAAATAAAAATTAAATAAAAAAATAAAAAAAAATAAAATAAATGTTTTAAAAATGGGAAAATAAAAAAAAAGAAAATTAAAAAAATAAAAAGCTTTAAAAACAGAAAAATTAAAACTAAAAATTAAAAAAATTAAAAAAATAAAAGAAATGCTTTAAAAATAGAAAAATTAAAACTAAAAATGAAATAAAAATGAAATTAAAAAAATAAAAGAAATGCTTTAAAAATAAAAAAATCAAAACTAAAAAATTAAATAAAAAATAAAATTTAAAAAATAAATGCTTTAAAAATAAATCAAAACTAAAAATAAATAAAAAATAAAATTAAAAAATAAAATTAAATAAAATAAATGTTTAAAAATAAAAAAATTAAAACTAAAAATTAAATAAAAAATAAAAAAAGGTTTAAAAATAGAAAGATCAAAAATAAAAATTAAATAAAAAATAAAAAATAAAAAAGTTTTAAAAATAAAAAAATAACTAAAATTTAAATAAAACGGAAAATTAAAAAAATAAAATAAATGCTTTAAAAATAGAAAAAGCAAAAAATAAAAATGAAATAAAAAATAAAATTAAAAAATAAAAAAAGCTTTAAAAATAGAAAAATTTAAAAAAATTAAATAAAAAATAAAAAAGCCCTAAAAATAGAAAGATCAAAAATAAAAATTAAATAAAAAATAATAAAAAAATGCTTTAAAAATAAAAAAATCAAAACTAAAAATGAAATTAAAAAAATAAAAATAAAATAAATAGTTCAAAAATAAAAAATTAAAACTAAAAATGAAATAAAAAATAAAATTAAAAATAAAATAAATGTTTAAAAATAAAAAAAAATAAAACTGAAAATTACAAAAAATTAAAAAAGCTTTAAAAATAGAAAGATCAAAAATAAAAATTAAATTAAAAAAACTTTAAAAAATGCTTTAAAAATAAAAAAATCAAAACTAAAAATTAAATAAAAAATAAAAGTAAAAAAATAAAACAAATGCTTTAAAAATAGAAAAAGCAAAAAATAAAAATGAAATAAAATATAATATTTGAAAAATAAAATAAATAGTTCAAAAATAAAAAATTAAAACTAAAAATGAAATAAAAAATTAAATAAAAAATTTTTAAAAAGCATTAAAAATAGAAAAAGCAAAAAATAAAAATGAAATAAAAAATAAAATTAAAAAAATGAAATAAATGATTTAAAAATAAAAAAATTAAAACAAAAAAATAAAAATAAAATTAAAAAATAAAATAAATGCTTTAAAAATAGAAAAAGCAAAAAATAAAAATGAAATAAAAATAAAATTAAAAAAATAAAATCAATAGTTTAAAATAAAAAATTAAAACTAAAAATGAAATAAAAATAAAATTAAAAAAATAATATAAATGCTTTAAAAATAAAAAAATTAAAAATAAAAATTAAATAAAAAATTAGATTAAAAAATAAAATAAAAAGCTTGAAAAATAGAAAAATCAAAAAAAAATTAAATAAAATTAAAAAAATAAAATAAATGCTTTAAAAATAAAAAATCAAAACTAAAAATTAAGATCAAAATAAAATTAAAAAATAAAATACATGCTTTAAAAATAAAAAAATCAAAACTAAAAATTAGATAAAAAATAATAAAATAAAATAAATGCTTTAAAAATAGAAAAATTAAAACTAAAAATTAAATAAAAAATAATATTTAAAAAATAAAATAAATAGTTTATAAATAAAAAATGAAAACTAAAAATTAAGTAAAAAATAAAATTAAAAAACCAAAATAAATGCTTTAAAAATAAAAAAATCAAAACTAAAAATTAAGATAAAAATAAAAATAAAAATAAAAAATTAAAAAATAAATGCTTTAAAAATAGAAAATATAAAACTAAAAATTAAATTTAAAAAAAATTAAAAAATAAAATAAATACTTTAAAAATAGAAAAATTAAAACTAAAAATTAAATAAAAAATAAAATTAAAACAATAAAATAAAAAGCTTTAAAAACAGAAAAATTAAAAATAAAAATAAAATAAAAATTAAATTTAAAAAATAAAATTAATCAAAGATTAATAAAAAACAAAATAAAATCCATAAAGTGCTGTAAAGTACCGTAAAAGTTCCATAAAAGGTAGTGTCGTAAAGCGCGACTGTCGTAAAAAGTGTAATTTACGACACTCGCGCATTACGACACGTTTTACGACAGTCGCGCTTTACGACACCTTTTACGACAGTCGCGCTTTACGGCACCTTTTACGACAGTCGCGCTTTACGGCCCCTTTTACGACAGTCGCGCTTTACGGCACCTTTTGCGACAGTCGCGCTTTACGACCACTTTTACGACAGTCGCGCTTTACGGCACCTTTTACGACAGTCGCGCTTTACGGCACCTTTTGCGACAGTCGCGCTTTACGGCAGTTTACAGGACTTTACGGTTTTTATTTTGTTTTTCTTTTCTTTCTTAATTCATTTTTAATTTTTCCATTTTTAAAATTTTTTTATTTAATTTTAATTTTTAATTTTTCCATTTTTAAAGCATTTATTTTAATTTTTTAATTTTATTTTTTATTTAATTTTTTTTTCTATTTTTAAAGCTTATTTTATTTTTTTAATTTTATTTTTTATTTATTTTTTACTTTTAATTTTTTTCATTTTAAAGCATTTTTTTAAATTTAATTTTAATATTAATGTTTCCATTTTTACTGGATTTATTTTTTAATTTTATTTTTTTGTTAATTTTTATTTAAAATTTTGCTATTTTTAAAGCTTTTTATTTTATTTTTATATTTTTATTTTTTTTAATTTTTATTGTTAATTTTTCAATTTTTAAAGCTTTTATTTTTTTAATTTTATTTTTTATTTAATTTTAATTTTTAATTTTTCCATTTTATAAATTTTTTTTTTTTATTTTAATTTTTAATTTTTCATTTTTCAGCTTTTTATTTTATTTTTTAATTTTATTTTTATTTTTATTTTTAATTTTTCCATTTTTAAAGCATTTATTTTATTTTTATTTAATTTTAATTTTAATTTTTCCATTTTTAATGCATTTATTTTTTTAATTATATTTTTTTTTAATTTTTATTTAAAACTTTTCTATTTTTAAAGCTTTTATTTTATTCTAATTTTTTTTTTTATTTAATATTTGGTTTTAATTTTTTTATTTTATAAGTTTTTTGAAATTTTTTTTAATTTTAATTTTTCTATTTTTAAAGCATTTATTTTATTTTTCTATTTTTTTCTATTTTTAAAGCTTTTTATTATATTTTTTTAATTTTATTTTTATTTAATTTTTATTTTTAATTTTTTATTTTATAAAAGTTTTTTTAATTTTTTTTATTTTTAATTTTTCTATTTTTAAAGCTTTTCATTTTATTTTTCTAATTTCATTTTTTATTTATTTATTATTTTTAATTTTTCTATTTTTAAAGCTTTTAATTTCATTTTTCTGATTTTATTTTTTTAATTTTATTTTTAGTTTTTCTATTTTTAAAGCTTTTCATTATATTTTTCTAATTTTATTTTTTATTTAATTTTTAATTTTTCTATTTTTAAAGCATTTATTTTATTTTTTTTAGTTTTATTTTTTATTTAATTTATATTTTTAGTTTTTTTGATTTTTAAAGCTTTTCATTTTATTTTTCTAATTTTATTTTAAATTTTCCTATTTTTAAAGCATTTATTTTATTTTTTATTTAATTTTTATATTTAATTTTTCTTTTTTTAAAGCACTTATTTTATTTTTTTTTATTTTTTATTTAATTTTTTTTAATTTTTTTATTTTTAAAGTTTTTATTTTTTTAATTTTATTTTTTATTTTTAATTTTTCTATTTTTAAAGCTTTTTATTTTTTTTAATTTGGTGCTGCCCAGACCATCTCAAGCTGGTGATTGTGGTGGTGTTTGAGGGTCTTGCTTTATGGCACTACCTTTTATGGAACTCTTACAGCACTTTACTGCACTTTACAGTTTTTATTTTGTTTTTCATTTATTTTAAATTAATTTTTTTAAAATTTTATTTAATTTTTATTTTTAATTTTTCTATTTTTAAAGCATTTTATTACATTTCATTTGGTGCTGCCCAAACCTGCTGTAGTGCATTTTTATATTTCGTAATACTTTGAAGTAATTTTGTTTTGTATCCCCATATTTCTCCCAAATGGTTTATCCCAAACTTCTACCTGTGTTATCCCTCTCCAGGGATGAGAGCATCCCCAAACCCCCACCCTGGCTCTCTGTCAATCACTCAGCCTCCCATCCCCTCCATGCAGAAGTTTAGGTCCAAGTTGTCCAGTGATTAGCCAGAGGCCAGGGGTCAGCCCCCCAAGCCTTACCCCATACGCTCTCCTATATGTCTATCACCCAGCATCCATCCCTTAGGGTCACTTAATGGTTGGTAGGATGTTATCTACTGTCGGTTTCCACCTCCCTTTAAATGTAACCTTGGCACATCTCCCTGGGGCTCTCAGCAGGAGGCCCCCTGAGGTGCAGGAGCTCCTTTGGGGGTCCTAATAAAGCCTTGGATTAACCCCTGCTAAGAGTCGGCCCTTTATCTTCTACCGCTGTCTCTGGTGTCTCTTCTGCTGCAAAGGCGACCAGCCCAGGTGCCCTCAGTACCCTCGGGGCACACACAGAGAGTGTCTCCCCCCAGCCCAGGTGCCCTCAGCACCCTCGGGGCACAGAGAGTGTCTCCCCACTGTCGGCCCTGTCGGGGCTGCCCCCCCGGTGTCTGCCGACTCGGGACCGGCTGAGGGTTACTGAGAGGCTCGCACAAACCCGCTCGGCCGCTGATTGTGGTGGTGTTTGAGGGTCCCCAGGACAAGGGAAGAGACGAGAATCTTGACTCCACCATTCAGAAGGCTGAAATATTATTTTATGATCTCTATTATATTAAAAGAAAATGAGATATTAGAACTACACTAAAAGAGCAAGGAGACATCAGAAAGCTGGAAAGGAATGAATAATAAAAACCTGAGACTGCTCACAGCCCCGACACCGCTGGACCATGATTGGTCATCAAGTAGAAACAATGCACAGGAGACCAATCCAAGATGCCCCTGTTGCTAAACCATCTCCAGCCCACACTCCACAGCCAGCAGATTGTTACTGGTTCCATTTCTGTTCTGAGGCTTCTCAGGAGAAAAATCCCAGCAAAAGGATTTTCATCAAACACGTCAGTGCCAGGTGATGGCACAGGCAGCATCGGCTGGCAGAGGTCACTGTGTCATCCCTGCCAGCCCACGTGTCACAGCAAGGAGGAGAGAGTTCACCCGGTGCTCACCCTGTGCTCACACAGCCCTGCCAGGGGACCGGCTGCCAAAAGAGAGCCGTGCCATGCATGCCAGTGTCTGCACGGGAGAGAGAGGACATGAAAAGCCACTGAGGAAGCTGCCACCTCCTCCCTGAGCTCTGCCCTGCAGGCCAGGTCATGGGCAGCCACTTTGGGAAGGCTGCATTTGCTGCCCATCAGCTGCTCTGTGTCTGACAGGAATTGGAATAGCCCAGGTTTGGGTTGGTGCTGAGCAGAGGGCAGTGAGGAGAAAGGGAGAAGGCTGTGCTGCAGGGCAGGTGGATCCAGGCAGAGCAAATTTGGGGAGCAGCCTTGTCTAACAGCATTTCATTTTCCAGTGCTTCTACATTGCATTTCATTTTGCACTTCTGCTAGAACTGCATGTCAACATGTTTCAAATATCCTCCTCAGTCCAGCAGCCTGCTTGAAAGTGCTGTGTCTTTATCAGACCATTGATGGTCCCTCTGAAATGTGAGTCTCACTGGCTGCATCCAAACCTTGTGCTTGAAGAGCATTCCTAATTAAAGCAGATTGGGCCTTTGGGGAAGAAGGGGCTGAAAAGCATTTCCTAAAGCATTTTCTACTCAAATTTCATTGTGAGGAAATACACCTGAAGGATGATGCAGGGATTAGGATTGAGATAAAGATGAGTTTGGTAGGTCAATTTTACTTTGAGAGCTTGAGAAGCACAGGAAGCCCAAGGTGATGATCCCAGAGGGTTGAACACAGAGGTTTCACCCTCCCAGATAAACAAGGGCCTTAACCTTAAAACCACTGCTCTCAGCAAGGAGCTGTCTCAACGCTGCATTAATGTCTTCTCCTCTTTGTGCATGAGATTGAAATCCCTCTTGGGGAAGAATCTTATTCCAAGTAAATTCCAGTTTGGTTTTGGCAGCTCAAACACCTTGGCAAGGCCAGGACAAGTTCAGTGGTTCTCCCTGTCCTGAAAGAGAGGAGAAAAGGGAAGTTAAGCTCACTGCAGAATCAAAGACTCCTGCATTTCATCTTTTGGCTTGGATTGCTCACCATGGAGTTTTAGCCATAAAAAAAGGGGAGGTGGCACCAAATTGGATTAAAAAGTGCCCTTTCCCAGTGTTTTTATTCCAGACATTCAAAGGAAGCTCATTTTTCCTCTAGCATTCTTTCCCTAATTTTAGCAGAACCATTCTCATCCCAGACCCCACTCATCAGCTCATCAATCCTTTGGCACTGGATCTGGACAAAGGAAGGGACACATCTGGGTCATGGGAAAGCACGGAGAGAAACCCTCCAAAACTGGACAGAGAAAAATGAGATGCGGGAAGACAGAGCCTGCAGACAGAGAAAAATTAAATGCAGGAAGACTTACCTGCAGCTGGTTGCTCTTTGCACTGGGCTTCCTTTAAAGGAATGGATTTGCTGCTAAACACATCTCAGGCTCAGATGTGACCAGGAGAAGGTGGGATGGAGATGAAGAGCCAGACAGGGAATAGCCAGGGAGATGCAGGGCCCAGGAACATCAAGGATGGAGAAGAGAAGGAACAGGGATTGTTCTCCTTGTTTAGATCCATCAGTGCTGGGAGCTTGGGAAGCACATGAGGGTACCAGAGGGATGCTGGGCAGGAGCAGGATAACTCCAGGATAAGGGCAAGCTGCTCCCACTCCAGGGCTGGGCCAGGGAAGGAGGGGAATTATTTCTCTCCCCTTTCCAGTGGGATGCAGGTGCCACCCCATACAGAGGCAGGAAAACTGCCTTGCAATCAAGTACAAAACCTGCCTGGCAAGCCCAGGATGCCAGCAGAGCAGCCATTTCTCCTGGATTTCCCGCTTACAGGCATTTTAAGCTTGCTTTGTCTCAAAAGCACCTTTTTTGCCAAGGGCATTCCCATTTCTTTTGGATCCTGAACAGAGGTTTGGAAAGCTGACTTTGATGAGGGAACCTTTCCTATTTTGATCCGTGTTAACTTGGAGTTTCCCTTGGCACCAAAATCAGGGGGTGAACCCAACCCTTGAAGGGCCATAAGATCCTAACTATCCAATCCCCAATCCCCTCAGCATTGGCTTGTAGAACCTTCTCAGGGTTAATTTAGCAAACTTAAGGGTTTGGCAAGTTCAGGATCAAAACAACCAAAAAAATTCGTGAAAAAGAAGCTGAACTGAGGCTGGCTAAAAGCTGATGACTCATTACAACAATTCAGTGAAAAGGAAGCAGGATTGATCCTGTGAAAAACGCCAATCATTTGTTTTTAAAATGCTAAACATTTAACAGTAATTAAATGGTTATAAAAATAGTAATACAATTAGAGTAATAATAATTTGGACAAATTAAATTAAATATGAGACAATAGAGACAAAGAGTTACGGACGTCCGGGTACCTTTTTCCGGGCAGCACGAGCCTGAAAAAGTACCCCCATTAACAAAGGATTAACCCTTAAAAGCAATAGCCTGTTGCATAGTCATACACTTCATACATGATGCATAAACTCCATTCAAACACAGGATTCTGTCTGGTCATCATCAACTTCTTCCTCTGAATCCTAACAGCGCCTTCGAGGCAGGAAGAAGTTTGTTTCTTCTGATAAGAGGGCAATAAATTCTTTTTCTCTGAAAGATTTAGGTGTCCTGTGACTGCTATCTCGCTGCGAGTCCTTTCTTTACAAAAAGTCTCCTACATAGCATAGTTTCTACTTTAACATTTTGTTATAACCTAAAACTATATTTAACACACTACTTAAGAGAATTAATACAGCATTACTTTCTAACAAAACACATATAATATTCATTTTAATATTTGAGAAAAGACAATCACAAAATACGCATTTTTTCACATTTTCAATACTCACCAAGCCACCTGGCCAGAGTTCTGTGCCCACCGAGGACACAGCAACCAGCAGGGACCTTCCTCCCATTCTCCAGCACAGGCTTCTTCCCTCCACACGCAGGGAGCTGCAGCCACTCAGGGAACACCGACTTAGTCACAACAGGAGAGGCACAAGGATAATTTGGAACTCGTTGTGACCTCAATGCCGCCCAGACCCAGGAGAAAGCACTTTTCCGATCAGACGGAGCGGGGTATTTCCTGTACCGCCCTCTCTTCTCCCTACCCAAGGCGCATGAGCACACTGCCGCAATCATTGCAAGGGCAAGTGAGCGCCACCCTGAGCCGCCATCTTGGATGTGGCGTAAAAAGTGACCTTTTTTTGTCACCCCTTTCCCTTTTTCACCCCCTGCAGAGGCAGGAAAACTGCCTTGCAATCAAGTACAAAACCTGCCTGGCAAGCCCAGGATGCCAGCAGCCATTTCTCCTGGATTTCCTCTCCGCAATCTTTGGTACTGGCAGAAGCCACTCCCGGCCAAGCCACCATCTTTGTTGTGGTACCCTTAAGCATCCCCCGCTCCTCACACAGGCGTTTCTCTTGCCGGCTGCCTCAACCCGGTCCCGACGCGGATCCCGCGCTCTCAGCGCCATTTTCTGCTGCTTTTCCCGGCGGGAGAAAACGGGTGGCGGGGTCAGCGGCACCGGAGCCCCGCGAGCCGTGGCAGGGAGCGGCGGCGACGCCTCTGCCGGAGTCCTCCCGCGGCGCCATCTCGAGTGTGGCTGGAGCCCGACCCAGCTCATGCAGGGTCCTGGTACGCGGGCGCTTCTCCGCCTTGAAATGGCAGCTCTGTCCCCTCCGCGCCTCCGCCGCCCGCCGAAACCGGCCCCGCCGCTGTCGTTCTTCCCAGCCACCGCCCCGCACGGCGGCCGCTCGAGCCCGGTCATGCCCCTTTGCACCCCTAACTGTGCTTCGCCGCTCCCCTCTGTGCACAGCACCGCTCTGTGCCCACAAGGTGGCAGCACCGTCCCCCGCCCGGGCCAGGCTGGACGCGCTTTGGGGCAGGCAGGGAACGGAGACCGAAGCTGCCGGAGAGCCTTTTGTATTTATTCCCTTCAGCCTCAGCAGCTGTTCCTACGGTTTAAGGGCACTTGATTGGTTCATTCCTAGGTAAAAACATTATAACATTGGTTTCAAAACGACTATGCGTCTCTAGTCAGAATTTCCTACATTCCTGTATACAATAGAATGGATAGATTCTTTCCAAATGGTTTTAGAGATAAATTCCAATTCTTTGCCAATACCTATAAAAACGAAAAACTTGACAGGTTTTGGTGTTCTACACCCACTCCTCCGTGTGAATTTTCTGGCAGCTTTTGGTCCCTCTTGGGGGAGAGTAATCCAGCATGACCCCCCCCTCATTCCCCACTCACCTGCTCCTCCATCACAGCCTGGTGTGACGGTGTTCACAGGAGTCTTAGGATGAGGGAAGAGACGAGGAGTTGACTCCATGTTTCAGAAAGCTTGATTTATTATTTTATTATATGTATTATATTAAAACTATACTAAAAGAATAAAAGAAAGGATTTCATCAGAAGGCTAGCTAAGAATAGAAAAAGAAAGAATAATAACAAAGGCTTGTGTCTCGGACAGAGAGTCCAAGCCAGCTGGACTGTGATTGGCCGTTAATTAGAAACAACCGCATTAGACCAATCACAGATGCGCCTGTTGCATTCCACAGCAGCAGATAATCATTGTTTACATTTTGTTCCTGAGGCCTCTCAGCTTCTCAGGAGAAAAAATGCTAAGGAAAGGATTTTTCAGAAAATATCATGGCTACAGCCTGGCTCTCCCTCCTAGGGCCAAATCCCATCCAGTCAGCTACTTATCCTCTCCTAAGTGTGCTGGGACCCTCAAGTCTCCAGCTTCATCCTGAGTTCAAGACTCAGGATGTTATTATGAGTGGCACCTGGGTTAGAGAGAGGCAAAACTACATGACATTTCTGTAAGTGCAGTAGATGAGTCTCTGTGCTGTGAGACAAGTGAATGCCTCTGCTATGCCTGTGAAAAGCCTTGTAAAAAGATGCAGAACTCAAATCAACGCTATTTCTCACCCTGCTGCCTTCAAAACACCCCACAATATCCCTTAACTGGGTACCCTGTTCACCCCCTCTTTCTCCTAGTCACAATCCTCACCTCATCTGAAGCCTCAATCTCAAACATCATCTTCGACACAGGGTAGATCTCTTTTGTGACACGATGAATCTGCTGAAAAACTCTGAAGTGTTGTAGTTGACACAACCTGTATTTTCAGGAAGTTGTGCTCTTCCTAAACAAAACCTAAAAAAACAAAACAAAAAAAACCCAAACAAGAACAAAACCAGAAATTATAAAAGCACCTTAACACCCCTAAACACACAACCCTAAATCACGAACTTAAATACTCCCTGAGTTCAATGCTTTACAGTGTTTTCCAAACCTCTGTTGCTTTAGATACCCAAAAGCACCTACTGAAAACAAGCTGAGATAAGCTGAAAGAGCTTCTGCACTGAAATGAGAGGAGCTCTTATCCCAGCTGATCCCAGAGAGGGAATGAAGCCCCTTAGCAAAGGCTGGGGCTAATATACCCCTGACTGTGCCTGCCTCTCATTCCCAGGAAAAGGGAGGGGGCAAAGCCCACCACCCCATTTAGAAACCCTTCAGCAAAAACGTTGCTGGAAAAGCAAAGCTGATGTCTGGTGACCTGGAGCTCCAGAGGATTGAGGGAAACATGGGGAACGAGCAGACAGTGAACAGCTTCCACTGCTTTTCGTTCCAATTGCTACTGCAAGTGTAGCTTCTCTGCAATTTCATGTCCAGCATGTCTCTTCCAAGCTCAACAGATGAACAATCAAGTACTCCAGGACTGGAAAGAGGGTGTCTTCTGCTACTTGGCTACAGCTCCAAGAGGAATCTGTAACATGCTGACGTTTAGACTCAAGGACTAAAAGCTGTGTCTTCATGACTGAAGAGAAAGAAATGCAATGGGAATCAATCAAAGGAACTTCACATCTCCCACAGCCCCAGCAACCTCTGCTTGGCTCGACTGGCAGAGGTGGGATGGGGAGCTGCTCTGAACCACAGAGGCAGCTTCACTCAGCAGAGGGAGCTGTATGCCAGAGATTTTTTTGCTTGTATGTTTTTAAAGGCTATTTAGTGGTTTAATGGGATGTTTCATTGAGTCATGACCCATAAAATCACATTATAGCACACCTGTGAGTGCTTGGGACTATTCAAAAATGCAAATAGCAGAGGGAAACTCAAGGTGACCCCCCTCTTTTTGTCAGGATGCAACTGTGCACTTTTCCTGCCTTTCCTGCTGTGCCACAGAGGGCTTTGTCTTACACCTAGCACCAGGGCCACTGGAGCAGCCTTGGGTCCCGCAGTGACACTGTCTGCTCCGTGTCTCCCCGAGAAGCTGGCCTCGGCACGGCAGCAAAAGACATTTGTGCGGGAGCTTTGCAGAAGCAGGGCAGAGAAGACTGTGTCCCAGTGGTCTCCGCCCATGACAACAGCACCTTGACAACAGCAGACTCGAGGACCCTGGCTTCTTTGACATCTCATCCAAGTTTTCACTCACTATTTTCAAGGACTCTCAAATGCCCAAATCATACCACAGAAAATTGATAAACGGTGAGGAATAAATACAAACAGGAGCATCTAAAGGCAGCACTTGACCCTGGCTTCTGCCATTCCAAACTCCTGTCAGAGGCATCAAAAGGAATTTGAGCTGACCACACAGTGTCTTCCCTGCTCCAGCCCATCGTGTGCAGCACGGCCAGGTATGGCAGAGCCACAAACAAATGCAATCTTGATTCCTCCCAAAACATAAGGCCAACCTGACACAGGATTTCTGTGAGAGCAGGAGTTTGTGTGCACAGATTAGTCTGGGGCAGTGGTTGTAACTGCATCTCATTTGGCTGCACTGCCCTCATCCAGAGGCAAGGCTGCTACGAGCCTCAGCCGACAGTACCTTGCTGCAGGTATCAGGCTTGATGTGGCACAGGACCGGGAGATCTCCATGTAGGCGGCCAAGGTTTATTAGAGAAATTGTTAAATTACAATGACTCGTATACAAAGATAAGCTGCAGCGCCTTCTGAAAGGCAAAGGTGTTTCTGACCCATAGAAACTGATACAGGTTACCCAGACACCAGTGACTACAGCAGGCTTGACAGTAAATAATGATCACCTTGCAGTTAATCTTAGTGGAGTCACGGTTTCTTCTACCTAGTACATCCAATGGGATGTGTACATTGTCTCAGCACACAACTACTACCTCCTGCTGGCTGCCTTTCTGTCGCCATCTATCTCAGCAGCAACTCTTCTGTCCCCACTCCATCCCGGGAGCTCTCCCCTCCCTAGTTTGCTGTGTTTAAACATCCAGAGCAACACATCTCTATGAAGCATTTCTAAATTCAACATAAGGCTGCTCTTATCTTTAACTGGATGGGGGAATAAGAAGATGCAGAACTCAACTCTGTTATTAGACCTTTAAACTAAAATCAAGAAGAAAGAAAATCCCAAAACAAAATCACTGTTCATTTCTCATGGAGAATTCAAACCCTTCACTGGCATGTTCTTAGGAATGTTTTTTTTCTGCTTGCAACAATTAGCAATCACGGAGCTGTATCCCGGAGCACCATGGTGTTGATCTGCTGGTGAGATGAGCCGTCAGAGGGCCACACAGACCAGTGCTGCTGTCCACACAGCCAGCACGAGGCTGGCAGTCAGTCTCGGTATGGGGTGAGGGCGCAGGGATGGGGTGCCCGAGGTGCAGGAGCAGACCTCGTAACGGTTCTTCGAGCGGGTCTCGTCATGCTGTCCCGGCCTGGAGCGCGCCCCAGTCCTGCTGCTCCCGGCTGCCTCGGGGGCGTCAGCCTGCATGTCATTGCACACCAGCCAGTCCTTGGCGATGGACTGTGGGTACCCGGGCTGCACCTCCAGATCACTGTCCAGCACCTTCCAGTACTCCTTGCCCTTGAAGAAGTAACTTGCACCTGCAAAGAGACCAAAACCCAAGCGCGAGGTGAGTGGCGGTGGTTGGCGTCCCAGAGAAAGGTCAAACACCCCAGCTGAGGCCTGGGAGCAGAGGCACATGAGATATCACTGCTTGTTGTCAATATCCCCTCTGGCTGCAGGAGGGATGCTCCAGAAGGGAAGGTAACTCTGTGCCCGCGCAGGATCTCTCACCTCAGCCAGGAGCCACCAGCAGTTGGAGGTGGATGGTGAGCTGTTGCCTCTTCTGTGCTGAGTCCTGGAGCAGCTATGCCTCCCAGTACTTGTGGGTGTGTAGGGTCGAGGCCCTGTGAACCCACAGCTGGACACATCATGCACTACTCTCCTTCTTGTAATCGGGCATGGTAAAGCTGGAGAGCCCACTATTCATTAATGACTTGAGGTGTGTGCTGCTGACCCTGGGCTCAGAAAAATAACCTGAGCCTACACAGGACCCTGGGAACCTTCTGCTTTCACGTGCACTTTTTCCACTCTGAACTGGGAGGCTGTGAATTCTCTAAGCAGGCTCCATGCTCAGGAGGACTTCTACCTATGGGAATGTCACTCTCAATAGCTTTGGAAATTCAGCTTGAAAAGTCTCTGGAAGTAGCCTTCCTCTCTGCCTGGTTTAATGATTGCTAATACACTGTTAGGTCACCAGTAAATAAACCCTGGAAGTACCACTTTGTTGTGAGTGAATAGCTGATTGTGACAAAATTTTGTGGTCTTTTCAGGGGAAAAAACCACTGAGAAATCTCATCAGAAAATAAGTTGTAACTCTGGGAAAACATCTTTAAAAGTATTTTCTGTCTGCATCCTCATATAAGCACCTAAAAATCCAATGACAACAAGACCGGGGAGGACCAAATCAGCCCGTAATAGGATAAAAATCACTGCAAAACAGTGACATCGCATGTCAACTGTGTTCTTTTAACGAAGTGCAACAATTATCCCCCCACCTTATTTTTGATGCCTGTTTAAAATTACAAAGTCCTCTAGTGAGCAGTATGGGGAGTTCTGGCTGGAATCACACCTCTCTCTTCAGCTTCCAGTCACCAGGAACATCCTGTGAGGGGCTCAGTGTTTGTGTTGGCAGGCAGGGTAGAAGGGGCTACAGCTCAATAGAGCACTGATTTTCTTTGCTGTGCTTTTTTAAACTGGCATATGGACTCACCATCTGACCACCTCATGGCATCATCTAAAGGGTTGGGTATTCCCTTCCACGGGATGGCCTCTGAAGGATAGCCGGGATCCATCCTCCGCTCGTGGTCATCGTAGCACCAGTAGAGATTGTCCTTAAAGAAATAAGTCTTGTCACTGTGAGCCCAGGAGAAAGCAGCATCGATTCCTCCCAGGGGCAGGCCAAAGTCCGAAATGGGCCGTGGGTACCCTTCTTCCACATTGTTATCTTTGAAGACCCAGTATCTGTCTCCTGTGGAAAGGAAACAAGCACAGAATAAAATGACATGTGTTTCATAGCCTAAACCAGCATTTCCCCACAGATGAGCTGAGCTAATGTTTTGTTATCTACTGTGGTGACAAAGTCTCGGGGCTGAGCTCTGGGCATTTAAGGATGGGAGTAAGAAGGGGTCAGCCCATGGGGGAACCTCTGGCTTTGAATAGCTGCTTCTTTGTTTCAGGCTGTCCACATAGCCCCGCTGCTGAAAGCATGACTGTCGCAGGATATGAACACACAGCATCAGTAGAGCTGTCACTTTTATGTATTTGATGGAGGCATTTGGTTTTCTGCCCCTTGGATTTCTGCCTGATATCCAAAGAAACAAAGCAGCTTTTGTGGGCAAACTGGGCACTTTCTGCAGACTATTTGGTTCCTGAGAAGCCAAGTGTGGTCCACTTTGGAAGAGAAATCACCACTTTCTAGGGCCAGATGGGCCGAAAGACCTGTGCATTATGAGGATGCACAGGGACCTGATACATCCCATACAAGCAGCTCAGTGCTCTTCAAGGGTCTTACACAGCTGCCCCCTCGGCCTGACCTTGGGAAGGATAGAACAAGCAAATTAACTCAGATGTCTCAATTTCTTCATAGTTCTCTAACCACTGGAATGGTCTTTCTTCTTTTACAACACCTATTTAGGAACCCGCAGTGCCCTTTTGGGTATCGCATAGCCTATTTTAAGGATCAGAGGTTTTTCCTCCCTTGGTTTTCTAGAATATCTGAAGGGGCCCTTAAATGCATGCCCATGTATCAGCAGCAGGACCTTAGAGGTCAAGGTAATTTGTGCTCTTTGGTTTCAGTCCAGGGATCAATGAAATAGAGCTGGAGGGAGAGAATGAGTCAGATTTTATAGCTGGAAAGAAAATTCTGAGTTTATGTTGGGAACTAGGCAGGACTAACACACACAGAGAACGCGTGTCTTGGAACAAGATGCCAGCCGTGGCACATCCGGAATTTCAGCCTCCTTAGCAGCTGAGAGGAGCCCCTGGACCTGTGCTCTTGGTTCGTTGTCTGTTCATCCCCAGCAGAGAGAGAAGGAAGTGACTGAGGACCGCTGTGGTCTGCAGACCTGACTGGGAGGGTCTAGAGCCAGGCATAAGGGGTGGCACACCCCTTAAGCTGGCCCCATTCCCTCTGGGAAAGCAGAGCAGGGCAGGCTGCCTGAGGCAGCTGGACACACATGGCAGAGCCTTCCATATGCTGTTCCATGAAGAGATGTGGGGCTCAGCATGGCTCTGCTCTCAGCTGCGGCAGTCCAGGAGGATGTCAGCTGCATTTGGAAAGGCCTTCTGCAAGCCTAGGGGCTTGTGTGGGACATGAGCCATCTCTCTGGCCTGGCTGGGGGAACTGAGAGCAAATTATTGCTTCCAGAAGCACTTCGTTCAGCACTTCTGAAACCGATAATTGCACCATGTTTCAAGCAGAACGGTCGGGAGACAACAAGTAGTTTCCAAACAGGAAGAATGGAGAGCTGGGATGTGTTTAGCACTTCAAGTGCACAACCTTGGTGAAACAAGAGTCTTGCCAGGGTCTTTGGTGACACTTGAGTGCATGGGTGGCGTCTAACCAGCACAGGTAGATGGTGTGTGGGGGACTCAGACATTTGTATAGAAACCAAGAGGTAAAATGTTCCTCCAGCTCTTCTGAAATAAAAGCTTGCAAGTTTTTTTAAATTAAAAGAGAGAATTATACTACTAATTTTAAGAAAAAAACTACAGTGACAGAAATATAATTATTAAAACCGAAGGCCTTCAGTTCCATTTTTATTTCCTCTCTATTTTTTTTCTCAGCAACACATGCTGAAAAGAGAAAAGGTCAAAGGAGGAACACACCACCTTTGAGCATGTGCAGGGGTGGTTTCTGCTTGTGTTTCATTCCTGAAAAGCTCTTGAAAAGATTTTTGTTACATTTGGCTGAACTTTATCTTCAATGACATTTCCCTCATTTTCTGGGGAACGCAACCATTACCTTTTGCTTGCCCTCCCTGCCAGCTCATTTCTTCTGGCCTTGCTCATGGACAACAGGATTCAGACTGGCAGTCGAGATGCTTAACACGTGGCACTGGTGTCTCCTGCCTACCACCGCATTCTATACCTCCAGCACCATGTTTGCTCTCACCTTTGAAGAAGACAATCTTGTGGTCGCTGGTTCTCTCGTAGACTGCGTCTAGGCTCTCCAGGTTGAGCGGCAAGCCCCGCCAGAAACGGTGAATCTGAGCCGGCTGGAGGGAGACCAAGTGCTTATTGCGAGTCAGTCTCCAGAAGTACTTGCCTGGAGGGACAGACTGGACATTACTGAACCACACTCAACCCACCTTCCCAGGGGGGTGAGTGTCAGGTGGGCGGCAGCAGCAGGAAGCAAAGCGTGTGAGATGGGAGCCATGATTTAGAGCCATCCTGCTTTCCAGCAGCAGCTGCAACTGCTTTCTATTTCTAGCAGTCATTAGAAGAAATCCCTTTCTTTTTTGGATTAAAATAATCCTCTGGACATTGCGCTGGAGCTGTTATACTCCTGGCCACAGCGTGAGGCTGTGCCGCTGAGCCGGGGCAGGAGAGAGGAGCCTTTCGTCTCCTCCCTCCCTCTCTGCTCAGGACCTCCTGCAAGCTGGTGGGACCAGGCACTGACAGCCTTAAGCAAGAACTTCCAAAAACACATCCCTATTCCTCCTCTCCTGGAGCAGCCACAACTTCCTGCACACAGGATATCCAGCTGCTTTTATGTTTGGAAATGTCTGGTATGTTACAGTGAAACACAGAAATACCAGATGGGTTGTTTTGTAATGAAGAAAAGAAGTGAGAAAATAAAGGAGGAGGAAAACATCTGAATAGATCTGGAAGGCTTTAGGTGGGGAAGGAGGCAGTTAAGGACTTTGATACCATCTAGAGCTGCAGGATACTAAGCAGAGACTGCAGTCTTGTGGAGCTTCCAGGATGAATGTACTGGTGGTACCGGCAAATGCACTTCAACACCTGCAGCAGCACTGCCCCAGCTAGGAAAGAGTATTTTGGGGATTTCTGAAATATTTTGGATGGTGTAAAAGAAAACAGATTTATCCTTTGTGGGAAGGATGACAAACTTTTTCCTGCTGGAAGAGCCTTATATGGGATTTCCCGAGGAATCTTAATGGTTTTCAAGGGCAACTCCAAACCCAACTCTGTGTTGGCTCTGGGATTCTCAGCCTTTTTGCAGCACATTTCATGCTGTGTTTTCTCCAGAGAGCTCCATGGAGTGATGTGAGCCAGAGCAAGATGTTTAGGAGGCAACTCTCAACTTTGTCTTCTATTTGTTATTGCCCGTTAGAAATTATTGCACATTATTTGCATCTGGTCTTGCATTAATTTCTTGCATGAAAGCAATAGAAAACAAAGACGCATCTTCAGATTTCTATGCCCCACACACTCAGTTTTTTCTCCAGAGCTGGCAGATTGTGACACCAGCTTTTAAAATTCTATGGAAATCGGGTCTTAGGGTAATAATGCAGGACACAAAATTCTAACACTTTAACATCCACAGAGAGGGAATTTTACTCTAATTATAAGGATTTATATAACATTCTTGTTCTTCTGCTCCAGTTTGCATATTTACTCTATCTTACTGAAACATAAATTAATAATAAATTCCAATATGGTGGGAATTGCCATAATTACAGATCCTTTTAAGAATATAAAAAATCCCGAGGATTCAAATTTGGTGGCTATTTTACATCAATGGAAACATATGTAATTAAATAAAGATGATCTCTGCATCTGTAATTAGCAAGGCACTAGACAAGGTCAGATTTCCACCTTTTTAGCAAGAAATACAGCGCAACTTAATTCCCTCTTTAGCAGATCAACATCTGAACTTCCAAGTTCCCTGGGCTCATTTGAGACACAAAAGGAAGCCTCGATACTTGTGACATTTTGTCCCTTTGGAAAGGATGGGCTCAGCATGTGAGCTGCTGCAGCAGAAAAACCTTAAATCTACCCCAAAAGTCAGGAATAAATAGCCTGAGCTGTTGGTGACTTTGGTTGGGTTTTTATAAGCTATCAGGAAAAAGAAAGAAAATAAAGCACTTAAGTAGCAAGGAATGCTAAATGAGACAGCCCCAGTCTGCTTGGGCTCATGATCTGCCATAGCCCAGCCTGCTCACCAAAAGTGCTGCTGTTGCATGGATGATCCTCAGCCGAAGCCAGATCCATGGGAGAACTGCTGCCATTAGCATGCAGGAATAATTTAAAAACCAAAATCCTAACCCCGTATTTGTTTAAAAAGCTCAATTTAAACCCTCCTCTGAGCTGAAAAACTGAACACGATAAAAGCCAAGCGTGAGGTCCTGCTGCACCAAGATATGCATGATAAGTTGAGGCAATTGCTTTCTTTAATTTCAGTTAATTTTGAACCCAGCTGTGTTCCACGTTATCCAGACTTTGGGTGCCTTTGGCAAGACTGCTGCACACACCACGCAGACGCACACACAGGCCAAAGGTGTTAAAAACTTCGGGAGTCTGTGGTGAAGCACCTACATCAAAGCAAGCGGTGATTCCAAAGAGCAGAGAACGCATCGTTGCCTTCAAAATGACAAGCCTATGAGGTCTGGGGAGCTCCAGTCCTGGGGCCTTTGCAGTGGCTTCTTTCCATCTAGGAAACCAGCAGGACCAGCTCAGAATAAAATGTCTATCGAGGGACAAAGCTCAGCACTAGAGATTATTTACTCTGCCCCAGAGGTGACATCCCCTCTCCTTGGCGCACAGGACGGTTTCGGGGGGCAACAATGGAGGCTGCAAGTAAAGTGCTGGAGGCAGACATGCAGCTGGTATCCACTGACCCTGTGCTCTTTACATCTGCTTTTTGGCCTGCAATAAATATATCCAAAAATAGACACCGAGATGGATTTCTCTTTACTTCATCAGTTTTTCCCCTCAGAGGGACAGCCAGCCATTTATCCTGACAGCAGTTCATGTCTTTGAGTTTCCCTTCTTAGCTGTGGCTTTTTGGAGCTGGCATCTGAACAAATAATGTTGTGGAACAGTCCCCATATTGTGCTTCCCTCAGGGCACAGGCAACACCAAATTCTCTGGAGCCCTTTTGCTGTTCTTGCCTGCGACCCAAGGCTCACGCTGTGATACCCAGATGCCAGGACGCTGCTGCACATCCCTGGAGAAAATGCTTCTGCTTACCTGGTGGATGGCTTTGGGGTGGCCAAATGGTGGCTAGGGATGCAAAGAAACACCCATGGGCATTTTTACATCTTGGAAATGAGAGAAAGCAAGCCCAGAGAGTCCAGCCTACACAGGCTCTGCTCAGCTGAGAAGGTACCGATGGGATCCTCATCAACAGCTGGGCATCCTGGGAACACAGTGCCAGCAAGCGTTCGCTGGCACAAAACCAGATGGTCCTCATTTATGTACATACTGTCTTTGAGAGATGTACGGCAAGCAAAATTAGGGAAGGTGAAGCATGGGAGGAAAGGAAAGGAAGGCTCGAGCTATCCAGAAAGAAAGCAGTGGAGTGTTGTTGCTGCTCTGCTTATCCTTGGTTCGACCTCAATTTTGACTTTTAGGTAGCACAATTATCAGATTTTAGTCCTTCACCGGGCAGTCCAGTATGATGGATCGGAGTAAAAACCGCTGTGCTGGATTGTCACCAGTCCGGCCACACACTCAGGTATGAGATGCCTCCCTGGGTATGTGGGAGCAGGCCACAAACCCCAGCCAGCTCATCCTCACCACCCACTCCCATCCCACACTGTCCTGCCTCTGGTGCTGCCACATCAAAGCCACCGCAGGGTGGCACAGACCCCTGGTGCTCACCTTTGAAGAAGAAAGCCTCTCCCCGGATCTGGGCCACTGCATCGAAGTGCGTGTTACACCTGTTGGGCACGTCCCGCCTGAGCCTGTGGAGAGATGCCCAGGTGAGCAGGGCCCAGGCAGGCAGTGAGGGGCTGTGTCCCCCCCAATGCCTCCTACCCCACAGACTGAATCGCCCCTGCTCCTGGAGAAGACTAGAGGCTGTGCCCATCTGTCACACCTCATGCTCAAGCCCAGCCACGTGCACAAGGATTTCCAAGGCGAGCTCGGGCAAACCTCAGCCTGAAGACAGCTTGGGCTGACAACCCTGGGCCACCGGAAGCCATTGCTGGGAGTCGAGCGAGGACATGCTCTACATTCACCAGCTCTGTAGCTGGTGAGAGCCGGCTTCCTGCTCCCAGTGGCACAGCGTGGCTTGGCCAGCTACCCCAGGGCAGCAGGACATGGAAATCAGCCAAGCAGCCTCTCACTCCAGCAGCTCAGGATGCCACTGCTCCAGGGCTAAGCTCCAAACTGCCAGTGAGAGGTGACTGAGCTGCAAAGCAGAAAGCAGCTGAGCTTAAACAGAGGGACCTGGAGGAGACATATGATGTCCAGTGAAATCTACCTGGTGAAAGCCACCTGGCAAGTGGCAGCTGAGATATTGAGCTGCTTTAACAAGGTGGGTGGGGAAGGCACAGAGTATGAAGAACTGAGAGAGCTACAAAGCCCACGTAAGAAATGATGACTGTTGGAGGAACAATGAGAGGATGCTGGGAACACGCACGGAAAAGCTCCTGTGGATGACAAGGAGGCATGAATCTATTCTACGGATAGAAAAATTTTGCTGGGCTGCCAGCACCAGTTTCTTTCCTCTTTGACCACAAAATGACAGATGTGGAGGCAAACCCCATCTACTCTCCCAGAATACAAGGCAGGAACAAGGGGATGACATGAGCAAGTTTCCTGCTGCTCTTGCTGCTGGTATGAGATGGTGGCCTCTTACGACAGCAGGGGGAAAGGCTCTCTTATATCTAGGTCTAAACATGGCCATAAGGAGCCTGGTGGACAAGCGCCTTTAGAAGCTACGTGTGGAGAAATGTAACTAATGGCATTCAGCATGTTCAAACAAAAGGCGCACGAGGTGAAGGTGACCTGCCCCATCTCTGCCGCTCTCAACTGGGGGGCTTTTGGTGTCTGGCAAAAATGTGTGACCATCACCTCCTGCCTTTTTGTTCAGTGTCCCTTCTTCTCTTAACTGTCCTGCTGTCTTGGTCAACATTTATTAATGAGCTATGTCCTGCACTTCCCTTAATGAAGCCATGCTGGTTGCTTGATGACACATGTAAGCAGCCCTTTGCCAATGTTAACCTGCATTGGAGTCAGGCTATCAGTCCACTTGTTCCAATACTCACGCCCTCAGGTACATTAAGCAGTTGCTCACTGTGGAACAATTTAGGTAAGTTATACTTCTGCAATTCAGGATACTGCTGAGGAAGTTTGCTTAAGATTCCAGCAAGGATGAATTTACCTAAGGGTGATGGTGACAACTTTCCACTAATATGAATAAAAAAACTGAGTTTTAGCAAAATATCCAGAGAGACATACCAAAGCCAGAGTGAGCAGGAAAGATATGGATGAAGCAGAGCTTCACTGCTACACATCCTTTGCAGGAAAGGAAGAATTTGACTTACGGGACAGTGGAGCGGTTCTCTGGCAGCTCTGGCAGGATTGGATGATCATCTGTTTTGCTTACTTCAGGCTTGGCTGTGGGGGACACAGATTCCCTGACTCCTGTGTAGAAAAAAAGCAATAAGAGGGAACACCATCCTTCTTGCCAGCACCACTCACCCCAGAGAGCAGCTATTCCAGTGTGTCCTACCTTGGCAGGAACAGGCTGTAGCCAGTTGAGGGACACAAACTTACCATAGAGTTGCCAGATCCGGACTTTGTCCTCGTAAGGCAGGTCGTACTTCAGAGGATCTCCCACTGGACCTTGGTAGTAGGGTCTCATGATAGATTCTATGGCAGAGATGTGGGTCAAGCCGATGGCATGGCCAAACTCATGGACAGCTACAGCAAATAGGTCCATCCCATGAGTGTCTGGAGATAAGGATAAAATTGAAATAATAGTCACTGAGTGCTGAGAGTAATTGGAGGATTTGGGTGGGCTGTAGGGGCAGTAAGAGAAAGTGTAGGTTTATCTTGAATAAACTGGAAAGAAGAGCTTTGGAATAGGTAAAGTTTAAAAATTTTTTTTTTTCCAGTTAGAGAATGGGGTGGATCATATGAAAATGGAAAGCAAGCCAGACTTCAGCCTACATCAGCCTGGGTATCACCCCTCTAATTTCCAAATCACTGTCGGCACCTGAGAAAAAAAAGGGCTGAGACAGCAACCACATCAGAACCATTTGCTGAGTGGCACTGCAGAAGCTGGGCCAGAGCAGTCACTCCCCACATCTCATGCCTGCTGCAGCTGCTGACACAGCCTTTGCATTGCCCAAAATGCTCATTTCCAAACATACACCACTGCTACCAAAGCAAAGGAGGAGCTGCTCCCAGCTGTAGGGGACTGAGACTGCTTGGTGCACTCCCACCACCCAGCTCTAGACAGGCTGGGCCGCATGTCCATGTAATTTCTGCCCCTCTCTGCACAGCAATGTCCTGCAGAGCGATACCAGAGGGCAGCAATGATTTTAAGTGTGGTTCTTATGAAGATCATGATGTCAAGTATTGTAATAAAGAAGCAATGAGTTGGAAAGATCCCTGTGGAGCTCAGGGGAGTGTCACATTCCCTGAGAAAGACTGGAGACAAAAGAGATGGCTTCTTTGCCATCTGCGATGGCTACTTTTTTGCACGAAAGTAGCTGATCCTGCCTAGCCCTTAGTGCTCCTCACCAGGCTCAGGGTGCCAGAGCAGGGAGGAGATAGTCTTTGCAGAATTTTGCCTTTTCCTTCATGACTATTATTTACAGGGTCTGCAACCAGGTGAGATTTTTATAACCTGTGCTGTTTTCCCTGGCACTAAAAGAGAACAAGGCATATGCTCTCTGACATTTTAATGCCAGACTGACAACCTTGGGGATATTTTTATATCACCTACCAAGTTGTTTTTGAATCAGTAGAGAGAACAAAATAAATAAAAGATGAAGCTCAGATAGCTCTAAGATCTTCAAAATAGAGGGCAGCTTTTTGCTGGCAGGCTCATCCCCTCATCTCTTGCTGGAGCTCGGAGGGGCACCCCCGTGGGAGTGCTGGCTCTGAGCTCGCTCCTTCATTGGAGTTTGTTTCACAATGAGCACTCCCAACCACTAGCTGCAAAACTGACTCCATCACTAACACATTCCCTCTGGCAATCTACTGACCACAGTGCTTGTCGCTGCCCTGTATGTCTGCAGATCAAAACTGCTGCTTTTTTTTTTCCTTCCTGATAAGAGCCATCAGCTGGGGCTAGACACATGAAACAAGGAGCATGAAACAAGAAGCAGGTATAATTCTCAAGGATCAGCCTGTCCAGACCTTTAACCTTCATCTCAAGACCTCTTCCAGCACTCTCGGTGAGCCCTTCTGCCCATGAACACTCAGGGGGATGGATGCAGGTCAGCTGGTGGGCTTGTATTAGCTTGTTTCAGAGAAGACAGGTTTAAACAAAGTCATTAAGCTGAGGCAGCAGGATCCCACTAGGAGGCTGGTGGAGGAGGTGGAACGAGAAATAAATTAGCAGCTGGTGGCTGCAGAGAAGACATTCTGTCAAAACATGCCTGACACAAAGGCTCGGGACCTGATCCCCACAGATGGTTTTGCAACTGAGGAACACTTGCCTCTGATATTCCCTCTGCTAATTAAAATCTGCTTTGGCCAGATGAGATGAAGATAAAAAAGAAAAGAACTGCAACTTGTAACCATCCTGATGCTAGGTAATAGACAGGAGATGTGAGGAAAAAACTAGGCCTTTTTCCCAGCACAATACAGAGCCCTTTATATGTAGGTCAGCTAACAGTATACTTTAAAAATAGGGAACTGAGACATGTGGCAGTGAAGGCACCCAAAAGGTGTCAAAGTCAGAGAATGCAGTCCCCATTCAAGAGCTCCAGTAGCCGCATACCCAACCCGCAACCTTCCAGGTCTCAGAAGAGACGGGGACTGTGGTTGGGCAATGGGGAGCTCTGCAATTGCTGGCAGGATAAGGAGAAATATGGAGATGCCATTGAGGCTTCCAGGAACATAAGAGTGTCCTCAACACTGCCTGGGTTGATTTTGCTAGCAAGAGGAATCAGATGACTTCAGGGATCCTGAAGCCTAGGGTGAAGGTGTGGCAGAGGCTAAACCACTCCAGCCACCCGAGCAGAAGAGAAAATCGTGAGCCCTTGTGCTTGGCTGCAGCTCTCCCACCCTGACCTACCTGATGATCGGAAGGTCCAATATTCGTCATCGTCAAAATGAGTGTCCCCTGCTGTGTGATGGTCTCCGGGGAAAAAAGCATGTGCCACCGTCCCACCAGGCCCGTCAAAGGGATAGCCGTCATTGTGATCTGCTTTGGAGAAGTCTATCTGGATGTCAGCATTGTTTCCGGCCACTTCGTGGAAATTCAGCGGAGTGATGTCACTCCAGACCTTCAGGGCATAGTACATCAGGGCTCGGACAGTGTCGTGGCCCAGGTGGGACTCTTTTGGGAAGGTGCGAACTCTGAAACAAAGAGGGCAAAAAAGAGGATGGGTCAGTAGCATGAAAGATCTCCAAGAACAACCAGAACTGGCTCTGCAGGTGCCTGGTGCCTCAGAGCCACAGTGAAGACTTCAGAGCTTTTTGCGGTTTTGGGCTGAGCTGGAATGGAATAAAAGTCAATGTTTCCCATTGAAAAGTCAATGTATAACCCAACTGTGAAAAAGAATGCCTAATATTGTTGATTTAATAGAGGAGATGAAAAGACAAAGATGCAACGAGGCACCTTGGCTTCTAAAGGAGTACATTTAGATAATCATTGGCGATTTTGACAAAAATATACGCGCTTTCCAAGCACATGTACTGTCGATTGAGTAATTATTGACAAAAGCCTGTTTGGATGCCTTCTGGCCAGGTCTACCCCTATAATAACAGATACTTTCTTTTTTGTGCACCAGCACACCATCCAAAGTGTTTTCATGATTTGACAGATTTTTAAAGGCTGAAGCAACAATTATGACCACATCACTTACCCTGCTACATAACACGGCTGTGACAGCATCACTTGGTACCACACCACTTCCCATCACCAACGGGCAGTGATGACCTGACTACACTTCACGAGATAATTACAAGCACCAGAAGGGGAAGTCACACCACTCAAGCTCTTCTTGAATAGTGATCTGAGTGCTGGGAGACAGTATGGGTGTGAAAAGTAGGGAGCAACTTGCTTGCTGAGGTTGTGAACACATACCACACCCTCAAGAGACAGGCAGCCCAAAGCAGGCACCACCTTTGGGCCAGGGCAAGACTAGTCAGGGTTGAATCTCTGATTGAGGAAAAAAGGGCTTATGAAAATAAGCAGAAATCTCACTAGCAGTTCCTCTGAAGCACTTGGGATGCTTATCCTTGAGACAGTGGGAATGAGTGGATGAATCAGGAGAAACACATCATAACCAAATGAGAAAAAATCATTTGTACCTTTGCCTTTGCTATCCCTTGACTCTTTGGGCAAAGAAAAACCTTATTGACTAATCTAAATGAGTTACATGCATGTAACACCAGATGATTGTAGGACTTCAAAGAAAACACATTTGTAAAGGAGACAGCACAGAGGTACAAACAGGATTAGCATGGGATTAGAAAAGACAGTTTTCAAGGCAATTTTTAATTTATAGAAGAGATTATGCCCAGATGTAATCCTCTACAGTACAGAGATAAAGGCCACCTGGATTCCAGATATTCATTAACTAGCTGTCTCCATCTTTCATAACACTCCTCAGGACTTAGGTAAACCCTTCGCTGCTTTAATTTCTACTGAGTAAGTCATTATACGTATAACACACACCATGTTTAGCCTAGGAATTATGACCTTTCTCCAGGATCATAGTGCCGAAGGCACAGAGTCACATTTAGGGACATTATCTGCTCTTTCCTTCCCAAGCCCTGCTCACCATGTGAGCTATTTTCCTTTCCTTTTCTTTCCAGCTGTAGAATGAGGATAATAAATCAGATCTCCCTTGTAAAAGGATAGTGGATAAAAAGCCCTGTCTAAAGAAACAAATATTATTAATATTCATCCCAAGATCTGACTCCAGAAGCATTAGATTAAGGCAGAAACAGGATCAATACCTATTTTACTTCTTCCAAAAAGTCCTACACCTCTGAGCTGATCCACATTTTATTCATATGCTGCAAGTTTAAGTGGAAAGTCCCTTATCCTTGATTCATTATCATTGTCATTTTTAAGAGAATCCCATCAGGGTTTTTTAATTCAGCATCTGATTTGATTGCTAGAACTCTGCTAATTGTTTTCAATGAGATTAGGAAAAGACTATTATGATGATAGGATGTTTGTTGGCCTTGCATCACCCAATTCGACTGAAAAGGAAGAACATTTCTAACAGCATGCAGATAAAAAACCTTCCTCCTACCTTAAATTATTATTAGTAGTAATAGTAGTAGTAAATGGTGTTTAGGTTTCCAGTGAAGAGAAGCACTCCTTCTTGGATGTAAATCCCTTCTGAGATTCCTCTTACAGAACTCAGAACTTTGGCAAAAGCCTGATGTGAGTAATTGGAGAGAAAGCTCTCTGTTCCAGACAGCCTCTGCCAGCCAGAGGGACGGTGATGACAACCGGACTGCTCAGTCCCTTCAGCCACCCCACCAACACTTCTCTAAGCTGTAGGCTCAGTCACATCCTGCTGCAAATCACACTCTGGGACATCCTGAGGAGTGTCTATCCCTGTGGCAGATGGGGCTGCAGGAGGGAGCATCAGCCACAATACCGGAACTGGCACCTGCCGAGCAGGATGTGGTGTTGAGGGACACAACTGGATACCAAGGAGAAAATCTCCCTTCTGCGTTTAGTGCTCAGCCAGGCAGCAGCATTGCCATGCAGACAAATGAATGCTGACTCTCACACAGCGATGCCAGTCCTTCAGGTGTCCTCTGAGTCACCTCCTTTGCTTGACCCATCCCAAACAGACTTTGTATCTAGAATGGTTAATAAGTAGAGACTAGAGAGGACTGATCTGCCTCTGTTTGCCGTTGAGGGGCACCCACACCTATTTTGATTTCTGATTTCCTTATTTGTTTTGTCCTCCAAAAGACAAAAGTGGGAGAGTATCAGTGATGGATGAGAAATCAATAGCTTGTTAATGAAAGCACTCTTTCACTTTCCCAGCCCTGAAACCATGGACAAATAAAATAAATGCAGAGAACTACCAAACACAACAAGCTAAGGAGTGCTTGATAAACCCACACTGATTTTTCTTGGAAGGGGAAGGAAGAGGGGATAGTTGAAAAGGTAGATGCTTGCTGCCTTGGCAAAGGTGCTTTTCCAGCTGCCCAGAGCCATCCATGGCACAGGAGCCCTGATCCAGGAACACTGCTGGAACACTGCCATTGTCTGCAGGAGGAAAACAGCGGACGTTGGAACCCTCCATCAACCCTCTCCCAGCAGTTAGACTATCACCCAAAAATGTTCAGTTTTTTCATTCTCCTGCCCTTTATCACACACAGAACACCAGTCACCTCCAAGCCACTGTGCCTCTACACACCTACCTGCTCTCTGACTCAGCTGCTCAGGGATTTTCCTATGGGGGTCCCAGTTGCCTGTGACAGGGACATTACAAAAACCTAAAGAAGCCTGACACTGACAGGTGACAGCGTGCCCCCCTGGACACCTGTCAGCCCCAGACATGGGGGACAAAGCAGTCTGGGCTTTGGATGGGAGGTCCCCATGGCAGGATGCCACTGACTAAAGGAAGAAAGCAGAAGGATCAGGACCGTTGTGGGGATGGGAGCACAGAACTGAGAGTTATGCCACCTTCCTCTTGACTGCCACCCCTCCACACCTGAGTAAATCCACATCTGGGCTCAGGCCATGGCACTCACAGCAATGGTGGGCACTGACTGACTGGTGTCACTGCTTCTCTGGCAGTGGGCTCTGCTCCCACTCCGGCAGTCCATGGCCTGAGCATCAGTGTCAAAGACTGCAGCTCTGATGAGATGGCACAAGGGAGTAGTCCTTAACTATGGACAGATGAAAGCCAGCTCAGTTCAGCACTGAAAGGAAAAAAGTGGGCAATATTAAAAGCTGAGCTTCCACGGCTCCCCTTTCCCCAGGGAGCTCGAAGCATGCGGAGACGGGGCATGGCCCTGCTGCTGCACTTCCCAGGACTGCGGGGAAACAGCAAGCACTGGGAAGAAATGGAGATGTGCCAGCTATGAACTCCCCTTCTGTGGGGTGTAACCAGAAGTAATAAAGCAAAATCAACAAGTGAAAAACAAGGCTGCAAACATGAGGGGAAGTGGCTGTGGGCAGCTCTGGCGCTGATGCTGGCAGAGGGCATCCACAGCACACCACTCTCTCAGCAGCTGCCTTGGCACCTGGGGAGAGCACAGGGAAAATAAAATAATAACAAAAACAATCCTGTGAAAAGAAAATGTATATGCTGTAATATCCTGGAAACTCTACATGGAGATGAGGCACAGAAAACCATCTATTTCTGATGCAGTAATTGGGTGCTACAAGACTGTACTGTGACATGTGCAAGATGCAACCTGTATAGTTTTGCTCCTTGGGCCCTCCAGTCCCACAGGCTGGTTGTACTCAAAGGTAAAAGGAAGAAATCTGAATGACCTGTATACCTATACAATTCTGTTTGCCCAAAACTGCCTTCTCAATCAGTGCATTTGCCTGTTTTGAGGCCCTCCTTTCCTACAGCTCTGCTTGCCTGTTTATTTCAGCCTTGCAATTGTTCAGGTTTTTCTTCAACTTTTAAATTCATGTCTGAGTAGCATTTAGTTGTGTTTTCCCCTTTTAAAATCTTCAAACAATGTGTAAAAGGTAAGCGAGTAAAACTTTTATGTCTCTATTGGCCGACTTTCAGGCAGTTTCCAAAAAGCCAGTTTAGTCTCAAATGTTGGATATAAATACTACATCGGAGTTTCTGTAATGCTGCAGTGTTCTGCTGGCTACAACCTACCATTGTAAAATACAGCCCTTTCTTGGACAAAAGACAAGATTTTTGAAAGGATCAAAGAATAAAAAGCAGAAATTACATTGTCAGGAGATGGATTTTTTTATGCCTTACATATAATATTGTCTCAGACCTCAACCCGTTTTTATGGCAATCCTTGCTGCAGCATCAGTTTCCAAGGGGGTAGGAGGCAGGGAATATCCCAGGGCTGCATCCACCAGAACAGCCAGACCACATTTCACGTCCACATTTCTCTCCAGCCTGGAACTGGGGATACTGTGTCAGCACATCCAAAGTCCTGATGGCACCTGCAGTGCCAATTCCCTGACCGTGCTGCCCAGCCACGGGATGTCATTCAGGTTTGTCAGGAGCTGCTGGGGTCAGGCTGCGCACAAGCCGTGCCCTTGCACTGGCTCTGGCAGCTCCCAGAACACCAGGGCAGGTTTTCTTTTTACCCCCAAAGGATTTTCTCCTTTCTGAAATGTGAAGTTCTTCCTCTTTCCCCATAAAGTCAAGCCTGGGCAACAGGGAGACAGCTTGAGTTTTTATAACATGGGTCACTTCACGACATGAAGCCATCTATGAACCAAAGTTGTTTCTTACTGAAGCTGAATTATGTTTATCTTCTCTCAAAATTAAGTCTCAAAGCAATCTGCTGGAACAGAGACCAAATCTCTGCTAAGTTTCAACATGTGTTGACAGCAACAGCCAAGTTGAGATTTGTTACTGCAGTGGGAACAGGACTCTCTCTAGAGGCTATGCCAGGATCAAAGAAAATTCTTAAGTTCTCCTTATTATTGATAAGGAGAACTTTTCATAAGATCCACATGTGTTTTCAGAATGGTACAAGCACCTCATGCTGCACACTGTTCTTAGAGGAAAGATCACTGCAGCACACGGTATTTGAGGGAGGAAAAATGAGTCCCAAAAAGCACAAATCTTAATGGGACAGGGATCAGTTTGCTTGCCAACCCTGACCTGCAGCATATTTCTGAAAGCTGGACCTGAGCTTCTGCGTGTCACAGGTGCAGAGGGATCCTGACACTGAGGGAAAAATATTCGCCTGTGGCAAGGATTAGGAGAAAAAAGAGTGACTTTATTATCCAGAAAATTGTCCTTCCCTTGGACTTGGGTGGGGCAAGAGAAGAAGCTCCAGGCTTGGCAGCTGCCTGAGAAAGCACAGAACTAATGAACTCAAGAAAAAAGATGCTCTAACAACAATTGCAACCCAGCAAAAAGCTCCCAGCTAATTCACCAGCCAAATCTGTATCATTCTCAGGCACTGCCAAGTGGGTCCAAGAAGTTCACTGCTGAGACTGTCAGGAGAAGAATTAAAGTAAGTAGTCTATGGGGTCTTGGGAGGCCACTGGGACATGTTTTAACCATCACCCTAAAACTCATCTCAAAGCCGTAATTAACAAAGATGATGGTGGAATGGGTCTTTTGCTGCAAGATTTCAGCAGGGATAGATGAATTCCTACCTCCAGGACAAGTTCCTTTTGCTCCACTTGGTGACAGCCTGGGCAAATCGCTTCCTCCTGGTCTCTTCAATGGTGAGGTCGGGCAGAGAACAGCGAGGGGTCTTCATCAGCTCCAGGGTGGCTTCATCTAGGGTTAGAGAAAAAACAAGAAATCATGGGAATGGTGGGTTAAGAAATCCCAGGGGGACAAAGAGATATGAAATGAAGTGCTAAGAATGAACCAGAAGAGCAAAAGTGAATACTCAGGAGCCCACTGGGACATGGCACCAGCCCCAGCATGTTGTGGTGACACCCACAGAACACTGAGCCCCCTATGTCTCACTGCTGCTCCCACCACTGGACAGCAATTCCTGCTGGAAGCCCACCTGTGGCCAGCTTTGATCATGCTTTTAAACATATTTTTTCAAATATTCTGTCTTGTTCTCGCTTGATGAATTTCCAAGGAGAGACAATCACATATAAATAAACTCCATCTCTGTTCAGCTAGGAGCTTATTTGAAGAATGTCCAGGTTCTTTCTTATTAAATTTTTTTAATAAATGAAAGCGTGAAGTGTCTATTCTCACCAGCTGAAATGCAAAAAAGTTGTTTCATTCACTCATTTCCCTGCTGACTTTACCTCTTAAACTCTGTTTTCATGAACAAACCCACAACTATGACCTGTGCAGGGCAGCCATCCCTCCCACCCCCAGACTGTTTCAAACACCCTCTCTGAAAATGCAATTTGAATGGCCACTCCTGTTCCAGGGTCTCCTGCAGCTTGTGATGCAGTGGAAGAGAAATTATTGCACATGCTCAATTAAGACCAGAGAAAGGAAGTCCTCATGTTGGGATGCAGCTGTGCTTTCAGGAGACCAGCAGAGGGATGCTGGGATGTTGGGATGGATAGAGACTCGCCTGCTAATTAGCTGCTACTCCTTAATTATGTCCCGAGCAGTAGAAGCATGCTGGCCCCATGGTGGGAGGATCACAGAGGGGAGGAGAGCAGAGAGGTGCCCTTCTGCAGGCCGGGATAATGCTGGCTTTCTCCTTCCCTCAATGAAGGCTTTGAGAGGAATGACCCCAGCCACGCTAGTGAACTCGTGCTGCTTCAGCCTCCCCTTGGACTTCTCCCTCCCAGGCAGATGCGGCTGCCCCACAGATGCCACTGCCTGCCTCTGCTGGCCAATGGAGCTGCTGGAGCAGGTGATGGGCTCCCAGTTGGCTGGGCATGACTGAGGAGTACCTGGAGCTGCTGTGGCTCAGTGAGATCCCAGGAGAGCCCCAAAGAGCCTCCTGCAAACAAAGTTGAGGTGATGCAACATCATGCCTCTCCCTTCCCTGTCTGTGCCCCAGCAGCAAGGAACCCAAAATATCTTCGCATACAAATTGGGGGGCTTAATCAGGATTTTTGTTCAATTCAATTTGATGCTGCAAGTAAAGCTCTGAACAGGACAACTTTCTCCCTTTTTTTCCCTTCGTCTTTTTAAATTTTTTGTTGTTTTTTTTTTTTTTTTAACACACCAAGAGCTATTTTAATCACACTGAGAACCCCAAGGGTCTGTGGGTCTGTTGAAATAATTGCTTGCCTCAGGTTCTTGAAAACACAAGGCAACAGAACACCTGAGCCATGTAATTACTCTTATAGCTCCAAACTGGGCCATATGCTCCACCCACGGTGGAGCTTTTCCTGCTGCTGCTCCAGAACACAGGAGAGGGAGAGTCCCTTCTCCCTCATGGACCTGCAAGAAGCCATCCCTGTCTCGCTCTGCACCAAGGAGAGGAGGGGTCATGAGCCACTGACCTAGGACTCCTGTGGCCTCAAGCCCCCCGAACCTCTGCATGGCAGTGATGGCCTTGGTGAGCTCCTCCTGCGTCTGCAGCTGCCCCGTGACAGGGTCCGGAGGAGGCAGATACCCAAATTTTGTCAGCCAGTCCTGTGAAACAAGGCGAAGGGGAAATGAGAAAAGGAAAGGAAGGAAATACAGGGAATGACGATCTGAAGGTCCTCTCCCTCCACTGCACCCTGATAGTTTGACGGCCTTAGCTTAATGGTTGGACTTGATGATCTCAAGGGTCTTTGCCAACTTAAATGATTCTGTGGGGGTGGATTGTTTTGCCTTGCTTGGCCCATCCCCCTGGGGAGAGCATCTCACAATGCTCTTTGCATTATGCTCTTTACATTATGAGTCTTTACAAGACTCAATTTTATCAGTCATGCAGTGAGACTCAGTGGTCCTTTAGTGGAAGAGATAAAGAAAACTGCCCCACCTGGTTTTAGCAGGCAGCCTAATTAAGAGAAGATAAGTGCCCTACCTCTTAACAGATAACGACAGAATACACACCCCCAGCCACATCTTGCATTTGCAACAGAAGACACTTGACTTTCACACCAGGATTTTGTTTGGAAATAAACTTAGCCATGAAGTCTCCAAGCCCACTTTGTGCCACACAGTTATCCAAGACCTGAGGCAGATTACCTCAGCATTGACACAAAACAGCCCTTCTCTCCAGCATTTCCACACTCCCTGGTTTAATCATCTTCCTGCCAGCTGACCTAAAGTATTTACAGACGGGTGTGGGTCTCTCAACCACCAGAAAGCAGCAGGGACCTGTGGAACCCCTGGACGTCCCTCTTTCCCAAAGCCTAGGCAAGCACAGCCATGTGCCAGTGATCCCCTTGCCACAGGCCTCTCATTAAACCCAAACCCACTGTTCAGTCAGAATTTGTCTCTCAAAGGACAATATATCTTTATGAAGATTTTTCTCTTTCTCTCTTCAGGCTAAAATTGATGAGAAAAAATGCTATAAATCTCCTTCTTATAACTGCTTTTTAAAGTGAAATACCTTCCTAAATCCTTTCTTACCTTTCTAAATCCTTTCTTACCTTCCTTCTCTCTCCTTCCCTTCCCTTGGCAGAAGAATGAGCAAGGAATAGTAAAACTGCACACAGGGGATGCCATAAACACCTGCTCTCTATTTTCTTTATCTGTATCAAACATTGATCTGTTGAGCCTCTTGTAGACTGATATTGATCCAGACTTCCACTGCAGCCAATACATCACAAATTGATGGTAGCCAGATTAGGGCCAGAAGCCAGTAGCTACTTATCGCTACATTCTGAGCATCTCAGTTTGGTGTCACCTGCAGCTGCCGCCCTAAATGCCACAGAACCCCCAGCCCCTCTCTGCAAAGTCCAGTTAAACAGATTCACACTTACTGAGCTTTATGAGTGATCTCCTCAGGCTTGGTGTGACTCTCCATTGGGGAGCAGGGCCTGCTGTGCTGGTTTTCTCACTAGCATTAAACTTCCCTCCCAATCCTCCTTCACAGTTGCCTTATTTCAGTGGGATACTGTGCTCAGGAAACAGCTTATCTGGCCACTTCTTGTTGATTAATGCAACTCCATTAGCCACCACCTTGCTGGGAATGCGTAGGCATCATCACAGCCGCTCCCTGCCATCGGGCTGATGGCCAGGCGCAGTGCCGTCCCCTCTGCTCCCCTGCTACTATTTTTCCCTTTGCATAGCCAAGCCATTTGTGACAGAAATTAGAGATACAATTAATCTTTGATTCTTTGTGAGAAATTGGCTGTGACATGGAGGTCAGCAGCTGGCCCATCAATTGCTGAGGATGGTGGAGTTTAATTTGGTTTGTTCCCTGACCACGGAGACAGTGCCATTTATCCTCTAATGACAATGGAGACACTGCCACACCAGAGACAGGCGCAACTCTACTGTCCTTGGGGGCTCCTGGGGATGGAGGTGGCAGCAAAAGGCTGGGGAAAGCAACAGCAGAGGAATATCCAACAAAAGTTGTGCAGGTCTTCTTTCCTTCCTAACCCCAAGGGATAGAGAAAGCACAAACACAAACCGACACCCCAAAGCAAATTGGGGGCTTTCTACACAAAAGATGGAATGAGTGGTCAGAGATCACAAATCCTTCACCTGATCTACCTTGCAAGCACCAATTTCCCTTCATGTGATTTTTCATCTAGACCATCCAGTTTATCCTGCTTTACTCAGATCCTCCTTAGTTTTATAGACATCTGTGATCTTGCTCTTATTCAGCTCTTTTCCATGTAGGGGTTTTGACTGGTTTCCTCTCTCCTTGTAAGCAAAGCCGATTCATAAAATTGAACTTTAACATTTAACATTCTACTTTTGCTGTGGCAGAAAATTTCATGCGGGAGACTGAAGCTGGCTTGGAGATGAGAAAGAACAGCAGAAATTGTCTGCCTAATTATCTGTGTGCCCCATGAAAGCTTCTCAGATATTTTCTTGTCCTTAATAATGACAATGGCTAAATTTACATACTTCCATAAATAAGAATTATGAAAACATTTTCCATTGAGATAACTTCAACACATCCCCTTCTTATTTCCTTCTTAATAAAAAAAGCACTTTTTTTGCCAACTCTCGTTAGCTTAAAATGTTTAAATGAAATAGTGATTTCAGCTGAAAGCTAAAATTCTTTGAACATATTTCTTGCCTGAGCTGGCACTACAAAAATTTTTCCTTAAAACTGGTTTGTGCTAAATGAATTGACCTACTCCCACGAGAAGATTCAGCTTCAATAACTATTTCAAAAGTAAAAAAAAATTGCTTCATCAAAAAAATGAGGAGCTTAACCCAACGTCTAACAATCTTCTGGCTCTGAGAGAAGCTGGGAAAAAGTGGGGCTGAGCTACATGACTCATGCCATGCCCCAGGGTAGGTACCTTGGTCTGAGGCTCACATGATCCCAGCTCAATTTTTGTACGAATCACCACCAGCAAAGATGGTCTGGGAGCCAAGTCCAGAATGAATCTTCCGATCCAGCTCCACCACTGAGCAATACAGAATTAAAGGCTCCACACTGCACTGGCTCCTGTCCAGGAAAAGGAAAAAAAAAAAAAAAAAAGGCAAAAAAAGGAAGAACTGCATGCTGAGGAGAAAGGTCCAAAACCACCCACCCATCTGCCCCTCCTCTCTGCCAGCTAAACACAGCTGTCAGCAAGAGCCCTGGTGCTACACAGCGCATAGCAACAGCAACACGTTGTCTACAAACCACAGCTGGGATGTTTATGGACAAAACAATGTCCCTTCTGGGGGCTGGAGGGCCCCCTTGCCCCATTCCAGATTGTGGGACTTGCACCATGTCCTCAGCATTGGGAAAAGCCACTGCAACTGTCTCAGGACAGTGGTACTTGGAAAAGTGAAAAAAATGAAAAAAAAAAAATTTCCCATTTCCCCCTGGTTTCATTTTACCATCCTACCATGGGCGGTATGCAATAAAAGATTTACTCAGTCTTAAACCAACTGCTCCAGATGAGAGTCTGCCTTTGCAAAGGGACCCTGTTAGCAATGCCACAGTGTCATTCCTTCGTGGAGCAGTTCCACATGTGTGTTTGGAGACAGATTACTCACTCGGCTGGCTAAAAATAAACTGTATTTTTTTTCTCATCTGGGTTCCCATCTGTAATGGGGAAAAGCCTGCTTCTTGACTTAAAAAAAAAGTTTAACAGAATTCAAAACTACAAATATTTTCACTTTTATTTTTCCCATTTGGAGAAGCACAAAGTTAAGAAAAAATGGTAGTGCAGTCCTCCCCTCTGCAAACAAGCTCTGCTTCAATTTTGGACTTTTTTTTTTCCTCCTAAAGCCACTTGAATGGAATACCAGGTAGCAGTCAGGGACTGGAGCTTTCCACGGTCAAGTGATCAGCCAGAGCAAAGCGTTAGCTCCCGCAGTAGTGAGGCCTCTGGTATTACTTACGCAGAGACAATTTTCAGATTAAAATGGCAATTTCATTTCTTTCATCTCTCCACTTCCTTTGTATCAATATCCTTTTGTTCTAGAACCTACTTACCTGCTCCATTTTAAAACAGACATAGATATTGCCCCTCTTTTATGGAAGATTTATGAGCTCTGCTTTTACAAATATTAATATTATATAAGATGATCTGCCACAGGCAAAGGAAAGACTTGATCAGCAAGTTTTCTTCCTGATCATTTCTTTTTAAGGGTGGTAGGTTGGCATTTACAAGAAGACAAACCAGTTCAGGATAACAAGGAGAGGATAAACAGGATAAACAGCAAAACAGAAATCAGGATAAGCAGGAAAATTATACTCAAGCTGGCTCCACAATTCTGCCTGCTCTTGTAGTATTAAAATGACCATCTATCTAAAGCTTAGCCCTAAACAATCAGGACATTTTTTTCTCTTGGAAAAAAACAGCCTTAATCCCGTAGAGGTTGTAACATTCCCTTCGCTCAGGGATGGAGATTGTTATCCTCAGTGTACCCAGCCTGTTGCCAAGCCGAGAGAAGAGCAGAGCTTTACCACAGTCCCTCACTCCTTGGCAGATTCATGAAACGGACCCTGAACTTTGCACCACCAGCCCACACTGTCTCCATACCCATCCCATCAAAGCTGAACGAAGAAACTGGGGTAACTGGGGTTAAATTTAGAACACTGCTGGCAGGGGTACAAGCAGCTCCCTCAGTGCTCTGCCTGAAGGTGTTGGTAGCAATACCCACGGGCTCTTCTCCCTGGTCTGTGTCACGGCCACCAACATTTCTCTAGGCACCTCTTTGCAGCCAGTGACTAACACACCCCCAGAGACCATCTGGATGTGCAACGTGCACTGAGAAGACCCCAGTATGTCACAATTTCCAAATCTTTGGGGCAGTCCAAGGCTTGACCAGAAGCAAGTTTTCTTCCATTGAAAAGATCTCTTTTATTAACAGTCTTTGAAAAGCCTTACCAAACTGCACCTTTTTTTCATTAATCAAGTGACAAGTTGGTTTTATTCATTTAAAAAGGGTGTTGTTATGGCTGGGAGGTTAAACCCTTACCCTGACCTGAACCTGGCCCTCGGCTTTCTGGCAGGGGCACCCCGCTCCCTACCGACTGTGCCCCATGCCCTGGGCTGCAGCAAGAGCACAAACCACCCCACCACTCTTCTCCACAGCTCATCTCCTGCCTTCAATGCTGGATAACCACAGAGAAACAGACCTTGTTTCAGTGGAGTTGCCCAGAGACAAGAGGACTTTTCCTGCCAGAAGTCCTGTTGTACCCTGCAACCATGCTTCACACGTGCAAGGGAAGAAAATCCAAACATACTAGTCAACAAAATTAATGACCCAGATTAGTAAAACAAAGCTACAACTCAAACATCTGGAACTAATTTTCAAATTACACTTTGCTTTATCTCTGCAGCTACCATTAAATAGGGTGAAAGCTTTTAAATAATAATAATAATAATAATAAAATCCCAACACCACAAGCTAGATTAAAGGAAATTGCTTTGAGCTGTTTGAGGTTTTATTCCAAGTTATCGAAGGTTTACAGTATTACAATTTTTACAGCCATTTTCCTGAGATCAAAAGACCCCGGGAACAACACCCGTTAATTAGAGCAACACATATGGTCCTGCAATACTCAAAGGAGCATGTTCCTGCAATGGAACGGCCTCCGGGACCCACAGAGCCAGCACTTCCCTTCCAAACGTTGCCACACACCTCTCTAATCGCACGCACACAATCAGCTGATTAATTCATTAGGAGAAAAAAAATTGCAGTTTGGATTACAACCAGGATTTTGGCTGATACCACTGCTGAACTGCGGGACTAGTTTCATTAGCTGCCATCAGAGGAGTTGCTTGAATCCAAACAGCTCTCTTTAATTTGAACAACTGTTGTGTACAGAATCCAGGGTGGAAGTTAATGCAGCTGCTAATAACTTCCTCTCCCTAACCCTTGCTTTAAATGTTCCGTTAGTGGAACAGCCAGCAACTGGATGCTAACGTGGCTGCCTGTGGGTCCTGTCAGACGTGGTCAGGTCTAGAATGTAACTTAATGCTCATTAGAACAGTTCTGCTCATGTTACGACTCTCCTGGGTGTTGGGGGGAGGATGTCCTTTGCCTGGCAAGGTGGGGAGAGAAGAGGGCTGTGGTGACTTGGAGACAAGCCTCATCCACCATGCAAGAGCTGTTACACAAGGTGCAAGCATCTCTTTGGTTGGATGCATACCCAGAGCCTTCCAAGAAACACAGACTTAATCAGGAGATGTTGCAGAAGCAGAAGGAAATTCTCTGCAGACCACAGAAACAGCCTTATCAAACCTTTTGAAATGAAGATCAAAAAACCAATTCCTACCCACAGAAGGGGGACAGAGCAGTGCAGCACAACACAGTATTTACTACAGATGGCTTAGATTTCTTTTCAGAGTACCAACATATAAACAAGATACAGCTTATTCTGCATTTTCAACATAAATGTGTATTTTTCTTGGTGGAGATTTAATACACTAAGGCTTTAGGGAGTCCTTCAATCACTGAATGCTTTCCAGCACATCCTAAAAATTTCCACTTGAAGTCAATAAACAAAGCAAAAAAAACCCCAAAAAACCACAAACATAAAACCCCAAAAACTGCATCTAACTGAAATCCCACATGAACATCAAAAAGCGGTTTCAACAGTAATAGTTTTCTGTTTCTACATCAGTCCTAGTTTTGCACTATGCTGCCTGTTGTGGTCAACATGTCAACATTGAGTTATCTAGAAAGGAAAAGAAGAAGTATAACGGTGTATAACGGTGTATAATGGTCTCTTGAACTGTGATGGGAAGTTAGGTAAGCGACAGAATTAGCATCCTTTTATCTTGCTACAGAAATAGCTCTAAATCACATAACTCATGGCTGGTTTATGAAAATAGCCCTGCTACATTGAGCAGGTGCGGTTGGAGGCTGCTGGTGGCAGGCACAGGAGGCTCTTACCTGGCAATGCCATGTCTTGGTGACAGATGCCTATGGTCAGATCCTGTGCTGAACAGCAACCTTGGGACCTCGGCTTTCCCCAAGTACCCTCAGCACTACTCACCACAAAGGAAAATGTAGTGGAAAATAAAACCACAATGAGTTCTAGTCCTCTGGTGGGCACAGAGGCCAGTAACATCACTGGAGGGGAGCTAAACAACCCCTGTGCTCCATTCTATTGAGAAGCACAATAAGTAACTACCACTGCAACATATGGCTCATAAATACTGGCATCAGTTTGGATGTGCTTTCAAACCCACATTAGATTATGTGTGTGGCTGGTACCCAGGTTGTGTCTGGCTTTGCATCCTTCAATGTGGTAGCTGTTGGATTAATTCACAGACTTGCTCCACCTCCATTTACACAGGATGAACCATGAGTATGGTCTCGACTGACAAATCCAGTGGCTAAGCAGAGTAGAGGAAAACTCAACTCCAGTGTTAAGAGATGGAGCAACAGGAATCCACAAGACCTGTTAGTTGCCACTCTTGAAGCGGCTGCAGATGATGATCTGTGATGTTCACAGCTCACACAAACCCCAGGACAGGCAGTTCTGGATGCTGGCTCCTTCTGTGCTGGAAACCAGCAGCCAGCATGTGCACAGATCTGGGAAATCTTTTTCCCTGGCAACTCCCCTTCTATACCAGCATCACCCACTGTTGTGCTCTGAGCAGGTATGACTAACCTCAGATCTGCTGTGACAGGGCTATATTAAATGTTACCAGATCCAGTTCTGACAGCATTTTGTAAGCCCAGAATTCCTCTCCGCATGTGCCCAGCTGCAATCCACACGCAGCCAGGGAAGAGAAGAGGTTTCCCTGCCTGACACCGCACAATAAATCACAGTGAGTGACTGCCTCATCCATGAAATCACATCCTCTCTGTATTACAAAAAGGGAAAGCCAAAACTTTGTGAATTCGGGGTTTTCTGGGCACAGGACAGGACTACCCGTGGTTTCCTGGAGAATTTTGCTCAAGGATCATCAGAGTCCAAAGCTGCCTGGGAGCTGCTGTGAGCAGAGCCAGCTGGACAGTGCTCCTCAGGAAACATCTGCTGAAGAGGGGCTGAGAGAACAGAACGTGCCTTGACCTTCCTCTCCCCATGCTTCTCCACCCTGTCTCATCCATACACTGGGGAGAGCAGCTGCTGTGGCCCATGTCCAAGGGAATCCCAGAATCAGGAGGCTCCCTGAATCCTCTCCATCACTGGAGTGGGGACACCTGCCCTGCACATAGCGGGGAGGCTCTGTCAGCACACCGATGTTTGGATTTTTACTTAAAATCTCAAAGCCTCCCAAGTATCTGACACAGGGCTATTGACATCACCCAAAAAGACTGTGCAGAGAAGTTCTGAACACTCCTATCTTCCTGTTGGATTGAGACCAAGATGAACAAGAGGATGATGCGTTCTTTTAAAAGAAGTACAAATTGCGCTTTACCAAAATGAGAATACACATGGAGGTTCTCTTAAGGGATGACATGAGAGGTTCTGATTTTGCTTAGTGAGCCTGGCCATCTCACCAGACCTGAAGAGCACATGGCTCATGGTATGTAGGGAAAGTGAGTGTCACACAGAGAGCACAATGGAGTTAATCTATACTCTCTCCCAGTGTCACAGAGATGAGCTCCTACTCCTTCAGTTTCAGTCACTAAACAAAGCATATCTGGCAGCAAACTGAACAGACTGCTATACATCAAAACAAATCCTTGCTAACTCCACTTACCAGATCCTTTGTTAGGACAGTGTCTTCTCCAGGAGAGACTCCAGACCTGTCTCCCTGCAGTATGACCAGGAACACCAGAGTTTGCATTGGCCTGTTCGTGTCCTTGTTCGGAGCTCTCAGTCTCCATCCTAGCCTTTAGAGTTGCACTTCCAGCATGACTTAGCTTACTCCCCATTTACAGCAGCACGTGACCACCCAGGTCTGAGGAGTCACTTTCCTTTTCCATTATCCCAGTCACACCCAGCTTCAACCATGGCCAGCTTGCACTGTGCAAGTCCAAACATGTTTGCAAAAGGCATCCTTTGATGTATGGATGGATGAAGAGAGAGGAACAGAAGAAAATCTATTCAGATTGCTCTGACACAATTGCATCTGACTAAAAGCTACAACCACAAAGGCAGCAGCAGGCAGATGCCCATAGTAACCCCAGCAGGGCCCACCGTAATGGACTTTTTGTTTGCTCTATGTCTAAGTGAGCACATTGTATGCCATCATCTTGTACAACAAGAAGCATTAAAGCAGCTTCCCAGCTCTCAGGGCATGAACAACACATATGACAGCCTGGGGGGCCATGCAGTGGGGTGCTGGGGTGAGCAGGCACCACCAGATCACCCTCAAAGCCTGGCATGTGGAAAGGCAGCCTGCAAGGTGGGTTAGGAAGTGCAGGGAGAAGGCAGGAAGAAAGCATGCCTCACCCTCATAAAGACATCACAGACTACTTGGTAAGAGAAGGCAAGTGTCAGCCAAGAACAAAGAGACCTCAATACAGATCTGACTGAATAGAAAACTGCAGCAGTGACCTGCATTCCAGGGATTACTAAAGCCAAGACAGGTCCAAGAAGGAAATGGTGCTGGGATAAGCCTCACCCCCATGGATGCTACCAAGCCTATGTAAGCCCACCACCTCCTGCTGTCCTCCAGCACCCCAAACCTTCAGCAGGCAGGGGCAGGCATATTGCAAGAGCCTGGGGTCTTCCCATGGTGTGCTGTGCCATCCAGCATGTTTTTCTTGCACAAGCTACTCAGCTGCAACTGAACTGGTGCAGTTATCCCCCCACCAGCAACAGCCCACGTGCAGCATTCACATCCCACTTGGCTAGCCAAGCGCTCCAGGGCGATGCTGCCCACAAAGCCACAACAATTCCCCCTGAGGATCAGATATCAGATACTGTCACATAGGCATGTGGCTTCTTGCTCCCTTGCCTTTGTACACACCACACCCATCCTCTCACCTGTGCCCAGAACACTAGAGATTGACCCCTGCCAACTTGAGCATCCCAAGCAAAGCATTTCCAGCCATAAATCCTCCACTATAGCAAACTGAAACTATTAGGGGAAAACAAGCAAAGCCTTCAGACAAGAAAAGTTCAAACAACTTTAGGCAGGGTAAATTCAAGACATATGTGATCTGAACAGCAAGAAAAATAATTTAAGTGTGTGGCTTCAGCCTCCTTTTGCTGCTGGAGCATCCACTCGCTCCCTGCACACAGCCCCAGCAAACAGGACTGAGCATCTTCTTGGCCAATGCAGGCAAGATCTGGGCATGCATCAGCCATCACAACACCAGGGACCTGAGGATAGCAGAGGTAAAGCAAAAAATTCCTCACTACTTGAGCAGGTGAAGCTGCAGGGAATGAGGCAGTGCGTAAACGAGGAGCTTCCAGGGACAGGAGCCCTCCTGAGAGCCCCAGTGAGTAAGTGCATTTTAATGTTACGTAGGGGTGAACTTTACACATCTTGTAAGGGAAGGTTAAAGCTTAAATTATTCTCTGTGAACGCGAAGGTTCACAAGTCTTTTATGTATCTTAAGTACTGGAAGCTGGATGCACAGCCCTGCATAGGGTCTGGCACTGGCAGGACTTTGGGTTTCGAGGGAAAATAGAAAGTTTGCAGGCAATTATATTTCTTTGTATTTGCACACTTACCACAGTGCTGGCTTCAGCTGGGAGCCAGTGGTGAAACCACATTTTTTTAATTAAAAAGCTGGCTGACTATGCTGTTATTCAAGCTCATTTTGTGGCTTTTCTGGCCATGAGTCTCCAAGGCACCCGGCGCAAATCAAAGCAGCATTCTCAGGCACTGCCCCTCCCTGTCCCCCTGGTTTGTTAGGAGGGACTGAGCAGGTCCAGTGTGGCCAGATGCTCCCTGGGGCTCTTTACACCTGTGGGGCCGTGATCCCTCCCTCACCACTCACAGAAAACCTGCCCCACAGGAGCAGGAAATTGCTTTTTCCATTACAGCTACAGGATGCTCCAGGGTAGTGTTTTGGGAGGTTTTTGGTCCAGCCTCTTCCAACAGCCACTGCCCATCAACTACCCATGCCTGCAGGGAGAGCACCCTATCCTAAGAAAATTACTCCCAGTCTAGCCTCCTGCAGTTCAGTGTCTGAGCTTTACATTATGCCAAGAAATAGACAAGGAGAAAAGATTTACTGCTTCTCATAAGGGGATGTCTGAACTGCTTAGTGTACCCTCAGAAGGCTCTGAGCATCTTGACACCTGAAACAGGAACACACTAGCAAAGTGAAATGACAAAAACAGCTTCTTGACCAAACTGTAGACTCTCTCTGCCTTGCCATATGATGTCCCACTCTCCAAGCCCAGAAACTGGGGAAAAGGGGCAAGATGGGATGGGACCACTGTCCCCAAGTGATCAGCCAGGGCCCTACTCAGGGCAGCTCTGCGGCATCCTTAGCAACAGCAGGAGCCAAACTCAGAAAGGGGGAAGATTCAGGGGCTGATTACTCAGCCTAATAAGTTAGCTGAGTTGCTGAAGCAGCTACATAAAGAAGATAGTTAGGTAAAATTTTAATTATGCATATAATGGTTTTATATTTTTGTTACCTTATTTCATTATTGAAAACCTTTTCTCACATATACATTTTTATTCTCAAATCCAGTCACCAACAGAAAAGAATATAAATAATTTAATGCACAACAAGGCACCAATTCTTCTAAAAGCAGCAGTCCTGGAATGAGGCCACTCAAAACTCTCAGCATCTGATACTTTAATGTCATACCATCAGTATTGCACCCAGAGGGTAGCAATACACAGCTCCTCCAAGCTATACAGGCTCATTTAGAAGCTGCAGCTGAGGAGCTTGTGCAAGAAAAACACCTCTTGGTGATCATCAAAATAGAAGAGAAGTCTTTGGCATGCACCAAGGCAAGGAGAGCCTACCACTGAGCTTGTAACACCAGCCTGTGAGCTTCACAGAGTGAAAGGAAAGAAACCTCCAGCTGCAGAGTCCTCTGTGCCCTGGAGACCCATAACCAGCTACAAAGATTGGGCTGGGCAGGAACATTCCCCTATCAAAGCCCTTTGGCACCACAACACCATATTTAGGATGAAGCAATTGTTACAGCACATCAAACGACACCAACAAAAGAAGTTCTCCAGCACTGAGAGCAGCTGTTTAGTACCAGCTAAATAAGCCTAGGAGAACTGAAGCGAGACCCTCACCTCCAGCTGTTCTTGGAGGAAACACTGCTAGTCATCCTCACCCACAATCAGTGTTTGCTTAACAGACAAATTTTTCTAATTATGTTTGTCAGCTTTGCTAATTACACAAGATATGAAGCACAACACCTTAATTTTTCATGTATCTGCCTCCTTGTTTTTCCTTCCAATAGAATGAAATTAAAAACAAATTCATCCATACAGACTCTACCCCAGTAGAAGCCAGATTTTCACCACAGGTATCCACACAGCTGGGCTTTTACATTTTACTTTCTCATTGCATTTATTCCTCCCAGTGAAGCTGTATTAAAAATGTATCAGTTAAAACAACACATACCTGGAGATCGAAGTCTGCGCTGTGCTTTCTTGCATTCTTTTCCTCTCTCTTGGTCCTGCTACAGTGAGCATTTGTGTATAAAGCCCAGTGAGGTCAATGGGAATAAGCAGGTGCTTAAGTTTTATGCATGTGACTAAATTAGCTGTTATCAAAGAGAGTGCATATTTTACTGATTGCTGAATCAAGCTACCAAATTGGATCAGCCCAATTACCATCACAAAGAACCTTTTTTGCTTCTCCGTCACTGAGACAAGACTTTCTTGAACTGATAATTTTTGCATTACTCAGTGGAATGAGCCCCTGCTTCCACAAACCCTTCCCCTAGACCCCAGTGCTCTGTCTTGGGCTCAGGTAAGGGGCAGATGTAAAAGGAGTTGCTGAGACAGCTTTGTAGCACTGCAAATGGGAGGTAAGTGGATCCACCTGCTGTGGGTGGGATCACTCTGGATTTGCTGCTTTTCCATGTGTGTGGTGCAAGGAGCATGGGCAAGCCTTCTGCTCTAAAGTAAGATGGGAAATTGGGACACATTCCAAAGTACCATTGGGTTTTGCCAGGAATGCTAATGAAACCACAGCTGGCATTAAAAAGAGTGCAGAAAACAGTCTAAACTGGTACTGCAACATGGTGACAAAACATTTGCTGCTAGTGGTGTCAAATGAGCTGCAGGCAAAACTTCATCTGAATGACCACCTGTATGATGAGTTTCCTCCAAATCCCTCCCACAGACAAATCAGAGCATTTGCTAATGTCGGTAAGGGGGAATGCTCTGGATCACCCTGGCACTGTCTGTGCCAGCCTGCTCCATGATGACCCAATTCTACATCCTGCAGGCAGGATCCTGCTCTAGGTGCTGTGGGCAGGCTCCGCCCTTACCTGCTGAAAACTTCCTGCCCCCCAAAAGACAAAGGGCTGGCTGGTTTTGCCAAGGATATCCCAAATCACAGCCCCCCATCTTTCCAGCCCCATTTATACACAACTAGGAGGCGTTGCTGCAGGGTTAATTCCTGGTTTTGGAATCCCCAGGACTTTCAGGCAAAAGGTCCCATGGCTGTGGCAGGCATTGCCCTCTGCTCCTCTCCCTGCTTTTATCTGGTGTGGGAGCAAACAGGAACAAACAGCCTCTGCAAAGGGACTTTATCTTTGCTGGCAGGAAACCGTGAAGGTTAGAAGGCAGCAAGGGAAATCTGTGCTGTCAAAATCAAAGCTGCAGTAATTAAACAGACGTTTCTTCTGTCCTGGGGAAGTGGTTGGCAGAGCCGTAGTTGTGAGCAGGGACTCTAGGGACTACTTGCATACGACAGGAAATCTCAACCCACTACACAGCACACCATCTCACCCCCAGGGCTGTGGCTGGTGCCAGAAGCAGGGTCACCAGGCTGCTGAGCCTGTCCCACTCCTACATACCAGTGCTGTCTGAGGACCCTCACCCTGCTCTTCCAAGTTCATCTTGACCCTGCAACTCAAAACTCACCCTTTCTTTCTTCAAACCTAAGAAAATCTCCCAGAAAGAAGAAGTGGGGGAAGAAAAGGAGCAGCTTGTAGAGCACTTCTCAGTCTGATGTGCAAAAGCCAATTACCCAAAACAGAGGTGAATCAATGGAAAAGGCCCTTGGGTGTGAAGGAAGGCAGCAGCTGGCCTTTTCCACAGCCTGGATCAATGCTGCTGTGCACTAGCATCTGCTCGCCAGATTTCTATTTGTTCCAGCGATGGGTTGCCAAGGTGTTAATGTCAAATCATTCAAATTGCTCACAGAGTGAAAGATACTCAAGATTCAAATTACACCTTGACCTAGTTGGGTCATTTTGCAGCAATTATCACCAGCTTCTATGGTGGAAGATTGTAAGAGTTCAGAGGAGGAGAATAAAAAAGTCTCGTCCTTTCTTCACCTTGCATACAAATGAAAAACAAAAGTGATCTTCTTGCTCTTGACATAACTATGCTTTAAAGAGCTTCACAAACATCCATTTCCTCATTTGAGCTCACACAGAAGACATATTATCTCTTTTAAATAAGATTTCTCCTTGGCAGCACACACCCTGTTCTCTATCTGTAACACTTTAAGAAGCCAACAAGCGGTTATTTGCAAAACTGATGGTAGGAGATGGATATAAGCTATTATAAACCTCAGCAAAATCGGCCAATTTCATGAGGTTTGAATATACGGCCAAATTAATCAAGTCACACAGATTATGAAATGTGAAATACAGCCCCCGAGCTCTCCACCCACATGGGAATGATTTGGAAAATGCCCAACCATATCAAGGAATAGCAAGGAGAGAAAATTATTATTATTATAATAATTATATAATAACAATAATAATATAATAAAGCAAACAGTTTGCAACACAATGGTTTCTCAAGCACTGATGCTCTCCCTATCAGAGCTTCTCTGTCTCATAAGTTCTGCTTCAACTTGGCTTTCTGTCATTGCCACACTCTGATCTTCCAGTAATGAAGCCCAAGGAAATTGGGAGTGATGTCTTTGGGCTCTGGACCCACTGACTTCTGCCTCTTTTGCAGTGGGGCTGGATCAAACCCTTTCTTACCAGATGTTTTGGCTACCTTCTGCCTTTCCCTCTTGCCTCTCGCCCAGGTACTGGCACCACAGGTTCCACTCTACAGGAAAGGTGGCCCTGTTCTGCTTGGAAACAATTTCACTCTTTACAGGAGAAATAAACACAGGAAATGGCATTTCCTTCAACATCAAAATTACGGATTCCTCTGACTTACTTGATCTTGTTTGTGAGGTCCTGTATTCAGTCATTTGGAGACTGTATATTGCTTCATTTCCCCTTTTTTTTTTTAATGGTTGAAATCTGTTTTAACAGAGAATGAGGAAAAATTATCTGTTCCCAGGCAAAACTGCCTGGAGCTGGCTGTGGCTTCCATCTTTTGCTAAAGATAGGGCATCACACACTGAATGTGCCTTCCAGTGTAGATCACTGGGTTGGATCAGGGACATCAGCAGAGCAAGGCCATGTTGTGCTGGTGCTACTGAAGAAGCTGCTCCCTGGATCTGGATGCATTGTTTTTGAGGGTGCAGACAGTAACCTCTCTCCTAGGGACACCTGCTCTCAGGTACCTGCACTCAGAGAGGATTTTCAACTGTGACAAATACAGCACACACAGAGCTGGATTGAGCATTTCCTTGCTCCAGGGACAGGCAGCATCTGCCAGGTGCCAGTGGCTGTGCAAATCCAGGGAAGGCTGGATGTGGCAGGAATGCAAACAGGCTGGGATAAGAAGACAAATGGTTCTGAGGGAAGTACAATGACCTCCCCAGCAGTGTCAGGAAACATTTCTCAAATGGAAGAAGTCATTAGCTGCTTCTATGCTCACCTAGCGGGAACGTCACCAGCTGCTTCATGCAGACCTGACAGGGCTGGTTCTACTGGGGTCGAGGTCACCTTCCTGCTCTGGGTGGCAACAGCCATCTTTTCTCAACACAGGCTTAGCCACTGGTCCAGGCCCCCCTGACTCTGCCCTGGCCTAAGCTGATGGACAACAAATTGAGCCATGCCAGAAAAAAACTAACTGGATCCTGAAGTAACTCCCAGTGCTCATTCCTCTATAAAATCATAAGATTTTGCTAAAGGTGGAAGGCTACTGCAAAGCCTGTTGCAACGGGTGGGAAACCAAAGACCTGAGCAGGTAAAGAACTTTCTTAAACTCCATGAACAATCAATGCATGTGCATGGGTTTACACAAATACTTAAATATGCATTCACTCAATGCAATTTAATACTTTGCAAATAACACTCCATCTCATCTCAACCAGGGCACCAATTATTTTCCAATGCTGCCAGTAGCTCCCCAAGGTCCCAAATTAGCAGCTGCAGCATAGGGGGCATGGCTCAGCAGGGTGTTAGAGCTCACCCATGCTGCAGCCAAGCGCTCTCTTGAGAGGCTTTTGCCCTGCAATTGCCTTAGAATAAAGGAATGCAAATAAGTGCACTCATCACCTGGCAATGGAATGTTATCATCAAGGGTCTTTTTGGAGCAGTCAGGCACAGAAATGGCACAGATATCTGAATCTGTCAAAAAGGCTAGAGTGAGAAATGAAGGAGGCTAATCCAAACCTAAGTGTCACCAAGGGATGCTGAGACAAAAAATGAACTTATGCATTGGGCCACCCCACAAAGATGAGCTTTAAATTTAGCATGACTGAATCAAGATGCATTCAAGATAAGATAATCTTCTGCATTATTTCTTAATCGTGAAGATGAGGTGGTACACCCAGGAAGGGCAGCCATGGTGGAGGTGAACTAGAGGTGTGCAGCAGCATCAGGCCACTGCTGCATCGTCTCCTTCAGTGGGCTCACCAGGAGACCCTGCATGAGTGAGAAGTGTCCTCCAGCCCACACTCCACAAACTGTGGCCGTTTTTGGTCCTCCCCTCTGCTCAGAGCTGTCCCTGCAGACAAGAGGACAGTGGCAGGGAAGCCCTGCAAGAGCCTCTCAGCCACAGCATGTCTGTGCATGCCATGCTGGGCACCCTCCTTCCCCCACCCCAGCGCAGGGCTGGCATATTACCAGGGAAATTAAGCAGGCAATTCCTAAAGCTGAGAGAAAAGCAGCAGCCACCTGGGCCCTAGTAGCCAGGTCACTTAATGACCAAAAGGAATTTTCTAGAGATGCCAGAGAAACGCAACAGTGAATAAAAGAAACACTAACTGCTCTGATGTATTCAGAGATTGCCGTAAGAGAGACGCTTTCAGGGAGCTCTGGATACTGGGTAATGCCCAGTCCTGTCTAATTAAAAGATGAAGCAGGAGATAGCTGGAGTAGTGGGAAGCAGGAAAGAGCAGGGTGGGCTGGGGCCGAAGTTCAAGGTTTTCTGTGTCACAAAGAGCCAGGACAGCTGCCCATGAATGGCAGGAGCATCCCCCTGCAGCCCCTCTGCCCACGCACTTACTGCTGCACCTATGGGGGTGGCATTTACATCACCAACTCTCCCAGGAGACTTTATATCATAATTCACGGCATATTCCCCTACACAAAATGATCAGTGCTCATATGACAAAGTAAAAGCACAGGTGACTTCCCCAGGTTAGAGCTCCAAAGTTCAGGATACAAAGCTGGCACCCTTGCCCTCACCCTTTCACATCCACCATCAGCAACAGACACCACCTCTCCTTTCTGCTCTTTCTCACAGGAAAACCATCATCACTCATCATTCAATTTGCAAGTATTTTCGCACTGTACAGCTTCATGCTCTACCACATGTCCTAGCCTCCTTTGCACATTTGCAGGCAGCACTCCCCCTTCTCCTAGGACTGGCAAGCTGTTTTCTCCTGAATCTCTTCCAGGTTATTGAACTACTTTGTTAATGCACCTTGTTTCCCATCAGTTAATGGCAGAGTGCCGGGGACACAATTTATTTTCCATGTTTATTTATGTCAGGAGAGTCCTTAAAGGATTTGTTTGCTGTTGCCTCAGTTGCTGCTTATGCTGAGGTTACTGCCTGCCCTGCTGCATTACCAGCAAGTCAGGCTTGGGGTGACTGGAGGCCACCAGTTTCCCCTCTGCTGTTCTGACATTATGGAAACAACTAATTTCCCTTAGGCTTCTTAATTAGGAGCAGAATCATCCTTTTCACTGGCCAATAGGCCCTTATGCCACATGAAAAAAAGGTAAGCTGAGAACCAGCAGTGGCTCCTCAGCTCAGCAGCTCTGTTTCTGCACAGTCGCCAAAGATGGGTCAGTTCTGGTCACCTCCTTTTAGGATGGTTTGAGCACGTCCTGTCTGGACTGTGATAATACAATGACAGCAGAAAGTGCTCTTGCTCCCACAGTGGAGTGCCCCAGGAATGAGTTCCTTCTCCAGAACAATGTGGATGGAGACCTGAAGCCCTTGAAAAATTCAGGTATTGGGATTTTCTCAACAGAGCAATTCCCCCTGACCTCATCCTCATAGGGGAACCAGCTGGGTCATATTTTACTCCAGCTGCCACTGCCTTTATTATTAAAATTTCTCAAGGCTCAGTCACTTTGTTTATAGAAAAAAAAAAAAAAAAACCAACAACAAAATCTGTGGCAAATTTGCAAACTGAGCTGTCCTCCTCCGCACCAGCCCATACTCAGGGCTCCCCACCAGCCCAGCTTCATCACCCACAGATGGCAGTGAGACCCTGCACCCTTCCCCAGGTTGTCCAAGCCAACACGTCACCCCACTCCCAGCTGCTTCCAGCAGCTTTCCAGTTCTTTGGAGCATCTCAAGGTGATGTGCTGGGGACCTGGCTGCCAATTAGTTTGCTCTTTAGGGTTCTAGACTACCCTGGGGAAGGAGAGTAAGACATATTGATTTTCTTTGGTTGCTGTTGTTGCAACCATCCAGGTAAAGAAACATTTATATTATGTCTGTAACAGATCCGTATGGAAGCCGTTCAAGCATCCTACCTGCTGCAGAGCAGAGCTGGCAATTTTGCCAGAAACTCTGTTTTGAAGGGGTTTGCAATGTTAATTAAATTTTTGCAGTTGTATCTCCTGGCTCTGAATAAGATCAGAGCCTCTCTGAGAATGTGAGCTCAGCTCCTTGGCCCCATTCAAGCCTGGCTCTGAACAAGTCTGGCTCTCAACAATGAATTCCCTCAACACAACATCAGAAATATATTATTGTTCCTCCACAAAAGGAAATTAATTCAGGACTGTCAGGGTTCAGACACAGTATTGGTCCAGATAACCTACAGGCTGAGAGATGATCGCAGAGCTACAAAAAACCAGCAGATGTCCTTGCCCAAAGAACTGATTCCTCTAAACACACAAGCAAATTGAATATCTGTGATCACACAGACAGGCACAATGCTGGAGGGACGGCAAGTCTCCGCAAGGACTCTGGATGAATTCCACACAAAGTTCCCAGAACTCTGGCTTCCTTTCACTTCTGATGATGCACAGCCCGTTCCTGGGCTGGTACTGGTGACATACCCAACACAGATGGGCTTTTATTGACTCTGCTTTCCAGGAAAACATGGAAGGGAGAGGAGCTGGTGAGTGTGGAAAATGCAAGAGACAAGTTGGCTTTAATGGTTAAAATTCTTTAGACATTTAAAATAGGCAGCTTTTTAAGGATATTAATAAATTAAATAGAAGAGAAACATGGAGAAGATAAGGAGAACTTGAACTCAGGGGAGCTGTGGGACTGGGGCTCCAGGGCAGCAGAGCCAGATCTATTGCCAGGGCTGTTCTGCAGCAGCAATGGGAGACCAGCACATGGCTCACCAGTGCCCCACAGGGCTGGAAAACCAGAACAGAGGATGGAAAACACTGACAGTGCTGGGCTGGCGTTTCCTACCCAGCACAGTACCATTTCTGCCAGCTCTTACAAAGAGGCTTGGGAGCAAGGTGGGTGGCAGAGTCAGAAGCCACTTGGCACCTGCAGGTTTGCTCCAGAGCCGCTATTCATCACCACCCTTTGCAGCCAGAGCTGCTGCATATGACTTGGGGCTGGGGTTTGTGAAGGCAAGAGCCAGCAGGTCGGCCCTGTGAGCTCCTGGACACATTCAGCCACTGATGTTTTCAGAAGATGACCAAAGTAGCGTGGCGTTTTCTCAAGAAAACAGCAGAGCTGCTGCAGTTGGCAGGCTCAGTGCTTGTTCAAGAAGAAAGTTTGTACAGCTGTCAATAAAGGTGTTTGCTATGAGGGACATGGGAATTACTGCAGAACAACAGCAAGGAGGTGCAGAGGCACTTGGGGAACTTCACCCATTAAAAGCACAGACAGCTGTCACCGTACAGGAATTCTGCCACCAAAGGTGTACACAAGATGCAGGATTTAGGACCTGGGAGCCCCTATCCCCAGGCTCAGTTAATAGCATCTCCCACAGCGTCAATACCACTGACATCAGTGACAAAGGCTCTCGGGCTGCAGCTCCAGGGGACCAACCACCGGGCACTTCTCCCTGCTCCCACGGATGGGCTTCTAACCACCGCTCCCAGCCCAGCACCAGCATATTTTCTCGGCTATTTTCCTAGTTTCCACAAGAGGGCATCGGCACGACACCGACGAGACGCTCCTATGTCCCCTCCGAGCGGCGCCGCCCGCTCCGGTCCCCGTGGCGGCGGGAGCCGGGGCCGGGGTCTCCCCCAGGGTTCCGTCTGCAGAAGGAAAGCGGCTGATGCACATCTCCCAGGAGATTTCGACTCTGGTGTCGTGACTCATCACGACGCTTGCTATTTCAGAAATAAACTCCTTTTCCTCCAAAAGGCGCGTTTCTTGAATAGCTATGCCAATACGAAGGGGCTGCAGGGAAGGGAACAGGCGTTCCTCGGGGGCTGCGGAGGGGCTCCCACTGGCACCTCTTTTCTCCAACCTCCACATTCCCGTGCACAGACCAGGCAGGGAGCATGAACCCTCGGGAGCTGTTCCTCTGGGGAAAGAGCTTTGTCTGAAGGGTGTGCTGGGCTCCTGGTAAACCCTGATGCATGGAAAGACTTTGCTGGCAAGAGATAAACCAGCGAAAGTAACCCCCTGTTCCCTCCCCCAGTAATAAAAATCTGAATGAGAAACACACAAAAGCCACCCAACTCCGGTCTGGAGCGGATACCCTTCACAAAGGAAGCTTTTGGCTTGGAAACCTGGAGCTCAGAGCTGAGGTCACCTTTCAGGGAGTGATGAAACCACTTGGTCTGGCAGATCAGGCACTTGATGCTGTGGACTTTCAGCAGAGAAAGAAAGTTTTTAACCCAGGTGAGCCGGTAGAAGACTGCTCAAATCAGTGATGGCCTCTTCACTGCCCATACAGGACTCTGTGGCATGACAGTTGATTTCCTCTAGATTATCTTGATCTTTCTGGACATTGAGTGTGTACCAAAGCACAAGATGTATCAGAAATGCCAAAACAGCAACAGATTGTCTGACAGGCCTGTCATTCTGTCATGAAATGTGACATGCATCCTGCCCGAGAGGAAGGACTGGATTGCTGTACACTTGAGAGCCAGCTGAGGCCTGGCAAGATTGCTCATTTCGGAGTCTCATTGATCAGACCTGGAGGATACATTGCTGCAGTATAAAAGAAATGTGGCAAGAGTCCCAAACTACCTATCTCTCTTTAGCTGTGCCTTCATATAAAACATGTTGTCATTTCACAGGTGTGTCTGTGAGGAATGTCCCATTTGTGAATCCAATATCCTCTCACTTTTGAACAAAAATGCATCTCTGACGTGAAGGATGCAAAGGTAGAGAAAGCATGGCTCAGTACAGAGCAATGGGGAATTTGCCAAGCAGCATCAAAATGGAGAACAAACAAGAAAAATAAAAGCCAGCTTAATGCAGAGAGTTTATCAAAGGAGAAAAATACTTTTTGTGCATCATCACTGATTATCCTGCTGCGACAGATGCACCAGAGGGACACTGTGAACATGACAGCCGGACAGAAATGACAAAGTAAACACAAATAACAAGGTGGGAACAAGTCAAAGGGTGGGTGGGAGCTCCCATGCTCCCCACCACAAGCCTCATCAAAGACACAACCCTGACCAAGCACCAGCCAGAACATGATTAATGTGGAATAGATGTGCTATCTCCAGAGGAGATAGCATGTGGTGGACTCAGGAAAAACATGAGAGACTGCTGGCTTTTTCTTGCTCGGTGATAAATGAGACCTAACACCCTTTCCCAAAGACCAAATACATCAACTCCAGCGCTGCAGGTAATGAGGTCTGGAGTCATGGTGAGATTGTCTCTAGCAGTCATGGTATCATTTTGCTTCTTGTGCTTCTGTTGGGGTCCCATCACTAAACTTCTCAGTAGCTACAGAAAGACTGAAGGAGCATTTTCTTGTGTTACACCTTTAATCCCAGCAGTCATCCAAGTTTTTGGTAATTATAGTTGTGGAGGAGCCCAGCAGAGTCACCCAGCAGCTCAGTGAAGTCACAGCTTCCATTCTGAGGAAAGCAGGAGAATCTGTCTCCTGAGATGTACTTCAACCACACTATCAGCAGTAGCACTTTTGCATGACAGCATCTCACTGAGAAAAGCAAATCTTCATGAAGGGTTAACTGATATGTAGACAGTCAAGAGCAAGCACTGTAGCCAAGAACTTGCAGTATTTTGTAAAGTCTACAGCTGTCAGTCAAGTGGATGCTTCCTCAGAAGAGTGTTTCCAGGTTTTCCTCTCAAAAGAGATCCCATGGGAACCCTTTCCTCACACACTGATCTTTTCCATCTTTTTATCCCACTTGGGACCCCTGCAGGGTTCAGCTGCTCCCTTGGTCCCAACACCATCCTCAGATCTGCTTCCTCAGCCTTTGGACAGAGAAATCTCCCCAAGTCTGCAAGCAGCCCCTGAAGTTTCTTTTTGATCTCTTGGTAGTCTGCCATCTCCAGACAGAGGCATTTGGTATAAAGTGAAAAAATCTAGAGCCAGGTGGTTTTGGATGCAAGCCCTGGGGAAGCTGCATGGAGGTTAAGTGCCCCCACCACAGTGCATGACAGGCAACCTCTGCAAAGAGACAAACCTTTGGGTAGAGCAGTCCACTTATCTCCCACTTCTGTTTTGGATGAGGAAGACTTTTGTCCTGTACTCTTAAAGAAGGATGTGTATAGCAGGACTGTGTAGAACACTCATGGATTTCAGAGCAAACCCAGGATGTAACAGCAGCACCAACACTGTTGGATGCTCTTTGGCAGCTGGGAGCTGAACCACAGAGATGCCAGCTGGGGTTTGTTATATGACAAAATAATCTAAACATGTCCATCACCTTGGAGCAAGGGCCCCGTGACACAGGTAAAATTGCTTTTGTACACTCAAAAGATCAATATTGTCAGGATGAAATAGAATGTGAGCCGGTGTGAAGAACTCTGCCTGACCACTGACTGTCAGAAACAGGCAGAAACTCCCTCTTGTAAAAACAATATGAAAAAAAAATCCTGAATATACTGCTACTTCCCAAGTCACTGTATTTGGACTGTTGTCACTAGGAACTGTAGGTCATCTCTAGATTTCCTGGAAGAACAATTTTCTGTGCACGTGGTGTCTTCTGATGCAGGAAGTTCCTCAGATTTAATTGGGTTCTTTTCTATTAAATCATCATGGCTAATTAAAAAGTTGGAATCCCATCTGAAGACCACGCTCCTCGCTGAATGTCGGCAATTATCCATGTCAGGTGTTCCCTCAGAACAAACCTGTTGTCAAATGCAGTTTCTCATTCTGATCTAAAATTCTCTGGTCCTCCAGCAGCTCCTTCCCTTCGCCCCTTTGTCTGCTTTGTTTTGCATTGGATTTAACTTTGCATATGTGGTTTGGTGCGGGTTTTTTTTTAATATAACATCAAATCTCTTAATTCTCTGACCCAGAAAACAGAGACAATCCTCATAAAAATCTGGGACAAAGAAGATGCAGCTGGCACGTGTGCAGCAGCAGGAGATTCCAAAACTCCCAAATCTACCCATTTAAAGTGATCTTGATAAAAGAAAGAATTTTGAGAACTGTTGCTGTCAGATCACAGGTTATTTTGAAAGCAAATCCTAGGCTTTTAAGTCATGCTCTAGTCTGAGCGAGACCCTTTAAAAAGTGACAATGTGGTGGCCCGTGTTCATCATCAGCCAAGATGTGATGGCTTTTCCCTCCAAGTTGTCACCTCCACAGGGCCAGCCAGGACAGGAGACCCACACAGGGTATACAGCTGCTCCCACAGGGTCTAGAAATTCCAGAAATAAAGGTTCCCTCAACCACAGCATGACCCTTCCCGGAGCCACAGAACCCCATTCCTGCCGCACTTTTGACAATGAGTAAATAATGAGAAATTAGTGCACAGCCCTGATGATGAGTCACAGCGAGCCGTGACTGGCAGTTATGAACCTGCCAGGACAAACAGAGTGTCACAGACAGCCCTGTCCTCCAATCTCATGGATACATCACCCATGTCACCCCTTGTCCTCCACAGAGCCAACACACACTGGTCCCACTGATGAGTCACACCCAACACCAAAACAGGAGAGCCCTGGCCAATGCTGGGCAGGGAGGGGGACGCATTGCATTTGGTGTTGCCTCTTTGCGTGTTTACTTTAATGAGGAAGAATAACTAAATATCCAGCTGAGTCACATAGGCAGCGATCTCCCTTCGCCACAGGAGATTTTAGGGGCAAAAGGAGAAGATGGAGGTACAGTCACACTACATGCTGTCCCCAGGGAAGGGGGTGCCTGCTAGCCAGGAACTTCTACCCCCAACACAGCACCAAGGATGAAGAGCAAGGCCAGTGCAAGAGCTCACTGCTCCATTCCCAGCACCAACTGTAGGGAAGTCCCTGGTGACAGCAGGGTTTCATCCACTGGCTCTGAACACTTCCCGAATTTCATTAAAGTGGGTAATTTAGCCTGACTACCCTGGCTAGTTCCCACGGCTGGGACCACAATAGCAGCCAAGCCCAGGAGGAAATTGCATTACTGTACATGGAGGTCTCAAATCTGAAAGAGAAAGAGCAGCTCACACCAACAAGGGCTTTAATACCAGATTAAATGCTTTCACAGCAGCCCGGGTGTTTGAAAGCTTCCAGACAGTCTTTTGTCAATTTAGTTTGCATTGTACTTTGGCTTCAAGAGGTACTTTAAAATGTAACCAGCTTTTTTTTTTTTTTTTTTTTAATATGGTAGCTTAGCTTTCTTGAAGGGAATTCATGGACCTGGGATGGGCACTGCTCCATATGGGAAGGCGTGAAGTGCTTTAATGGCAGAGGGACCAAGCAAAACTCCCCTCTCCAAGGCTGTTTAGGGACTCTATTAAGTATTCTGTCCTTAAAGACTTGCCATTTTAGAAGGCTGAATGAAGCTCCAACTGAAATTATCAATTTTTAATTTCCCCATTAGCAGAAACAGAAGAAGTACAGTACTTGCTCCTGATACAGGGAACAGCCTACATTTGTACAAGGATTTTACTTTGAAAGGCTGATTACCCAAGCCTTGAACCAGGAGCTAAGCCATGTCTCAGGGACATGCCCCACTGGGTACTTAAATGCAGGAGTTTAGGGGAGATCTTGGCTAACTGGGCAGATGGGAGCACGAGGGCAGCTGGACCAGGATGCGGCATGTGGGCAGCGGGATGGTCCTACCCTACTCAGGGCTGGGAAAGCACCCCAAAAACAGCAAGAATGAGTTTGGGCTGGCTTCTACTCTGAAATTTGGCACTTGGGAGATGCAGGGCACACACTCATAGGAAACTGCTGTTCCTCCTGTCCCGCTGCTCCCTGACATGGGGACACAGAGGAACCTCTGTCTCTCCCCTGGCCCACCACAGCCAGCGGGAGGAAGCGGGGGGGGGAAGGGGGGCACAGCCTCGAAGGGCTCTGTGCCACCATGTTCGGCCCACAAATGCATCCTTGTCATTCAAACGAGAAGCGGCCATAAAAGGAGGGCCCAGCCCTAAACAAAGAGCCACTTGGGATAACGCAGAGAGGGACCGAGGGTCGTGGTCTCCACCGACAAATGCAAATGCCTCCAAACCCTGGAAGCAACTTCTCTGGGAACAACACAGACAAGGCTTTGTGAGCAGGATGCTGTGCATACGAAAGCCCTCAGGAATGCCCAGCAATCCCCAGCTGGAGAAACGCCTCGGGGGCATGCATAGACCTTCCCTCTCACCCCTGGCCACAAAGTCAAGAAAAAGCAGCTCACAGTCTTCTTTTTTTTCACCCATGCTCTAGTAACCAAACTAAAACTTTCCTGGCACTCCTGCATCCTTCAGCCACTGACACCAGAGCCCATGTCCACAAAGGATGATCTCAGTGATGCCACCAACACCACCACCACCATCACACTGTCAACTCCTCTCTGGCAACCTCTGTGCCAGGCAAAGCAACTCCCTAAGGCAAAACGTCTCCCTTGGGGCCAAGCTAGCCAAGCCACAGGTTTTGCCCTGCATAGCCATGTCCCCACAACAGCAGCAATGCAGCCCAGTAGGCGGGAGCTGCCTGCAGGAACAGCCGGCTCCCTTACAAAGCAGCCAGCCTCCACGTCAACACCTTCAGTGTCCAGGCTCCACACGCCAGCTATTCTGAAAAGCGCAGCTTGAAGGTAGACCTCCCGCCAGACCTGGTACAAAGCCCAGTGAAATGAGAGCTCTCATTACTAAGTTACTGCTAGTGTATAGGAAGTTTTTGCTGCTTGCACTCCTGAGACGTCCGAGCTCAACAGCCATAAAAAGATGCAATCTGTGAATGTTGTGGCAGGGAGGGCTTGGAGGTTTACTGTAAAGGCAGCAGTGCAAAATGCAAAGTCATAAATCTCAAAAGCAGTGTACTAAAATTCAATGGAATCACTCAAGTCAAGCTCTGTTCCATCAGCTATTTTATGTTCTCTTTGTCAGGGCAGCTAATGGAGAAAAACAAAAACATTAATAATCAAGTTAGATTTATAAACTGGGCAGGATATTCCACTAGTAATGAAATCTGGAGAATCGTTCCATGTTATATTGCTTTGGGCAGCATGCTAACAAGAATTGCCTTTGAATTTTAGCCCTCTTTCATTCTGCTGAACTTTAATTTGGCCCACCACCATTGTTTCATTTAAAACAAACTCCAAGCAGGAGCGGAGCAGAAGATAGAGATCAGAGGCACAGTCCAGTTCAGCACTGAAAACCTCTGGGTTAGAAGGGGTGAGCATTTGGGCTATAAAAGCGCTGTTGACATTGTGCTCTGTTTACTGCAGAGAATTGCTGGATATAATTTTCCACGGTTAGCAGAGCTTTCTATTGGCATGGTGTCATGTTTCCTAGATTTCAAATATTTGATTGAAAAGCCCCATAGATCTTTAATTTCGTAGTTGCTTCATAAAGTGGATGTCAAATCATTCTTGAGGCTCTCACTTCCCTGAGAGTGGTAGTTTTCTAACAAAACCTCTGAAAATATCTGGCTTCTGTGCTCCCTACTGCTCAGTAGAGGGCGTAAGCTTAAACCTGATTTACATTCAACCCCTTGATTTACACTCAACCCCCTCACTCAACGCTGTCTCAAGCTGGAGAGATTCTTTGCCCCAGCAAGGACATCAACAGGAGGGAGACAGCACCCTGACATCAATCATACATCCTAAATGTCAGATTCTCAGCCTAAACAAGTCTTGGTTTAATGTAACCCCCTTCTCCCGTAGTTAATTTCTGCTCAAGTACCACCATCCCCACCACCTTCTGCTTTGCCAGGCAGCCCCAGCTCTTCAGCAGGGTTTGGAGAGAGTGCTCAAATCTACTCCAGGGCTAAAAAATTTACATTAATGCCTGAAAGTTGTCATCAGAAACTAATAAGCCCCTCGAGTATTAACATTTACCCTGTAAAAGCTGAGTGCAGCTTATTCGGTAGCGAGGGTAAAAGCAGGTCAAAAACAAAGTTTGAGTTAAATTGACTGGGGCAGAATACATCAATCTGTGTGCTGTTTGTATGAAATATTAATTCCAGCTTTAACATCTGGTTACAGAGGAACGTGAATGCACCATAATGATGCAGGTATACTTTATATTCACCACATTTTCTATTCTCTTAGGAACAGATGGGGAACGATAGGCTTTGTCTTCCCTGGCAGGTGTCTGAGCCGGAGCCTGTGAGCCAACGCACAAGCTTGGAGCCGGAGCCTGGGAGGCGGAGGCAGCGTCCTGGCGCACTGCTCTAAGCGAGCCCTGCTCATTAGATAACCCTACCGCGCCGCAAACCCTTCCTCCCTCCCGCCTTCACAGCAGTGCACTGGCAGCATTTCGAAATGTACTAAATTTCAGGGAATTTCTCTAAACTGGAGGGTCCAGCTCCAGGACTGCCCGCCCACACCCAGCCACAGATGGCTTTCTGACACACAGGTTTGATATAGTCGCAGGGCATCTCTGAGCTACAACTGGTATAAGCTACAAGAAACTTCTCCTCCTTCAGGAGAAAACCCTTAATTTCTTCACTCTCAGAGGGGTGAAGCTGTACAGACCTGCTGGCACTGTGACCTGGCAGAGACGTGACCTAAGCTCTCCATGCCTGCTGAAACCTGTTATATCCTTGCGGACTAAGCATGCACCTGTGAGGGGAGAAGCAGGACCACAAGGATGCCCACGCTGTGCAGCCAACCCTCCACCTGCTGCCGGCACCGAGCAGCCCCTTAACATCCCCGAGGCATGTCTCAGTCCTAGGGGATCGCTCTGACTCAAAACGTGCCATTTTACCCTGCTTGCTGCTGGAGTTTGTGTGGCTCCACGGCGGGCAGGGAGCCCTCGAGATAGACCAGCCCTTTCCCAGCGCCTGAGAAATCACCATCCATGTGTGAAAGCTGGTGAGGCCATCGCCCCACGATGCTCGGCTGGGGGAAGGTTGGGTCACCAGGCAGGAGAGGCACCATGCATTGGGTGCTAGGGAGGGGGACTCTGGCTTCCAGAGGGCTCGGTGCAGTGGGTATGGGGTGGGAGGCGCTGGGTGCGGGGCGCGGGGGGGGGGGGGGGAACAGACCTTTCCGTCTGCTCGGCGAGGGGGGGGGACCAGCTGCAACGAGCGGCACCACGTAGATAATGCTGGAGGGGACACCGGGTGTAAAGGGCCCGACCAGCGAGAGCAGGACGGAGGGCAGTGGCGCAAAGGGGGTACTGGGCAGCGGGGTGCGCCAGGGAGCATTTCCAGCCGCCGAAGCTCGCCCCGCGCCGCGTGGGCCCGCGATGCCCGAAGGTGGGGGAGTACCCGACGAGTCGGGTGGCGGGGGAGGGGGGAGCGGAGAGGAGCGGGGGGCCGCGGGTAACTCACAACTCCCCGGGTGATGTCCTCCGCCGCGGGGGTCGGCGCCGCGGGCGCTTCTTGCCACGCCAGCCACAGAGCGAGCACGAGGAGCATCTCCCGGAGGCGGGCGCGGTGCCGGGCGGCGGGGCTCAGCATCCCCCCGCTCTTCGCGGCGCCCGGCCCCGCGATGGGCTCCGCCGGGTTCCGCGCCGCATCCGCGCTCCCGCCCCGGGCTGCGGCCGCCGCCGGGGAGGGAAGGAGGCAGGGAAGGAGGAAGAGAGGCGGGGAGCTCCACTCTGTTCCGCGCTGCTCCGCCGAGGATGGAGGAGGGGGGCTCCGCTCCGCCCCACCGGGAAGAGAGGCTGGAGGGACTCCGCTCCGCGCTGCTTCGCGCTGCCGGCTGCGCCGTTACATCGCCCCGCTTCCGCAGCCTTCGGAGCGGCAAAGTTGCTGCGGCCGCTGGCACGGAGCACAGCGCGGCTCAGTAGCTGCAGCTGCTGCTGCCGGGAGTCGCCGCGGCTCCGGCGCCGCTGCCATGCACCCCTCTGCGGCCGGCCGGCGGAGGAGGCGGAGGAGGAAGGGATGCTAATGAGGGAGGCGGTGTCAGGGCTCCGCCGGTGTTGGGGGGTGCTCGCAAGCGCGGTCTGGCCGCGGCGCAGCGCCGAGCCCCGGTAGCGATCCCTGCCCGCTCCCTCTGCGTTGCGCGGGCTGGAGCGGGCTCAGTCCCCTCCCGTTTTAATATCTGTGTCTGGCTGAAATCCCTCAGGATTCCGACACGTTTTTTTTCTAAACATCAACATTTCTGTAAGTGCCAGGTTCATCTCCGAGTTTTGAAGGGGCTATGGCAAAGACCGCGTGGTTTTAGCATCACCCATACTGTCTCATACTGTCTCAGCGAGACAAATGTCTGGCTTGTCCCCATAATGGGATAATGGGATCCTATGGCCTCTACAGCGTGTCCTCCCTCGAGAGCTGTGAATCTGCCACATGCTTCGACAGACCAGATGGCAGGGGACACCCTGACAGCTCTAGCTCCTGCTAGTTGAGGATGAACATGTACTTCCTACTCAGCATCTGCCTTCCCCCGTTGCTACTGGCATGTTAATGCATTCAACAGCTTTGTAAATGATTTTTAAATTTGGGGGCTTTCAAAATAAAATTGGAGTTTCTGTTTTAAGATAAGTAAGTGGAGATAATGAAGAAGGGACAGAGATGAAAAATTGGTGCTGCTCAGGCAAAATTGTAATGGTCATTGATATGACATCTTCTGCACAAATAGATTAATCCATCAATGAACTGTAGCTACTCCTGGAGATATTTAATATCAGACAGGACTGGAGAAAACCAGTGGGTAAGGGAAGAAGAAATCTTTGTCCAAAAGAAACTGGTTAAAGAGAATTGGCAGGGAAACCTCACTTCCTGGGTGTGAGTTTGCACTATCCTGTGTCCCTGTAAGCTGGACTGAAGTCACTGCTCCAGCACCAGAGATATCAGAGGGAAAACACCTGAATTACAGGGCTCAGAGCCCCACCAACAGCTACCTGAGCTAAAGAGCTGTTATCTTGAGAGATTTTCTCCATACTAAAACAAAGAGCATATCCATTTTCAACAATTGTAGAATGTGCTAAACTTGCATATTGCAAGAGTATTATTTCCACATTTGTTTCACCCCACAAAAGCCTCAGAGTTTTTAGGGGGCCAAATGTCAATGAATTTCCCAATCTCTGACCTCCGTAGATCTCAATGCCGTTTCCCTGTCTGCTCAGGTATTAGTTATTAGCACCTGTGCTGCGTCAGCACCTCAATCTGTTTTGCACCACAAGAACCTGCAATGTGAATGATTACTTAGGGTGGATGAGTAGTTGCTTTCTCCATACCTTGTTGAAAGTAATTCCTGACATATTTATAAACATTTTTAGCAAGCACTTACAAGAGACAAGATGGCAGATATCTGCCATAAATTACAAGACCAAAAGAGTCCACAGCCATGCCAGGTGCATAGAGCTGGGAAAGAATCTTTAATAGTTTAATTTTATTGCATGAGTCTTCCTCCTTTAATAAAACACTGCTTGACCATCAAGACCCAAAGAAATATCAGAGAGCCTCTAAACACTGTACTTGAATGTGTATGGCATATATACTCAAAGTTAAGCGTCAATTTAAGATCTTAAGTAATCACACTAACTTCACTTTACCATGATGAATGTAATAGAAGAGCAGCTCTCCCTGGAAAGTGGAAGCTGTGCCCAAAATAATGAGACACATTGTGTGGATGCCATCAGCTCCTTACAGCTACAGAGAGCAGAGCTGGGCAATAAAAAGGACCTGGTTATAACAAACTGAACTGTGAATGGTTTTCCTCTCTTTCCTTTTTAGTAAACAAAAAAACCCACTTCAATGGCACAGGTTTAAATCTGCATTTACATCATAAGAACTATATGAGGGTAGATGGAGTTTTCATGCCATTCATTACCCAGGTGAGTTGCTGAATAGAATTTATTTAAGGAAGGAACAGTGTGATGATTTTAATTCTGTTAAGCATAGTTTCCAAAAAGCATTCTTTATATTTCATTTATTGCAAACGAATGACTCGGTTAAAACAGCATTTCAACACACTTTAGCCAAAATATTTGCTTCGCATAAGAATACAAAAGAGATAACTGCAAGCAGCTGTAAGTAAGAGCAAGCAAATAGGCACCCAGAGCAGAGAGCTATTTGTGGTGATGCCTATGGTCTGTTTTAGCACAAAACTTCCATGCTGAACAAGAAATGCTAGTAAAGCTGATTTGCACATTCACATTTCCCTGATCTGCCCATTATTGTCAGTGTTCCAAAAAACCTGTAAACAAATACACAATTTTTTTTCCTTCCACATACATTCCAGCCAAATGCACATACTTATAATATTTTCACCTTTGTGCACCAAGATGACAAGTATGAATCTAAAATGTCATTATCTTCTAGCTATACGTGCCATGTGGAAGATGAAGGTTTTTTCTCAGTGTCTTTAGCATAATTAGCATGTATGACAACATCCAGACAATTTAATTTCCTAATTACACAGTTATAAGGAAAATATCCTTTGCATCAAATATGCAGGAGTTCTTATCAGTAGATACTATACAACTTTTTCTGCCCTGTTACATCACTGCAGATGCTTGTATTTTAGCAGGTTCAGAAATGAGAATTTTCTGCCCTATCAACCAGAAACTGCTGTGCAGAGTGGGGGCCAGGCTGCTGCCATTGTCCCTCTCTGTGCAGCTGCTCCAACAGCGCACACGGAATTCCCAAGGGGCAGGAAGGACTTCCTCCCAAGTCCAAGCAGTGAATCTCAGACCCTGCAAAGTCTGAGAATGAGGACATTTCTGATATTATCCTGCTGTTCTCTAGAAAATTTGGTAGCCATAGGATAAAACAGTTGCTGGAGTATAATTCGCTTACTTGTAATTAATATCATCCAGAAACTACTTATTTGCATTCCTACTTTTAAGATGGATGGGTGACCAATGAAATTGGAAAAGCAAGCAATTATTTTTCCAAGACCAGTGGTAGACACCCAGTTGCACGTATGTTAAGTACTACTCATGGGAAGTTTAGAAATTTTTCATTTCCCTGAGTAAAGCCAAAGTGGATCAAGGCATTTACAGATGGCTTAGGAGTATGCACCTTTTTTACTTCCTTGTCCTCCAATTGAAAAATCAACCTGACATTTTTTCATAGCTTATACTAAAGGAGCGGAACCACAGTTGGAAGGGGCATGGAAACCAGTATTTTCCTGCAGGGCAGGGCTCTGGAGCGATGCTGCAGAGATGCTCACAGTGCTCTTGGCCACAGAACTTTTGTTCTCTAGTAATCACACACTAGCACAAAGAACCTCCAGCATCTCACGGACATCCATCTGCCAGCTTCGGCTTCACAGGCTGAGACAGCACTGATCATTATTCTACCAGCGCCCACTATCGGCACAGCTTAGTCCTCTCTAACTCACTCTAATGTCTAAATCTCACTGATTTCTCTCACGTAACACCTGAAAAGTGCAGCCTTCCTGGCTTCCCCTGAAGCTGCAGCTCTTCCCAGCCTGCTTCTCCTCTGCTGGAAAACCCTTTTATCTCCCTGCCCGCCATACTCCTGCAGGTACCCATAGCAAATCCTTCTTTCAGAGGTCTTTTTCCAAGTCTAACACTTGGAAATCCATCAGCACAGCTCTCAAGCAGTTCTCTGTGGAATTCTTTATATCAGATAAAACAGATAAAAGCTCTTTATTTCAAAGATTTTTCACAGACAACCCTACTTTGTCTTTTGTTGCTCATTTAGCACCAAGAAATCAGCTTCTTTGTCCACCTGGCCATGAAATCCCCTTCTTCCTTCCTTGCTCAAACACCCGCGTTCACATTCTTGCATGCTGCCCCTTCTGCATGGGAATATTTCCTTCTCAGCAAGCTGGAGGCAGGCATGCTATCCTCCCTTTGCCTCTTATAAATACACTGTACACCAGGACACCACCACCCAATCCCAGGACATTTTTTCCAGTACAATTGTACTCCAAGAATTTGAACTTTATTTTTCTGTAATTTCTTCTATCTCCCATGCTTGCAGACATGTCTTGTTTTCCATCTTCTCTTTATTCCAGGTTTGTGATGCACCCAGTACGAGGTCATCTCAGTCTGCTGCTGGAATCCCTTGGCACTACGGAAACATTGGTGGCAACCCAACAACACCCACAGCCTCAGCTCAAGGCCATGTTGCTACTGAGCAGACATCAGCACAGACCATCTGGAACAACACTGGCCACTTCCGCCTCCCTGCTGCATCCTGTTCTTCTCACAGAACAGTGTTTAAGGCATTAACACCCATGAATTATGAAACAATACAAAAAAAAAATCATGTTCTGCAGGCTTAGCTTTGCTGCAGTGTCCCCAATACAGAAAAGCCTCCATTCAAGGTCTTGTAATAATGAGCCAGGCAGAAGGATGGGTCAGAGCTGCCATGTTAATGCAAAGCAAAGTGTCATTTTCTCTTCACTAGCAGCATTCCTATCCTCATTCGCATTGCTTTTCAACAACACTCCATGAAAGGATGTTGATGTCTTGTTTAAGCAATGATGAAAAGTTCGGAGGTTAATTAACAAGAAGTAGAACACAGTCACTTTACTGAGGAAAAAGTCCAAGAAAAAAAACAAACAAAATTTTTTAAAGCTATAAAGTATCATTAGATTGCCTTTTCCAGTGGAAAATAGTACTAATTTTAACACTACTTAGACACTACAGACTGTCCTTTGGCCAGGGAGAACCACAAGTCCTCTGACCTGTATTTTATAATGCTTTAATACATGTTTGTGCTTTCTGTCAGTCAGGAAAACAGCAAATTATGTGGCCTACAAAAGCCAGCAATCTGTAATATTCACACATACTCTGTACCCTACAGAGGCAGCCACCTACTTTAGCAATGTCAGAACAGCTTGTCAATTAAATCTGGCCATATATCTTCTTTTGGCTTGTGACATGTTGATTGACAACCTATCTGGAGGCCTGGCCCAGACAACTGGGGGATTTTACCAGCAAGGTCAGGAAAACTTCTTCTGCAATGCAATTTCCATCATGGAGCCCTGGGGAACATGTTAACAGACCTCACCTGCACTCTGTGCTGTGCGACTCTCCTGCAAACAGCGCATCCCTGGCTTTGGCTTCTTGCTCTGCTCTTCCTGCTTTACCTCCAAAATCTTCCTCTGCTTAGCCCTTCTTATATATATCCTGCCAGTTCTGTGAAGTCCCTCTTAAATGGTTTTTGACCATACTCTGCTCCCCACTGAGGTCAGTTTTTTTGGAGGGCAACAACACTTTAGGGTGCTGAGAGCCCTGGGTTTGAACTCTGGATAAATTCTGGTGTCCTTCCCCTTCCAGTTCTGTGAATCTCTCTGAGGCAAGGATTACTTGGTGTTAACAGAGAGCAACAAAAAGCATTCAGACATTTTATGGGAAAGAACTTCAGACTGACCATACCCATTCTTAGGGAAAATGTTACCAGGAAAGGGACAGAAATCATTCATGAAGATGGGAGGCAGAGAGGAGATTAAAACAGAAGATGTGAGATAACTCTTATGGAAAGCTAACAAAGCTAAAATAGTAAAGTATTTAACGAAATTGCCTGGAAGGGCTGTGCAAACCCTACCAGCAGACCAAGAGGCTCTCAGGACCAGCTCAGGCAAATCTGATGTAGGAAAATGGAGAACAGTCTCCTGATGGCCTTCCTAATCTTGTTTTAAATTTAATTTCTTCTGTTCCTCATTTGAGCTGTATCTTCTTGCATTTAAGATTTTCATGAAGAAGTTCAAAAGGTGAGGAATATCAGCCATTAGCCTAAAGCCATTACTGCACTCATGCAGCTTCCCCCATATAATGGGATTTTGGAGCCCGAGTTTATAAATTCAACTTTTTCTACAATAAGCAAACAACCTTTAAGATATGTTTGAGCCACAGGTCTGCATTTAGAGCTAGACACTTACCAAATTACATGTCCAGGTGTTTTTCCCAGACCACTTGCTTACAAAGCCCAGTTGGCAACCATAGAACCTGTTTTGAAATGTCAGCAAAAACCCAGGGATATTTTGGAGCTAGTGTTGCAAATTCAGGGCTTTTTCTTGCTATAAACAATTAATGTATTGGAAATACAGTGTCCATGAAGTTAATGTGGCCCTTAGCAGAGCTAAGCACAGCCTAAGGACAGCTGCCAGTGCTGCCCAGCTTCCCTGCTAATGCCCAAACGGGAAAACCCTGCGTTTCTCAGACAAAGATATTTCAATGCATCAAATCCAGACAAATCAGAGCCTGCCTTCTCAGCAAAGCTACAACCAAAGGAAAGTTTCACACCCTTGATCAGTCCTCCCTGCTTGAAGCCTGAAGGAAGAACATCAGTTAAATCCTTACTATGAAAACTGTTCTTGGTGGCAAAACTAATTTTGCCTTTGCAGCTATTCTCACACATGGCAGTTTCCACTAAGCTTGAAAGTTAAGTGGATTCTCTTGGAAGTGGAAGGATTCACTACTGGAAATTTGAGACCAAGTCCCAGGAGGAACATCATTCTCTTACTTTGCTCTCCCCTGGACTAATGAATGTGAGGAACGAAAGCTCCACTTGGACTGGAAGGATTATGCTTCTGTATGTCAAAGTCATGTGAAGTAAGCAATGTAATTTGTGGAGCAATCATGGGAATTTAATTATTTCTCAGGATACAATTTTAATGACTCCTCTCTACTTCATAGATCTTAAGCAGCTACTGGTGCCGTGTTGCATTAGAAGCTCAAGTTGCAGTAGGCAGAATGGCAGCATGACAAGAGAAAAAAATAAACCTTTGAATGGTTTTCCCAAGAATAAACATGCGGTAGCACAGTCTTTTGCTTTGGAAGTAAATTGCTCATGAACCTTCTGGCTTGAAGCTACCAGTAAATATCTCTGTTTGCAATGATGGCCAGTTATATACAGCACAAAATCTCACTGCTCTATTAAAGGTCTTACTGAAAAGTTTCCCTGTTTTACAGAAGAGCTCTTATTTGCTCCGTGTCCTAAGAAAAACAGATTACCACAGCTCCTGTCACTCACAGCACAGCTCAGCTCTGTGTCTACACCACAGACTAAAGTGCATCATACACATTAAAAGCTGTTACATAAACCAAACTTTTATTATTATTTGAACACAAGGTATTCAAAGGGATGGTTTATATACAGCCTCTCTCTTAATCAAAGCACAACCAAATGACTTTTTTAAAATTAAAGCTTCACTAGAGAAATGTTTTATTATTTTTAAGTAATCTGATACTTTACCCTCTAATTCCCCGTGTTATTAAAGCTTGAACAGGGAGACTAGGGTCTAGCTCCTGCAAATCCTCAGTCAATTGAGTTTGGGGTTGCTAAAGTCTCAGTGCTGAGTGATCCAGACCTGAACTCATTGCATCTGAACAGCCAGAAGAGAGCTGCCAGCGGGCAGGAGGCTCAAAATGGCCCTGTTCTGCTCCTTATTAGCCCTATTTTGTCCTGGGAATGGGCAGCTACATGATTTGGGAGCAGGATGGAGGAGTGGGTGAGCAGGTGGCCTGGAGATGTCTCCAGGCACTTTGGCCTGGAGATTGGGCACAACCAGCAGTGCCCAGTCACCCCAGTCTGACAGCAGCATCATGTCTCTAAGGGACTCCCTGAGGAAGATACAGGACAGAGCACAAGATGTTTGGTTGACATGGTGCTGTGTCTGTGGGAAGGAAGGAGGCTGCTATGGCAAAGGTCTGGGGTCCCAGGTCCACTGGCTTTCAGGAAACACCCTAGAAGTGACCACCCCAGTGGATCATTATGCTCTGTTCAGCTGGCCTGAGTGTGAGAGCAGCCAGAGTGTGCACGGACAGGGGTGTGGGGGCTCAGTGAGGGGTGTGCTGTTTCCAGCACTTCAACACCCACCTTCTGCACCACAGCATGCACATAGTTCCAAATACCAACCCCTCATCCTGCCAGAGCCATCACTCAGGAGCTCTCAGTGAACACAAGTCCTCACCCAGGGGACAGGAGCAACTATTCCTGCCCAGGACAAGTGGACTATATCCTGACAGTAAAACATACTGGGCACAATTAAGCTTATTCCTACCTGTAATGCAATTTATGTGGGAATGCTGGCTCAGCACAGGAATTCACCTGCGTTTGTGTCTCGTTCCACGAATGGCACTTTGTAGTCACTCAGACAATGGCAGTGACTGGGGTCTGTCTCATCCCTCGTGGAACACTGCTCCAAGGGCACCAGGAGCTGGGACATGCCCAGCTCTGCCCTGGGGGAATCTGCTCAGGGTATTGGGGCAGAGCCACCCAGCCGGGGGCACAAGAACATCTTTCAGCCTAGGGCAGCTTGGCCCTGCCAAGATCCTGCTCTGCACCTGTAACTGCAGTGCTGTTTCACTTGTTGGATGTTTTTCATTTTTCGCTCCACCCCACCATAAGATTTTTGCTTTTCCTCACGGGCTGCATAACCTTTACAGCCACAATCAAGGGGACAGAAAAAAAATTGTTATTGTATAAGAGCTGAGAATTCTTTCAAAGGGTAGCAGAGAGGTCTCCTTTTATTGGCACCAGTAACCAAAAGGAGGGGAACAGTCCCACTGCTTTATAGAACATTTATGTACATAAATTGTGCAGAAACACAGCAGAAGCCTCACTCAGCCCTTGTTTGGCTCTGCACGGGGAATAGCCTGGAGAGCCTTCCTGCTGTTCTATAGCTCCCAGCTGGGCTCTCCTGGAACCCTCAGCATGCAGCTAGCACCAGGCTTTCCCTCTCAGCACCTCCCAGCTGTCTGCAAGAAATTTGACATCCAAAGGAAGCCAAAGAAATGGCAATTATCCAGACTGGTAATGGGACTCAGCACTGGCTGCTCTTGAGTGGTGTCAGGGAGGCAGTGCGTCACACACGTGGGGACATCCTGCAGTACCTGATGGCACAAGAAAAGCTGCCCTTGTAGAATTTTTCTAGTTTACCAGAACTGAATGAGGAGGCAGTGGTGAAATAATGAAGTTTCTGCAACTTCTTAGCACCCAGGTGCCCCTTTGCTTGGGCAGAGCTGCGGCCCTATCACTCCAGCCAAGGCACATTTCCACAGTTCTGCCCAATTCCCAAACAAGAAACATCTCACTTCAAGCATCACAAATCCCCAGCAGAAGGAAGAGGCTCCACTGCTATGGAGTGCTCCAGGGAAGGAGCTGTCAGGTGCGTCACCACCATAGCAGCCAGTGACCAGCCCCCAGAAAGGACTGAGTGACATAACAGGAAACACAACTGTGAAACCCTATGCAGAGTTTACAGAAAAAAATTATCGGACATGCTAAGAACCTAGTTTAAAGTTTTTGTTTTATCTGAGAGTGTTAGATGCTTGCAAAAAACCTCATTTGGAAAAGAAAAAAGGGCTTTTTTAGCTTTAGTAATTTTCTTAAAAGTTTTCTTTAAAGGACAACTCCATACATCTAGGAAAAAAAAATTCCACCCTGAAAAAACAGAGTTACTTAGAGTTACTTCATTTTCTGGTTCCTTAATAACTGCTCTTCCAGATTACTTTTCCCCCTTCCCATGTCACTTTTCCTCACACTTCACACCCCTGTAGAAATTACACAGCACATATGTTCAGTTTTACCTGTACCATTTCCCCAAGACACATTTCCACGCCTGCTTCATGCCTCCCCTCTCCTGTAGTGCAGGGCCCAACCAGTCAAGGTAGAGAAGGGAGAGAGCCATCAGGCACATAATGTGCTCTCAGTAGTTTGCTGGGAATTCTCAGGGTGTTTTCCCTCTGCCCCAGAGCAGCTGAACTTCATCACGATACCCAGAGCAGCTGAGCTCCATCATGATCTCTCAACTTCCAGTCCTAGCTGCACAGGTAGGGCAAGAGCACACAAACTCTGAGATGCTGAGCGCATTTATATTTCAATATTTTTTTTTTTTGCAAAATAAATAAGAGAGTTGAATTGATATTTATCACTTTCCTTTTAAAATTTGGCTTTTAAAATTATTTCATTTGGGAGAGGAAAGAAGCACCTCCCAAGCAGGGGAAGGCTGGAGAGATCAGCACCGGGGGCTTCAGCTGTGATGGGTTCCCATCCATCAGATGCAGAGCAGTCAGTGGCAGAGGCAGCTGGGAAAAAAAGTTGAAAATCTCAAACGCAAAGACCAATTCAAGAACCACATCATGTCCAGCACTGCTGAAAGATAGAAAATGTCTCCAAGGACATCTCAGCCCTGGTGTTCCAGTTGGCTGTGGCAGCTCTTTCCTGGGGTAATGACTCCCAGTGAGAGTCCCAAGCTGGGGTGAGCCTGCTGGGTCTGATCCTGACACTGACAGGTTGAATTAAATCTTGTGTTTTGGGCTGAAATGTTTAAAGGAGCTGAGGAAAATGAACCATGGGAGTTAAGTGATAAGGTGAGAAATCTGCTCAGGAAAACCAACTGCCTCGGGGGTCTCCTTCACATGAAAGGACTTGAGATGGTGCCACAGCAATGGAGAAACAGTGGAGTTCCAGGAGAAATCCCAGAGAGACCTTGTTTAAACTTGGTTTACTTAAAAAAGCAATAGGAAAAGTAGTACAGAGAGCTTTGTGCCCTGGGCCTGCTGACATTCTTACAGGTCCCTATCCTCTCCTGGGGTCTGGCTACTCCCATGGAGGTTGTGTGTGTGTAAACACGTGCACGGCCTGTGCTGGGACTGGGCTGCTCTAATCTCTAAAAATGCTAAAAATGCTCAGGAACTGTTTGAAAGCTTCTGGAAAACTCCTGCCTCCATTCTGCCTGGAGTTGTGTGGTGGGTACCTGTCACTGCTGTGCTACAAAGGTTAAATGCACCTGTGGAAACCCATGCTGGGTGTGAGTTTTGGCACAGTTCTGTTAGAGGAGACATTTAGGCCTATTCTTCCCACTGCTCTCTGCAGTATCCCCAGGCTGGTGGCAAGGCTGGGACCTCGGCTGTAGGAAGCTGTCAGGCTGTGGGAAGGGGCCACCCTGGCTGGGCTGTCCCAGTTCTCCTGCCTGCTGAGCATGGGCTATGCATGTCTTTCCCATGTGCATAGTCAGTGATGCCAATGCATCCAGCTGCTATTTGGGTTTCCCACAGGATGCACACTGAGTGCTCAACATGATGTTCACAGCCAGAGATGGCACAATAATCTGAGTAAGAGGTGTTTGGGGCTCTTGGAAATGTCAGCCTTTTACAGCTCAGGCATGCTGGGGCTGCTTTTTCCTGTCTCAGAGCAAGTAGGGAGTTAAAGGTCAGTACTTGTAAGCCTTCCTTGGCAAGCATCCAGACCTTTCAGTGCATGGATACCCACCTATTCTTCCCCAAAGTTGGACACTGCAGTCTCCATGCTAAGGAAGAAGGAGGTGACCTGAAGGTTTCCAGGATGCTGGAGGCACCTGGGCGGTCATTCTAGGCTTCTTGTCTCTGTAAGCAGCTCAAATCTAGCTGGATGTGCCTAAGTGTTTAGTCAAGATTTGTCCTGCAAGGGATGTGCCCTGGCCTTTGAGAAGCATCCCCCTGCCATGGGCCAGGCAGTTCCAAGGAAGTGAGCGATGGCAGGTACATCATGCTGGTACTTGGCTCCTCACCTCCCACCCAGCATCCCACTATGTCCCACTGAAACCAGTCCCCAGCTGCCCTGACCATCACGGTAAGTTTGGCCTCGCTGCCGGAGGTCCATAAGGATGGGAATAACCCTTCGTGGAGCATGGGCTGCCAGAGCCTGTAGGGTAGCACAGCAAATGTCCCAACCCCCAGCACCACTGCCTCTCCAGGCAGTTCTAAGAAGCTTCAAGTTTGTGTCAAATACCAGGCTAGAGGTCTGAGGATCACATCTTCTGACAGCTCATTCTCCTGCAGGCTGGAGATCGGTGCAAACACAAGGAAAGGCGCTGATCCCCATTATAATGCTAATCTCCTCCAACTCCCAGTAGGAGCCGAGCAGCATCCTGTTAATGAAATTATAACCATGGCTCACATGGTGCATTTCTGCTGAACACATCTGAAATCTCTTTCCCTCAGAGGCTACATAACCAACGCCTGGGAGTTATCTTGCTGCTGTTATAGTAGCAACACGATTAGAGTGCTGAAGCTAATTTAAATCCTGTTGAATGACAATATAATGCAGTGAGTAAAGCTGGTATGTGACATGTTTAGATATCCTTAGAGCGGGCACATCAGGCTGGTCCCCAAAAAGTTTAAGGGCTACATTCAGAGACTTCAACATAAATTGAAAATCCCTCATGAGCAGGTTCTATTTGATGAGACTTACAGGTGCTTAAGGAACAAGTCTCATTTAATTGTGTGATGACTCCAGGACTCTTAGCTGGCCCCATACTGAAGTACCTTCTTCTATCTTCAGTTATCCTGAGCATCTTCCATTACTGCAATATCTCTGCTGCCAATGTGAGCAATGTGGGAAACTACTGTGCTAAACTTGAGCACTGGCAGTGAGGCAAAAGTGGAGCTTAACTGTATAGGTCAGTTGTGTTGGGGGTTCTTCTAGTCTTGCTTTATGGGCTTAGGTGGGATTTGGGGTGACTGTGGGGGTTTTTAAGAGCTGCTGCGTTTTGTACCTCTGAAAAAAATGTCTGTGCACCTCTGCCCTGTCAAACAGCAATGCAGCTCCCACGCACAGCCAGGACATCACCCTGGGAGTTACACAGAGGCCCCCGTGCCCCGTGCAGGGCAGCCCTGGCAGCCTCGCTAGTAACAAGCAAACCAAACACAGGGCTGAGAGATTTTGTCTTGACCTTTACAAGCTTCCGCAACACCCCAGAGCTCCAGCAATTGCCACCTTGCAGAGCCTGAGCAAACAACTCTGCAGTGCAGCAGGGAGTGGAATTGGTCCCTATCCCAGCATGACAGCAGACAGCAGCCTCAAGCTGCTCTCCTGAGCCCGACACAGGGAGAAGTATTCCTGACAATCATTTTATCATTGTTCTGGTGATATGGAGTAGGGTTGAGTTGTGCCTTTTCTCCTGTCTTCTACAGCATACACGAGGGCAGATCACAGGGATGCAGTGGAGCAGAGGGCTCCGGATTTTACCAGGCCCCAGACAGTCACCAGAACCTTTTGTCCCAGTTCAAGTCAGCCCTACCTCTGGCTCTTGGCCATGCCAGACACGGATTTCACATCCCACTCCATTCTCTCCCTTCACCTGTTGCTGTCAGGATGTTCTCTTAAGGCCAGCAGGCAGCATTGCATTGGTTTCAGCCCTTTGTGGGAGCTTTGTCCTGATGTTGCTGCCCCAGCCACACCATGATTTTCTTCTACCTAATTTAGCATCCTACCCCACAAAAATATAAGTGTGTGGAGGGGAAGAGGAAAGAGAAATATCTACAAGGAGCAGCAAGGGAGGGATCCCAAACTCTGTGAGGAGATCATCTGTCACCTGTCTTTATGGCAGTTTTAGAAGAAGATATGGCAAATTTAGTAGCAGCAGCTGTATCTTTACCAAGGTAAAGCAGCTCAGCTCTTTGCCCCAGCACAGGTGTCCTGCAGCCTTTGCAGCCCCAGACTTGTCTCGGCTGCCCACACAGCAGGGTCAGCTCTGGGAGTCTCTGTGTTCCTCTGAGCCAGATGTTCCCTTCCTGGGGCCATTGCCTGCAGAACACAAGACTCCTCCAGACCAAGGTATCAGCCCAGGGTTGTGTGGCAGAGCTGGAAACTCAGTTCTCCTGATCTTTAGAGCCTCTCCATTGCTCTCCATCTTGGCCATCAACATCACCCTGCTCTCTGAGGCCTGCTGTAATTAGAAACAGATAGTGAAGTATTTCAGGAGGGGAGGTAACATCCCCAAATGAACTCATCCTTTCAGTTCATGTGCTAGCAGCACAGGCTGTCACAGCTTTATTTTTAAATGGCCTTTCCCTTTATCACCAGAAAAATTTCTTCCTATTGACCTGAAGAGCACCAGCAAAGTCAAGTGGAATATATATATTCTTTCCTACCCACTGAACACGGTCATTGTTAATCTGAGCATGTTGAAACCAAAAGGGGCAAGATGTGGAAGTTGTTTAACACTAACTTGATGGGAGCAAAGGGGAAGGGGTGAAGACCAACCTTGCTGAAGGTAGAATTAGATGTTTAAAATGGAAGTGAAGAGAGTACCCATCTTAGACATGTGGTACCTGCCTCCATATCCCAGAACACAACTGCAGCACAAAGACACTTGACTGAGAGCACACAGACAGCCACCGGTCTGGTGGAGTTAACAGCAGTCTGAGAAACATGGCAACATGGGTAAAACTGGGAGATTCAGAGTAAAAACCCAGCAAAAGCAGCTTGAACAGTACTGCCAGGTCACTGGGAAAACTCTTTGAAGCCACTTTGAGTCAAGGTAATAGTCAGCTGGGGACTCTTAGCATCTTTTTAAGTTAGACTTCAAGGATAAATTCAAGGCCGGGGAAGGCAATACAGTTTTAATAAGTGGTGACTTATTTTGGCTAGGTTAGCATTAATAAATAGCTATTAGCTATGCAATGGAGCATTTGCATAAGCAGCGTTTGAGGGTCAGGTTATGGCAAGACCGTCTCAAGTGAGGATGAAGGGTGGACAGCCTGGTGCTCATGCCAAGGTTCTTGAAAGAAACAAATTCACCTGAAGCCCCTTCTCTGAAGTGTGCTGGAAATGATCCTACAATGTCCTATATCCTGGAAACAAGGATCTCCCTTTCCAAGGGGAGGGGGAAGAAAAGCCCAGAGGAAGAGTTGGAGCATTCAGCAAACAGAGGCAGGAGTGTTTGAGTAGCTGAGAGAGGACAAGCACACTGTTCCTTCCATACTGAGCACTTTATAGGGATGAAATGTATCTGTATAATGCATTCAAGGCTGGACAGCACTTACATCAGCCTGTGGTAACTGCTAGGAGGGAGAAGGAGGAGTAGGAACTTACAGAGCAGAAAGAATTGAACCCTTCTGCAGGACCCAGAAGGCAGGCAAGTCCTCCCCAAAATCAGTCTCCTCCTATTGGTGTTTATGTGGAAAAATTCAAAAGCAGGGACTAAGGTTGTGCCTTGGAATGATTTCTAACACAGTAAACCCCAATTTTAACAGCGAACTTCATCTACAGGGAAGAAAAAAAACCAAGTGGCAAATCACACCAATCCATCAGTCATAATTGTCTTTGCTGGTACAAACGTGTCTCTCTAGAGGCACACAATGCTAGAGGTTTAGAGCAGAGCAGAAAATCTCTTACAGAGTTTTTTTTGTTTTGGTTGTTTTGTTTCGGTTTTTTAATAGTATTTTAAGTATACCACAAAATGTGAGTCTAATTAATCCCTAAAATTGGTAACATTACACTTGATCCCATCCTTATGGAATGAGTGCAAAATGCCACAGGACTGCTACCACTTCCCAGGCCCACAGCCAACTCCCCATCAGACAGTAAGTCTGACCCTGACCCTGCCTCCTACTCGCAGAGAGGGCTCCTTTCCCTTTGGGCATCGCTCCTCCAGACAGAGACTGGGAGATGTTTTAGTGCATTTTCCATCTGCCACCCCAAAACAGAGCACACTTGCGTTTCTTTCAGGATCTATTTCTTCAAGGATTTCAGCTTGATTGATTTCAGTCACAGGTTATGTAGAGAGCAGCAGCCAGCCAGGCCCCTGTGCCTCCACAGTCCTCCTCCTGTGGATGCTGCCCAGCCCCATAGCTCCAGCCACTTCCCAGACACAGCTCCAGCACCCAGCTAAGTCCAGAGACACCTACTTACCTGCTCTGCCAGCTAAGCTGCCTTTGGCAGTCACTACCTCTGATCAGGTATCACTAATGATTTTAATAACATGATATGTGATGGCAAGAAAAACCAATAACCTAAACCCTGATGTAAGATGCTTTTGTCACAATCTTGAGACTCCTGCTTGGAGCAGATGCCTTATTAGCCATTTAATTCTCAGCTCCATAGCGAGGCACTGTAATGAGAGGAAATATAAAATCAACAAGGCAGCTGCAACCTAGCTTCATGTTCTCTCTCAAATTTAATAGAGATTCATGAGGCTTTACACTAATGTGCTGAGAGAAAAGGATTACAGGCTTCTTGCACCTCACTTGGGTCTAAGGGAGGTGAATATCAGCAATCACACACAGATGATAAATGTCTGGCAGAAGTTATTCCAAGACCCAACTGTATTAATATCAAACAAGGCACTTCAGCTCACGTGGTGTGTCCAGTCCAGGCCAACCTGTCTCAAAACCACGAGCCCAGAAGTAAAGGAGCAGATTGGTAACAGAGGACAGTGGTATCTGCTCTCTCCAGACTGTGCAGGATCCACGCTGGCTCTTGTTCCACCATGAGGCTTTCAGCCCTTGTTCCACCATGAGGCTTTCAGCCCTTGTGCACTGGTGTCCCTATGCTCTGAAGCCACTGTGCTGGCAGGCTGCGCCCATCCCACTGCCTCCCTGTCTCCTGCACATCAGCACAGGGCTCAGGGCAATGTCCCCAAGGGCATGATCAGACCCATGTTTCTTCCCCTTCCCTTTCCCCAGCACGCAGCTGATGGCTCCACCAGTTGTGCCCAAAAACCACTGACACAACCGATTTCACTGTGCCAGTACCACTCAGTCACCATTTAGTTCCTTTAACTCCCATCTCTTGGGTATTTCATGCAAGACAAAAAGCAGCTGAGCATTAATCCTGTGGCTGCTGCACTGTGATGCTGAGCCCTCCACCTTCCATGTGTCCTCCTCTTCTTCTGCCCCTCTCTCCAAATGCATTTTCCCATGGGGTTCCCAGGCTCCCATCCAGGCCCTGCCAGCAGCATTGCTGCCTGGGGGCAGCAGGAGCAGCTTGGGGTGTGCTGGGCACATTAACAGGTCTGGCTACTGAACTCAGGTCTGAGTCAGTGAGCTGTCAGGCCCAGCAGTGACACAGCAGCAGATGAGAGAGTCCCCTCATGCTACAAAACAGAGCCTCTCTGGGAGGTAATGCCTCTGGAACAGGGTCCCCAGGTAAGTGGCCAAAGCACCAAGCCTGAGTTCAAGAAACATTTGGACAATGCTCTCAGGCACATGGTGGGATTTTTGAGGTATCCCGTGTAAGCCCAGGAGTAGGACTCAGTGATCCTGATGGGTCCCTTCCAACACAGATATCCTCTGATTCTCTGTGCTTTCCAGCACATAAGGAAAATTGACAACATTTTTACTTCAAAATGCAGTTCACTCTGACGAAAAGGAATGTACCTTAAGAAAGACATGCCACTTGCATTCTATCTGTAGCCTCAGTAAGTCAAAACTTGCTGCTATATATTTTCTTTACCAGGCAGGAAAACTTGGCTGCCTTTCAGGAGTGTGACTGGGATGTAATGGTAGCATCCAGCCCCAAAGCAACCTGGACTGTACTCACTGGTACAAAAACAGCCCTGAAAGGGCTTGACTGAGACCAGACTGTACCGTAGCAGTTACAGGACAGCTACTAAGAAAGAATCCTGACCTTCAAAACCTTATTCAGGTAGCTAGCAGGCAGGAGACGGGTTATTTTGGCTCTGGTTTGTTGGTGTGGAAGCTGTTTGACAAAGGATGACATCAATTGCACAAACCTTGAGCTGAGCCAAGAGAGGAGCCTGAGGAATGATTCCGATTTCCTGTCGAACCTGCGATTCTCCTGTCGCAGTGTGAGCAGGTCAGGGCCACTGGCCATGCTGCATTTGTTAAATGTGGGGACATATGTTACATGAGCACACATCCAGAGCTGCTGTAAATAAGGCAGAGCATTACACAGGAGTTAATCCAGCGCTGTTCTGCTGCTCATGTCAAAGATACTGACCTGTTTATGCTCTGCATATCTCTTATTGAAAATAGTGGAGCAGATTTCACCTCAGCAGTATCCCCCCACAGAGCCAGCCTCTGTGCCCTCAGTGAATGATAATAGCTGCACTGCCACTGTCATTCCCATGCAGTAAAGCATGTTGGAAGCTGTTCCTCCTTGTTTGTTCTCAACATGGATCATTGCTCCTTCCAGCACTGCGAAAGCCAGACCAAAAGAAAAGCCAGTGGTTTCCCAGCAGAGGTGTTTCATAAATTTATCACTCTGCTGTGAGGAGATGCAGTCACAAACTGGCACCAGAGGCTCTCAAAGGCTTCAGGACTTCCTGTTGCTGGTGTGGAACAGATGCCCAGCAGGAAGAGGCCACCCCAAATAGCAACAGAAAGCACAGAACATTGGGCATGTTCAGCGCCAGCCAGGGCTGAGGGCACAACAAAAGCTTCTCTTCACTTACTTCTCCGATTTATCAGAGAACGAAGGGGTGCATTGTTGGTTTTCTACATCTGAGGTACTGTCAGCCTTAAGCCAACAAGATATCATGCAAGAATTATTTTGAGCAATTCAAGGTTAGTTTTTGTTGCTTTTTTCTTTAAGTTTCCAGCAGCAATCCATTTTCATTTTGCACATGGACACATTCAATAGCGCAGGCACTGAGTGCTCTTAGGCAAAGCACAGGCAAGAATTCTGATAAAGAAAAAAAAATCTGGGTTTTTGTCCAGTCTTTCAATTAACTTTGTTGGCAATCTGTAACAAAGAATTCATAAAAATCTTGAGGCACTTTTTACAAGCAAGATGGAAAGTAGCTGGTTGGGTTTTTTTCCACCTTGCAGGAAATTCCCTTTTCTGTCTCTGAAGCAAGAGAAAACACATCAATAAAGAATGAATTTCCAAAAACTTTCTTTGACTCAAAGACAACCTGAAATTATACAGCCTAATTCACTTCAAGCACCTCAGCTCAGCCGTGCAAGTGTCATTCCCAGAGGCAAACGCTACGTTTCTGAACGACAATCCATTAGGCACCACCACAGTTCCTCTCCCTGCCTTCCCACACTGGGCTAGACTGCACATCCACTCAGTCTTCTTGCCCCCTTGGCATGCCAACTCCCTTACCTCAGCTCTGACTGCTGGCACGAGCAGCAGAGTTGCCCATGAGCATCACCATCCCTTGATTTCTCTCCTACACACCCAAAATCTCATAATACAGAAAGAAAACCAACCATTCCTGCTGCAAAATACCTGCAGAAAAAGAGCTGGGGACTTTGCTCCCTCCCTGCCCTCCATCAGTGTCTTTCTCTGGGCCTCAACACAAATGTTGTGATGGATGTTACTGGGTAGCCCAGCAGGGACTGCAGTCACACCACCACCAGCTACCACTCTCCAAACATTTCAGTCTCATGAAAACCCGCCAGCAATTACAGTGAATCCCTGGAGCTGAATGCTGAGCCATATTCCAACAAGCTCCAAGCACTAACCAGTTTACTACCAAGGAGATGGAGATTCCATCACACCATCCATATGTAGCCGTGTCTCTCCCTGGAAAAAACTGTTGCTTTCCTCAGTGAGTAGCTCAGAATAAAAAGAAAAGCATATGTTTAACGCCCAGCCTGCTGATTATCAAATTCATTGCTGGTTTGAGAGAACACAAGTTGAACAGAATTAATGAATTGTGCCAGCTGCAAAACTTCTGGCAGATGGAGTAGAAAAATTGCAGCCTGGGATGCTGGGAATGATCTTTACCTCTTTTGAAGGAGATGTTTCTACAATGAATATATTTAGGTGACCAAAAAAACTCTTGTGCAAAGACAATCTTGCTTTGAAATAATTATTTCAAACACAACAGCTCTTCAGAAGATCAAGAGGTAGGATTATAAAAATATCCCAGCACAGACCAATTGCTGCTGAAGAAAGAATGATTACTAAGGCTCAGCTTTCACTTTTTTTTTTTTGTATTAGATAGACACTATTTACAGCCCTGAAAACTCCATGTTTCAAGATCTGAGATGACATTTTTAGCTATGCATTCATCTTTTTGGTTCACATCAACCACGATCATCTGTTGAGCCAATAGTTATCTTCCCTACCTATCTCCGAGATGTCCTGAATGAACCCATCAGTCAAGGAAGTCTTCAGCACTCGTGATGTTGGGAAGAAGAAAAGGCACACACAGATCAGAAGGAATCAGGTGGGAAAAGTTTCTTCATCCATCATCACTGAGCTTGTTTTGTTAATCAAAATATAAACTTATCTCCTTATCTATGTGAAGGTATTTAGGATGCAGAGCCAAAGAAAACTGCTGTGCCATATTATGTGCATTTACTGTTCAGATTTCAAAAGCCAAGCATTTAATCTATCCAAAAGTAAGCCCAAAGGCAATTTTAGCAGTAGGATACAGCTGAAAATTGGGTAAGCTAAGTTCTAGAAAAGGTTAGAGAAGTCTTATGCAGAATCTCTGGCACTAGGAAACATCAGTCCACATCTGCACTACCTGAAGTGCATTTCTTATCAAATGCTGTGATCACACAACAGGGGTGCAGACACCTTGGTGTAGGATTGTACCTGCATTCCAGTGCAGTCTACAGTTTTTAACCTCATTGCACAGTAAAACAAATATATGACCTCAGAAGTAGAGAGTAGCAATCTGCAACCATACATTACAACCCAGCATCACACTACTATCTCTTGGTCTCGGTTTAAGCTTTTCTTTCTTGTCACCTCTGAGATATGCTGAAAGGTTTCAGAAAAAACACACTGTCCTTAAGCCCTTGGTTCTGCACCACTGAACAAAGCCAAGAAGTGAAACTACCTTGATTTTTCTTACATAGAACCAAAGTGATCCATACATCACATAAGGACACAGCTGGAGAGCTGAGATCAGTACATGCTCCCACCTAGAGCCAGCCAAGTGTTCTGGCTATGCCATGGTTCTGCTTTACTTCTAGAGTTCCAAAATCTTCAGCTTCATTTTTCCCTCTTTCAGTTGCCCTGGCTTGTCATGTTAATATGCTGTTATAAGGAATAACACTTCAATCTCCTGGTCAGGAAACATGCAGTCTGAGAGTATAGTGACAGATGACAAGCACATTTTGTGAACAGTTGCTAACTATCAAAGCCTTTTGATAATATTTATCCAAATAAACTAACAGGTAGAAAGCTCGGTGCAATTAGCAGAAGTGCCCAAGGCTTGATGCTGTGCACTTGGACAGAGTTTAATTAGTGACACAGCAACATTTTTGTACAAATCCTGACAATTAAAGCCAGCAGCTAATAACATTTACAATGTTAGGCTAAACTGTGCCCAGATAAAAATTGTAATGAATATAAATTAAAACTTAAGCCATAACACAGATTTCTAAAGGCAGTTGCAAATCTCTTTGACCAGCAGCATTTGAGAACAGCAGAGCTGTGTGCTGACAGAGTTCAGGTTATATTTTGGTTGTGGGAGGATTGTTTTGTTATTTTTCTTTTTGCTTTATCTCAAAAAGCTGAAATACTTCTATATTTTGTAGCGGCCAACACAGGAGAAACAGCACACCAATAAAGAACCCTTCTTCATTCCTTTACTTGTAATTTCTGCACTCCTGTTGTTGCCTGTGGCCTCACAAGAATCCTTCCAGCCAGGAGCAGCACGCCCACAAGGACACACTAAAGTAATGTCCTCCTTCACCCATAGAGGACGTAGGCTGAAGGACAAGACAGATGAACTCTCCCTGCAAGCCAACAAGGCAGTGACAACCTGCAGGGAGAGGGGGGAAGCACTCACAGGATCCTCCAGTCCTTGACAGCAGCAACCCCCTTGAGCCTGCTAGTGGGAACCTGTGTCCCTCTCCAATCAAGCTTTTGTTATGAACATGGGTCGATAAAGATAACAGTAGATTCTGAAATTTGGAGCTCCTCTTTCTCACTGAGTTTTGTTACAAAAACTTCGAGCAATGTAATTTAAAATATTACATAGAAAAGGCAAATCCCTCCACTTTTTCTGCAGCAGCAGAGAACTTTTGCCTTCCCTTTGGTGAGGGTAAGCATTTCTGCAGAACATCTTTCAGAACTACTCCAAGGGAATGAGATGGTTATTTTCAAGGACAGCACTAGCCCCTCTCCCTGTTTCCCACTCCATGCAGCATGTAACAAACTACACATGTAAAAATAAAAAATAACATTTTACAGCAAGGAATTAGCCTGTTATGGTTTCTGTTGATAGGGAGAATCAAAAGGGCAGACTGGCACCATGCTACAAATTAGCTGCTTAGTATATTAATTTTCTCCCTTTTGAGTTTTCATGGGCACTTCCAGACACTGCAGAGGCTCATCCTTCAGACAGCCCGATTAAAAAGAAAGATTCAGTGAATCAGTGTTCAATACAGCACTGTTTACAGCATTTTTCCTTGTTATTTCAGGACATAAATGGTGGATAGAATAAAACCCAATCAATTTCATTTTCTGGTCATGGGGCTCACTTTCTCTCCATATGCAGGCTGTTGACCTTTTTGAGAGAAAAACTTTTGTATTGCAATATGTTTCATTTTCTTCATAAAACCAGGATTCCAGGTAGCTGTGGTTACAGTCACACTTGAACCAGGCCTATGCACTTTAAGATTTAACCCATAGCTGTCCCTCCTCTCTTAAAAGAATTGAAGTCTCCTGAATCTTTCAGTTGTCAGCAGTGCTTTCTGAAAGCAGTCCTGAAGTTATTTGTCCCATAAGTCAGTAAGAGCTCATTGCCAGTGTGAAGAGCAGATGTGCAGAGCAGTGCAGCAAACAGAGGCAAGATCTTGTACAATTTATCTTTACAGTGGGACAGGACCACATCCTCTCCTCCCCAGCCCTGGGCAGGCAGTGAATGGCCTCATCCCCAACAGGCATTTTCTTAACCTTTATTTTCATACTGCTTTGACTGGTAAATAAGGAACACTTCCCTGTTTTCCTGCCATTGTCTCAAGCTCTGCCTAACAAACCCACATATGGAACTCAAATTACAGCTGCCTTCTAGAAAGCAGCTACCTCTACACAACATCATCTGATAAGTCAAATGATCATCTGGAATGCTTCCCTGAGAGTTGAGCTACGTGCTGAACACTGTAATACCCCTCTAGGAAGGTGGAGGAAAGGAAGTGTGATTCACGTCATTATTATTTATTGGCAGATCATTCACAGTCCTGGGCACCGTGGTATAGACAGAAGGATTTGGAAGGCTTCTTAGAAAGAGCCCCTTCTGCAAAGATCAGGCATTTTCAAGGAGGTTCTGCACAACTTCCCCACTATTAATTTCTGCTGAGGCACTAGACAGTGTATGAAGCGATTTGTACAACAGACTGAACAAGATTTTGGCTGAACTCAAACTATGTGATATGAACAGAAAAGTAACTATGTAAGAATAAGTAATGGGAAGCTGTTTCTTAAGGTAACAGGTCATTTATAGAAGACTGTTGAGAAGATACTTTTGTGCTGCTGACAATGCCCGAATGAAATCAGAGACTCTTCAGTGACTTTACAGAAACTGCAGATAGAGCCTGCTTTGCTGAAGAATTTATTAAGGTGTAAAACTCATTACTAGCAAAGGGCTAAAAGCTGTAAAACTTTGGTCTTGAAAGTTCTAGTGTTCAGATGATGAAAGACCTTGAAGAACTGCATTTTGAAAGAGCTGTCAGGTTCAGAGTTAGAACGGAGCTTTGAGGTACTCATTAGAAACACAGAAATCCGGGATAGGGTACTACTTTAAACAGAACAAGCTGGACCAGTCATAAGTGAGTCAGTAACCAAGTAGAATGCACATACCACAAGCAAAAAAATACTTAGAGGCTTCTGGGGACTTGCTGGCTTTATCCATGAGAGCTCCACTCACAAACAGAACAACAAATCAGAGACTGCATGGAGATCAACATGTTAAAGGACCAAGAATGTATTTTCCTGAGCATCAAATCAATTGCTGGCTGCCCAAACTTGTTGCTTTTTCCAGATTTGGCAAGATATTTTGAGAATATTCAGCAAGGTGACATGGGAAGGGATAACTTCAAAGCATGAAAAACAGCAGGCAAGTGCATTACCTTGAGGCACGGCTACAGAACACTGGCAAACAGGACCAGTGCAGGCAGGCCACTTACAGAAGGAAATTTTCCACATCGTAAATCTTATTTATGGATAAATAGTAATATTTACTGTATGCATATTCTTAAAGCATAAAGGCAAAGAATATTCTTTCTTTATAAAATAGTTCATATCTTCTGTTCGCTTGTGGCTTGAATAAGACCACCACATTGGTGCTCTTCTGCACTGTCACAAGGGAATACTGAGGTTAGCAAGACAGCCTAAATTTCAGGGACATTTCAGCACACTGGACACAGTTAAGAGAGTAAGTTGAAACTGTGCACCTGGGGAATCTAAGTATTGCCCTGTCTCCTGGTGAGCAGCCAGTCCAGAGAGCAGAGGTCTCTTACCCATACACATCCTCAATAGCTGTTTCTATTTCTCTCTCTCTGTGAGATGGCACCACTTACCCACAGCAAGGCTAAGCTTGCTTGATTCACCCTTGCCAAAAAAAAAATCTACCTAAATCAGATGTTACAGAAAGCATATTCCTAGCTTGCCTAAATCAGAACCTCTGCCTTAGGCTGGGAGGACTGTCAGAAAGAGGAAGCAAGTGCAGTGACTCTGAAGGCCAGTAGTTCCATCATTTCCATAAAGAAAGTCTGATTGCATACTGCCTATTATCCACAGCTCCACATAAAGTAGTCATTATTCTGGGAAGAAAACACAGAATTGCTTCTGCCTCTGAAGAAATAAGACTTCATTTGTTGGCAAAGTTGCACTGGCCTTAAAATCCAGCAAATTTTCACTGGTGCAGTATGAGAACAACAGCTTTTCAGCACCCATTATTGTGCCCAAGTTCAAAAAACTATCATGGTATCATCAAAACCATTAGGTTGTCAGACTCCAGTGAACAACTTTTTGCCAGTGAAGAAACACTGGACGACCTCCATCAGATTTGCCAGCATAGCTCACTCAATTTTACAGTATTGTCTTAAATTCAGCACATAAAATCACTCTTTGTCCAATTTGTCTCCTTGTCTACAATGCTTTAAAACAGAAATAGCTTTAGGAAAGGATGAAAGATGTGTTTAATTTCTGCCAAGTGTGATACCATTAAAGTCATTAGCCAATATTGGTTCCAACAGGAGATTATAAACAGCGGAACTTTAACGTGCTCCTTCTGTAGAATTAATAGATACATGTCTCAGTGTTTCTGTGTGCAGTATAAGCTTAAGGCTGTCAATTTACACCATTTCCTAATTAAAAAGCATCAGACAAGCTTACACCTATTTCAGAAGTACAAATAGAAGATGCAACTGAAGACAAATTTTTATGTGATGTACAAAGGTTTAAAGCATAAGAAATTTTTTGCAACGGGATATGTGGATTCAGGGAGTGTTTTAATTGGATCACAAAGCTGCCAGTGTTCAGCTAAGAGATTCCCCAGATTATACTGGATATTATTTTTAAATATAACTTTTATGAAGGGGAATGAGTTCAATAAAAGCTAATTAAGTTTACTGGCTTTGACCAGACAATTTCTATTGCCTGTTGTGGTAACACACAGGGCATTCAGCTTGGGACTTAACATATCCCTGCACAGCTAGTCCAAAAACATGGGGACAGCTTCACTCAGGATATGCAAGTGGAGGCAAACAGACCCTCTGTGGACAATGACAGCAGCTAGTGAATTAGACTCAAGCGACAAGGGTCATGGAGCATGAGGTCCCTGGAGGAGGGCACTGGGAGCTCAACTCAGCAACACAGGTGGCAGGGCAGGGACGTCTCCAGCCTGAGCACAGCCCTGTGAGCCCGGGAACAGCACCTGGCATCAGTGGTGAAGGTCTCACACAGTCTGCTCAGGACTATTAAGGTCTATTCCCACATCCAGGGCCCTGACAGTGAGAACACAGATGAGCTGGAAATATCTCCCTGCTGATAAACAGCAGCACAACTCTCAGGGCCACTGTGAATCCAAACAGAGAAGGGAACCACACAAGATCATCTATTGCTTGCAATGGCAATTCCAAGAAAACTATTGACTTACTAACTCACAGGTTTTCACAACTCATGACTACACTGAGTAAACTGGTGCCTTCTTATGATGCAACTACATTAAGTGTTTTGTTCCAGGAATATAAAACAATGCACTGGGGTACCAAAAGGACTTCTATTCCTCTGTCATTATTACACCTTTACACTTAAATCCTGCACATCTTACCATAAGAATCCAGGGGAATAAGAGGTTTACAGCTGCAACTGTATCTCTCGAGTAGATCAGAGAAAAGTCCTAGCACATCTTTTCACTCCGTGTTGAGTGTCCACTATGAGAAGGCTTCCAGTTGAGGTCAAGGTGATAAAGCTCTCTAATTCCTCTTGAAGCACAGACATCTTACTGAAAAAGGTCTGCAACGATACCATTGTAACACAGGCTTCACCCAGCCCACCATTTTCTTAAAGCAAAGCCTTATGATTTTGATAAAAATCTTTTAATTGTTGCACTTGGTGATTTATAATCTTCACCGTGCATAAGCTAAAAAGCTCAAAGACCTGCAGAGAGTGTACTTTTAATTGCCTCAACAGCTTAAGGCAGAAATATCACCTATCACTTACTTGACCCAAAGTGGAAAAATAGTCATATTTTCATCGGTGCTTAAAATATAAATTTTTCCTTTCCATTTTATCTTAGAAAATGAATTAGAATTTCAGAAAGGAGGAGCCAAGATTACAGATTTTGTTTCCTTTCTTGTTATAGCAAACCCTCTCGCCTATTTCTTGATCAATTATGGGTAGTTTTTTTTCAAGCTTTAGCATTTTTGGAGGAGAAAAGCTGTTATAACAAACCAGAGCAGTAATTTAACTGAGAGTGCCCACAATCACCCCAGGTGCCATATCCTAATAAATAATGTTGCAGATACTCATCTTTGGATTGCATTTTAATGAGAAGCCCCATATCCTCCTACATTTGAAGAGAGGAAATATAAGCATATACAGAACTTCTCTCTGGAAAAAGACATCCTTAGGATTATTTTACAGGGAACAGGAAAAGAAACCTCTGAGATCCACAGACAATGCCAGTTTCCCTGCAGTGAGGCATCACATCCGTCACTCTGTGCAGTCTGGGAGATCAGCACCTGCCCTCCTCCAGCCTTGCATACTGGGATTGCTTTTACCCAAGCAGGCAGCTGTATCTGTAACACTGTCAAGTGTCAACAAGAACTCATCTTACTTCCTATGCAGAGATCATCATTTGAACACTCAGTGTAAAGAGAAAAATGAGTTTGTCAGCAGGCAACCATTGCACGTGAAGCCATTTCTTCCTTATCGGAGAAAAGTCCTACGACATCTCCCGAGGAAAGCGTGGCAGCAAGCCAGAGAGCAGATTATCACCATCACTTTTAAAATGGTCTGGCAGAGCTTTTTATGTTTGCCATGCTATGTGTTCAGGATTAATTGTTGCCAAGAGATTATCATCTTCATCCAAATTAAAGATATTAAGTTAATACCACGGAAGTTTCAAGTACCCTGAAAGTAAAAATGGATTTTTTATAAATGCTCACAACTTACTTTAGGATTTCAGAAAATGCAGTAGGGTGAATATACCTCCTCTGTAATCCAGAGCAGGGAAAATTAAGGCAAAAAGCAAAGACATGTTTTGCATCAAGATTTCTCAGGAATCCTTCGATGGTTCAAACAGAGTAACAACAGCAATACCACTCCAGCTGCTACCAGAAAGACCAAAAGCTCATCAGTGTGCAGGCAGATTTTAGTTTCCAACCAAATGCTCCAATAAAGCCTTTCCTTTTACATGTAATATTTCACTGAACTACACTTCTGTGCTGAAAGGATCTGTCTAAAAGCAAAACAAGATATTCAGACCGTATTTGCATTTAAATCACAAATAGAAAAATAAAGACACACTGAACTTTTAAAATCTGCATTTATAGAATTTCAGACAAATTTTCATTATATAGCCAAGTTATTTTCATCTTGTAAATTAACAATGTTGAATTAGTGCAATGATGTATTTTATGCTTTCAGATCATAATGGCAAAAGGAAAACTAGCAAAGAAGATGCCTTAGCAGTTTACTAACCTCTATCTACAAGTCTTTTATTTCTTTGCTTAATATAATTAGTTGTTGGCTAGGGGTGGAAGAAGAATAGGTAAGAAATGCCATTTATTAAGTAGAAATTTAATTAAATAGGATTTCCTAATAAAATGTCTTCACAAAAGATAATAGCCATTGCCTTAAATCCAAGAAAACATTTATTCTAAATGGCATCATTTGTTGCCCCACTGAAAAATGAAGAATATAATTTTGATGTTTCTAATGCAAGAAGCTTACAAGTGAGTACATGTATGTTCCTTCTAAGAGAAAGAGAAAAAATAGGCTATCACATTACAGACAAAAAAGCCCTTCCAAAGTTGTTTGGAAATCCAATATGAACATTCCAAGTCCTAGTTCATTACACTTATGCAGAGGACATTAATAACTCAAAGTACCTAAAGCTCAAGAGTTGCCTGAATTATTGTATTTAACTGAATTTAAAGCAAAGCAATCTCACCATATGTAGTTTTCAGACAACTGAGAAACTTGGAAAACCAAAACTAATTACTGACAACTCAAGAGCTGCCACAGCGCTTTCCTCGTGGCTACTCAGAGCCTGCTTTCCTCCGTCCAAAGTGCTCCTGATTTTTTAATTCCCTGTTACAGCAATCTTGTGTATTTCTCACCAGAAAAAAGATTCTGGCAATAGAGCCAGGTGATCCAGGACCTTTTTAGGCCTGTTGGTGCATGGAAACACAGCAAGGAATTGAGTACATACAGTTTTGTAGACGGGAGGTGGGCTGCGAGGCGCCATCTGATCCAGAACCGGACCCGTGGTCCCAGACGCTTGGGGATCATGCTGCAAATTCATACCTGGAAAACAGACATGTGAAAATTTCCTAATTTGAAGTTTTTAAGACACTTTCCTGATACTGGTCACACATTCTCCTGATATACCAGACACCTGACATCGCACTCACCGTATCACAAGCTCCGTGCTGTATTTGCAAGTAGCTACAATACAGCCAGTGCCTGTGGTGAGACCAAAAAAAGCTGCATTGCTTTCCAAATGTGAAATTATCTGGTAAAGCAGTTCCAGCCCTTTTAAAGCCCCTTACTTTTTAGAAAAAAATAGCATAATGAAAACACTACTACTTTTTAGAGAATACAGCTCCCCATGAGACTGCTAGATGCAAACAAACCTCAGTAAAAAAATAAAGACTGTACAAAAATGCAGTTTAATCTAAATTTTTCTGGAGCTAAACACTCCATCTCCTGACATATCACAAAAGAGATTAAGGAAAAGAAAAAAAGACTAGAAGACTTGCTCATAGAAAGAGAAAATATTCTGAGAAGTCATAAAGGCAGCAACCTTCCCAAAGAGAATGAATCTGCAAAGCAGCAGCCAAACAAGCTGCCCAGTCTATTTAATCAAAGATCTGGGATGCTTTCCTATTACTTGGCAAACAACTTGCATCCAAGCTACCAATTATTTAACCATGGTGGGACTTTTAACTCCATTTAGGGGAGAAAAATACAGCTGCTGTAAATTTCAACGTTGCACAACAACCTACAATAGCTGTCTTGAAATCTACTTTATGTCCTTTTTTATCTCTACTAGTACTGTTTCACCAACTGGGGCAGATGAAATGGTGCCTCTCTGGTACCGGTTGAAAGTTATTTTCCTCCTAGTCAAAACACTGCAAATAACTTTGAAATAATTAGGTAAGTGGTGGATAACGTCATTCTACGTGACCATTTAGATGGCTCGGTTTCATCACAGGTTATGAGCACAGTATTTCTTTGCATCAGACCCAGCATTTTGTGTTGTTTGCATGAGTGTGAATTCTACTAATTATTAACCAAAAATTGAAAAGAAACCTGATCAATTACCATTCCCAATGGCTTAAATACTGTGCTTGCATTCCAAGGGAGCAAGTGGCATGCCAGGGACCATTAGACCATCATGTTACTGAAAATTTGAATTATATCAACGCTGTTTCTCCTCTCCTTGCTTTGAACAAGAAAATTTTTGCATTAGGGTTGTTTATTTGTCTCATTCTATTGAAATAATTTACCAACTGGTCTACGAGGAAGTGTGAACTTTAATTTCTATAATCTGTTTCCAACCTCCACCTACTCAGATAAAATCTGAGAAAATCAGGACAGTGAGTCACTAAACCCAGAATCTTTCTGACTATAGATTACAGACTTTTTCAGGGATCAGTAAAAGCCATGATCCCATTCTTTGTGGAATTAGACAATTGCTAATAATGGCACCTTTTGAATATAACCAACCATTACAAAGCAGGCTTTGGTAAAAATCCACTCATTTTTTTGGTATTAATTTTAAGAGCATTTAAATTAAAACATTAAAAGAGTCTCAGTGTGGAAAAAAGAATGCATAATAAACAAATGTGCAATTTTACTGAAGACACAAACTTCCTGAAAAAAGTTAGTAAGTCTATGTCAATAAAATACAAGTTAGTAAATACCATTTTCAACAGTATGTTAAATCAGAAAAATGCTGGATTTCTATACAGGATGCCTGATGAATGTCCCAAAATATCCTCTTTTCTGTACCTAAGTAGAGAGAACAAGGTACACTAAGACAACGCAGCTACTGACTGTTGCCATCTTATTGCAAATCTCCCTTCTCACTGATTGCTCATGTGCAGCTCTCCTCACAGCACAGCCAACAAACCCCAACTCTCTCCTCACCAACCTAACCCCCTCTTTTGTAGCACTCGTCTTCTTATTGGACACAGCTGTGGCCTATTAAGGGCAGGCCTGCTCCTATTCTTTGGTGATTGGTACAGCTGCGACTCCTCAGGTGTGAGACCACCTTCTGCACTATCTTTATTTTCTTACATTCTATCCCTCCACAACTGACCATTAGTTACTGACTTTAAAGGGCCAAGCCCTCATATGGAGGCTCCAAGATCTTTCTAACTCATGGACAGAAAATCGTGAGTTTTGCCTCAATTCAAAATCATGAATTTTGCCTTGTTCAAAAACTGTCTGCTACTGACATCCAAGTATACAAGCATTTTTCTGAGATCATCCTGTGCATGAAGGAAGATAAACAGAATTTCTCAGCTTAAGGTGGTAAGCAGGCAAGACAGTTGTCAAATAAAAAGCAGAAAATAACAAAAAAACCAATTAATTTGTAACAAAATTAACTGCAAACAATTAAGGACTCCACAAAAACTCTAGCTAATGAAAGATGTTTCCTTCTTTATTATTGTGTAATACTTTTCACAGAAACATAGTATTTACAAATATACACATACAGACTGCTGATCATAAAATGTTATTGAAGATTAGTCAAAAAAATCAATTTACAAAACCCAAAAACTTTTCAAAGATATTCTGGCTGAAAAAATTTAATGAAATTTCAAGGAGATGCTTCTGTACAGAAAGATAGGTTTTAGCTTCTTGAGTTCTGGTAAATTAGGCGAGTTGTGAACCAAGTGAGCCAAGCTCAGCTGTACATTTGAGATGAGGCAGTTCTTTTCCAATTGTTCTTTTCACACAATTTCTTGATGGTCAGTTCCGACAGGTCTCAGGAGGCACTGGTTTGGATGTTTTTGGAAGCTGCAAGCATTGCTCTCACTTTGGCCATAAGATCCTGTAGACAATAAAATGAAAATGATCAGACACGTCTGAGCTTTGAACAGAGCTAAAACACATGACTGCAGAACTCCACCTGAAAGGGTTAGTGTGCATTCCAGTCACGTGGGATACTTGGAGTCATGACTATCAAATGTTTAGCTCCTAGGCGAAATGAGTCAAATCATTTGGAGAAAGCTCCTATGACAGCAACTGAATTCTGGTTTTACCTGAATGCAACAGTGCTCTGCATAAATATATCAAGCAATTTCTATACAACAAAGCACAGAAATCACATCAATTGGAATAGAAAAACGATGACCATTATCTTCAAAGAAACCCTGTAATGAACACACAATTACTAACCACTGGAGGTTTAAAATGGGAAAAAAGAAAAGAGAAAAAGAGAGAGAACTGGTAAGAAAAGAATCTAACAATTACTCTAAACCAGAAAGTTTTTTTCCTTGCTTTGTAAATCTGAACCAAAAATTTACACAGCAGAGGCATTTTCTCATATGACAGTAACTGTGAAAGCAAACACTCAGTCTTATCTGAGCATCCAGTTGGAACAGCATTAGAAAAAGAATTGAAATTTCATGTAAACGGCATTGAATAACTGGGTTGCAAAAAATGATGACAAAATAAAAAGTGTGTATCAGTAACAAATCTGAGTTACTTAAACATTTGTTCACAAAGGCAGCATAAATAAATTCCTTAGTGCTTTTAAAGCATTTTGCATCTGAAGTTCTCAAAACACACCAGAGGGGAATTTAGCATCATTATTCCTTCTGCTTTACAGATGGAAGGATCTGAATGAGAAAAAATACTGACTTGGTTAGGGTCAGGCAGGACAATGGCAGCACAACAGTTTAATAATTAGTTAAATTCCATTTTTTGGAGCCCTTAATGATAAAGAGATGCTTAACTCATCTCTATTGGGAAATATCTTGCAAATTCATCTAAGTTTCATTCCTATTTTTTACTTTTTGCAAATAGCAACCAAGAACTGTATTTTGTTTCAGTAATCATTCCTTCTCTTCCAGCTGTACTTCAAACAAGCAGTCTAATACTAAAATAGGAAATGCTATGCCATAAGGAACATTTAACCCAAAAATGCATAAACCAATGATCTTTGCAGAGTATATGTGTTTGAAGGGTGGGATGTTTACTCTCCTTTGAAGACCATGCTGTAGTTTGTATCTCATTTCTCATGCATTTGTTTGGTAGCAGGAATTCCCATGCATTTGTTTGGTAGCATAGGAAATGCTGTGATATTAACACTCCTTTTTCTTTCTCTGCTGCCTATACTTGTTATTTTTCCTGAATAATCTTGTTTAGGGTTTGTCATAAGAAATGGATCAAATTTTGTATGTAAGGTACTAGACCACTAGTATCAATTTCCAACTAACACTATTTCCATAGCAGAACTAAATTTTTGAACAATATTTATTTCTTGAAAGAGTAACTTATCCACTGAAAAACCATCAGAATATAAAAAGCAGCTCTGATTTTCTACTATAAATTGTTCAAAGCATAATTAAGACAAATTTTCCTTTAAAGTTGGCTTATCCAATTGAAAAATGTTAAGTATTTCCTTCTTCCATGAAACTTGTAAAGAGCTCTACATGGTAAGATGGGCTGTTGATAAAGGGAGTATTGCAGCATAACATGGACTTTAGCATCTTTACAGTGGATACAACTGCAGCCTAATGAATTTAGCTTGGTCAATGAAAATTGAAAGGACAGCACCTAGGGAAGCAACAAAACTGTTGCTCCCATAAGCAAACAGATTAAAAGACAGTGAACATGTCTCTACATCATACGCGAAGTTCAGAATTGCCCAAGGTGGTAAGAGAAAAAAACAATATGTTGGACATACTTAATTAGGCAATATACTCTGAATTTGCCTGTTTGTACCTGAGTGATTTTACTCTGCACTGATGACACAATTGCTGAAGAGATTTGGCCATCTTTTTCCTGAGAAACTCCCCTAAAAAATAAAATCAGAAATTTATAGTAAGAGTTTTGAAAATGCATTTCAATCACCATCTTGATTTGGGTTTTATTGTACATGTTTCTCCTATGTTAGTCAACAGCTCTCTCAGTCAACCACAGAATGTAAGTCAGGGTCAGAACAATCACTTGTACAATTGCTCCGACAAATCTGAACAGCAGCTTGAGAATTTTTAACAGGGCTGTTCTATATTCTAGAAATAATTTAATCATGAATCTTGACACATGTTATAATTCAAACCACTCTATTAAAGTTCTACTTCAAAGAGTAATCCCATTTCATGAAAGCTTCCAATTTCCAAGTTAGAAATAGGCTGCAGAATTTTCTGCACCATTTTCCCGTAAGGTTGAGAAATTTACTCCAGAAAGCAAAAGAGATCCAACACGTTTATCAGACTGATTCAGACAGTGCTGTGCTCCCAGTGACTTTTACTTTTGATAAGCACACATTGCACACACACAGAGCTCTCCCCCCACGACTCTGGTCACAGACACCCTGCCAGTCACGAGGCAGCAGCACTGCAGTAAGACAGTACCAGAGCACGGTACCTGGAGCGTTCCTGGCTGGATTCCCTGCTCTCCACAGGAGAGACACTGGTTGAATGTACAGAATTTTTGTGTGTGGATGGTTTGCCTGGTGACATGGATGGGGAGGGAGACCTTGCTCTGGATTTAGTACGTGATCTAGACCGCCTTTTCTTCTTCTTTTCATGGGGACTTCTGTGAGAAGAGAATATTTTAGTGAAGAATATTTAAAGCAATATTACACTAGCTACGCTGAAGTTACTTTGCACACTTCGGTTTCTCTTGCACTCAGCAAGCATTAGTCTTACCCAATACCGCACAGTTATGGTTGTACAAAATACTTTATCAGAAGCTCTTTTGAATATACTACATTAGGTGACTACCGGTTCCTGAGGTTCTCACTTGGAATGCAGGACAACAACAAAAAGCCTTTCACTGGACATTTGCAGAATAATTTTGCTAGAGGGAAGTTCCTTCCCAAACAACACCAGACACTAAGGATGCAGTAAGAAATGTAAGAGTTTATATCCTTTACAATTTTCCTAGCTCATAAAATAAACAAAACATGGAATTATGGCTATGTGAAATATCTACAAGGCAAATCCAGTTTGTTTGGTTTTTAAAACCGAAAAAAATCCCCTTTCTTTGTGATCCAACCGCAATGCAACAAACCACAGGATCAAAATTTTAAATGAGATGGTGTATTGCACTCAGACTAATCTGGACCTAACAGTGTGCCTAAGTGAGAACTGTTTCAGACCTGGAAATTAGATCCACAAATGTTTGTCAGTATGAAAGCTGAAACAAAGGACTTATGGGTACCTGGTGTGTCATTACTGACAGAAGGGAACAGAGATAGTCACCTCACAAGCCAATATTAAGTTCAAAGAGAATTCAATTAGTAATATATTAAAGATGAAACTATTGAATCTTTTTACCTGGCTATGAACTTATGTCTGTATGATTTACACACTACTATTGATATTACTATAATTAGAGTAACTAGAGTGATGCCTTAATTAGAGGTAGGCAATATCTCACTATAAGCATCCCTCTCTAGTATGCACTCCTAGAAGTCTATTCAGAGAAATGTTCTTGAAGCTTCTAGAACATCTTAGAACACTAAAACTTTTAGCCACCTTTTAAATATCATATTATTTATTCCTTTACTTTGAATTTTTGTGGGAATTTTCTACTTTAAAAGGTGCTATACTGTAACGCATTGAATTTCCATATAAACAGCGTACAACTTCCATATAAACTCAGAATTTACCCCACAATTTTTTATACAGAGATCTATTATATTTTATATAGAGACATAATACATATATTTTTATATAGAGAAAACACTCAAGATTTAAAATTGCAAAACCTCCTTACACTTTTCTTGAATGAAAAATGATTAAGTGGCAGACAAAAAACCCCACAGCCTCTAACATTTTCATGACTACACAAAACCATCAACTACAAAGTCAGTTATTCCTTGACTAGCTATGTACTTTACTTGCTTTGTTTCTTAAAACATCCTCACGTAACCAAGCTGTGAACAGATCTCATATTTGACTCTTGAAAATCTTGGCAAACATTTGTCATGCAAGAAAAGTATTTTACTGTAAGCTTTTTCAGTATTTTTCATCTCAGACTACAATGAACAAATAGAACAGCTGAATGATGAAGAAATCTGTTCCATAATTCAACATGGAAATTGGTCCATCACATTTTTACTTGAAAATTTAACATGTCAGGGCTGAAACAGTTTCTGATTTAATTTCTGCAATCAGAGCTGCAAAATATCCTTATCTATGTTTAACTACATTACTCCTTCTTCAGTCTACATCTTCTGTACTTACTGCCATATTTTATTGTGCCACTTTCTGGTTTCCTGTTTGAGGCCTAACAGAAGTTTAAAATTTTGACCTATATAGCAATATTATTCACAATTACCAACTTATAATTTACGAATTGGAGTAGCAAAATTCTAAAAATCCTTTATAGTTTTAAATGCTGAATGCATTTAAAGCAGCAGACACACCAACACAGCATTAAGAACAGCATGGAGATGTGAAAAAAGCGTCTTTTGTGCATTTATAGGAAAACAAATATTTTCCACTTAACCAAATTTGCATGAATTCCACAGGAGTCTCTATTATCTTCATTTGATGAATGTCAAAAAGTAAATCATTTGAAGTATACTTAGGAAGTTCTCAATTATACCTACCACACATCAATTAATTACAGGCTATCAAGAGATGTTGCCGTAAGAAACAATAGCATTTTTTAAATGAAGCTGAAAGTGATCTCTTTCTTTCTTATTCCACAAGACATATGGAGAAAGAAGTTGAAGGCTAAATGCCATTTTGATTATAACAGTTTAAGAGTGACTGTATGCAGGATGCTCTCAAAATGACACCATGATTCATACTTCACATTCCAGTCTGCCAGTAAAATAACTGTTAAATAACTGTTTGCTAAATCAGTGTTGCCCTTATGCAGATATGATGTGATGTCAAGAAAGCTGACATCATAGTTGTGCTATGACCTGTACAGAGGTCATAGAGATTGCACAATCACAGCATGAGAAAATGACCCAAAAAGAGGAAAATACGAAACTCCCAATGAAATCTGAACTCTCATGGCCAGCAAACAGCAGTGTATTAACATCCACCAATTTGACTGTATGGCTGCTGTTCAAACATATGCAAGAACAGGGAAGAACAACAAGTGTGTCCATATTTCTTTTCTCCCGAAAAAGTATTTTTCTATCAAAATAAATCTCCATAACATACAAAGGATACAGTGGTTAAGTTCTAGCTAAGGATTCTACAAGACATGAGGCTGTTAGGATGCAAGACCCCACTGTCCAGGAGCAGGAGCCCTTACTTGGAGCGGGGCCGTTTCCTGGTGTTCCCAGGACTATTGCTGATGCGATACGCTGTGGGAACGCTTCTCTCGTCTCTCCGCCGTTCTGGTGTGTGAGCCCTTCTCCGGGGTGACCTTGATCGTGACCTGAGGAGAGAAAAAACATTCAAAAGTTTGCTTTTTGTTAATTATTTCAAAACTTTTACTTCAGCGGAATTGTGCTTCATCAAATGCAAATAGCTATTTTATACCAACATGGTGCATTTAGTCTCCAAGACTTGTCAGCTACATAAAAATTTGTTGCCTATCCAAGACATTTGAGATGAAGTTATCCATTGCTTTTCATGCCCAACAGGGAGCTAAAAAAAGGAATTATTTTTTGGTCTTTTAAAACTTTCTTTTAGTCTAGCCACCTTTTGTGGCAACACATTTTGCTAAAACTGATATGCAGAAATCCAACTTGCACAAAGCCTGGGATTGGCAGACCTGACCTCGTCTTCTTAAATTGGTGGTGTGCTTCTAGAACTGATGTCTCACAGAGATAAATGCACATTCTTGATGCAGTGGCCGTCTAACACTGACAAGTCCAGGACATGTCCTGGATGCTGCAGAACAATCCTAGCACAGCCAATATTTTCACCAGTGCAAGTGACCAACAACCCATTATCAGTGTTGTTTGGCACTAGCACTTTGACTTGAAATATTTTTCCTAGAAAAGTGAGGAGATCAAGAAGGGAAAATAGAAAGCATGCCCAGTTAAGATCAGAGAGCTTTAGGTTCACACAATATAGATAATATATACACGCCTACAAGGTCCTGAGCCATTTCTGTTACTCCTACAACAAAAAAGCCCAACTGAAAAGAAATAATCTCAATGGCAGATAACTGTTGCAAATGAACTGCTTTGACACTTCTAAAATCTGATCTTTACCAAGCCATTCAGAAGGATTAAAAAAAAAGGAAAAAAACAACAGATTATAAAACTTGGGTTCAGTCAGACACCTTGACATTTTACCAGGATCTCCCTCAAAAGAGCTCCAGCAGTCAAATCTTTTCATTGCCCAAGTTGCCTGATAATTTTTCCACTCTGCTGCTGCTGCCACTGATGAGCTGCTCAGACTCGGCTCCATGCTCAGTGTCGCTGTGGATGCTGAGAGTCTGTGATATGGAGGCACACACTTCACATCCAGACTAAAATGTCCTAGTTTTGGTATTAACTAGAATCCTGAAAAGGCTTAGTCCCTTAACCAAAAGCTGAACTTTAGTGAAACACGCCTGTATGGACCAGCCTAAAAAAGTCCAAACAATCAGAAAGAAAAAGACATTAGCTTTATTTTTATGAACTGACATTTGTTGTTCTACAGCATTCTTCCAATCACCAAATATTAAGAACTTTGGCCACTTGCTCCAAACAATTAGAAGACAGCTAATCAGTTTTACTGCAATATGTAAATTGTAACTTTCATTAGACTGTAATTCCAGAAGGCACTTTGTTCCTTTATGACTTATGCTTAGAAGGGTCCCAAAAGTTCAAAGGGTTATGAAGCTTGGCATGTCTCATTACAAAACTGGAATTAAAATTATGTGACTAGACACCGCCTCAGCAATAAGAAAATCACTTTTGTAGGAGAAAAAAAACCCAACACCAAACAATCTTTTTTAACAAAGAACAGCTACTTCCAAGCTACTGAATTCCTAATACTGAGGGTAAAAAGTCTCACACAAACTCCCACACAGGTGCACCCCATCCAAACTTACCACAACCAGTTAATGAATATTAGCAGTAATTGGTTGTCATGTAAGTCTAGAATTAAAATTGCATGATACCAAGCTTTATAGGACTAATTTTGTTCCAGAAAATAACAAGCATTTATACAGAGAATTGCTGTTAGCACACCACATGCCACAATTAAGCTAGTATTATCTGGGTTCTCTATATAGCTATGATTTTTTTAAACTTGTTACTGTAAAATAGGTTTGGCTGTTAACCAGAGAAATGAATATGCAAAACATGCTCTCAATCAACTTCATGTTATTGGAACAGAATTTTTCAACTTTATTACGGCTGAAGATGCATAAGAAAATATAAAAAATGCAACAGTTTCGAAATTGTATCTTATCACCAAAGACTATTCTTAAATGCAGCAGAGCCTCTAAGCCTCTAACAACGCAAAAATAAATGATAAGCAAGTGATGTAAAATGCTATACAAAGAAGTATACTGCAAAGTTCATTTGTGGAATTTCTAAGCACAATATGCATTTTGGAAAAAAAGAATAAGATGATAAACCAAAAAGGAAGAGCTTGCAAAGTATCCTGAATATTCCTCAAATAATAAGCAAAGAATGTTATTGCAAATTTTGATGTTTATCTACACCTCCCACATTTTACCCCCATTAACTTATTGTGACAAGTTGTATCATAAAGATGATTTTTAATCTGTATTTTGAACAGATTAAAATAAGGCAACATCATTAGACTGGGGCATTCAAATACCGCACAGATACTCACAATAGGGCTGTTTCAAAGTAATTCAGTATCACTGTCCACACAGTAATGACTGTCTCCAAGTGCCATCCACTCAACACACGATGAACACATTAACATCGAGAAACAGTTTACACTTTATTCTAGGAGAGGATGGCTCTTTACGAAACTATTCATTCGGCTGAAAGCTGTAATAATATCCAGTGCTTTGGGAAGCTAGGGAAGAAAACTGTTCTAGGTGAAGCTGAAGAATACTATTCTAAGGAAAACTGATGAGCAAAGATATGTGAAACATGCTGAGCTTTGAATGAAGCAACGCAATGCACTGAACTTATTTTATCTGAAACAACAGTAAAATAAAAACAAATAATAGTAATGGTAAAAAAGTACAAAACCTAGTAATAAATTCTATCTAGGCAACAACACGAGCCTTTTTGTGGCAATTACTAAGACAAGGTACTATTTTTGCCTAAACATTTGAGAATCAAAACACATCAGTATCTGACAGGGTTATGAATCAGCCTCTTGCTCTTGATTATTCAACAGTTTTTCTTTTTCAGGAGCAAGAGCTCTAACTTTGGAAATACAGTATATTAAGGCATAGCACACGCCTTCAATAAAGCACAGTTTTGATCATCGCCATTTCTTCTACGAGGCCTTTCCTGTTCAGCTCTAACTTTTATGAAGTTAAAATATGCAAAATGTTTTCAGTGCAAAATCTGGTGCTGTTTTTCTAAATAATTTTAAAATTCAGCCAGCCACCATCAAGTTTATTGGAATTCTGAGATTTCAGAATTCAACAGCTCATCAAGGAAATATCTAACCAAATTTAATCAGGTGTTGTGGTGATTCATGATTTTCATGCTGTTGTGTTTGCTTGTAATTTGATTTGTCCCAGGAGGCAAAAACAAGATTAACTCCTACAGATTACCTATTCTTGATGACTTTTGGTTAAGACACAGCATGTCATGACAACATACTGTCAAAGGTTGTCCAATAAGCACCATGTCAGACTGATCATTTCAGTCCAAGTTGTGCTCATTTAATTCCTGGCATCTCTGAATAGCAGAGATTTCTGCAGCAAAGTATTGCTCTTAAACTCAAAAACTGAGTATAAACCAGTAAGTTGTAACATGTTAAAATTCCTGCTAGTGTAGTTAAGACACTTCATTAAACAAAAAAGCACAAGAAAACTAAGAAGTTTTGGCACATTGTCATCAGAGGCTAGCAGCTTTTTTCAGGCATGAGCCATAGACAGAGACAAAAAGAGGAAGTACTGTATGGTTTCATATGCATCACATACTTACACAGCTGTGGCAGTATTAATTATGCAATTTGCTTGAACTACAAGCTACATAAGTAGCTACACTGTTCTGTACACTGATCCACAGAATGTACCCTCAAAGCCCTTCCTACTGACCATAGTAACTTGACTGTGGAAAAGCATTCAGATATGACAAATTTTACAGACAGTAAACTTTGAAGGTGCCTAGACCCAAATATCTTTGACGGAATTAACAGTATGAGTAAAACACAATATACATCATATTATAGCTGGATAATTAGCATAGTGTATTTAATCTCATTAATGATTAAGCACAGAGTTAACAGCACTGGGTTACACTCTTCCGTACTATCTCTCTCCTTCACCTCTGTTCACACTCTTCTTGGATTCCTGCCATGTATCTCCATCATATTTTTTCACTTGTTACTCAACTGCTTTGTTTTCTTCTGAGCTTTGCTGCTCAACCACCTAGTACTCTACCTCTATTTCTTGTCTGAATATTGTCTAAGTTACTTTGCTCCAGTAACAGCCACAGATTTATTAGCAAGCTCTCTTCCTGCTATCATAACATTTCTACGTACTATCCCCAGGTATTTCAAAGATCAGGAAAAAGCATTTACTGGTAAAAGTTTTGTAGTATGTAATAAGAGATAATGATTCATTATTTCACTAAAAGGATTTTCAAAAGACCTTCAAGGTGACTGTGACCTTTGCAATGGGTATAAAAACACCTATGCAATGGAAGAAGTGCAAAGACGTTAACCCACAGAATGCTAAAGAATATGTTTGGTTTCCAAACCCACCTTGAATGCCTGACAGTCCTATAGGCAGTGGGAAGTGAGTGTTTTGCTTTTGAATGTGATCTAGACCTGGACTTAGATGATGAATGATACTTGAATGGTGATCGAGATCTTGACCGAGATCTTTTCTTGTGTTTTTTCCTTTTCTTTTCCTTTTCTTCATCCCTAGGAGGATCTCTGCTTCTGCTTGAAGGCCTTTCTGCTTGTTTAACTTCTAAGGTGGGTAAAGTTCTGACTGCAGTCACAGGACATGGTATACTACCGACGCTCTAAAATCAAAGATAAACAAAGAACAGTGATCAGTTTCCAAAATTAGTCAAAGTTAGCTAGTGCTGCACTGGGATTATATAAAATGTGCAGAAGTAAGGCTCACATCTTCAAACACATGCATCCAGAAAAATTTAATGGAGGCCTGTACAGTTTCCCAAAGATACACATGCAAGTTGGTATATGCATCCTAAGACTGTCAGCTTAATCAGGACATAGTTCTGAACTTTTCATCTTTAGTTTTTAGAAGAAATGTGTTCTAAAAGAATGAGTACTATCAGGTATCTTTTAGTCTATTTACATGTTTTACTTAAAACACGATAAACCTGGAAATACAATCAGGAGCTAGTGACATTCAAAGCTAAGTTTTAGTGTCACTTTCCTCCATGAACTGTGCTGTTTGGATGACAATTTCAACAGCAAAATGAACCAGTACTGATAGAAATTACGTCTGAACTTCTCAAAATAAATGTTTTAAATGTAAAGGATTGGGAAGATCACAAGATTTATAAATCTCAAAGACAGAACAGGTCCATGCACAGTTAATGTTCAGTGAGTAATTCCAGCTGAAGGAGATTAAGCAAAATCATACCACAACATTTTCAAACTATCAGCTTGAACCCCAGAGAATTCGGCTCAATGCCTTCTTTAGAACAATTCAAGTCAGGCACCATAGATATGCTCCTCATTTCAAAGCCTGTCATTTCCCCAGCTGCCATTTCAAGGCAACTGGAGAAATCCATTTCCCTGTCATAATTTCTGCTCCACCTTATCTGAGTTTCACTGTTTGATACAAGGATACTTACCATGACTGGAATAAAAAGTAATACATTAAAACCTGAAATAACCAGATTAGAAACAGGTGATCTTTTTCTTTCTTTTTGCTCTTCTCCTACCATGAATACATAAAGACAGTAACTGAACAATCACATTTGAATAATCAAAAAGGCAGCTCTGCTTCAAGTTAGAGACATGACACTTTTTCATGCTTTAACTGATAACTGCTATCACAATATTTACAAAACTAGCAACAAAGCAGTACTAAAGAAGCTTGCTTCAAAGATTATAAACATTTTACAGCATGATCATTTGCGTGGTTTACCAGAGGCCTATTTCCAATTTCACAAACTCCCATGTGTAACTGCAGGCACCTCACAGACACCTCATCTCCAGTTTCCTAAGAGGCCACCAGAGTTGACTTTCATTCCTTTGACAACATTATTCACCTCTTGATATGGTACCTGAGCCTTTGCTTTGAACACTACTGAATATGGAATAGCCCAGTCTGCCTTGAAGTAGACACCTCTAGTAGCTTCAAATGAAAAAACTGTAGGCAAAGTAGCATTAAGAGGAAAACGAGACAGGAGAAAAACCCAACGGTTTTCACTGCTCAGGTTTGTTTGGCCACATAAAATACAAGCTCTCCTACCACTGCCAAGAAGGAAGTTAATAAATGAATGACACTGATCAGGCTCTGCCAATATGCAGGCCAGCAGAGCAGTTTCAGAAAGCATGGAAACAAACCTGTTACCTGATGAAATTTATTACGCATCTCAAGGGATGAGAGATTTACATTGTCTGAGAGCTCTTCTAAGAAGTTAACCCGCAACATTCAGATAGCATTCACTGAATCTCACTTCTTTGTCTATTTTTTGGCCTACTAAACAGTACGGGTTTTTTGGCCTTTATTAAATGCTACGCTGTCAGACGAATTCTCTGGCAGAGTTGTTCTTCAGCATTTTATTTGCATGACTGAAGCAAATCTGACAAAAGTAATGCCAAAACATGATTTGACAACTCTTGTTTAGCAGGAATGGATTAGGAAAGAGCTCTGTAAATAGGGAGAATTTATAGCCATATGAGAACAGAAATCAGTACTTCAGTGCATTTGCATATTTGCAGTATTCATAAGCCCAGAACACACATTAGTTATTCTGGGGTTACACTACTTAATCAATACTTAAAGTCAAAATTAGAAATTAACCAGAACGTGCTTATTGCAACAGAAAAAAACCCCTAGCACTGTGTCTGGTTCAACTAGCAAAGGACATCAATAATATTACAAACAGCTTATATGCATTTTACAGCAACTGGAATCCTATGTTAGATCAAAACTGCAAAGAGTGAAGAATGTCAGAACTGTAAAAAGTTAATCAACAATTCTTTCAGTTCACTAAAATCCAAAAGTACTCCAGATTCTTTTCTATCATTGTATCTTTTTTACTCCAGGTTCCTCAAAGCTTATAGTGAAGTATTCCCTGAGTGAGAATTAAAAAGCAGCTGTCTACCAGCAATGGAAGTGTATTATTTCTGTATTCATTGATTTGTGGAACAAAGCAAGCTGTTACTTCTATTTAGAAGCTTGTCAGTCCCAGTATTCATGAACTGGCCCAAAATGGTAATCTGAAGAGATTAAAGTATTTCTTATAGAATACGCTCCTACAGAATTTGTTCTATAGGAACTCAAAGACTCAACAGTTTTATCAGGGTTACTCTGCTGCACCAAAAAACACCTTTTAACAGTACACTGACCATGGTAAGGTCTTCAAAAACAGAGATTTTGACAGGGCCAACTGCAAGGAGATTAGTGGCTGTGAATCTGTTTGCTATGTGGATCAATATACCCTTTTATTTTGAGCACTTTGAAAACTAAAAATCAACGCATAAATATTCTTACCTCCTCACCTATCTTAATTAAAATGGCAGTTCCTAATATTTACCCTGGTTCCCCCATTTAATAATGACTTAAGTATTTATGCTATAAGGAATTGCAGCCCTCATGTAGTTTTTTAAAGCAGGGTTATTGCAATAAAAAAAGTTCCAAATGCTAGCAAGTTATCTACCCCCTAAATGCCACATTAGTATGTGACATTTATGTTTTTTCTTTATCTTGCTTTTTCAAAAGGACAGATAAATGTACAAGCAAACCCAACCACCCCTCCCATGCTAATCAGAAGATGTAGATACCTAAAGTCTGCAAAAAAAGTAAAGAAAGAAGTGAATGGCTCCAAAATATTCTAAAAAAAATTTATCTTTAAATACTTATGGGATGGGTTTTATTAGTCAATTATATTTTGCTCAAAAATTAACAAAGAAAATACACAAAACCTAAAATGATGTTATACATCATTATTATTATTCCAAAAAGTCATGCAGGAATATCTACAGTCCATTGCTAAAAAAGTAGGATAAACTACAGTACTGTGAAAGACATACACTATCTACAGCTGTTGATAACCCTGTTATGCTTGACAAAACTAGAAGATCATCTCATTTTTCAAACACAGCACACTTCTATTTCACTCATAAATAAGACTACTTTCCACAAGAAAAAAATAATTTTTACATACAGGACAAAAGTAAGGACAAGTCATCTAAAGAAACAAATGATAAAACAGAGTTTCAAAACCTGGGAAGATGAAAGAGCCAAAAGAAGGAAAGTTCTGCTTTGTGCCACAGAATCTATATATTCAGAGGCATAACACCAGATGACATTTGGGACAAGCCATTAAAAAAGCATCACTTTCAAATCATGTGCTTGTCTGATTTTGCAACATAATGACTGTGGATTTCTCTTCTATTTAAATCAGATACTAAGGTTTATACAGGTAACAGTTTGGGTATAGCCAACTGGCTTTTGCATGGCTATCAAAGCACTATCACCACTAAAACATTTCTGACACAGAGTAAAATATGACATTTGAACATGCAGAATAAAACATGCCATATCCCACTACCGAGGATATAGAATCCTATTTCTTAAAATTTGAATTGAGTTAAATACTTTTGGAATGAGATTTGCATTTCAGATCATGAAACACCTTACTTTATTTGTTCTGAAGTAAAAAAGGCAGTTCAGTGAAGCACTCCATATAACCTGGCTCAGCATGGAAGAACTGCAGCTGTTTGCTGTTCCAGGACAAGGAACCTACATTCATTGCAGAATGAAGACAACTTCTCAGGGACACTGAGAGATGTGCCAAAGAGTCTATGTGTACCAAGACCAAGAGTCTATATGAATTATACGTGTAAGCACAAGAAGAGAATCATCAACCTTTTACTGTTTGTCCATGTCCTGAACAAGGGCACAGACTTCACTGGCTACAGCATCACTGGAAGTTCATCAGTTTTGCAAACTAAAATAAGCTCCATGCTTTCCAAGTACTGGTCTGAGGAAATACTATGCATAACTGTGCTGTTCTAATGCATGCAAGGATGGTAAGGAGCCATTTGTGAAAAGCTGTGCTGCTTCACTGCTCAAGCTTTTTCAGTCTTTTGTTTCTTGCTTGATTTCACTTTAAAGAAAAACAGGAAGCCATATAAAAGAAATAATTCAGCTATGGAAAACACAGAACAGACTATTTTTAAAATTCAGCTGAAGCCAAAACAGCTTAGAAGTGCTCTGTTCTGGGGTACTGACTGTCCTTTACCTGCGGTGAGTAGAATTGATTTCATTCAAAGACGTAATGTACACTCGGTACCAGTGATCCTTCCAATAAATACAAGGTATCAGGAAAATCTGGCAGAGGTCACAAATGCTTCGTGCGTTTCATTTATTTCTGCACATCGTGATCAACAGATTTTCAGCGCAAATGTACGCTGTATGTACACATAAATAGCATTACTGGTTTTTTATATACTTATTAGGCTGGGGCAATGTAATGGAGATTCTGCATCTCCCATAGATATTCTCAACTCCTCTCCATGCTTTATTATACAACTCAGTCATTCCTCCACTTTTGAGACAAATTTTAAGCTACAAAAATCATGTCACTAAATTAACTCTGATCAGTGTATATCAGTCTTTGTTTCCTGGACTCCGCATTGGATGTTCCTACCCCCAAAACAAGAAATGAAATACATTTAGTGATGTTTTTGGTGGACACAAGTATTTAATTTTTTCTTTCTTTTCTAATTTAATTACCCCAATTAGTTCCATTTACCAAACTACAAAATTTTACATATCTTTCTCGCTCATCTTTTTAACATACTTTATATTACAGCCACTGTAGTTATCTCCTGTTACATTTGCAATCAGTATCTTTAGATGCATCTTTAGTCTGAAACATGGCTGAAAGTCTGAAACACTACTGAAAAAGCTTAAAAAACCAAACCAGTGCTACATATTTATTTACAAGCTGGTTTAGACATCATAATGCAGCATACTGGGTTCTCAGGGTAAATAGAACAGAGGTTAACAAATCACTCATCTTTCTTCAATACGATTTCTTGACTCAAATGGGCTGTTACAAATAGGAAAAACAGGCAAGGAGAATAAAAGGCAGATTATTTGAAATGAATGGAAATGGATGCTTTTTTGAATATGGCAAATGAAAAAAACAAGCTTGAAAAACGTTTATGTTTCAAAATAAGCTTTTATCTGCAGAAGTCTATATACATGTATCTATGCAAGTGTGTCACTAAGCAAACCACATTTAGCAGGAATACTACTTCCAAAGACATTATGGCATTGTTGACTGTTCATTAAAACAGTACAAGCACTCCCAATACAATAGTCAATTATTTTTAAAAAGCAAGGTCACATCAGAAAACATTTAAATACACATCTGAAATTCTAAATAAACCGTTTAATAATAAACAATTTCTACTGGTAAGGAAGCAGTGAAACTGATTACTTTAAAATTCTCAAATACACTGGAATTTTTTGTGTAAGAAAAAATAGATGCCTTCTCTGAGACTGTACTTCTGTGGAAGAAGAAAAAGAAGTTTCTAGAAATTCAATTTACTGAGAAGTGGGATAGGGTGTAGTTTTTTGTTGAGAAGTTCACTAGCAAGTTCAGCTTAGAACTTCAGTAAGTTCAGATGTGAGCAAGAACATTCGTTTGCTCTTCTGAAAAAGAGTCAGCTCTCACTGGTTATTTCAGGCATTCTCTTAAAGAAAAACATCAAAGGATCCTTAGCTTAGAAATGTCCGTGTCCTTGACAAAGTCCCTTGGGAAAAAGAGCAGAACTGCAAATATGGGGAGTTTTGCATTGTCATTGTCTCTTTGCATTCACTCTTCAGTATATAACTGAAAAGAGAAGTACTGAACACTTGTGTCAGGGAAAATTTGTTAGCAGTAGCAATGAAAAAACCAAACAGGATCTCTTTTGGGATGTGACCACACTTAATTCACATATCTGCTACTCTCTGCTGGTATGGATCACCTTAACTGCAGGAACGTCTCTTTCAACTGTTCTCTTGAAAGTGTTTGGATGGGTAATCCATGATTTATTTGGAAAAATCGGGAAGTGGGCAATGAACTACTTACTGGAATTCTTTTGAGGGAAAGGAAACAATTGAAAGCCATGTCATTATTTCTTGTAGCCAGTCTGTCACAATCAATAGTTTAAATTTTCCATCGGTATCCAGAGATTACCTTTTGCTTGACTAGTGCAACCAAGAGTGACTTTACTGGCTTTTCTGAAAGCAATGTAATTCCAAACCCAGGAACCCGAGATTCTACTTCAACAATATTTATATTTATAATGTACAGCAAAACCATCAATATACACATCAAATAAGAAAGTTTCACAGCTTAAGTAAGCCCTCCCAATACTCTTGCAAGATGAGCATTCCAACACTTGGTTCACTAGTACATAGTTAAAACATGGAAGCTTCTTTTCCTTTCTGTACCTGTCTAAATCATCTAGGAATTGTGCAGCCTACTTCTCTACCAGTTCTTTAATGACAGATGAGAGACATACATAAGATAATGGAAAAAACTTAACAGTGTTTAAACTTCAAATTTCTCTCCATTTAGAAAAGCTTCTATTTCATCAGTCAAGTTCATAACACACTGTCAGAGTCACATTCTAGAGGTAAGTCTTCTACCAGCTTTATGGGAAAGAGTAATTTATTTCTTGCTTACCTCACTACTGAAGGAATTCTCCTCTATCTTCTCAGTTTCTGCCTCTGCCAAAGGGTTTTTCAGGGTCTGCAAGAACAAGGCAGCTTTCCTTTTGCGTTCTGCTTGCAGCTGCTTCTCCTTGGATTCTTTGGAGGCCTGTGCAAGTTTCTCCCTTGCTGCAGCTGCTAATCTATCCTCTAGTTTCTGCTTTGCTGAAAAAGACAATTAAGCATTAAGTTTAGAGTGAGTCATGCTTGGGGAACTCAGGCTTCCTTAAAACAAACACCCATCCCCATCACCAACAGCTCCTCCAGCCATTCTCAAGCCTTCCCAATATAGCCATTCAATGACATGATAAGAACATCAGCTTGAAATTAAGAAACTCCAAGCATCTTAATTAATAGATACATCATCTGCTTAATGTAAAGCAGATGTAAAGCAGTGAAGGTGAAGTAAAAACTTCTAACTTAAAATTACAAGAAAATCCAATCCTGATTATTCAGGATACTTGTCCTTTTCTATTTATAAAAGCTATCTAAAGAAACTAGCTCCATAAAATCAGAAGCTTTTTAAGTCTTAAAGTGATGCTAACTCTCCAGTTTGCTCTTTCCACTGATGTGATCTTCACAATTTCCATCCCTATTTATATGTTAATGTTTATAGAAAGAGCTACTCCAGAAATTTTCAGAAACTGTTTCATCATTGTTACAACCAGCAGATTTTGTTGTGTGTGATTACATGTTGTATGTGATTACATGAAGAGAATAAGCGAATTGATTTAACTATGCACCTAACAGCTACTTTGTGTAATGTTTTTCACCTTTCACTTTCATTTTTGTGCTTGGTATATGTACAAAGCAACCAGATTGTTTTGTTCACAGGTTTTTCAACACACAGATCTTCCTAAGTGTGTTTTACACTTCATTTTTATTATCATACAAAAAACTTCATATTTGCTTTAGATATGTAACACCACAGCATACTTCGTGCTACTGCAGTTTACAAAGCAACTGCTACTTGGAAGCAAAAAAACACCATTTTGAAAATGAAAAACTAAATACCTGTGGCATACTCATAGTTGTGAGAAATACTGAACTTTTAAGCTGGTAAATACTGACAGAAAATCCACTTTAATAAGCACACTCTGCTATGAAACAGCCTTGGGGAGGAATGGGTGAAACTGGCTTCTTTTAAAGCATTATTTCATTGAAATTCACACAGCATGCCCTTCTGCCCTAATGCACATTAACACAGTAACAGGAAAAACCCATACAAAGATTTAATGGCATTGCATTATAACAGCAACAAAACACCAACAAGGCAGTATCAGTCTATACGGGCGTGCTATATAAATGAAAAATAGCTTGTAGCAATTCACTGCTCGCTGAAGAAAAGGACAAACAGGTATGTCTTTGCTGGGCTTTGTTCATGCAATCTGGAAACTACACAGTCAGTGCTTTACTAGAAGGTTGTAATGAAAAACCCAAACAAAATTCAGAAAGATCAGGCATTAGGAGAAAGCATTCAACCACCCCTGTGTGCTCTAAGTTTGACTTTGTCTGAGCAACCAATGAAGATTTCATTGTTAAAAATAAGGAGGAAATTGTGGGAACAAAATTCTGGTTCTTATAAACATGACACATAAAATATTCAAAACACCTAGAATGTCACACATGGCTGTTTTGCAGTTTGTGTGAAGGACTCAATCCATTTTGTTTTCAGTGCTGCATGGAATACCTTGTTTAGCTTCCAACTCCTCCTGTGTAAGTTGAGGCTTTTTCTCTTCAGGAGCAGTACAAGGAGCGGTAATTGCTGGAGTATGGTTTGATGCACTGTTAGCACTCTCTTGGCCTTCCTTTCCCTCCTCTTCCTCCTCATCACTGTCATCATCTAATTTAACACGGTTTTTCTCCAAAGGAAGAAGGTCGTTTTCTTTGGCCTTGATTGCAAAGCTTATTGGAGCAAAGGACGCTGTGAATGAATGGGTAAGATTCCAGGCATCATTAGACTACAGGAGAAGGCAGGTTCAATTTCCTGACTTTACCCATTACTCCTGCAGACTATGCCACAAAAAAAGTCATCATCCTGTAACGCTAATTATTTTGGTGGAAAGGACAACATAATCCATTTTTTCTCTTTCTGTGTTTTTAAACAAACATGGGAAACTTCATTTGCAGTGTAAAGATCTCAAAAAAAAAAAACCAAACAAAAACCCGGCACTAATCTCTAACCCATTTATCAAAAATAACACTTTTAAGAAAAAAGAATAGAAGAATTTAATTTCTCACTACCTAGTACCATACGGTCTGCTGCAGCACTTATGTTCCTCAAGATGCTTTTTGCATAAATGCCCTATAAGATTGCAATTAGGGAAATTTAAATACAGTAATTAAATTACATACCACAGTTTATAAAAGATAAGCTTTGATTCTGGTAATAATAGGCTAAGGAAATAGGCTCAAAACCAAAGAACTCCAGAATTCCAGGAGAAGAGGTAACTGTGATTACCAATTTTACCCCAATTGTTTGGGATTGAACAAATCCTAAAATGGGATTTTATTTCCTCAGAGGCAGAAGAAAAGTCTAGTATGGATGCCATGTCTGTCTTGGAGGCAAGTACTGCACTTAGGTTATAATATAGTGGGATTTGTACCATATTAAAGGAAATGAAAATAAGTTTATAGGAATCAGATTGCCACAAAATGACTCATTGGTTATATTCCATTATGTAAATTTGAGCAGATTACTACTATTAAAGTACAGGCTCCAGTTTGCCACTTATTAATAGCAGGACAACAAAACCAATACATATTTCTTGGTGTACATTGCAGCTCTTAATAAGGCATCTTTGAAGGCAGGGAAGATTGTTCCTTCTGCAGGGAAGCTACTCAGGCTTCTCAGAGAAGAAACTGCAGAGTCTGGAGAGTCAGCCAGCCACAGCAAAGAGCCCAGTGTTTGCTGGTTGTGGAGGAAATGTGAGCACAGTGAGAAGCGGGAAGAGAGAATTCCAAGGAACCACAGGGAGTAGATAAAATTATCAGTAATTAGGTAAGCCACTCAGGTGGCAGGAAGGAAATTTCCATTCATGGAAGCCCAGTTAAAGAGTGCTTTTTCTGGTTTTTTTTTTTTTTTTTAGTGGCTTTCAGTTCCAGTAAAAAGATGCACATTTTTAAGTTTTACTGAAAATAAGAATTTTTAACAAATCTTCTCCTGACAGGTCAATAAATTGGCTCCCAGATATAAACAATAATTTCTCCAACTCAAGACACTAATAGTGTGCTAGCTAGCTTTGAGTGGCATCCAGAGAGATCTACCCATTCTTGTCCCTCTGCTGCCATGACTGCAAGAGTAAAAACATTTCATTTAGAAATGAAAAGGGCCTTTTCCTCCAGCATAACTAATGCATAACAACACGGGAAGAATGAGCAACAATGCATCCGCCACATGTATCCTTTCAAATAAGACCACTGCTTTTCTTCAGAATGAATTATTCCACTCTTCCACAAAACTTTTAACTGTCAAGTTGAAAATGACAAAAAAAGATTTTACTGGCATCACTGCTGAAAGCCTTCAACTTTGCACAAAACTGAAGTAAAACAATTTATTGTGTCAGACTATAAATACCTGATAGTCTGATAAGAAAGAAATATGAAAGCAATCAAATTACTCATTGCAGACATTTTTTGATGCCTTCAGTGAAAATGTATTTTTCACATGATGAAATTATCTTCCCTACCTTCCCCTGCCTTCTTTTCTTTTTTTATGTATATGTTATGAAATATTTTCATGCCCAATAAATCATGTTTCCATACCTTTCACCAGTTTACCATCACTGACAGCTTTAGAAGGAATATCCTTTTTAGTTCCTGGAACTCCCTTAGCACTCGGCTCAGATGCATCTTCAGGTGCATGTTCATCTGCAAATTGAGTCTCACTCGGTGTATCATTGGCAGCGTCTGCTGGAACATCTTCAGAAGAAGACACTCCCTTTTCAAAAGAAATGAGCAGAATTACTAACAGGATACTTATGAAATCATTAATACAATGTCTGTGGAGCTGCAGCTTTGTCAGCCATTTGAAAAATCACATAATCACACTACAGGTGATTTTATATCACTCAGCACTCATGACCATAATTGGGCCCCACGTCAACCCACAGGTTGTAAAACCTCCAGACCTACAGTAAGAACATGTTATTTTACAGAAAGAAAATAATGTTCTTCAGCTGATACACTTTTGCCAAAACTGCTTTAAAATTATATTTTTAAAATTAGACCCTAAAAACATGTACTTCTTCTGTATATTTATTTAGGTCTTGATTTCCAGGGTCCCAAACCAAATCCATAAAGTCAATTCCAAGGGAGAGGGTGAAAGCTTGTGACACTTTTTCCTCATGTACAACTGCACGTAAATTTTTCGCAGAATCAGATTTCACGGGAATAATGTTTGATTTGTTCCAACATTCTGCTGAAGAACACTGGGCCTAGCAAGGCTTTTTTGTTGCAACAGATATGCTGAGATTTTCAAGGAAGTAAAGAATTACTGGTTCTACCATTACACGACTGAATCATTCAGCATGATTTCTGAACTCACAGCAAAAAAATTTCAAGAAGGATATTATAGAACATTCAAAGCATTTACACAGTGAGTCGTGTGATAACATTAAGTAATTTAACATAGTCAACCAAGAGTTTGGTTGCTCTGGCTGTTAAGCATACATGACATTGAAATTGAGACATTTAGCAGATCTTCCCTGCAGCCATTCCCTGACCAACAGAACTGATTTCTGAAGGTCCTCAAAGGGGAAAGCACAATGAAATCAAGCACTTCACCCTGTATTTACTGAAGTCAGTAGTACGGTTTCTTATTAATTTTAATGGCCAAAAGGAAAAGCATCAGTTGCATTAGTTGCCTATACATATATTACTAGAGCATAAAGATATCAAAATCATTATTTTAAGAAACTGAAGAGAATGGCATTATCTACAAAGCCATGCAGTACAAAAATACGTATTGCTATGCTTGACCTCAAGGGACTTAAACCAGTTTCAGTTTCTTTTTAGCTGTACTCATTTGAACATTTAAAATGAATCCTTTACTATTATGCTTTGGTTAGTGTACAATTTCCCCCCAACTACATGTTAACAAGTCCTTATTAATTATGTAAGTATTATGAATTCAACCCACTGGTTTGCAAATAACACTTTGTAGAACAACAGTCAGCATTGTGGCACAGGACAATTTTGGTTGTAATTTATCAGCTGAATATGATCATATTTACCACGGCTTATCTTTATAAACAGTGTTTCCAAAACATTTTTTCACTATTAAAACAAAACATCAGACACAAGTGTTCCAAACAGCAACCATTATTGAATTTCTTCATTTTCCACAAAGCAATTCCGAGGAGTTTACCCACAGGCCTACCTTCTTCAGTTTAAGGCTCCCCAATCTAAGCCTTGAGATGACAAATGACATAGGGCCTAAAAAAAAAATAGCTCTTTCCCATGAAAAGTTAACATCAGATAATGTAGTTCTGATATTATTTGCAAATTTCTTTTCAGTAAGAGAACAATCTAATTATCTAACATGAGAATAGTTAAAAACATGGATGCCAAGTCTGGCTACCACTTTCTAATAACATGGACTAGAAGAAGCAAAGCAAGTAGGAAACGGCTGGGAGATTCTGAAGCTCCAGTATTGCTGCAGTCATGACTGGACTCTAAGAAAACCTTCCTCAGAAGAAAGCATGTCAGAAAGCTCCTCCAGCCTCTGTGCTACTGTTGTACACAGAAGGACAAGGCATATGGGAAGGTATGGGGGTTAAAAGCCATAGTTAACCCTTCTGACAGCAGAACACTAATCACAATCCTACAAAGCTCTAAACCTACACAAAGCATATTTTCCCTTGTATAGAAAGCCAGAAGATTTTCAGGTTGTCATTTTATATTACAGCCACAGTGGAGTGGCATATAGTAAAAAGCAAGAATTAAATATCACACCACCTCACAGATCCTTACTTTAATGCTGTACAAAACTAAAAAACAAAAAAAAGCATTCACATCCTTTGCTGATCAATTTCTTCCTAATTCAGTGTTCCACTTTTAAAATATCTCATGGTAAGACAACTGATAAGTCCTTTTCTCACATTTACTGCATTTTTAATAGAAGCATATATAAAAATACACATACCTGGCAATTGTCACCACTCTCTTTTTGAAGGAAGAACTGTTTTTTAAATTCATAATATGCATTATACTGGTGCCATGGTTGCAGGAATTCAAACCTGTTGAAAGAAAACTGAGCATGTGAAAATGCACATGAACATAGCTAATACTAACAATTCCTTACCATCTAGTCTTCTCTAGCAAATGGATTGTTATTTGATGTTTGGAAGCACTCTTACTTAATCCTAAACTTCAGATGATACAAATTCAGAGCATGCTTACTAGAGACATTTTTTACAGATTGGTTGTTTTGATAATTTGAGCAATAATGCTTTCCCATTGCCATTAAGTATGTCCCTAAATTTCAATTAAACAAACAAGCAAACAAACAATAATACTTCTCTTCTCAAAACCTGCATGTCCTGCAATTTAATATCTTAAAAAATTAAAACCTTAGTTTTTGAAATAGCAGTTTAAATAACTTTTTCTCTTACCTGAGATCATTCTTGGCACGAACACTAGTTTCAAATTTTACCCCATTCCTAGCAACATACTCAGCTAGCTTGTCAATGACAGGCTGGATATCTGGAGGTGGAGGTATAATGGCAACCACTGGAGCAATTGTGCTGAAAACATCACAAGTAAATGTTTTTTAAAAATAGAACAAAAATCTTTCAGACTCTTGCTTTAACAAAAAAAAAAAAAAAAAGAAAAAAAAAAAAAAAAGAAAAAGAAAACAAATAAAACCCAAAAGACCCACCCAAAACCAACCAACCAAACGCAATACAAACAAAACCCCAAACAAACAAAAACCAAAACAAAACCAAGAAAAAATCCCTGAACACACAATACAGAGATGTTTGTTCTCTGTGTTCATCGTACAGTTAAGACAGCTTGATTCAATAAGAGAACCCTTGCTAAACACTCCATATCGAAGTGCAGGAACAGGACTCCCCCAGTCCACAAGCAAATCTGCCTGAGGTACCTGGTGGATGCTGCGGCGCTGTCAGCTGCGTCCGGGGGCGGCGGGGGAGTGGTGCCGGGAGGGGGAGGAACTGTCGCTGCCGCCCCTGTGGCGCTGGACACCGTCACCCCCGGGGGCAGGGCGCTGTAGTAGGCAGCAACGTCGATTCCCGGCGGTGGAGGCGCCAGGCAGTAGGTCCCGTCGGGGAGCATGTAGTAGCTGTAATACATGGCTGCCACAGTCGCTACAAAGACACGTTTAAGGACAAAATGCTAATTAGACGAAAAGCACCCGACGCAATGCATTATTACATGAACACAAACACACTGAGAATCCGGATTCACACAACACACTATGAAATGCCATCTCATTTCTTGTGTAAAAAAAAAAACCAAACAACCAAACACAAGGCAAAAAAGGAAAGGCTCACATTAACAAATTCAGGATGAGTAAGAAATATGTAGATGAAGTGACAGAATGCAAATGTACTGAAGGTCATAGATGTGAATACAGAAGTGAACTAGAGTAGGCATATTTAAAAAGGAGCTCGTATGAAATCACACTTCCTAATCTAATTCATGTCCAGCAATTTAACTCCATTAAAACTATGTTTTCATTAAGAAGGAAATGCGCATATATTCAAAATTAGCATTAACAAACTAAACCACTAGAATCACTATACACATATTAAACCCCTATATTACTATATATAGGAGACACACCTACTTGCTTAAACCTCAAAAAGTAGACAGGTTTTGCAAATCAACAGCAACAAAATGAACCAGGCATTTGAACACGTTCTTCACATTAAAGGCTTCTCTGATTCTAAATATTTCTTGAGAGTGCAAAAGCTTATTATGTCTTTCTATCTTCCTTTAAGGACAGTATTTTATAATGCTCTAATCAGATTAATAGATTTACAAGAAGTATCCACCATATAAATGTAAGTGATAAATGTGTTTTCTGCAGAAGAACTATGTATAAAAAAAAAATTAATGTAAAATATTTCAAATTAATTACAGTAAGAGTTTGCATTTCTAGAAGGAAGGTTAATCAATGCACTAGATTTCAATGAATTATTATCTTAAAAGTTTCATAAACATTCTCATGTGGCAGTATTTACTTTCTCCAAAGAATAAATTGTAATGAGAACAGAATAAAGTTCTGTTAAGTTTTAAAAGCAGGGAGAGGAGTTGCAAACTGACCTAGTTTTGGTACTAAATTATAATCTCCCAGTTTCTATCATATACGTTCAGGTTCAAACCTGACATGAAAGTAATCAAAAAGCTGACTAGCTCTGTTCTCTTAAGATACTTATTCTGATTTTTTCTTTCTTGAAATAACCAGTGATTTTCAATTTCTTCACAGAAATCTTACTTTGATTTTAAGATTCCCTTATGGTATAGTTTTAAATACAAATTACTTCCTTGCATATAGACATTACACTGACAACACCTGTAATCCTTTGGGGGTTCTGAATCTATAATGCATAAAAATCAACTCAGTTATTATGGTGATAACTGATCTGCAGCAACGCTACTGAAAAACCAAGAACTCAATCAGCACCACACTACTCATTACTTACAAATGTATAATAACGTGAAACTCTACTGTAGCGAAGGCTTCACTACAAGTTTTCTTATATCTCAGTAGTGTTATATTGTCAGTCCCATAAATTAAAGGGTAAGTGGCATTTCTATATTTAAGGAATCAAGGACTTTCAGAATTCTGAAAGCTGAAAAGAATTAAGAGGCACATAAACTCATTTGACTATCTTTTTAAGTATCAGAATTTACAAAATCTGCAAGAACAAAATAATATAATAATAAGGATATTGTACGAAACGTACCCACAGACTGGAGACTTGGCCTCCTGCCTGCTCACCCCCCCCCCCCCCACCATTCCTGGTTTTCCTGAGCTGCCACTCAACAGATACTCAGAATAGAACTTCAAAAATTCAGGAGATTGCAAAAGAACAAATACACAGGATGAAGCACGAAGCCAAACTTATTCTCTTCCCACCAGCATCCACACACGATTCATCAAAACACACCACCAGCTGCCTCCTCACAAAGCACTTACAATCAGAGGAATATTCTGCCTGTGATGTCTGCACAGCTGCCCCGTCTGTTGACTGTGGCGTAGATGAATTATTATCTGATTGTGCTTTGCGCACCAGTGCTGCAAGGGGGTGATCAGGGTCTACCACCTTCAAAGGCTGAAAATATTTTGAAGTAGGAAAAAAGATTAAAATTGGAAGTACATATTTTAAGAACAGTAGCATCAACATATTTGGGAAAGCAAATTTATCTATGTTAATAGACATCAGCAATTGTGTGCAAACACTGAAGTTACTGTTTTTGTAGCTCACATCCGAATCAATGTATTTGAAAATAAGTGAAAAACAAGACAAAATCATTTTCATGTAAACAGAAATTAATGACAGAAAAAAAAAATTGGTTATTACTGTTAGCCAATGACTGCTATGTCTGGGATAAGGCACAAAACCTGCCTTGTCTAAATATCAGACAGCATCACAGCCATTCCTCTGAAAGCCTCAGATACATACAACTGTCTGTCACTCCCATTATTCCATCGCTGCTCAGTCTCAGAAAAAAAACAACACATCTAGCAAAATTTACATTTAATGAGTAGCAAATTCTGGTGAACTATTTATTTGCTGGAACTGTTATTTCATGTCAACATTTTATCTACTAAAATCTAAGAAGAAAAAGATATCTCTCTCAGCCTATATTCAGAAGGCATTAAATACCTTAATCTCTTTGCTTCAACACAGGTTCTGTAGTATAAATCCTTGAGTGGTGCCCTCAATACCAGAGGGCATCAGAAACAGAAATCTAATTCCTTGGAAATGTAAAAATAACAATTTGTGTACTAGAGAAAAGGTAACTCAAAAGTTTACCAAAACAGACTTAAATTACAGTCTGAAAAGAACCCCAGCCCTCTATCCATAAAAGACCTGAGCACCTGCATATTAGAATTTTTGTGTCCATGAATCAGGTGGTTTACAAGATAAAAAGGTAATTTTAATAACGTCAAGTACCTTCATAAGCTCTTCAAGCCTACTGCATTTTTTAGATGCAAAAAGACTTGGATGAAGATAATTTCCGTCATCGTCATCATCATCATCATCATCTTCCTCAGATTTGACTCTCGACTCTAAATAAAAGCAATGTCTGAATTTTATTTGGGTTTGCTACGATCTTGCTTTGGGGGAGAATGATGATACAGGACAAGCATGAATTCTTAGGAAAGCATCATTCATATACATCAGCTTAGTCACAAAAGCATAGATCCAAGATATTGCCAAGATATTATCCAACATCACTAAAACTGAACCCTAAATAGACAGACCAACCTTCTGTTGGACTTGAGCTATATGACTGTTTCGAAAACTTCCACATCATAGCAGCTCCTGTAGCTGAAAGTTTCCACAAACAATATTTTTTCTTTTAAATCTCCAATTTAATCAAAATTTTGAATCATCACATCAATCTCAGCTCCAGTGGAATTCCAGAAAAACGTGGCTATTTTAACAAAATGACCAGCATCTGTTTCACTGATTCCCATCCTGAAGCCAGCATTTCCCAAGGAACAACTCACGTTTTTTCTCGTCAGCTTTACTTTCCGAAGGAGCTGCATAGCGTCCTTCCTTCATGGCCTTCTGGATGAACTTGTAGTAGGGATTGAGGTAGTGATCAAACCGCAGAAAGTCAAACTGGGAGTTGCGTGCTTGCTTGGCTTTCAGCATGATCTCAAACTGGGCTCCCTGCTTGCACACAAAGTTTGCAGTTCGCTCAATGATCGCATGCATTTTTGCCGTTGGTGGCTGTGAAAGTAAAATAAGACATATTTGTATTTTCATAAGCAGCTTGTACAGTGTTTTAGAACTCCAAAGGGAATCAGAAAGTAGTTCCCTGTCCTTCTCGGCTTCCTTTAGCAACTTCCGTTTCATAATCACTTAAAACTAGTGATAGTACATCAGCCCTAAAAAAATAACCAAAACAGTCCCCAACTTCCTCAGCTGCTCAATCCATTCCTTTTGCAAGATCCTCTTCTTTTACCAGCACAGCTGTTTCTGCATTGAACACCAAACTGAAGATGGCAACAGATCCTGGATGACCTTGGTGTTACAGTATCTCAAGGTGCTCTGAAGACTCAACATGTATGGTTTCCTTCCCACAAGCTGTCCTTAAGTCTGTTATCTCTGAATGCACAAATATTGCTCCCTAACTAGAAATTTCTTACTTCATATTTGCTTGGGAAGAACATGTTGCCTCTCAAGACCAACATACAAACTACAATTCCCATGTCCATTCCCTTGAAGAGTCATTGAAAGCTGCAGCAATAAAGCAAAAGATAAAGTAAATAAAGTTTAGCAGCATCCTTGCTTTTTCACTCCAGAAATCCCTAGGGAGCAGTGTGATATGAAAGCCAAGATGTGAAGAGAACAAGAGTACACTTAAAGAATGAATGAACATTAGTCACTGCTTTTAATCTCATATTCAGCTGTTTTGTCTTGTACTCAGTAAACTGTAAAAAAACCATCTGTGTGCCTATGAAGACTGGAGTGTCACATTAATTTGGTTTAGCTCTGCATTTTTACTGCACAGATACATAGCTACGTTGCAAACCTCAAAAAATGTTTCTCAGAAGATTGGAAACACTTGAGACAATGGTGCTCCACATAGGGAAAAAAGTCTGAATACTATCAAACAGTCCTATTTTAAAAGCTGTTTTCTGCCAATTGGATCCTTTACCAGGACATGTTCAATATGAAAAATAACTAGCTGTTTCAAGTTTTATTTGTCCTGCTAAAACCACAGCAAATATTATTTTAATGAGAGGCAAGGAGGTTCTTAACAAACTTGTAACATTTTGTGCATTATCAGCTTCACATCATGTATCAAGTTTTTCTCTATCTCTCCTCAGAAGTTATTAAGCAAAAATTTCTTCTAACAGCCCACTTCAAGAGCATCCACAGACTTCTTAAAGTGCCCTGCTGAAGAACAATCATCTTTGCCCATAATCAGTTTTAAGCAGTGGAAGACTTTTGGCCTGCTTCTCACAATTCTTCCATTCTAAATTCCAGAATGACATAACTGCTGCAATTAGAGCTCCCATACACTGAACATTCCATAGTTCTTTTTTTGTGCTGCCTGGCTTGTCTTCACCAAATATTTCCACTTTGCATTCATCTCTATTACAGGAGATATAAAGTATGTGTCTTTATTAAACTGCACCTTGCAGACTGGGAGCAAAGTCTCCCAGTCTAGCAAGCTGATTCTCCAATTTCCTGAATTTAAACAGAATAAATATCTTCCAAAAAGCTGAATGACTTGAATAGAAAAACAACAACAAATCAAGGCTTACAAAAAAAATTCTCACAATTCCCAATCCAAGGTTAAGTATACATTGCTTTCAGAGCTGTTGTCTAGACATTTTGATGCTTGTTTATTTTTATTTTAATCAAAATCAAATACACCTCTATTTGCTTTCTGTTTCTGTGAATATACTGGAGTCCAACAGCTGACTGAGAAATTACTTCAGTAAGCCCCACACTGCACTAGGCAATGTACACAGGGAATACAGCCTAAATTTCAGAAAAAAACTCAAGCCAGGCAGCTATCTAAACCAACACTTTCACCAGCAGGTACGTTTTGGAAACAGTTTCAAAATGCAAAATAAGAACCTTTACTCTGAAAACTCAAGGTTCTTTAAATAAAAGCTAATGAAAAATAGAAACACACAAATACTCTGTGTTCAATATTAGTTATTCTAAAGGAATGTTCCGAATCGTCATTGGCCAATGTTATCAAGGTGAGAATACCAAGTTGAGCCCACAACTAAATTAACACTTTCATGACCACAGTTATACAAGAAAGAATATGACCTGATTTTCCAGCATCTTTTATGAAACTTGAATTACATTGAAAACCCTTATAGTTAGACCTGTACTCAAGCAGGTGTCTGTTCAGCTCCCTTCAAGAACAATACACAAGTCCAATTAAGTCTACAGAACACTTAGCAAATTCTAGCAACACCACATGAAGGAAGGCGCTTCCAGGTACTAATACTTCCAAGGTATTTCAGACTTTGCTAGAAATAAATTACTGCTTTTCTCCTTGAATATGCTAGTTTTATATACAGCATTAACACTTGATCAGTTCCCATCCCCTCCAAACTGGGACCCAATTAAAAAGATTCTAGAAAAGAATTCTTGAACAGAAGCAAACTTTTAGTTTAATGGTCCTTTATGTTTGGAATGTTGAATCTTACATCTCAGCAAGTATCCATTCCAAGAACTGCCTCTTCTCTGCATTAGCTAAAATGATACCACGAGTTATACCAAATGCACTTAGCATAAGCACAGCAATAATTTCAGTGTGAAAAAGAAGATTCAAGGGTGTTCATGGAACTCAAGAGTTCACAATAGAACATCTGAAATTAACTTACTACATTAGAATAATTTAAAATGTACCACACTAAAAGTTAATTGAAAAAAAACGAACCCAACCACCAAACAGAGCACCATCAACTACTCAAAAGCTGGCAGAAGTGTAGGCTGCATTACATGTACACATACCAGTTCCACATCAGAAGGTACATTCAGTCCTGGAGGGGCAACAAAAGGTTCCTCATTTTCCTCTGTATTTTCTGTCTGAGCCATTTCTGCAAGAAATGCCAGAACAAAGTATTTAGGAAAAAAAACCCAAGTAGACAAACGCTTAAAAAATTTTTGAAATAAAGTATTTCTAAAATGATGTGCAATCAAGGAATTAATCAAATGCAGCTATATAAACAGCATTTATACTGAAGACATTTAAATATGGTTTAAAATAATAACATGTACTACATTCCACTATTTGCTACAGCAGAAATATTCCTCTGAAAATACTTTGCTTTACAGATTTTTATAATAATTGAAGTAAAAAGTTTACTTCCTAAAGTATCTTGTAATATTATCTATTCCACTAGCCTTAACAGAAATTGTATTCCCCTTTTCCCCTGACAGATTAGAACAAGTGCAGAAACACCTGACCATGGCAGCTGTGGAAACAGAACAACCTTGTAAGGAATGAGATGTCCCAGTGATTACTGAGAGCAAACCATGCAACAAGGGGAATTCACTTGTTTGGTTACTTTCTGGTGGGTTTGTTTTTGTTTTGTTTTTTGTGATGAACTCAAATAGTTTAACTCCACAAAGGTACAGAGAAATTTTAGCAGCAAAGAAAGAAGGAAAGAGCAGCAGACAAGAAGAATAGACTCTTTCTTTTGGCAGCAGCTCCAGCTAACAGTATTTACTTATAGGGTCTTAAACAAATTAATTAAACCCCAGAAAAGACAATCAATTCTGCTTCGGTACCAAAGTACACAATCTCTCAGACACAGCAAAAAACACTAAATAAACTCTAGCACCTAAAATGATCTTGCACTGCAACTTGGAGGAAAAAAAACACATATCACAGTAACCCACCAAGATATAGTTGGGCAACCCAACTGTTAATTAAACAATCCTCACTTTGCTAAGACATAGTTCAACAACATTTGAAACCTTCCTAAAGAATGTATGATAAAAATATGAAGTTACTGGAATGACAACATGACAACTGAATTCTGTATTTTTGAGGTCATAGATCAGGGCACACTAAGCTGAAGACAGACTCATTTATAGCAATTAAGATGACAAAATCAAAACTTAAAATTATATATTCTTATAAATTGTTATTTTATGCTTACAGTGACTTTTTCAAGTGCTTTTTCATCTTGACTGAGAAAGACAGTGTTAGCAGACAGCCAATGTAAGGAATTACTATTTTTTCTGTTAAGAATCAGCATGACAGCAGAATTAAATTCCCTGACTACTGCAGTATTGACTGTGCCATAGCAGGAAAACATTCTTAAGCTCAAAGAGAACAAAGTCTTCAAAAACTCAGTAACAGAGTCCCACAAAGACTTTGATGAAATGTTCTCAGAATTTTTACCCGCTTTTTAATAGCACATATATTTTAAACCCTCGACTGCAAGACAGAAATGCTATGTCCCCCCTTTCAATTAACCCCTGTTATTTTAACCCCATACCTCTTTGTCTTGCAGGCTGATGCTCCTCCTCTTCAGTGGGTTCTGAAGGGTCATAATAATCACTGCCATAACGGAATCCCACTGCATTATAGGTACCATCCTCTGCCAAAGCTTCACTCAGTCTTTTATATTCCTCCTCTTGAACAAAAATGCGATTACCAACATTAGAACATGTTCAGAAGCTAATTTATTTAAAAAAAATTAATATTTCTTACTTTAGTTTTTAAATAAGAACTTTTCTCCTGATCATTTTAGCTGTCATTAAAAATGGAACAGAAAAACACAGTATGTACACATGCTGACCATTTATTTCTTCTCGAAGAGACACAGACTGTGGATTAAGACATTCTAATGCAATTATGCATATAAAAGCACAGAATTTCCTTTAAACAACACTAAAAATGAATAAGAATGTGTTTATTTTGGGGGGTCTGAAATCCCAGTCTGCTCTCAGAATCTGGGCAATTTCTCTGTGGATCTACAGTTAAAATATCCTAGGGTCCTCTCACATACGCAAAGACTCCCGCTCTTTGAATCCACTGGGTACTGTCAAGATAACATCAGAAAAAGAGGGTATAAAATTAGGAGTAAATTTGGTTTCATAATAATTTATTTAAACCTGCTTTTTTAAATAACCATGTTATTCCTTGAGCAATACCTTGCCTTGCCTCCTCCTCAAGCAAGTCCGTATGCAAGGCTAAATACCTCTCTTCATCACAGAGGGCTTCTATTCTAGCCTCCTCTTCGGACAATTGATAATCTCTGTTCCAGGTGGAATACTCAGCATCATATTCAGAAAGGTCATGCAGGTGACCACGCCCATCATACCTGCAGGATGAAACAGCTGGTCAATGCAAAGAACTTAGGGCTTGGGTTTATGCGACTACTTAAATACTTACCCAATAAAAATGAAAAAAAAGCAACTTATATGTTAATGCATACTCCCTTTTAGAAGTTACAATTAATTTTGCTAATCATTTGTCACCAACTATCGAAAATTTGTTTAATAGTCTAAATTCCTCTCAAAGAAACTAATAAATTATTACAATTAAAGGCAAAGGTATCCTTTAATAGTTTAAGTGGGATCCACTTCCTTAAGAGCTCTTACCGTACGTGCTTCAACCAACCAATCAATGCCACTTGCAAAATACGTTTTTCTGGAAAGTCAAATAGCTTACATTCACACAAACCCGAGTACATAAATACCTATCCGTAAGAACCAAACGGTCGAAATTTCCTCGCTTCTTTCTGCTAGTCCCGAACTCTCAGGAGAAATCTTCACCATAGAAACTTGCGTCCATTGGAGGTAAAATCATGGCTAGGCTCGGCCCCTAGCCATTTGGCTGAGGAAATAAGTTCTGGGTTATGTGATAGAGAGACACACATACATAGGAACAGTAACATAAACATGCAATTTAAGGAGGTTCACCGCAAAATCGGCAAAGATCAAAGATGCACAGTTCCTTTCTACTAAGAAATCACTTTATTTGCAGGAAAAGCACTGCATTGGGATAATGTTTACGCAGCAGTAAGAGAAACTGATTGGAAAGTAAAGTGACAGTAAGCTTGACTCCGCTGAGGTGTCTTCCCATACACAACTCTTGACTTGTGCCAACTTGCTAGACCAAAAACAAAGAAAGTAAATATTCTTATAGCAAAAAGCAAATGAAACATAGGTCTGGTTAATCAAGCTCTGTCCACAGGCAAACTTGAACTCAAGTCTTCTCATAGCAATGTGTTTTCTCAAAATGGTGAAAATTAAGACTTCCTGCTGCTGGAGATAAAAGGAATCTAAGCTTCCAAAGGAGTTTATAAGATTAGCAATTGCAAGCTGCCTTAACTCACAAATGTACGTTATTTGGTATTTCAGTATGTGTGCACAGACATGCACATACTTAGTGTTTGCTCCCTACAATTTCTGTAACACCTGTGAACAGGGCTCTGCTGCAGAGCACCCCAAAACCCGCCTCTACCTATGAATGAGATCAATCACAGTAATTATTTTAATTATTATTTTTTTATTTTTTAGAAGTGTGCAACACAACACTTCCACTGCTGTGTAAGTGAGAAATGAAACAAAACTACAAATATTTATGGTTGCTTTGTCCTGCCTTCGTGTCTATTTCAATTTAACAAATTTATTTCAATGACAACGATCATTAATGGTGTAAGCACCAAAACAGTGCAAGGGCACATTCTTTTTTCTCCAGTCCTATGGAAGGCAATCAAAAGACCTTCCCCCACTGACATTTTTCCAAAACAAATGTGGCTTTTAAGTCAAAATAAGAAAATCCTGTCTAGCACCAAAGCAGTGATGAAACTGAGGGAACAAATATCTATAGTATGTTATGTGACCCTTTTCAAACCAAAATCCTTCCATCTTTCCCACTGAGGTTTTCAGGGTCAGCCACAACTTGTAATTATTCTTTCAGTGCTCCACTCAAACATAACCAACCTGATCTCTCATCTTCACTTTGTCCAACAAAACACTCAGGTAACCCTTTCTGAATGAGTTTATTTCCAAATCCCACCCTGCAATGCTGAAACAACTCAAGAGACCAGAAGAAACATCAAAGCAGATTCTATTACTCTCTGTGACCACGAACCTGGACCTATGGCAGAACAACCAAGAAGCCAGCCCTGACACAGAATTTCAAGAGCAAGCACCCAAAATCAAATCCATTCTGTCTGATACAGTAAATCATGGCACCAGGAAAAGTAAAGAGACCAAGAACTACTTTTGGGGTGTCCCATCAACAGCCTGCAGCCAGGTTATGTAGGAGAAACAGGAAATCCCCATTTTCTTTAAGATGGATGAACACCTTTGCACTCTCAACACTGCCCCATTCTCACCTACAGAACATACAATGTACCTAATAAATACTCCGACAATCAGGCTCCCTTGTTTTCCAAGTGAAAAAAGAGGATGTTTGTGGTTTGCACTGAAAAGGAACAGATCATTCCCACTCTCCACCCTGCCCAACCTGCCTTCACAAGCGGAGCAGAAAGACCCATCGCACGCTGACTGCCAGGAGGAGAGGGACCTCCCAGCGCTGCGAGAGCGGGAAACCCCAAGTTCCCGCAGACGGGGGGGCCTGCAGCGTTCCCAGAGCACCCTCGGAGCGCTGTGCCGGGAGCAGCTGCCTCCAGCCTCGCCACGGAAGATCCCGACGCACCTGCCAGAGCGAGCCGTCTGCTCAACCCCCGCCCTCACTGCCCACAGCACAAGGGGGGGAACAGAAAGAGGCTATCACAGGAGATCTCGCAGCAGTCTGGGGGTTGTGTTACACCGACCTATCGATCATGATCTTGGGGTCTCCCATCCAAGGAATAAGGTGTCGCCCCTGCTCCTGGTACTGAGCCTTCTCATCATCCCGAAACAGCTTGCAGGCATAGCCGAACACCAGCAGCTCCACACGGCTACTCCCGCCTCCACCTCCACCTCCTCCGGGGGGGCCGGGCACCGTTCCCCCGCCTGACAACAACATTAGGGGCGGCGGGCCTGCTTCTTCTGCAGTCCGTCGAGACCCTCCGAGCCCTCCGTACATCACCGGGGAGCGCAGCGAGGCGGAGGCGGCTCGCAGGAGCACCGACTGTCCGAGCAGCAAGTCCCCGCACGGCCAGGCCCGTGCTAAAGCCCCCGGCCGCAGAGCACCACAGCCGCCATCACCCGAAACAAAATGGCGACACTTCCGGTTCCGCTAGCGGCGCAGGGACGGGCTGGTTTTTGGCGACCGCAGATTCGAGTCAAGTTCCGGCAGCCCGAATGTTAAATCCGAGGATAACGTGACTCCGCCGTACCGGCGAGGACACTACGCGCTTAGTGACAACAGTCGAGGCCCGACGGGGCGGTGGAGCCATGGGCGCGGCCGTGACGAAAGTGCAGCACGGCGGAGGGTGGGGCAGTGCCGCCGGGCGCGCTGAGGGCCTGAGGCGGGCGGCGAGCGGCGGGCTCGGCCGGAGCGGGCTCGAGGAGCTTAAAAACAAAACCGAAACGTATTCTGGTGTCCGCCGCGCCGCTTTGGAACCCCAGGGGAGGTTGAGGGGCTCAAGGCAGTGCAAGGAGCTGCGGCACAAAGCGGGCATCAACCTCAGGCTGCGCCCGTGAAGCTCGAGGGGAAAGCCTCGGAGGCAGGGTGGGAATCACAGAATCTATGCGGTTGGGAAAAGAGCTCTGAGACCACCGAATCCAATGTATGACCGAACGCCACCTTATCAAGCAGACCAGGGCACCGAGTGCCACGTCCAGTCTTTGAAAGGGGAGAGGCAGGACTTGGGGCACTGACTAAAAATATTTTAACAAAGTTTATAAACTAGAGAATTTTTTTACTAAAATTGTGTGAAATTTGGACTGAAATTTTCAAAGTTGTCTACTTTGCGGTTATTACTTTCATACCTCTTCAAGAAGTATGAAGAAACATGTTGTTTTGTATAATAAAATTCTGTAAGGAAGCACATGGTGTTCTGTGGTTCAGAGTGGGAATTATTCCATATCCTTAGTTTCTGAGTGCCCATAACTGCTGGCAGAGCTGGTGGAATGTGTGAAAAACTCTTGGCATCATTGTGCAGAAAGGGTTAAAATATGTAAAATAGCGAGGGAAGAAATGCATGAGCACTGGAAGAGAGGTGGATATTTGTATCCGCATTTAGAAATCCTACCATGTGAACTTATCAGAGGATACCAAGTGTACAGATGAGAACCCACTTGATCATTGTAGAACAATATGATACCAGCTTGAAAACACTTGGAGTCAAACAAAAGAGTAGGAGAAAAACATAAAATGAACAAAACAAACAAAAAGTTTTTGATGGGGACTATAAGAAAGCAATGTGTGGTGATGATTTTGTGACTTCCCTAAGTCCTTTGGTAATGCAAAGGATTCAGCAGGAAGATAGTACAGCACAAAAAGGGCTCTGTGCAGTAGAAGTGGCAGCATTATAAGATAGCTTCAGACCATTTTCCTGGGATATCAGCATTTGAGACAAGGACCTGAACAGTGCATAGGTCAGATAAGGGACAAAAATGGAAGACTTAGTTAAAAGAATGTAATTACAAAAAGATGGAGAGAGTATTTTATCCAGTAAAGTAGTAAGGCATTTTCCAGACAGCTGAGCCATTTCTAGAAGAACAAAAAGCTGACCAGAACACCCAGGAACAATAAAGCACCAGGTGTTGATAATGTTCCCACTGAACTATTATGAATGGAAGGGGATAATGCCTTAAAAATAAATTTGTGTTAATTTGGTAGCTTGAAAACAACATAAAGAAATGGTAAAGGGGAATCATGTGTCAGTTTTTGAGAAAAGGGACAAAACGAAGCTTGAGGGCTGGAGCAGTATCTTTCTGTATATTGCAGCACGTGATGTTCTCAGCTCTCTGTTCACATATTATCATTAGCCTGTCATCAAAAGAGGGATTCAAAAAGGTTTCTGAAATAACAGGACAACTGCGCCACAGTTCTTTTCTGATTATTGTGTACCCGAGGGAAAGAAGAGAAACAAACAGACTGCATACAGATTTTCAATATGTTTAAGCAAGTTGGTCATAATGCATTGTGAATTTGCATTGGAATAAAAAAGCACCCATCCATTCCTTTTTTTCCCAGCATGAGTAAAAAAATTAAACTTTTTTCCTCTTTTTCTACTCTACACCAACACTGAGAAGAAAATGTGGTGCTGATCATAGCACATGGTATGCCTTTTTACTGCATTTAACAGTACAACCAGTTTTAATATCTACGAGTAAGCAAAAAAGTACACTGAGCTTACTATAGACTTGTGAAGTCTTTATATGATAGGATGACCATGTTGTTTCATTCAGACCCTTGATTAATCCCAGCTGTTCTGGCTGCATTGCAGAGAGGGAAAGTGTAATGAGGAAAATTTACACAAACTCTATCCCACTCACTGTATTTATTTTCGTTTTGCTATAGGTAGAGAAACACCTATAGCAAAATGAAGACAAGCTGTTCTTTCCTAGGCTAATAATAGTAATTTTCCTCTATCTTAATGGAAGTGTAGTCATTTAGTATCCGTTTGCAGCTTAGCTAAAAGCGGATAATATTTATTCTCTAGTTCTGAAATTTGAAAAAAAAAGGTGTGCTGTGCTGATTCTGAAAAAAAAGTCCCATTTTTATAATGATAATCAATATAAAGGAATTTTCAGCATACCAGAAGAGTGCATCAAATGTTATGCCAAGCACAGGGGAGATATGTTCTGCTGCTCTGGGCAGCAAGCTAAGGTTTCATTTATACCATTTGGCAAATGGCTTGTCAGCACTCAAACTGAATTAATATATACCTTTTCACTCCTCTTTTCAAAGTAAAGAAGGTCAGAAGTCAGATATTTGGGAAGAGGGAAAAGCATATGGAATTTGAAAACTAATCTGTAAGCTTGGATCTCTAAAGTGCCTCTCAAAATTTCCCTATATTTATCACAATGCAATGCATCCTTTTTAAAATTCACTGTGAATCTGCTCAGTAATTAGGAAAAAAAAAATTTAAACTTCCATATTTGACATTTCCCATCAGAAACAAATACTTAGTTTTGCTTCTGCTTAGCATAGAAACCCTAAGATTATTTCTATTTGTATTCTAGCATGATCGCTTTAATCCCCTGCATTGAAGGGAGGAAAACTTGGCTGTTTTTCCTGAAAAATTGGAAGCTGTGTACAGTAGCTGCCAACTCTTACAGATTTTTGTCCCTCTTAAACCATCTTGTTACAGAAACATGGCTGAAATTTATCATTACTTTATGGAGGACTGCTTACAGAAGAAGTGAGTTATTTCTTCATTTTGGCCTTGGTCAAAGAGGCAAAAATTGTATACTAAACTCCACCATTTAAAACTATTCAACCTATTGTCATATTTTGATAACTTTCCTTGCTACATCTAAATTGTTCCACTCAGCTGCTTTGCCAAAAGCCAAGGTCTGCAAAGTGTTTTGTCAGCTTTAATAGAAGAAGAAGACTCCAGATACATTTTGGTTTTCATCTCAGAAGAAAGGCAAAAGCCATAGCCAAAATGAAACATTAGGGTTCCTCCCCCAGCCATTCTTTGTTTCCTACATGAAAGTTTTTCAGGTTTAATAACAGACAGTTTCTGTGCAATGAAGGGTAACACTGTAGCCTTGCGTATAAAGAAATTACTTCTAGCAGAGGTTTCTCTGTACCACGCAATAGGTTACTGCTTAGATTTCTTTTCAGCTGTTAAAAAAACAAAACTCTAAAGCAGAAGCCATTTGCCTTTCTAAAATTTGTTGGTAACTTTTACTCCAGGAGTAGGAAACCATTAAAGAAGCACTTTTTCTGTGTCACAAGGTTAAGTATTAAGAGCTTGCCATTGTTTTTCTGCTTTGGTGGAGTTTTGAGCAGCCTGTTTGATTTCTGGACTAGGTAGGTTCTTTATGCCCTCTTCACCAGACCTTAGACACCTAGAAATGTCCAAAACCGTTTTCAGAGGTGGAGAAAGCTGCTGACTTAGAGGGTTAATTTAGCTTGCCTTGACTATTGGCTGATCATTGATGCTTAAAGGGTCAAAAAAAACCATTGGTTTGATCCAACATCCCCCTGCTTGGAGCATGCAGCTCTTGGGATTGCATCAAGAGTTAAATAAAACAACCAACCAAACAAAAACTTCCCAAAATGACATCCTTCCCCCAAACAAACAAAAAACAACCCAAGAAATGCACAGAAAATACCAGGAAATTAACTTAATTTGCATAATTGTATTGTTCATTTAAAAGATCCTGTGTCTCTCTGCAGAGCTCTGTTAGCTATTCGGGTAGGTCCCATATAAACATGTGTCCCTATGAGTAATCACTTCACTGATTTTTTTTCCATTAAATGTATATTTAAGGACAGAATCAACTGTGTTTTCAAACAAATTAGCATTTGTATAGTGAAAGTTTTCATGATTATGCTTCAATGTATACATTTGTAGAGTCAAATTTCAGCTTAAATTTTTTAAAACACCAGATAAAAGTTCCCAACTAGGAAGAAGTAGCTTATTAGCCTGACATGGCCTCTTTTGAGTTTGGATGAATAGAACTGGATTTCATCCTTAACATATTATTTTAGTAATGTCCTGTAATTAAATGCTTCTTCATGTTTGAGCAATAAAAAAGCCTTTACTAAAAAGGCAGAACCTCTCTCCTGACAACGTAATGTAAAAAGCTTCTGTTGTTGAGAAGCAGTTCCTTTTAAAAGTAATTTGTGAGAATTATTCTTCCTTGTCTCTCTGAAAGCCTTTTTTTTACTGTCAGCTGGCAATGGGAGTGGTGGTCATTATGCACAAACCCACAATACAGAGCTTTTGGACAGAAGTGGGAGGAGTGGCCAATACCCCCTCAGTGCTGGGCAGCCCTTTAGATGGATCTCAACAGGTCAGAGTGATGGGCAGAGAGGAACGGTCTGGAATTCTACAATGGCAGATGCACGGTCCTGCATCTGGGGAGGAACAAGCCCAGGCACCAGCACAGGCTGGGGATGGCCTGCTGGAGAGCAGCTCTGCAGAGCAGGACCTGGGGGTGCTGGTCCCTTCCAACGGGATCCAGTCTGTGACCAGGGGTTCCTATGTTCCACACTGGAGCTGATGCTTACAGCCTGGGACCTGACCTCACGCAAATGCTGGTGTTCAGCACTTACCACATTGCTGAAAGTGGCCCTGTCTGTCCAGTGGTCTGCAGTAATCTACCCCCTTCTCTCCATGGGAATCTGTAGGACAAAATATCTCTCTTCAAAATACTTTTAATGTTCTCTTACCCTGGATGTTTGTCACTGAAAAAGAGTGAAATGATCAGTGGTTATTTTGCAACTACTCTGTCTCTGGATGGCTTTAAACATACAAAATTTCCCTGAAATTTCCAGCAGTGTCTGCCAGAGGGGATTACAATCACAAGACACCTGCTGCAGGGTTGCTGTGAATGCTGCTAGGCATCAGTTGGAAACTTGTTGTTTGAGGGAATTAAAGCAAAACAAAAACATATTTGCCTAATCCCAGTTTGGATCAGGAGTATAGTTTGGAAATGTGAACAGCCAAGATTGCAAGCGTAATATGAAATGGGCTGAGCTTTTTGATTTTTAGTGTATGTACTTACTAAAAATATTGAAAGAGGTTTCAATTGCAATGAAGTAGTGTTTTCATGGAAAAAGAAGCATTGTGTCCTAAATAGTATTTTTGTAAGGATCAGCAGATGGAAACTGAAGCAAGACATATGCTAGTTCAGAAAGATTGAACATACATAACAACTGCTGCAATAAATCTATATTTCTATGCCCTGAAATGCCTTTGAGCTAAGCTTAAGTATCTTTTTGGAAGATTAACTTCGGCAAATTATGTGTTAAGCTTTAGTCAAATGTAAATAATTGCACTAAGTCAGTGATACTTACCCATTAAGCCATTTGATTAGACCTTCTGTGTAGCTGGCTCCAGAAGGAGTGTGTCTGCCTCCAAGAGGGCCAGAGAGGTGTTAGGCAGCTGCACGATTCTGAATGGAAAGCATGTTTCTTATTAGATTTTAGTAAAGTATGAGTGGAAGCTCTGATGGGCCCCAAGACAATATTATGTGTATGGAAGTAGCTAATCAATGAAAATTTTGGGGAGGCTGAGCAATGTACATATTGCATGCCATGCAGAAATAGTGTGAGCACAGCTACCAGGCTAATAACCTGCTGTGAAAACAACTTGAAGATGATGGAAACATTGCAGCTTCACATTTGTGTAAACTAATGCAGTCTCCAAAACAGGATGCTTCCCCATCAGCCATTAATGGTGAAGAGGAATCGTACTGTTCCAGAGACTCCTTTTCCCTTTACAAGTGTCAGCAATTGAATGGCAGGCATTCAGAAGACACAGAAGGAATTTTTATGGGTTTATGTGTGATCCAGAGCATTTGTTCAACTGTTAACTTCTGCTGGTGTTGTGTTCAGGCTGACTCCGAGTATATAGATGACTCACCTTTGAAATAGGGCATAACCTCTGCTGCCTCCTCAGAACCCTTGATTTGACTTTCATGTGCATGGATCCAAACACATTAAATATATCACTGAACACCATTCGCTGATGATTTATTGGGCTGTGTTCTCAAAGCTGTACTCAAGAAGCCAACAGCGTAAATGTAATAAAGGATCTTAAGGTGTCCACTGGGGCAATCCAAATGCTTCCATACTCACACAGAGCATATAAGGCACTGTGCCAACACCCATGGTTTCATTTTTATAAAAATGTGTTTTTGTGCTCTGAGCTACTCTTTATTGTCTTCAGTGGTGATAGCACAGGGAAAGGATGGCACATTTCCTATGAATTGGCACGTGGTCCTGGCTTTCTGTTGAGAGAAATATTGTTTATTAGAGGAACAGTTGGCCACACTTACTGGCAACTTTTCTCATCTATTTAAGTGACACATAGAAGCAGCCTTACTGCATGAACACATACATCTGTGCTTGTGTGCTGTTTCGTTCTTCATGTAGGAATAATGTATCATTTGAATCACTTAAGAATGTGTTGTGGCCATCTACAACCCCCAAATTTCCCAATAGTTGAAGCATATAATTTCTTTTAAGGTTTGTTTCATTTATACTGCACAACTTGTGGAAATTAGGCCCTTGTTAAAATGTACTGATGATTTCTACCAAGAAATGTGATTGTGCCATGAAAATTCAAGGCAAATGTACTATTTTGGATAACTCCTACCTTCTTTGTAGGAAAAGAAGAAAATGGGCAGGGTGTAACAAGGACAAGGGGGACTTTTGTTGTCTTCCTTGGTCAGATGATTATGTTCAGTAGTGCATGAAGTATGTAGTAAAACTAGAGAGGAGCTACAGATTTTAAGGCCTAGTCTAGTCTTTTGCGCCCAGGCATAAATTTTTAAGCTACTTAAAGCTAGCTGTCCCTCTGTGAAGTCCACATAAAAGTTTTATTCTAGGAAGATTTTGAGCTACATTGATTACTACTAAATTTAAGAATATGTCAAACACTGAATTTGCTGAAGAAAAAGCACAGAAATTAATGTAATTAATTCTGCACCCAGTGCTCCCTGATGAAGTAGGTGAATTAAAATTTAGATGCAAGGCTCAAAAAAGTTCCAGTGTGTCAAAATAAATGTAACTGTGAGCTGAAGGTGAGTGATAGAACTTGGCTTCTGGTCAAGATTGAATTATACAAAAATACAAAAAATATTTTGTGATCATTTTGTCTTGATCCTTTTTTTTTCAGTGAAAAGCTAATGTCACACAAAAAGGGAAGATTTCTTGACACGTAGTATTTAATTTGTGTGTCAGCACTGAGGTATCAAATTATCTATTTGCTGTACTGCCTCAGCTAAAACAAGAACACAAAACCAGCTCTTGACTGCAGCAAGTGTAGTGTCATAAGAAAAAAAAAGAGCACAGAATTTTGCATCAAACCAGAATAACATTTTGCTTAAATGAGATAAAAAATAAGAAGGAAGCTTATTATTCTACCAGCAAGCAGCTTCTGTGATTGTTAATTGGGGAAAGAAATGAGAAGCTGTCAGTTCATTTTGGCACTTTGTTTCTAATGCACCAGCAGAGGAGCAGACACACCAGAGCTTGTGAGAGGTTTTTCATTTGAACTTCAAAGAGCAGGGGAGTTCTCCACTGAGGTAATGCTGCTTCTAATAACAGGTGTGAACAATACAAATCTATTGAGAACCTGCTTATTTCCTTTTTTAATTATCTAGTTTTAGGATAACAAAACAAATAAGTGTAAAAGCTAATCTACTCACTCTAGGCTCCTTCATTCTTGCCACACACACATGTGGCATTACTGTGAGCTTACTTAAAATGAAGCACACGTCAGTGACTTGTAGGACTGTGTTTACAGGGCTCTTCTGATGAACAAAGTAACAACCTCTGTAGCCACAAATGCAAGCACCGATACCCACTTCCATTAGTCTGTACTGCTGAGGAGCTCTATAGAGGCTTACATGGCCAATAAAAGGATAGCCTGACCTGTGACCAAATCACAGGACTGGAGGTCAAAATCGGGTACTGTCACCCACCTGTGCCATCGCTGCTGTTTGTCACTGTGCCATCACTGCTGTTTGTCACTGTGCCTTGCTGTGCCTGTGCTGTGCCATCACTGCTCTTTGTCACTGTGCCTTGCTGTGCCATTACTGCTGTTTGTCACTGTGCCTTGCTGTGCCTGTGCTGTGCCATCACTGCTCTTTGTCACTGTGCCTTGCTGTGCCATTACTGCTGTTTGTCACTGTGCCTTGCTGTGCCTGTGCTGTGCCATCACTGCTGTTTGTCACTGTGCCTTGCTGTGCCTGTGCTGTGCCATTGCTGCTGTTTGTCACTGTGCCTTGCTGTGCCATCACTGCTGTTTGTCACTGTGCCTTGCTGTGCCTGTGCTGTGCCATCACTGCTCTTTGTCACTGTGCCTGTGCTGTGCCATTACTGCTGTTTGTCACTGTGCCTTGCTGTGCCTGTGCTGTGCCATCACTGCTCTTTGTCACTGTGCCTTGCTGTGCCATTGCTGCTCTTTGTCACTGTGCCTTGCTGTGCCTGTGCTGTGCCATCACTGCTCTTTGTCACTGTGCCATCACTGCTGTTTGTCACTGTGCCTTGCTGTGCCTGTGCTGTGCCATCGCTGCTGTTTGTCACTGTGCCATCGCTGCTCTTTGTCACTGTGCCTTGCTGTGCCTGTGCTGTGCCATCACTGCTGTTTGTCACTGTGCCTTGCTGTGCCTGTGCTGTGTCATCACTGCTCTTTGTCACTGTGCCTGTGCTGTGCCATTACTGCTGTTTGTCACTGTGCCTTGCTGTGCCTGTGCTGTGCCATCGCTGCTGTTTGTCACTGTGCCTTGCTGTGCCTGTGCTGTGTCATCACTGCTCTTTGTCACTGTGCCTGTGCTGTGCCATTACTGCTGTTTGTCACTGTGCCTTGCTGTGCCTGTGCTGTGCCATCACTGCTGTTTGTCACTGTGCCTTGCTGTGCCTGTGCTGTGTCATCACTGCTCTTTGTCACTGTGCCTGTGCTGTGCCATTACTGCTGTTTGTCACTGTGCCTTGCTGTGCCTGTGCTGTGCCATCGCTGCTGTTTGTCACTGTGCCATCGCTGCTCTTTGTCACTGTGCCTTGCTGTGCCTGTGCTGTGCCATCGCTGCTGTTTGTCACTGTGCCTGTGCTGTGCCATCACTGCTCTTTGTCACTGTGCCTTGCTGTGCCTGTGCTGTGCCATCACTGCTGTTTGTCACTGTGCCATCACTGCTGTTTGTCACTGTGCCTTGCTGTGCCTGTGCTGTGCCATCACTGCTCTTTGTCACTGTGCCATCACTGCTCTTTGTCACTGTGCCTTGTCTGCCAATCGGTGCAGCGGCTTCTGGAGGCGTCCATGGCTGAACAAGACTGGCTCCACAGGCTTGCTTGCAGAACCTCTGGCTTTGTAGAGTTTCAGCAGAGCCTGAAATGCTTGAGCTATGGGAAACAGCATTGAATGAGGCAATTAGTGTGAGTCTGCATCAGCCACACACAACTCCTTGGAAACAGGAGCTTGAGAGCCTTTGCTGGCTGGTGGAACCTTTTCAGAGGGAGAAGCTGTTACTGGACATTGAATTGCTTACTAGCTATGGGTTTTTTCTTTAAAATGATGTTTTATTTGTGCCTCTTGTACAATCTTCCAGCCAGATGAATTATGATCATGTCAAAGTCTCAATCATAAGCATTATAGAAGTAGAGGACTAGCAGAAATTTGCATAATTGCTTTATGCAGTGGATCAGGAAAAGATTTCATTATTTTAAGTACCAGGTGAGGTACAGAATTTTATGCTTAGAGAAAAGCTTTTGCAATAGGTATAATCTCCTTCTGTGTATACATTATACATTCATCCAACACTGACATTTCTTATGCATGAATTGCCTGAAAATATGCTGATTATAGCAGTATGTTTGCCTGCAACAAAGTATTGTTCTATGCCTGTGGATTACATATTAAACAACTTTAATTAGAGAAGATGGATTAATCTGGAAACTCATGCCAATTTACACCACAACATGGGTGACACAGTGTTTACATGGTATGGTGCAGCTGTGACCCTCCTCCACAATTCTAGTCTCTCTCTCGCTACTTTTACACCTCCAGCCTGATTATTGTGTTTGCAATTCTACAACAGGGTCAGAAGTCAGTGATAGTTCATGCCAGCATGTTGGAGTAGTTTGAAGCTGAGTTGTAAATAGTAGGAACAAAACTCTGATTTCATTAAAGTTGATGGCAAAATTCACACTGAATTGAAAGTGGGACCTGAATTCCAATTCCAAGTAGGAAATAAGTTGTCCTAAGTGAGCATATTATAAGCACCTCTGGATAACTCAAATGGCATAGGATTTCAATCAAAATACCTTTTTAATATCGCACAAAAATTATTTGAGTAATATACTTTCTAAATAGTATCAGTTGATGACCTCTCTTTCAGAAGTGTATTGGTTGTTTTTTGACTTGGAGTGTATATTAGGATAACCTTGATGTGATAACAATCCAATCACAATCCCTTCCAAATAAACAGCTTGAAAATACAAAGTGTAGTTAATTGCATTAAGGGTAACCACATGGGAAAAAATTATCATTCCTTGTAATGAAGCTATCGGTGACATCATATGGAGGGTCCATACTGCAAATTAATGCAAGTTTTTCCTGTCAGCATTCAGAAAACAAGAATGTTAAAATCTGGCAGTGAAATCTTAAAATCTAGACAGAAATTAATTAAATTTTCAAACTATTAATTTTGCTGTCTTATAGTAACTCAATTTAGCTAGATTTGTACCAAGCCTATCACTAACTGCAGAGGAGAGAGCTACTGAACAGGCACACAGTGTTACAGACTAACACAAATAGGAACAAACCTGAAATTTCATTAAGGCACTTGAACTTCACAGTTCCCCACTTCTTTGCTGCAGCATTTGTAACTGAATTCCTGTGAACAAAATATACAGACAAGTTCCAGTTGTTGCTGTATTAATGCCAAGAGGAGAGGTGGGGATATGTTCTCACTCTATACACTGACAGCTACACAAACTTACAAACGAGTAGAACAGACTTGGAAAAGCACTGCCCTCATCACTGCTAGGAGGTTAATCTTTCACATGCTCTGTACCAGCCTGCTTTCTTCCTGAGGATTTGCAAAACGCTTTGTGCACTTTAAGAATATGGTGGTGATGACTTTGATATCAAACTGCTCTCACCTGTCAAGCAAACCATGACAGCTGCTTAGCTACTATTAGCAGTACTATAAAAGTGCTATGTAGCAGCCAACACAGCTTCTTATACTCAAAGGAAAAGTGGGCAGATAAATAGCAGATAATTCTTAATTAGAAATTTAAGATCTTGTTAGAATGCAGTTGTATATTATGATGAACTTAAGTGTATGAGCTGTAGCATACAACTATTTAAATCTTTTCATGGAGTACTTGGCTTGATAGATCTACTATTTATTAAAGTAATATAAGATCTTCAATGGGCATCTCAAATATCCCATTCAATGGGAAACAGCATCATTAGCACAACATGCAGAAACATGCAGATAACCAGTGAGTTAACAGCTCCAGAAAGTTTTATTGTTTAGACCCTTAGATTCATATTGTGTTCAATAGCAGATGAAATGGAAGGAGAGGCACTAAAACTGAGTATAGCAGCTCAGCATGGATTAACTTGGATCAAGAAGCGTACAACCCTTCAGCCCACATCAGTTATGATTTTGGGTTTCTTTCTCTGGGATATAAGAAACTATTTTGTCTCCAAAACTACTATACTAAGTTTCCCTAAACCCTCTGATTCCTGCTCCTTTTATATTTGTGAATACAACTCTCTCATAATGCTGGAACTATGCAGCTGAGGAGCCCTTAGTAAATGCCAAGCATCTTTGTTTCAGCTGCCTTGGAGAGGACATCAGACAAGAATATGGTCTGGTGGTAACACCACCAATGCTCAGTCCCTGTCCTGTGAGCATTAAAGTCTTCCTTCCTTTCCTCTTCCCCCCTCAAGGCCATGGAGGGAAATCACATTCCTGTTTCTGTCATGTCCTAGGCAGCTTGCAGAGCTTGGGATGGACCCAGATTTCCTAATGCCAAGCGTGGTATTCTCCCTGCTGTGCTGTGTTTTGCACAGGATGTGGGCGGAACAGGCCCTTGGTTTACTCCAGGCAGTTGTTGCCTCTGCAGTCAACTCAGGGAGTGGAACACGCTTGCTGAATTTGCATATATGCTTTTTTCAGTCTTCTGTAGATACGTCTGTGTAATGAAAACTCAATAAAATTTTAATGGTGAAAAAAACCCCCAGACAGCAAACCAACCCTTTCATCATTATCTCATTGCAGGCAGGTCACGCCAAGGTGCCACTAGTCCAGAATCTAAACAGCATCTAACCAGCAGAAGTCATTCTTCAAACATGAATCCCAGAATGAGCCACTGCATTATGTAACATTTATGAATTATTCATTAGCTCTGGTTTAGCATTCGTCCTGCCGCTTAAGCTAAAGCCAGCCCTGTATTTGCAGGTAAAAATAACAGTTTCCATTACAGTGGATAATAATGCAAATAGTTACTTTATCCTTAGCTGGCAATATTGTTACCATGATAAAGTTGCATACAGATAGAAGTTGTATCACTTCATACTTTGAAGTCCTCTGACACCCAATATCCATTCTTGTAAAGTTATTTTACGTGTGTACATGTATGTATGTTTTAATATGTATACACAGCAGAAACTCTACCTTTGGACTGTGAGTAATACCAGAGAGGCAATCTAAAAGGGCTGTGCAAATAAGTATATATTCAAGTTGTCAGTATCCCATTATACTTTGGGCTGTGTGCTAAGCAATCCTTCATGTCTGCTTCTCTTTCTTTCTCCATTCATTTTTCAGCATGACTTTTCCTTGTGCAGTACACACAATGCATTCAGCATCTCCTTTTTTCAGCTGCAAATGTTACAAATTATATTCTTTGACTTTTCCCTTTGTTTGTGCACAGCAGTTGAATACATTGATTCACAAGGATAATAACCTGCAGTGGTTGGCTCTGTCTGGAGTACCGACTGTATAAATCAATATAATGACTGGTGATATTAATTATTTCAGCAAATTTTCGAGCCCAGTGTTGCAGCTTTCATTCAATTACGTATTATTTAGTACTCCATAGTTATGTAAGACAGCAGGAACATGGGTTATGTAACCTAAAGGACAAGTTCTTTTTACTTTCAAAGTAATTATAGCATTCTTCCTGCAGTGAAAGGGTCAAATCTTCCTCCCCAGGCCCATTCAGCTGACTAATGAAGGCATGAAAAATTGGGCTGCAGTTGGATGGCAGCTCTCTGAATGTTGGTCCACTGACCTCAACAGAGATTTTCCAATTTTGGTGTGTTTCATCAGCCTATGGGCAAAGGACAATAAAATTAACTCTCTGCAGTTTGCCAATCTCTCCTATTTTTGGAGGACGCAGCCTCCTTTTTATCCCAATTTCCCAGCTGCATTTCCTTTCTCTCTTTCCCCATTTCTGAGGTACTTGAGAGGTTCAGACTCTCTGATATGCCTGATACTAAAGATTCTCTTCTACTGTATAACACTCTCTTTTAATTTTTAATTTTTATGGAATTTAGGGGTTTTTTTTCCTCATTGTTTCTTTCATCTCTCAATGTCTGTGCGCCGGCAATTTATATACAGACACGAACGGGACAGGGCTACTGTGACGAGCGTCTTGAGCTATTTATTTTTCAGCATCAGTCTCATTACATGGTTATGGCAATGGAGCGATGCTAACAGCTCGCTGTTCAGGCAGCAGGCCAAAGAAACTTAATGTTACAACATACAGTATAGCTGTCTTAGCCAATTCCATAGAGCAAAAGCATTCTGACAGTAGTTCTATCCAATCATCTTAAACACACGTAGCTTTGGTTAAAACAATGGCTGCTTATTCTCGAATACAATGCTTGTTTATAAGAGACAACACATAGAGCGCTATTCATAAACTTAACTTCTTAGTGTCTACTAGATAAACTTTTTGCAACTTAGGAAGCCAAACTACACAGCTCTATTGTTCTATTTCTCATGTCTTCTCTACAGCTTAGATATTTTTTCTGCTGTTTTAGCACTGTTGACAACTCCGCTGCATCTGAGGCCTGTCTTTTTACCACCTTCCTAAAACCCTCTGATTTTATAGATTCCCACAATGTCTAATTTCATTTATCAGCAAACTTAAAGTTTATTTGTAAAAGTAAATATCTTTTTTTCATTCATCAATCAGTGGAATCTTTCTCATTGTTTCTTTTATCTTCCAGAGCTAGTTTTATCTACCAGCAGACCCAGAGCTTGTTTGTAAATACAAATCTGCTATTCCTCTCACACCTCACCCAGCAAGGGATCTGCTTCTGTAGGTGAACAACAGCTAAGGAAACACATTACTGGAAAGCCCCCAGATTATTTGGTTTTCTGATTGATTACGTGTTAATTGACTGATTAACCTGCCAGGCCAAGTTCAGGAGCAGAAAACTGCACAGGGATAAGGCAAAATGGAAGTATCATATTTCACATCTGAACTTGTGACCAAGTTGAGAGGCTCCTCTCAATTCTCAGAGTCATGAAAAGAGATTTAAAATAAGGCCCCCTCACATACTGCACTTTAATCCAAACAGGTTGCAGTTCAAGCTGAGTCCTCCATACACTGGGAGCAGCTGTGTGTGGATCTGTGAATATAAGCTTCTCATTATTCCTTTTCTGGACTCTGAACAGTGTCTTAATTTATGCTAAAACAATCTTCTGGAACCATTCATTTATCTCACTTCTCAGGCTCATAAACATTTGCTCCTCCCCTGGATTTGATATTCTGGATTTTGTTTGCTTTCCTGCCTGCACATGAGGTAAAAACAAAACTTTTGCATAGTAAGCAGCAAGAGATTCCTTCAGGAAAGTTATTATTCAATGTCTTTATGTGATTCTCTTCAAATGTGAACACATTGGTGTGTGTTTCCACAAATCTTCCTACCTTTTCTAGCATTTAATAGCTTACTTTTAAAGCAGAGGCACTCCACATAGTGGGAGCCAAAAAGTACATTAGTGAATTCATCTAAGAGAAGTGTGCTGTTAAATAACATGCAGACTAATTAATGTAAATGCCATGGTGAGAACATGCTGACATTGTTGAAGTTAATGATCCAGCTGCATTATCATTTCCAACACTGTAATGTTGAGAAAACTCAAGAAACTTGGTTTTCTGCACTCTGGCACAGCATTTTCACTGGGCATCTTTCAGAGACAGCTGGACAGCCTTTCTACACACCACTGCGTGAATTTATCATGGAATTTGGGACAATAGATGACCTTTACCTACAGCCTTGAGCAGCAGATTTTAGCATTCTGTTTGATAGGTCAGAGGTCTCAGCCACCCCAGTGAGGTGGGGAGGCCTGACCTATCTCCATGTCTCCACCCTCTCACATGCATATTATATAATTACATCTGTGTATATAAACAGTATGTTTATATATGCACAACATTATGAGGAAAGAGAGCCCTTTTGCCAGACTGACCTAGACCATGCACAAACCAGCTGTCTCTTCTCACCCATGGACGCTCTGTGGCTGGAACACCACTGATGGTTCTGCTGAAGACAAACAGGTAGAGGAGAAGGCACATGCACTGCTCTGGTTCTTCTCAGTAACAGCAGAGGCAAAAAAGCACCCATCCTGCCTGCTAGCAAAAGAAGGAGATGCTCTTCAACGTTTACCAGGGGGCTGTTCTGTGGAATAATTGCTTGTCATTTCTGTATAATTATGTTTTTAGTGAAACTGCTCTTCAGACAAGGTATGAGATGGGAAGCATGGGCACTTCTCACCATCTTGTCTGGGTGCATGGCAATGAAGGACTTTTGAAAAGTCAGCAACAGACAATGCTCTCAAAGAAAATGAATAAAAGAACATGGTGCTCAAAATGGCCAGAGAACAGGACAGCTGTAATGGGTCTTGGTTCATTTCATCAGGAGTGTTTTTGCTGCTAATTTTCATGGTCCAGAATGAAGGACAGTGCTTTAAAGGGAGCAGAAAATGACAATGAAAACAATGCAACATCATGGCCTCAGTTCATCCTGCACAAGCCAGGAATCACTGCCACCTTATTTCAGCAGGGTTGAACAGCCCTGACTCACAAATGCATCCAGCCACCAAAGTGCTTTTTTCACTGGGAAAATGAAGCTCATACGTTCCAGCCCGTCTCCAGCAGTGCTGCCATAAATTCCTTTTCTACCTAGGGGTAACTCATTTTACAGTTTTAGAATTTCCCTTCAGCTGCAAGTCCTGCACAGGGACTGCTACTTAGAAAGGATAAAAATGGCAGGCACAGTTGGCCATCTTGCCTAAAGCCACTCAGACCCAGCCTTTATTTGAAATCACAGCCACACAGATTACACAGGCCAAGGGAGAGGTCTGATAAGGCCCCAGGCAGACAGACAGACAGACCTTTTTCTCTCATGGCTTTTTCTATGAACAGACAATTACTTTGAAGATTATACTCTAGGGAGAGATTTTCCAGAGATCTCAGATATGCTCTAAATTGCAAAACAAAGGTACAGATTCTAAAAAAGTGCTCAGTGTTGGAAAAGTACCAAATATAAGACACTATAATACTACAATAAAATCACATTTTATGAGAAAATGGAGTTGTTAAACTGTTTTGTTTTTTTTTTTCCTTTCCTGTAATTTGTGTTTTCACTGACAGCGTGTGTCTGTCAAACAGAACAGATTTATTTGTGGGTGACCTCCTTGGACAGGCTTCCTTTTGTTGTTGAAAAACACAGTCAGAAATGGGGGCATCAAGAGTATGCCTTATGCCATCCAATCCAGCCTTTCAACACAGAGTAGTTGGTTTCAGAAAGATAGCAGCTTCAAAGAAACATGTTGGCCTAAATTTCAATTATTCTGCTATGAAGGAATGAAATTACTTGCCCAAAGGAATTTTAAGCTGCTCCAAGTCAAAGTCTATGTAATTTCAACTCTGTAGGTTTCATGTGAGATGTCTGGGTCATGTCCAAACTCTCAGTTCAGAGTTACCTATAGAAACCCAAATAATTGTGGGTCTTACTGAGATGACACTTCAATTCTTAGCTGCCAAACCATCCTCCTTGTCTGAAGGTCAGGAAAATTCTTTGCAGTGAAATGAACAGAGGATTCAAAGACCAGGAAGTTTTTGTATCAATTTTAAGTCCGCAATGAAAGTTACAAAATGATAGGTCTATTTTAAAGCTAATCCCAGCTTTGATGCTCCTCATTGAGGGCATGTACAAAGAACCTTTGGTTGACTACAGAGCAGCTAATTTGAGGATACTCATATATCACACTACTTCTCCAAGGATTTTTGAAACTGACCCTTTATTGCCTCTTTTTATCTCTTAAAAGCTCATGTCACTACAGCCCTGGCAGAGTGTCACTGGGTAAAGCTTCCAGCACCCAGTAGCCTTTGGAAGAGCATTCCCATGGTAACACTTCAAATCCTGATGGCTACATCCTTTCAGCACAATAAGCTTAATATCAGATGCTTGAGCCATCTGTCCAGCTCCTCAATTAACACAGTTAGCTACTGAAACTTCAGCAATTACTGAAATCACACTGCAATCAAGGAACAAATCCACAACACAAAAGCAGGACAAAGGAAACCTTAAAGCCACATTCAAGCAGAGCTGGTATGAGTGAAAAGAGAAGGAGAACTACTTCATCAGAATTAAATGCAATTAGAACTTAATCTGGCCCATAATATCAGCCTCAAGTCCTCATTTGGACCTGTGAAGCAGCTGGAATCCTGTTCTCATTACTGTAAATGACTGTGTGGTGCAAGGAAACAGAAAACCAAACTCAGCACTTGTGTCCTCTATAAATAAACTTGAGAAACACCTTGGGACTGAGATGAAAGCAGAGCAGCCTAAGGCTCGGCCATGAGAAGCAAGATGCCCTTTTCTGCTAGCTTTGGACTTGAGGTAAATACCGTGCAGTCATCTGGATATATGAAAAACCTGGTGGATAAAAGTACACTGGGCAAAATCAAACCCGGGATCTGTGGATCTGGAGTGCAAATCATTGGGCTACAGCAGGCAAACAGGGGCCCAGAGGGGCCAGCAAACAGCACAGGTCAGTGGGGACAGCACCTGCAGGGAGTGGGGCACAGGAGGCAGCAGAGGAGCCGTGGGGAAGGGCAGGGCTGGGCTCTGGCTGCAGTGCCAGCCCTGAGCAGGTCTTGGCTGCTCTCCTGCAGGGCCAGGGGCATGGCCCCCCTCACCTGCCTGTAAATGCAGAGGTCTTCAACCAGTTCCCTGCACCACCCCAGTAGTCCTCAGAGAGACACAGGCGCTTCTAAAGCATGACTTATATGGCACTTTAGGTATTTACTGTAGAATAAGACAAATCATTCCCTATTTCCCTCATGGGCTATAAAAGCACTCTGAACACTCAGCTCAGGATCTCTGTACAGTGGATATCTAAATTAAGGCAGCAGAGCCCTACCTTGGAGTACTCTGGTGATTGTGTGAACTGTTTCCTTGGTTTACAGGGATCACAGATTTCATGGAACCAATGATGTTTTGTACTACAGCTGCAAGATCTGCACTGCTAAGCCCATGCTAAAGCATTACAAAAAGATGCTCAAGATCTTGCCCCACCAGAAACAGCAGCCTGTTACCACTCCTGAGCTCAGCGCAGCCTTCTGTTTGCAGCAAGAAAAATTCTGCTCCAAGCTATTAGAAAACAGTATGAAACTGTATGAAAACTGTATCAAAACAATAAGTTTATGTCAAAAGACATCGTGGTGACACTTGTCAGCAAAAGAAAGGCAAGGTACAAATGAATGCACTGGTAGCAGTTTGTCCCCTCACAGCAGGCACTGCTGCTTGGCATTTCATCTTTCAGCTCACGCTGGGTTTGATATTTAAGTGTCACTGCCAGCCCTGAGTATTTCAGGTAGTGCTTCTCTTTCTTGGATTTCATCCATTAAGGGAAGCAGTAAAGCCCACGTGTCTCCCCATACAGCTGCTTGTTTTGCAGTCTCACATCCCCAGAGCCTTCACCTGCAAGTGAGGAAAAGTTCACTTTGCAGAGAGCTGAGGGGTCTCCCCTCAATCAGCCTGGGCTTTTCCCTCAGGTCACTCCTCAGTCTGCTGCACAAATTCCATCTGACCCTACCAGGCCCTCTGTCTGTCCTGCAGCTTGCTGCATTACCTCCACCGGCAATCATGAGCCCATTAATCCCAAATCCACACGTGCTTAAGGCAATGTCCAGGAGCTGTCCTTTGTACAGAAAACTCAGAGCCGTGCCAGCCTCCAGCAGCTCCCCGAGCCAGGGGTCAGCTCTCCCCAGGGCCAGGGGTCAGCTCTCCCCCAGGGCCAGGGGTCAGTCCCCCCACACCCAGGGGTCAGCTCTCCCCCACACCCAGGGGTCAGTCCCTCCACACCCAGGGGTCAGCTCTCCCCACACCCAGGGGTCAGCTCTCCCCACACCCAGGGGTCAGTCCCTCCACACCCAGGGGTCAGTCCCCCCCACACCCAGGGGTCAGCTCTCCCCAGGGCCAGGGGTCAGTCCCCCCCCATCCAGGGGTCAGCTCTCCCCACACCCAGGGGTCAGTCCCTCCCCATCCAGGGGTCAGCTCTCCCCACACCCAGGGGTCAGCTCTCCCCAGGGCCAGGGGTCAGTCCCCCCCCCATCCAGGGGTCAGCTCTCCCCAGGGCCAGGGGTCAGCTCTCCCCACACCCAGGGGTCAGCTCTCCCCAGGGCCAGGGGTCAGTCCCTCCACACCCAGGGGTCAGCTCTCCCCACACCCAGGGGTCAGCTCTCCCCAGGGCCAGGGGTCAGTCCCTCCACACCCAGGGGTCAGTCCCCCCCCATCCAGGGGTCAGCTCTCCCCACACCCAGGGGTCAGTCCCTCCCCATCCAGGGGTCAGCTCTCCCCACACCCAGGGGTCAGCTCTCCCCAGGGCCAGGGGTCAGTCCCCCCCCCATCCAGGGGTCAGCTCTCCCCAGGGCCAGGGGTCAGCTCTCCCCACACCCAGGGGTCAGCTCTCCCCAGGGCCAGGGGTCAGTCCCTCCACACCCAGGGGTCAGCTCTCCCCACACCCAGGGGTCAGCTCTCCCCAGGGCCAGGGGTCAGTCCCTCCACACCCAGGGGTCAGTCCCCCCCCATCCAGGGGTCAGCTCTCCCCACACCCAGGGGTCAGCTCTCCCCAGGGCCAGGGGTCAGTCCCCCCACACCCAGGGGTCAGTCCCCCCACACCCAGGGGTCAGCTCTCCCCACACCCAGGGGTCAGCTCTCCCCACACCCAGGGGTCAGTCCCCCCACACCAGGGTCCAGCTCCTCCTCTCCCCGCGTGCTGTCCCCAGCAGGCTCTGTTCCCACCCCCAAGGCAGAGATGGTGACAAAAGGCAGACTCCAACCCAGATTCTCTAAGCTGACTGGCTGCCACCGAGATATTTATCTATTTAGAGCTGTTACTCTATTACCTTAAGAAAAGCATATAGTGGAGGAAATCCTGTTTCTCCTTAGAGGGATACAGGGGATTTTGATAGCACAAAACTCCCCTGTGTTCCTTGAAAGGCCATGTTGCTCTCTACTTCTCTGTTTGTGCTAGAGACTATTAAGTCTGCTCATTATTACAAAAGACATTTTTCTAGCTAGAGCCATTCACAGCACAACATTAATTTTCTCCTCATTTTGTATGGATGTATTGATTTGACTACAGCTACAACCCATGATGTGTTTTGGTGCTATTACATTCAAGTACTTGAAATAATATTGCCATGTAAAACAGAGCTATTAACTGCAGCCTAATATCTACCAGCCAGTGGTGTGTGATAGAAAAGCAGGAAACTATCCCAAAGGAAAAACTCAAAACATGTAAATATAGTTTAGTCATTCAAATAATTATAATTGTTTTCAATAACATTGAAATGCAACATTCAGATTATGAAGTTAATTCTCTGTACCCACTCATCCATGGGGTTTTCAGTTATTATAAACCCCAGCTATTACAAGGTTCTTTGTACAGCTGAACAGTAAATGAGCCATATGTGCCAGCCTGACCTTTTGTCACATTCTATTTATGAATTCAAGCCTTAAAACACTTATATCTAAAATCCATTTAATGTTGATATAACACTGTCTAGCTTCTTGCATCAGAGAGATATCCCATCTTTTACTCCTGTGTATCATCAATACTGGGACTCTGCTAATAAAAAACAAAACTATTTACCAGCTATTGCAGATCTTGGAGAAGTAACTTGGCCGGAGCCACTCTTCATTTTTGTTGTTTGAAATTGCAATATTGTAGTGCCTTTAACTCCTGCCAGCAATGCCAGCCACATTTCTGACTGAGAGAAACCATTTCCAATGAAAACCTGCATGTGGTTTGGGTCCACCCTGCTGCCCACAGGATTAGCTTTGCCTCTGAGTGCTTTCTGTGACTGCATCTTCCCAGGCAGAGATCTGTGCTGCTCCCCAGGGAGCCAGGAGGCCTCACTTGCTCTATCCTGCAAATCAGCTCTGAGTCTCTTGGGTCTAGTGGGGCATAGATGGATGAATAATTAATGCCCTCTCTTCATATCCAATTATATTTACCAGAGAGTGGTTTTTGCAGCTGGCATAGTGCTGGTGTTTGTTAGGAGTTTTTTGAATAACCAATACATGATTTAAATTTTATTTTCCCTTGCATTTTAACTGTGGCAATCACACCACCTGCAACTACCACTAAACGGAAAACAACAAACTGTTAATCCTGTGAAGGTCCATAACAATTCAGGGCCTCAGTTTTGAATTTATCTATCAGCAGATTGTTATTAAATCAGACAAACATATGTATACATTAAACACTTCAGTGACCCAGCATAGCCCTAGGAACTAAACCATGAACCAGTGCATGCACAAGCTTTATAACTCATTACCAAATTGTCCACAGGATACCAGAGGGCAGAGATCTGTTTGAATCTTCAGTAATTTTGCATTTCAAACTAGCTTGTTTGGAACCATTAAATTGTAGAAATTCTTATTTTGATCGGTTTTACTTCATAGTAAAAATTCCACTGTTAAAAATTTTTAAGACTGTTTTTAATACTTTAGTATTTTTGCACAGTTTTTTGAATTAAGATGAAGCCTATTGTTATTTAAGAAGTTTCCAGAACATTTTGTGAAAATATTAACTTTAATTTTTAAAGAAGTAAAAGGAAAGGTAAAAATTTCCATGATCTTTAAAATTATTCATTTTCAATTTTTCTGATATGAATCCAGTGTTATGATTTGCAAACCATAATAATAAACTCAGAACACTTGGGGTTGCCATTTCTGCCCTAATATCTAACTTTTATGGAAACTGGAGAGGCTCAGAGACTCCTTCAGTACCAAGCCATGACCTGGAAAAATTATTTTATGCTACTCAACTGATACAACAGGGTGCAGCAAAAATGTTAATTTGCATGGTCCTGACAGGCAAACAGCCCACTGAAGAGGAGGACATTCCCAACTTATTCCCCCTTCACGCAGCTCCTCTCGTGGTGTGCATTTCTGTCTTGCACTCTCGTCTCTTACCTACCCCTCTGATCCTCATTTTCTCTTTCAAAACCTCCATATTTGAGCCAAAAGAGGTGGGGAAAAGGCTGAAAGAATCAAAGCCATTCTGAGCACACTGACACCCCTGGCCGCAGGGGTCAGGAGCACCCAGCACAGCCTCTGCCTCAGTGGAATTGCTGCTGTGGCCAAACCCAAATTCTGCTGCAGCAGAAGGGGCTGGCAGCACCTGTTTGCCAGCAGAGACGCAGGGGCCATAACCAGAAGATAAATTAGACCATTGCAAGTGTAATGCTGATTGTAGTGTACCCCATTTGCCAATAAAACCCCCCATGCCTGAAAGCCAGAGAGCTGAGGAAATGTGCTGCAGGAGCTGCTGCAGTGTGAGTCACAATGAACCTGCAGTCATCAGGTGAACAGGGCCAAAGTTAACACAGACCAGGGGAAGCTGCTGGAGCACACTAAGCTCTCTGCAAAATGACAAAATAAGGGTGCCTAAATTGCACTGCAAATCTGATAGACTGCATGCTGGAAGCAAAGAAATTAGATGAGCAAGGGCTCATCTACATTGGAAAGTTTTACTGCCTTAATTAATCCAAAAACATAATTAAAGCTGTGAAATCTTTCTAGTGTGAATGCAATTTTACCGGTTAAATGAACAAGCACTTGGAGATCACTATGGTTCAGATATATCATTTACCCATCTGACTGTACCCTCCTCTGGCAGATTTTAATATACCCAGTTTTCTTCTACAGATGATCCTGGCTACCAATGTAAATTTCACAGAGAAGTTTCATACCACAGAGTAGTGCTGAAATCACACAAGTCTTTTAGATGATCAAAGACAAACTAATTCATGTTATTATTTATCATCTTTGCGGTAGTGTTGAAGTTATGTCACTTGTAAGGGTCATTCCTCTCACTCAATATATAAATATTCAGATTTTTTTTTTCCTGCTGAGCACTGAGGTACTAAACAAAGCCGTGAAAGTGATTTTGAGACTAAAAAGACAACTGGCATTCACACAAAAGTCACAGAGCATTTTATGTTGCTGGCAAATTTAGCAGAGAATCTTTCTGTTGCTTTGCATTCACTTTCCAACTGATCTATATCAAATCTCCATCCACAACAAATATACAATTAGCCCTGGCTTTTCTCTCCTTGTGCTCATCCGTTTATGTGTTAGTTGGGATCACCATAACAACATCTGCAGGACCTGAATGACCTCAGAGTATGGAGACCCCAATTCCCAAAAGGACTCTTGGGCCTTCGGCCGACTGTGGCTGCCATTACTTGATGCTGCTCAGCAGCTTCCTGAGTGAAAACACTCCAAGGAGCCTCAGTGGAGCAGCACCAGGCAGGAGTCCCAGCTGACCCCAGGAAATGCAATGGGAAGTCCCTCCTGTGTGGGCTCGGGGTGGCTGGGTGACACCCAGTGGCTTGGTGTCAGTCCCAGCTGACCGCAGGAAATAATGAAATGGGAAATGAAATGGGAAATGCAATGGGAAATGCAATGGGATGTCCCTCCTGTGTGGGCTCAGGGTGGCCAGTGGCTGGGTGTCACTCAGACTTGGCTCAGTGCTGCTGCCTCATCACTGGGCTGCCAAGGCAGAGTGCACCTCTGACCACTGTGATCCTGCAGGCTCGTGCTTAATGGGAAGGAACCGTCAAATAGCAGGCAAAGTGAGTTTTCCATCTCTGATCAGGACTGGGTGACCTTCTCCCTTGCAGAGCTGAATTCCTAATCAGCAGAACGTTTGGTGTCTCTTCCCTCCTGAGCCAACTGGCACACGGGGCTCGATCAGATAAAAGCACTCAGCTGTCATGTTCTGCTGGAAAAAAGCTGCCTCCTGCTATTCAGGTGCTGAGCAATATTGATGGATGTCAATCAGTCTCAGACTGCAGCATGGCCAAGGGAGATTGTGCTTTTGCACTCGTGCTCACCTGGGGCGATGAAAGCTGCCAGCACCCTGGGAAAATTCATCTATACTTTACACAATCTGGGTTTCATACACTGTGTTTAGTATCACATCAAAATTCCATTCTGATTTGCTTTTTACTGATGTCAAATTAAGTAGCTTTTTAAAAGTTGTCTCTCTAAATATATCAATATATAGACAAACATATGAACAGACACAGGAGTGTGGATATGCTCTTGAAAATGGAAGGACAAAGCGATTCCTCTGTGAAGTGTCAGCTGCAATTTGTAATCAATGACACAGTATGTCACATTAACTGCTTCATTCCAAGTAGTCCTAAGGAAATATAAAGATTTTTCATCTAAAAAAGCTTTATCAGGGCAGAGGACATTCAGCAGTCTAAGTAAACTAATTCAAGCAATGAAGGACAAATAATTCCTCACTTCTAATACAATTTTGAAGATTGTTTATGCTGACAGTATATACTGAGCTATAATGAGAAGCTTAGAGCTTCTTGCTAGAGCACAGTGCATTCAGAAATCGAAATTGTTAAACAGAGTATGTTAGGAATCGATGCATTCACGTTCACCAACTGTCATGTAGAGACAGCAGGACACTACAGAAGTAGCACCTTGACCAGAAACTGCTCTACCCTCAAAAAAAAAAAAAAGGGGGAAGAGGTATGATACAGTTCTCTTTGTGGAGAACATGGAAATTACAGAAATGTTTAACTCAAACCTACTTAAATTCCTCTTGATACTTGTTATTGAGTTACTACCGGTATGCTTTAAAAATTAAAATGTATGAAATTTGAAATATAACTTGAAATACAGTTTATTTTGCAGCAATCTAAGTATTTCATTCTGCACTAATAAAACTAGATATTGCTGAAATCTGGTTTTGAAAAAAATTATGTCTCTGGTATTTGACGGCTTATTCCAACTTGATAGAGGAGTTTTCCAATAGAGGAGTCAAACCCCAGCTCTATCTGGATCCTCTTTAGCCCAGCTTTAATAAATAGTGACAGAAATGAAATGTACAACTTTGGGACAGTTGCAACTCACACAGAACTATTTGAGAATATGAATAGCTGCTTTTTGTGGTTACAGGGAGATGAATCAAAACAGACAAAAAACTTTCTCAAAATTTAGTCCCCCCACCTCCACAGTATTTTTCAACTTTTCCAAAACCTTTTGCCAAGGTTGGAATAGGTCAAAACTGTTATCCTCAATTATTTGATGTGCCTAAACTTGTGCAGTAGAAAAGCAATTAAGAGTGAGTGAAGAGAGAGTCCAGTTAGTGCCACGGCAGCATCAGTGGGGGCTGTGCTCCAGCCCAATTAGGGTCTGCTGGCCCTCAGAGGGCCCTGCCCAGCCTCACTGACAGCCTCATTACTGCCATCAGCAAATTAATTGGCATGGGGTTCACTTGCACAAAATGAAGGGCTTGAAAAGGTCTGTTTTGCACATTACAGCAAAGTCGAGGTCTCTCAAAGGTTTTTGTGACTGTGTAGATGAAAGGACAGACAGAAGGAAAATCCAGCCTGAGAAATGAGTGCTCAGGGTTCGAGGTTAGGCTGTCTCTGACTCAAACTGCTTTCCTCAAATAAAGGCTTTCTGCATCTTCCTCCAATTTCTGTCCATCTGGCACGGATCTCTCTGGTTTTCACCAGAAATCCCATACTTGAACGGAGAGGCCTCCTTGAATCTAAATTTTCAGAACATATCTATGTTCCCTCTAAATCACTAAAAACTTCCCAATCAACCTTTTAAAGTGAGGAAGGATGCAAGAAACACTGCAGAAGTGGACAGTGAAGCAGTAAATTAACACAGGATGGTACAGACTCACTTAAGTGATATGTGGTACTGCCATAAATCAGCACAAGCTGATTGAAGGAACACAATCATTAGGATGAATCCTGGGCTATGCATAGCATCTGTGTTTTACACACAGCTGGTGCCTCAAATGGCAGAAAACCAAACCATAACATCACTATCTTCTGTGGGGAATAAACAACAAAATAACACGAGTTTCAAAAACTCAGAAACTTTGTCCAAGATCACTGAGAGGATTTAACTAAATATAGTCATGAAATGGCATTTGCTGGTGTTAAAAACAAAAAAAAAAATTGCAATATTAGTACACTAACATTGTCAAGCTCAGAAAAAAAAAAATCTGTGAAGAAAAGTGTCAGTTTTCAAAAATTTCTCCTTGGTTTCCCTGTAAATTATTTTAAAAGCCCTACTACCCTTTATTCTTCAGTTTCTCTGTGGCTGTTAAGACAAGTAATAACTCCCTCTTTAAAAACTTCAATAAATAATTGAATCAGATACCAAAATTTCTTTCATAAGCCCCAAAAGTGGGTCCATTTCCATCCTAAGCATTGCTGCCAAAACTGAGAAAGGTTTTGGTGTACTTGAAGGATGCAGGGCCATTGGAAGAAGATTTTTTCATTTAACTAATCTTCCTCTGTAGTCAAAAAACAGAGATAGAGACTGCCATCCCACATTTTCATTCTCAGAAATCAGTTCACTCTGGTTGTCAGCTTTTCCCCCAGATTCTGACCACAAAAGTGAATGCATTTCCATCAATGTATGAGATACTGAAATTGAAATATTATAAAATATATTAATAAAACATGGTAGAAAATAAGTCTGGAAATGCCATCAAGTCACACAATCCATCCTTTTTTCAAGAAAAGTCTGAACCCTGTATTTCTTGACAGAAGCTTTCCAAACAATTAGTTAGAAAATTCCGTGATTGAAATTCTGCTTTCTTCCCAAGCCATGTGGTCCTATAGTTCTCTTTAACTGACAACTGAGACAGCTAAAGCAGCTAATACAATTTAATTGACTTAGGGTTGGCAAGTCTCCAAAATAATGAAGAAATAATGAGAAAGCTTGGAAAAAACCACTCCTTTTCCCTCTTCCTTGAAAATAAATCCAAGACAAAACTCAATGAGGATTTATTATGTGTACACAAGGAAGTTTAGTGTCCCATTATCTTAAAAGCACTGATGAAATTTAATGTATTTACTCCTCAAAATAGCTTTGAAAATCCCAATTCAAAAGAATGAGAGTTGCCTGTTGATTAAAGGAACCATTTGTTTTAACAATATTGATTGTGTATTAACTTAATCCACGCACTTTCCTTCAGCTGGAAGGTGTGCCAGGTGTGGAGGACAAACATCAATGAGCTTTTCAAGGAGTGTCACAGGCAAAGCTGCTGGGATAGACCAGCTATACATCACATTAACAATGAAGCTTCAGAAGTTGCTCAAGGAGGGTTTTAACAGGAAAGCAGGGTGGAAATGCACAGAGGAGGATTAATCACTCACACAATGTATTACAGAAATTGCTACTTAATATTAAACTGGCCCCAACCTTTAAACATTCCATCTAGAACATTTCCTACAGAAGGGTGAGTTTCAGCTCCTGATCCTTCATGGGTTGTTTGGAGCTAATCTTACATGTTTGCTTACTGAGATTGGGGCATTTTATTTTTCAAACCATTTTTTTTTTTTTATTTAGCACATATGACCCTTTCTTTAATGTCATGAAATCGTGCATTGCATTGGTTTTAGGAGTAATATGCATTAAGCATTAAGTAACTGGAATGTCAATCATTGTTTAGCTGCTTTTCCCCTTTGCTCAAGTCTTAAACCCAATGCACAAATTTGCATTGGCAATGAAATAGCAAAAAAAGTGAAATAGTTTTAATAAATTATTCTGAAAGATATTAGATAGAGGTCAATTCCCAATTCTTTTGAACTCCATCACAGAACTCTCATTTAATTTTCTGGGAATAGAATTTGGCCCCAGTCGCTTATAAAATGGGATTAAACTTCTGGCTTTCTTCCCAGAACCTGAAATGAAAGTACACCAATGAAAATCTGCAGAATCATAAAACAGAGCTTCCTAAATAAGGGAAAGCCTTATATGCAGCTTTATGAAACAGATTTTTTTAGTTCCTTAGATTGCCACCTTCAACATGAGCCAGCTTATCCTGTTATTCATAAATTGATTACAATACCTGAAGTTAGAAGCAATTTCTTGAACTTGCCTTGAACCAGTGGGCTTTCCAAATTTAAATGTTTTTCAGCATGCATTTAAAATTGAAGAGTATGAGCAGCTATCATTTCTGTAAGACCATAATAAAGGTCAAACATTTATTAGACTGAAAGCGACATTAATACCTCCTGAATTCTTATTAGAGGAGGTCCATCATGGTATCATTTTCTTGGAGAGTAATAGGTCAGCTGTCAAATCTATCACCATGTCTGTGTCTGTTTTCCTACTCACAAGTCAAAGAGAACAGAAGGGATTCAAGGAAATACACTTCTCAAAAGCACCAGTTTGACAGTTTTAATTAAAGACACAAATTCAAACATATGGAAATCCATTACCTGGAAAGCCTAGAGCTGATTCTTCATTCTACAATGACTCAAAGAAATTGAACTTCAATATAGGACTGCACAGGCCATTTGCATTGTTACATAGCTACCAACTCAAGAAATTACTTAACCCAAAACATATGGAAGGCTAGATTTCAGCTGGGGCTGGCTTCTTACCCAAGAGGATTAAAGAATCCCCCTCGTGGCATGACATCCTGGCCTTACCTGAGCAGGTTCCTGAGAGGAGTTGTGGCTTCCACTCCAGGGCTGGGACAGGCAGACACCTGGCTTCACCCACCTTCCACTCCCAAAGAGCTGCGTGGGAGCCCAGGCACCTGACCCAGCCCTGCTCACAGGCCAGGAGCTCTGGCATTCCCCATTTGTGGGAGAAATGGTGAGTAAACGCTGAGACAAGGATCAGGTGTGCAACTCCTTCCAGGAGACAGGGATGCACTAATGCTCCTCTGACAGCTGGGTACCTCAGTGCATCATCTTTGGTTAATAGATTAGCATATGCTCTTAAAAACATATTTACAATGTGAGAAATGCAATAAAATGAAAAATGGAGCGAAAAGAAAGACATATTTTATCTAATGTAGTCACGCTTCTGCTTTTAAATGTCAGTGAGAGCTACCCAAGTTACTTGTGTTTTATGTATTTGTGCATATTGGTTTAAGAAGATCATAAAATTGCCCAAGTGGAAAGTAGATCATTTTAACTGCAGAGGGCAAGTCAAGCAAGGGAAGAAAAAGAATATGGAGGAAGCTACTCCTGTGTTACTTGTCATTAGGAAGTAAATGAATATTTCTTTTAAACCAGAATAAGAGGCAGAAAACCTTACAAGATAACAATCCATTATTAAAATACAATGCGTGAAGGAGGGAGGGAGAAAGGAAAAGAGAGAGAAGAGAGAGAAAGGAGGCATCAGAATCTCTAAGTATCAACAGATAACAAAAAATACAGGGTAGCCAGGGAAAATCAGGAATAATTTCCATAAACTTATCCAATTTTACACGCAGGATAATTCAGTGATCGTCTGTGCCACAGGCAGGATAGTTAAAAAATATGAAAGCAGTGAGAACAGTCAACATTCACAGAAAAATAAGCTCACGTGATTTAAACAGGCCTCTCTTTTCTATTTGCTGTTTGGTAAACAGGCATTTCTGGTGAGCACTGCCCAGAATGAACTGTGTTCCAAGGTCTGCAGAGGAACAACACTGATTTTTACCAAGAGGGGCAGAGGGAGCCTTCCTGTCTCTAACAGAATGTTTTGGACACGAATAATTTCTCATACTAGTCTAAAATACATTTGTCAGGGATGCAGCTTCCACAGGTAGAGTAAAATTGATAAAAGACTAATAATCTGACGCAATTAAAGAGGGAGAACAGACAATCCCAGCAGTATGCGTGTAATTGCAGCAGTATCTCCTTCCCTGAAGCACTCTGCTAGCACCCACACGTAAGCTGGGAACACAAGTAATTCTTTTTTTAGCTGTTAGATGTAGCATGTTTGGCATCCTCCAGGTTTTATCCAGTCCTGTAAGGCCACTAAACCCTTCTGCATGTAGTGCATATTAACATTATGTATTTAGGAACAGCATTTCCTGGTTTTAGCTGCTTCCTAAAAGATTGGAGAAGACTATGTCATGTATTCAAAAATCCATTATTAACTTCATATTAGCATTTTGAGTCTCTAAGGAAGTAGAAGTTGTTGCAGGTTTCCCACAAAGAATCTACTTTCAGTAATGAGGAGCGGAACTCTGACATCTGTCAGCTGAGTAAATTCCACTGTTTTGTAAATATTGATCAAACAATCATGGCTAATGATACAACTCTAAGTGAATTAGACAAATGTTCCCACATGGCCATCAATTTAATTCCCAGACTAAATTAGCTTCTTTTGTAAAGCAAAACCCTTTTAAGGAAGATAAATTGTTCAGTGACATCAACGTCCATTTCAATTATGGCTTTATTCTGGTGGAGGCTGTTCTGCATAATACACCTGCTGTTCACCTGGTTGTGCTGTAAGAAAATACAGTGGGAACCACATGACACTAACCTTGAACATTTATTTCCCACTTTTCTAAAATATGGGATAGCTGCTGTAAATGATACACAGCAGTTATTACTTTTCTCTGCACCAGCCCACACAGTCGGCTGAGCTGAAACCACCATTATTAGAAAATACACAGATTTAATTCACCTTAGCACAACTGTGTGTCAGAACTTCACTGGAGATAAGAGCTGACACCTGAACATGAACGAGGCGAAGATGGGGAGCCAGAATGCACCAAAAGGATACTTGCAAACGGGCAGAAAACCCTTCTTAAAGCCCGACTAATTATCTCTCAGAAGTAATTAATGCATCACTCTCTAGCCTGCATCAGTGCAGACAAAGCTGCCTGAGGTTCAGCTCTGCTGGCCCCAGGAAGGCAAGAAGGGAGGGGAGAGGAAGGGGGGGTCAAACTGGTCCCAAAAAAACCAGGGACCCCTTCTCAAACCTGCTGTATCTTCAGGTCTGAAATACTGCTCAGTGAAGGAGGGAGCAGCTCCCCACTGGCCTCTGTGGACTTTTGAAAGCATATGGAATGTGTAATGCCTTTTTATTGCTGTATTTTAGTCTTTATTGGCAGCAATTCATTAGTTTTGAGAGACTAGAAAGGCTCCTTAAAATGAATCTCAACCAAAGTGCCCTTTATTTGCAAGCAGTTTATTTCAAAATGTTTCAGTTAAAATAAACTGGGGTTTTTTTGTAAACATTATTACATTTCAAACTCAATTTTGGGACAAAATTACTATTAACTTTCTCTCCCTGGTCTCTTTTCATTGATACATTCTAGTAGCTTTCAGTGGATGGAAAGAAAGACCCGAGTAGTTAGTTATTCAAAATGATAAGTACTCTTCCCCCCACAAGAAAGACAACTGCTGTTTAAATGATCTTTTCTCACACGGGGAAAGAAAAAGCTTTAGCGCAGCTCTGTACAAATATGGGCTGCCCACAGGGCAGAAGCAGCGCACAGCATGAGGCTCAAAGCCCTGCTGTTACATTATGCAAAAGCAAACAGTAAAAGAGGAAGAGGTTATAGAGGCAATTTGGTGTTGCATTTAGAGGTTAATAAAGATCTTTTTTGAGGAGAAGGTCAGCTTTTTAGGATATTCAGGTGGCTAACTCAATAGAGTGCCTAAATGTCTTTAAATCCCACACGGTGCTCATTCTGACAATTCAGTTTCAAGAACCGTGATGTTATCAGAACAATGAAACAAGTCATGTTTAGTCTGTGAGAAAATTTGTGTTTCTTTTTCTCAAATTGCTCTGTATCTTTCTCTATATTTGACCCCATTTTGAAAAGGCAGAATTCAGGGATGTGTTTGAATAAGAAAGAATGCCCACATATCCTGAGCTGGGAGGGAGCCACAGGGACCATCCCACGCACCTGGAGCGCCCCAGGGACGGGGCCGTGCCTGGGAGCACCGGCTGCTCGCACCACGCTCTCCAGAGCAGTGTGGGCATTCCCAGTGCGCAGCCCAGCCACCCCGGCAGCGACCGGCACTTGTCCTGACAGCAAAACATCTCTGTTAACACCGCATCTCAGCCGAGGGCATGACAGGAGTCCCTCGGCGGGGCTGCTCTGCTGGCAGCTCCTGCCGTGGCATTCCTGAGCAGACCGCCCAACTGCACCGTGGCTGCTCCCTGCAGGGCCGTTGAGAGGAGAATGCACCAGAAGTTCCAAAGCATGATTGTGAATTATTGATGGCCACCCCAGGGCTGGCCAGAAAATGGAACATCTCCTCCATGACTCATTCCAAAAGTTATTTTCATTCTTAGTTCAAATGAAAATCAATGAATCAAAATGAATTGTACAAATTCACGCAAACATTTCCTTATAATAAACATGTTCCTATGAATCATTTAAATGAAAGTTTTTCCAGGAAGAGATGGATCATTTTGTAAACAGCTGTTATCTGGGAAACAGGTGCTGATGTGTGATCACACACATTCAGATCATGGAGAACAGGATGAAACAGTTGCTTCTCCAGAGTGCCAATCTCAGGAGCAATTATTCAAATGAAATAATTCCCTATGTGGCTTTTAAAAGGTTTACTTTTAATTTCTTCCAGGCATCAGTGCAGAAACCCCTCTCCCTCACTGCCTGCCCGTACACATCACCCCAAACACAAACCCCCAGTTAATCAATATTGCTTCCTGACCAACAGGAGATTTAAGACATTACTGATGAGGTTGTTCTTTAATATAATGTAGGAATTAATTTTAAGGCAATAATTTGTTTTCCTTTTAATTTTTCATACCTCCAATGTACTAAAGCACTTTGGATATATGGACTTCTTTATATCTCTTAAATTGAGCTGACAGTACTAATCACCAATTCAATATTTAATCTGAATGAAGGACTGTGTAATAGTTGGTGTAAGAAATGGTGTACAGGCAAACATTCTCTTTTGGATGGCTTCTTTGGGCTCATTACTGTTTGTCTTTTCTCTGAACTGGGTCACTCTCTGACTCATTAATTGTCTTCTGAGATTTGACCCATTTTTCTGAGTAGTCCTCTAAGACCTCTCAAAAAGGGATGAAAGCAATCCAAAGTGCTGGCATGGGCTTTTTTGGGTTGCCTGAATAATCCGAACAGTTATCTGAATAATCAGGAAGAGCTGAATCAAGCCTGGCAGTAGGAGGGTCCACAGGGGAAGACAGAGCTCAGCTTCGGGGGAGGTTCCAAAGACCCTGAGGGAGGGTGGGGCGGCCAGCCCTGTGCAGCTCTGCCCAGGCCCGGCCTGGCAAGGGGCACAGCCCCTACACTCCTGCCTTTCACTATGTGGAGATGGAGGCAAGGACTCCAAAGCCTTTTCTCATGAAAAGTTGCCATAACGCTTTCCTTCCTCAGAGTGCAAAGAATCCAGGAGAAACAGCAGCCTGGCCCGACTTTGAGCAAAAACAAGCACACTAATACTCTTAATTCTGAAAATTGACTGCTGCAGTTAATACACTTAGTTTCTGTTTAATCTCATCAGTGAATAGTACGCTAAAAAGAAAATTTAAAAGGGGCAATTTTGCTTGATTAAGTGAATTGTCAAAAGTAAATCAGAATAATTGAAGAAATTGAAAAGGCAAAATAACGTCACTAGTTTGTTAGTATGGGAAATACTTTACAGTGTCCTCTCCTGGGGCCTGTTGCACTTACTATGGATTAGCTGCTTATTGCATAAACTATATGTCTGAGTTTATCCAAATTTTCTCTCATCCATAAATTCATCATTAAAGCCAATTATGTATCTTACAGGAAGTATTTTGTGGGATTTTTTTTGCCACTAACTTCATTGAACAGCAAGATAGGTATTTCTGCTTGCTTTTACCTAGCTGACATGGGCAAACATCTCTTTTTAAATTCCACTGTGGTATTTGCAAGAAAACATATCTGCTCTTTCAGAAATGAAACCTCATGTCCTAAGACAGCTAGATAGATATAGATGTAAACAAGGAATCTGAGTCACCGAGAAATAGAAAAAACCAATTCAATACCAGGAAAAGGTCTCTATTTGTGGGAAAAGGCAATGCTGGTTTGAGATATGCAAAATGATACAGTCATAAATTCTCAGGGCTTTATGCTTCAAATATTGAGTCTAGAAGATTCAAGATCCAATTCAGTGTCTCTTTTTTTTTCTTTTCTAAGAAAGCTACATTTCCTGCCACAATTTCAGATTACTGGTATTTGTCTCACTGTCATAAAACAAAAGTTTCCACATACTCTTTCTACTTTTTTATGAGCAAACATTTCATTGTTTCAGTACCGGGTTCAAGTCTAGTGGAAATTCAAATAACATCGGCTGGATAACTCAAGAGCAGCCAGATGCAGCAAGAATCTCCACCAGACACTCCTTTCCCCAGAGACATTGCAATAAGCAATGGCCTTTTCTGGCTGCAGACATCTTAGTATCTGATTAAATCTGGGAAAATATAGATGGTTGTACACATTAAATGCCTCACAAGTATGTAAGCTAAAACAAAACTGGAATCCTTGTTCATTGTAATTACTTCTTCCCACATAAATCAGTCTTGTCTCTCAGTCTTTAAAGGCCCCTTCTAGAAATTGGAACAATTTTAGTTACCACTATTTTCCCCTACTGCTAAGGTGGCTGGAATCAAGAGTTTAAACTGCACAACTGCTAGGAGCTGGCTTAGCATCAGACATAATTCCAGCAGTGCTTTCGTGTTAATTAGTATTTACAATTAAACACATGGCTACTGAACACCACACTGTGATTGGTCCCTTGAATGATGCTTAGAGCTGCATTTATTTTATAACAGGAAAGCATCAATGCTTTGTAGTCACAACTGGCAGTGGAGAAAACAGCAATCCCAAATATACAAAACGTTAATACCTTTTAGTAACTGTAGCTCTGATGAACATGCAACCTTTTCTGAATTTAGATATGGATCCAGGTCACATAGCTGGCCTAAATTACTATAATGGGTCCAATTAAAACTCCATGTCCAAACATCTGCAGCTCCTCAAAACATGATCTAATGAACCACGCGCAGTGCAGCAGGTCATGGCAGAATCAGAAGGGCTGAATATCTATGAGTGCTCTGTAGAGATAGAGTTGTTATTTTGATCTTTAAAACAGATGACCAATAATGTTTTCAGAACCAATTGTATAAAAGCACGGAGTGATTGAAATGAACAATGTAAATTTTTCAAAAGCATAAGGAAAATTACTGGGAAGCTATGCTGTGATAGCAAAATTAAACTCCATCAACTGGTGTTTTGAATAATGAAAGAAATTCAGTTTTGGCTTAGAGTTCAGCATTTAAATAAATGTCAAGGGGGAAGAAAGGGTGGGATCAAAGTCAAAGAAATTCTGGACTTCGTTACATCTTACTTGATCTTTGTCTATAGCAGAAAGCACGTGCAAGACACTTCAATGTCTTTTCACTTCTGCAGCAGAAAATCAAAGAAAATAAAGCCCAAATACAACATAAAGTAACCGGGAAATTTATCTGAATCTTTCTCCTATGAATCTGTTAAAAAAGAAAAAGAAAAATCCTCATGGGATAAAGCAGAATGGCAGATCTCACCCTCAGTGAGCTAGACCAGAAAGAAAGCCCAAATATGTCTCATACAAAATTCATCTGGGTTAAGCATCGGGGGTCTGAATAAGAGCCAGTCAAGGAGGAGAATTTAAAACAGGACAAAAAAATAAAGCAAAAATCTCCTGACAAGTTAGTGTAGCAGAGTTGTCCAGATTTGTGAGACATTTGTTCAACACGAATAACAAAAAGCACATAGCAATGGCTTTTGTAGGACCCTGGGATTAGGAGTGGGAATTTCCAGGGATATTCCAGAACTGTGTCTGTGTCTAGAACTGACTAGAACAATTCTTCAGCTCTGCAGTGAAACAAGGGGAGCAACAATCACGAAATCACAGCTGTACTCTTTTTGCGGTAAAAGGTATTTCATTGCCTTAGTGAAACAATTACATTTGGCAGCTGCTGCACTTGCCTCTAAGAAATATTGGAAATGCCACCACAATCATTAAGAAAAGTTCAGGATCAAGTGACATATCAGTTTATGGCAACATCTGTTTTGGTAGGAGCTGAAGGAGTGATGGAAGGGGAAAATAAGAGCTACATCACACATATGCACTGAATTTCTGCTTGCAGAAGTGATTTGTGGAGTCCCTGGGAAAGCCAGAGCAGCAGTGAGTGTCACTGCATGGTCACCAGGATACCCTTTACACATCCCACCAGTGCGGGACCTGCACTGCTCAGGCCTCAGAGCCACCTGGCTCACCTGTACAGAACCTTCTGGGGCTGAGGTGGCTGCATTGGGTCTGGAGCCGGGGCTGTGGGTCTGTGCAGCTCCCGGGCCTGGCTGCCCGTCCCTTCCCAGCTCACCGGGAGGAGAAGGCTTTGCCCAGCTCCCCTTTCTGGGAGAGCCCCCAGGAGCAGCCCGGGAGGGAACATCCCTGCCAGGGATGCGCCTTGTGTCATGGTGGAGAAAAAAAAATCAATGCTAATTGCATATGTTTTCAAAAATACTCTAAATTACTCTATAAAAGATATGCCTCAAGAAATAGGTCCTTTCATGCATATTAATAGAGTAAGAGAAGTTGTTTGGGTTTACTACTTCCTAATTCTGTGTGTTTCCTGGTGAAATCTTTGCAATGGCTCTTTGTACAAGCTGATCACAGGCACTTGTCCTGCCAGACTACAGAAAGATACAAAGAAAAGAAAAGATAGAGGACAAAACCTCACTTTAAGATTAACCACTAATGAAAATCAGACCTGTGACACCAACCCTTGCCAGCATTCCTGAAAGCAAAAGAAATGAGGCAGCTTCTAATGCATGACCTGGTGACAGAATAAAGAAAACCCAGATGAGGAGAGGTTCTAGCCAAGAGCTCCATTCCTGAGATTTTACAAGAGAAGATGTTAGAGAGCAGCATCCAGGATAGCACCACCAGCACTGCAGAGCAGCTGCTCTGAGAAAGATAAAACCACAGTATTAATGATAATTGCAGTTCTGTACTTTCGTAGAGGAAACAGTTCTTCAATATCATCTGGGATTTGAGTTAGAAGCTCCAATTAAGAAGGCAGAGACCTCACAAACGAAACAAACCTCACCTTTAGAATACCTGAGTGTCCTGGACAGTTATCGCCATATGTGAGATATATTATATTAGCTGTATTAGGTACTTGATGTTCCTGAGAAGCATGACATGCTCTCACTTTCTCTGAATGAATCAAAATGCACGATTCTTTCTCCCTTGGCTGTGACCAGTGATCACAGACATGACACAGGAATCCCCACAGGTGTGGAAAGTCAGCAGGAACTGTTAATCAAACACTTGCAATGTCTCCTGAAGCATTGTACGATTGCACATTGTGTACACAACCAGTACCCTGAACCTTACCTGCCTTTAGCAAGAGCTCACAGCTCTCCACTTCCTCATCCACGCAACCAAAATGAATTTCTTTTGACCCCAGCACCCAGCCACTGAAACTCACTCTCCCACTGAGCACTGCCTTATTGAGAAGACAGGAGGAAAATTAAAAGCCGTGTATAAGAGTTAAAAATCTAGATTTTAGACATAAATCTAAATTCTTTATCTATCTTTACAACTCTAGGACCCACTTAAAATGAAACTTAGAACACAAGAACCCTTATCTAAGGCTCTCCTCCCTCCCATTTGTAGTGGAAGCAGGTATTGTCTTCAATTGTGTGAGCATGTCAGCAAAAATTATGCGCCTGTAAACTGCTAGAGATAATAAAAGTCATTCTTACAAACTGATTTTTGCTGACATCCAACAAAGAAATAACAAATATGTATTAGAGATTCTTCAGCTACAAATGAAAGTTTGTGCATAGAATGGGCTGCTGTTCACAGCTATAAAATTGCGCTCTTTTAACCTTACTAAGGAGATTAATTAAAATCAGTAGAAGAGAAAAAGTCAGTGTAAAGACTATGTTCATAAATGGCATAAATCTGAATTTTTCAGGACAAAGACTTGACATGTCTTTGCCTTCCTTGCCTCTTTCTCCAACACAAAGAACATTTTCCCCTGTAAATTTCCGTTATCCGAGAGTGAAAATTAACATTTCCAGACCATCATTAACAAAGAATTTTGAAACACTAAAAAAAATTCAATTTGTTTCAGTCTTTGCTTTAAAGTCCCCCAAAACAGGAATTGCTCTCAAAGGTGCAATCACAAGTATTTCATCAGAACACAGCTGGCAGTCACAAAGACTCACAGCTAACAGAGGAGATGCCAGCCTCAAGAACGGCCACACCAGCGAACTTGCATTTGTGCTTACTTGGGTAAAGGGGAAAAACACTCAAATTCCTCCAAGAACGTTTGTCAAAAAATTCTCTATCATGTTTCACGTAAATGTAATTCTAAACAAGCAAACAATGGCAAGAAGGCAGCATTGGCTGGGTGGGTGGCTACAAGGCAGGAGTGTCTGACATAAGCTCTGTTTTCCTGCAGCCTTGTCTGGAATAAATTGTGCAAGAGACTTGTTTGATTTCAGAAAAGCTGCTCAGTGTCACTGAGAGGCAGGGCTGTGATGCTGTTCTGTGCTTCCCTTTCCCCCAGCAGGTTCTGCCAGGACCCCAGTGCCCGTGAGCAGTGGTGGCCAGGGATAAACTTTACCCAGAAACTGGAATGAGAGAAGGACAGCGATGGAAGAGTTGTGCTGGGGCTGGTGCTGGGGGGCTCCTGCAGGCTGAGGCCAGGCTGCTGCAGCCCCCAGCTGGGACACCATCCCCTCCAGCTCACCTTGGAGAAGAGCAAGAGCTGGAAACCAATCATCCGTCCTTCACTGAAGAGCTGTGTCAATTAAAATAAACTTCATAACGAGAGAAACTCAGATAAAATGTGTCATCCCATTTCCCTTGAAATATAAGGATTAAAAAGGAGAAATAATGAGACAAATTATAAAAATAAGCTAGTCTGCCAGTGAAGGGAACAAATGGAAATTAAATATCTGCCTATAAAAAGGCATACTAAAGCATACTGGAAAGTAAATAGATGCTTGGGGAATATGAAAGCTGTGTGATTAGAAAGGAGAAAAGTGCTTTAACTTGTATCAAAAAAATGCTAATAATCAAAATGACATTGAGAAATTAGAGCAGTGGAAAGAGAGCACATCACAGGCAATTTTAAATGTAAATTCCCTGCAAATGCAAGAAAACCCTGCAGATACTCCAAAGGCAATCAGAGAGCAAAATCTAAATTACAAAAGCTATAGATGAGAACCTCAGATGTTCAGCACACATATATAAATCCTCATATATAAAAACACTGCTGCATGCAATTCTAATATTTCTTAATTCCTCATCTGAAAACAGACATGCAGTGTGTGGCACAATGGGTGCAAGTTCAGTGTCCCGTAGCCAAAAGGTCTGGAGTGCAGCTGTGCAGAACGCTGATCCCAGGGCCTGAGTGCAAGGTCTGTCCTTCTGGGGAAATGCAGGAGCCTCCCGAGGGCCGAGCAGGATTTAACTGAGAGAGGCAGAGACCTGTGAGCATTTCTCTCCTTCCATCCTTCCTGCTGGGAGGAAACTCTGACCCTGAGAGCTGTGGCCCTGCAGCCTGTCCTGCTCTCTCTTTTTCCACTTGGTAACTGTGAGAAGCATGGCTTAGAATACATTATTCGTATCTAAGACTACACAGTAACTGCATAAATGACATTTATCACTGCTATCTAAACTGGCTAGGAAACCAAGAGTTCTGTATGTAAAATTGAGCACATCCATTCATACCTACATGCATACATATGTATCTATAAAATGTCTGTGCACAGGTAAATTGGCTATATAAACATTTGAAGAAATGTTTGAAAAATACCATTTCTGATTCCCTTAAATCTCATCCCCACTTTTTTACCTTTCTATCCATAATCCATCTTTCAGAAGAAACCCTTTAAGACAAGAAACCCTTAAAGGCAATTTATTCTTCAATAACGTTTAAAAACTCCTAAAAGTGAGGCAATTAACAAAATTATACCAAAAGTGGGTGACAAAGAACTTGAGCAACTGTTAAAAAGTGAACTAGAACTAGGTTAGTACAAGAAAAAATACTCATGGCTTAGATACTGGACTAGAATTAAGAAAATTTAATGCAGTTCTCAAGTCCTCCACAGATATAAGGAATGACCTTTGGACAATCACTGTGTTTGAAGCCCCCTTTATGAAACAGGATGGCATTAATACTGACTCTGACTTTGAGGCTGTCTTGTCTGCTTAATTGTAAGAACACTGAGTGAAAGGTGACTTGTTCTTTGTAAATTGAGCCTCAAGCATTTCCTCTTTCTCCAAAAAGTTAAAGAATATCATTGAAAAGGCCTTCTATACTGCAAGTTACCAGCACATAAAGAGGAAAATCATGTCAAATTATAGTTAACAAATAAATCTAAAGGACAAAATCTTAAAGACAGATTTTATTCCCAAACCATGGCTTGAAAAATGTTTGGAAAATGCAGGCTTCCCAGAAGGCATTTGCTGTATTTCAGGGATAGTCATTTGTCCAGATAGCAGAGGAAGTTACTGGAGGCATAGATTTGATTCTAACTCATGAGGAGAAGCTAAGTAAGAATTTGCAAGTAGAAAGAAATTTGGGAGGGGAATCAAGAAATGTCTGAGTTCTCTATTGCATGAGAACAGTGAAATTCAGCAGATTCACAGAGACAGTAGGTTGGATCTTTTGGGGAGACATTCTAAGGGAAAAAGAAATGCAGAAGAACTGGCAGATATTAAAACAGACTCTATTAAAACACAAAGGCAAAGGAGTGTTCCACAGAGGGAAAACACTTGGCATGACTCTTTAAAGAACATACACACCTAAAAAGAACACAGCATAAAGGAGAAATGGAAAGGTATTATAGAACTAGACAGGTACACAATCTGAAAAATAAAGGTTAAAAGGGAGTTATGGCTGGCAAGGAATATCAGAGATAACAGGGAAAAAGTTCTTTCAGTAACATGAGATAGAAAAGGTAGAGATTATCTAAAGGAACTGTGGGTGAACGTGAGACAACAAAGACTGATGGATTCAAGTTATTTACTATCCCAGCTTCCCACAAAGACCCAGGTGGTTTTTGTGTTCATTTCAATAGAAAAACAGCCTGAAGACCAGGACCAGGAGCAGCTCACACGTTCAGATACATGGACAACCTGAAGGAATCCATCCTAGCATTGTTAAGAAACTGGCCAGAGCAATATTAGGACCAGCAATAATTATGTGTGATGACTCAGTGTCTTAAGACAGCAGAAAAAAAAAAAAAAAAGCCTGAAGTGCTAAGTGCTCACTATATTAAACTGCTACTTCATATTCTTGAAAATACTTCTGATATTCTTCATACAATCAGATTCTTGTTCTCTTCTTGGTTTATCCTCTGTAATACTCAGGAGAGTGCTTGGCGATGGCCATTGTTCAGTCTCAATGTGCTGAAAATTCAGTAATTCTGTGGTGTCTTGGTTCCTTCAAAATATTGTCCAAAGGAATAATTCCTACTACAAGCAACAAAGTTTGTCTTTGTCAGCTGTACAGACATTTGGGGAAAGCAGCACACACCAGGAAATTGTGCAGTTGCATGAAGTGATATCAACAGAGCCATTTCTCTCCTTCATTATCTATATTCTAATAATTGGACAGTTATCAGCTAATAAATTCCAACTGCAGCTCGAGTCTGGCACTTCATAAACAATTGCAAAAACCTGTCAGTACAGCAAGGTAATCCCACCTTGCATTTCAAATCGTCCCCGAGGACACATCCTGTGGTCCTGGAAAGGATGGCCCCTCCAGATCGTCCACCTCAGCAGTTCCAGAAAGCACAGCAGTGTGGGCAGGGTCTGTGTCTCAGTACTCAGCCATGGACACAACAGCTTCCCTCATCACTGCTGAAGCAGCGCAGGGAGCACTGAACAGGCCCCTGGAGCTGCAAGCTGCAAGAAAGTAAATTTCACCAAGAATGTTTCATTATTTTCTTCCCCCTGCTTGTCTGTTGTATTTTTACTTCTGTCTGTAAACCTTCAGGCACAGCACCTTGGTAGAGTTTCTAAATATCAGTGCAATATAATGTGTACTTGGTGTTTATTATTGTAAATGTAACATCAATTAGGTGCACCACAAGGGAGGATAATTACCTAGATTTTCTGGAAAAAATCCACTCTGTATGACTATCTGAACATATTAATGTCCCCATGTCTTCCCACTTTGTGGGAAGAGATGAGGGGTTGCCCTTAGGTTTTTTTAAAGACATTTAGTATTTTATTCCAACTCAACACTCTTCCTTGGGAAAAAAAACAGAAAAAATGGTTTAACAACACAGTTCTCTTTGCAAGCTGACATCAAGATACTCTTAATAAAGATAGTAGTTTGTTCCCTTAACTTCTGCCTGTGGCATTTACTCGATAAAACACTATATAATTAAGTCCAAAAATCAATATGTGACCCCATGAATTTACAGCCACCAAGACATGCCCAATGTTCACATATAGGTGCCTAGACATAATTTAATCTATGCACTTACACTGCAACTTGGAAGAGAATGCATAAATAATTTAGAATTGGACGCAAATACCCCTTTGCAGCGATACAGCAGACAGCAATTGCGAGCACCCATCCTGTCCATGGGCTTTGAGGCACGAGGGAGGCTGGGGAGGAGTGAGTCCCTGTTTGCAGGGTGCATGATGTGCCCTGTGTCACCTCTACCAGGGCCACATCTGGACTGACATCAGGAAACTATTGCCCTGGGTGATCCCATACCTGCAAATGAATTTTAGACAACTACAACTTTCATTTTCAATACATTTCTAAGCATTGAAAATCAGGTTTGGATATACCTTAAGCACTCAGAAACTGGATAGCCGCCAGAATGAGCTCCAAATTTATTTGTAAAATTCCTTGTAACTTTTAAGTATATCACATGCTGGTTTGGGTCCTGAGGCCAATGCTGCATAAACCAGTAACTTTCTGCTCATCTTCTGTATTTGCACATTGGAGCTAGGGAAAATACAGAGGAAATCGCACCCAGAAGTGTAGATGATTTATAGTGCCTTGGGCCAAGAGATACAATTTATGCATTACGTCCTACATAGCCCAGCCCAGAGGCTCTGCATAACAGTCTGATGAGGATTTAATTTACTTCCTGTAGTGATAGTATAGTCTGTCACATCAGAATTTAAGTACATTAAACAGCAACACCATAAAACTTCTCATTTTCATTCATAAGTCAGAAGTAATTCTGTCAGGGAAAAAAAAAAAGGATATTTCACATCAGAAACAGATTCTCATCTTCTGAGACAATTTTTTTTCCTATTGAAAGTCTTAAGAGTGACATCCCATATACGCCTCTGATCCTTTAGCTGGAGACACTGAGAGGTGGCCAGGAAGCAATATCTGGCCACATGTGTGCCTCCTGTCCCAAACCCTGGGTAAACACAATAAATTAACCCTATGAGCAATGAGATGCCACCACACCTGCAAGGAACAGTAAACACATTTTCTGCTGAGACCAGGTAATCGACTGCCCGGACACTCCTAGTCCCTGTTAGCTCTCAGCCCAACAGCGTAATTTGAATTATCAGCAAGCAGGCCCTGTGCCTTGGGAAGTTCAAACACGAACTCGTGCCAGGATCCCTGGGGTCGCAGGCAGCTGCGGGCAGGGCTGGGAGGGTGGCAGGGAGCTGGGTTCTGAGCAGCCTCTCCGTGCCCGTGGCTGGGCTGGAGCCTTGTTCTGCCACCTCCCCGCCCCTGCAGGCAGCTGAGACTCAGGCTCTCAGAACTTTCTCCTGGTGTTTTTCCTCTGCACCAGGATTTTATCTGCAGTGAGGTCTCAGACTCCTGTTAGGAGACTGCCAGGTGTGAAGCCCTAACACAGGCCAAGTGCCCCACGGTGTCATTAGGTAGATTTAACCAAATACCACATTGTGACTGCCAGCCCTGCACAAGACACTCTTGGAAATCCAGTCATCATTTCCCTGCATTGAAATGATGATGGGTTCTTATTTTCAACAGACACTTCGAGAGGAATATGTAAAGTATCTTAAATTTTCATATAGGCTGTTTTTCTTATAAATGACAAAGAGAAAATACTTGGCCAGACTTGGTAGATTGCAGACTGGGTAGATTGCTTTTAATCTCATTTTTCTGAGAAGAACCTAGCTTTTTAAACAGGAGTTAAGTATTCCTGATATGAGTGCTCAGAGGGGCTGAAAAATCTCACAGCTCAAGAGCTTCCCAAAGTAGCTAAAGCACCACCTGAAGAAGTAAGAAGGAATAGAATAGTGTCTGATTCCTTTTCTCTTAAGCATTTTTGTACACATTTGTCTTTTCCTTATTCTTAGATAGCAACCAACTGAAAGAGTTTGTTTGACAAACCTTCCCTTCTCCAGTTTCTACAAATGTAGGAATCCTCTGTGAAGTTCAAACACTAATTAATAAATTCAGCAGAGGATGAAAGTCCGGTTATCACATTCCATTAATACAAGTTTTTGAAATGCAGCTGCTAATCAAATACCAGCAAATTTGCTGTAAAATTACTTGCAGGTCATTTGATTCTGTAACTGAGGCAATTTAAATAACACTCAAAAATTTCTTGTTACATTAGAAAAGTATCTTTGCTATTGATTTTTTTTTTTTTTAAGAAAAAAACAAACAGTACAACTCTCTTAGAGGGAAGAGCTAAAAAGATGATTTTGGGCATTAGCCACATGTAGTTGACTTTCTAAGTAAATGATGGGTCAATGAACACTTGGGAATTTCTTTAACTCAGAACAAACATTTACAGTGACCTCAGAACCCTTCTAATTCCACTGAACTGTCCTTCAATTAATATTAAAGGCTGTGACATGTAATAACCATGTAATCCTACTCCTTATAGCCCCCAAAAAGATTCAAATATCAGAGCAGTAGAGCACTTTCTGGACTTGCACAGGAGAAACAGCTGAGGAAATGGAAATTCTACAGGTATTTTTGTATTTTTTCTGGAGTTCCAGTTACATTAATTTTAACAATTTGTAATTTATGTTTCTATTCTTATGTAAGTGATTGGTGTCTCCTTTCCTGAATGAAGCATTTCTCTCTAATCATAATGCAGCTCCTAAAACCCATTAAAATCAGAGACACAGTGTTAAAATGTCAAGTGTGTAATTGACGTGTGAAATAAATGGACTCTCAGGGCCATGTAAAGGGTGAGCAGGCACTCTGAAGGATCCTCCAAACGAAGGCAGCATTACTGCCTGTTGAAATACAACAGACAGCAGCATTTTAAGGCAGCTTTTATCACTGCCCTTCTTTCTCCTTCCTGACAATGGCTGTAAAACACAAACAAAAATTCAACAAATAAAGTACTTCCTTTGGGAAAAAATTCTACTGCAAATCTCCTATTTCTCTGAAATAAAACGAGAAAGAAGCAGAGCAAACAGCCTGAGGGTTCTCTCATGACAGCAGCAGACTGCCATGGAACTGAAGCTGGATTCTGATTGCTTTTTGTAAAAGACCAAGCAGCCAACACTCACTGAAGCCCTGAGCAAAGGTGGGGAAAGGAGGAATGCTCCAATGACCTAGGAGGTGACTCCAGAGGAGCCCAGCTTCTGGCACTTCAGAAACTGGGAAATAATTATGGATCTTGTTCGAATGAAACTTCTACCCACAAAACAAGCAAGGCCTAATCTCTCCTTACTCTTTTTAGTTTGTTCAAATGGGAGACTTTTCTTCACACTGAAAAACTGTTAGATCTTGTGACTGCACAAAAAATGACATTGCTACATTTGAGAGATTAATACATCTATTTGGATATTTATGTAAATAAGGTTTGTTAACACATATTCATTTTTAGAGATGTGTCATTTTGCACTATGATAAAATATTTTAAATTAGTCTGTAATTCAAGGGCACAGACAAACACCTTTGAAACACCTAAAGAGTACAGAGAGCTACAGGGATGGATGTATAGAGGGTGAAAATTAATAGAGCCTAACCTTCTAATCAGTCTGAAGATTTTAATTTCCACTACTACCAGCAGAATTTAATTGTCTATTTAATTGCATAAATGTTGCCAAGTATCATATTTTATATTTCTACAGTCATTATGAATATTCATCTAAAAATGATGATTGCAAATAGGTTGTCAATAGAGCAGATAGACAGTCTGAAATGTTTAATAACCGGCACGATGATAATCATCGACCCTTGTATAGCATTTCCCATCCAAGGTATATAATGGCCTCTTCTCTTCAAATTAACAAAACTTAATTAGGATACATTCCAATTACCTTGGGAGACTGCAGCCTGAGAGAGCAAAATGAAAGATTGGTCTGCAAGAAAGAAGCCTGGCCTTGCAGGCGAGCACTGAAGTACAACAGAGGGAAGCTGGAACAAAAAGAGAAAACTGGCACAGGTGCCAAGCACAGAGCCCAGGTGAGTCTGAGTGCTTTGGAAAATACTGAGGAATCTGGCTGCTTTCCCCCTTCATTACAGTCTTCAAGGAGATTGGAATCAAAATTTATTCAGTATTTTGGCCATTTAATATGGGAGAAATTGTCATCTCTCCAACTGACATTCAGGATTCCCTATTGTTTCATTATGAAAAGGCCACTGCTATGGCGATATTTAATTCCTCATAATAATTCATGAGAAACAACAATTTCAGTTTTTTCCTGCTCTTGTATTTTTTGCTCAGTGTTGACAATAAATGAGAGATAAAGGCCTGATGAAAGTCTGGCATCTACTGGGGATCTTTGAGGACCAGGTATCACACATACAAAACTACACTGAGAGCACAGCAGGCTTGCTCGTCCATCTCTCAAACCTTATATCGACATCTTTGCTTTAAGAATTATGTCAGTTCTGATAATAATTTACTCTACAAGCCCCTGAAGTTATCATTCCTGAAACGGAGATCCTCCCTGGCAACCTTGGCACCCAGAGGCAGAGCAGAACAGAGTGCGGTGTCTTAGGAGATGTGCAATGGCACGGCCATCTTCTCTGTCCTGCTGAGACCATCTGCCACCCTGCCCCAAACCTGCAGCCTGAATTACTGAGGGAGCCGAGTTCGCTCCTGGGAGTGCCTCGGGGCTCACACATCCCCTCTGCCTTCCCGGGCAGCCACTGCCTGCAGCAGGACTGCTCCAAGCCATCGCCTTCCTCTGCAGGAGGTAATCCCATGGAGAGCAATTCCAAGCCATGCCATTCACCCCCTCCCTCCACAGAGCCTTCAGACACTGACAGAGCTCTGTTAGAAAGGAACCTCTCACTGATCCCAGCCAGACATTGATTTTTGTCATCCCATTATAATGAAACTGGAAATTACCATGATTTTCCTTTAGCAGAGGAAAGAAGTTCTTTAATGAACCTAGGCTCCCTGTGCAGCAGCTGAATGGAAAGCACCTGGCCAGCAGAGCCTCTGTGCACAGAATGATCTTTCCCCCAGTGCATACACATGTATATTTGTATTTTCATATTTTTTTAATTTATGATTCTGTTTCACATTTGGTCAAAAGTGGCTCTACTTTTTTAGCAATTAAACCCTTCCATGTAATGCATTCCTTGCATTGGCAGACTGCAGTTCAAGGTAAAGTTCCTGTCTGGTATAAATCACCAGAAGTCTGCTGACTTGAACGGAGCAGAGTTGATTTACACCTGCTCAGGACCTGCCAGCAAACCTCTGAAACACAAAATATGTCTTTTTTCTTTTCCTCTTTTCTTTAAGCTGCTCCGTTTTTATTACCCTTTGAAAGGAACTCTGAAGTGTTTACCTGTCAAGAGGATAAAATATTTGCTGTTGAAGTTCATTCCCTTAAGTTTACAGTGAGTGCCAGTGTCACAGGGGTCTTTCTTTGCCCACTGCAAGCCCCAGGTTCTGGACAGAGGCACCAGGGAATGTTCAGAGGAGCAGTGAGTGCCAAGCACAGGGACAGAGCCAGCACAGGAGTTGCTGGGATGTTCTCCAGAACATTTTTGTAGAGATCTACCAGTGTTTGAAGGTCTAAGAGTTAATGGCTATATTAAAAAATTAGGGAATGAATGGGACTTTTAAAATTCTGGTTTCCTTGTGAAACAGAAGAGTGGAAAAAATTTAGAATAGTTCTATTCAGAGTCAAACTACCCTGACAGTTTTCTTCAAAAACATGTTCTCCACATGTGTGACTGGAGCCTCCTGCAGTGTGGGTGCTCACAACCCAGTGTTCAACCAGCCTCCAGAAACCCCTGACAAACTCTTTTGCTCTTTATACACAGAGAAAGATCAGAGCAGCACCACACACCCTGCTAGCATTTATTCTACTTCCCCAGAGAGACAGTTTCATTTATCATTAACTCCCTGGATGCTGAGCTGACTTGTCTGACAGCCTGAAAAGGAAAGGTTGAGTGTCTGCAAAGCTGCACTCTTAACATGCTGCTTATTTGATACTTTTAGAGATCCTCACAACACTTCACAGTTGTCAAGCTTCTTGATCTTTTTATAGTTTGATTTACATAAATGTGTTTCTTTCCTCTAAATAAACATCCATGCAATTCAAGGCTTAGTTGATTTCCAGCCTGTTGCAAGTACAGCAAGAAAAGCCTTAAAAGATGAGAAATTATAGGGATGGGTATATTTCATTGACAGAAAGAAAGACTGTGTTTATCTGAGAAAATATTTTTTGGCAATTTCTGTACCATCTCGGTCAGGAAACAGTCTATAATCATAATGCTTAGAGACTACCAAACAAGTTTAAACTCCAAATATTGCATTACTCCTAAAAACACACAGAAGAATAAATATTCCAGTGCTGTTAATTTAGAGCAGGCTGCTAACAGTTTAAACTATCTCAGAACCCACCACTTTCTGTGTAACTCCACATTGTGGTCTCTGTTTTCCATTGTAATCTGTAAGGTTTCCAGTGTCAGATACAAATCATCATCAAGCATTAGAAATTAAAGAGAAAATGCAGTCAGTAACCACTGTCTCAGGCCCTGGAACAGAACATCTGCCAGAATGGGTCCCTCAGGCTGCCCTCCTGTCACAGGTTGAGCAGCTGGCTCTTGGTCCCGTGCACAGCTCTGATTTTGGAATGCCAATTCCCACATTAGGCAAGACCTTAGTGTCCCTTACCCCCCCTTGGAATTCTCTGCCAGCCCAAGTTCAAGCTCCAGGGCTTGTCTGCTGACTCTGCTCTGTCAAAATTCACAGTAGTTTTGTGAAAGGACAGACACCAGGCCAAGATTTCCATCCTGCAGAAACCCCTCATTTTCAAAATTGCAGCGAGGAGGGGGAAGGGGTGAAATTGCTTTTTGTTCTGTATCAGAATCCAATTTTCAGCAGTAAGAAATCTTCCAAATGTGGGAATTAAAAGAAAAACAATTAGAAGAATGGAAACAGAGTTTCTTAATATTTCTGGCATGGCAAGTAGAGTCCAGTCAGCCTGAGGAGGCTGGAGGTGAAGCCTCTCAAGCCAAACAATCCAGAACAGCCACTGCACATGGTGTCCATGGGAGGATTCCTTCCAGCAGACTTGACCTGCCAGAGCTAAAAGAATGCCTCAATTCCATTGAATAAGCATTTTCCAGTGAAAAGCTGCGCTCTTTAACAAGCTCTGAACACTTGAGCATCACACATCTCCTCTGCTACTTTGGCTTTCACCCAACAACATTTGCAGCATGTCCTATTCTGTTTATGCTGTATATTCCCTATATTGTATATTCCCCTGTCTGAAGCTGTACTTCAGTCTGATTTTCTTCTCCCCGCGGTTGGTAAGAATTGCAGAATTGCTCCCTAGAAGCCAGTGAATATAAAGAAAGTGTGAAGAGAGCCAAAACTCTGCCTGCTGTCTGACTGCACGTGCGACGTGCTCACCCTTAGCATGAGGTTTGAAAGCTCTTTGCTTTCAGGTGCCCTGTGACGACAGCTCACTAGGGGCCCATTAGGAGATGAAAAAATACTTCATGATGGATTGAATTTATTTTGGGTGCACATTCAGAGCTCAGTGGTGTAACAGGGCTACCTTATATGAATCTTAATGCAGTGAAGGCAGGTTGCTTAGACTGTGTTTGAATTTCAGTATCAATTATTTTTTGGCTTTGAGAACAAACATTCAGAAGATTGAATAGTGGAACATCACTTCTGAGCAGAAGACAAAAACAGATTTAATACAAGTATTCCAAAGAACAAAGGCCACATACATAAAAAAGATAAAGCTATATTATTTTAAATGTAGTGAGAGAGGAGCTCCACAGAAAATAATTTGTGACTAAATCTTTTAAGCTGAAGAAATTTTAGAGCTTTACGTGCAGAAAATGAGGCAGCACATGTCACACATACACAGAGGTTTTTGCCATGGTTACAGTGATCTCTGTGTTTATTGTCAGGTAGAGCTCTGTGGAGTGCTTTTTGTCTCAAATATTCTACGAGTATGAAGAAATGCTCTACCAAAGTGTGCTGCTCTGAACGTACAGGTGAAGTGTGAGCACAGTGGCTTTTTCCCACTGATTACCAGTGTTCTTACATGTTTCTGCTGATTGGTCCTTGTTCAAAACTGGTGACAGCCAGCAGCACCAAACCAGGTATTCCATTGAGGCATCCTGCAGCACAACAACAGCGTGCCCTCCAAAACTGACTATTTTTAGACTTCCTACAGCACTGGAGATCTAATTGTTGCTGAGGCTATTGATTATTCTTGCTGTTTCCAATTGCTTGAGAGTTGAGTATTTTTAGTGTATTTTAAAGTTAACATTGTTTGCAAAGAGAGAGGGTAGAAAATTATCAAAGTATGAAGGGGCAGCAGTACAAGACAAATTTATTGTCTAGCAGCATAGTCTAATCAATACAATTATTAACTGATGCACTAAGTGCATTTGTCTTGAGCCGTGTAATTTTAATGTTAAATTCAACCAGAAAGAAAATACATTATTTTTAAGGACACTGAATTGTCTTTGTCACAGCAAATAAAGAAGGTCACAAACACATTTTTTACCTCTGGTTCTTTCTTCTGTAGCAAGGTCAGACATTTCTATTACAGAATGGCTCGTCTTCAAACAGTAGCAATCAATCAGTTTGTGTTATACTTAGACAATTAATTTGTCTTTTTCTGAAGAAATGATCCCAATTCTATTAATTTTTACATCTTGAAAATTCAGAGTTGATTGTTCAAATTGCTTATTTATATTTATAAGATTTCTCTATTTATAGATACATGTTTCCTTCTGTATTTTTATATATGTTGAATTTAATAAATTCAGGGACTGAAGAAGTAATTGCTTCCTGATGAACAAAAAAATAAACTATAAGAAAGGAAAGACATATCTGTATTGGAAGGAAAAGATATATATTGCAATATAGGCCCTTTCCAGAGAATGCAGAAGAGAAAGAACAAGAATGTATAAATTGTGTTCAATTAGAAAAATCAGGATTTTCAGGGTACACTGAAATATGAGCTGAAAGGGGGTTCAGAAATATCATGCAATCAATCTGTTTTCCTCCTAACCAGTCCTTCCCCTGGTCTGGCCAGGCATCATCTTTCAACAAGTCTTATATTTCGCAAGGCTTTTCCAAATTACATCTCTCTCAGTGTGAATGTCACCAATTTCATCCCCTTCTGTGCTTAGAAAACATGGAAAACTTGGCCTTCCTTTTCCCAGCATTTTAATCTGCAAAGGCACCTCACATGCCATTAAATACTCCGTGTTTAGTCCCTGTCACAGCACTAATGCTGCATTTAGTCCTGTACCGCTTCTTTCTGCACTGGTTCTGCTCTGAGCTGTCTTTTTGTGTGTGTATAAAGGACCTTAACAGGCTGCTGCTTCTGACAGATCAATTCAAATTTCTTTTTGGACTGACAACTCATTTATACAGCCTTGTTGAGATACCTGACCGCGTCCTGGGAACTGTTCTTGGCATTTAAATGAGATTTAAGACCGAGTTAAGTTCTCTTACAGGTATTTGCATCCTAATCAGTAGGTCTTTACATCCCTGTGGGAATTCATTGCCATCCTTTATCCCCACCGAGGCTTATCACTTCCCATATATCAGGAATGTCCTTTCTCCTTCAGATCCCTATTTACCTAACTTGCTTGTGCTCATTTCCCCACAAATCATCACTGCTCCCTGAGAGGGAGATGCTGTAATGACTCTCCTGTATTTAACTTCGGACAAAGCCACTGAAGGGAAAAGGACATGGCCTTAAAAGCTTCTAACCATCGGAACAGCCAGACTTAAAGGCCTGATTTCCAGACAGCTCCTAGCAATTACTCACTCCCAACTCACTCTGATTAGGTGTTGAGCTGAACGCGATTTGTTCAAAAGCGGTAGTGTGGGAAAAAAAGAATTAAATTTATAATTATTTGTGACACCGATAAATCCTTCTAAAATAACTCTGTGATGGGCAGTGAGTATTTGTTTGAATTCTCGAGTCTATATTCAAATAAATAGCTGCATAAATAACCAGAGGCAAATAAATTGTCCCAGCAATAAATAAATTCCCTTTCATCCAACATGAAAAACATATTTGTTCTGAAAATGAAGTGAAGGAATTGTTGTTATAGAAGCTTCCTTTTCAGGTGATGTGTACCTCTTCTTTCAAATGCTTGTGAAGGACAAATTACTTATTATTATGTATGATGTTTAATTTCCCAGTGACAAATTGCACGTGATATCTCATTTCCTAAATGTACGGGTGAGAAGGAGTTAATTAATGCTGAGCAGTCTGGAAATGCTTTGTTCATTGTCTTTCTGACAATCCCCTAATCAGTGCTAGCTGTAAACATATCCGTAATTCATGTTAGGAAACAATTCCTGCAAGTTTAGACAAAGTTCCTGGTGAAGATAGATAGAATGTCATTAGACAAAAAAATTAAGTCATTTTTTCTGAACTTTTGACACATCCAGATGAAATTTTGAATATTAATCTTAGACTAGCTTGTCTTCCATAGTTTTTTAACTTCCTAAGTATTGACACTAAGCTAAATAAAATATGATATGCAACATCTTATCTATGAAACCTCATGCTCAACACCTCTCTTAAATTGACTATGACTTGCAAATCAGAATTTATTGAAAAGGAAAATGATTCCAATGCATATCGTGAAAAAAGCACAGCAAGTTACTTCCCACAGGTAAACAAAAGAATTTAAAATGTTTCTAAAATTTAAGGAAAAAGAGAGAATTTTTTACGGTCATATAGGAAAAACATTCACTCTTACAGCAATGACGGACACAGAACAACCTCGTGTGGGCTTACCTGAGGTTCCCATGCCAAGTTCTAGCACATACTAATTAGCAATTAATCACTTAGATTGTGCAAGAGCAATTTGCAGACAGTCAGCACTATTGATTCTTATCCATTGTTTTTAAAACTGGCTTCTGTGCTCTGATGTTTTATCAGTCAAAGCTTTTCAGCCACGAACATTTGTCATTCCACCGCCCCTCTCCACACACTCATCACACTAACTACCGAAACAGTAATCAATCTGAACGGCAAAACAACATCTTCCATTTCTATTGGAAAATCCATCCCATGGACTGAAGTTTCAGAAATGACCACTTATCTTATTCTTCACCGACTTCTGACTAATGTTGGTGTGGAAAATAGCGTTGAGTCATAATGCTGAAAACTCAGTCAAAGTTTATCCAAGGCAATTTCTGCCTTATCCAACTCAAAAATCAGAAAATTGTTGTAGAGATTGAGAGAAATTAAATTCAAAATTGGGTTTGGGGTAACAACGGTATAGAGCAGGAAAGCATCTTTCTGAGGACAGAGGAACACTTTCAAACCGTTCAAACCCTTTCCCATCCAGCTCCTGGAATTAACCACGGCAGGGATCACCAAACCTTTCCTGGGGTGCTCGGCAGTGAATCCTGCCTCTGCCTGGCAGGAGGAGAGGCTCAGCCATGAGAGCTGAAGGGACTGGCAGGTGGTACCTGCTGACACAAATGTCACATTTTCACTCCCTTTCCAGGAGGAGTTTACTTCAGGTATTTTCAGCCCCCAGGGAGTGCCAAGTGCCCCGTTCCAGGGCCCTGCTGAGCACCAGGAATGTCCCACTGCCAAACTCTCAGAATTTCTTTGAGAGGTGCTAGGAAGCATTCAAAAAAACTTGTACCTGAGTTCTCCACACATTGTTAGAAATAACTGAGGTTTCTTTAACAGCATGAGAGTGATATTTCACTCAAGATCTCCAGAAAAATAGCTATCAGCAGAAACTGCAGTCACAAGGTCACAACAATTTAGAAATAATTTCAATTACATTTCCTAAGGCTATAGTGTTTCTTTTGTGATGCTATCCTAATAACCTTTAAAGAAATGACACATTTGAAAAAAAAAAAAAAAAAGACATGGCTTGAGGAGAAGAACAGTGGCCACAGATTTATGTAATATTTATGGATCCAGTTCTCAAAATAGAGGAACTGGAAAAATTAATACATTCTCTGCCTGAGGTTTTTCATCAGTAATAATACATCGGGTTTAATAATACTAGCCCAACACTACAATAAAATTCAATTCCTGTTTGCAACAGGTTTCTTTGCAGCTTTGGATGAATACCTCCATTATAGGCAAAAACATTCCACAGCACTTAGACTGCTGGCAAAGCTTGGCAGGGGCAGGAGCAGTATCTTTGGAAACATTTCCTGTGCCCCTCAGTTTAAGCAGAGGAAGGTCTGAATACCAGCTCTCTGTTCCATACACAAAAACGGAGCTAAAGCCATGTTCCACAATTCCATTTTGGCCTCAAATTCTACTTGAATCACTGACTGCAATCCATCACCTGAGCACATCGTGATCTATCTGTAAGTGTTCACGTTGCTACCAGCAGGATGCCCAGACCCATCATTCAAAACAGCAGAGCACTGTCTACAAATGGAGGCTGAGGGTGCTGCAATCACATTTACCTCAAAAGGGTCTGGGAAGGAAAATCACTGACCAAGGATACAGACCTCAGCAATGAGGAATGCTGACAAGATTGACAATATGGCTTTGGGCAACAAAGAGAGGTTCATCATCTTGCAGCGTGCCTAAGGCTTCCAGCATGAAGCACAGGAGAGGAAGGCAGAAATATTTTATTACTGTTTTACACATGCATTTCCTTTCAGCTGGAAATGGGGAGAGGGACTGAAACAGCCACCCCTTCCAGTAATGAATGTTTCTGCTATCCAATATACATCAGTGTAAATGATAGCTATAGTCAAATAAACTGCTGAAGCAGAAAAGAATTCAGGCATGGAAATGGAAAGTTTTGCCTCTGTCAAAGACACTGGGGAGTCTCACCTGAAAATAAATGTGTATCTACATAGAGAAGAATGTCATGCCAAAATATGGCTTATATTTCTTGAGCATCCTTTCCAGTTTAACATTAAACAATAACAGAAACTCAAAAGTCTTCAGTTCCAGGGTCTTCTCATTTCCTTAATACTTGACTTAATACTGTGACTATCAGACCATATTCTAATATTAATTTGTTTGGAGAAGAATGCATTGTTTGTTTCAATATTATCAGAATGGTACTTTAACAGTTTGGACATCTCTCTTCCCTGGGTATCTTATGCATTCTGTGAGTTTTTTAAAAAAAAGTTGGATTATTTCACTGTTCTTAATGAACCTCTAAAGGAGTTAAAGTGCAGTACTATTATTGTCCTTGTATCCCTTAAACCCACAAATCTATAGCACTGGGGTTCATTGAAGGCATTGTTTTTACTACCTAATAGCAAAAAGAAGTTTTGTCCTTTCTTGTAGAGGGAGAAGAGCTGTTACTTTTGTAATTCAGGAAATTAAGTGAATTCTTTTTCCTTCATCATTTGTAGAGGCTAGGGAAGTGTCAAAAATGAGCTTCAAGGTCACAGCCTGCAGCACGCTGTTAGCTCAGCTGGCATCAGGAGATGTTCCCATTCAGAGGAACAGCAATTTCACCTCTGGATTATCTCTCTCGCATCAGCATCAGATGTCTTAACCTCTCTGTGCCTCAATTTTCTCACCTACAAAACTGTGGCAAATGACACTGATGGCTGCCAATTCTTAACTGTTCAGAACACCTTGTCAATTGTGCAGAGCAAAAGTGTATTTTTAGATCACAGGCATCACAGAAATCCCAGCACATCCAAAGACCCCAGGGGTAAAATCCTTTTGATTTCAATGGGAATTGTTCATGCTTGATGAAACAAGGATGATGCACAAAAGCCTCTTGTCTGTTGGAACTGACAGTGACTCTGCATCTGCTCAAATTTCACCTAGAGATGAAATAACTTCTATTTTGGGGAAGTATTTTAACCTTGATAAGAATGTGCTGGGTGTAGTATTAAGTGGAAACCTTTTCACAATTAGAACTATTAACAGAGTTCATACTTAAAAACATTCTCCAATGTTGAAAGTCTCTTAAACTGCACAGGAAAACCCCAAACATTTTGGGTTAACATAAAGTTAATTTAGTGCTGACTGATATGTGAAAATTATTCCACATGCTTGATTTTCATTTACTCTTCCCTAAACATCTGCTGCTGTCCTCAGCTGTGAGGTCTCCACCTCTGTCTTGACGCCATGTGCGTGTGCAAGTCACCTGGCATAAACAAAGAGGTCACCACTTGGATTCTCCTCTTTGATTTTAAATTTCTTTGGGTGAACTCTCATGATTACAGTGGTTGTCACAGTAATTCTGTGACAGAATAGAAACATAGAATGGTTTGTGTGGGAAGGGACCTTAAAAGCCCATCTCATTCCAACCCCTCTGCCATGGGCAGGGACACCTTCCACTAGACCAGATTGCTCAAAGCCTGAAAAATTAAGTCTGGTTTTTCTGACTTTAAACAGCTCAAATCCAAGGCCTCTCATGGCTACTGTTAATTTTACATGTAATTTACTACAATGTGTATTTAGATTTCAGCATATAAAGTAGCCTTTCTGAATGCAAATGTTCCAACCTCAAGGTTTTGTAGGTAAAATCCAAGAAAATATGACCTTTAACACAAAAAACCCTAAGTTTCTCAACAGCTATACCAAACTCTTAAACAGAAAGCTTCATGGAGGCTGAAAGTGAATATAAAGCTTCTTTTAAATTAAAGGTCAACTCCAAGAACTCGCTCAGAAGTAAAATTAAAATTCAGAAAGTGCAACAATTTTCTATAGGTTCCTAACTTGGCAAGCATTTTAACGTTAAGAAGGAAAAAGAATGAAAGGAACATATCTTTGTGCCTGAATTTCCACTAAGTAAATAAGCCAATGATTTATTGAGCTCTGCCCTTCTTCTTAGATCCTGGAATATCTATGAGCAATGTTTGATCTCTGTGAAGAAATCCACTTGAAATAGTAAAAAATATTTTTACTGCGCAGATTGATTATCAAGAGGTGTCAGTGAGGTTTGCCTCCTCTGTGCCCCTCCAGCCATTACTCAAGTGGTCCATGTAGCATTTTTCAGCCTCAGCTGGACTTCATGAGCAATCACAGAAATTATTCCAGTGAGCTCTGGGCAGTCAAGACCAAGTCCAATCAGCAAACAGACTTTTCTGGTGTAAAACCAGTATTTAAAACACCTAAACACGCATCCTGGGTCACATTCTGAATAGCCCACTTTATTTGGTCAGTGGGCTCACATGAGGGAATGTCAGCAGGTAAATTCTTTGTGGAAACTGAGGCACAGAATTCTTTTTTTCCTTGCTTGCTTGGAAACAAAACCTAAACACCACAATAATGTGTGACAGTTATTGAAAAGCGTGGAAAATGCATGAACCAAAAGGATGTCAAGCAAATGATTCACTCAGATATGAGAATCAAATTGCAAAGTGTATATATACAGCCATATACTCTGGATGCTTAATGAAAAATTCATCCAGTTTTTCGTGTTGTTGTGCATAATTTCAGAACAGAAAAGGTATTTAGAGCCACCTTCTACAGGAGATTGTCTCTGAGACTGTAGAATCAAAAATGGAAGACCAAGATAGGGAAAAATCAAGAAGAAATACAATATTGAAAATTTGGACCTATTTCTCCATGTTATTTTATGTATATATTTCACAGAGACTGCTAATCAAAGAAGTGCTTATTTGTAATGCACATTTTACCCTCAGGTTTTCAGACCTACAAAGCACATTCTGTATCCAACAACTGCATTCTGTGTGAAGAGACCAGGCTGGCAGAGCAGCACATTGCAGCTCAGGCAGCGCTGCTGATTGGCTCCAGCAAGGTACCCGCAGCTCACCTGGACCTGCACAGGTGTGAGTGGTATCTGTTCCGCTCACCCACCTGCAGCAGGGCACCAGGAAGGAGCACGGCCCCCTCTGCCATCCTTGGAACGGCCCTGGAGCAGGGATGGCAGTGACACCCACGCGTTACTGCTGCCTGCTGACCAGCCAACAAAGCAGGAGACAAATCTGGCTAAGATCCATTCAATTTTGGTGCTGACCGATTTCACAAAACACCTCTCACAGTCGTATTGCTGCCTGCTTTATTCTGAATCAGCCTGGGAAAGGAAAGGGGAATAAAACCCAAGCTATTTCAGCATTCTGTAACAGATACATGTTGTCATCTTATTGCAGGGGTTCCATGCTGTTATCTCCTTATCACAAAAGTTTCACACCTTCTGGGTGTTTCTTGTGGGCAGCTCTCAGAGCACTGACTCTGTTCCTCACAAAGCAGCCAACTGACCCCAGCTCCCTTCTCACCCCACTCTTTTATAGCATCTCCTTCTCATTGGGTACACCTGTGGCCTGGTAAAGTCAGGCCTGTTCCTAATCTTTGATAATTGGCCCAGCTGCAACTCCTTAGGGGTGAGATTGCTTTCTACACTATCTTTATTTTCTTATATTCTATCCCCCTACATAAATATATATATACCCACACACACATATATATATACACACACACACATATATATATATATATTCACATACATACATACATACATATATACACATCTATTCTCTCTCAATCAGAATTCTGCCAGCCCATCCATCCACTGTGGAATTGCTGTGTGCCAGAAGTCCTGGAAGAGTGGGCAGGGTGTGAGGCCAGAGGTTCAGCCAGACACTGCTTTGGCCTTGCTGTAGCAGTCACGTCCATACCCTTGCAAATGCCATTTCTCTCCAGCTGCCACCTCTAATCTTTCTGAATTGCTGCTCAAACGAACACCAGAGTACTTGGATTTCATCTCTGGAAGGAATGCAAATATTTGCAAGCCAAAAGGGAGAAATTATGATTGTAGGACAGCCAGAATGCTGGAAGAAACATGGTCATAATGTTAGCACTGTGTGTATCATTTATGTGACAAGTATGAGTAACTGGGAAAGAGATTTTGGAATTCAAAGAGTTAGGTAAGCTCAGAGGAACAAGGCTTAATGCCCAGTCCTTTCCAACCTTGCAGCTTCTCTGTTACAACAGTTGCCATAATGTTTTTCTAAGCCTTTCACAAAATGCATTAATACAAGCTTGTGAAATAAAGTTATGGTTTGTGACGTATAAGTGCAGAACTACAAGCCAGTAAAGAATGACAACTTGATTTATAGTAGCTAACTTCCGAAATATTGTTTTTCGTATTGAGGAACACATATCAAATCTCTGTGTAGCTCTGCAGACTTTTACAGAAGTCAATTTAGACACCACCAAAGCTGTGCTGCATCTCTGGCTGAATCAGGAGATCAGGAAAATACTAATCCTCTACTAAACTGCCTTCCACTCCCTAAAAGGTGGAGGTTAATAGTGCTTCCCACAGCTGGTTGTGCAGTGCCACCACTCACTTCAGCTCCTCTGCAAGACAGGGATCACTCAGTCTGTCAGCAGTTTGTGCAAAATTGAAATGCCTCATCTTCCTGATGCCTCAATTTGCACATTCAGCTGAGTAACAAATTGTGTTGTACTGAAAATACATTTTATGCACGGCTTTAATTTCAAAAGATGCTGTGGAGATAATGCTGACAGCAATGTCCTGTTGTTACTTTATTAAGCAAAACAGGAGATGGAAACATGGTTCCTTTTGGTGTGAGCAGCATTTGGATAATTCTGTAATTAGCCCCAGACTCACTTCATTCCTTTGCCCTGCAAAGACAAAACATGCAGCTCCCAGACAGGGAAGATGAAGCAGAGCTTTGTTTGCAAATTGCAGCACACATTTCTGGAAGCACATGGCTTAGTGTCCTTACGGTGCTTTTACAAAAAATAAAATAATCAAAAAGTAAAAGCATGAGTGGCATGAATGAGGAAAGGTTGTCAGTACTGCCTAAAGTATTTCAGTCGCCCAGAAAATTTGTGTGGTCTTATATCCACATTTCCTCAGATGTGCTGTGCTAGGAAAGTGGATAGTTCCCTCCTAAGGAAACAATTATCTTCTAACACACTTAAATAAAGTTAGCTTTCCAAAGTTATTCTCTGGAATAGCTGATATTAACCTGTCAGCATCAAGATAAATGGGTCTAATCTTATCCAATACACTGATTCTTTTGTTCCTATTAATTTCCATCTAGCCAAGCTACAAGGTTACAGAAAATCTATTTTTGGATACTTTTCAGTATTGATTAGGTATTATTCTGAAATGTATAACAGAATGGGAAATCAGTAGCCAAATCTTAAGCTTATCTTTATCTTGGGACATCAGTGTTAAGGTAGGCGATTTTCAAGTTCTTGTCTGCTGTATTTTCCAAGTGCTGATGCATATGGAAATTAATTATTCTGGATTCCTGGTGGTACCAGCAGGTACATGGTAATACCTGCTCAGTCAGTAATCAGATTATAAACCCAGAACTCTTATTACATTTAGACAAGAAACATCCAACTTTTTCTGACTTTATCAGATCAGCCTCTATTATCACAAGCAGGGGAATAACTTGGCTCAGAGAGAGAGAACAGCATGGAGCTGTGACAGGGGGGGTTTAGGCTGGTATTGGGAAGAGGTTCTTCCCCCAGAGGGGCATTACCTGTTCAATTGCCTCTGGACACTCCCTAATATCTTAACCCTTTTTTTAAAATGTGATAGCCCCAACTGCACCAGGACTTGAGGTGAGGCTCTGTGTCCTGGAATACACCACAGATTTTTGATGACTGTCCTCTGATCAGCCATGGCACCTCTAGAAGAGATGTCGTTTATATGCAGAACTTACTAAGGAAGAGAGGAAGCATCTGACCTTGATTTAGCTACTACAAAGGCAACATTCCATATGAAAAGCACAATCAAGCTGCTTTACTTCTTTCAGATTACAAAGAGAAACAATTTAATAATGCAGCAATCCAGGGGAGGCAAAGCCATCCCAGTGCTGCGGGGACAAACATGCCTCTGCCTGGGCTCGGTGGAGCAGAGCCACCTGGGCTGGTTGTGGCAAGTTGTCTCCAGGGCCAGGAGCACCAGGGCTGCCTCAGCGTGGTGCTCTGAATAATTACCCTTTCAGGGAAGCAGCACTAATTGCTTTGGCTCGAGCCCAGGTGGATTTTTGTTCCAGGGCTGGGGTCCCAGCTCCTCGTGGCACTGCAGGGCGCTGGGCAGGCTTTGTACTTGCTTGATTATCTGTACCATGGCATTCCTAGATAAGCGCATCCCACCTGAGAACTGCTGGAAACCAGAGCTAAGGGTGCTGAGAATATCTGCATATTATTTGTGGAGTAGGAAAATATGTCTTTGCTATAGGTGTAGGTTTAAGTCTGTCAAGAGGTATAGTCAGCAGTACATCTTCTCTGATGTACTGCTGATTATAATTAATATGAAATATAAACTATAACTTTCATTATAGAACTTATCAAAACTAAAATAAATCACTTCAAAACATTTTTGCCTTCCAGCACGGTTTTGATGAACATACTTTCTCCTGGAAGGCAAATAAAAATGACATAAAAATCTATACACCAGAGAATTTCTATATAAGGTTATTTTTTTTTTTCTCACTGAGACATTAAGTCTAGGTTTTCAATTGATTTCATCTTGTTATTGAACACAAAAGTATTTCAGCTTTGGGGACTAATCTAAGAATGATAAGTATTTAGAGCCATGCTTTACATTTTTGACTGGCAGAATGCCCGACATTTAGCAAACACTGACAAGCAGCACTTCGGTTCCGGAAGTCAAACAGTAACTGAACATCAGTTTTAAAGAGCAACCTCTCACCCACTATTATCCAGCTTTGTAACATGACTGGAATAATCTCTGAAATTTTAGTGTTGTCAAGAGGTCTGCATTACAAATGCAGAAATGGGAGGACTACATTCTCTGACCCTCGTGCTGACCTTTGTGTGGAAAATGCAGTTACTGACCTGAGGAATGAAGCAGATCTGTTGAATTTGGTTAGAGGTTAAAGCCATTCAATAAGTCCACTGATGGTTTTGCTTTGGGAAGGATCAGAATGAGAATGCAATAACACAAAGTCAACAATGGCAAAGCTATCCATAACAGAGAAAAAATAAACTTCTCATGGGAAAGCAGGTTACCCTTTTGCAGTTTTAGACTTCCAGAGAATGAACACTAATCAATCTGATTTAAGAAGAAAATTTTTCTAAAGGGGAAAATACAACTCCATTTGTTTACCTGCCTCTTTTTTTGCACCTCTCATACTTCTCTCCTCTCTTCTTTTTTTGCACACTTAACTTTTGCTCAGCAGTTACATCTACACAGTGTTATTATAAAATACTTAAAACCATCATAGTTTCTGTCCCCCACAGTGAGTAGTTCCTGACACTATTTAATGAAAGATAACAATAAGGAACAAGAATCTTAAATATTAAGCATTTATTTTAAACATTAAACAATTGAGTTCTCCTCTGAATTTTTAACACTTACACCAACTTTATAAAAACTGAAAATGAACAAGGCAAAACTTCTAGTGTGAAAAATATACATCCCTTATGCAGGAGAAAGAAACTGGGAGCAGGACATTAGGGACACCCCACACTGCAAATATTTCAGATCACATCTACAGGAGAAAAAAACCACCATGTGATTTTTCCTATCATCAGGTAAACATGATCTCTGATACTGATCTTGGTAAAGAATTAGAAGTTTGCCAAAATGCTAGTTTGCCAAAAATGCCTCAGTGACTCTGCAAATTGCAGCACTAAGCATTTCTGTCCCTGCTGTGAGCCCATCTCTGGTTCCACTGCAGGATGGGCCAGCAAGAGCCCAAACTGGGCCATTTCTGGCCCAGCAGCTGCAGAAGCGACAGCCACCATGACTTAGAGCCACTTGGAGACTTCATTGCTAGTGCCACTTGTCGGAGCCATAAAAAGCTCATTATCCTGAAAGCTGCACTTTTGTGTTATCCTGTAGGCAAAGTCAATACCAGGAGAAGTCTCACACACTATACTGATTAATTTTTAATCTATCGTAATTGTAATCAGCAAAAATTCTTTTCTTCTGTGAAACGTGAACCCCTATTGCTTTTCACCACCTTCTCACAGTAAGAAAGAAATGACATTTTAATAGAATTTTATACTCACTAAATTAAAATGTCGAAGGTAATATTTAATGAGGCATAATCCTGCCAGTCACACTTCCTTGATCTTAATTATAATCTCAGATTTTTGTTTTAATGACTATCACTTTATTAGAAACTTTTCTGAAGGTTGGGTTATACCAGGACCAGAAAGTAAACAAACAAGCAAGGAAACCCATACATGTCCTGTCCTGGGCTTGGGGACGGCAAGGCTTGAAATGAGTAAGCAGCTTCCACCAGTTTTAATGCACTGAGAGAAGTACTACTGTCATTCTATTTGGGAATAAATCAGAAAGTTTTGACACCAGCAGTCATGTCACCAAACCTCCCTTCTTTCTTAATAAATATTAACTTTTTTGGCTACTGGGGTAGTCTTCAGAGACAGATACCTCATTTTTATGAGAGTAGCTCTACATGCAGCTGGAAGATGAAAACCCTGGGATCTACTTTGCAGTTCACTTCACCCCAGCTGCTAAATTTTTAATTTCAAGCAATTAAGAAAAAAGATTATAACTGGAACGTTGTTTAAGATTTAAAAAAAACAGAAAACAACTCACAAATTGCTTTACATGTAACACAAGTCTTGGAATTTGAAGTGAAGTATAACGTTCAAATAAATTTCTCAAACATTTGGTATTTATTTCAGCTCAGAAATCAAGCCACATTATCAAGGAGCATTCAAGGCAGTCAGAGGGAAATGTGTAGTTCTAAAAAATTATAGGAATTTTTTAAAATTAAATATCCTGGTTTTCTACTATATAGACACATTCCAAGAGTCTTTCAAAGCAATATATGCAATACTGAAATGGTTTTACACTGCACGTCACTTCAGCTTAAAAGGATAAAAAATTACTTCCTTAATCTTTTAATGCAGGTTTGCGTATTTCTTTTTTTTAACCTAAATTAATTTCAGCAAATTATGTGATTATAGCTATTTCCAAATCCTTTTCTGAACCAACAGATGTTCTTAAAACACGGAAAGCAACAAGAGACAGCAGGCAAAAGAAAAAGAATGTTATTCTGAAGAAGGTAGGGATTCTGAAAGAACCATTTTCAGAAGCCCAAGCCTGCAGACCAGACAACACAAGAGGCAATTCAGAGTATCTGTGAAATTACAAACAGAAATGAGATAGTTGACAGCAAAAGAAAAAAAAGACAGACATAAACTGAAAAATCACCGGTGTTTTAAATTTAAGAATAGATGAGGAAGACTGTTTAAAAACTCCAAAAATCCTATTTGCAATATAATTTTGAGGAGACAACGGCTCTGTCAAGGAACAATAGAAAAAAACACAGATAATTTCAGTCTGGCAACCGACTGAAAGCCTGAGAAGCCACATTCTCCTTCTGGAAAGTACTAAGAGGAGGCTGGAGGGGAGCCAAGGAACACGGCACTCCTGTCTGTGGGTGTCCCTCTGCCAAGGAACATGGCACTCCTGTCTGTGGTTTCCCTCTGCCAAGGAACACGGCACTCCTGTCTGTGGTGTCCCTCTGCCAAGGAGCATGGCACTCCTGTCTGTGGTGTCCCTCTGCCAAGGAACATGGCACTCCTGTCTGTGGTGTCCCTCTGCCAAGGAACACGGCACTCCTGTCTGTGGTTTCCCTCTGCCAAGGAACACGGCACTCCTGTCTGTGGTTTTCCCTCTGCCAAGGAACACGGCACTCCTGTCTGTGGTTTCCCTCTGCCAAGGAACACGGCACTCCTGTCTGTGGTTTTCCCTCTGCCAAGGAACACGGCACTCCTGTCTGTGGTTTCCCTCTGCCAAGGAACACGGCACTCCTGTCTGTGGTTTCCCTCTGCCAAGGAACACGGCACTCCTGTCTGTGGTTTTCCCTCTGCCAAGGAACACGGCACTCCTGTCTGTGGTGTCCCTCTGCCAAGGAGTATGGCACTCCTGTCTGTGGGGTGTCCCTCTGCCAAGGAGCATGGCACTCCTGTCTGTGGTTTCCCTCTGCCAAGGAACACGGCACTCCTGTCTGTGGTGTCCCTCTGCCAAGGAACACGGCACTCCTGTCTGTGGGGTGTCCCTCTGCCAAGGAACACGGCACTCCTGTCTGTGGTGTCCCTCTGCCAAGGAACACGGCACTCCTGTCTGTGGTTTCCCTCTGCCAAGGAACACGGCACTCCTGTCTGTGGTGTCCCTCTGCCCGAATGGCACGGTCACTGCTGCTGTTACAAGGGCTATGGGCTGGGGTGAGCCCTAATCCCCACAGCCGCTCCCACTCCGTGTCCTGGCCCCTGGGCTGCTGCTTTCTGCCTGTATCCCAAAGCTCCTGTGCTGTCTGCAACACCCTCACCAGGACAGCAGCTCTGCCACATCCATCAGAAAGAGCCCCCCTGCCCCAGAGTGCAGCTCCCAGTACTCAGGGCTTTGAAAAGCTTTCAATAGATCATTTTCCTCTTTCTTTACCTCAGAAAAAGTAAGGAAATGATGGAGAAGTTGATATGCAATTATCATTTATCTATTGAACCCACACTTTCCCCTTTGAGAATGAGAACTGTGTTATGTTTGAATCAGTGCACTGAGATTACTGTTAGATATATGTGCATGATTCATAAACCATTGAAAAATACTAATCTGCCCTGGTTATTATGAGAATACTCTTTAATTATGCACACAGTTACATTGGTTCAGATGGAGAACTGAAACTTGTTCTAACTCAGATCTCTCTGAAGTTCATTTTCTGCAGCTTGTACATGATGAACATTTATCCATTTTCAACCAACCATCGACTAGTACAATTATTTTTGCATGCTTATTAATCATATAGCATAATAAAATAATTTATTCCTAAGCAGATCATGAAAAATGAGGTGTTTATAGTGATGTTCTCTGGTAAAGAGCAGCAGCTGTCACAGTATTTGAAGTTGTTATTAGTGCTGACCCCTATGCAATATATATATTGCCTTTCACAGGCTCAATTAGGGTATTTGGGGGTTGTATCTCTTCAGGATAGATGGGACAGTAAATAACTTTTTTTTTTCCCCAGGTCTATATATTTAGCAGCTAGAGCATCACTGTACCAGCGATTGCTACCTCAGGACTATGCACTATGGAATATCGAGATTTTCACCTATTTAAAAAGAGAAGGAAGCATTAAATATGTAATGGGCAATCAATTGAGGTAGTTAAGGACAAAAGGTGACTTCTAAACAGTAGCTCTGTCTATTATCTGCGCTTGATTAGTGACACTGCCTTTGCTTTTCAGTGCTCTTGTCATCCAGAATGAATGAAGATTGATGGCTACTGTTAGTCTATTTGGTCACACTTTCTGTGGTTTGGTACCTTTCTGCTTGAAAACATTGTTGTGTAAAAAGGTGACATTCACCAGCTACATTGTTAAATTGCTTCAAATCATATGTTGATCAAAGTATCAGTGTAGTGCTACTGACTTAAAGCGTGACAGAGTAAGAGACCTCTGGGTCACTGTGCCCAACCTCTGCAATCACAGTCCTTAATGTAAATGACATTGCATCCAGGCAGTGCTTGACCATACATCACAAACAAAACACCAAAACCCTCAAAATATGCTATGTGCCTCAGAAAAGGGGAAAGGAAGAGATATTGCCAGTGTCCTGCATTTCTTAAAGCTGAGTGTCTCAAAAGGAGTTTGTACTTTCACATTGTAATCCTCTATCCACTGTCTGTAACCAGAAAGCAAAATTAGTACCAAATTATGAGCTACCTAAGTAGAAAGGACAATTATTAAGTGAAATATTTGGCCTCTCCAAAGAAGATTTACAAACACTACAGTGATCTAATGGAGGCCCAAATTCTGAGAAGCCAATGATATAATTTAGTAGAATATGTAAAATTTGAGTCTTTAAGAGCCTCAGGGATGAGTAGGACTCAGGGAAGTTTTACATTAAATGAGTGTAAACAGATCATTATAAATATTCTGTATTTATTCCTGTAGAGCCAGTAACAAGGTGGCAGTAATCACAGGAAAACTGGCAAAAGCCTTTCTGTCAGCAGATAGGCACCATTACCTGTGTGCTCTATTTTTAATTAGTTAAAAATACTTACAGCCTGGTTTACATGCACATGAGGATTTAAAATACTGTTAGCAGTGGTTTCCTACTGTCTTTGGTATGTTCCCATATAATTCAATCTAATTTATTTCATAAGGTGAAATTTTTAAGCTCTGCTTACTGAGTTATAAATTGATCGTGGCATTTCACATGTTTGTGATGAGTTTGAGATATTGTTCTTCTCTTCCCACACAGCTTTTTAATAAAATGCTGCCAGTTTGATGACCTTCCCCTCTTCAAGGTTAATGGCCTGCTACCTACAAATTACTTTTCATGATACAACTTGGGTTATGAACTCCAAAATAGTCTTCTGATGGCTCTGCCTTCAATTTGTTTTAGGCTGAGAGAAAAGCAGATTTCACAATAGCAAAAAGGGCCACAGAAATGAAAAGAGATAATGTTGGCTTTAGAAACTTGCCTTTCTGTTCTACAAGAACACACAAAATTACTGCAGCAGGGTGATACTGGGGAACAAGTCCTGTCATGTCATGTAGAAAAGCTAAAAGCCTCTGAGATTGCCATTTACCACTGCCCTGACTCCTTTCTCTTGCATACGGAGCTCTTGGCTAAAGACACTTCAGAGACAATAATTAGTGACATTGCATAATTGTAAAGGTTTATAAAGATGTTAATAGTCAGACAATTTATAATATGTAGGCTTTGTTATCTTCATGGAACATCTGTTATTTAGGAGCCAACTGCATAATAAACCATGTCCTAGCATTTCTTAATCCTGTCACAGTTTAAGAAGTTAAAAAGAGATTAAATTAAATTTGATCTTGGGAGGTAGCAGAAATCCTTGCATCCCAAGGAGGGCAGTAAAGTAGAAGGTGTTCAGTACCACCTGGCAGTTTTAAGATCCTTCACTAATATATCACAGAATCCTTTACCTGCTGGCCCTTCCTACAGTTTAAACTTTGAGAGAGGATTCTCTAAGACGCCAATGACAAGATTCCAGCAGCACATTATAACTCAATATCCAGGGAATACACCTTGGCTTTCAAGGTCTGGGAACCATTTGAGCATCTGCACTGTTGAAAAATATAACTCTGCCACTTCAACCACAGTTTCAGTCATAAAAAAGGTGTAAGAGTCTTTCCTTCTGACTGACTGCTGTTTTCTAGAGATCGCTTACTTTACATGAAGCCATTTATAAGGGAATAGAAAATCATGCAGTAGTGAAGCAGAGCTTTCTTGGCATATTTGCGGTACCCTTGCACACAGAGTATTGCAAGCTGCTTAATTTCTTTAATTTTGAATAAAGCGTCAATTCCACTTTTATTTTGAAGGCTTTTTGAATGAAAACAGGCAGCATCCTGCAGAATTACACCCTGAAATTACTCATCACTTTATAAACAAAATAAGAGGCCAGATTTTTGCTTAAAGTAATAGCAGTTCTATAATTGCCATTCAGAAGCTGCTGAAATTATGTCAACTTATTCTAACAGGCAGTATGCCCAACCTTTTTTTGTCTTGTTGTTGGAAAAGGGTTGAATTTTTTTATCTCTTTCAAAAATACACTCTCCATACATCTCTCTCACATTTAATAACTTCAGCAGTTCATTAGACTGTGCTTCAGAGCACAATGTTAAATTTACTTTTAGTTTCATTCTCAAAACAGAGTTAGTCAATAGCTATGACGTACTGCTTCTGCTTCTTTGTCTGCGGAGACCATTATTAAAATCTTTACTTACAGCCACTTGTGCAATGCCTTCAAGCTATTTCAGTCCAATTTTATTCAACTCTTAAAAATATTTTTTAAATTTATAACCTTTTAAAGGATAAAACCCCATATTCTATGAGTTTCCAGGGGAGTGCTTTTCCTCTCTCTTAACATTCTTTTTCTTATTTACATTTAATTTCTTTTTTTTACTAGTGCACTGTGATTGTACATTTAAAACAATAAAATCACCCCCCCCACCCCCATATGTTATTTGGAAGGAACTGCTAATTGTAGCATCTTAACCATCAAGCTATCAACGTAGCCATCAACTATCAAATATAAACTCAGCTCCTATCATGTTTTGCTGAAGAATTTGATTTACTTTGTGTAAGTTTTGTTCCTCTAGCACTGGCCTGGAATATTGGTCTGCTTTTCCACTTGGGAAAGTCCAAGACCACTGGCAGCACATCAAGCTTAGAACAAAACATTGAAAAAGTCAGCAAAGGTTTGAGTAACAGTGCAAAAGCAAACAAACTTCCTCAAAGTGGCACTCGGTTTCCCTTTGTGTCCACTGAAAAGACTTGCAAGGAAGCAAAGTTAGAAGCACCTTAAAGTGACTCCACATCTTGGAAAACTGGTCTTGTTGAGAGGTCTCAGGCTGAGGGCTCAGTTCCTAAAGCAAAACTGAAAAGCATTCAGGTTTTCTGACATGGTTTAGGACATGACAGTTTCAAGCTGTCCTCCTTAAGTAAAATGTGCCCTGAATTAAGCAAAATTTCCAGAAGTGATAAGTCTGATAGTGGTACCCTAAAATATCAGCTTAGAAGCCTCAGTGACCTATTATGAAATAGATGGTGTTAAAAGATTTAAGGCTTTTAGAACTGGGTGCTGCAGCACTGCCGTCAGAAGAAATCAGTCAAACTATCAATCTCTTTACCACTACACAAAATTTATTTTAGTTAAAACCCTAAGCCTTTCATTATCTAAATTAGAAGTATACTGTGTTTGTTGAATTTGGAGATTAGTTTGCTGTTACACACTGTAGTCTTACTTTGATGTCTCAGGATTAATATTCATGAGGTTTCAGACTATTAACTACACATGTACAACATCTAACAAGAAATGTATCTCACAGAGTTCAATTATTGTACAATGCTGTTAGTTCTGATTTTATCTTTCATTTTTCTGTGGATTCCCATGGAGTTTTCATAAAACCCACGTTTTAAGGTTGGTTGCGGCAGGTTTTTTGTATCGATGGATCTGGCTAAAACTTGGACTTTCAAAACCAAAGGATATCCTTCAATTTATTTCTCATTTTTACTAGTTTTGTATGAGTGAAAACTTTCAACTTCAGCTGCCTGAAACATCTGAACTTTCAGCAGAGTTGGAAACCAGCAGAAACCGTTCACTGCTCAGGTCAGCCCAGAGGGTGCCACGGCACTTTGCACACCATTGGTCAGCACTGACTCTTGTCCCTTTCCAAGGAGTCTCAGAAACACCAAACCTTTGTAAGCTCTGGGCCCCACAGGCAGGCAGAAACACACAAAGCTCAGAAACGCCTACAGAGGGAATAATCATAGAAGCATCAGCATCTCTGGAGACCTCCAGTCCAAGCTCCCACTGATCTATTTCCAGCAGACATGGGAAGCCTGGGCCCAGTTTGCCTATTCTGCCTCATTGGCAGTATTCTGTTTCATTAACAAGCAACCAGATAAAATGCAGATACACTTGTTATGGCCCAGAGATATTTAACATTAAGAAGAATTTGAGATCTGTAAGGTGCAGCTAAGATTACCTTCTAGTCTTTTTCCTTATTAACCCATGAAGATATATCAAAATACAGAACTGCCTTAAACCAGTCACACTCCTGCACAAATGCAGGGGCTCAGCAGGGAGCCAAATTACTTTCATTCAACATTATGGGCATAAAGCAAGTTGCTCTGTGGTCAACCTGACATTTAAATAAAGCAATTCAGAATGATTTCATTTTCTGGTTTATAGAAATAGTAATAAAATCTGTATTGGTCACAGTCCTCATCTACATTAAAAAGCATTCTACAATTGACTCTGGATTGCAGGAGGATGTTGTAATTAATGGCTTCCTGCTGCCTGCACTTTTAGTCACTGCAATTTGCATGGAGCTGGAGCTCTTTCCAGATGTTGGTAAATGACACATTTTCCCCCAGTTTTCTTATAGTATTACTATTTCTACATTAGTTTGCTGAGCATCTTAAACACAATTACATATTTCTTCCATAAGCATAATGAAATTGGGTTTAAGCAGGCCCAGAGGATTACAGAAAAGACCTCTGATTGACAGCGTTAAACTTCAGGCGAAGGTGGAAGCAAACTGAAGCTAGGCTGGGTTCGATTTCCCAGCCTGGGTCAGATTTCCTGGCCTGGTCACCCATGGTACAGCTCCACTGGCAGCAGTGAAACTGCACTGGTGTAACACAGGCTGGAAAACATCTGGGGCAGTCTTTGGTAGCCCAAACAACAATTATTCAAGATTCCAGGTGATTCAGCAAGTGCTACAACGATTTATAATCAGAATTCCAAAGGCTCTTTGCTTTTCCATCATAATCAATGGAAAAACTCAGGAAACACTAGATAGACACACACACACAAAGAAGAAAACAAGAAAATGGAAATTAGAAATCACCTTAGGGTCCTTCCAACTAAAGAGAAGTATGTTTTAACAGGCATGATTTAAAATCATTCTCTGTCTTCTACCATGGTCTACAGTATAGAATTCAAGCTGCTGAGTTTCATTGAGTACAATGATAAATATAATGGGGTATTCACTGCACTTTAACTTACTGGAGAACTCAATGAATGGAAGTGAAAAAAATCTAGTTTAAGTTCAGTTTTATGTTTTGTTGGGAACACTTGCTGTAACTAATATTCACGATTATTCTGACAGCAAGGATCCAAAGATTGAGAGATGCTGCTACAATAGCTGCAGTAGAAGATGCTACAAAGGAGAAAAAAAAACCCCAAAACAAAATAAACCACAGGCCTAAAGACTGAGAAAAGCAGGCATTTATTTCTTGACAGCTTTTATACCATATCAGTCACTGTTTTAAAAATGACTATTTGTATTAGACAGGAGTACAAAAGCCATTTTAAAAGGAAGCCCACAAGATAATAACTGTGGAACTGACCTGCGCTGCATTTATGAAATATCAGCAGTGGAAAATTAACTGCTGATATGGGACAAATCTACTACCTGAAACAAAACTTACACATGGAAGAACTATTGGGTGGGGAAGAAAGGCCTCATATCTACTGTGGATGCCCCAGAGCTGGCTAATGCCACCTGCTGACCAGCTGACATTAGTTTGTGTGCGTAATGCACAGAATCCCACTTCCTGCAGAGCTGGAGAGATGATTTGTTTCAAACTGGAGTTTGCAGGGTACAGCACGTGCAGAAAGGATCCCCTTCCTGCCTGCTCTGTTTGGTATTTGCAGAATTTTGTTCTTGCTGGCATTTCACCTTGCATGTCTCTCAGACATTTTAATATACTCACAACTGATACCATGCAGTAAAACAGAAGAAGCACCGCTCAAATGGAGAAATTTGTATAAAAAATAATAAATTCTTTGGATAAAAATATGCAGCCACAGAAAAGAACTTTGCTACACCACCACTATCCATCACACAGTAGACACAGGGAAACAAAAGTCTTATTTTCATTTTGTCTCCTGGTACCTATGTTCTGTTGTTGTTTATCTGGATAATTTAAGTAGCAAAAGATTAAGCCATTATTGAGCTACTCTTCCTACGGAAATGAGAGTTACATTACAGTGTGCTCTCTGTTACTCATTAACAACACTTTTATTAATTCTTGGTTGGGTTCAATGGAATCTGACACAGAAGCAGACATCTCAACCAGAGGAGGCTTCCTAGATGAAATAACAAGGTTGGGTAGAGAAATGTGACTCAGATTAGTGGTTCTAGCCCCTGGAAAACAGGGCTCCAAGGATGGAAATTCTCCACAGATTCTGTACAAATTTTGTAATAGGAAAGCATGCAGTACATGTTGAACATGCCAGTCAATTCCCTGTCTCTGGGAAGGGTCACTGCACTCATCCCTGCTCTCTTTAGTAATTCAGTAATCTTGACAAATTCTCATCATGCAGAAATCTTCTATCTCACAAAGTTACCAGAGTCCTTTGGCTGTGCACCATAAGGAAGCCTGTGCACAGAGTCACTGAGCAGCAGTGACACCACCTTGGATAAACAGCACCTCAGTTACACCAGCAAACAACTCCACTGAGAAAAAGATTTCATGGAAAAGAATATGTATATGACTTTTTATCTGTTAGAAACAAAGGAAGGAAAATGCATCTAATTAGCAGAAAGCACAGCAGGAGGCAGCTCTCACCCTTGGCCATCTGTTAAGAGCAGAAGTTGCCTGTGAAGCTGGTGAGCATCCTCCTCTGTTCAACAAGCAGCTCCATGCACACCTCAGTAACCTTAAAACAAACTTAAATCTGGAATGCCTGGTCTATGTTCAGGAAAAAAGAAATCACAATGAATAATGGTGGTGGCTGCTATGGTGAGGAAGTGGAAGTTGTTAATTCCAGATTATAATTCAGACAGCCTGAGTTGTAGACAAACAGAACGAGACAATTTTGCTCCTGCAGGGAAGCAGTAAAACCTCTGAGCACGAGGTCTGCACGACTTTAAGTCGTTTGCAAGGGGGTGCAGAGCTCTGCTTCACTCAAGGGTGTGTGATGGACAAGGCACTGTGACAGTGAGACACCCACACAAAAACCAGGGGTCAGGGCAGTGCTGCAGCGATCGTGCACAGCTGTGGAACTGAACATGAATTCCTAAAAGCATTCCTTCAGGACTCTGGAGACACAAAAACCTGTGCAGAAATAGCCCATACCAGAAGAACTCAGAGCTCATGGCTAAAACAGCAAAAGGTTCCGGGTCAGAACACAGCTGACCTTCTGATCAAGCCATTTGACAACTCCTGATCCTGAACTAGAAGAACTGACTTTCTACATGAGCACAAGCAAAGTAGAGTCCCACATATATTCCTTCATGTATTATTAACGTTTGACAGCAAATTACAAGCTTCATTTGGTTTTTTATGGACCTGAATGCTCCTCAGTCTTCACCCTCATCTGACCTCTCCTAAACTCACTTTTTAAATCTGAATTTGAAATTACACTCCCTATCTTAGTGTCCAAGCAAACAAAAAAGTTACCTTCCAACTTTAGTAGAAGAAGGAAGAAGCAATAAAACTAAAACTTGTCTCCAGTAGGATTCCTATGGGTATTATATTCCATACATTTGTAATTTTTCCAGGTCTCTGGTAACATCACAGTCACTACACCAATTTATAGGCATGTTTAAGCTAAATCTTCTCAAAACTCTGATTTCCTACATATGATTTCGGGCATATGATGTGACCTGGGTATTTAATTTATGCCTCTCAGTTGCTGAGCCATCTTTCTACTTCAGCTCTGGCTTTTACTTTTAGCCAATAAATCTGGCTAAATTCAGCTGAAATGTGGGAAGCCAAGCCACGTTACCCTCAGGGACAGCACAAGCCTTTCTGCCTAGGTTACCCTGATGCATTAAAGCCACAAAGCTGTGGTTCTGAAGTGCATAGGAACTGCAGAGACTGCAGAAGCTCAGTGAATAAATAATAATTTGTTGTTGTTCATTTTCAAAAGAATGTGAAATACTGTTCTTTTATGCCCACTTCTAACATAAGTTTTAATGACACCAAATATTAAAATATTTCAAAGGATGCTCACTGCTGCAGATACTCCTGTTGCCCACATCCCTATATAATTTTGCAGTAATTTCTACAGAAATCTCCCTTTGTTCAGGCAGTGAACTATTGCTGAAACACCAAGAGAAGCAAACAGAAAATAACGTGCACTCTATTGAAGGCGTAAATAGGAAGTCTCTCTCACTTCCAGACTCAGAACTGACAGCAAGAAGCACAAAGGTAAAAGGGACATGAAGATAGATCGTGTTTTTACAAAGCAACTCTTTTACAAGTGCTGACAGTTTTGGTGTTTCTCCCAAGCACCAACGTTCTGTATTTACTGTTGCATTTCATTTTATGGATTTTTCCCCACATTGAGTTCAAACAGAATAAACAGAAGTTTGAGTCATAGCATGTAACATGGTCAGAAAGGGACTTTGTAGAATTAGATCAATTCTTGTTTCGTATCCACCTGGATTCATAAATCACTTATATTGACTCTACTACTATAATCTCTGTGTTTGGTTTCTCAGGTTTCACAATCTATTAGAAGCTAGAAGAAGAGCTTTTTATGAGAAAAATAGAAGTCACAGGACTTTAACAGTGCTGTTCTCTCTTCTTCATGGTTTTTCCCTAAAGAATTTTTAGGAAGTTTTCAATCTCCTATTTTCCCTATATCCACATATTAAGTAAAACCCTTCACTCTAATTAAAAAAGCCCTGTGCTCATCCCTTTAATCTACTGGGCATTCCAGGCTGACTATGGCAGCACCTCTCAACGTCCACAAGATTCATGTGAAATATTATCATACAAGGAAAAAAGGTTCTGAGAACACACCACTCCTACAGAGGGAATAAGCCTGTGTTACCTGAACATAGCTTCAGTGATGCAAATTTCTGCTTAATAATGCTACCAATAATTTAATCACTAACCTGTGCCTTCATTGGCGGCCTGGGAATTGTATTGCTTTTGAATTTCCTGCTGTACCTTAATTTCTTGTCTCCTAAAATAGCAGGCTTTCATATGGCAAAGAATACGTGAATCTGTGCCCCTCCTTGCTCAAGCTGCTGGCATTTCATGGAAAGGCTCCAGTGTGAATTGTGGCCCTGGACCACGTTTAAAACATGCAAACAACCTTGGCTGAGTTATAGGCTAACAAACCCATTTTCTTCAAGCATTATTCCTCTTTCATTCTCATGCTGTATTGATGTTGAATCAGAATGATTTTTCAAAAGATATCCAGGTCAATCCAATGATTTATTTAATTCAGTTAATGTGTTATGGCTCTAAAAAGGTGACTTTCATCATAATTTTAAAATTACCACCTTCATATAAAAGTACTAAAAACCTGACTAGAAAACAGCACAGTTTTACTTCATTTTAAACTATTCTATTGAAAATAACAGTAAATTTCATCCCTAGAATACTGAATACAATAAAAAGTATAAACATAGTATTTTAAGTTTTTCCTGCAGTTTCTAGAGAAATACATTACACCTTCCAAAAGCAGTCTGGATTTCTCTTATCAGGGATTTAAGCACTAACCCTTGTCACAGGTAGATCTCATTAACTGCTGGTGAGCAAGTGTCTCTTCTATCTTGATCCATCACCTCCTGAGGTATTTCTAGACAAGCAGAATCCCACGTTTTCTAACATATTTAAGTGCCTTCTTATTCCTTTATCATCATTTTGTGCTTTGCTCGATGTCTCACTAGAGCAGTAAGTATTAAATATCACATTTTCTGTTCAGACCGATATCAAGATTCATAGCTTTTTTACTCTAATACTGATTGCCTTCACCTCCAACAAATTAGTAACTTAATATTGAACTCACACAACCATAGCAGTGAAAATTAAGGAAACACTGGCACAGTTACTTAGGCTGTCACTCCATTAAATGAAGGGAACTTTCATCAATTGGCTCAAAAAATGTGTCAATATTTAAATTGAAAAGAACACAAAATAGAAAAAGAAGGGTTATGGGTTCTTGCTGAACACAGGAACCAGAATATTTTGGGATTTACAGATAAATGGGATTTACAACCCATTTCATTTGGTAGACATTAGACACTTGTGAGGTTGAGGAAAGGAAGATATCTAAACCCCAATGGAAATAAGCTGCATGCACACTCAAGCCTGGAGCTGTATCTATTATTTTCACAGCTCATTTCAATAAACGGCAACGTACTCCTCACACACCACAACAGCCAGCACCAGGCTACTGCCTGTGGAACTGGGGCTCCTGGCCAGAACCAGAGCACTGCTGGATGACAGACATGTTTTTAATAAAACAGCGCCCACAAGCAAATTAACTTCCTCAACATTTCCGTATCAATGACGCTACACAGACCGAAAAGAAAATTACACCTGCCACGATTGCACACTCCAGCACAGCCCAGGAACCGAGGCAGAGGAGAGGCCAAAGCTGAGCTCCTGCATCCCTGCTGACAGAGGGCACATCCTGCCCAAGGGGGTCCCAGCCCTTCAGGGGGAAGGGGCTGCTCTCCTGGGCCTGGGGGTCTCTGGGCACACCCACGGGGCCTCGCCCAGGTGAGGGGGGTGTGTTTGCCCAGGTGAGGGGGTTCCTTTGCCCAGGTGAGGGTATTTGCCTGCCCAGGTGAGGGTACTCCTTTGCCCAGGTGAGGGGGTGTGTTTGCCTGCCCAGGTGAGGGGGTTCCTTTGCCCAGGTGAGGGTATTTGCCTGCCCAAGTGAGGGTGCTCCTTTGCCCAGGTGAGGGTATTTGCCTGCCCAAGTGAGGGTGCTCCTTTGCCCAGGTGAGGGTATTTGCCTGCCCAGGTGAGGGTGCTCCTTTGCCCAGGTGAGTTGTTCTCTGCTGCTGCTGCTGTCTTTGAGAAAGGTGGGGAGAGAAGGAAGCCACCCCTTCCCCAGGGCATCTGGAAGGAACCAGGGCTGCACCTGCCACCCTGCTCACCTGACAGCGAGCTGTGCCCTGGCCCAGAGAGCCCCCAGACCGCAGCAGCACAGGCTGCCAGCCAGAGCAGCTTTCCCCACTAAAGTCCCACGGTTGTTTGCAAGCACTGTAGGATATTGTGGATCACACTAAGTGACAAGAGTGATTTCTTGGAATTTGTTCAGGGAAAGGCTGAGGCTATGCATTCTAAAAATCAATATAGTTTGAAGCACCAGTAAGACATAATGTGCTGTAATATGTGCAGTCCACACACTATTGCACTTGATTAAAAGGGTGACTCCTCTTTTCTGGGAAGTCTTCATGCTTACATCATTTGTACTATCACACCACACATTCAGACACTTCAGGTGTTTTGGCTTTTGTTGAGACTTTTTTAAAAAAATGTTTCAGGGTTTTTCTTTTTCTGACAGGCTTTCTCTCCCCCAAATAGAAATCCTGAAAAGAGTATCAAGCACAAAATGCAGCTTAATCTGCTGAGTCATGACAAAGCAAATTTACTAAATAGATAAAAGCACCCTTCACACAATAATATACTGATGGTGGTGGTAAATAAATGTGCAGTGCTATTTGCTGGTTTCCTCTGTGTGCAATATATGAGGCCATTACTGCTTTGCTAAACTAACTGTGTCCTCCTAGAAGGATTTCCAATATCAATTACAGCACTGACTGCATTACTACTAAATAGAGTTACCTCTTGTGTTTACTTGATTATATGCAAATATTTCCTAAATTAGACGTGTTTCAAGCTCCATTTAAAATTTAGTACAACAGGATATTGTGTCAAAATCGTGCAAGATAGAACATGACTGCAAGGACCAACGGTCTAGGATTTATACCTTCTGGTTTGAAATGAAGGGAAAATAATTTATTCTAGATAACGTCATTTAACAAAAACTAATAAGATACTTTGGGTTTATGCTATAGAAATTATACCAGTTTTCTAAACTATTAAAAAAAAATCTGAAGTTTAGCTCATGTGAGTCCCTAAAGCCTCAGAAATTATTCCAACAATAAATTAAGGACTTCAAAGTGTGATGTATTACAAGATGTTTTCCCATTACTCAATAAATTAAGCTGTCCAGTTGACAGGAATTTCATATGCAAAATAATGATACATGGAGGAATATATTAATAATACCCTGGAGTTATAAACTGCTCACCTCAAAATTTCTGGATTATTTTAAAGATGCAAAAACTCTCATCTTGATATATTTTATTATGATAGAATTCCATCATAATCATCTTTTCTGAGTGCTGAGAGTCTCCAGAGAAATGCTAGGAGAGTACTAGAGAATACTGGAACAATGGTTACGAGCTCACAACTGAGATGGTTCTGCTTAACACACTAAGAAAGAAATAGGAAGCTCCAATTCATGCAAGATTTCTTTTATTTCTATGAAAATATGCTTTTAATCTATCCATGTACCTACCTATTTCCTCTGAACTTAATAATAAACTTAATAATAAACTGGTATTTTATTTTCTGTTAACTTTATTCAGATTTCTCTGCTAATATGAAAACATCTCACACTGTTATTACTTCCTCAAAATAAGAAAGCTAGAGGGAAAGAAAAAACATTGGTTTTCCCCATACCCTAAAGGGTTTGCAAGATAAGGATGCACTAAGAAGTTTACTTAAACTTTAATACATCCTTTAAAATTTTGCACCTTATGCCACAGGAAATATGAATCAGAGTTTTAATACAGCATATGTCATTGTCAGCCATCTAAAGATGCTAAGTAAGCAGAAAACATCTCAGGATTTGGAGAAATTCTTGATGCTAATATGAGAAAATCCAAAATGAAATTCACCTTTCATTGAGGTGAGTACCACAAAAATACTAAAATTAGTTTATGGACACTGATGGTCTTCTCAATGAACACTGACATTTTCATAAATCCTTTGAGATATGTTAAGACCATATTTAAATAAAGGAAATAAAATTTCCTTAATTTTTTTATTGTAACTCTACAATATTTGCCAGTCATCTCACCTATGTTTTCCAGTGTAACATCTAGGTTGCATTTTATACAATTAGCCAACTTATTTTCTAATCCAATGGGAGATAAAAGTTATCTTCAACAGTCAGCCCGCGCCATTTAACTTTATAAATGTTGAATGGGGCTAACTAAATTTTGAATTAAACTTCATCTTCCTGATGAAATGCTTTCATTTTGAAATACTCAAGTTTTACCTAGACACAAATACGATGGACAGTACAGTCCAGGTTTGGGTTTTTTAAGAAATTTTTTTTTTATTCTTCAATGGGCCAGAAAATAAATTATAAATATGTACATGAGTCTGTCTGTGAACATGTGCTTAAAGAAACCCCACAGAATGTTTCTTGTTTAATCCAAAACTGAGAGACGACTGAAATCAATCCCATTGCACTTATTCCTCAGCTCTTCAGCTTCATTTGCTAAAAGCCAGGGAATTCAGTCCCCTGACTCAGAGGTTTGGGACTGGGAAACGGCAGCAGCAGCAGCAGGACCATGGATCTGCTGGCTCTGAACAGAGATCCTGCAGGACACAAGGGCAGACCTGGGCCAGCTGCTGCCAAGGAGCCAAAAGCCACTCCCTGGAGCCTTCAGGAGCCCCAGGCAGGTGCCAGGGCGCCCCAGCAGAGGGGACACAGCTCCAGCCAGGGGGAGGCAGCCTGACTGCAGGAATGCCGCAGGCACCAGGCGTTCCCTTCCCCACCTCCATCCATAGGGCTGCACACTCAGCCCCACTGAGTGCCCTGTCTGATGGCTCCACAAGAGCAGTGCAGCTAACTCCTGAAGGTAATTTAGCTTCTCCTTAATACACTTTGCTTCTTCCTTAGCAGACCTGACACACTGAAACTGCATTTCTACAAGTGCCATGTGACACACCGAGGGTACGCTTCAGAAATCGTATCTCATCAGACTGGGCGAATTAGCATTTCTAGGGATAAAATGCCTTTTATTAGAGTGCCACTGAAGACTGGAGAGCTTCTTTTACAAACGTTTTTGTAATAAAAACTGCTGCAACCTACCTAAGGGTGCCAGGTGCACAGAAACATTGAGCCATTGGGGCATAATTAAGCCCCCTGTTGCTCCCCTACTGCTCCTTGCCATCACAGCTGCTTGTTTTCTTTCTGGAATAGAACCACACATGCTGATGGCTCCAGGAGCAGAGAGCTCTTTGACAACATCACTACAGATCTCATCACTGACTTCCCATCTGAAAATGTGAAAATGCCAAATCCCACTTCAGAGGAAGCTGAAGCAGAGCAGCACTTTGTGAAAACAATGATCAGAAAACACTGGCAATGACAATCCAAGGCATCAATCAACTTTCAGCAAATTATATTATTGAAAGTTTTCAGTTCTGCAAAAAGCAGATGCATACAAGATCTAGCACTGCCCATCCAAAACTTGATCACCAGCCCCAGCTAGAGCCTTGTTACTAAGAGAAGATTTATTCTCAAAAAACCCCAAAAAACCCACAACCAGACCCAAGCTAGCAATAAAACCAACCAACAAAAACTACCCCGAAGAAAAGCACACCAAAACAAACAAAACCAAACCCAAACAATAACCCACAAAACAAAAAAACAACAACCAAATGAAACCCCACAAACAAACAAAAACCCAAACAAACAAAAACCAACAAAACAAACAATCAAAAAAACCCAAACAAAAAAAAAAAACAAAACAAAAAACAATAAAACCCCCAAAAACCACCCACTTGAGATCAACCCTTTTTAATACCAAGACCTCTTGGACATCCAAGGATCACTAAGATGAAGCTGAGGATTAGACCACAGCTTTGTTTTACATGACCCTTTGCTCTCTGAGATTTCTCTTGCTGGCTCTTCTACTGATCTGTACCCTGTAAATTAATTCCATGTTCTGATTGAATTTTCATTAGCCTTGACAAGAATATTTCTTATTGTTGGCATTTGAGTCAGGCAGTGTTTATGTCCTTCTGGAATTATTTTTGTTTGGACATTTAAAATACGTGGTGCCTCCTGTCTGGCACACTTAAAAGTTGAAAATCTTCCTTCAGTATTAATCGTGGGTCAGCAAGAAATAAAGGGAATTGCATGTTTAAAGTGATCTTCATCTCGCTGCTATAAATAGAAGAAACTGAAATAGCAAATAAAGCTAACAAGAAGTGACAGTGGAGGATATTACTGTGTCTAAACAACCAGATGGCTTCTGTACAGGAGTATATATTGATGCTCCTCAAACAAATGTGGGAATTTATTAGGCAAAGAAATTAGGGAGATTTCAAAACCAGCAGAAACTGGCATGTCATTGTTCAGAAGAGAAGAGTTTTCTTGAGTGAAAAGAAGCAGCTCTTCTTTTAATGCATGGAAGGGATGGTATGCAGTAGGATTTCCTTATACACTGAATATTGTAGCTGTCTTACATGGCTTTATGTAGCTTGCACATCTGTTTCCTGGTAGGCATCTGGACTGCATCTTGCAGCAGACAGCTCACAGTAAAGATGTGCTGTTTCCTGATTGCAGATATTCTCACAAAAATGACACTGAGATGGGAGAAGTACAAAATTTTACAGACTAAAACCGTTACCTTGACCACTCTCTTCCACAATTATAATTTATCATGGCTTTCTCACAGCACTCTGGTAAGAAGGATGACAGCAGATGAAGGAAAAGGAGAAGTCTAACCGACCAACAAAAGTTTACTTGGTTGTCCCCTACATCTAGCAGTTCCTCTCTATCTTTTGACATGTACAGTAGAGAAAAAAACCAAAGGCACGAACTCATCAGAAACAGCATCACACACCTGAAGCCTCAAAGGAAGCCACTGTATACTCCAGTCCTGCAATGCCAATCTTTAACACATCAGCTGTGCTGCAGCTGCTGCCCAAACACTGCAGCTCTGCCCTCCCGAGTGAGGATGTGCAGATGGAACCGCACAAGCACCATGGAGGTACCGCTGAGGTGGAAGAGGACACTTTCCTCAGTCAGCAGCTGCTGCTCCCAGCACTGCAGATGCTGACAGGTTTTGACAGGAGGGATAAGTAGGAGCCAAAGCCAGGTCAGAGCACGGAGCTCCAGCATAGCAGAGATGTCTCTAAAGAAGTCTTTCCACAACCCCTGCCAGGCAACAATTAGCAAGATAGAACAGAGAACTCAAAATCCAGATATAGCTAGTAAATTATTCCAAATCTGGATTAAAACCCCTGACAAACATAAACACACAAACTAAACAAATGCACAAAACCAGGATTTCCAAGTTTTGTTTTAGTTAGCTGTACTGAAATAGTTAGCTTATAGGCATTTAGCTTATTTTCAAGATAAGCTAAATGTCTTTATGACCAAACAAAGACACTGAACAGTCTATCTTGTGTATCACAACCCTAGATACAACATCTGCTGGAAAGTTAAAAAAAAATAATTCTAGATTCAAATACCTTGCTGTTAAGGAAATGAGCGTTGCATAATAGATGTCACTGGCATACATTAATTCAGAGAATTAGGTCTCTAATTTTATTATTTCCATCACCTTTATGCTTTCAATCCTCTACCAATTTTAATTAATTTGTCTCCTCTAGGCTCACTGGCTCAAAGTTCTTTGAATAAAGAATGGGGATAGGAACATGAAGGGGAAGCAGATTTTTTTTCTCCAAGCTCAGCCAGCTTTAGCAATTTCAGCTAAAGGAGTCTTTCAGGGTACAAGACACAAACTATGTGTTTGGGTTTATTACCTGGACTCTGTAGTGTATTATGTTTCCTATGGGTGTCCTGATGCCTTATCTCAAACCTTGGATTAACCAAATTTTTTTTTTCTCTCAGCAAACAGAGTAGGGGGGGAAAACCCTCAAAGCATAAGTGCCAATCTGACAGAGGCTGTGCAGAAATCTGTCTGAAATCCCATAAAAACAAAGGACTGTACAACTGCCCTCTGCAGATCCAAGTGCTCACTCTTTATGGCATCTTCCACAATGCATTGTGCCCCAACACTCCTCACTTCAGCCCTGACCTAGGCTCTCACTCCGGTAACCTCTGACTCCCCTGCCCCTCAGGCACAAAAACCTCTTAACTGAATGCAGAGTGCATAATCTGAGTGCTCTGGGGATGGAAATGAAAACCTGAGTGCTGCTTTCATCCCAGGGCATATTTTAGAGAGGTTTTCTCAGTGCAAGTCCTTATCATCTGCCTTCCCTATAATTCGTCACATGTTCAGAGGCCAAACAAATTATCCTGTAATCCAGTGGGAAAGGATCAAAGCTGGTTCTTTCTGCCTTATTGCATTTGCTTCCAGAAGTCAAGGAGGATATATCTGTGATAAGAGTACAGAGAAATGATCACACAATAACTCTGGGCAGCTTTGAAGCAGGGATAATCAGAGCAGAGCTCAGTTAACCTGGATGCTGATTTCTTTTCCAAGGAAGATTTTTTGAGCAGTGAGTAGTAGGAAGCTCTGCTTCCCATGCAGACCATCAGAGCAGCAGGACAATGCTCTGGGACAATGCTGAAAACTCTTTTCTATATCCATAGTTCTGCTGGTCAAGTTTTAAACTGTGCAGGCTGCGTAAGAAAAGCTCCCTAATTCACCTTTGTGTGGTGAAAATTTGGGAGATTTTGATAAACTTAAATTTTAAGCTATCGCTAATCAGTGGAGCAAAACTTGTGCAAGATCTGCCAATATACATTTTTGTTACCAAGATGATGGCATAACAGTTACTGGCACTCAGATTCCCTGGTGTAGCTCAATTGAATTGTTAAAATATAGACATACCAAATGATATTTTATACATTGTAGAATATCACTTGCATATTGTACCATGTCATAGGCAGAAAGTAGAGCCACATATCTAAATTCATGTTATTTTCTAGATCCTTTGTTACCTGTGTAGGGGTTCAGTCAGAGAAGCAGAAAACAAGAAGAATAGTGGAAGCACTGTAATGGTCCTGCCTTACAGCTGGGATGCCATTATGATAAATCCTAAACAAACAAGATGAAATTACTGTCAGCAGCTCCGATCTCTAGCTGTTCAATTTCTCCCTCTTTGTAGATCAGAACTTGGGAAAATTCTGGACCACGAAAGATTTAACAATCAAGACAGGAGGATCAGGGTAATTCTACAGCCATTTTTATATGCTTCATTCAGTGATAAAAGCAGCTTTCTCTATGTTTCTTTCTAGTTATACAGTATGCATTTTCTTTTCGATCCTTTCAGTCTTCAGCTGTGGTAGAAAACAAGAAAAGAAGCCCCAGGACATTACAAGGACACACTGCACCACTGTAATGGTGTGCTACAATTTTAATTGCAGGCAGTTCCTATTTGGAACATTTTCTCCCATTTGGAAAAAGTACTGCAGTAAGGAACAGGCCTGTGGATCTCATCAATTATAGAGAATTCTTATTCCCAGGTAGCCCTGATTGAACAGTCAGGCTTTGCTCCAGGTACTAGGGCAAAGTGGAAATGTAATGTTTTTACACCAAGGATGTGTACCAACGTAAACAAAGGCACAATAAAAGCATGCACTACTGAAAATCATAGATGTAAGCATTCAGCCCTCTCACCTTTTAATTTGTTAAAAAGGTAATTAGCAAAGACAATTACGAGATAAAGGCAATTTATTTTATGGATAATTGCATGCATTTCCAGTATGAGTAGATTTAGAATGGTTCACAAAAGTATTAAAGCCATTCATCTCATTAGCTTGTTTCCTGACTATTCAAGGTTTCTCTTCCCACTCTAGTCTCAGCTTTGCCAAATGATATCCAATGGAAATTGGTACTCGTACTTTGGGCACCATGGCACAGCAGTTAGAAAAGCCTGATGTAAATTCTCTAAAACTACATATCACATTATCCTGCATGAGATGTTTTTGTGAAGCAGTAACACAGGGCATTAACTCAGCCACGCGTCGCAATGGCAATGTCCTCTATCACTTAACAGGAAAACATAACATAAAGCAAGATGCCTCCTTTAAAGTTTGTGCCATTTCGAAAAGTCTGAACTCATTGCAGTACCAAAGCAGTGCTGGCAGCACCCTCACGTTCAGCTTTTGCTGAGCAGCGCTTGCACAGCAAGAAGGGCTCCTCTGCTTCTCACTCTGCCCCCACCAAACAGGTGAGAGGCACCAAACTGGGAGGGACGCAACCAGGCAGATAACCCAGATTAACTAAAGAAACATTCCATAGCCTGGAACATCCATGGTCCTCACCAGCAGAATGGAAAGCAAGGAATTTTGGAGGGGTTGGCCTGTCTTTTCCTCAGGAACTGGCTGGGCACTGTTCTACTGTGGGAGGGAGGAATGATTGCTTTTTCATCATTTATTTCAATGCCTTCTTACCTCTTTTTCCACTTATCCCTCACTTATTAAAGAGTTTTTTTGGTGGTTTTTTCACCCCCAACATTTCTTACTTCTACTTTTCCTTTTCTCCTCTCCTGGAGCACAGGCAAGGTTGGGAAGTGAGGGAGCAGCTCTGTGGTGCTTGAGCAGCCACCATGGTTAACCCACTACACTAAGCACTGAAAATAAATCATTAATAGATGACTGATGCAAAGGGCTGAAACAGGTAACTTTGGTATAAACTCCAAGTGTCTAATCACAGAAAAAGACCACAGAAATGTTCCAAGAAGCCATAAGTGAAGAAAATACATAGCAAGAGTACAACAAAAATTGAAATGACAAAGGTGCTCTCTGATGTATTTGGAGGCAGCTTGTCAGCTATGAAATAAATAAATAATACTACATTACATTTCTGCAGTGCCCTTCAGTGACACAGACCAAGGTGCTTTGTCAGGTGAAACACAGCAGAAGCAAAACAGTGCTGGTACATCAATGCTTTTCCAATGCAGATGCAAAAATGCCCCAGTAGAACTGACCTAAGTGAAAATTATTTTAAATAAAGGCAAGCCATTATCATGGGAAATAAACAGAATCTGCTCTTCACAACTTCAAGTTGGAATTAAAAAACAGTCAAAGGGAAAAAAGGCTTGTGGAAGTCAGCAGCATTAACAGCCAGGATCAGAGGTGATCAAAGTAGGAAGCAAATGAATGCTTCTGCAGTTATGCATGTAAAGCTGTAATGAACTAATTTAAAACAGCAGCTTTCATGCTCCAAGTATTTCCTAAGGAACAGATTTAATCCATATTAAATACAAACACCAGGGCTCAGAGTCAGGCACTAGTGTAGAGAGAGTAAAAAAGAGGTCTGAAACATAAAACACAACGTGTCCACTCTCATTAGCATTTAACTGTCACAGAATGTGCCCCCTGGAGTTGGAGTTTAGAGTCCAAGATCAGCTCAAGTGGTTTACCAATGCTGCCCATGGTTTTAGACTCTGGAATTCTTGATTCCTCTTGAAAAAAAAATTGTATTTTTCTATATATTATATATACTATATCATAATTCACTTAAGGCCTGTACTTGTAACTATATGTCAACAAAGGCCGAAGGCACAAATGGTATAAACAAAGCCCTGAATTCACCAAACCACCTCGAATGACACCCATTACACTTGTTCAGCTTTCAGACACGTAAGATGATTTCATCAATACAGCCCATCCATTAATGCCGCTGTTCCGGTGGAATTTTGTAATATAAGGTAGATACAACTCTTCAGGTAATATCAAAATCCTCAGAAATAAAACCCAACAGGCAAGATGAAAAGAAGTCCAGTGGATTTTTAGAGGGGTAACAGTCTGTAATTGGTCATTTGTTGAAGAGCTGGAGCCGTGAGCACATCGTGGGCTGACTGCAGAGGGAAGGGAGAGGACTCGGAGGGTGCAGAGCTCTGGCACTCGAGGCAGGATGGACAATTCATTCCATTTACTCATCTCATACTCATCTATTTTATCTGATCACTTTTGATTAGTGCTGCAGTTTCCACTTTATACTCTGACTAGAGAACTCTGATGAATGCAAATGGGGTGAAAAAGTGAAGTACAAAGATCACAAGAAGAAAAAATGAATTTCAATAAATCAAGCCATTTGAGAAGTCATAGCAGTCCTGAAACGTTCGCACTAATTGGAAAAGGGGAAATGTAAAACAGGAAAATGGGAATACCCAGAGAACTACAGCTGCCCTGCTGGAGAGCTGACACCCGTTAGTGTAAGGGGGGAAGCTGCTAATCCTGAACCACTGCTGAGGTGACAGAGACACTCCTCTGCTGCTGGGGAAACAAACACTCTGGCTGTCTTTATCAGCACTTCAAGTCTGTCTTGTTTCCCTGGGATTTGAAGAGAGCAGAATTTGTCATTCTGCCAGTCCTATTACATTATCACACCAATGTTAACACCCAACAATTACACACAGGGCTGAGCAACTTTGTTTCCTCGGTATTTGATATGTGAGGTACTTCTTCCACTGTTTGACATGTAAGGTTTGAAAATCACAGCAGCCTAATGCATTAGTAGCATAAGCACACAAATATCCCACGCTCTGGTTCGATTCATTCCACCCATCTGGGAAATTAAAGCAGTCACCTCCATCTTTCTCTGCAGTCAAAGCACAGAGGGCAACTCCGTGCATCAAAGAGAAGTTTGATCTGTGTTTCCAAGTGCAAATGCCACGCAACAAACAACACTACAATGTAATTTTACATCACAATTATGCTTCCTTCAGATCAAATATTCACTGAAAAGAACCCAAAAACATATGCTCCATCAAGTTAATGAAAGAAGTCTGATAAAACATGGATAAAATATCAAGATTGCAATTTGAATTTCAGGAAAATCTGCAGACCTGAGCTTTCAGCTCTTGCTGAAAATGGAACAGGTCTGAAGGTTGTGTGGCACATCCATCAGAGTGCAGGAGTGCAAAGCAAAGGGTCCAAATGCTGTTCCTACCCGAATCATCAAGCCACTGGTCAGTCTTAGGAAAGCCACTACTCCTTTCTCTCTCTCCCAGCTACCCAAATTTCAGCTGGAATTATATTTCCTGAAGTGTACCTACAGAGTGTAATGTAAAAAACATTGTAATAAGAGTAAAGACTCCTTAGGTACTCTCCTAACTATGCTAATGTGCCTAAATCAACTTTGCATACTGATTACCATTCTAGAAAATATCTGCTGCCTCCACTGACTCCTAACTTCCCTCTTTCAGCATTTCCTGCAGGTTTATGGCTTATCTTTTATGCATATTGATCATGGTTTCAGCAGTTTCAAGTTAGTTATTTCTGACATCAACAAGGTTCTGAAATCAATACACACTGAAATCTGAGCATGAAAGCCAAAGGAAATTAAACCAATGAAGCATAGGACAAAATTATATAGTTTACTCATTTTAAGTTAGTCATGAATGTCCATTAGAGGTGTAAAATATCAGAAAACTTTCAGAACAAAAATTGCTTCCTTAGAGCAAGACGCTTACTGCTTCCATTGTCCTGAGTGATGAAAAAAACCAGCCTAACATGATGTAATGGCAAAAAGCATCTTAATTTTACAGAAATGGAGACCACGACCAGATAGAAAACCAGCTCTTCTTCTGAACTGCAACTTCTGAAATTTAATTTTTGAAGGAGCTGGAGTTTAAAAGAGGAGCCACACTTTTCAATTTAACGAAAATATTTGCATTCAATTATTTTTATTTTTTGTGCATGCCAGAGGCACATACAATGGCACTGGAGGGGGAAGGCCAAGGGTGCTGAGGTTTGGAAAATCTCCAGCCACACAGCAACTTCACAGACACAAATCAGAACTGGAGGAATCTTTTTGCAGTTTTCAGTCATGGCACTCGGCATCTCTCTCATTAGCAGATTTACCAATTTTCTGCTCCTCAATAGGAATATTTTTTTGTCAGTTCTCTCTCTCATATAAATTATTGCTAATAATTAAAATGAAATTCATAAGATGTGTGAGTTCATTAACTCCGTTAATGAGAAAGAACATTTTGGACCTTATTATTAGACTGTCATCAGTATCTGTTCGACAGCTAAATTAATAAAGTGATTATATTCAAATAACTCAGGCATTTGCATTTTATTTTTAACATTACATGTCTCTCCTGCTTGCTCTGAGACTGGGGAAAATTTGCTGGCCATGCAGGAGCAGAGTCTGGGTGGATTTCAGTGCCCTGGATGCCTGGACCTCAGCACTCAGGGGCTGAAACTGCTGTGGGCCAGCCCAGGGCTACTGGAGCCTCAAGGAACAATTCAAGCAAGATGTACAGTGGAGACATCCCTTGAAAATAAAGATATTGTGATCTCCTTGCTGCTAGAAAGCAAAAAGCCTGAAAGAAAACTGCAGAGAAGAGACATTTGTTTATCCTTGAAAGCATCAAGATAAAGCAAGACACAGCAATAATTCTCTCCTGTACTGCACTCTTGGAACACCACCAACATTCTGTGAAAAATACCCACTGGCTAAAAGCAATACTCAGAGTGGAACCAGAGCTCCAGATGTCTCCAGTTCCTGTGAAAAGCCATGGGTGTTTTGTACTGAGCTCATCGTCCATCTTTCTCAGAAAGACCCTCCAGCTATGCCGGGGCCCTGCAGTGCTTTTCTGGGACATTGGTGCAGTCAAGGCACACAGAAGCTCAGCCTCAGCTCAGAGAAATGTTGCTATTCTGAAAATCATATGTCAGATGGGGGAAAAATGGTACCAGGTACAACATAAATGCATAGATCATATTAACTCATAAAATCTACATCTGATTTTTAGTAACATGTGTCTGCTTTATACGTATCCCTCAAGCTGAAATTTCAGAACTGAATTTTTTGCTCCCAAATGGCATTCAAGACAATACAAGCAGCTTTTTTACCTCCACCTCCTCAGCACTAAAGAAAAAAGTAATGACCTTTCTTCCCTTCCTCATATTTCACAAGTCACAAGCTTCACAACAGAAAACAGTAATGGAAAATAAAACAGACATATCCAGTGTGGCTCCTGCATGAACCAAAATAGACTTTAAATTTCATACCCTTTAAAGCCAAACAAGGTAAACTGCTGCTTTTTAAGATGCTGTTAGATTTACCAAAGCCACGTGGAAAGAAACTACTTGAGTGAGATCAGTTGCTCAACAGATAAGTAGAGAGGAGGAAAGTGGAGGATTTTTTCAATTCAGCTGAGACATGGTTCTGTCTCAGAACTCTGTCTCCATGGTGCCTTCCAGAAAAGTGCAACTGATGAGGAATTTAAAGCACTGCTTCTTGTACTGAGCCCGCTCCAGTTACAGAACTCAGATACTTACAAAGAGAAATTTAGCTGAAAAAATAACACAGCACCTGTACAACTGCTTCAATATTTATGCCACAGCTTCTTTCTTTCTTCGGGGCTGCACGCAGCTGCACAACTGAGCACTGCAGCAGTTACATTCAGATTCGTCCCAGAGATAACGAGCGCACTGAGAGGTGTATTCAGACTGGTCACTCAAAGTGGAGCTGGATGCTTTGGCTTGAACCAGGGCTGATCACAGTGAGGATGCAGAGGCTCCACAGGAGCTCTCTGCTGCTGGAACTCCCACCGAGCACCCCAGTGGTTGCCCTGCCAAGGTCTCATGAGGACATCCATCCCATCCTGTGCCCACCCACCCCACTTCCTATTCCACTGCCCATTTAGTCACAGTAACAGAACTACAGCTGATGCACGTGGCAAGCTCAGAGCCCAAGAAGCCTTTGACTGGTGGAGCTGAGAGAGGAGGGATGGTGCAAGCAGTGCTATAAATCCAAAAAAGCCAATGGGCATCCCTGGAGCAAACACTCCTCAGAACAACTTTGAACCTGGCTCGATGGCAGCTAAATGAAGTCCAAACCAAACAGCAGCTCCTCAGGGATCCCAAATGTGGCACCAGTGCAGAACTGGAATCAAACACCACAGGCAGGCAAGGAGCTCTTGAGCAAAACATTGCAATTTGCCATTCTGGAATACTCTAACATAACTCTAGCAACAAGACAAGTGCATTTTAAACATTGTCTGGCTCCTCACAGAACAATCACACAGCTAACCAATAATCCAATTCAAATGTCTGTTAGCAATCCATGCAATCGCTATCCTAAAATACTACACATTCTTCTCTATTCACTAAAGCAAATCTCATCAATGACCAACCCACTCACACACAGTAAAAAAGCAAAAGAATGTGTGTGTTGCTCTATTTATTTTTCCTCTCACCAGGAGATGCTATTTAAATCATTCATCCAATTACACGTGGTAATCACAACTAACACAAAATTGTATGTACAGCATTACATCTTTGGCTTTCTGTGGGAAGAGCAGCAATAGTGCATAGACTCAAACTTCCAAACACAAATGTAGTAACTGATATAAGAGGAACAATTCTTTTTCCCCATAGAAGTGTAGCAGACATTTCTGGACAGAGAGGTGGTATCATCCATAACAGCTTTTTTGAAGTAGGAGCTGTATTTGCATTTAATATCAAAGCAGGGTTTTATCAATGACTGTAATTCAAAGTGAAAAGTCAGTCAGATTCTGTACATACAATTAATTACCTTTTATTGAAAAGCTGTTAACTCTAATGATATATCTATCTTTAATAACTCAATAAGGAATATTAGGGATAGGCTGAGATCCTCCAACCTAACTAAAATTATGGCATAAGAAACCTGTTCTGATTTAAAGTAACATTATATTTCACAAGGCTTTTAATGGGAATGTTTAATTTATGGCTTAAAATAACTTCAGTTCTTCAATTTAAAATGCTACTTTTTATTATAGCTGTGATATACTACACGTTCACCTCTTCCCCTGCACATCAGCTGATGTTTCATTTTAGAGGTCTAACAGGCCTTACACAGGGCTGGTTACTGAGTTACATGCCTGCCTCCCAGTTTGATGCTGCCATTCCTCCCCTGCAGGTGAGAATGATCTCAGGTTTTACCAGAGCTTTTAGAGCACCAGAGACAGTTACTTCAATCCCCTGCCCTCCAAAAATGAACCAAACCCACCTGTGCAGAAAAACTGAAATACTTCAACATTTGCTAGTATTTTTTGTTATGTCGATGCTCAAATCAGGGAAATAGCAGGATTATCAAGCCATTTTGGTCAGGATATTTTACGAACACATAAGTGAGGTGCTACTGGTTCAAGTCCAACTATGAAAATAGTGAATGTGGCTCCCTTTGAAAACACAGGGCATCTCCAGAAATTATTTTTCTAAAAGGTAACTTTGCATATTATAAATATTCAATAAAAAAAGAGAACATGGCAAATTAAAATTAGCAGAGAATTTGGGCTAAGTTCTATACATTGTGCTAGAAAAACACGGGGGGAATAATAAGAAAATGTGAAAACACTTCATTTTGAGGTTTTCGGGTTTTTTGATATTTCATTTCAAACCTGTCAAAAACTCCACATTATTGTCATCTTATTGCAGGGGTTCCATGCTGTTATCTCCTTATCACAAAAGTTCCACACCTTCTGGGTGTTTCTCGTGGGCAGCTCTCAGAGCACTGACTCTGTTCCTCACAAAGCAGCCAACTGACCCCAGCTCCCTTCTCACCCCACTCTTTTATAGCATCTCCTTCTCATTGGGGACACCTGTGGCAGGGTAAAGTCAGGCCTGTTCCTAATCTTTGATCATTGGCCCAGCTGCAACTCCTTAGGGGTGAGATTGCTTTCTACACTATCTCTGTTTTCTTGTATTCTATCCCCCGACACCACAGTCTTTTCCTGAGAAGGGAATATCCATGCATGCACCTCCTCTGAAGGACAGCACACTTGCAGTTACATCCAAATACAAGACACAAAGGGAAAAGCTCTCAGTGAGGGAAACTAGGGCAGCTATTGGATCTTTTACCTTCAAACCCCACACTTCCATTCATTAGTGACTAAATTCCAGTTTATATAAACAGCAAATTACCAAGACCACCAGGGTCTTTCTGTTCTTCTACTCCTGATGTTGTGTAAGAGCAAATCCAGGGGCTATACTGCTTCATGTGGAGGTATCTCTGTGGGGATGTGATTTTAATTTCTGAAGTTCTTCCTGACAGAGCGAAGTTCAAGGGACAGAGTTACAGCTTGCAGGGAGAGCAAAGTCAGGCAGGAACTGAACTGTGAACTGAACTGTGTCTGCACTGGACTCCAGCTTCTTTGAGGACTGCTGTATTTCCTCTTCCAAAGTGACTGAGACGATTCCATTTCTAAAGAATCGTTACAATGTTTTTTAAACCCAATTTTTCTAGGCAAAATAATTATGTCTGTGGCCTACATTCTAACAAGAAATAACAGAGTAACTTGCATTGGAAGTTTCACAGATAATAAAAACATCAGATACAGTATGCATTGTGTTTCTTTGTCATGTGAAACCATTTGACACAAGAACTCTTGAGGATTTTGCTGCCTCTAGTCTTTTGACACTTTCCTTTGATATCAGTTATCAATGTAGGGAGAAAATAGTATATCCTAATTTTTACACTGATTTAAAATAGAAGGAAATTTTGACTAACTGAGCATGAGCAGAAATTAAGATACAGTAAAAAGCAACCATAATATTTCAGACAGATCAAAAACAATTATCTCTAAAGCAGCTTAGAGGGATGACAAACTACCCATTTTGGATATAACACTAGAAAAAGGGAAAATGCTGACCTCACCTTTTTGGGCTCTGAACAGTATTCCAGAAATGCAAAATAAAGAGTTAAATAACTCTTGAAAAAAGCATAGGGATTGCTTCACTGTGCAGGAAACAGTCAACAATTATCTATTTGCATTATGAGCCATTAACTGGGGAGCAGACTTGTAGGTTCAGAGATGCGCTAATGGAGCAGCTGTCAGATAAAAGGCTGGCTGCAGAAATATGTATTCTGCCATTTGTAACACTGATGTCTCTGTGAGCATCTGTCTGCAGATCAGTCTGATCCAAAGGCCACCAAAGAGCACAGTAATCTTCCCAGTGACTTATGTGGTACTGCCACAAGCTTGAGACACATTTAAATCAAGACTGGGAACCTCTAGATAGATGCTGCTAAATCCTGTTAAAATAGATTTAATTAGGCTTAATAACCTGAATTTGTCCTTAATTTGTTAGATGGGTCGTGCTGCTCCAGAGATCACCATGGTGGGTTAATACTGTGGTCTTAAAGTAGCTTTCTCCTCTGCTTAATTCTGTGCCATAATCCTTCACTAAGATCATTGTCATGGCTGTACATCAAAGACATAATGGTTACATATTATTGGACAAAGTCTTCTTTAATGATAGATTTGGCAAAAGGGGTTTTAGTGCTCAAGTAAAGAGTTTCAGCCAAACACTCCATCAATGGATTCTTGACATCGAGCTTTGCATAAAAATGTTTGTCATTTGTTTGCAGCGTCTTCTTTAAATAGCTTTGATTATTATGTAGTATGCAAAGGGCAATTTAAAAAACACTTGAGGTGTTTCATGGGCTGTTAAATATGAAGAAACAATGCATTAATGGTCGCCATATTTGTACTATGCGTTAACCTAACAAGTTCCCCTCTCCAGTTTTAATAATTTACCTCCATATTTTACCTTGTTGGCATCTTTTCTCTGCCAGGGCTGCATCAGGGTTCAGTGCCACTGCATGGTGAGACCAACTGGTCCAGCAATGCAGGAAAAACTTGGGCTCCACTGGAGAAATCAGCAGCACTCTGCTCAGACACAGGCACAGCCATATTCTACCAGGCCTAGCTGTTTTTACAACTTTGTAACTATTCCAGCAGAAGGAGCAATTATTAAAATAATACATCGTTCTTGTTACAAACAGAGTCCAAAGAGAGATTGTGACTGAGAGAAAAGAAACTCGACAGAAAGGATGGCAGAAAAAGTTCACTGCAGCAGTACGAATTTCTGTTTAAAGTCACTAAAACTAATTTTAATCAAGCTGAAATTATATTGGTAACAGCAAGACTCACACTGAAATGGATTTTTTTTTTTTTAAATTTGGTCACCTTTCTTCCACTGATATGAAAAGAAATCCTTCCAACCAATACTTGTTACAGCTTCAGAAGAGGTAGCTATGCTAACATAAACCCTCTAAACTAAATATCTCAGCTGGTAAAACCTCTAGTCAGCTCCATACTTCCATATTTTACATACAGCAACAGCCTCATCTTCCAGACTAAAACGATTTGTGCAAAAAAACATGCCCTGATACAGTAAATTGTAACAGATCCAAACACCAACAGGTCTAATGCAGACGCCAAATGCAAATAAAGACTCCCGTGAAAGCCACAAAAAAAGTAAATGCTTTAAAAGTAGCTATCAGTGGTAGGAAATACTTAGATAATCAGGGAGCTAGGTTAGGACTTTAAGCATTCCAAAGAGATCATTTGCTTTCTATGTATTAAAATCCTATTAGATAGGAAATTACAGAAAAGTACTGAGAATTCTAAATCTCACAAACAAAGCACTGCAGAGCATACAAATTAGCACTAAATTACGAGGAACTGCTGGGCAAAGTGACAAAAGAACGTGGTGAAGTTTCTGGAGGCACAGTGTACTGAAACAATCAAGTGGAAGAGCGGCCCAAAGGACAGGAAAGGACAGAAGGTCTCTCCCTGGAGGAGAGAGAGGAAAGCAAGGTCCCAACACTACAGAGCCGTGTTCACTCACTCAGCCAAAGTCAGATTTATGGGCCTAGTCTTCCTTCCTGGAGTCAATTGTCACCCCACAACCACAGATAAGGCAACCTTTATTATCCCTTAATTTTCTCAGTGGTTCTCAGAATAAGGCCTCTGCAATACATCCTTTCCCCTGAATTTAAAGATCCCAGAGCAGCCTTAGGATCAGCTTGTCCCTGGGGGAGTTAATGAGAAGCACACAGGGAACAGAATTTAATGACAGAGGGCAGTGTGAAACTGGGTGCTCTAATTCCTCTTTTGATCTAATACAATGACTAAGGCAAGCAGCCTCGAACAAGAGAACAGAGAACTCAAGCTGCAACAGGCAAGCCATGGCTTGAGAGGACTCAAACAAGGTGCACGGCTGTTTCCAGATTTTAAACAGTACAAACCTGAATACCTGGCTCTTTAGAAGTCTAGGCAGAGAGTTGATTATTATATTTATAATAATATTACCAAGAAACCACACCTGTCTTGCACATGACAACTGAACTTGCAAAATACACACCATAAAACCAAGGAAAGCATCATTATAAAAGTACAAATCTCCCAATACAAGTTGAAGAAAAGAGAGAATAGGACATGGTTCTTCATTAAGAAACTTTTCTTTGAAAGCTGTGCTTAAAAGACATGGGATACGAGGTAAAAAAAAAAAAAAAGAAACACCAGTAGTTTAAGAAATATGTTTCAATTAGAGATATGACTGTTCGAAGGTATGTAGATCCAGCTTCAATTTCAGGAACAAATTTTATAGATAGATAGATTATTTGGTGAGACCAGGGTTACCATGAGAGGAACAGAGAGCTAAGATTGGGCAATTTCTTTGGGAAGTTTTCCTTCTTAGTGTCTCAGGTAGAGTGGGAAGAAGAACAAGTTAAAAAAACCCCTGAACTTTCAGGATAACCAAAATAAAAATAAAAACTGATAGTCTGACAAGTATTCAGGGACCTTGTGACATCAGTCATGGCCCACGAGAGGAAGTGCAGGTTCCAGTTCCATTTCCCTGTGATAGTGCTGGAGTGGGTTCTTCAGTCGCCCCTCACTCAGTAACAGGCTGCTGAAAACGTCTGTAGAGAGCAGTTTTCAGAGATTCCAACAGAGATAGACACACTGCCTCCTGAAAGCCTCCATACTATTCCTTTGTCTTGGAACACGTAAGGATTCTGGAAAACATCAGGTTAGAATCCATCTGACTTATTCTCCTCTCAGGGGCTGAGGCTCCCAGTTACCTGTTCAAGCATTGTTCTTTCTTTAAAATCAAATGACAGGGAAAAGCTGTCACGTAAGATCTCTTCTGAGAAGTTTGATAACACGGGGAGGCTCGTTCTGTGCAGGATCTCAGCTTCAGCATTTACCTGTTTCAGCTGTTCAGATTAATGTTTTCAGAGTTTTACTTTAGAATCCAGCACAATAGCTTTCCATCAGTGTGTGGGGTGCTTAACTTGGGTTACAGCCTGATTTTATAGTAGCTTGAACAGTTTAGAGCAATGCTTGGCAAAGGCACTAATTATAATTAGATAGCTTTTTCAGGCAATCATTGCACATAACTGTGTGCACAGAATGCTCAGCCCAACTGAGTCCTCATTTCAGACAGGATTTCTTCTCTAAGAGCCACATCCACATTTTCTGGGCTACAACCCCAGCAACACAGAGCAGCCAATTACCTGGGTTGTGTACAGTAAAAAACACTCAGCATAAAGTCACGTAAAGCCAGGCTGAGAAAATACAGACCTACGTTTAGCAAGAGATGGAAGCCTAGTGTGGAGGTGTAGGTTTTTAAACAACCATTGATTAAGCTGAAATGCTTGTCCTACATGGTTTAGAGAAAAAAGAAGAAGATAAAAATATAAAAGCACTAGGGTTTCAGTAGGTTCAAAGCTCTTAGATATTCCTTACATCAGACTTTTTGTATTAAACTATGAACACAGCATTTCTTGCTCTGATTGCCTTAAATATAATAAAAAGAATAATTGCCACTTGAAGATTTCCAGTAATTCTCATTCCAGTGTAATTAGATGTAATGATTAGAATCTCTTCTAATGCATTGCAGCTCTTCCTTAGCACCAAGGAACAGTGATACAAGTTATTTGCATAATTATCTCAGTTAAATGAGGAACACAATTTAACACAAGAGTTGCCATTGCTTCCACCAGAGCTCCTCAAACCTCCTGCACAACACCACGGTGTTGTGCACTGACTTTGTAAACTGTTTGTGTCACTCCACGATCCATAGAATTTATTCTATTAAACACAGCCTTTTCAACCAACTCATCCACAGGCCGGCTGCCCCCGGTTTCCTGAGGGAAACATCTGCTGTACACCCCAAAGACAAAGTCTCAGTGTTAACTGAGGCTGCCTGACTCACCCATCAAGTTTCAAGCACCAGAAGAACAGATTCAGCTTCTGAATCAAGAGTGGATCTCTGCACTAAATGTATCATAAATATTTGATGTATGTTAGCATTTGGAGTTAATAAGAATACTCCTAGGAACCCCACTAACAATTTTGTAACACAGTTTTCATTTATCAACATATATGAACATTTAGATTCCAATTTCTTGGACCAGACTCTGAAATAACAGCCACTTCCATGTTGGTTTAGCCTTTAAAAACTAAAGTTGATGATTCTGTTAGCTTCTCCACCACCTTCTCCATTTTTTCCTACATTGTGTAAGAGCAGCTGATGGAAACTAGCAGGTTAGACAGCTAAAGAAATGCTCTATCTAGCAAAGCATCACAAGACATTTATGGTTCAAGAAGGTTGTGATGAATACCTCATATTACATCAATTCAAAATAATCCTCTGGTGTCTTACATCACTCCCTTAGCTTATTCATCATAATTTCTCATGATTTCAAGCTATTCCAGCTTGCTCTGCTTTTGAGAAAAGTTTCTTTGTAGCTTACCTTAGTCAGGAAATTTCACAAATCCTGGCTGACCTTGCTCTTTAGTCACTGTCTGCTCTTGTTCTAATTACAATAACTTATTCACTGCATTTCTGTATATTTTACAGATCAGCTATCTATTTCCAATTTCTCAGATACAAGAAAGCATTCAGCAATTTTTGTGCAGTGCTCTTTTAACTGTATGTGCTCTTCCGAGCAGCTGGCTACTGATATTCATACGGTAAGTTAAAAAGCAGATTTATTTTCAGAAAGACAACATAAATGAGCTAATCAGCATGACACTAAGTTTTATATTAAAAGTTTTAAAGATTTAACAGGTACTTAGTTGGAACCATTGCTCAGTCCCAAAGCACCTTTGGCAAACGTGGATACCAGCCTGGAAAGTTCAAGCCTGTTCTTTATGTGGCTCCATCTGTCCGCGGGGCTCGGGCGGAGGAGGCCAGGCAGCGCCTGCGGACGCACAAGCCCAAGGCACACGCGGAGGCCAGGCAGCGCCTGCGGACGCGCCAGCCCAAGGCACACGAGGAGGCCAGGCAGCGCCTGCGGACGCGCAAGCCTCAGGCACACGCGGAGGCCAGGCAGCGCCTGCGGACGCGCAAGCCTCAGGCACACGCGGAGGCCAGGCAGCGCCTGCGGACGCGCAAGCCCAAGGCACACGCGGAGGCCAGGCAGCGCCTGCGGACGCGCAAGCCTCAGGCACACGTGGAGGCCAGGCAGCGCCTGCGGACGCGCAAGCCTCAGGCACACGCGGAGGCCAGGCAGCGCCTGCGGACGCGCAAGCCTCAGGCACACGCGGAGGCCAGGCAGCGCCTGCGGACGCGCCAGCCTCAGGCACACGAGGAGGCCAGGCAGCGCCTGCGGACGTGCAAGCCTCAGGCACACGCGGAGGCCAGGCAGCGCCTGCGGACGCGCCAGCCTCAGGCACACGAGGAGGCCAGGCAGCGCCTGCGGACGTGCAAGCCCAAGGCACACGCGGAGGCCAGGCAGCGCCTGCGGACGCGCCAGCCCAAGGCACACGCGGAGGCCAGGCAGCGCCTGCGGACGCGCCAGCCCAAGGCACACGCGGAGGCCAGGCAGCGCCTGCGGACGCGCAAGCCTCAGGCACACGCGGAGGCCAGGCAGCGCCTGCGGACGCGCAAGCCTCAGGCACACGAGGAGGCCAGGCAGCGCCTGCGGACGCGCAAGCCTCAGGCACACGCGGAGGCCAGGCAGCGCCTGCGGACGTGCAAGCCCAAGGCACACGCGGAGGCCAGGCAGCGCCTGCGGACGCGCCAGCCCAAGGCACACGAGGAGGCCAGGCAGCGCCTGCGGACGCGCAAGCCCAAGGCACACGAGGAGGCCAGGCAGCGCCGGCGGACGCGCCAGCCCAAGGCACACGAGGAGGCCAGGCAGCGCCGGCGGACGCGCCAGCCCAAGGCACACGAGGAGGCCAGGCAGCGCCTGCGGACGCGCAAGCCTCAGGCACACGCAGCCTCCCCGGGGCCGGGCTGGCTCTGCCGCGGGCTCATCCTGTGGGGCAGCTCCCGGCCTGGCAGCGCTGCTCTTCCCCAGCTCCCACGGGCCCAGGCTCAGCTCAGCCCCAGCTGAGCCCCGCGGGGTTGGCAAGCCTGGGGACGGGGGGCTCACTCCCGGCTGCAGAGGACATCACACACACATCGTGTACAGAGCACAGGATCAGGATGCAGCTCACCATTTCCCACAGCCTTTCACGCCCTCTGATTCTACCCTGCAGATTTGTAAAGGCTGAAAGTTCACGAAGGAATAGAAATGTTTAAGGCTAAGGAGAAAGCCCAGAACAAGGATCCTGCCATCCCTTCCATGTTTGTACTTGGTCAGCTCTGTTCAAACACGAGCTCTGGGACTCAACGCCACCGCATGAAGTGCAGTAGGCTGAGCTCTCCAGATGAGAGCAATGATCTGATTGCTGCCAGGAGGAGGTGCAGCAGAACTGGCAGAGACTGTGACAGAGCTTGTTTCCGAAGAACAGATTGGATTTTCTCACTAGGCTTACAAAGGCTCAGACTGTTTTCCCAGAACACGGTGTGCCAGCATTCCTAGGACAAATCCAAGAATTGCCTGTGAGCCCTCCCAACAGCATCTGTAGAACACCTTTTATTGACAGTGAAGCAAAACAAAACCCCACAGTGATCCATGTTCCTAACACTGAGTTACTAATTTTAAGAGGACCAAAGACACCATTTCCAGCCAGCACTGGGAATTCTTGTCACATCAGAACTACGAATTTGTGAGACTGAACAAAACACTTCAGGAAAGTAGCTTACCTCAAGAAGTGGGTGTTTTGAACACTCTGAACTTCCAGGAAAAAAAGGTCAGTGTGATTTGAGGCACCTTTTTCACAAACCTTTCAGCTCTTCCTCCAAACAACTTGTAACACTTGGAAAAAAGGGCATTTTTGCATGTCATCATGACAATCAAACCTATTTTCACAATTTGAGAAGGGGAAAACTGAAAGAAATAGCATAGTGTCTCACTTGTCATAGCAAAAATAAAAAAAACTTGACAGCCACAATATTTTGCCTCCCTTTCCAAAATGACTAAAACTATTCAGTGATGAGTATCTTTATGAATTGTCTGTGCACTTGAAATTCTTTAAATTCTGACTGGCTGGCAGAGAGCCCTCTCCCAAGCTAACATCAACGTATCCAGACTTTAATCCTATGCCTGCTACAGGTCACTGTCACAGGAAGGATATTGGACCAGACAAACATTTAGATGATTTGCACTCATAAAACCCAAAGTAAAATAGAACTGTCACCTCCTTTTCTTCTTCCCCCTACAAAAAGCACTAAGGAAAGCTAAATCCTCTAGATTTTGCTTATATTTACATATACATAGTGAAAGAAATTTAATTAAGTCAGCTGAAGTATAAAAAGCAAGGAACTCTGTTCTTTCTTGCTACTGCAGCTTTTTTCAGCAAGAGGTCAAAATACCTCCAAACAGGAAAGCACTTCACATAAGTACTGTGTCTGGGTTATTGTCTGAACCAGGACTTCTTGCTGTGCATGTAATTTTTACTGTATTTAAAAACACATTTTAATGTTCTGACCGGTGCTAGCATGGTCAGAACTTCTGGGAGAAGTTCCCAACGTAGCTACCACTTAAGATTTGCAACCAAATGACTACGACTAGGCCAATCAACATTTCTTTTTTTGTTTTCATTTCTATCATTAAATATGGTACTCCTTCCCATTCTCCCAAAGAAGCTTTCCTATAAGTGCTTCAGAGGTGTTCCTCTATCAGCTGCTTTGTGTGTGATGAAATAATCAACCTTTCTATGAGATTACTTTTATTTGCATTTTAGTGCACTCATCATCTTGATTAGGCAATAAGGATCCAAATTCTCTATAGTATATTCATTACACTCACTGAAAACCACTGTAATCCAAGAAGATTTAAATACTGTATTCAGAATCAGTCAGTGAGCAAATATTTTTTCCCCCCAGACTCCTTATATCCATGCTGCGTGCAAAACAAGCATTTATATTCTTCAGACTTTGTCACTAAAGCAGCCAACCTTGTCTTTTAGAACTCACACCTCATAGCTCGCTATTAAGTTCACACTTAATAATTTAAACCTGCTACTTAAGAGAATGTTATGTTTCCAAATACTGAGACTCTCAGGAAAATCAGGCAAAAATGCTACTCAGACATTTATTGCTCTGAAGTTTTCTGCATTTAGGAAATCAGCAGTGAGCAGAGCATGTAAGGGCTCCTTGCATAGTCATTTTCATTGCCAAACTAATTCCACAAGTAGCTGTCCTTGCATCTGTTGGCTTTAGGAGTTGATACACAACATGGGTTAAAAACCACCTACTTGCAAAAAATTGATATAAAATCTTTGTCACAAATGCAAAAACATATTGTATAACTATTTTGCTAAAAGTATAGACTTAGAAGAAAGACAGGAATAAAAGTTGGGCACTGAAGTTGCGATTTACTGAAGTTGAAGGCAGAATGTCAGGGAGCAAGAGGTGTTTAGAATAAGGAAAGTTATCTACGCCTTTGAATTCACACAAGGATGTGTTCAGGATTCAGCATCAGATTTTATCTTAGCTGCAGAATTTCTAAAAAAGCATTATACACATTATTATATTATGCTAGAGGGATTGTACTACTGGACATCCATTATCCTTCCTCTCAAAAGCTTTCTTATTATTTTTCTGGCATTTATCTGGGGATATTTCTAAGAATTGCCCTACCAGCTGCTGTTGCTTCAGGCTGCACAGAGGATTTGCACATACCCACAGCCAAGCAGCTGGGAAGCCACAGTAGGAATACTATTCTATCATGTATTTGTAGGCAAGCAATTCTTAGAAAAGATACCCTCAGTTATGACTCATTCCTTCCTTAATAGGTACACCATTATTACAAATTACAGCTCTCACAATGTGTGAGACCCAGCTAGTGCACCATAATTACAAATGAAAGCTAATGATTCTTCTAATCTTTGGCTTTTTTGCATGGTATGATCCTATTTAAGATCATAAGAAAAGTAATAACATCATGAATAAGAGGCATAGCTACATCCATCATTTTAAGAGAGGATTCTTTTCCTCTTCTGTCTTACTGAAGGCAAGAGATAGATAAAATGAAAGAAAAAACCAAGTCTCATTTAGTATCTTGAGATAGCCAAGAGTTGCCAAGCCTGTTCCCCTTGAGGAACAGAGGAAACACTGTCAGGTACCAAGGTCCTAAGGCTGTCTGACATCCTCCCTGCAGAGCTCTGAATCACAGTCAGGTGTGGGGCCAAAGGCTGAAGTGCCAGGATGCCACAGGTACAACCCAAATAACAGTCATTACCCAGCCAAGGGGACCTCACCCTCAGCATTTCAATTTGGTCAGTGCTTATGATGTTGAAAAATTTTAAGTCACTGATAAAGCCAGGCCAAAATTACAGCTTGAAAAACTCAGCCCAAATAGCAACCCAAAAGAGAGAGTAAAATCCAAGCCTACCTTGTAGGCAAGAACCCTTTAAAATACCCCTTTCCTTCAACTCCTGCCACATATCATCCCTTGTGTCTATCCCAGGACGAGATGAATCTCACACTCAGGTCCAGCATTGACACCTCAAGAGGAGCAAGTGCCAGTGCCTGATGATTTCACTGTTCTTTAAATGCCTTTTGACAGCACCCAGTACATTCTCCTCTGTAATTTTTCCAGGCACTGAGGTTAGACTAAGAGATCACTGATTTCCTTTGATCTCCTTTCTTCATCCCCTTCTTCTAAATTAGAATATCATTGGCCACCTTCCAGCCAACAGGAACCTCCACAATCTCCCAAGGCCTTTGGTAGGTGGTGCAAAGGGGTCCTGCCATGACATCCACTAGGTCCTGCAGTGCTCTGGGATGAGCTCCATCAGGCTCCGTGCACTTGTGAATACTGAGCTGGTCCCTTACAGTTTCAATGTTCACCAACAGAAAACCTTGCACTCAAGATCCTCTGACTCATGGGACCTGGCAGCCCAATCTTACCCCCGTTCCTAGAGACTGAGCCAAAACAAGAATTGAAAGCCTCCTCTTTTTCTCCATCCCTAGGCGTGTGTGGCTCTGGTGTGACAGATGCCAGGTGTGCAGGCCTGCCAGCTGTACCAGCTGCCCACTGCTCACACATCTCTTTATACACATTGCAATTATTATGAAGTGCAGCATTGCAAAAAGACAGACATCACACCTTTACTCATGCCATAATCATAGATGGTCACAATGCAGGGAATTACTCACAGTCATGTAAAATAGCCCACTAGGGTTAACTGAAATGGCAATTTCATTTTATTAACTTTTATGCCTTTGTAAGAGTTACAATTTCAAGATCAATCAAGACTGGATACATCCAGCATGATATTTCAATATATTTTTGATCATGCTTTTCAAGTTTCCTGTTACTTTCACATTCAAAAGGGACCACCACAGTTCTGCAGACAATGTGATGTATCTTAAAAGACTTCAGCTTTGCTCCATGTATCTTTATGCTCACAAGCTGAAACTCTACTAATTAAAAATTCTTTATTCAATATGTGTAGCAAATGAGACACCTAAAAGCTCTCAAGATATAGCTGTAATGTAGGACCAGCAAACATTTGCCAGCACTGACTGCCTCCTAAAACCACAAGTCCTTCTCCCTTCTTCCCACACAGGTTCATCCCCTCGGAGAAATGTGGTGACAGAGACCAACACAAACTTGGGGTGGACTCCACTACAGCCTCAATCTGCATGACAACTGCACTGACTGAAAATATTCCATAAAAAACAATCATGAGCACAGCATAAACATAAAAAAAGTCAAAGTTGTGTTACCTGATTTGCCAGTGACAATATTGGAATGAACCTCCCCATGCACCAAAATTGAAATACCCACATAGGAAATAACTTGAAAACATTATTAAAACTGTTAAAATAATGGCTATAGATAATGTGCTCTGGGCCTAATCCCTTCAACCATTTAAATACTCACTTGATTGAAGCTTTTGGGACCAAGGAATTTTAAAGGATATTAAAAAATTGGTAAGAGAAGCCTAGACAAAATTTTAGAAAATAAAATACCAGAGTGAATAATGCATGGGAAGATTTGCTGTGTTCTACGTTTATTTAGTATAATAGTACACATGAGTTTACAGCTTCTGAGGGCTCACTAATCACCACCAAATCTCTTGGTACTGGTTAAGGAAATCTCTACTGAGTAGAACATTCGTTAACAGTGTCCCCAGTAAGCTGCAGCCATTACTGCTCACTCACGTTAAGCTACAGCCATTCCCTGGCAGATGTCCTAGTAAAATTGCCATCCCAACTCATTACATTTCCCATTAAAGGAATAAATAATATATTCACTATTGAAATTAGATCAAAATATTGAAAGATTCATAAAAATCCTCCCACCTCATTTGGGAAAGAGGAGATGGACATTATCATAAGCACTTTACTTACTGCAAGACTTTACAAGCAGCACATCACTGTCACAGCTGAATTATGACAGTCCAGAAATGCCAGCCTTCATAACTACAAAAGTGACCACAATTTCAATAAACTGGAAGGACAAATGAAGGGCTATTTAACACCAGGATGAAAGGAATGTGTCATTAGCCTTGCATTTCTTCTCCCCTCCTTCTCTGCCAGTAGCTGCCTGTTTGCATTTCAAGATCAGTTGAAGTGAGGTTAGCAGCTTGTCTTTAACAGCATTTTAGTGGTGTTCAGTTCCATTTTACAGTCAGATCTGACACAGAAGGACCTACATAATTCAGCTGTTTGGGTGGCAGTGGCCATGGTGGCTCAGGCAGCAGCCACACACAGTTTCTGATGCATGAGCAGGCACCTGGCACAGGTTCATCACACACAGCCCTGCAGCCGAACCATCGGTGATCTGCCCTGCACAGTGCAGGGTCCCCCGCTCCCTCAGCAGCAAACCCAGGGCAGGAGCAAGCACCAGTAACCAGGAAGGCTGGAACACCTTGGCAGAGATGCCCTGGTCAAAGCCACAGGAAAACAACGGCTGTGGACTCGGCTCCTCCAACATTCACAAAGTTTGTTTTCTGAAGCAAGTGCCACTGCACTGGGCACTTGGAAGCAATAACCAGTTATAAAAACTTACAAGTCACCATGAATTTTCAGTCTGATCTTTCCATTAGGATTAATTGTAAGCAGTGTAATAGTCATAAAGAAGCCCCAGAGAGCTGTAATTAATTGTGCCATTTGACTAATAAAATAATGTATATTTCCATTAACAAAACTGAATGCAAACAGAATTGATTTTCAGCTTTGATGTAAACACAGCTTATTATCTTGATTAATCCTTCTCCACGCTTTGTTTTCTGGAAGACGTTTTTCTTAAATAAAGCCACACACAAACAGTAATTTTATCTTTATAGCCTCAGATATGATGTAGGAGCCAAGACCCGATACAAGAACACATTCCTGTTACTCATGCTGAAATCACCTTGGAAGTAGAGTCCTGTTAGTGAAGCGGCTGCCTCAGCCCCGGGCTCAGCACCAAGAGCGTCCTTTTGAGGACAGCCTGGATGCTCGCGTCCCTGCCTGCCCCGGAGGGAAGCGCTGCCTGCCCCGGGGCAGCCCGGGCACTCCGGGATTCACCGTTCCCCTCTGATCTCGAGAACACCATTGTCCTCACAGGCCTCTCAGAATTTCCGGGGTGCCTGCTAAAACCTTCCCGCAGTGACGCCTAATCTGGGAGTGCGAGCCCGTTCCGGGCTCTCCCTTCTATCCTGGGAGTGCGAGCCCGTTCCGGGCTCTCCCTTCTATCCTGGGAGTGCGAGCCCGTTCCGGGCTCTCCCTTCTATCCTGGGCTCTCCCTTCTATCCTGGGAGTGCGAGCCCGTTCCGGGCTCTCCCTTCTACCCTGGGAGTGCGAGCCCGTTCCGGGCTCTCCCTTCTACCCTGGGAGTGTGAGCCCGTTCCGCGCTCTCCCTTCTACCCTGGGAGTGCGAGCCCGTTCCGCGCTCTCCCTTCTACCCTGGGAGTGCGAGCCCGTTCCGCGCTCTCCCTTCTACCCTGGGAGTGCGAGCCCGTTCCGGGCTCTCCCTTCTATCCTGGGCTCTCCCTTCTATCCTGGGAGTGCGAGCCCGTTCCGGGCTCTCCCTTCTACCCTGGGAGTGCGAGCCCGTTCCGGGCTCTCCCTTCTACCCTGGGAGTGTGAGCCCGTTCCACGCTCTCCCTTCTACCCTGGGAGTGCGAGCCCGTTCCACGCTCTCCCTTCTACCCTGGGAGTGCGAGCCCGTTCCGCGCTCTCCCTTCTACCCTGGGAGTGCGAGCCCGTTCCGCGCTCTCCCTTCTACCCTGGGAGTGCGAGCCCGTTCCGGGCTCTCCCTTCTACCCTGGGAGTGCGAGCCCGTTCCGGGCTCTCCCTTCTACCCTGGGAGTGCGAGCCCGTTCCGGGCTCTCCCTTCTATCCTGGGAGTGCGAGCCCGTTCCGGGCTCTCCCTTCTATCCTGGGCTCTCCCTTCTATCCTGGGAGTGCGAGCCCGTTCCGGGCTCTCCCTGCTATCCTGGGAGTGCGAGCCCGTTCCGGGCTCTCCCGTCACCCCCGCACCGGGGCCGCAGCTGGGGCCGAACCCGCAGAACGGCTCAGGCGGCCCTGAGCCATCACCGGGCTGAAATGCTCCCCCCTCTGGTGGCAGAGCCTATTCCAGCCCATGGGAAGAACTGCTTTTTCAAATTCTTCTAATTGCAAATCCAAGAGAGATGTTTAATTAACTGTAGAAACAGCCAATCCTGTCCAAAATGCAGTCTGATCGTGTTCTCAGTTCTCTTGCCCTCAACATGGTAAAGTGAACATGAAGACAAAAATCTTAAAAGTACAGAAGACAACATCCAAATGGATTAGGACCAAAGCCTACACTGAAGTGCTTTCTTGAATCAAGTTTTGAATCAAATAGCCCACTGTTTAATTAAAGAACTTCATTTACATTCCCACCTTTCACCACATTTAAAGCACATTGCTTAATTATATTCTTTAATCATGACAAGAGATGTAAAATCTCACTCACTACTTCTGCTCCTTAATTTGCAAAAATAAAAAAAACCTTTACAGTTTGCATAAATATTCACTGAAAAATAACTGAAACACTGAAGATGCACGAATATCCTTTGTGTATTTTCTGAACACACACTTTTCAAATTAGAATTTTTCTAAATTCCTTCCAGACTCATTATGAAAACAGAACACCATAGTGGGAAGTACAGTAGCACAGTTTGGACGAGGAACAGATAATCCATATTATAAAAGGTAAATTTGGGATTACTGAAGTAAACTTCACAAGTCTGCAGCTGGAGTACCACAGTGTCACAGTGGTGAACAGGCAGAATATATATTTACCTTAGACAGTATTTAAAGATATTGCAAACTACTCACTAATTTAAAACAAATTTTGTTTCCAGCAGCTTGCCTTAAAATCAGCCAGCGCTTGTTCAGCAGTAATGATGTTCTCCTTTTAGAAACTGCACAGAGCAGCAATTCCATCATTAAACTGAATCATAAATGAATTACCTCCATTTTTTTTCCACACAACTTTGCTTTGAATATTATTGTAAAGGTTCTATCATCATTTACATATGCAGCCTTAACAAATAAGTTTTCTTGAGTTCTGTTAATCCCCTTGCCCTTTCAAGTTTTAAAGCCAGCCTGAAGAAGCTGCTGGCGTTGCTGAGTAGGTGAGAATCCCTCTGCAGGGAGGATCCACCAAGGACGAGAATCCCTCTGCAGGGAGGATCCATCAAGGACGGGAATCCCTCTGCAGGTAGCTCTCCCCACCAAGGACGAGAATCCCTCTGCAGGGAGGATCCCTCTGCAGGGAGGACCCACCAAGGACGAGAATCCCTGTGCAGGGAGGACCCACCAAGGACGAGAATCCCTCTGCAGGTAGCTCTCCCCACCAAGGACGGGAATCCCTCTGCAGGGAGGATCCACCAAGGACGAGAATCCCTCTGCAGGGAGGACCCACCAAGGACGGGAATCCCTCTGCAGGGAGGACCCACCAAGGACGGGAATCCCTGTGCAGGGAGGATCCACCAAGGACGGGAATCCCTCTGCAGGGAGGATCCACCAAGGACGGGAATCCCTCTGCAGGGAGGACCCACCAAGGACGAGAATCCCTCTGCAGGTAGCTCTCCCCACCAAGGACGGGAATCCCTCTGCAGGGAGGACCCACCAAGGACGAGAATCCCTGTGCAGGGAGGATCCACCAAGGACGAGAATCCCTCTGCAGGGAGGATCCCTCTGCAGGTAGCTCTCCCCACCAAGGACGAGAATCCCTCTGCAGGTAGCTCTCCCCACCAAGGATGACTTCATACTGCTCCAGGCCAGAATGCCCTTTACATCACTTATTTTTATTTTGTGTGCACTCCACCTCTATCCCTAGAGGTGACCCAAAGGACTCCACACAGTCAAATGTATGGAAATCACGATCCATTTAATCCCTTCTTGAAATTTTTCCAACTGGTACAGAGGAAAACGAGGGCACAAACACCCACGGGTCTGCACTTGCAGTAAAAGCCCTTTTAAAGGGCTGTCTGCTCTGATCTGAGTGGCTGGCTGGGCGGTTTCTCACTCACTGCACAACAAAGCAAATTTGTTTGAATACATCTATTGTGGAGGCTGCCTGCTCTCCACTGGGCTGTCTCCGGGGCACCACCTTTTGTTCTCATTAGTGAAGGGACGCCACTGGGAATTATTTAATCTCAGACATTAGTCTTGAAAACTGTTTGTTTTGAGGGCATTTGGTTTAATATACATAACAAAAGGGGTAGACTGTCTTGGAAGGAGAAACAATTCTCATGAAGTTTTATCAAACATGACAAATAAGCATCTCTGAATCCTTTACTTCATTACAATTTCAGATGCAAATAAAGATAGAAATCTAAAATTTATACTCCTTCGGCTTTTCTTCCATCTCATAACCAGGGGAGAGAATTAATTTAAGACGAATTAAGATTGTTGTCAGTTAGATTTAAACCAACAATGAATGGAAATGCTTTATGAAAGTGTTGAATGAGAGCGTAATTTCCCAAACACTACCAGCAATCAGAATTTAAATATCTTTTCACCCATAGCCTTTCAAAGCAGCTCACAAAGTATTATTTTGACCTTTGTGTTACAGATGAGGCAATTAAGGCAGAGAGTAAAAACCTCATAAGCTTCTTGAAAGTTCTGCCTTGAAAATTTTATCAGGGAAAACAATTGCATTTTTTCTGGTGAAAAGCTGAAATCAAAACCCTTTGCATTACAGAGGCGCAGACAAAATGGCCCAAAACATAAAATGTTGATGGAAAATACTACAGATAACTTAAGACTTAAACTCCCTCCAGCTCAGCCTCTGATTAGAAACCTTGGTAAACGCATGGACCTAAACTGACTCTCATTGCTTATATATGCATTTAGATTTCTGTGTATACAGCTTCCCGAGCATTCTACAGAAGACTGATAACAATTCTGAAGCCAATATTTATAACCTTATTCATAACTATAGAGTCACAGACAGGCAGTGGTACAGTGTCCTTAAAACTAACTCAACACAATTCATGCACTAGAGAGCAGAGCCAGGGAACACTGAGGTTTCCTTGCATTTAAGGAATTTTCTGGAATTTAGACTGTGATATTTTCAGGTTTTGCTTTCCCCAATAGATTCCTTTGTAGAATTCTCAAGGTAAACGTACCTGATCTCCCATAACCCTTTGACTCTACAATACAGTGTTGTCAAGGTACGTTGCTTTTCCTGACCAGCTTCACAACCAGCAGTGACAGCAAAGATGTCATGTATGCTTTACATAACATAAAATAGCTTTTTTCCTCTTCATTCATGAATTTAGTACAGGTCCAGGATATCAATTTTATTTCAATTCTCTTACTCTCTCAAACAGAATTGATAACAAAGCTGGTTTTCCATGAGAAAAACTAAGAACTTTATATTTCACCTTGACATTTTTCTATCTCTGGCAATATAAAATAATTTTTTTTTGAGCCAGATATGAAAAGCATACTGAGCTTTCATTGAAGATTCCCATTCCCTACCTTGTCGCAATGCCCATCAAAAATGTCTACAAATACAAATCTTAAAAATACTGTATCTAGTAAATGAGTTATTCAAAAAGTCATTTATTCTAGAACATAACTAGAAAGTTGAAATGTAAACAATTCATTCAAAATGCCTTTAATTGCTTGAAAACATTTTATAAGAACATCTATTGATTTAAAACTTGACTCCAAGTAACTGCTTTCTGCCAAAACAAATGTCAAAGCTTCCACAAATTCATCGAAAATGCAAAACTCGAATTTTATCATCTGTGTCCTGATAGACACTTTATTCACAGAGAATATGCATCACTCACTGGCAATACATAAGCAGGGAAGGCCTTGTTGTTCCAGTTAGTTATGTCCTACATTCAATACAAAATGCAGGGTTTTTTTTTTAATTATAGTTAACTAATTAGCAGTCTCTTAAGTTCTGTGTGATTAACTATCTTTTTCTTTGTTGCTGCAAAAATGAGCAGAAATTTGGTGTAAGTAAGAAGAGAAGCAGCATTAAAGAAACATTGCATTGCTGAAAGAGAAACAATCAGAATAATGGACACAGGCTCACTTATTAATAGAAATCAGCACCAGACAGAACAGGAGAGAGAATTTACAGCCAGAGATTGTGATTACAGAAATACTGCTGGCACATTTTACCCGTGGTAGCTGCCAGAGAGATTGCTTACCAAAGGTCCAAAATACAGAAGAAAATCCATTCCTGGATGCTTTCTCTCTCTCTCTCTCCTATCATATTACTGTATCTAATCTGGGATTCTTAGGAGATTAGAGTTTTCAGAGCTGTCTTCTGGGGTGGCTAAATGCAATAAATATCCTTCAGAGAACAACTTGGTATTTCTGTCACAGGATTTACTGCAGCTGGCTTTGCAGCCAAGGTATATTTTTCAGATATTTATTTGTTCTCTTCTCATCAACATTAAAAGATTGAGAGTGGTTAAATAGAACAAAGGAAAATCAGCCAGAAAATGTGTATGATTTAATTAAAGAAAGAAATCAAAGGGATGATAGCCAACAAAGGAAGCTTAAATGAAAATTTACTACCTCTGGAAGTAACTCCCTGTGGAAGGTAATAAAATACCTGGCACTTGGGTTCCTAGTGAAATGAATCATATCTTCACTACACAACTCTTCCACGAGCATCGGAATAAAATCACTTCTCCCAACAGCTGCAACAGGATCTTCTTTTAAGATGAATAATATTTCTCTAATATTTATCTCATCTTCCTACTGATACATGAGACCTGTCTAGACTCTGTCTGCCAAAACTCTGGCTTCAATTTCCTCTTGATTTTCCAAGTCACTGATTACAGGAAAAACTCTGGATTTTCATGCTCTCTGGGGTGGAGGCAGCTTTTCTAATCATTATTTCCATGCAGGGGTATCCATTGGACATACCAGGTCAGCGGTTGGCAGGCCAAGATTTCGGTAAACAATAAAAAACCATGCGGACACTTGGGTAAGTGTGCAGATGGGGACCCCAAAATCACCTGAAGAGAAGTTTCTCTATTAATTAGAAGTTCATTTAAAAATGGGAAGGCCACCCATGTGGTACTGGTGCATTTCTTTCCATGACACAATGCTTCTAAAACAAATCTATGTTTTAAAAAAATTCAAGTCTTTGCATGAGCAGAACCGTTCACATCACTTGCCTTGGACAAGCACGTAACTAATTTAAAATTAGACACTGCACAAGGCTCTAAAAAGATTTGGTTACAGCATTTGATTCATTGACAACGTGCTTCCAGACATTTTTATATGTTTTATGGTTATTTTAGAATCCTGGTACTTTACAACTTTCTGCTACAAAAGTTTCCCAATTAAAACAGAAAAATTTTCACTTAAAAAGTGTTACTTTGTGAGTGAATTGTATGTACAATTTAAATGTTATTGTTTCTTCCAAAATGCTTCTCTCTGGAATATATAACAGTTGTGATTTTCAGGGGAATAAGAAGAATATACATAACATAGTATTTGCAGCTAACAAACAATAGGACTTTCTGTTTTACATGCACAAACCGAGAAGGTTGCAGCAGAATTATGGGCAGTATTTTTAAAAGAATGCTCACAGTTAGAACCTTCCTCTGACATTAAATATTTCTCCTGGTAAAGCGCTGTGGCAACTATTTATCACAACCTGCATGGTTTGCATATTAATGTTGCAACCACCAGAAATGCAGGCTGTGTCTCAGCAAGGAGGGGATTTGGGGCTCGGGCACAGAACTGCGATGTCAGAGGAAAACACCTTTCACATGGGGCATTGTGCTGGCTCCAGCCAGGGCACCGAGGCAGCAGCTCCCGTTTACTGTGCAAGGGAGGACAGCAGCCACGTGCCAGACTCCAGAAGGAAGTGCTGCTCCTGCTGAGTTCCTGGGATCCTCAGCACAGCCCCTGGAGGCTCAGGGGCTGTTTCTGTACAGCAAGAGCTTCCACAGAGTGTGAAAGGTGTGAGTGCACACCCCGCAGCCATCCCGTGGAGGGAGGGCATCACAGAGCCCTCCGATCCACTCCTGGCTGCAATTAAACTGCAGAACTGCACCAGCCTCTCTGACAGACATCGCTGGGGCTTTGGCAAGCCAAGGCAGTAAGACACAGTCCCTACCCTACACTTCATTGAAATTCCTCGCAAAGGCATTTTCCCGTGACACTATGCAGCACACAGACCCATGACATCCATATTCCAGAGACTTATTTGCATGGATTTCTTGCTTTATGTTTTTCTGCCCTTTCAAATATTATTTAGAAATTATAAGCACAGGCTGACTGTCTGAAACAGATGGCAAAAGTCAGAGGTTTTCTATTCTCTCAGGAAGACACAGGTGCGGCATCAAATAAAAAACTCCACCAAGAGATAATACTGTCACTAAAAGGATTCATAAATACCTTATTTAAAAGACCAAGATGTCATTGGCATAGCAATACTATGGGTCATATACAGATCTTTTCTTTAAAAAAAATAGTACACCCAGACTCAATTTCACATTGGTATCATAGAAAATGCTGCTTTGTGTTTCTAGGGGAAATCAGACTTGCACTAAGCAGCCCTGCCTATGCTCAAGTACTCTGGGGCAATGCATTAAAATCCCTTTAAATGAAAGCGTTACTTGATGTTTCAAATTTCATGAAGGAACACATGGTTCTTCAATTTTACCTTTCTCCCTGTGCAGAGTAGGGAGACCAATAACCCTGCTCTGGGGCATCAGTGCATTACCACACATTAGGGCCGTGACCAGAGCAGAGGGCACATTGGAGTTGTGCTGGATTTTGCCCATTACAAGTCGTTCTTGTAGGGGGATAGAATATAAGAAAACAAAGATAGTGTAGAAAGGAATCTCACCCCTAATGAGCTGCAGCTGGGCCAATTATCAAAGATTAGGAACAGGCCTGACTTTACCAGGCCACAGCTGTAAGCAGTGAGAAGGAGAGTGGGGTGGCCTTGAGAAGGGAGCTGGGGTCACTTGGCTGCTTTGTGAAGAAAGAGTCAGTGCTCTGAGAGCTGCCCATGAGAAACACCAAGAAAGTGTGAAACTTTTGTGATAAGGAGACAACAGTTTTCTCTCGGTTTAAATGAGCAGAATTCATGTCCTTATGCCATTATCCTGGTGTAAAAGCCTGAATATAAGCAAACAAAAGATAAAGATACAAAGTGCAATGAAAACTCAGCAGTTTGAAGCAGCCAGAGTCTGCCTTATTTTCCATTGCAATTTATTTTATTGCCTTGTGTACTAACACTAAACCACAGCATCGTTCAGCTGAAAGGGTGAATCTGGGATCTGTTCTGTTCTCAATGTTGTCCCCAGTGCACTGCAATTACAGAAACACCTGGTTTGAATAATTTCTCAACACTCTACTGTAAAAATTCAGTGCCCAACAGACCGAAATTCCACCTCAGTTTGCAATATAAAAATTGTATGTATAAGGCACTCAGATTTGTACAGGGCTGTGGACTTCTCCCCTGTGTCCTCAGTTACCATATGCTTTGTGGAACAAATTAAAAGGGAAAATGAGATTTGCTAAACTTTTTTCTGACATTGTATGCAATCAGCATTCTTAAAAAGAGATAGATTTGGAGGCTGGCCAAACCCTATCTGTTCTGGAGATCAGCCTGGAATTGTCTTCTGGGAACACGATTGGTCTCATTCCTGACAGAAAGCATCTCAGTCTATCACCTACCATAACTTGATGGCACTAGCACCAGCAAGTATTTCTGAAAAATAAAATGCGTTTGAATATTTCTTCACTACCTTCTTACTTTTGTGGAGTTCATTTCTCTGAACGCATTTTACCCAATGCTCATTTTGTGCCTTGCCTATGTGTGATTTTTATTTCCAGAACATCATCAGCAAAATCTATTCCTATGTTAACATTGTGACGCAGACGCAGAGTACAACAGAGATTTTTAAATGCACCTACAGCAAACCCAACACGAAGAGTTTGCCAAATGCTTCCAGTTGGCTATTCAGAAAGTCAGCCTGCACACTTACAAGTTTTGAAATCCTGAGTGGTGCTGACAGCAATTCAGGTGAGCCTTGGCATGCCACTGCAATGACCTGAACACAGGGTTATTTCCTGCTGGGGCGTTCAGCAACTTCAAGGAATGTCCTGATCTGCATATGCAGCTGTTTCACCTGTAGCTTCTACCAGGCTCAGGGCTATAAACCTCAGGGTGCTCACCACTACAAAAAATTACTTTCCAGTCACCATGAAGTTCTTCAGCCCCTTCATAAGTATTTTCACACTTCTGAGGTGACAAAAATATACATCATACACACACACACCATAACTCAGAGATTGGATCACAGGGTACTGGACCAAGACTAGAAGCTATTAACAGCAGAAATAGGAGAGTTTAGCCATGCTGCTCCCCTCTCACCTTACCTGTAAGAATCTGCTCATGGTCAGGAAAACTTCCTCCTAACTCTTGGCGTGTTCACAGAGAATGTGTGAAGTAGTGCCCAGGAATGGCAGCCTTGCAAACACTGCTTGGCTGAGCTTATGAATTTACCTCCTCAGGAGCACCCAGTAATCTGCCAACACAAACTCTTGTGTTCTCTTAAAGGAGAGCACCAACAAAAGGCAACAAATCCCACCTTCCATGTTTGAGAGGAAGGTTTCAAAGACCAACAACTTCATAGAGTAAATCCCTGGTGATTTACATGGGAGCAGAAATATATCCATGCAAAGTGATTGCAGTGTTCTACTTACACAAATATTTTCAATTTTAGAAATTTTTATTAAAAGGAAAAATTGCCACTTCCTAGTGCAGACTTCATCTAAACAGTGCTCCTTGCTTCACTGTGTAAACTAAAAATCTCTTAGTATTTTTATAAATCATTTTCCAAGCCTTATTGGTTTGCTGCTAGAAGCAAAAGAATTGGTGTATTTCTTGTTTCCTGCTCATATGAATGCTAAATCTCCCGTGGTTCAGATGCTCTGCATACATATTATTCCTAATCCTGGCAACATGTTGTTTTGACTTCTTCAAGAACCAGGATAATGCAGCAAAATTATTCTTTTCAAAAGGAACAGAAACCACAGACTTGGGAAAATTTATCTCCAAAGTGCACATGAAAGTAACAAAGTCTTCCTAGAATAAAATCCCACCTTAAGAACAATCATCACAAAGAAAGATGGAAGAACCACTAAAAAAACAAAGTAATGGAAAATATTTTTTAAATCCTCTCTTATGTTCCCCTTTTGGTTGTTACTTAGCTCATTACATGAGTCTTTGTAAAACCAAAAAATCTTTGCTCAACGGAACGGGACATTTAACGTAACGTGAACCAACTTCTGTTAAATATGTCACTTGGGAGGAAGTTGAGTGTGTTTATTATACAGATGCAAAAAAATTCCAATTTTTTGTCTTACAGATTTGCCTCCTATGTGCATGCAAAAGAAGTAATACAGTTTCTTTATTTTTTTACTGTTATTCATTGCCCCCTTCACCATTGCTATTACTCTTCTAATTACCAAATAAATGGATTTGTTCTGATAATCTTAAGTTAAAAAAATTCAATGCTCTCCAGAATTTTCTCACATTTAATTATTTTTTACTACATTTAAATTTTTTACTTCTAGTATAATTCCTTAAGGAGCCCCTTTTTCCTCTGAGGTGGTGAGAGAACAAGCCCACAATTTGCAGTGCCTTATATAACAGCTCCTACTGGAGAAATACATCTGGGGCCAAATTCTTAGCTGTTGTGATTTCGTGGATTAAAAATTACTCTGAGCATTTGGTTTCTAAAAGATGGGACTGGGCACAGAGAGGCAAAAGAAAACTGACATTAGTATGTAAGCTGACATTTAGCTTGGGTGGAAGTTAATGAGCTCCATCCTGTCAAAGCCTGAAATTGCCTGTGAGCTTTCCTAGAAGATGCTTCAACAAATGAATATGAATAATTTTTCAGCATTAAAAAAAAACGATAGAAACTCCAACTGCTTCTAAGATGGGTGGGAGGGAGAGGGAGGATGCAAATACATCAGGCCTGGCACGTGTGAGCAAAGCCAGAAGCGTGGCTGTTACAGATGCCACAGCAGCCGACGAGATGGAAGGCTGGGCCATCTCTTGGACGTGTGTTCATTCAGGTAGTAACACATCTATTTCCAGCCTAGGAAACAAGCCACAGCATCAAGGCAAAAATGTCACAGGCCACAGACTCTGCTTGAACACCTCTGTACAATTCAGAGGCAGCTGTGTGTTGTGTGAAGTACCAGCTTCTCTATTATATTTGATCTTGGGTGATAAATGTACCTGTGTGAAAACGCTTTCTGACAAATGAACGGACAAGAGATACAATTTTTATAGTAATATCATTAAAGAAAATGCTTGCAGCCCAAGTCCTCCATCTCTTTAGCAACACTCTGCAAGAGCTGTGCAATTCTGAGGGCCTCATTATTCAGAGCAGCAGAGTGGTCGAAAAGGTCTTTAAGGCCCTCGAGAGCTGAGTGACCTGGAATGCCCCAGTGGGAAGGCTGTTGGTGCTTGAACTGTCGCACCCAAGCTTTTTCCACTCACTATTAATTGAACCCTTGCAAAAGGCTGATCTCATAAATACTGGTTTCTGTGCGGTATTAATAAGAGATTCTGTGTTCTGACAGGACTGTCAGTATGGGATCGACAACTATGCTTTTGAAAGAGGTCCCCAAAAATGAAATTACAACACTCAACAGTTTCACATATAAATTTAGTAGTGACTTTGGCATGTCTACACAATACACGTATTTTAACCCCATGGAAGAGCCACTGGAGCAGAGTGATACCTTACAGAGGATCTCCAGAGACCTTGGATTGCTGCCACAGGCTGCCACAGAGCTGTTGTTAACCTAACATTAGCAAAGGGAAGCTTCCCAGATGCAACACGTAAGTAGCTCCTGCTGAGCCGTACAGTGCTGACACCTCCTTAGGTTTCTAAAGCCCAGCTTCTCACTAAACAGAAGCCTTCTGGTTGTAAAAGGATGGGAAGATGCTTTTAGGAGACGAGCAACACTTTGTGACAACCTTCTGAGCCTCCAAGAGGCACATGCTGGAAACCGACAGGTCCCTTTCTTTTTCCTTCGATGGGGAAGACACTTGTCTCATTCTATTCCCTTTTCAGTATTGTTGCTTTTAAAGTGACAAATGAATAAATAAACAACATCTGGGTTGCAGAGCAGCCATCTGGGAAAATCTTGGAAGTGAAGTGTAGAAGGGCCCCCAGGGAATGCTCAAGAGGCAGAGAATGGAAAATAACCTGCAGATGCACTCACCAGAGCCAGGGGCTCCAGCTTCCCTACCGTGGGCATGGCAAGGAGCCAGCCCCACCCGGGCTGACAGTCACCCTTCCCTGGTGCTGACAGAGAAACGGAGCATGGACGTGTCTCCAGGAGCCTGGCTGCTGAAAACCACAGCATCGTGCAGGAACTCTGTCCCCCTGCTAGACATTCTCTGTCTCTTCATTTTGAGTACACCTCTGCTTTAAACACACATTAAAGATATTTATACCACAGCTTTGAATAGCAAGGCATTGTGTGGTTGGTTAGACCTGAAGTACAGTTCCATGGTCAAATCGATTTAATGCCTATCTTCCTTTTCCTTCCCAGCCTACAAGCTTGCATTCTCTCCCTCTTGTGCTGGCACCAGCTCAGCTTGCTGGGCTCTGCAGCCGTCTTAATCAGGAAGCTGATTAAGCTGAGTATTAATAATTCTTTGCTTTGGGGCCAGTTTCCTGAACTGGCTGATTACTGCAGAAAAACTAGTCCTAGGAGAAGGGAGAGGACTAGATTGTGGTGCAGGCTCACTGCAACTCCTCAGCAGCACCACAGACCTCGATTTTCCAGACTTCTTTGTAAAGCACATGCAAATTCCCAGCAAATTCCCAGCAAGTGCTAAAAAGTTAAAAGGGAGGAAATATTGTGAAATGCCACTAGAAGGTAGTACAGTCTAAGACTGAATACAAGGACTCTTGGGCTCAATTCCAGCCTCTGGAAATTTGCTGGGGATGAAATTCATTTATGTGCAGGCAGCTGTCCTGGAACGTACACACCTTTTAAATGGTGTTCCCATATAAATGGATAAAAAGGGTTTAATGATGGATTGGCCAACTGCACTGGATATGGAGAGTAGAACTCTGCACAGCATCACACCAAGATAACCCAACACTTCTGTGAGTTCCATAATCACTTGGAGATCACTGAAGGGGATCAGTGACCATGCAGCCAAGAGTAATGAAATGACACCAAGAAAATGACAAAAATCTTTAGGCAGAATTCCAGGAAAAATTGTCCAAGGTATGACTATGAAAAAGACTCCAGGAGACAACAGCGGGAAGTCTCCATCAACACTTGATTAACAGGAAAAGGCAACAGAAAATAAAAGATGGCTAGGAATAATGTTTCACACAGAACAGAACAAATAATTTAGTTCAGTTCCTTCTTCCATCTGTGCCCAGCCGAGCTGGTAACCCCGGCTTTGAGGTATTTCTCCCTGTGCCTGGAAGAAGGGACGTGCCTGGAACGTTCCCTCCAATTAAGTGTAACTTCCCAGGAGCAGTCGAGGTGGGCAAAGCGCCGCTGTTTCTGCCAGAGCCCGCGGGGCGAAGCTGCTGCCGCAGCCGGGAACCCCTGCAGGGGTGCGGGGTGGGCAGCACAGCCCGGGCCCCAGCCCAGCGCTGGAGCAGCCCCGGCCGGCAGGGGCTCTGCACATCCCCTGGGCTCACAGGGACTCCTTAAACACAGCTTGAGAATGCAGGTTACAAACATCAGTAATCTGTGACATATGTGCATCTATGACACACGTAACTAGACAGAGAAACCCCAAAACTCTCTTCCTCCCTAGCAGATGTCCTTGAAAATCCCTCAAATTCTTAAATCCATTCTAGCTGTTACCTTATCAACCTTGCCTCACAGAGCACAGAAAGGCATTTTTCTAAGATTATTGATGTGCTGTAGAATACAAAATCTAAACGGGATACTGTCACATTCATATGGTTCTAAATAAATGGGGTAATCTTAATAGTCCCGAAGTCACTAAAACAGATACGATGCTTTTATCTGGGGCCACATATATATACACTTTATCAGTGCAATTACAGGTACAGAAGATTATATTTATCTTTGCTTTCCTGTGAAATGGAAAAAGAGGAAATTATTTGTCTTCTAAAAGACTTGAATTGAGTGGAAATGGAAGATCTACCCATTGTGATAAACTATTTTTTTTTCTTAACTCTATCAAGAGAAGAACAGTAAACAAACAGCTACAAATTAAATCATTAAACCATGCAAAGCAAATGCATTCAATCCTATTTAGGTTTTGGGGCTTTAAATTCAGGTAATTAAAATGAGTGTTTTTCTAGTGCTCACTAAAGAGGACGGCTGTTGCTCTCTCCAGTATTCTGCTAACACCAGTGGCTTACAGCTGTGTGCAAGTCAAGAACAAAACTTTTCCCTAACCAGCCAGGCAGCAGCTGAAGCTGGACAGTACCAACTTTAATATTGCAAGCTCATTTAAAGCCCCATCTTGAGAGCACTTCTCATTCCCAAAGGCTTCAGCCAACGTAAACTACCCTCCTCTACAGCAAACAGGCTGCACAATGTTCTCCTCTTTTAGAGGTCAGCATCAACCTTGCTGCTAGCTGCTAGGGAAAATGCCCATTGCACATGAAAATATCTGATGCTAAGGTAGTGCGCAGCTTCTCTGAGCACACAGAACTTCTTGCATGAGAAGAGCCTGCAAATTTGTTCTTCTGTTTTTAAAGATTACATTATCTGCATTTCTCCCTCTCATCCAAGTGGATATATATGTGCAGAGAACTTAGAGGGGAGAAACTACACCAGCAAGGCACAGAGAGATTCATCTTTCTGAGAACAATAACAAAAGCAAAGAAGAGAAAGCGCAGAGGGAGATGAGAATGACAAATTATTCTTTGAGAATGATGGGTGGAATTGTAATCTTCCTGCGTCTATACGTAGTGGCATCATATAAGGCTGTCATTTGTACCACCAAATAGATCCAGGAGTATCTTTGGGTTATTCCATGAAGTGTTAATGGCAATTTTCAGGTAAGGATGCTCACCAGCTCTTACAAATATGTATTTATCCATGCAACTTAATGCCAAATTAAGTATAATTACTGTGTGCTGTCACCCAGCAAAATCAACAGAGTTTTTACAACTGACTTCAACAAATAACAAAGGCTCACAAACCCGTCAAGAAAAAAACCTGAATGATAAATTCTCCCAAAGACTTCTGTGAAAAATAGTGCTAAGTACTAGATGCTTTCACTGGAAGTATTTTAGTGGAGATACTGATGTCAGAAATCCAGGAACACGTGGGGCACACTCTTTCCCACCATTCAAAGGTAATAGAGCAGGATGGATCAGTCCCTTCCTCACACTTGCAGGCACCTGCTCCTATTGATTACACAAGCACTGAATGTATGTTTCTAGATATTGTTTCATTTTCCTTTTGGTAATGGAAATGACATTTTCAATTTACTGCATGTTTTTACAAAACATAGTTCAAAAATCTTTTAGAAATGTTTTAAATAGCTTTATCAAAGAATTTCTTGTCTCATACAAAGACCTAAGATGCACAAGCATCTTGCTGTAAATCCTTTTCACCTTCCCCAGTTTGCACTAGAAGAGTCATGGAGGCCTCTGTGGATTTCCTTCAGTGTGTAAAGCTGCAAAGCTTCAGCAAGCAAAAAGTGTTTATTTACCCTTATTTACCATTGTTTCCTTCAAAGTCAGTCATTCCAATGACTTCCCTGCTATTATTCATGTTCTAGTTTTTGTCCAAATGCATTTGGGAGTCAACCGGACAAGGGAAGATTTTTGCTGTGTTGAGGAGATGTGAATTCCTTTATAAGCTTTTCATTTAAGAAGTTCCTGAAGCTGGCATTCCCCAGGGATTCTGAACTCAGTTCCAGAGACTCCCGCCAAGATTTCCTATCAATGACCTTCTTCAGTACACCTGAAATTCATTACTATGTACACAGGGTTCTGAGGGTCTGAGGTTCAGACTTAAACAGCGACTCCTCCTTTGATGCCTGAGGTTAAACAGCTTCAGAAAAAGCTTGAAAAGACCTCAAGGCATTCTGAGTTCCACTTGTTTACCACAATTAAGTGATCAGATTTTCAAGTTTACCAGGGCAAATGATGAGAAGGGGATAATGGAATTTGGATCAAAGCTTATGAGTTTAACCATGGAGTCTGAGGGTGGGGCTGGGCAGGGGGAGCAGTGTAAATACCACTGAGAATTTGTGAGATGGTACATTGGGCACTTCGTGAAAGGTACATGCTGGAACAGATTTGGAGCTCTCTCATTATATATAGATTTGGTCACTATGAGACATTCTAGAGAGCTTTTTTACCTTGGCCATATGAAGTTTGCATAAAAACATATCAGGCACTGATAATTTGGGAAATTCCTGTGGCATATAGGTTTCCACTGTGTTTCAGATCAGTTCAACTTGGGATTGTTGCAAAACTTGAAATCTAGCTAATGGGAAACAAGATTTATGCAGAAAGAGATTGTTCCACTTCCCTGGAATGCTTTTTGTGAGGGTGGCAGTGCAGAGGGATGCTCATGGCATCCAAGTGCCATGTAAGTGTCTAAAGCTGACACTGCTGAGGAAGTTTGCTACTACCCAAGTACATTTGTCATCTCCTGGATATTCAAGACTTGTTTGCCCCTTGAGCACACTTGAGGGAAATATGACTGATGGCAATAAAACTACTGGCAGGAATGTGTTATTGCCAGCAGACAATAACAGAGTTACCTTTCTCCCCACAGGCATTTCCCATATATCTCAAGATGTTTGTTATGAGCAACTGATTTCTCTGGAGGAGCCTAAATGATTTCTGTGCTCCTCGCAGCTGTTCTGCCGTACCTAGATAACTCATTTTGACTCACACATTGATAGACATCATTTTACAGTCACAGAATGGTGGTCAGAAGGGACCCCTGGACATCTTCCCCTGCAAACCCACTTCTCAAAGCAGGGCTAAGCAATGGGTTGCTCAGGCCATTGCCCAGCCTGTGGCAGGGATCACCTGCTCTTTGATCTTAGCTTTTAGCTCATTGCTCTGCTCCTCCAGATACAAATTCTGTCTAGAAATCTTCATGGTGAGACAGCTGCACAATTTCCCGTTGCTGGTCCAGCATCAGGTTATGCATTTGCCCAATATAGAATAAGTGTAAAAAAGCCCTGAATATGCACAGAGGTGGAGAATGTGAGAAAATATTAGAGCTTTATTAAGTGTGCCATTTTGGAGGCCTGTCCTGACAATATATAGTAGAAGATGCCCAGTGGGATCCCCTCCAAAGAACTGATTTTATTGGTCATTGGAGGGCTAACCAGAACACCATAAACCTTTTCCCCTTCTACAGGAATCATGTGCCATTCAGGCAGGGCTGTCTGCACACACTGGTTTTGCATTCCTCGCTCAAGCTGACTGTGTCAGCTCCCACTGAACAAATTGCTGGCATGTCACTCACTCTCCCTCTGACCTGATACTTAGAGATTTCACCATTTCAATAGAGAAGCTAATTTACAGAATTAAGATTGGAACAAGAGGCCACACATTAGCACACACCCAGCAGCAGAACTGACATACATTAATTACACTGTGATGCCTGACCAGGTCTGAGCAGAGGCCACCTTTTCACATCAGAGCCTGGGATTTTGTCTCCAGCAGCAGACGAGGAATTTTATGAGAACAAGGCACATATCCTGTGACACAGCCCTCAGTGATCTGCAGCTCAGGCAGTTTCCAGGCCAGAGGTGGGATCTTCAGTTTAAGCAGCCTCAAATGAACTCTTCTTTTCCCATATTTTTCCTCATTCATTGATTACACTTCACAATTCCTATATAACTTCTAGACAGCTGCCAGAGGTACCCAGACTATTGCATGAACTACCTAAATATCCTCTGGGTACTCTGATTTAACAGGTTAGTAAATGAATTACAACCAGGAAGAGAGCTTGAATATCAGAACTATAGTCAGCTGAAAATCCTACTGTTCACAAACTAAACAAAATAAAACTAGAAAAAAACCCCAAGCCACAACCAACACAGAGTGGGCAGAATTCAGGTTTCATCTTCCTTCACACCATGTGCTGAGGCTGACAGGGAGTTAGATGCTGCTCAAAGTTACCAGCTAATCACAACCAAACCTCTTAATGAAAAAACAAATCTATTTTTAAAATCACTAGTATAATTTAAAACCAAGCACAGCCCTTGCTAGTGGGAGACTTCCAGATCCTTGGTGGATGTTGCCCATATTTCTATAGTTGAAGAATCATGCTCTTACCAAGAGGGGGTTCTGTACCTCTAGTCCTGTTGACTATGTCTCCCATTGGCATTTAATTGTATTTGAGCACTTGAAATTGATATGCCTTATTTATGATTAAAGTGCTGTCAGCCTTCATAAACAGTGTATTAACACTAATTTCTAAACTTACTTCTAGATTAGCTAAGCTGCATCGATGAATTTGACACTAATGGTAGCAGATCTATGAAATACATGTGTTGAATATTTTATAATGTTGATATAATATCTGGAAATTAAAGAAAATTAAACTGTGACTGCGTACAGAAGTAGGCCATTTCCTGTATATTTTTAACTCATTTTCCACTAATTAGAACAGAGGGTATGCTTAGTTAGGCTTATAATTAAGCAATAAAACCCTAGTGATTCAGTATGCACTACTGGTATTTTGCTAATTAACAACTCCATGAAATCTAATAGTAGGTCTCTTATCATTTGAATCAATGAAGTATTGATCTTACAACAATATGGACATATCTGAAGAAGTAACTGTCACCAACTGCACTCGCATAACCTCATTTAAAATAGAATTTAATCATTGTAAGAGAATGTAAGAGATAACAAGCTCTTATGTATGGCATTTCAACTGTGTATAATTCAGTCACATTACAGCTAAGCGAGTCAAAAGTGGCCTAATAACAGACAACCTGCAAAAGCAAAAACGAAAGAATAATAAATTTAATTCTTGTTGGAATCCTTACTTTCAATGAGCACAGAGATGTAAAAGGCCTATTATATCAACAAGATTCTTACCTTATCAAGAAAAATTGTTACATAATACGCAGGATTAAGTCGAATGAGTATGGGTGCTTACTTTATGGATCCAGACTATCTTTTAGGACTATGCAGAACTGAGTTTCCTGGTGGCTCTATATTTATAAAAGCTGTACAGGAAAATGCCATTTTTTTCAGGAAATCTCTCCCTCATTGCTAACACAGCCCCAAACCTCTCCTGTTCCTCAGGAAAATGGACAGTGAGCATGACAAGTTCTCCTGACAGCAAGACCAAAATTAACAGCAACAGTACACTTGATAATTATTCCAGCAGCAGAAATAAATACAGGTCAGATGTCTCTCAGGATGAGGTTGATGCATTTACTTTCGAACAATAATTTAGTTCCAGTTAATGAAGGCAGTAATATTTGAACGATGCCTTCTTTGCTACATTAAGTGATGCAAAAGTCTAATGCATGATTTGTTTTTTAAAATTATAATAGTTCCAGAATTTTTCATTAGTGAGTGATTCACCGGGCAACACCAGATTTAAATATCTGGCAAAGATTTCTTCTTCTAAAGAATTACACACTCCTAAGCCCTGAACAAAGTAGGCCAAAGATGACCATTAATTTCTTGCTTCAGTTTCAAAGTCATTGGTCATCAAATATTAATCTGCACCCCAGAGGAACCAAGTGCATGGCCTTAGGCATTGAAGCAGAAGAAGCGTTCCTTGTGATTTTTTTCAAGGCCCGAGCAGCCTCCAGGGGTTGGTAGGGAAGTAAAGAGTCCCTGTTGTCCCCTCCTGCCAGCCTTGGCACCATGTCCAGCACAAGCCCGCGGCTGCGGAGTCCCCAGAGGCGCGATGCTGGTGCCTTGAGCCAGGCCAGCACATCAGTGTTGGGTTGCAAAGCCTGCAAACCCGGAACAAACCTGTTCCACGGAAACTCTTTGTTCCTTCCACACTTCCAAAGACCAGTTCCTTCCTCTTGCCTCAGTTTAATTTTAAATCTCTGCTTGTGCATTCTGCCTGGGCAGCTGAGATCCATCCTTCATCTTTCTATCCACACGGCTTCAACCCATCTCATATACTTCTATCTAGGGAACTTGGACAACTCTCTTATAAGTCTCTTCAACTAAAGGAATCCCTACAGATTCCAAGTGGATTATTTGGACATGCCATCTATCCCTCCAAGACAAGCCAAAGATTTTTTTCTTATTATTTTATCGGTTTTCTTTTTTTCCCCAGGCACAGTCTCTAGTTTCCTAGCAGGGCATTCCCACTATGCACTGCTCCATATTTTAGCAAATTATCTCCATCCCAATCCTTGGCTGCACAACTTGCTTTTAACAATCACTGCAAGGAATTTGACCAGAATAGAAACAGCAGGAAAAAAATTCCTCTTAAGGAAGGAAAAACCATGATTATTTTCCAGGAGTGTTGAAAGAATCGTTCTCACACCTTTATGAAAATAGGTAGTAAGCCTCATTTCTAGCAGGATGTCTGTGTCTCTGACTGGTCCTATTCCTTGAGCCAAACCTCAGAAGATGAAAAATTAATGCCTGTGTCTGCAAGAGCCACATTCAGAGGTGTAAAACCCAAATTACTCATTAGGGGAAAGGCAGCGGAGAACGAATGTCCTGTACTGCAGTACATTCACTTTGAATACCTTAAGGTAAAGAGAGACCAGAACCAGTTTTGGGGATTGTGCTTGCAGCATAAAACAACCCCAGCAGAACTGCTCTTTCTCTTTTAGGGGAAAGATCAACCACATGTACAAAGTGTCTGAAACTGCTGGAGCTGTAAGACTGGGGGTGATGCCCAGTTCATAAAGCTCACAGATGGACTAGACCATTAATGACTGAAAAATCACCTTATGTCCAAAACAAAAGAGTAGTTTTCTCTTAATACGCATAAGAGCATAACAGTATAAATTTCATACACCCAGAGAAAGATGTCATTCACACTGCCATTTCATAACCATATCAAAGCCCACCAGAGCCAGCCACATGCATAGTGATGAAGAAAACAGCCCAGTAAAGATGGTGAGCTGAATTACAAAGCACTGTATTCCTGCACTGAATGGAAGCTGACATGCTAAAAACTAAAAGGGAATTCAGGTGCTAAGGTGCATTTATTCCTCCATGCTTCTGAGACTGCAAACTAGCTGGCTGTGTGCAGCATCCACCCACTCAGTCCTAGACCACAAACAAATCAGAGCCACCACAACCCTAACTGAGGAGCAGACCAGCAACTGGAAGATTAAATGCTCCATAGATTGTTAGTGGCTGTGTAAATGACCCACTCCTCCAAATCATTGTTTAAGAGGCATTTTAAGGACCTTTAGGATAACTAATATATTTGGTTCCAGAATCAATATAGCCTGTTGCTAATGAATTATGTGTATTAGGAGTTAGGTTCTGTATACTTCAGACTGCTGCAAAAGAAAATAAGTTATAATGCACCTAAGATTATGAAGAAAAAAAAAACAGTTCAGTGGCCATACATTGAGCTTCAGACCATGAAAAGCCCAGCAATGTTACAAGTTTAACATTGGTTAAATTACCCAAAGAGAGGACCATCATGAAGTTATGTTTTCTCTTTCTTTTCCCTAAATCCAAATGGATCCTAAGAATAGCAAAAGATGTTTCAGGAAATTTTTTGAAGGTGACAATTGCAGCCATGTTAAAGGGAACATCTCACTCTGGCCAAGGACAGTTAATTCTAAGGCCACATCTGAAAATCAGGAAGAGCTGGAACAAAAGCAACCATAATTATATTAAAAGTGTCTCAATAATGTAGTGTTAGGCATCAGAATATTGTAAGGAGGGGAGGGCGCAAGAATTAATAGTTTTATTGTAAAAATAAATTGCTCTGTTGTCCTTCTTTTTCTATGTAAAGCTTCCACTCATAATTGAGGCAGCTAAATGTAGCCTTTGTTAGATGGCCAGGCTGTTAGCACTCCTTTATCTGATGGCTTAATGCAGTACAGCTTGCATTATAAAAATGAACACTGCAAAAGAATATCGAGTTGAAAAGACTTACTAGGATCGTGTTACTTTCTTAGGTAAGTACTCTTTAAAGGAGTTCAATCAGTGCTACTCTTTCTTTTGGTTTTATTAGAATACATATATGGATATATTACGTGTAAAATCACAACAATGGGATTTTCATGTGCAGAGTATATTAAATTTATCACTGGTACACAATGAAATTTATCCATTGTGCTGCAACATGGGACTGATTTACTAATAACTGGCCTAACAGAAAGGTAAAAGGATAGCATATACCTCTTGAACAGTCTTTTTTAGGCGTTGTAGACACATTTATGATAAGTTACTTTAAAGGTGTTTACACCTTCCTAAAGGTAAAAAATAGAGGTATTGGACATGATGAAGGGTTGTTCTTCTACACTGATAGACAAACAAGGGGGAAATATTTGCAAAATGGTTTGGAGGACTGGAAAAAGGATTGGTGCTTCCGGACGTACAAAATCTGTTTCTTCTCCCAATTGGGGTCCAAGAAACATTTTTGGATGACCCGCCAGTTAGTTTCCTTGCTATGCCACAAGAGTTTTGCCTTGGTACACCACATGTTAGTTGCCTTGCTAGGCCACAAGAGTTTCTCCTTGCTATGCCACCAGAGTTTTACCTTGCTAAGCCACATGTTAGTTGCCTTGCTATGCCACAAGAGTTTTTCCTTGCTAAGCCACATGTTAGTTGCCTTGCTATGCCACCAGAGTTTTACCTTGCTAAGCCACATGTTAGTTGCCTTCCTATGCCACAAGAGTTTTTCCTTGCTAAGCCACATGTTAGTTGCCTTGCTATGCCACAAGAGTTTTACCTTGCTAAGCCACATATTAGTTGCCTTGCTATGCCCACAAGAGTTTTTCCTTGCTAAGCAACATGTTAGTTGCCTTGCTATGCCACCAGAGTTTTGCCTTGCTATGCCACATGGTAGTTTCCTTGCTAAGCCACATGGTTGCTGCCTTGCTATGCCACAAGAGTTTTGCCTGGCTATGCCACATGGTAGTTTCCTGACTACACCACCAGAGTTTTGCCTTGCTATGCCACATGGTAGTTTCCTTGCTAAGCCACAAGAGATTTGCCTGGCTATGCCATATGTTAGTTGCCTTGCTAAGCCACAAGGTAGTCGCCTTGCTAAGCCACCAGAGTTTTTCCTTGCTATGCCACATGGTAGTTGCCTTGCTATGCCACATGGTAGTTGCCTTGCTATGCCACAAGAGTTTTGCCTTGCTATGCCACATGTTAGTAACCTTGCTAAGCCACAAGAGTTTTGCCTTGCTATGCCACATGTTAGTAACCTTGCTAAGCCACAAGAGTTTTGCCTTGCTATGCCACAAGACTTATGCCTTGCTATGCCACATGGTAGTTTCCCACATGGTAGTTTCCTTGCTATGCCACAAGAGTTTCTCCATGCTATGCCGCATGTGAGTTGCCTGGCTATGCCACCAGAGTTTTTCCTTGCTACGCCACATGGTAGTTTCCTTGCCAAGCCACAAGAGGTTTGCCTTGCTACGCCACATGATAGTTTCCTTGCTACGCCACAAGAGTTTCGCCTGGCTACGCCACATGGTAGTTTCCCACATGGTAGTTTCCTTGCTATGCCACAAGAGTTTCTCCATGCTATGCCACATGGTACTTGCCTGGCTAAGCCACAAGAGGTTTTCCTTGCTACGCCACATGATAGGTTCCCACATGGTAGTTGCCTTGCTACGCCACAAGAGTTTCTCCATGCTACGCCACATGGTACTTGCCTTGCTACGCCACCAGAGTTTTTCCTTGCTAAGCCACCAGAGTTTTTCCTGGCTATACCACATGTTAGTTGCCTTGCTAAGCCACCAGAGTTTTTCCTGGCTACGCCACATGTTAGTTGCCTTGCTACGCCACATGTTAGTTGCCTTGCTACGCCACATGTTAGTTGCCTTGCTATGCCACCAGAGTTTTTCGTTGCTATGCCACATGGTAGTTTCCTTGCTAAGCCACAAGAGTTTTGCCTTGCTAAGCCACAAGAGTTTTGCCTTGCTAAGCCACAAGAGTTTCTCCGTGCTATGCCACATGTGAGTTGCCTGGCTATGCCACGAGAGTTTTTCCTTGCTAAGCCACAAGGTAGTTTCCTTGCTAAGCGACAAGGTAGTTTCCTTGCTAAGCCACAAGGTAGTTTCCTTGCTAAGCCACAAGGTAGTTTCCTTGCTAAGCCACAAGGTAGTTTCCTTGCTAAGCCACAAGAGGTTTGCCTTGCTATGCCACATGATAGTTTCCTTGCTAAGCCACAAGAGGTTTGCCTTGCTATGCCACATGATAGTTTCCTTGCTACGCCACAAGAGTTTCACCTGGCTACGCCACATGGTAGTTTCCCACATGGTAGTTTCCTTGCTATGCCACAAGAGTTCCTCCATGCTATGCCACATGTTCGTTGCCTGGCTACGCCACAAGAGGTTTTGCCTTGCTACGCCACAAGAGGTTTTGCCTTGCTACGCCACAAGAGGTTTTGCCTTGCTACGCCACAAGAGGTTTTGCCTTGCTACGCCACAAGAGGTTTTGCCTTGCTACGCCACAAGAGGTTTTGCCTTGCTACGCCACAAGAGGTTTTGCCTTGCTACGCCACAAGAGGTTTTGCCTTGCTACGCCACAAGAGGTTTTGCCTTGCTACGCCACAAGAGGTTTTGCCTTGCTACGCCACAAGAGGTTTTGCCTTGCTACGCCACAAGAGGTTTTGCCTTGCTACGCCACAAGAGGTTTTGCCTTGCTACGCCACAAGAGGTTTTGCCTTGCTACGCCACATGGTAGTTTCCCACATTGTAGTTTCCTTGCTATGCCACAAGAGTTTCTCCATGCTACGCCACATTGTACTTGCCTTGCTACACCACCAGAGTTTGTCCTTGCTAAGCCACCAGAGTTTGTCCTTGCTAAGCCACCAGAGTTTCTCCTTGCTAAGCCACATGGTAGTTTCCCACATGGTAGTTGCCTTGCTATGCCACAAGAGTTCCTCCATGCTATGCCACATGGTACTTGCCTGGCTAAGCCACAAGGTAGTTGCCTGGCTAAGCCACAAGGTAGTTGCCTGGCTAAGCCACAAGAGGTTTTCCTTGCTAAGCCACAAGAGGTTTTCCTTGCTAAGCCACAAGAGGTTTTCCTTGCTAAGCCACAAGATAGTTTCCCTGCTACGCCACATGATAGTTTCCCTGCTACGCCACATGATAGTTTCCCTGCTACGCCACATGATAGTTTCCCACATGGTAGTTTCCTTGCTATGCCACAAGAGTTTCTCCATGCTATGCCACATGATAGTCGCCTGGCTACGCCAACAGAGTTTTTCCTTCCTAAGCCACATGGTAGTTTCCTTCCTAAGCCACAAGAGGTTTTCCTTGCTAAGGCACATGGTAGTTTCCCACATGGTAGTTTCCTTGCTATGCCACCAGAGTTTTCCTTGCTAAGCCACATGTTCGTTGCCTGGCTATGCCACCTGTTCGTTGCCTGGCTATGCCACCAGAGTTTTTCCTTGCTAAGCCACAAGAGTTTTGCCTTGCTACGCCACATGGTAGTTTCCTTGCTACGCCACATGGTAGTTTCCTTGCTACGCCACATGGTAGTTTCCTTGCTAAGCCACAAGAGTTTTGCCTTGCTAAGCCACATGGTAGTTGCCTTGCTACGCCACAAGGGTTTTGCCTTGCTACGCCACAAGGGTTTTGCCTTGCTACGCCACAAGGGTTTTGCCTTGCTACGCCACAAGGGTTTTGCCTTGCTACGCCACAAGGGTTTTGCCTTGCTACGCCACAAGGGTTTTGCCTTGCTACGCCACAAGGGTTTTGCCTTGCTACGCCACAAGGGTTTTGCCTTGCTATGCCACATGGTAGTTGCCTTGCTATGCCACATGGTAGTTGCCTTGCTAAGCCACATGGTAGTTGCCTTGCTAAGCCACAAGGTAGTTTCCTTGCTAAGCCACAAGGTAGTTTCCTTGCTAAGCCACAAGGTAGTTTCCTTGCTAAGCCACAAGGTAGTTTCCTTGCTAAGCCACAAGAGGTTTGCCTTGCTATGCCACATGATAGTTTCCTTGCTAAGCCACAAGAGGTTTGCCTTGCTATGCCACATGATAGCTTCCTTGCTACGCCACAAGAGTTTCACCTGGCTACGCCACATGGTAGTTTCCCACATGGTAGTTTCCTTGCTATGCCACAAGAGTTCCTCCATGCTATGCCACATGTTCGTTGCCTGGCTAAGCCACAAGAGGTTTGCCTTGCTACGCCACAAGAGGTTTGCCTTGCTACGCCACAAGAGGTTTTGCCTTGCTACGCCACAAGAGGTTTTGCCTTGCTACGCCACAAGAGGTTTTGCCTTGCTACGCCACAAGAGGTTTTGCCTTGCTACGCCACATGGTAGTTTCCCACATTGTAGTTTCCTTGCTATGCCACAAGAGTTTCTCCATGCTACGCCACATTGTACTTGCCTTGCTAAGCCACCAGAGTTTGTCCTTGCTAAGCCACCAGAGTTTGTCCTTGCTAAGCCACATGGTAGTTTCCCACATGGTAGTTGCCTTGCTATGCCACAAGAGTTCCTCCATGCTATGCCACATGGTACTTGCCTGGCTAAGCCACAAGGTAGTTGCCTGGCTAAGCCACAAGAGGTTTTCCTTGCTAAGCCACAAGAGGTTTTCCTTGCTAAGCCACAAGAGGTTTTCCTTGCTAAGCCACAAGAGGTTTTCCTTGCTAAGCCACAAGATAGTTTCCCTGCTAAGCCACAAGATAGTTTCCCTGCTACGCCACAAGATAGTTTCCCTGCTACGCCACAAGATAGTTTCCCTGCTACGCCACAAGATAGTTTCCCTGCTACGCCACAAGATAGTTTCCCTGCTACGCCACATGGTAGTTTCCCACATGGTAGTTTCCTTGCTATGCCACAAGAGTTTCTCCATGCTATGCCACATGATAGTCGCCTGGCTACGCCAACAGAGTTTTTCCTTCCTAAGCCACATGGTAGTTTCCTTCCTATGCCACCAGAGTTTTCCTTGCTAAGCCACATGTTCGTTGCCTGGCTATGCCACATGTTCGTTGCCTGGCTATGCCACCAGAGTTTTTCCTTGCTAAGCCACAAGAGTTTTGCCTTGCTACGCCACATGGTAGTTTCCTTGCTACGCCACATGGTAGTTTCCTTGCTACGCCACAAGAGTTTTGCCTTGCTAAGCCACATGGTAGTTGCCTGGCTACGCCACAAGGGTTTTGCCTTGCTACGCCACATGGTAGTTTCCTTGCTATGCCACATGGTAGTTGCCTTGCTGTGCCACATGGTAGTTGCCTTGCTGTGCCACATGGTAGTTGCCTTGCTGTGCCACATGGTAGTTGCCTTGCTGTGCCACCAGAGTTTTTCCTTCCTAAGCCACATGGTAGTTTCCTTGCTAAGCCACATGGTAGTTGCTTTGCTAAGCCACAAGAGTTTGTTTGCAGGTAATTCCTTTCATCAATACAAGATCACAATGACCCCCTCACTTTCAATTTCCTACATACCTTTACACATTCCTAACTTTCTTGTTCAGCTCAACTTGTTTCTGTGTCATCTTCACCACCAGAGAAAGCTGAAGATAGAAATCACAGAGATACCAAACACCCAGGAGATGCTCCATGTCTTGCAGCACAGCTTTGAGTCCTTTGGCTCTGCCCATTCGTTGTTATTTTTGGACTTGTTCCTGCCTGGCTGCTGCAGTGTCATAACAATGCAGTCTCTAAAGGCTCTCTCTCTTCAATCACTGCCTTGACACTCACAAGAAAAGAAGCCTTTTTAATCATCTTTTGATTCTGAGCTGTCTTTTTCATTGTTAATAATGTTGCCTATTTCTGTGTGACTAGGGGAAAAGAAAATTATATATATGCATATATACCAACAGTCATACCACAGTGGAAAACTGCCTATACAAGTCACATTTCTTATTTGTCACCGACAAGAATATTAACTGGCTAATTTTCAGCTGTATCAAAACTCTAAATTACAACTGCCATGACTTCATTGATTTTCAAGGAAATTTTTTTGCCCCCCCACCCCGAGACTTGGTTTTCATTCAACAAACCATGAACATTCATGTATTACACAAACAAATGTAATGATTGATATCTTCCTATTGTCACCTTGCAGTTGGAGGTCTCTTGTTTAATCCTTCCTATTTGAATAATGATTAACATAATAATTAGATTTTTTACATAAAGCCATCCAGTTCCCAAAGGAACTGCAGATATTCTGTTGAATATAAGCGATTCAATTCTCCTTTAAACAAAGGGCAGAGTTTGAAATTAGCCATAATAGACCAGCTGATTTGTTGGACAGTTTAGAAGAGCATCTAATTATTCAAGTTCTTCTTAATATCCTTTCTCCAGAAAAATTCCTGGGTACAAAAGGCTAATTTTCCCCACTACATCATCTGATCTATTAGAAGATTTTCTATCTGCATACAGCATTTTTTCTTCCTATAGTCTTAAATAAACAAAATGCCTAAAATAAAATCACTAAATAAAAGCATAACCTGAAAATCAGAATCCAGGCTCTTCAAAGAAGATTTTCTACGTATTTACTCCATGTGATTGCTCAGTCTTTAAAAATACTTTTTAAAAATGCATGATGTTGCAGGGAATTGTAGAGAAAGTATTAACAGCACCAAGCCAGATTGCAGCAGAGCAATGTGACTACCTCCCGGCACAGCTCTCAGCAAAGAGGTTTTAGATAGGTCTGTGAAGAGTTCTGGAAATCCAGGATTTCAGAGAGATTATGAAAATCCTCCCAAGATAGATTTTAGGGGATAAGGGCAGACACCACCACCCCAGAGTCTCATCATCTGCAGTGATGTAATCTTTATGGAGGATTTGGAACGGTCTTGTTTGACATCATCTGTCTTGTTTGACAGGGTGAATGTTGGACACCTAAGAAACAGAAACCAATACAACCTTAGTGAGACAGTTTTAATTGTTGTCCTCTTCCAGCACAACACCAAAAAGCAGAGGAAAATATCAGAACAAAATTTAGCAAAGCTACTAAGCTCATCTGAATTTGTACTGCAGCTAATAACACTTTCCTAGCTTACTTTCAAGTTACAAGGAGTTACCTTGAACACATTTGGCCAAATGAGTACTTTGGAGGACAACTTTGGTGGGAATTATTTAATCTGAGTCTTGCTCCTGGGTTGCTATTAGTTACTCATGGTAATTAGAAAGGAAAGCTTGAATGGCTGCTGCAGTTGCCCTGTGATGGCTCAAAACATGTCTAACTACATCATTCCAGTGTTAGTAACTGTTTCTCTCTTTCCCAGCCTCATGGAATCACAGCAAAAGAAGCCAAAGCTGAAGGACAGGGTACCATAGAGGCAAGGAGACAAAATATTGGAAAGTCTGATCTTGAAAACACCTCCTTGCCTTTGGCAATTGATTTTAAATAGACTGACAATATCCCTCTTCCTCATGCACAAGTAATAAGCATTTGTTTTCATGACGAGGTTAGAGCGGAACAACATCCCTTCTATCATTCCACTATTGACACTGATTTTTGAAAGATCACAAGCAGCTGAATGCAGAAAAAGCCTCAAGAGAAGTGAAAGAGGCTACACTGACTCTCATTCCAGGGTCCACAGGCAAAGCAAATCAAATCTGAGATGTGCACAGGTCTCTGTGTCAGGTTGAGGATCAATGTGGGAAGTTCTCCTGCGTATGCATCAGTCCAAAATCTCCTTCTCTTGCCTTGGGGTGCTTTATATTGTTTTGACATAGCATCCACAGTAAAAACAAGAGCTGGTGATTCACACTGCAACATGAAAATAAACCTTCTGATAAAGTGACACTGCCATACCGTCCTCAGCTGGCTGCCTTCCCACTTGCACCCCTCGGTGACATCCCCAAAGCTGGCCAGGGGCTCAGGGGAAGAGGGTCAAGTCACCATTCAGAATTCCTGATGTGCTCCATCTAGACCACGACATTCTGATCTTTTGTGCACACTTGGTGCCCAAGGCAAAGGGTGGGCTTTGCCCTCCCGTTCAGCCTCCTACCTTCTATCCATTGCTGTCACCAGCAGAGATACCCCCTTACAGAGAAGGCACTAAAACAGGGAGACTTGCCAGTGAAATGGAGCATTTTTAGCTGAAGAGTTAGAGAGCAAAACACAGAAGATCAGTAGACTGCTAACTCTGTGCATTAGAGAGAGACTGATGGATATATTTTAACATTACCCCTCTTACCTCCCCAAAATGGGAAATCCCATTAGCAGCATAATTAGCCCTCCTTTAAGTAGCTAATTACACCTAACTCAGCCATAATATCTAATTACTGGTTTATGCACTCTGAGTGGTTTATAACATGAGAAATTACTGAGATGAAATTAGATCAAAGAGTAACATAAAAGTATTTACCTTTCAAACTGCCTTTGAAGGCAGAGGTAGAGCTGGAAGGGGGCTGAGGTGGTGGAAGAGAAACTGCAGCTTGAAGGTAGAGCTACATTTCCACAGTGGTCAACATCTGTTCCCTTCAGAGCCTGTCTTCATTCGTGTCCAAGTGGGGATGTGTGCTCTGCACCATGAAGGAACAGGCCAGGCTGTGAGAGCGTTTGTTACAGCTTCATCATGTGCCAAGAGGTGGATGCAATTACTCTCACTGCCTTTGGAAGATCATGGGAGGAAACCTGAAGCAAAAAGCTGCAGGAGAATCATAGGGAGCCACGCTGCAAATCATAGGGAGCCAAACCTGCAAATTCTAAGGGCCTCTGTGGTGTTACCATAATGAAAACATATTATTTAAAATGTCTGTACAATGGGTGAGAAACAAGATTTACCTCATTACAGGGAAAATTTTAAATAATAATCAAAAACCTCACCTTATTTTGCTGTGAAATAAACTAAAAATGCAACTAACATTCCCAGTATGGGAACTGATGTTGAGATAAGGATGGAAATGGTATTATGCCAGGAGATGAGTGGGGTGGAGGGACTTTACTAGATGCTAGTCCAAAAGTCTGAGGAGTGTTGAAATAATAGGAGAAAAAAAGCATTCCTGAGAATGCTCTGCCTCCTTTCTCATATTCTTTTCATTTGCAGTCATAAACAGCAACCAGTTTTCCTTTTTATGCTTACCAAAGTTGCATAAAAGGCATGTCAGTCGCAAGGAAGTATTTCAGAGTGCGATGCAACATCCATTCATGTCACTAAATTCTATGAGAATTCTGTGGTCAAATCAAGACTGATAACATCATGAAGGCAATAGCTTATGCAAGCAGTATCTCTTTTGCTCATGATTTAAAACAGGGAGGCACTGCACGATAGTTTAAGAACATTTTGCCCATCTCACTTCTGTCACAGTGTACAATAATCCTTACTCTTCATTGCTCTGTCCTTTCAGAGATGCATCTGTACAAGCACAGTTCCAATGACTGGCAAGCAACAGGCGAGTTGAACTTCACACATGACAGAATCAAATTAGCAGAGAAGTCATAAATTATGCAGATAGTTTGTCATCCATTTCCCATAGACTGTACAGCTAATTACGGATTCTGCAATTACTGTGGCATACGCTAACCAAGCATCCCATCCCTCACTAGTGTTATGCTCCATTACAGAAAGTTCAGGATGGTTTGTGGTTCTGAACCACATAAACTAACAGCTGAAAACTGGTGTGATTCAGGTCCCCTTCCACAGCCTTTTGCTTGCATCTGTTAAAAACAGGCATCCTGCTTCCTGGGAAAGGCTAAACTCATTTGAAAGGTAGCCTCATCTTATGGATAGTTATTAACATTACCAATATGATTCAAATACAGCAATTGAAGAAAAATGTTCCTCTTTTGCCTGTTCGTGGTTTCTGGGATTTCTACACATTACTAGTACACAAACAACAAGAAAGTACAAAACCCAGAAGGATGATGGACAGGATGGAGATTTTACTGGGAAGCTTCTGAATGCAGGACTGAAAGGGGCAAAGACAACATCAAAAACTGGAAATTTTTTGCTCAATTTCCTTCCAGGATAAAACCACTGAACTGATGCAAGTCAATTATATCTCAGCCTCAGAGAGGCTGAGGTGAGGAGATGGACCTGTGTTTCTCATTTCTCAACAAAGAAAAAGCTGAGTGTATTAAACACCCATACAAAACATCCCCTATTCCTTTTACAGTGCTTCCCACGTCTCTCATTTTTCTGTGAAAGCAGATTAGCTGCTCTCTCACAAATTATTATCTCTCCTGTGTTCTGACCTATTCTTTGATGTGACTTGCAATAAACATCTCGTTATACTCAAGCCCAGACTTTTGCAGACAGGGGAAAGAAACCACACACCATTTCTGCCTAATGTCCAAAACAAGGTCAAAACATTTAAGACTTTTCATATTTTCATGATCCTGTCATATTCTCTAGCTTTTACTAGACAAGACCACCAAATCCTCCTTGGATCAATTATGACTATGACATTAATTTCTTACACTTAGGCATAAAGCTAAACCCACAAATATTTTGCCAAGCGATGTACACACCACTGTATTAGAGACACTAACACTTCAGCACACTTTTTCTATTAAATTTCAACAGAAAGACCTCACTGCATATGCAAACATCTTTTGTGTGCGTAAGAAAGGTGGGACAAGGAATACCAAAAGATATACATATTTTTGCCTAATTGTTTACTCTTGGTACTGCCTGCACAATTTTCCCACAGCTGCATGGATACATGCCATTTCCTTCATGTCACAGAACAAACAGGTTGGTTGCTGCCAAGCTTTATTTATTAGCTGAAACAGAGATATTTGATAATTGTCACTAGAGAAAGAAAATGGGACTTCTGAAGAAGCCTAAGGGAATTGATGTCCATCATGCAGTGAACTTCAAATGGAGTTGGGCTTCTAATCCTTTAGTACTCTAAGAAAAAAAGAAAAACTAAAGGGAACATTTCAATAACTGGATTAAGCACATAAAGAAAACTTGCCATCACTTGCATTTATGCAGTCAATGACTGGCACAGAGTGCTGTGGTTGAACAAATGAATGCAAACAAAAGAGGAACTAATTTAAACAGAGCAGTCCCAAGATTCTGCATTATTTAGGTTCTGCTCATTTTTATTATGGGAATTACTGAAATACAAAATAGTTTTCACCCTTTGGGAGTTCATGGGAGTGTTTTTCTACTTCACATATCATGAAGGACACTAACAGTCTGTGCATAATTTATCTCAAACAGATGAGTCATTAGACAACAGAGAAGCAGCAACAACTCTGATACTAATGTCTCTGTCAGCCCATGTATTAGCTGGCACTCCTCTAGGTGCTGGTGTCCCTAGGAAAATGACAATGCAATGAGCTCCAGGCCCCTAGAGCACACACAGACCTCTCTTTGCTGGCTTTGAAGAGAGCTCTGTCTATCACAAATTGTCACAGTCCTGACTGAAGAGGCAAACCCTCACTGCTCTACACTCGGTGAAAATCCACATCCAAGCAGAGATGAAGTTCTTGGTACTGCCCAGGAAAGCCTCTCACGAGGAGGAAGCCATTGCTTCTCTTTTTAGATCATATATACGAGACCTTTAGGACACAAAGGCACAGCCAACTTTTGCTGTGCCTGCGCCAAATGTCCCACAATGTAATTTGAACTGATATTTAAACCTCTAATCTTGGTTATAATGCAAGCAGAAACCCATTACGATCACTCTCACTAAAAGAAACCTCCTTGGGTGTGATGCTGACAACCAGCTCCCTGCAGTGCCAGAGGGTCAGAGCTTTCTCTCTCTTTTCTTGCAGAAATCAGCACTATAAAGTTATTTAGACACTTCAGCCTAGGACCATGTCCAAGTTAGAGAGAGTTATACTCTGTGTAGTCTTAAACAAATCACCTCATGCTCCCAACACCTCTGTGCCTTAGTTTCCCAATAAAATGTTGAGATAAAACTCATTCCAGTTGATAGGAACATGGTGCAAATTAACCTTTCCAAAATACAGCAAAATCTTCTAATATACTGCTAGATTTCTTTAGAAATACAGCTTAATGAAAACCCTGGTCATGAGCACATTTCTAAGATTCCGCAAGATAATTTCATTCCACAAAATATTTCTTCAGTGCATGTAAGAAAGAAGCACAGCAGGCATATGGACAGAGACTCACCAGAGAGGAAAAAATGAGCTATTGCAACATACAGCCCCATGTGAAGAGCAACCAGCAGTTTGGGGACCCAATTATTGGGTCCCCAATATATTATCTGTCAATGGGGAGACATTATATTATCTGTCAATGGGGACCCTATTATTGGGTCCCCAATATATTATCTGTCAATGGGGAGAGCCAAGTGTCAATTGGGTCTCCCCATTGACAGAAGAAGCTGCAAAATGTTCCAGAAGCTTGTGAGGCAGCAGCAGCCTGCTCAGGATTACTTTGGCTGGCATAAGATAAGCAAAGTGGCTGATGGCTGGACCTTTCTTGGCAGAAAGCTGACAGACATTGCCTCTTCACTCGAAACAATTCCCCAGAAAGGCAGAAGTGATGGTGCATCTTTAACTAGATACTGCTTCTTATCGAGGAGCTGCACCTTTTGCTCTAATAATGATTTCAGAAACAAAGGACACACTACTCTGGTACTGTGAGCAGAGAGCTCTTAGGGTGTCTACATTCCCTCCTTCCCCCATTAATAAAAGCTTCAGTTAATAACTAAGCCTGTCTGTTGTTTCAAGGGCAAGGCAGCAGGCTTATTTTCAGGTGTATAAACAGTGACAAAATTTAGAAAGTTCCAATGAATAAACATTTTCAGCCTTTTCCACACTCTCATTTTTAGATTTTCCTAGTATCCTTTCTGACTTTTTGAAATGAAAGCCTTTACTAGAAAACAAGAGACCACAGTGACTTTCAACAGCAAAACTACCAACAAACCCAAACAGAGTTTCCAGACAGCATAGAAGTCATTAATTTTTTTTTGTTTCCAGAAGGTATCAGCAATCCAATGTCAGATTTTGAACTACAGTACGTAACATATGAAGGCTGTAAACAAAGTACACTTCTGCACTGGCAGTTAAAAGTGCAGAAAAACTGACTATTGAATCAGTAAGAAAGGTTTTGACTATGATGCCTCAGATAACGTCCAGACAATTTTTACATGTTTTCATAGACTTACAATGATGCACATGCTCCCCTCTGCAATGCATGCAGGCCCCAGCCACAGGTGGGTGTGGAGGGCCTCTGTTCCTGAGAGGCAGGGATCTGATCTCACCCTCCTTGTGTGGCTCTTAACTCCACCCTGTGATACCCTATAGAACCCCCCAGCTCTGCCTGGGCCCTGTCTTTTGTCTCCATCCCACCCTCCTCCCTGGGGGCAATAAATGGATTCTGGAGCTTTCTGGAACGAGGACCCATCTCGTTTGTTCCCCTGCCTGGCAGCTGTACCCTCCCTGGACACAATGAGCCCAGCTTGCACTGCAGCAAGAGCTCCTGCTTCTCAAGGCATCCTCCTCACACACGGACAGCCAAATGAGAACAGGGACACAAGGACTCCTTCCAGGGCCAGGCCTTATTTATCCTGCCTCTCATGTCAAACTGGCCTCCAAAACTCAGGTTTAAAAAGTTGATGAGGCTTTCTGGCCCCAGGCAGATCTAAGCTCTCATGGAAGAGCAGACACATTGGTAGCCCTCCGGATGCACAGAGGACTTGTCAAGTATGTTTTCAGGGTGACACAGCATTTATCAAAGTCAGTTAGAATGGTACCAAAGACTGATCTTTCCACAGCATTTTGGTGTTGCTATCTTATTGAAAAAGTTCCTTACCTTTTCGGTGATTCCTCATGTGCAGCTCCTCACAGCACTGGCTCCAGCTCTCCTCACAGCACAGCCAACAAACCCCAACTCTCTCCTCACCACCCTAACCCCCTCTTTTGTAGCACTCGTCTTCTTATTGGACACAGCTGTGGCCTATTAAGGGCAGGCCTGTTCCTATTCTTTGGTGATTGGTACAGCTGCAACTCCTCAGGTGTGAGACCACCTTCTGCACTATCTTTATTTTCTTACATTCTATCCCTCCACGTTTTGGAATACTTGTCATGGTATTTGAACAAACTGTTGACAAAAAAACACAGGTGGGATACTGTGTGGAGTCAATATCCCTGTTTCCCCTTTAGAAGTTGTGTTCTCATCCGGTGACACAAAACAGAGAAGCAAGAAAGAGTAAAATCATCTCCAAGACACACAGTAATGAGCCCTTACCATGCAATGAAAGAGGTACCATTTTCATCTGCTTAGAGGCATTTATGGCATAATAAATGTACTTTTATAAAAAATACAACTGTAAGTAGAGGAAGAATTAGCTGCTTTTAGCATAAAGCATTCCTAGACAGAGTGATCCGAGTGTTTGTGGCATAGAACATTAAAGAAAGACATATCCAAAAAATAAATTGTAATGGCGTAGCAGTAAATTCACACTCTCTCACCTATAGACAGCTTCACAGCTCCCCAGCAACTGCACAGAAGTGGAACATACAGAGGAGCCAAGAAGACGCCAGCCACAAAATCTGTCACTTGCTGATTACTGCTGCTAGAAACCTGCCCCCACTGCAACCATTTGGCATTCCCCACCCTGCAGCTGCAAATTAAATGAGAAATGCCAGGCTGGTGTGTCTTACACCTCTGCCTCGTTCTCTCCCAGCACCAAACACTGGGATTAAAGGGACTGAGGCCAGCACTTGGCTCAGCACATGCCAAATCACTGTGTGAGAGTGCACTGTACCCCAGAGGGGCAGGAGCTCCCTGGGCCTCGTCTTCTCAGTTGGTGAGGTTGATGAATGTTATGATTTTGATTACATTTGTGCAAAAGTGAGCACAGAGGAGGAAAATCTGGGCAAGTGAAGGCAAAGAAAGCAGCTGGAAAAATCTCAAATTGCAAAAAGCAAAGACACTTCAGAAGGATGGGTTTTGCTTTTCAACAGCTTCCTCCGATGACACAGCTTTCGGCTGTGCAGCTCTGCAAAATGCTGCTATGGCTGTGAATTCATCAGTGTGGCCTAAATCCAGAGAGGTGTCACTGTCAGATAAATCTAGTAAAATTTAAAAATCAACTTTGTCCTTTCCTTCCTAAAGTAGCATTCAGAGCAGGAATTAGCATAGCATTGAACTAACAGAGCATTTGAACAGGAGAGTGGAGATTCCAGCTGGGCAGTTGCCTCTCAGGACAGGTCTCCAAAGAGAGAAATACTAAGTCCCAGGAGGTTATAACTGCATATATCAGCATAAACTTCTTTACTCTGTGCATATTTGTGTACCATTTAGAAGAGAAACAAAAGAAAACACTTAAAATGGGTCCACAGAAACCCACAATAACTGTTTCTCTTAGCAGAGCATTCTAAGTGCCAAGTTGTTCACAGTGGATGCTGCAGCATCTGGCTCTGTTTCCAAAGCAATGCAGAAAATTCAACCAGGAGTAAGTTCCACATGGCATAATCATCTTCTGAAAAAGTATTTCCTGCAGAAACAACCACTTTTGAGTATTATGTGAAGCTGGGCATTTCAAGACATAATTTTAATTGCTAGTGCCCATCTTAATTAGCAAGAGTTATGTTCCTTCCAATGAGCAATTGCATAGAATAACATAGTGGAAAATTTCAAGAGGATTTTTCCACTTTGTTGAAAGCACTGAAGGTATACAGTGTCTCTTCAAGTGCTGCACACTTAACCCAGGGCTGTGACAACAAATTACAGCACAGTCTGAACCCAAATGCCCCATCACAACCCTGCTTGTTTCCTGTACAGACACACCGAGTCCTCCGGGACAAGACTTCATCTGCAATGCCCTTAGTGACTCAGATTTAATCTCAAGTGCAACGTATAGGGCTAAATTTAGGGCTAAATTTACAGCAGTATGTCTGTGACTTCTCTGTAGTTTTCCTGTGTTAATGTTAGGCTTAGCACAATGATAAAGGATCAAGAAAAAAAAAAAGAGAAAAGAGAAATATAAGAAATTGTATAAGAAATTGTGGAGAGAATGAAAGCAATTAATTACTGGGTATGTACGGTGTACAAGCAGTAGCAGCAGGAACTTCAAAATGAGCAGCGCAGAGCTGAATTTTCATGAAAGAATGTTCCTGCTGTTTCATACATCAAGGCTCTTTAATGTTAAATTTTACGTCTCATGCGTGCATGACACAGTCTGATCTTCACCACTTTCCAGCTCTCTTCAGCAATCCTAAATGTGGATTGGGATAGCCTGCATAGGCCCTGGGAATATCCAGTCCTAGGCTCTAAGGGAGCTGATCCCTCAGACCCTTTTTCAAGGATTTTAAAAGTTTTCTGGAGGTCTGAGGACAGGGCCATGGGCTACACAGGCCCCATGGCCTCTCCCTTTATTCAAATAAAGCCAGAAAGGACTCCTCAGTCTCCTTTTTGGCCATAAACCCCTGGTGTTTGTGGATTAATTTTACTAGCAGGTGTAACACCATGTGATGGTGTTCACAGGGGTTTTTGGATTGGGGAAGAGACAAGGATCTGACTCCGTGTTTCACAAGGCTGATTTATTATTTTATTATATATATTACATTAAAACTGTACTAAAAGAATAGAAGAAAAGGTTTCATCAGAAGGCTGGCTAAGAATAGAATAGCAAAGAATGATACCAAAGGTTTGTGGCTCGGCTCTCTGTCCGAGCCAGCTGGGCTGTGATTGGCCATTGATTAGAAACAACCACATGAGACCAATCCCAGATGCACCTGTTGCATTCCACAGCAGCAGATAACCATTGGGTACATTTTGTTCCTGAGGCCTCTCAGCTTCTCAGGAGGAAAGATCCTAAGGAAAGGATTTCCATAAAAGATGCCTGTGACAACACCAAGTGGGGGCGGGTGCCCGGGGGCTCCTGGGGGTGCCCGGGGTGCTCTGGGCAGGATTGGTGTTTGCTGATTGCTGCCGCTCATCTCGTGCTGTTACTGCAAACAAAACAGAGCTGAACCTGCAGGGATTGGCCCCAGCAGGGGTGAGGGTCCTGCCTGGGAGGGGAGCACTGGGCACAGGATGGGGGAGCGAAGGCTGCAGAGCATCCCTGGGGAAAAGGCTGAGGCACTGCAGGACACAGCTGCTCCAACGCAGCCAGAGTTTGGGAGGCACAATAGACACACACGCAGATTCATTTCTTCCCAGTCTTTCTCCTTTCTCTTCCTCAGGCTGTGCCTTTCGTGCTCCAGATCTCGAGATGCACAGCATGGAATGTGGCGTGTGGGAGGCAGCTCTGTGATTGAGCTGCTGTTTTAAGTTAAGTTATATATTGCCCATAAATGGTTATTTTCTGGGGCTTAGCATCTTCATTAAGAATCACTTTGTGCTGAGCATTTCTATTAGTCAGCTTGAAGCTGCCTGTTTATGCCTCTAAAAAAAATTTTCACTCTGCAGTTTCCAAGTTTTTAAGCTTTTATTGAATGCTTTCAAAAGGAAAATCCCTCTCAAATCTTTTCAAAAGAGGAAACCACAAACAACATCTTTGACAGAATTCCTCTTTATTTTGAAGAATTCTGAATCAAAATCATGAATGATATTGTGGAAATCAGCTTTTTTAAATTACCCAAATCCAGAATTAGCTGAGATTGCCATAAAACCACTCATTATGTAATGATGGTCATAAAACAGCAATTCCATTTTATTCTGAGTTTTAATTATGTAATTGCAAGGAGTATATTGATTGAATTCTTAGAATGTTTAGTGGTGTTAAAGATAATATTATGACATTTTAGCCCATGTTGTTCAGAAGTACTTCTAAATGACACCAGAATTCATATGCTCCACCTACCCTCCTTTGTATGTTTTATTTTTCAATGAAGTGGGAGTTTTTTAATGCAAACATAGTGCAGTTCTCCTTATGACCCCAAGTGACAGAGCAGGGTGGCATTTCTACCATCACACACTGCCCAGTTACTCCCTTGTCCAGCCCTTTGAATCTTCTTCTTCTTCAGATCCTGGTTCATCTACTCCAGTCCAGTTGTTTTCAGTTGGATTTCACCATTTCAGACTATGCAAGACCCCTTTAAGGATCCCATAGATATGGGCAGTTTCTGGTCCTGGTCCTACAGGAAATAAGGTTTTCACACCTGAAAAATTTGTTTAAATGAACAAACAAATAAATAGACAAACAAATCCATCTGCTTTTCTTGTCAAAAAATAAGTTAGGTTGTCTGAAATTACTTTTGGTCCTACACTGTGGACATCCATAGATTGCAAATGCATTCATCAGAGAATGTGTAACCAAATACTAGCACAGAATTCCATTTTAGAGATCAATGTATAGCTCTTGGCATCATTAGGGGCAAGTTTCATGCATAATATAATTACTGCATCTTATAAATCAAATTATATTAATAAGCTGATCTCTTTGGGACAAGAGCTGTCACTTGCTATATTACTGAACAATGCTTATAATGCTGGGCTTGAACCTCGATGGAAAGTGAGATCTGACTGTAAAATTGTAATCAGGAAAGCTTGGTAGATTTTCTTCCCTCAATTTATACAATTGCTCAATACATTTTTCTCTATCATTTTAGCCTTTTTCTTTTGACAAATATTGATGGGTCTTCCAGAGCTTTAATGGAAGTAAAATTGTCATGATAAAAACCCCAATAATTGCATGTGTTTCTGTAAGTGTTACAAGCCAGAATACTTTGTTCCAGAATAAGAACTCCAATTAATATAGTCAAAGCTACTTAGTCTTTCTAAAATCTTCTACTCTGAGTCAATCACAGCTCCTCTGAATTGTAATTACCAGCAGTACCTTTACAGAAGTACCTGACTGGTGCCTGTCTTCATAAGAGACTTGGCTTGCAGCTGTTTATTAGTGTCAATAAACATTGCACACAGGTATCAACAGGAGAGCTTCCAGGACCAATATTAACAGCCCTCAGCTATTTTAAATTGTAACACCTAACTGCAAAGTATTCTTGATGCTGTAATTCTTACTCAGAATTTATTTAAGCGATAAGCAGGGGAATTTTTCTTCATTTTATCCTGGTGTTCTGTTACTAAATCCAAAATTTCTAGAGGTGATATCATACAAGTATAAGTATATAAGTACCATTATAAGCAAGACCAGCACTGTAAGAAAAAGTCATATTTATCTTGATCCAGCACCAATTTTTTCTTTGGAATGAGAAGGCAAAGATTAATCTAGATGGAGAGGAAGGAAAAAAAGCAAGGCCAAGGTAGATAAGCTCATCCTGAATGTCTCAGGCAATCCATCTCTCTCTGAGTTCCTTACATAATTACACATCTGTCCCTTCAGTAAGCAGGTGACAAAGCAGGTGACAAAGCAGGTGACAAAGCAGCTGCGAGTGGACAGGGGCAGCAGCCCCCAGTCCCACCCCTGGCATCTCTGACCTTGTGCCACCCCGAGCTGGGAGTTCCAAACTCAGCTCTCAGGGTCACTTCAGTTTTCTCAGAGTAAGAACTTCCCAAGCCAAGCAAGGAGTGAGAGCAGGACACTCCCAGGGGCTGCCTGATCCCGCTGTCCCTGCCTGGTGGGAACACTCCTGCCTGATCCTGCTGTCCCTGCCTGGTGGGAATGCTCCTGCCTGATCCTGCTGTCCATGTCTGCTGGGAAAACTCCTGCCTGATCCTGCTGTCCATGTCTGCTGGGAATGCTCCTGCCTGATCCTGCTGTCCACATCTCCTGGGAATGCTCCTGCCTGATCCTGCTCTCACAGTCTCCTGGGAATGCTCCTGCCTGATCCTGCTGTCCATGTCTGGTGGGAATGCTCCTGCCTGATCCTGCTGTCCACATCTCCTGGGAATGCTCCTGCCTGATCCTGCTGTCCCTGCCTGGTGGGAATGCTCCTGCCTGATCCTGCTGTCCATGTCTGGTGAGAATGCTCCTGCCTGATCCTGCTGTCCATGTCTGGTGGGAACACTCCTGCCTGATCCTGCTGTCCACATCTCCTGGGAATGCTCCTGCCTGATCCTGCTGTCCCTGCCTGGTGGGAACACTCCTGCCTGATCCTGCTGTCCCTGCCTGGTGGGAATGCTCCTGCCTGATCCTGCTGTCATTCTCTGCTGGGAATGCTCCTGCCTGATCCTGCTGTCCCTGCCTGCTGGGAATGCTCCTGCCTGATCCTGCTGTCCATGTCTGCTGGGAATGCTCCTGCCTGATCCTGCTGTCCCTGCCTGGTGGGAATGCTCCTGCCTGATCCTGCTGTCCACATCTCCTGGGAACGCTCCTGCCTGATCCTGCTGTCCACATCTCCTGGGAATGCTCCTGCCTGATCCTGCTGTCCATGTCTGCTGGGAATGCTCCTGCCTGATCCTGCTGTCCATGTCTGCTGGGAATGCTCCTGCCTGATCCTGCTGTCCCTGCCTGGTGGGAATGCTCCTGCCTGATCCTGCTGTCCATGTCTGCTGGGAATGCTCCTGCCTGATCCTGCTGTCCATGTCTGGTGGGAATGCTCCTGCCTGATCCTGCTGTCCCTGCCTGGTGGGAATGCTCCTGCCTGATCCTGCTGTCCCTGCCTGGTGGGAATGCTCCTGCCTGATCCTGCTGTCCACATCTCCTGGGAATGCTCCTGCCTGATCCTGCTCTCACAGTCTCCTGGGAATGCTCCTGGCTTGGAGCTTATTCAGAGCCAGGCTGCCTCTCCCGTGGTGCTGCTCGTGCTGCTCTGCATCCTGACTCATTTTGGAGGGTTTTGTCTCACATATGCAGAGACGTTGCATTATTCATTCTCTGGGTATGACACCTCTCGTGGTCTGAATGTTTGTAGTTAGATAGCAGCTCTCAGGCACACCAAGCTGGAAGATGCAGTTTTTGCATGGAGATTTTCAGCAGTTCACTGTAATGCAGCCACATTAGGGAAGACCAGACTATTTTTATGCATGAGAATATTCCATGTCCAGAAAATGCTGACCTTATTCTGGAAGACAGTGCTATTGTCTTTCATCTACAGGTGAGCAAGTGTAGCAGATACACACATTCACAAAAGTGCAATTTTCCTGGAAGATGTGCAATGGAAGGAGGTGCTCAGGGAGCCCAGCTGTTACTGTAATCTTGCCCATGCAGACCTGTCTGGTGCCACTTGGAGCATTTTCCCAGAGCCACTGCTCATCTACAGCTGCAGGGTGATCAGTGACACCGGACAGTGCTGGGAACATCCTCAGGGAACCTGTGGAATAAATCCGAGATTGTACCTGAGAGGACAAACAAAGTAAATGATGATATCTTGTTCTTCCAGTTCTGCTGTCTAACAACAAGACTATTTCTTCATGGTCCAGACTCTCTCTTACCTCTTGCTTGCATATAAGATTTTCTTTTCTGCTGATGATTTGTGCACTTTTGGCCATGTTGCAATGACAAGACAGTGACATCTGCTGACCAGTTCTGTGTATTAATTCTATTTTTTGATACTTTGCCATGAAGTAGTTACCCCAAATTCTGGTAATTACTGTAAAAATCCATTAATTAAGAGAAAACCTCGGCAAGACCCATACAGTGTATACAAATGTCACAATTTTTAAAGTATTAAGTGATTTCTTATCCACGTAGCCAACTGAGTGCCCACTGCCACCAAGCTGCTTCCAGTCAGGTCCTCCATTGTCCTCAGGTGTCACCTGCCTGTGCTGGGTGTTTGGCCTGCGCTCTTGGCTGGCCACAGACACAGAGGGCTGTGTGTTATTTTTAGATGTGGAGGATGCATTAAAATGGAGCTGATTTCTCTATATACTTCAAAAAAAAAAAAAAAAACAACAAAGCAAAACTCCCCAAGCCCTCAACCTTATTTGCTGCCCTTCCTGGGCCTGTTAATTCCACGAACAGAGGCACCAGTGCTGCTGCTCCTCCAGGCTGGGAAGGGATGTTTGCATCCAGCCTTTATCAGCCACTGCTGGGGCTGCTGCAGCTTTGTCTCTGCTCCATCTCACTGCTGGATCACATCATCACCTCAGCTCTCAAATGTTCCCTTTCTTTCTGCCCTCCTCTATCATTTCACCAGAGTGTCTGGAAATAAATTTAAATCATCATCAGTTACTAATCTGTGCTATTGGTATCTCCACTGAGGTGAATAAAATGCTACAAATGTTTTAAGTCTAATTTCTCTGCATGTTGATTCTTTCTATATTCACAGCTCCTGCAAGGCTTTGTAGATATGCAAATTATGTGTGATCCATTTTTGGGAGCAAGTTTTAATTATTAATATTTTTTAAAAACCAATAAGAATAAATTTTGGAGTTGTTAGCTATTTTAAGTTACTGTCATTTTCCTAGCTGTACTGCTGGGTACAAATAAAAATGGTGGTTGTAGTCCCCTGATTTAATGAGGGTAACCTGGCAAGTAGTGGCACTCCAAGGCTTTTATTCTACCTTTCTTTTTTTGCCATCATCTGAGCAAAGAGGGATTTTTCCATAGTATCATTATAAAACATTCATAAACAATAATATTTTCCTGATTGTAAGTGGTATGTTTTAAGTTGCATTTAAAGCATCTGAAAGTAATTTAACCTAGAGCTACATGGTGTCACTTGAGAGAAGAAAATCAAGATTGCTTTTGAATTTGCTGTGACTTCAGTAGTGCTTGTAATGGCAGCTCAAGCAGCTGCTTAGAGAAACAGCCCCTGAGCCTGCTGAGGTGGGAGATGTGTCTGTGTGTGCAATTTCCAGCTTCAGGAGTCCTTCAAAGCTCCACTGCCTCATTCAGGTGGCTCTGATTCCCTTGACCTTGTGAGTACTTTAACGTTGTACTTTCCAAAAATTTTTGTTGCAGCTGCAATTGAACATTTTAATTTGTTTGGAGTGCTATTTTGCAGTGGATAATGCTATAAAGCCAAATTAGAAAAATTACAATGTGTGTTCATACAAATTAATTATTCCTAATGATTTCCTGCCCAAATATATATTCCTTTCTGTGAATGAAATGGAAAGATGATTCTTTACTCTGGGAAAATGTCCATATATTTATGCAGATCTTAATTTGCAATCTCATTATAGCTCTGAATTACACTAAAATGTATTTCTATTACAATTTTGAAGATTTTTTTTTCCTTCTTGACTCTTGTCCTGTCCCTGCTGCCGCAGGTGGTTTGAAAATGCAGCTCGTTTATGGTTCTGTTCAAGGTTGCTCTGGGGCTGTAGGAAATGATCTGTTTTTTCTTGTGGCCATGAGGAGTCTGTTGGCTCTTCAGTGGAATTTCTGTCCTTAAATCTCTGCTGTGCACGGCGTTTGTACCTCAGCTCCAGGGAGATGTCACTGTTTGGCTCATGGAGCGCTGCAGATCCTGGGCAGGTAGGGAGCTCCAGTACAAAAGATTTCTTCTGCATCTGGACACAATCAAATATTGTGAGCATGGGTCTGCTAAAACACAGATCCTATTATTCATGTAGTGATATTTTGCTGGTAATGTAAGGTGTCCAAGCAAATGATGACAATGAATGGTGAAACCCAGTAGAAACATTTACTTATTTGTAAAGAAAGGCAGTACATTTTGATGATCTTATGGGAATGATCACAAATCATTTTGAGAAGGTCTAAGTACTATTAGCAAAGGAAAAAAAACTTTTGTCGATGCCTTAGTTCAGCAAAACAATTTCAGAGTAACTTAACTGTGGTGTTACTGTAGGTTGTATTCAAATCTTAATGCCTGAACCTTTCCATTTTTAAACAAAATCTCACCTCTGTCTCAAATGTAACGTCTTTAAACCTGGACCAATGGGCACAGAGGCTACCATGGTCTGAATTCCACCAGAGTTCCACAGCAGCCTGTCCAGCCTCTCAGGAGGAGGCAGAATTAATCATTCAGGTCCAGACAGGTGTGACTTCCCCCTAATGAACAGAAAATGCTTTTCCTGCCAGAGACTGAGAGACAAACCTTGCCTGGGGCACGCTGGCTGACAGCAGCATCCACAGGAAGGAGTGGGAGCACAGGGGGAACACTGGCTTGTGTGGTCTCACAGTCCTAGCTCCAAATGGTGCAGGATATCAGTGGTGGACTCCTCTGCCCCAATAACTCAATAGATTTTCCTCCCATTGTAGCTGTGATAAGGGAAGAAGTTGCTCAGGACACTCACAAAGCTGAGGGATTTGTCATGGGGTCATTTATGTTTGCTGTACAGTCCAGACTCCTGGGCAAAGAGGTAGACACAAAATATTTTATTTTCTTGAATCATCTAGCGGATGTCCTGCCTCGCAGAAACGGGGTGAGCCTTTGAGAAAGGATGTGCTGACAGCGTCAGCCCAAGGCAAATTCTCTCAGATATTTCTCTGGACCCAGAGTTCTGCCAGAAGCAGTCCGATCCTGAACCACATGCTCTCCCCTTTCATAAACTTACAGTGTGTAAGCTTATGTGATTTCACAATTTATCATTCCATCCTGTAATTCCATAAGCTGAACTCTAAACACTTACAATCCTACTGGTGATGCTTTCCTTTCTCTCAGCTGTGTCCACCCAGGCTTATTGCTAACTAATGTCCTTGTTCCTTAGAGCACTTGGTGTTTGTCCCAAAGGGCTGGGAAAAGTGCAGCAAATGGAAAAGCTGGTAATTCTGTGGGACTGGCACTGACTGGAAAGGCTGAGCCTGAGTGCAGCTGTGCAGGACCTGCTGCCTGGGCACTGCAACTGCTGCAGCATTCCCTGCTCTGTCCCAGGGGAGAGCCTGCTTTCCCTGCTGCTGTTGTTCAAAAATGCATGTTATTGCCAGCCAAGTGGTTGACCTGGAAATGTTAAAGAAGAGCTAATTCAAAACCAGCCGACTGCAAAAAGTTTTGGGCAGGGAAAAAAAAAGAAGAAAAAGAAATGGCAGGAGCTAAATTTGGAAGACAGCGAAAAATCAATTAATAGAAATGCATTTGAAGTAATATGCAAATGAGGCATAAAAACTTATGTAACATGTTCTGTTTTGGCAAGAAATATAGGACAAAATATGGAAAGAGTGATGAAAGTGGATAATAATGGTTTGAATGTTTTAAGCAGGTTAGAGTTTGTAATATTTTCCACTTAAAGTGAATGCAGACCTCATATGTTGCTATTCAAAGGCTTGGAAGTGTTTTTCCTTAACCAGGAGAGGCAGTAATGGATGTAGGTCAACATGCTGGAGAGTTGGTTGGATGAGAAAAACGAATACAGAGGGGCAGGAAGATGTATTGTTTTATTCCTCTTTCCCTCTCTGCATGCTGTGCAGGTGCTGTTTGATGTCTGCAGGTAACATTTCCCTCCCCATTTTAATTCCACCCAGGGAGCCCCACTCCTCCAGTGCCACTGGCAGTGCACTCTGTTCCAGCTCAAGAAGATATCCTGATTTATGGCATAATAACAGGATCATTTTTCACGCTCAAGCCAGCAGTTATCAGCAGTTTTGGTGATGTGTTGGAATCTATGTGGCTATAAAGGCTCTTTCCAGTTAAATCAGTTTTGAAGATAAGCTGAGGCGTTTGCAAAAATTGTTTTATTAAACTGCTTCATAGCTGTTCCATTCCAGCATAAACCCACTTGACTTTTCTAAAGAAAATTGTGTTCCTCAAAGGTTTTAAGTCCTTGATGGCTTATGTGGCCATAACTTGCCCCTAATGTCAGTACAGAAAGATAATATTTAGGCATCCTATTTTTTTCCCTCGAGGGCTGCTCATGGGCTGGGGGGGACGTCCCTGCCCACAGCAGGGGGATGGAAGTGGATGATCTCTGGGGTCCTTCCAGCCCAAGCTTTTCTCTGACTGAATTGGTATGGGAAAAGGAAAGATTCACACACTGTGTGTCATGTCTAGAGTTAAAGCAAATATGCCATAAGACATGAAATTCCAGGTGAAAATAACTAATCTTTTTTTCCTGTCTGTGGTGTTTCACATAATTGCTGTGCTGCTGTTGCTATGGTAATGACAGCAATTCTCTGTCTCTACATTGTCCTCTTTTCTGTCATTTACATCTACTTACATGTGCTCACTCTTCTACTCAACAGATGAATTGCCCATCTACATCACCTTTTTTTTCATCTTGCTTTACAGCCTCATACAATAAACTTATTTTTAGCCTACACAGAACTTAAAAATAGATATATGCTTAGAGGCTTTGCTGGGCTGGCACCAGTGCTGTATTTCTCACATGAGCAGCCACCACACAAGTGATGGCAGCGCTCTCTCACTCTCCAGAGTATTTCAAGGACCTCTTAAGTGGGTGCAAACATTGTCTCTTGACCTGCTTTAGCAAATTGGCATAACGAAGATTGAAATTGGCCCCAGGCTATTTCAGCAGCTATAAACTTCCCTCCTCCTGTGTGATGCTACATTTAGAACTTGGCTGAAGGAGGAAGGGCTGGGGAGAGGCTGCTGGGCGTTATCCATCCCTGATGGGGCAGTGCGTGTTTGGGATTTCTTGGCGTGCAAGGCTGCAGATGCGAGAGCTCTGACAGTGGGCACACAAGCACAGCAGCAGCAGAACATCACACAGTACAACACTGGCATTTCTCCAGAATGGTGGACACTTCATCGCCGTCTTTGTGAAAATCTGAACTATTGATTTGGTGGGGAAAAAAAAGGATAATGGAGTGCAAACTTCTAAGGTGGAGAAGTTCTACTACAACCTCATTCACTTCTGTATTGAGATGGCAAAGATTTTTCCAAAGGCAGCTCTGCTAGGAGCTGTGTCTGCCCATCACCACCCCAAAGCACCTCCAGTAAAAAGCAAAAGAGGTGTGGGGAAAAAGGAGGAGGTTGGTTACCCTGGCTGTGCCCATTGAAGTGGTCTACAGCAGAGTTTAATTCTTTGCACAGATAAATATGTGGGAGAGTGGGAAGTGATCTCAGATCCCCTGTGGGGCTAAGATACAGGCCCAGCCTTTTGTTCAACCTAATTTATAATAAGTATTCATTTTTAACTGTGCTTCGGTGTAAATCTTTTAGTAATAGTCCATCCTCTTGGAGCCAAAGCTATAACAAGCAGCTTGATAGGAATAATTGGTGCTAAAAGATGGGTTAAAATGTCTCTTTGTCTATAAAAATGTCTCCCTTTCTGAATCAGTTCAGCATTTTCTTTCTCCTTGAGAGGCAAGGATCTTTGGGCCGTAAAAGGATAGAAAAAGAGTTTTGTTTTCATTAAAAATTCATTTTTTTCAAAGATGGGTTAGAAAAGCCCCATCCCTTCCCTTACACTGAGCAGATGAAGAAAAGATTTCTTCCAGAAATTCACAAACATCTGAACCAAGCTGTGAACTGCTCTGGGGCCATGGTGGTGCCAGGCAGCTCTGGGATCAGTCACTGGCTGGAGTACTTCATTAATAATAATAATAATAATAATAATAATAATAATAATAATAATAATAATAATAATAATAATAATTAGCCAGGTGCCTCTGGTGAGCAGGGGATGCTCTTTGTGTCTCAGTGACACCAAAGGAAGCAGCTGCAGCTCACAGAAGGTGCAAGAGGTACTTTGGACATCTCTTTTCTCAGATGATTAACACAGCCCATGTCTCACAGAGCTTTCTCCTTTCTTTCCTCGTCTCTTTGCACAAAAAGTTGATTTTGCTTATCACTGCTTTAATTTAGTGACCCATTGAATGAAATTTATAACTGAAGGCATGAAAGCATCCAGTGATTACTTTTTTAAACAGAGGCAGCTGGTTTTCCCTTGGGCTGTTTTTCCTTACTGCCCACCAGATCCCTTGCTATCCAGGAAGCAACTCCTTTATTTCCTCTCATTTTAGGAAGGAACGTTTTTGCAAACAGTTAAAAATACTTTGTAGAGAAGTTAAATGCAATGAGAAGTGGAGATCAGGACCTCTTATTTTCAAGTTCTGTCAGCACATTTTAAAAGTAATCACCAGTAAAGCCAAGGATCCTTAGAGAAACAGCCCTAAAGCTGCATTTGCTGGGAAAACAGCTCTGAGTGTTTGGGGAGCTTTCTCTTCTCATGCAGCTTCAGGTCTCATTCCAAATGGCAAGAAGTGACAGGCCACAAAGGTCTTACATTCATGATGAGTTTAATCCTCCTGAAATCAAGGAGTTTTGCTAGGAGCTTCAACTGGGGCTGAGATTTCACCTTCAGTTTTTTGAAAACATGTTGGCTGCTTCCCAGTTTAATGTGATTTATTCATCTCTTCCTTTTAAGTTTATCCTCTGATTAGCTGAGTGAGTCTTGTGTGGGACCTTACTTAAAAGAGGGGACAAAGTGTGGATGAGAGAAGCTGAAAGAGCCAGAAAAATCAAGGGTGTTTATTAATGGTCTCTATTATTAAGTTTATTCTTTCATGTGGCATTCCCACAAAAGGTAAAAATGTACAAATAGCTGACAAGGAGAATAATCAGAAGGATGAATAGCTATGAGACGGATTATTGTGCTGTTATAAAGGAAACAAAAAAGGTATGAGAGGAATTTAGAAAGAAATATTAAAATTACAAGCCATGAAAGTGGAGCTGGAATGCGTGGACACAATGGCAATTTCTGTGCTGCTCATTGCTCCAGCCATTCAAGCTCACACACAGCTTTGCCACTGAGGAGCAGGAGATTTTTGCTGGAGCTGAGTAGCTGCTATTGAGTGCAGACCCACGGCCCACTCATCATTCTCCAGCAGATGCACAAGGCACAATTCCCTCTGTAATGTGCCATGCTGGGAGCTCCAGGCTCATTATCTGTGTCCTGTCACTGCTCTGTGTCCTTGTGCACACACTCAGCATCAAAGACCTGCCCTGCCCTAGTGAATTCCTCTAAGAAAATCATCCCTGTGCAAACAGCATCTCTAATTGCCTGCCACCTTGGCAGGTACAACAACTCTCTGTTGGTGCCTTTGATAGCAAGGGCCACAATCCTGGCTCCTCCTTGTTAGCTGCCAACAGTAGCCTGGGCCCAGAAACCTTCTCTGGGTCGTTTCTGCCTGTGTTTGATGACAAAAGCAGGCAAACAGGGCTGTGAGATTGGTGGCAATGTGCACGGTTTGTGTTTGTACTAAAGGTGGATTGGCACCTGGCTGGTGTCTGTCCTCACCTGGGACCCGCCCTGGGTCACCTGTGACCTGCCCTGGTGTCTGTCCTCACCTGGGCCCTGTCCTGATGTCTGTCCTTACCTGGGCCCTGTCCTGGGGTCTGTCCTCACCTGTGACCTGCCCTGGTGTCTGTCCTCACCTGGGCCCTGCCCTGGGTCACCTGGGCCCTGCCCTGGTGTCTGTCCTTACCTGAGCCCTGCCCTGGTGTCTGTCCTCACCTGGGCCCTGTCCTGGTGTCTGTCCTTACCTGGGCCCTGCCCTGGGTCACCTGGGCCCTGCCCTGGTGTCTGTCCTCACCTGGGCCCTGCCCTGGGTCACCTGGGCCCTGTCCTGGTGTCTGTCCTCACCTGGGCCCTGTCCTGGTGTCTGTCCTCACCTGGGCCCTGCCCTGGTGTCTGTCCTTACCTGTGACCTGCCCTGGTGTCTGTCCTCACCTGGGCCCTGTCCTGGTGTCTGTCCTCACCTGGGCCCTGCCCTGGGGCTCAGGCACACTCACAGCTCATTTCTTTCCTGTCTCCAGAGCTGGCACTGCCCCACCCAGCCACGCCCAGTGAGGGCTCTGGGCATTCACTTCGGGCTGCAGGACAATCAAATCAGTTTCCTTCTCTAAATGTAGAGCTAGAAACACACCTGGTGGGCATTGCTGTAGGTATCATTGGTTTTTAACAAGTGCATCACAAAATCTTTGAAAAATAGTTCTACCCTGTTCTTTTGTCAAAAAGTGTGAGTTATCTATAATTTTTTTTTTTCATCTCCCTGTTGCTTAGCAGCCTTTAGCAGTTGTTGATGTACCATTTGATAGGTACAGGCAGCTCATGATGCAGCCACAAGAGCTGGAAGTTCAGATTTCCATCACCTGATTTTTACATGTACTTCATACAAACCTCTACAGAGCTTCAAGTGCAATTTGGCACATTTGCTGTCATGGAATTATGGAATTTCTTACCCTGCTAGCAACAAGCTGTGTACTATTACTTAGAAATCCACTTCAGATAGCCATTAATTATGCCTAGTTACTGTCAAAATAGTTAATTTCTTTTCTTTTCTTTTTTTTTTTTTTTAGGCTTAATAGCATGCTATCATCTGGCAACCTAATCTTTGCTTTAATGAACAGTACCAACACATTAAAATGATGTGAAAATTATTACTTTAACTTCACAGAAAAAATATATCATTAGTACGAGAAACACATTAAATTCTTCAAGGATACCTCAAGTGCATGGATTTTGATGTTGATTAGAAGCCCTTCTGCAGAAATTGTTATTTTAGGATATTAGCAACCCTTTTTCCCAATAAATTACCACTCTCTGTCATAGCTTGATATATATATTGTGTACAGATAGAATCTTAATGCATGTAAGAACATCTCAGAGGGTATATAGCTAAGTAGTTAAAATACAAATAATCACAGTTTTTGATGATTTTGGCTGGAGGTCTAGGGGAAAATAGCATAACATACCTGAGTCCAAACAGATTCATGTGGAAGAGTACCAATGTATGGACAAATGGACAGATGATTATTTGTTTTTGTTGCACTGTTGTCTGTTTTTCCACTAAGATTCCACCTGTGTTTGTTGCAAAAGCTTGTGTGCCGTTCTAGATGATCTGGTCTGTGTTATTGGAAACCCCTCATGGGCCTCATACTCCTCATTTGCTGCTGTAGGTTTCATAGAGGGAGCCAGATTAGCTGCACTGTAGGGTTTCCTCGGGCTGCTGCTGTGACACAGAGCAGCTGCAGGTCTGGCACAGCTCAAACTGCCCCAAGCCCCAGCTTGGATCTCAGGCAGGGCAAGGCTGCAGGAGATCCTGGGCTTGGCTCCACGCGCACCAGGGCAGCTCCATGGGAGCGAGGGGCTGGCACATCTCCTGTCATGTTCCACTCTGCTTTCTGGTCCAGCTGAGCTGTGCTGGGGCTGGTGGCACCAGGAGAGCCACTGGCTCACGCCTTGTTCATCCTTGCTTTCCCTCACAGGAGCAACGGCCTCGATATTTCACCTTCTGGGGACCCTCTGTGGATTTCTGCAGTCCCAGAAAGGCAGCTCTGTTCTCCCAGTTATCGGCTCTCATTATCTTGATCCATTTTCCTTTGATTGGGTATCTAGCTTTCTTCAATGTGAGAATTGTCCCGGACCTGGAGCCAAGGGGTGGAGGCCTGTGGCGCCTGGGTTTGCTCCTGGGGCTGGCTGATGTGCCCAAGTCCCACGTGCAGAACTTGTGTCACACCTTGCATCAGCCCCTGGCACTGCTCTGCCTCCCCTGGCACTGTCCTGGGGACATTTATATTCTCCAACAGCCTCTTCTTACCTTTACATTTTTTCCCTAGTTAATTTATGATTCTTCAGCCTGCATTTCTCATACATCCTTTCTGGTTTTTGAAGATGACTTTATCTCTTGTCTCTGGAGGAATCTGACCTACAATGTAATTCAATATATTGCTTCAGAGCACCCAGAGTGCTGTGACCCTGCATCCCATGCCTTAATCTTAATTTCTGAATCTGTGTGAAATGAAGCCTGCATATAGATAGATTTGTCACGGAGACTTGAATTCTATTTTGTTTTTTACCTTTCTGCCAGTCCATGTTTTCACACACTGAGTTATTCTTGTTTATTTCAGACCTTCTTTATCTGAGAGAGGGAAAAAATAAAGAGGTCTGTTTTGAATTCCCTGTCTACCATCTAGCATGAATTTTTATACCAATAACACCAGCAGATTGCCATATGTACTTTTAAGTCCTCTGCTTTGGAGATAAGATTGATATCAATCCCATCTTTCTCAGTAATCTCCTGAAGTATTTACCTGCCTGGAATGATCATATTTGTTTATTTTTGGATTCTAAATTCTTTTAGTTTTAATATCCCTTCGATATGCTTTTCATTTCAAGTTGCTTGGATGACTCATTACTAGTCTCAGGTAGAGAATGTATTTTCTGTGCCAGCCACTGAATAACAGCTTTAGATGGATTCTTTTCCATGGATGATTTTTATGATTATTATTTTTAATCTTAGATATGTCTCCTTTCATGATGTGCTACTGGGTACTAGCAATAGATCTGACTGTAGTTTGCACTGAAACTCTTTTCTGACCATTTAAAGGAGCATTAAAGTGGAAGTAAATTATTTGTTGCTTTTTCCTGATCCTCTTAAACTGCCAACATAGTGAGAAAGGGATTTTGTATAAAAAAGACAGCTTTATTCCAAAGGTCTCTAAAGAAGCGATAGAGAGTTCAGTCCCCAATGGATAAAGGTGAGAAATTTGGCTGTATGTTGGTAAATAAAGTGTTGTATGCCAGAAGACCTAATTTAGAAGGGAATTGTTGGAGTCCTGTTGGAGTCCCAAGATTAATGCAGGACAGGCCAGTTCCCACCCACTGCAGAAAGATGATCCTTATCCCAGGCATTTTGCTGCTTTTGTCATACAAAGCATGGAGCTTAAAATGCCAAGGTAGCCAGGCTCATAAGAATTAAACTGGACTTCAGAAATACAAGATACGGACAAAAAGCTGAAAATAATTGAAGATGGTAATTGAACTGATTAAACAACCATCAAAACCAAATTAAATGCTTATAAAGTTGAATAAAGTATATAAGCAAATATATAAGCAAAATGAGAAATTAGGCCTGAGGAAACTTTCCATCCATTTCTCTCTACTGGAAGATACAAAATGCAGTTTCCTGGCTGTTTCTAATGTAACTGCATTTTAGGAATACACTTGGGAGACCACCAGATTAATGGGGGCTGCAAATAATCTTGAAACCAAAATGAAACATTCAAAATAAAGGAAAATTGCAAGTAAGTCTTAGAATTTTCTTTCCCTAAGGCTAAAGCTAGAGGGTAGTTGAAATTATATTTGAAAGGGGTTTTGTTTTTTCCCTTTATAATGCATTCCAATTACTCCCACAGTGAGTAGATCTGGTTTCCTCAGCCTGTTTTCAGAAGACATTACTTAGATTATAGATAGAGGCACAATTATATGGCCAGACATGCATTAGCAAAGAAAGAATTCCTTGCACCTGCAGGCTCTGCCACCTGTGTGGCTCAGGGTGCCAGATTTGGGCACTGCTGTTGGAGATGTCCACCAGCAAAAATCTCCTGTTCAAAACCATCTTCTGGTTTCCTCAGGATTTCCACCTTAGTTATCATGAGCAACGTTTCTCACCAAGGAACTCAGAAATTATTTAGCACCTGCTGTGTTCAGAGTCTGGGGCCTCCAAACTTCCCACCCTGCAGATGGAAATCCCTTTCTTTCCTGAGAGTCAGGGCAGCAGAACTGCAATGGTTTGAATGGAAACAAGTGGGGAAAAGGCCAGCTACAGACATAGTGCAATTTAACAATTTAACTTAAAAAACAGTAGACAAACCCAATGTTAAAATGCAAATGACACAAAACCTTTATGGCTCCTTCTAAATCTGCTCTCAAAGCAGCTGCTAGACTTTGAAGCACCCCTTGATGAAGGGAGTTGGGATTTATGGCACCTAAAGAATCAGATTCCTTTTGTCTTTCAGTTAGTACATGACAGGAACAAAGCAGTACAGAAATAAAGAGCGGTTTGCTTCCTGGTTTTAATTAAGTTTGGCAAAATAAGGTCAGAAGAGGAGTATTTGAAGTTGCCTTGGGGATTTTTCAGTCAAACTAATGCAAAAAAATGTAAAGAAAAATATGAGATACATTTGGTCCATCATTGTCATGTCTATAATTGCTTTGGAATCAGCCTTGTACTCTGCAAAAGAAATGTGAACAATTTCTGTTGGCATGTTTGGAAAATGGATTGACCTGGTGTTTACTCAGTAAAATAATTTGATGCAGTCGTGAGCCACAGCTGGTTTTTAGCATTTGCAGAAGCCAAGAGTTGAAGGGAAAAAAAAGAGCAAGCAAATGTTGGATGTGTTGGAAGTGTTGGAAGCATTAAGGATATTAAATATTTATAGCAAATAATTGTTTCTGCATTTTGGTCTCCAAATGAGTGTAGCTCTTGTGTATTGGGTATGTGGTTTATTTGTTCTAAACTGTGTGAGTCTGGAAGCTTTCTGCACTGTTTGACGCAGACATCTCTGAGGCCATGGATGGCTCATCCTGCCAGGTTCCTGCAAGGAATGGGCTCAGTGAGGTGGGAGTTTGTGTGGAAAGTTCACAAGGAAAACCCAGCGAGCGGTTAAGAAGTACCGAGCATCACCCAGTTCCCATTCTCCTCCCTCTTTATCCTCTCGTCCTGCTCAGCATCACAGCAGCAGCCAGATGCTCTCAGGCACTGAAGGTTTTGGTCTGACCCAGCAGGGCCTGAAACCCTTCGTGGGCAGGGGAAATCTCTCCCTGAGATGAATGTGCTGGCAGACACATCCCTGCAGGGGAGTGGAAGTGGAGGCATGGTGTCCCAGAATCAAAGAGCTCAGAGGAACATTTGGAATACCCTGGAAAATCAGGAGAGAACACACCCCGTCGTTTTCAGAAACACATTGCTCTTGTTTCTCCAGATAAGCTGCAGTTGTGATTTCAGCTGTCTGGGTTTTTAGCAGAACACACCCAGGGTAAGTTCATATTGTGAAGTGTTTCTTCTGACTGGCCTGCAAAGAAATGATGGCATGAATTTGCACTAACAAACTCATGCCTGTGTTCCAAGCTGAAGGAGAGGTTTTAAAAAACATCTGAGGAATGTGCATGATTTTTTTGTTTAATCTTCAGTGCTGTTCTCTCTCTAATTGTTCAAAAGCATGTTGATAAACAAAAGACATCCAATTCTTTGGGTTCAGCTACCTCTGGGTGTTTTAGCCCATCATTCCAGCAGTCTTTCAGCTTTATCATATAGTGTTCAGTATATTCTTATCTTTCCTCATTATACACCTTTGTTTCATAGATAATGATTATATTAATCAAAGCCCATTTGAATGAGTAGTACCAGCACTTTTATTCTTAACATTTATTCTTAACATTTTATTCAACATTTCAACATTTCTTTGTTTCATAGATAATGATTATATTAATCAAAGCCCATTTGAATGAGTAGTACCAGCACTTTTATTCTTAACATTTCAACCTTTTTTTTTCCCTCAGACCATTTATCAAATACATCTGTCAAAAATACTTCTTGCCTACAACAAACATTATTTGAAGTCATACTCCAAATGTGAAAAGAACAATCTATTTGCTCACAGCGAGGACAGTTCTGTGGTTGATCAAGAATGAGGGTGTCATTGTGAGATAATAGTTCTGGGACAGATGATTGATGTCACTCACTGGAGCCTGTGCTTGGAGCACAGGCAGAGACACCAAAGGCTAACTGGACTTGAAAGCTGAATTCCCATCTCGCCCCTACAAATGAGCCATCTCAGCTGGGCTTGGAGCAGTTGTTCAATCAGCAAGGAGCAGCCTCTGCTGAGATCCCAGTGTTGTTCCTATTTGTCATTAAATGGGGGTCATCAGTCTCCCTGACTCTCCCTGCAACCTTTGTATTAAATTTGCTGTAAAGCAAACAAAAGCACTGATTAGTGAGGCCTGCAGATGTTTGTCAGAGCTACAGGTGCCTTTCTTGACAGGAGACTGAGTGTAAAAACAAATCTCTGTAAAATAAAAAGCTTCTGTTAATCTTGAAAGGTGGGAGGAGGATTATGGATAATTGAAGGAGGGAGAACAAAACTGCTAGATCTGAAACATAAACACATTGTCTTTGTGTCCATCAGATAATCAATTTTTGTCGCTCCTTTTCCTCAGCTGATTTGTCTTGGGGGAAGTTCATATTTTTGAGATAACAAACTTCATTTTACCTTGGCGAGCAGCTTGTAGAAATACAATTTTTCTTCTTTAACCACAACACATTGCTGAGTGGTCAGTATCATGCTTCTCCTCACTGTACCAGCTTGTGGAGTGCTGGGTTTGTTGCCAAATCCAAGATTCTGGTAATTCCCTGCCTTCCCTCATCCACATCCAGCTCTGCATCTTCTCCATCCTGTGCACGCCCCCAGATCCTTTGCCTCTCCTCTCTCAAAGTCCTTTCCTTCTCTATTTAAAAACTCTTTGCTGACTTGTGATCACTTCCTGATTATTTAGGTTAAAATTTGGTTGCATTTGGCTGCATTGCTACCTATACATGTAAATAGTTCTGGTTTTAAACTAAGAAATGCAGAGATTTAGCTTTTTGAAAACACAGACACAAAATGAAATGGTTTGATGCTTTGCATTTGGGTGTACTGCAGCTGGAAATAATATTCCTTCCCTGTTTGCAAGTACATAGAAAAGTGTGTTTCTTGATCAAATAAATACATTTTATTGCACTGTAATTACAGATGGAGAGACAGAGGGGAACCCTTATAACAGAGACAAATATATTTGGCAGAATAATAGCTTTAGGACTGAAAACTAAAGAATATGGCTTAGATAGTGTGATAATGTTCTTTGTAGAAAGCTCTGAACAGATCAGACTGGAACTACTGGATAACTGAGGATGTTGATTATAGTCAGCCCTTGGCTGTTTGTCTAAAATAAACTTGGGATTGAGCATGGATTTATTTGGTAATCGTAGTAGTTCAAGCAATTTATCTAATCAAGCACACTGCAAGTCTTCATCCACCACCAGATTTTATTTCTTGCTTGGATCTTTCTGCCTTATGTGGCTTGAATAAAAATTTTCATAAAACACCTAGATTTCTGTCCCAGAATGGATGTTCATCTGTGAGCAGGTCCACAGGCAGGAGAAGAGAGTTCACTGAGGCAGCAGCAGCAGCACAGAATCTCCTGCAGTCTGCTCTGAACTGTGGCAGATTCTGTGCCTCAGAAAATCCAGTTCAAAACTTCAGGGAGTTTAAGTAGGGATTAATTTGGCCACAAGTGTTGTACTGGCCTTCTGCAGAGACCTGAAATCTTGCCAGAATTCATACCTTGAATGGGCTTGTTATAATAATTTAAATTAAGACAAGATAATGTTTTGTACTTGCAGGTGGTGCAGAGGGAAAAAGGGGGCTGATCTTGTACCAAAGAAATGAAAATCAAATGTCAGTTAAATTAGTTAACTGCACACCTGAGCCAATGTGAGGGCTTCAGTGCCTGTAAGACCTTGAGTTCTGAGGTGAAAGCAGGTGCAGGGATCGCAGCAGCCAGTTTGTCTGCAGCTCCTGGCTCTCAGCAGCACGCAGGATATGGCACCATCTACATTTAATCAGTCTGCTTTCTGACATGGGTGTTCCTCAGTATTTATAATTCTTTTGATTAGATTTACAGCCAGAAATGCTTATTAAAATAGCAGGTAATTATATACATTTTCTTATTTTCCTCTTGCTCTACTATCTGAATTTAGCAATGACCCTGGATTTAGCCGCAGTCCTGAAGGTGAATATATGCAGAATGTGGCTGCTAAAGGTGCCCACAGGTGTCTCTTGCTTCCTGGCTGCTGAAAGACAAGAGATTTGTTCAGGGGCACAGAGCACCGTGTCCCTGAGGCCACACAGCCCTGGGGCTGCAGCTCCTGCTCTGGGTTGCAGGCAGACATGGATGTTATGACCCTGCTTTGGGAGATTCCTTGTTTCCTTGAGCTCCTGGAGCCATGCAGGGAATGCCCATGGCAGCACTGAAATAAAAGGTCAGGCAGGAGATGTCCAGAGGTCCATGGCCCTGGCTGGTGGCATCCTGAGAGTTCAGGGCCTGCCCTGTGGGCACAGGGAGCCTCTCTTGGGAGCCTGGCTGTGCTGCTCCCCACAGCTGGGTGCAGGCAACAGGGGATCACTTCAAGGGGCTTCAATTCCTGCTCCACTCCCTGTTATCTCCAAACCTATTTCTGTATGTAGCCTCAGTTTTGATGGTGTTTGCAAACCTTCCTGTGTGACACCACGCTGGTTCCTCACTTTATTCTCAATGTGGAGCCATTCAGAAGATTCATTTTATGTGGAAATGGAGCTTGCTGCCTTGAGCACGACTGAAATGTTTTTCATCCCATTTTTAACCCCTTTTGAGATGTCAGTTTGCAATGAAATGTGAATTCAAGTCATTTCTGCCTGAGGTGTTCCCCGCTTCCTGGGGTTTGTACTCTGCCTCATGCCAATGGTTTTACATGTGCTGTTTAGCCCTTCTTTCGTCCCTCTCATCTGAGCTCTCCTCAGCTCCTGGGGGATTGGTTTTATCGTGTTCCCAGCCCTTCACTTTCACACATCTAAAGCATCACTCTGTTCTGTTCTGAAACCCCAGCACCTGGTTATGCTCATGCTGAGCAAAATGAAGTACCAGAGGCAAGGGCAGAGCAATTAGAGCTCTGAAGGATCTGCAGCAGTTGCTGTTTCCAGGAGCAGCACTTCTGCAAGATGATGCTGTGATTACCTTGCCTTTGAAAGTGCTGCAAACTCTTTCAACAACTTCCATGGGCGTTTGCCTCCAACGGAATGACTCCAGTTTAATTTAAATGTAAATGAAAAGTACATAGTTTAAAATGTTTAACAGGCACAGGAGGATTTTGCACAGAGCAGAATTGTTCACGTGCTGCGTTCTGCCGTGGTTATTATTCACTTATGGCACATCTAAAATCTTTAATCAGCTCCAGATTACTTTCTCCCTCCCTCTCCCATCCATGTAGAGGGTCTTTAGGAAGACTTCCCAAGAGCTATGCCAGCTTGGCTTCTGCCAGATGCTGCTGGTTTCCTAAATCCTGCTGCAAAGTGGCTTTCATGATTGCAGAGCAGAACTAATGCCTTCTGATTCTTTCTTTGCAACGAGTAGCAAAACCCAGGTGTCAGTTCCTGCAGTAATTCTGGGTCCTGGCAGGCTCTCCTCGGGAGTTCCTGCCTCTTTTCACTGCAGTAAACTGTAGGTTTGAAAAGAGGGACAACAGGGAGTCTCTAACTCCCAGCTTGCAGGCGTTCACAGAGACTGTTCTGAGGTTTGGAGCTCACAATAAGAAGCCTTGTCCATATCTTCAAAGCCTGCAGGATGCTCTGCCTTCTGCAGAGAAATCCTCAGGAGTTCTCTGTACTTGAACAGTCTTTCCTACCCATAATTTAGATATTATTCCAGGCATTTCATTAGTTTCACTGTGGATTTTCATCTACCTTATGTCTATGTAATCTCCAGTCTGTTCTTTTGCAATAAGAAAACATTATTTTTCTTAAAAAGGCACAAAATAGGACCAGGCCAATACTTCTGTTGCACACACCTGTGGTACAGAAATGCTCCCTGCCCTGGGGCTGAGGTATCCAGGTGTGTGAGCAGTAACGGCACAGGGGCAGTTCTGATATGATTTTATTTCCTGTGAAACAGCAACAAAACTGGTATTGCAAAAAAAGCTCTTCTTAACTGGCTGAATTGTTGCAGGTTCTAGTTACAGGATCTTCCTACAGGCTTTTAAATTCATCTGCCCCCCAGAATTCCATTTTTTTATCACCTTCAGGCTTTGCCAGTTTGGAGTTTTCCTTATTACATACATCTGCTCAAAGTAATAAGTGTAGAAATTGCTTTTAATGCCATAACATTAAAAATAGATATACTGAACCCTGCTGAAAGTCACATTATTTTTAATTGTCTGACTTGCAGGGGATCAATAGCCTGAGAACCTGTGAGTAGTATGGACAATTCATTCTTCACACTGTTCAAGAGCTGTGGAGTTAATCCTGTATGCGGCAAGTTTGTCAAATTAACAGATTCTTCACTTTTGCTCTGGCTGCTGCTAGGGATGAGTAAATAAAGATGGAAAACCCACCCATCTCCCCAGGAGCTGGGTCCAGCCTGGGCAGGCTGCAGCCACAGAAGTAGGGGATGGTGGCTTTTGGGATGGTGGCTTTTGGGATGGGGGCTTTTGGGATGGTGGCTTTTGGGATGGGGGCTTTTGGGATGGTGGCTTTTGGGATGGGGGCTCTTGCACTGAGAGCTGTAAACCAGATTTTGCTCTTGGTGCAACCCCCAGGTTCTGCATGTGCCAATTCTGCCGAGTTCCTGCACAGAGGAGCAGAATCCACATTAACAGGGTCTGGCTGACACTCACATCCTGTGCTGAACACAAGAACAGCACAGACCAACAGACCAGGAACAGGAGTTCCCCAAGCAAGTGCACCCTCATGCACTGTGTGTTAGCAAAAGGTAGGATTGAATTTACTCTGCAGAGCAGTTGTGATAAATAATTGCAATCCTTTAGTTAGTCACTGTAAAGACGCTCCATAAATAATTACTGATTTACTGACAGCAATTTGGTTGGTCTAAGAACCCAAGATTAATAACACACTCTGCTTGTTCTCTGGAATAATAGCTTGGGTGCCATTTCTAAACATTATATATCTTTATCTTGGACTCTGATAACTGCCAGCTAATCCTGACCAGAGGAGCTAAGAAAGTGCAGCTAAAATGGGGATTTCTTTCATCTCAATAAATCTCTTTCCCTTACTGCCTTTTTTTCGCCATAGTCAGGTTTCTAGTGAGGCAATCTTAATTTATTAGTTTAATCTGGGAAATTAGTTGCTGTAGGTTTTGGTTGTATAGATCAATGGACAATAAAAAACATTTTGACTTGAGTGAGATTTCTTTTCCTTTTGCAGGGATGCAAAGAGAATACTGAAATATTTTAGGCCATTATTGTTTCAGAGACTAAAATTCAAATACTAATGAAATATTTCCCTGAAATCTCTGCAATAGCTGTCTGCAACTGTGTAAAGACATAACACATTGAAAGTTTAAATAAGTAACAACTGTTAGAAGTTCCCCTTTCCCCCAATATTATTACAAATTGTGTTTTAAAGAAAGAAAAACGGAATCATTTTTGAAAGTTTCTAGCTGATTTGGGAACCCAAGTCACACCATTGGTGACGTGGGACTGAAGCCACATAGTTGTACCTTCAAAAACATTTGTTGAAAGTAATTGGACCGTAGCTGCTACTTGAACATTTTTCTAGGTCTCATTTGCATTTGAGGAGTTAAGGATGTTTTAATGTCTGTGCCACCATGATTTAGACTTTAGGACCTGTTCAATGCCTTTTACTACTTGGCCTTCCAGCTGCCCAGGCACTTATGAGAGCAGGATTTGGCTGCTCAAATCCTTTAGACCTTGTGGTGATTAGTGCAATGGCATGAGAAAAATTAGAGCTGGCTACTTAAACATGGAGCCAAGCACTCAGCAGCTTATTACAAAATGCTCCATAGGCTAGGCTTGAATCCAGGGTGAGCAAAAACCACAAAAGTGCTCAGGGTGTTATTGAACAGGGTCCAGCTGGTGTGCAGAGAAAGTAACCAAGGGCCTTTATCCTTGTGCAAATAAGAATGATTGTGCACAGGAAGAATGACTGTGCAAATGAAGAATGACTGTGCAAATGCAGAATGATTGTGCAAATGAAGAATGACTGTGCAAATGCAGAATGATTGTGCAAATGACGGATGATTGTGCAAATGAAGGATGATTGTGCAAATGAAGAATGATTGTGCAAATAAGAATGATTGTGCACATGAAGAATGATTGTGCACAGGAAGAATGATTGTGCAAATAAGAATGATTGTGCACATGAAGAATGACTGTGCAAATGAAGAATGATTGTGCAAATGAAGGATGATTGTGCAAATAAGAATGATTGTGCACAGGAAGAATGACTGCGCAAGTGAAGAATGATTGTGCAAATGAAGAATGATTGTGCACATGAAGAATGACTGTGCAAATGAAGAATGATTGTGCACATGAAGAATGACTGTGCAAATAAGAATGATTCTCTGCTCCTATATTGCTCTGAAATGGGCAGTACCTGCAGGAAAAGGATCAGGCCAGAGAGGGAACGCTCTGCCTGTGGTGTGTGACAGCTCCAGTGTCCCCAGCTGCCACTGTCACCGCTCCAAGCCTGGTTTTGGGGCACAAGCCCCTCCTGGCCAGCCCTGCAGGGCTCAGAGCTCCAGAGCAGCCCGGGCTGGGGCTGTGCTCCCCCAGGTGCCCTTGGAGCACGGGCAGAGCCAAACCAGCACAGCCACAGCCCAGGGATGCTCCTGCCTGCTCCTGCCTGCCTGGGATGGCGCTGGGCAGACGAGCTGCTTGCTCTTTGCCTCCATTACAAATAGATCTGAGACTGTTCTTTTAACATTCGCATGTTTGCAGAGTTCTGCTTTGCTTCTGAAGGGCTCTGTGGGATTGGCAGGGCACCCTCACTTGGCTTTTTAAAGTCCAGGTTGCATCTCAGTACACTTGTGTTTGCAGGGTAACACAGAGTATTTACTTCTTTTCCCATTTCTTTAGTTTAAAACAGAGATGAAAATCAGTGACTTGTTTAATGGGTTGAAAAATCTGCACTGCTACTCTGACACTGAAGTGCTGTGTACCTTATGTTGCTTTGTTTCAGTCAGGGCATTTTCCCTGAGATGTTATTTTCTTCATCATGGAATGCAGTATGAGGTAGAGGTTGCACTTCAGAGACAAATACCCGGTTACAAAACATTCGTTTTTTTCACCTCACTGTTTCCATTTCTCCTGGAAATGTCCCTTATGTATTCATTAGAGAGAGGAGGGATCAGTGTGGCACAGATTTGGAATAAGATTCACACCAGGAGTTGTGAAAAGACAATATTGAGATAGAGAATGGAATTTTTTCATACATAGGAGATAAATACTCTGAAGACACAGTATCTGTTTTTGATTTCCACAAATAGTTTTCTTCCCCTTACATTTCCATTCTGAAATTACATTTCGGTAAAAAAAACCTTGTATTTTTTCTTTTTTGAAGTGGAATGGCATGTACAGTAAACTGCTGTCTTAAACAGTAATGGCTTGCTCAGGACTCCTTGCTGGTAGCTAGTGAACCACAGATATATCCCAAGATGAACAATTTGAACAAAAAGTAGCACAACATTTACTTGAACTCAGCAGCAAACTCCGATTGAAGAGGGTCTGTGTTTGTTCCCCAAGAACATTTGAGTGCTTGACCTCAGCACAGAAATAGGCAGGGAAGTGTGGGGGTGATTTATTCCAATATTCCTTTTGCCAGAAGCCAAGTTTGGTGCACATATTTCTAGTTCATCATGAGTTCTATCAAGTTAGGAAACAAACCCAACAAGTGACTAAATATTTTCTAGCTGGCACTATGTATAACCTATTGCAGTATTCCATTTTTGTAAGTCTTCAATATTCTTGCAGTTAATTACAGTTACTTGACTCATACAACTAAAAATTACATGGGAATGGCAAACTGTGAACATTTGTGACAAGATTTCAGCAGACAGTCTGAGTACCAGTAGTTACTCTGAAGGAGTAAATAAATGTCAATGTCTTAGTCAGCTCCAGAATAAGACCTGACAAAAACCCTACTGAAACGATGGGAAGTCTTCCAACAAATTGACTCCATTAGGCTTCAAATTGGAGGGTTTACCTACTAAAATGGGATGGTATTCAGCTGTTTGTATTGTTTGTGGCATGCTATTAATTATAATATTTTTATCTTTGAATACTATCAATGATCATATTTATCCAAAATGTCTGTCGCCTTCTGGTGAGAGAAATCTTTCAATCCTGAAATTTCCTGTCCTGTAAACAACCAGTACCAAATTGTGACAGCCTGATGGCAACTTGTGTTTTTCTGCTTCACTCTGTTTAGCTGGAAGATAAGTGAGACAAGAAAATTAAAAGTGATGAAGATGTGAGGCAGCCAAAAGAGCTCAGATTTTCAGATCATAAATGTTAAGGTGTAGAGACATACTGATATATCCCTATGTGCATCCAGACATCTCCAGAGCAGCAGGCTTGCATCTGACCCAGAATTTGACTTATAGCTGGGACACAGGAGTTCAACCGAAATAGACAACGGAGGTTGCATTAACTCAATAAAAAATGTAGGGCCCGACTCAAAAATCCAGCATCTTTTAACAGAAGTCAAGTGGCTTTCTCATTTGTCTGGCCAGCTTCTATCAAGCTCATTACTCTCTCTTGATTAAATCTTTTCTAATGATTCCTGCCTGAATGAGAAGCAGAGAAATGGGAGCCACCAATCACTCCTCAGGCAGACTCTGACAGCAGTGTGTATGACTCATTTCTGTTCAGCTGGATCTCTTTAATTCTTCATAACCGTGAGGAAAAGGGTTCCATCAGCAGCAGATATCCTAAGGGTGTAAATTCTGGGGAAAACTTCTACTACGTTATAGCTGGCAGTAATTAGAAGATTGGAAAAATTGTTGCAAGTTTATCAGGAATACAGATAACAGTGAAAAAAGGGAACCAATGTAGTAATGCTAGAGATTTACGTTGTTACAGCCCATTTGTCTCACAGAATTTATTTATCTAGAGGAGAACAAAGGCAACATTTGCCTCTGGTGTTTTTTCTCTAATTGGAGTCTATGAACAGTTTGGTCTCACCTGAAAATGAGTGATGGGCACCTTTTGGCCTGGGCAGAGTGACTTACAGGAAGAGCACCCTAGTCAGGAGCAATAGGTACACGAGCTCTTGTGATGCAATCAAATTTCCAGGCAAAGTCATGGACAAATTTTCATTTTATGCAGAGGATTCTGTTCTGTTCCAGCCCCAGCACTGGCATGGTGCTCATGCCTGTGCCTGGCCCTGCCCTTTGCTCATCTCTGCAGGTCCAGGTGCCTCTGCTGCGCTCTGGATGCTGGATTTGGGTGGCATGTGTCAATCACAGGATTCATCCTTCTCCAGGCAGCAAACCCTGGGAGAGAGGCAAGGGAAGCAGCTCCTGGAGTGAACCTGTGCTTACAGAAACTGAACCTGCTGCCCTTCCCTCAGCTTGGCCTTCCAGGTAGGAGAGGGAAAATTATTCCTTTCTCCCCAGCCACCTTTCATTTCTTATTTTGCTCTTTTATCTACTTTTTCTCATGAGGCTGATCATAAATGTTGTCTTTTCTGACAGAGAACTCGGCTGCTCTGGGCAAGATAACAAACATATGCTCTTTCTGCCACTTTCCTTGTATAAAATAACTTTTCTTATTCTATTTGCTTTGCTGCCAGTTCTTATCTGGAATTTGGATCATAAACCAAGACTGTCTTTCTCCGGGACCACTAAATAATATAATGTCTGGTAAATTGTGAGCATTTCTTTTTTATTTTGTTCTGAATTTTATGATGTTTCAAAATAGACTTGGTAACTATTCATACCCTATAGAAAAGTAAGAAGCAAAAGCCCTTTATCTTCTTAATTTCTGGCTGTTATGTTGACTTGTTTTAAAGTGTTGTCTTTGCCTTCTTTATTGAAAATTGGCTTTTGCTGGTAATACTGGAGTGGGTGAAGGTCTGATCTGAAGTTTACTGCTGTTAGTAGCAAAACTTTTGCTGCCATCAGGAGTGTTATTGTATTTATAATAATAATGAATAGCGTGTAAACACTGCACACAAAACTGCTCAAGAGAACACTTTTCACAGATTAGGGCAGGGTTTACTGTTCTGTCTTTAAATCTCCTGATATCTTCAACTGCTAAAGAGAAGGACACCAGGACAGTAGGACATCAGGACACCAGGACATCAGGACATCAGGACACCAGGACACCAGGACAACAGGACAGCAGGACATCAGGACAACAGGACAGCAGGACATCAGGACATCAGGACAGCAGGACACAAGGACACCAGGACACCAGGACACCAGGACACAAGGACACCAGGACAGCAGGACATGGGGTCTGGTGGCAGCTGAGCCCAGGAGGGGCAGGGGGAGCTGGCTGGGGCAATTCCCAGCTGCTCCTCTGGAGCGGTGTCAGAGGAGCCCTGGCACAGCCCCAGGAAGGGCTCTTTACTGCTCCAGAATGCCAATGGAATTATTCATCAGAAAATCCATTTGAAGCGCTGCCTGCAGTTGGGGTTTCCATGGAGACTGCTGACCTTGTAGGAACAAGGCAGCTCGGAAGCAGCCCCTGTCTGGGAAAGGCTGTGCTGGGATGGGAACACAGCAGATCTAGCTGCGCCTCTCTGAGCAGGCTCTATCCAGATGTGAAGGGTTTCAGGATCAATTGTTTCCTTCTTCAGATAAATCCTGCATTTGCTGCACCCCTGCAGGCTGTGGGACAGCAGAGAAACTAAGGTGGAGAGCAGGGGCAGGAAGAATTCCTGCAAAGGGTGCGCAACAGGGCCTGCCAATTCCCACAGAACTCTGCTGGCCTGGAGTGCTAAGGGTGAAATAATCTTAATTATGGGAATTGATTCACCTGCCCGTGCCTGTGCCCATTGCATGGAGCTGGGAGCAGAGAATGGGCTCCCTTAACTGGCAAATAATAATAATAATTATTACTTATTGTTATAAATTCAAACTACGTTTGTGCCCTTGTTCTGTGTGTAGAGGAGAAATTCCTTCTGTAGGAACTGGCATCTTGAGAACCCCAAAATCCCCTTGTTCTGTCTGTGAGAGAAATACCTTCTGTAGGAACTGGCATCTAAGAGCCCCCAAATCCCTCCCATGCCAAGTTCAGAGCATAAAAGTAAATAAAGCAGCCAGAGGTGGTGTTCAGCCAGCAGCCGCCATTCCAAACACCCAGCCAGCCCAGGAGGAAGCTTGAGGCTCTGGGAACATGAGCCAAAAAGAGGAGGGCAGGTCAGGGCCAGGAGCACAGCCTCAGGGGGCTGGGGTCAGTTCTGGCTGTTGCAGAATTCAGCCAGAACAGCCCTCAGGTGGCCCCAGCCCTGTAATTTAATTGATGCTAATTCACAGCACTTCAGGATCTGCTTCCCAGTGTCTGGAGAGGATGTTTTGGGAAGAGCTCTTGGCCAAGGATGGATTTCTGTACATGAGTGTTTACAAATAAGCTGCTTACCCCGCGCGCTTTAGAGACAGCCACAAATTCTGTTTGTCACAGAACCTCAGTCCCTCAGCCAGGCAGAGCAGTGCCCTGAGCCCATCTGACAGGAGAAAAGGAAAATGCAGATTGCAGAGAGGGACATTTACAGTCTCTGAGGTAACTTCTGGCAAGGCCAAAAAGGAAAGGCCTGAGGAGTTAAATGAACTGAAAAAGTATTTATGGGAAGGGAAGGGAAGGGAAGTAATCAGCTTTACAGAATGAAGAAGGGAGCAAGACCTGTGAACATATTTGATTGCCAGGAACAGAGCCCAGCTGCCTTTCGCATCCCAGACAAACACAGTTTGAGTTGCAATTGCTTTCATTTTATAAAAGCCACCATCTGTAGGGAGAGGAAGCGGGAGGTCGAAGAGGAGGTAACATAACCTCTTCCCTGTGCCAGTCCCAAAAATTAATCCTGCAAAAGCAGCAACCTGTAGACCATGTAGGAGGCAATTGCCTGCATTTTGTGACATCTGTTCTAGCTTCACCTGAATAGACAATGCCAGAGAGGTGAAACAGAGAACTTAGGGGAATGACTGCAAAAGTGATGAAAAAGAAAATTGTTCTTAAAGGATGGTGGGAGGTACCTAGTGGTAGTGATGCACTTAAAGAATGTTAATTGCCATATAGATAACTGGAATTTGAGACTTTGAAATGTGCTTGTTTTTAAAGGCCAGGAAAGGTCAGCTCTGAGTTCTCCCTTTCTCACTGGGAAGGTGCAATGTCTCACAAATTTTAGTACACAGAAAGAAAGCAGAGTTGAGCTGTTTTGTGCTTCCCAGTGTGCATTTCTTGTGGTGTCATTACCAAGGCTGTTATCTGAAAAAATAGCTCTATTAAATGAAAAGCTCTGGTTTGGAGAAGCAGATTATCTCTCTTGCCTTGTTAAATTACTGCACTGATGCACAGCCAGAAGGGACTGTGTTTTTCTTGCCATTAGATGTTCACAGGACCAAACATTTTCCTAATGAGAAGGCATTATTAAGAGTTGCTGTGCACGAGGTTTTGTGGTCGGTCATGATGAGCTGTGGACAGTGGGAGGGTTTCAGGCAGTTTGCAGACACGCGTGAGCTCTGCAGATGGACCCAGGTGGGGAACGTGGCTGCAGCCCCAGTGCAAAGCTGCTGCAGGAGAAACGCCTTGTGCTCCTCGCCTCGGGCCTTGTCCGAGCCGCCTCGGGCCTTGTTCGAGCCACCTCGGGCCTTGTTCGAGCTGCCTCGGTCCTTGTTCGAGCTGCCTCGGGCACGGCTCTGCGGCTGTGCCAGCACCGTGGGGACCGGGGACGGCCCTGGGCCCTGCCCCAGACCCTGGGCAAAGCGGCTGCAGGAGAAACGCCTTGTCCTCGCCTCGGGCCTTGTTCGAGCTGCCTCGGGCCTTGTTCGAGCCACCTCGGGCACGGCTCTGCTGCTGTGCCAGCACCCTGGGCACCGGGGACAGCCCTGGGCCCTGCCCCAGGCCCTGGGCAGAGCTGCTGCAGGAGAAACGCCTTGTGCTCGCCTCGGGCCTTGTTCGAGCCACCTCGGGCACGGCTCTGCTGCTGTGCCAGCACCCTGGGCACCGGGGACAGCCCTGGGCCCTGCCCCAGGCCCTGGGCAAAGCTGCACCTGCAGCGGCTGCAGGCCCCTCCTGGCCACGGGCTGCCCGCGCCTCTCTGGGTAGAGGGTGCACCCAAAATAAAACTGATGGCAGAAGTTCGGTTGGAGCTGCTTTGGATTCAAAGAGAAATTATTCGTACAAGTGGCTGTTTTGCAGTCATATAAAAGGGCACAACTATTACTCTTTCTGTCCACTGAAATGCTCCTAAGTGCTCCCCTGATTTTGGTTTTATTCCTCATCTTCCTCCAGAATATTATGAGCATGAACTAAAGCCAGGGTTTTGCAATGGCAGAGCTGCTAATTGTGCTGCAGTTTTGGTGTGGTTTTGTGTGTGTTTGTGTGTGTTTTGGTTTGGTTTTTTTTTGTCTTGAACTGTTTTATGCTTTATTCTCTGTTTGTGAGTAGGTATCAGCAAAAGCTTAGCTTGGAGGATGCTTAAAGGGACACATTCAGTGTCCAATCAAGCCTGATTTTATTCAGTAACAACAGAAAATAACAGGGGTGAGAAAAATGTCAGTTTTGCCTTTGTTGTAGGTGAATGAGCAGCCTAAAGCAGCTCTGGGGAGCTCCCCTGAGCCAGCAGAGCTTCCAGCAGAGAAAAGGTGGGTGAGGATCCAGGGCAGAGCTCAGACATCCCCTGGGACTCAATGATTCTGCCCTGTGTCAGCACCTGGGCAGAATGCTGATGTCAGTGGTGCAGTTAGTGCTGTAATCATCCTTGACAAGATGAAATATGGCCTCTGAATTCCAAGAACATATGGGATTATTGAGAAGGAAAATGGTGTGAACAAGGGCAATTATAGCAATAACTATCCATGACACACTACATGGAGCCAGCCAAGCATAACACTGATATAATGAAAATATTTTTAAAGGCAAACATGATGTAAGCCAGTGCCAAAATTATCTAATTTATTATTCTGTCATGAATGATAAATGTTAATAACCTCTGTGTTTCACAAAATAGCAAGAAAGCTTTCTTTTATGTATGCCTTGCTAGATGGTTTTAAAGGAGACAAAGGGAAGAAAGAAGATGAAAAGCCTTTCTCATCTACATTCTAATCTTTAATTTTTCAGCATATAATTGCTCCAGTTATTTTTGCACACCTCACCACATCTGCACACCTATGCAGCGCAGAGGAGGCAGCCTGGTGATCACCACAGAGCCAGCCCTGACCTTGAGAAGGAGCTGCATCCCTGTGAGGGAGCTCAGGAGATTGAGATGTGACGGTTCTGGACTTGCATTATCATTTTCAGATCAATGTAAGAGTAATAAAGCTTCCATACAAGAAGTATTATTTTAGAACCCACCCCTTCTGACCTGCTGTGGGCTGAAGCCAGGCCCAGAGCCAAAGCTTCAGGCTCAGGCACTCAGGCAAGGCCTGGCCCTGGCTCTGCACTGAATGCCAGGGGCTCCCCCTCTGCTGAGGAGGCTCGGTGCAGTTATTCTCTATAAAGAAAGATCAGGCATAAAGTTTACAGAAATATTGCCTGCACATCAGCAGGTCTCTCACAGGATGTGTAATTGCTCTGATGGATAATTGCAACAATAGCACTGACAGGTAACCTTCATTGTTATGCTGTTGTTTATGTTGTTTACAGCCCATGTCAAAAGAATCATTTTAATAAATACAAAGTCCTTTTAGGAAATTAAGATTTCTTCTTTATTTGAGGGAGAAAAACCAACAAAACAAAATTATTTTACTAATTACTGGCAAAGTCATTCTTGCTACATTACCTATTTTTAAAACTCACATTTCATTCAATTAAGATTTCATACTGTTGACAAAATGATGCTGCCCAAAAAAAAATATTGTAATAGCTGCTCTATACAAGCCCATAAATAAACTGCAAGATTTTCAAGCTTCAAGAGACTGAGGACAGAAAGAGATTTTTTAAAGATTCATTTGAGCATTTCTTATTCAGTACATTTGCTGCATTCAGTACCAAGAAAAACACTTTGAATCAAACAAAAAGAATGGATATCGATGGCAAGGGAACACATTTGTGCTTGGTGGGGATTTTCACCAGTTTATCAAAACCAGAAGGAGCCCCATCCCTGATGCTGTGTGATAAATTCAGTGCCCCAAACCTCACGGGCCAAGAACAAGACAAAAGTGCTCCGTGCCCAGGGCCTGCAGGCAGAGAGGATCCAGGGACACGGGGTGACCTCACCACACTGCCTGCCCCTTTCCAAAGGACAGAACAAACACCTTTTCATGCCTGTCTCAGTTTTGGTGAGCAATTTTAAACCAGAGCACACCTGGATGAAAAACTGATGTAGCCCTTTGTAGCAGTGTCACTGCTGTGTCTCGTGTGTGGGGAGTTTTCCAAATGGACACAGGATGGTCACAAAATGACCAATACAGCACAGGAGGAAATGCAGGTTAGGAAAATTGTGCAGAGGGGAATACTCTTAAAAATAAAGATTAAAAAAAAAAGCTTTTATATGTTGTCTGGTTCATTCGCAGAACTCTGTGCTATAATACAATGATTAGAAAATTATCAAGGAGAGTTTCAATCTGTATTTGGGGTCACAATGTAAAAAAACCAAAAGCAAACCAAAACCAAAAGAACTCATATGGTCCAGTATCAAAAATATGCTTAAATACATTGTGTGCACACAACACAAACTCTGAGCACTGTTATCACTTTGCTCCTCTATTCCATCTCCTGTACATTCCAAGGGCTCTGTCTACAGGGTCTTTTGGGGAAAAAAAATCATTTTCAGGCCAAGAAAAGCCCATATATTTGCACAGCTGTAAGACAGAGCAGTGCAGAAAAGGCTAGGAGAAAACCCTACAGAAAAGCCAAAATAAAGACACAGCCATCTACATATTTAGCTTTTACTGAGCCTCTGTTTGGAGTTAGCTGTCAACCACCGGAGTTACGTAGCATTAGGAAACATGAGATTAAAGCCCGTGGATTTAAATGTGTGGTGTGCAGTTCTGCTGTGTTCCAGCTGCAGAAATCCAGCACTAAACTAAAATAATTTCTGTAGAATGTTCTGAGCTGTAAGCTTGGGTGGACTCTGGGCTTCCAGTTTGAGGATCACACCAACAGGTCTTGGATAGGAAGGGGAAAAGGCAGGAAAGATTGGGCCAGACTGAAAGAGATCATTATTTTAGTGCAGGAAGGAAACAGGGACAAAACTTGGTTTGGATCAAACAGAAATTAAATGCATTGAGTTTTTCTAAACTTTAAACTCCACGTCTTTTGGATTAAACACCAGACTAAATTCAGTCATAATTGGTGGGTATTTCCTGTTCCTAAAGATCAATTTACTTTCATTTAACTTTTTGATAAATTTACTATGCAATAGAAAATTTCCACTCTGCACATTCGAGTGTAAATACCTTTTCTCTTGGAAACAAACAGCCCATTCACTGGGACCAGGAATGGTCTGAGCTGCTGAATACACAAACATTTAATTAAGGTTAAAAAAACCCAGCACGAAACATCTTAGCAAGAGATGAGGTTGAAGAGTTGCATATTTTCTGCCTGTTTGGGGTTTTTTTGCATATTTTCTGCAGTACTTTGGCAGCCCAGTGGATGAGGACAGTGAATTCCCTGCTGATCTCTGAGAGCACAAGGGAGAGCTGGGGACGGGAGCTGTGGCTGCAAAGCCACCCTGGGGAGGGCCTCACCTGGGCAAGTCCTGGATGCTGAATAAAGCCCAGAGCAAGCCCCAAGGGCTCTGCCAGGGGTTAAACTCTGCCTGGCTCCAGCTGGGAAGGCGGGGTGGCCCTGCCTTGTGCTCCAAACACCACTCTGAGAACCCACAAAACACAGCTCAGAAGAAAAATTACAGTGTTTATTTCCTCCTTGAAGATACTTCATAGCAGTACTAAAGCAGAAGCTCCTAAATGCTGAGCAGGGTCTAAAAGCACAAAAGAGACTGCAGAGCCCTGTTTAAAAGCTGTCTGCAGGAAACAATACACAGAGCTATTTGCAGGCTGGCTGTCTTCACAGTGTATCAGTGTGTTCCATCCTCGTCGCAGCAGTTCAGTGTCTCAAAATGACCAGAAAAAGGAGCAAGGTAAGTCACAGTGCCAGCTCTTGGTTCCTAGAAGCCACAGTGAGTGTGCAAAATGCACTCGATGGAGAGCTGTGGATTGCAGCCCCGAGCTGCAGGCAAAGCAGGGCAATAATTGAATAATTTGCATGGCAATACAGACACAGATCAGCAACAGAGGGGCTGGGGGCTGCTCTAGGACAGCCCCAACCAGTTTTGCCTCTGATGATAACATGGCAAAAGGAAGAGCCAAAATGCTAAACATGCACATTTACACCTTCCAGGTGCTGCTCATGTGTTCATGTGTTTATTAGCTTTGCTCTTCCACACCCACGCTGGGAGTGGGTACTTGGAACCTGCTTCTCCCTCAAGGCCTGGCTTCCTTGTAGCATTTAGATAAACACCATAATATGTATTTGGAATCAACTTCACTTTGATAATTCTGTAAGGTAAAAAATGTAAACAGAGAGAGCACAGCAAGCCTGGAATAGTCTCATTACAACATCACAATGGGAAGCATTTCATTTTAGAGCATAAAAACCCATCTTTTCAGAGGTATGTTGCTTTCCCTCAGTTCTGGGAGCTGGAATGATTCAGGGAGCAATAAGCCCTTCTTGCATACCTAGGGTTTTCATCATTGCTGACAAAACCATCCAGTGTATATTTGTGCTGGTCATTTTTACAGATATTGCTAATAGCCAAGTGCTAGAACGTGGTACAGTTTTGAAGGCAAGCAACGAGGGCTATTTACTCAACAGAACAACATGGCAATTCCCAATTCATTAGGCAGTGATTTAAAACCCAGTTTTCTGCTGTCACTGGCAGTGACAGGAACAGCTGGTGGACACGGTGTGGAGGTCCTGAATGTGTGGCTTGGTTTTCTCTGAGGAGCTGCTGCTCCTGTCACACTGCTGATAAATCAATGCGGTTTGCTGAATTGCTGCTTTTATCCCAGGTGTTCAGCTTGGTGGGGGTTGTGCCTGGCCTGTTCCCAGTCATCTGGAAAATAAAATAGTATAGAAAATCTGTTTATTTATTTATTTATGCAAGCAACTCTTGCCCAGATGAAATAAGAGCTTGAAAGCATCTATTTACATTACAGTGTTGTCACAGGGTCTGGAGAGCATATGCCATAAAGGATTCTTAAACAGTTATTGCCAGGATCTGAGGTGATTGGCAACGATCACTTAATAATACCTATCACTTCAGATGTCTGGTTCCTTATAAAAACAAATGCCTTCTGTCTCAAGACAAGCTAAGCAGAGCTGGAAAATGACATTCACGTGTTGGTTTAACAGTAAGAAAGCCCTACCAGAGAGCCACCACCATCAGAGCAAGACATTGCCAAAATGCTGCCAAAATGCAGAAGTCCATTGCAATTGGTGGGAATGGCCCTACTGAACCATATCCAGAGCTCATAAAGCTGTTTGCCTTTATTTGATGGTTTCCCAGAAAGCAGAGTTTTGTCCTTTGCTTTCAAAACAGATTTTAAAGCTTCAACTTCATGCTTGCTGGTTCCACCTGTCTGCACCTTGCATTAGGCTGGTACTAAGAATACCCATGGGCCTGCTCTGTTCTTTCCAACAGAATTTAATGGGAAACACTCTCAGATACAGTAGGGGAATAAAGGAGCAATACTTACAATGTCTGAATTGAAGGGCTTCACATTGATGTTGCGTGTTGAACTACTGGTGAGGGACCAGACCTTGGTTTTGTGCTTAAAGGCAGCTCTAACCTTTGGCAAAGAACAGCGAAACCAGTTGAAAAAGCTGTGTTTATTTTCACAGGTGCAGCCTGCAATCATTTCCCCTTTTTCATCTCTCCACACAAATGTCACTGTGCTATTAAACAACAAACAATCCACCCCTACGCTTTTCTTTGTCTTTATGGACTTTTCCCAGTTTCACATTTTCTGAGTGAACACAGAGCCCCAGGCTGGAGCAGGAGGTGCCCCGAGCAGGCTCCCCCTGGGCTGCACAGCCCTGACAGGCCCAGGTGCCACCAGGACAGAGACGGAGCAAAATTCTCCACTAAGTGAAAATGAGCTGCGGAAAGGACAGATGGTGAGACAGGGAGGAGAGACTGGTCAAGGACTGAGGCTGGAAGTGACGGCTGTGGAGATCAAGAACATCTTGGCTCATTCTCCTGTGATTCTTTTTAATACCAGTGCATTTCTGTCTGGGAATAAAGCCCTTTTTCACCCAGCCACTTCTGTACCCAGTCCATGGATGTTTCTTTACAATATCCGAGTTTCACTTCTCGGGAAGAAATTCTCAAGAGTTCTTGCTGTTTAGCTAAAGGAGTATTTTAGATATGCACAGCCTGTGAAGGAGCCAGTAGGACCCGCTCTCCAAAAATAACAGCTCACATCAGCTGTGTGGTTTTTAAGGACAAAAATTATGAAAAGTTTCTGAATTTAATTTCTCATGAGGTTCCAGAAAAAATTACAGCAATTCAAATATTTGTATTTGATCTAAAACATTTGAAACTTGAAGATTTCTAAGCCAGGGGGAGAACAGAATAAAGAAATATTTTTCCTCCCTACCTTTAACCCGCCTGCTTAATTTTAGATGATTTCAATAAAGATCAAGAGTTCCACAGTCAGACCTGTCTCTCCAAACTGATTTTGGCAGAGATCACATCAGTGAATGCTCTGGGCTGGAATAGGTTGGCAAATATTGACAAATAATAATTTCTCTACAGAAGAGGTGAAGTGCTGCTGTTGCATGGGAAGCAGCAGCAGGTTATGGGGCAGAGCTCCTCATGAGCATCCAGGAAAAAATCTGTGCAGAGCCAAAGCTGCCAGGGTCTGCACTGGGCACTGCCCTGGCAGGACTGGAAATGGCTCTCACAAAAACCATTTCTTTCAGCAATACTTGTGGCTGGGCATTTTCTGCTATCTGCCACGGGAGGAGAGGATGCTGCAAGCCAAATTTACATCAGCCTTGTCTTGGCTTTGTCCCAGTTGTTCTAATGAAGCCTTAATGCAAAAAATGCCTCAGTCCCCTACCAACACCTGAACTTCCTGCCAAGAAAAATACCTGGAATATCTTCTGCTCAGTAAGGCTTCCCATTAAGGACTGCATGAGCAACATCCAAAAGTATGTTTTGCTGAGAATAATATTTATTTTCCTCCCTGGGGCTGCGGCTCTGGAGAGCCCCCAGCCAGGGTGAAACCTGTGAAGCTTCTCCTCCCCACAGTGCAGTCCTGCCTGCTCAGCCCCCAGCTCCCAGGACAGCTTCCTCCTACTCTTCACTGCTCCTCTTATCTCGGTTCTGTGCTTCCAACCTTCCTCCAGTTAAATGCCAATTAAAACAAACGTCAAGCACGGGTAAAAATGCTGCCAGTCACGGAGCCAGAAGAGTCATGGATTAATTAAAAGAAAAAGGAAATCAGTGACATAGCAGGCAATGATAATGCAGAAATTGATTCACATTTATGTTCTTTGAATTTGGTAACACCAAACTGATTAACACCATTTGGTTACATACCTCTGAGTTCAGAAGACAGTGAAACAGGAACATGAAAAATCCCTGAAAATGGAAAAAAGGGAGAAGGGTGAGGTCTGGCTGTGAAAAATCAAATGTTTCATACTGTGTTTCTCTCAGTATGTACAGAACAGGCATCAGGAGCTGGAGCCCTGTAAATGTCTGAGTGCACTAAACCAGAGTGTCTCAAGTGAAACTGGAGAAACCTGCAGCATTGGGTCACTGTGGGGCTTCTCTGGAACTATTCCTGCAAAAAAACACCTCCTAAACTTTGCTGTACTGAAGGAAAAATCTGGCTGAAAATAGGCAGAAATTCTTGTTTCATGACCACAAGAGAACTCTTGGTTTGTGGTTGCAAAGACCAAGGAGAGGGAAATGCTCTTAGGGAAACACCAGATCAGGATTTTTCAGGTTAGAAAAGCAAGGTATTAGCACCAGGAGAATTTTCACAGCAGAATTTTGCTATCTTTGGGCTTTTAGTCCAATGCTAAGTGAAAAGTCCAATGCAAAGTGAAAATCCCTTTCCCTCACAAGACAATTTTATTTTTCTGGCAGTAGTTTTCAGCACCAAGAGCCCCGTTTCACTATTTTTGTATCCACAGTGGTGTTTGTTTCCAAGACAAGAAAGGATTTTCAGGAGATTGTTTTTCCCTCCTCTTACAACCCCTGCTTGGGAATGACCTGTAACACGCCTGTATCCAGGTTATGCCTGTGCTGAAATGTCTGCTTCAAGCTAAGCAGATGTTTACATTCCTCCTTGGACAGAGCTGCTTTTCTGGATTGCTGTGCCAAGGAGATGAGGGCTGAGTTTCCTGCATGCAGGAGCTCTGTACAGCACAGGGAATAGCTCCACTTTTGATCTTTCCCATGAAGTTCTGTTTGCTTTTATTTAGTCTCAGTAATGAAGCCTCAAATTGGCATTGAAAAATTGGCCTGGTATCTCTACAGAAGAATCCTGCCTATGGTACACAGTGCTGCAAGAACGAATTCCATTTCATTTCTGAGGCTCAGTGCTGTCTCATTTATTTAATTATTGCTACTGGAAACTCTAAGGAGTGGGATACAAGTTCTGTTCAAACAAAGACAAGCAATTGCCAGCACTCTGTGCTTAGCACAGACTTAAAAGACAGAGGAAGGAACACAGGATAAAATGCAATAAGCATAAACATGTGAAGACATTACTAATGAGCCATTTAATTGGATCTCAGAAGCATTTCTGTAGCCATAAGCTTCCCCACCAGACACTTACCTGTAGTGAATTAAAAACAGCAAATATGTACTGAAATACTAAAGCTTGGGCATTGACAGCCAAAATGCCAAAGATCCACGAGCTCCCCAGGATTGGTAAGAGAACAGCCACGGCTTTAGCTGTTAGTCTGTGGGAGAAAATGAAAACAGGAAATTGTGGTGAGACCATTAAAGAAATGTCAGCCTCCACACCAAGGAGTTTATCAATTATGTTCTGGCAGCAAGGCAGCAGGCAGAACTCTTCTTTACTATAAAATTCTTTTAATGGGAAAGATTTTAATTATGTTTTCATCTGTGGAAAGAGGAATAACAAAACATTGGTATCACACAGGATAAATACAGGTGGTGAGTCATGAACTGAGGGAGAAGGGAAAGAGATCTGAGAGATGGTCATAAAAACACATAAAAACAGGGCAGTCATGTCCTCAGTTCACAGAGAGGTTTGTAGTGGGCAGCCAAGTGCAGGAGGCAAAGGGCAGCGAGTGCTGCACATCCCAGCCCACACACACCCACAGCCTGTGCACCCTGAGATCACCCAGAGCACTCACAGGCCAGGGGAAACCAGCCCTGCCATGGGGGCACTGCCAGAGAGCAGCAATCCACCTGCAGGAGGAGGAGATGAACACCTGTGCACACCCAGAGCACTCACAGAGCACTCACAGGCCAGGGGAAACCAGCCCTGCCATGGGGGCACTGCCAAAGAGCCACAATCCACCTGCAGGAGGAGCAAATGAACACCTGTGCACACCCAGAGCACTCACAGAGCACTCACAGGCCAGGGGCAATGGGGACACTGCCAAAGAGCCACAATCCACCTGCAGGAGGAGGAGATGAACATCTGTGCACACCCAGAGCACTCACAGAACACTCACAGGCCAGGGGAAACCAGCCCTGCCATCACAGCACTGCCAAAGAGCCACAATCCACCTGCAGGAGGAGCAGATGAACACCTGTGCACACCCAGAGCACTCACAGGCCAGGGGAAACCAGCCCTGCCATGGGGGCACTGCCAAAGAGCAGCAATCCACCTGCAGGAGGAGCAGATGAACACCTGTGCACACCCAGAGCACCCACAGAGCACTCACAGACCAGGGGCAATGGGGGCACTGCCAAAGAGCCACAATCCACCTGCAGGAGGAGCAGGGGAACCTGTGCATACCCAGGCACATTTCCAGTGCCAGCCCTCAAGGGACAAACTGCTCCTCCTGGCCAGCTGAGAACAATTCAGCAGGAAAAGCCAAAGAAGGGAGCAGTCCCCATCTGGAACATGTGCCAAGAAGGCAGATCTGACCCAGCTTCCAGCACCACAAACACTTGGTAAGCTCCTGTTGCAGCCCGTGGGATTCATGCAGATTGATCAAATCAAGTGTTTAAAATATCAGTTAATTCAGTCTATGTGCAATTACAGATAGAGAAGCCATGGGGCAGAAAAGAAACAGGGGTAGTGAGAAACAAAAAGTCAGTCCCTGCTTGCTAAAACCATGTTTTTTAGAAATGATCAGATTTCTATTTAGATGGGAACCTATGCAAGAAAAAAAAAAAAGCTGTTTCAGGGAGATTTATGTCCTGCTTGTGCCTTGTGCCCCCTTGTACAGATTAAAGCACACATTGAGAGAAATGCACAGAGCTGCCTGACAGGAGACTGCTGGTAATTACAGCAAACAAAACAAATTATATTTTTGTACAGTACAATTCAATGAAGAAATCTTTTAATTAAACTTAGAGACGAGATGTCTTGTTCATTTCAGTGACCTGAGTACACACTTCATTATGTCCTCAACTAAAAGTGTGTCATGAAGTTTACAGGGAAATCTGGGACAGGGAAGCATCTAGATTTTTTTTCTGTTCTGGTTTGGGTTTTTTTCTGTATTGATTCATATCTCTGTATGCTCAGCCATGAATATTTCTGCTCAGTTCAATCTAATTCTTCAAGGAATTGTTTCAGTCAGAAAACGAAGGAATATCTTAAAGCTTGAGGTCCTATTTAAATTTTAGAATGCATTTTAAAAGATACAATTTTAAAACAACTTATACAAGTTTATTTTTGTGAATCAAAGATGCTCTGGGTTGTTTTTTTTTTTTTTCTCTAATAGGATTAAAGATCCTGCCCAAACTCTAAGATGAAATATGCTGCATGGGGAGCTGCCAGCAGAACAGCTCCTGCCATGGACTTGGTGCAGGGAGAGCTGTGAAATGCCACTGAGCACCCAGGAAAATGCAGCGTGCAGGACCAGGGGCTGGGCAGGCCAGGGAACACCTGGGATGGATCCAGACCCTGGGAGGGTTCAGGTGTTCAAACACCTGGGGATGGATCAGGGACACCCAGACCCTGGGATGGTTCAGGGTTTAAACACCTGGGGATGGACCAGGGACACACAGACTCCAGGAGGGTTCAGGGTTTGAACACCTGGGGATGGATCAGGGTTTAAACACCTGGGGATGGATCAGGGACACACAGACCCCAGGAGGGTTCAGGGTTTGAACACCTGGGGATGGTTCAGGGTTCAAACACCTGGGGATGGACCAGGGACACCCAGACCCCAGGAGGGTTCAGGGTTAACCCTCTGCAGCCTGAACCAGCAGGGATTGGTACACCCAGCACAGCTCCACCTGTAAAACTGCCTTCACCACAAACCACCTCATTTTCTTTTCCCCTTTTGTTCTCACACTCTCTGGTTTCATAAAATTTTCAGTTTGGAATATAATTTTCCCTAACTATTTTGTTGCCAAAAATGTTATCATCGTTTCCCTTTGAGTCAGAGCATAAAGAGCTTCATCTGATTTTGTAGCTGGGGGCAGAATAGTCAGGCAATTTTCAGTATTTTCAAAACCATTCTAACAGTTTGGATTTCCAGAAGCCTTTAATATTGCAAATTACTCATATAATTTTAAAAATCACGTTTAAATAAAGATGGCTCTTCATTAAGCCCAAAGTTCAGCACATGTGCAGCAGAATTCCATAGCTGAAATGAAAATACAATCCAGATGTGGAATTTTCCATGCAAAAGTATTAATGTCTCATGCACACTCATTTAGAAAAGCAGCCATGCCAAGGTGAAATTCATTTAAGACTGAGGGTCAGCTCTGCCTATGATTCTCTTAAATCTCAGTAAGACTTTTTTTACATTTTCCCCTAGTTATTGCATAGCCTTCTATGCTTACCTGTTTGGAACTTCATCCTGTGTAGGAAATTATTAATTCAGGGTGTTTATGGGCTTTACCTACCCATCAAAGGACCCAGCTCTTTGTCTTCTTCCACCTACCCCTGCCCTTTCCTACCCTTATTCCATTTTAATCTTTTAACTTTAAAAAAGAAAAATACTAACTGTAAAATGCTGCTTCAGAATGCCATTAAGGTAGCAAGGTTAAAAAAACCCGAGAAACACAAAAGCTAATGTTCCACTAGGTGCATTAATTCTGACACACTGCACATACTTTATCTTTTCTTTTTATTCCAGTTTTCCTTTGGTACATGAATATTTTAGTAGATTAGTTCTAGTAGACTAAGATATAGGGCACAATCAAATAGATGCTTTTGGGGAAGGAATACTTCCCCATGCACGACTTATGCTGAGCAACCTGAAAAAAAAAAACCCAGTCACTAGCATCAATGGAGCTTTATATTGTCCCTAAAACCGGTGACATAAGGCAGTAATTTGGGGCAGGGGCTGTGCTTACTTTGCAGGTACTGTGGTTCAGCCCCACCAGGAGTTCAGAAACCTTGCTAGAAGCTTTTTTCTTGTGCCCAAATGTGGCAGAAAACAGAACAGCCATCTAAATGTCTCCCGAGTGCCCCTTCTCATGCCTTGGCAATTAACAGCCTCACAAAATTAACAGCCTCAAATTAACAGTTCCTCACATGCACTTTCAAAGCTCAGGTACTGTCATTTTCTGCAGTCCAATAGCACCAAGTTTGGTGAGATTTTGTCTCTCTGCATCTAAACACACTGAAGGATCAGTCCTGGAACTAATTAATGAGGAACAAAGCAAACCCAGCACAGAATCTCCTTTCTAGCATTACATTTTGCCAAGTTGTTGTTTTTGGGGTTTTTTGTAAAAAAAAAAAAAAAGTCATTACTTAGACAACTTCTGTAAAACACAAAAATACTTAAGAGTCTGATTTAATTTTTACATCTGGAGCACCTGGAGAAGCCTTTGGGGTACGAGTATCTGCATAGAGCCTACCTGTGAGTTCAGGCTGTGGTTTGGGGCTGCTCACACCCTGCACCAAAACCCCTTGGGCTGCCAGAGGCTGATGGAGCTGCACTCACCCAGAACCCAAACGGGCTTTGGCAGGGCCTGGGGAGCTCCAGGAGCCCAGGTAATGCCCTGCAGGTGTGCCAGGGAATGCCCTGCAGGTGTGCCAGGTAATGCCCTGCAGGTGTGCCAGGTCCTGGCAGCTCAGGTAATGCCCTGCAGGTGTGCCAGGTCCTGGCAGCTCAGGGGCTGTCCTGCAGGTGTGCCAGGGAATGCCCTGCAGGTGTGCCAGGTCCTGGCAGCTCAGGGGCTGTCCCACTCACTGAGCACTCATGGCTGAGCCCCTCTGGCAGAGAGCCAGAGCCCAGTTCCTTCCAAAAGCCTCAATCAATTTTTCAGCATTCACTCTCTCCATTAATTGCTAAGCTGCCCATTTAACATCCACTCACCCTTTCAATCCCCAGTTAAAAAAAAAAAAATGTTTTCCTTCCCTTTTTCTGTTCTCAGGGTTGAATTCTATTTCCTGAGAAGTAAAACCTTCTTGACAGAGCTCTTTTCCCATCCAAATTTCTTCATTGGCCTTTTTTCAGTTGCTGTGGTTTCAGCTCAGACAGGATTTTGCAGCCTGCTGTGTGTCTGGCTGGGAACAGGCTGTTGGGCAGCATTTGAACCCAGCAGAAGGCAATCACCAGGGCAGGGAGGTTTCTGAGCTGGACAATTACCCCAGCTGTGCAAGGGGCACAGGCTTCAGCACCTCTGAGAGGGATTTTCATTGCCAGCATCATCCAAAATCACTGCAGTTCCTGGAGACAGCAGGGACACTTGTCCAGGAGCACAGCTGGGCCCTGCAGAGCATTGTGCCTGCAGCTGGTGTGGAACAGCCCCACTGAGTGTGCCTGTCCCTGTCCCTCGGTCCATCCCTGCCCTGAGCACACTGCCCACATTCACACCAGCGCACAACGGCCACGCTGACACTTTGCAGAGAGAAATTTCTCTGCTTGCAGGGAGAAAACTTTATTACTTCTGTGAAGGGAACCCTAATTCACAAATCAATTTTATTGGGTCTATATGGAGCACTAATCCTTTTAAGACTTCTGACACCCACTTTTCTGTCATGATGCCTGCTGAAGTAAGAACTAAATTCAGACTCATAAGCCAAGATTATATAATCATTGGAGGAAATACTGTCTAAAAAAAAGCAGAATTCCTTCACCACAATTCACAGAACAAGACAGGTCTTTTAACTAAAGTTTCTCTCTTGTTTCTTGAGCTCCTCTCTAGTCACTTCCAGCAGTACCCTTTGTGTTTTATGTAAAAATAAATAAATCCCCAAACCTGTGATTAACATATCAGACTCGTGGCTGAAAAAAGAATAATTTGATCGCAGTTTCCTGTTTGTTACAAGCAGTGTTTACTCACTCCTCAGCTGGGAGTTGGAGAGGTGCTGGGGAACACGCGCAGCAATGCTGGCTGTGAACGAAAGGGATTTTCACCCCCAGCCCCGTGTCTGGGCTGGCCGTGCTGCCCCTGGGAGCCCTGAGCACAGCCCCAGCGGCTCCTGCTGCTCCCTGGGCACCCACAGCTCCCTCCTCGCTCCCAGGAGCAGCGCCCAGAGCTGCAGCGCTGAGCTGCCACCAACAGCAGAAGGACAAACGGAGCAACAATGGTGACAGCTCATCTGCCGCGTGGAATGAGGCAGCAAAGGGCACGAAAACCACGGAACAACCTCCAGGGCTGATGCAGAGCCACTGAGTCCATCTGGCTCAGAGCAGCGAGCCCCCTTGCACTCCTCAGGAGGAAAACCCCGCCTGTTGAGTGTGAGGAGCGCCCTGGGGAGCCGGAGCCGCCCAGCTGAGCGGGCCCAGCTCAGCCCCAGAGCCAAAGGCCGCAGCCCCTCCGGCCCAGCAAAGCTCGGAGAGTAGCGCGGCACCAGGGCAGCTCTGGGTGCTCCCCAGTGACACCAGGGCAGCTCTGGGTGCTCCCCAGTGACACCAGGGCAGCTCTGGGTGCTCCCCGAGTGACACCAGGGCAGCTCTGGGTGCTCCCCGAGTGACACCAGGGCAGCTGTGGGTGCTCCCGAGTGGCACCAGGGCAGCTCTGGGTGCTCCCCAGTGACACCAGGGCAGCTCTGGGTGCTCCCGAGTGGCACCAGGGCAGCTGTGGGTGCTCCCGAGTGGCACCAGGGCAGCTCTGGGTGCTCCCCAGTGACACCAGGGCAGCTCTGGGTGCTCCCCAGTGACACCAGGGCAGCTCTGGGTGCTCCCCAGTGACACCAGGGCAGCTCTGGGTGCTCCCCAGTGACACCAGGGCAGCTCTGGGTGCTCCCCGAGTGACACCAGGGCAGCTCAGGGTGCTCCCCAGTGACACCAGGGCAGCTCTGGGTGCTCCCCAGTGACACCAGGGCAGCTCTGGGTGCTCCCCGAGTGGCACCAGGGCAGCTCAGGGTGCTCCCCGAGTGGCACCAGGGCAGCTCTGGGTGCTCCCCGAGTGACACCAGGGCAGCTGTGGGTGCTCCCGAGTGACACCAGGGCAGCTGTGGGTGCTCCCCAGTGACACCAGAGCAGCTGTGGGTGCTCCCCGAGTGACACCAGGGCAGCTCTGGGTGCTCCCGAGTGACACCAGGGCAGCTGTGGGTGCTCCCGAGTGACACCAGGGCAGCTGTGGGTGCTCCCCGAGTGACACCAGGGCAGCTCTGGGTGCTCCCGAGTGGCACCAGGGCAGCTCTGGGTGCTCCCCGAGTGACACCAGGGCAGCTGTGGGTGCTCCCCGAGTGGCACCAGGGCAGCTGTGGGTGCTCCCCAGTGACACCAGGGCAGCTCTGGGTGCTCCCCAGTGACACCAGGGCAGCTCTGGGCGCTCCCTGAGTGGCACCAGGGCAGCTCTGGGCGCTCCCCGAGTGGCACCAGGGCAGCTCTGGGTGCTCCCCAGTGACACCAGGGCAGCTCTGAGTGCTCCCGAGTGACACCAGGGCAGCTCTGGGTGCTCCCCGAGTGACACCAGGGCAGCTCTGGGTGCTCCCGAGTGACACCAGGGCAGCTCTGGGTGCTCCCCAGTGACACCAGGGCAGCTGTGGGTGCTCCCCGAGTGGCACCAGGGCAGCTCTGGGTGCTCCCGAGTGACACCAGGGCAGCTCTGGGTGCCCCCGAGTGGCACCAGGGCTCTGACAGGGCTCCTGTTCCACGGGGCAGAGCTTGCACCCCGAAAGGACACACGGGGAGTTGACCTGCGCTCCTGACTCCAGCAGCAGCTCACGAATCCCTGCAAATACACAAATACACAAATACACAAAGACACGTGCACCTCCCCTTCCTCCTGCTCCTCCTGCTCCCCTCTGTCCTGGCTGCACCGGCAGGCTGCTGGCACAAGGAATGTACTTTAATCAGCACATACACACTTGCTTACCTAATCTGGGGTGATTTCTAGGCAGAACTATAGCAAATTAAAGGGGAAAAAAAGACAAAACTAATAACTGCAGAGGCCATTTCCCATTTCCCAAATGTTATTTGCACTTTCAAAATAATGGTGTGAATCTGACTAAGAACCATTTACAGTCACTTCAGATCATTGCTTTCTTGTGGGTGTCATTTATAACCCAGGAAGAGGCTGCTAAATGAGAGCATTGTAGCTACAGAAAAAAAACATTCTAGGCTGCAACAGCAAATAAATTCAGATTGATTTTTATCCCATGAGTGGGAAGGGAGGGGGAATTGCTCCTTCTCTCAGTGTTAACAGTCTGCCCTCTCCCCACAGAGCCTCACAGGAGGGCAGATGCTGCCACAGCAGCCCCACCTCTCACACACCTTCCGAAAAATCCTTCCCAAAAATCCTTCCCAAAAATCCTTCCCAAAAATCTCAGACTGCCTTTGGAAGACACAGCATTTGCCCAGGACACAGGAGCCTGGGTTCCAATCACGCTTTGCCCAAGGGATTGCCCTTTCCATTTCTGCAGAAAAGCGTCTGGACTCCCTGCTTGGTGCTCATTCTTGCCTGTTGAACCTGTCCCACAATTATATATTGAATAATTAAATATTGTCTGGCTCAGAGAGAGAAGGTGAGCTCCACAGATTAGTCACAAGGCACTCCCTGAGAGAGGAGAGTCCTTCCTAATCCTTGCTTTATTAATATTGCTGAATTTATATTAAACATTCAGCAGAGCAGGGACTGAAACTCAAGTCTCACTTCAAATCCCCATCAAGCCAGACAAAATTAAGGCCATGACCAGAAATGGAGCTACCTTAGGAATTTTAACACTGAGAAGGCAATTCCACGGGCTGCAGCACTGACTTCAGCACCTAGCCAGGGATTTAGGAATCCCTGTCTTGCTGAGGCTTTCCACAGATAAAATCCCTTGTCACTTCCACTGCTTCCAGATTCTAAAAATACAAAAAAAAAAAAATACTTCCCAAAAATTAAGTACTGAACCAAAACATGTCCTTCTCCTTGTCTTTAGTGCACGTTATTAAAAACAAACATGAAGAATTAAAACATAAAGTCACTGCAAGCTGAATTTCAGGAGTTAGTGATTTCCCCAGGGAAACAGAACTTGCAGGGGGATTTTACCTTCCTTTTCCTGCAGTTCCTTTCTCCAGCATTTTTGGTACTAATTCTCTCATTGCACTGCTGTTGAGGCAGCATTCTCTGCTCCTCAATCCCCAAGCCCAAGGTAAGAGCTCATTTCCCACTGAACTTTGCCATTAAGTCATCGAAGGAAACGAGAGTTATTCTCACAGCAGAAGAGTGCTCCACAGGCAGGCAGGGGGGCAATGAACGGGTGAGGATGAGGAGGGGCTGGGCCCTGCCCTGGAACCTCTGCAGGGCCACTCGAGGGACACCCAGAGGCTGCCAGGGAATCTCCATCCCTGCAGGGCTGGGGCTCCTGCCCTCACTGGCCCTGCTGCACGTTTGTGGTTTTATTTTCAAAGCTCTGGGTGTCTCTGGGCTCCCTTTCCTGCTCTGCCTCTCCTGGAGCATCGCTGGCACCTCGGGAGCAGCCCCAGGGCAGCAGGAGCTGCTTCCTCTTCTCCGTAGCAGCTGCCAAAGGAGCATGCAGGACAAACCTCCCCAGAGCTCTTCAGGGCTGCTGGACAGCCACAGTGAGCAGGGACAGCCCTGGAGGACAAACTCTGACTCAGGGGGGCACACTTTGACAGCCAGGGGCACACAACGGGCAGGTTCTTTGTTTCAGTCACGGGTTACGCTTTTTGGAAATCCAAAAATGTGGCTGCTGAAAATGCACGAGGCTCCAGAAATGGATGACAGAACAAATTTCCCAGGACTGCTAGCTGATGGCCATGGCCAGAAGCCAAAATAATTAAATTCTTAGAAAATCATGTGGAAAATGAAAGCAGTTTAAAAGGAAAAGAACTGGCCCTGATGCTTACAATAGTGAAGATTTATTCCTTTCTTGAACACAAATGTTCACTTGCCTTTTTCCCACAGTGTTTGGTTCTTCCCTAAAAGATTCTGGAGTTACTTTATAGAGCTAAGAGGGGGGAAAAAGAGACAAGAAAATATTACCCACTTCCATTACAGGTTTTCCCTAATTGTCTCACAAAAGCAAATTGACAAGAAAGTCTGGAGGGATTCATTTGGGTTTTTAAAAGAAAATAAATTGCAATTTTCTAATGGGTAAGGGTGGTAGGTTTTTTTGGTTTTTGGGTTTTCTTAACATACCATGCTATTATTAGGGGCCAGTTTGTCTCAAAGGTAAGACAAAAGAGCAACAATATATTCTCACAACCAGACAACAAGAACTGAGGAGGAGGACTGGGTTTCATCCAGTTTGGCAGGAGCAAGCCCTGGGTTGAGCAGGTCATGGTGTTAGTTCTGTCTCTAGGTCAAAGATACGAAATCATTGACAAATATGGGTGTAAAGTCAACAGGAGCAGCAGGGTAACCCAACCTTGGCTGCCATGGGCCCTCTGCATGTGTGAAACTGCTCTGATCCTGCACATCCCTGTCCTGGCACAGAGCTGGGGCTCAGCCCAGGGGAGGGCACTGCCTGTGGGAGCTGATCCCAAAAACAGGAGAGGGCACTGCCTGTGGCAGCTGATCCCAAAAACAGGAGGGCAGCTTATCCCAAAAACAGGGGAGAGCACTGCCTGGGGCAGCTGATCCCAAAAACAGGGGAGAGCACTGCCTGTGGGAGCTGATCCCAAAAACAGGGGAGAGCACTGCCTGTGGGAGCTGATCCCAAAAACAGGAGAGGGCACTGCCTGTGGCAGCTGATCCCAAAAACAGGGAAAGGCACTGCCTGTGGGAGCTGATCCCAAAAACAGGGAAAGGCACTGCCTGTGGGAGCTGATCCCAAAAACAGGAGAGGGCACTGCCTGTGGGAGCTGATCCCAAAAACAGGAGAGGGCACTGCCTGTGGCAGCTGATCCCAAAAACAGGAGGGCAGCTTATCCCAAAAACAGGAGAGGGCACTGCCTGTGGGAGCTGATCCCAAAAACAGGGGAGAGCACTGCCCAGGGCAGCTGATCCCAAAAACAGGAGGGCAGCTGATCCCAAAAACAGGAGAGAACACCGCCTGTGTCACTGCCTGGGGCAGCTGATCCCCAAAAACAGGAGAGAACACCGTCTGTGTCACTGCCTGGGGCAGCTTCTCCCCAAAAACAGGAGAGGACACTGCCTGTGTCACTGCCTGGGGCAGCTGATCCCCAAAAACAGGAGAGAACACCGTCTGTGTCACTGCCTGGGGCAGCTGATCCCCAAAAACAGGGGAGAACACTGCCTGTGTCACTGCCTGGGGCAGCTGATCCCCAAAAACAGGGGAGAACACTGCCTGTGGCACTGCCTGGGGCAGCTTCTCCCCAAAAACAGGAGAGGACACTGCCTGTGTCACTGCCTGGGGCAGCTGATCCCCAAAAACAGGAGAGAACACCGTCTGTGTCACTGCCTGGGGCAGCTGATCCCCAAAAACAGGGGAGAACACTGCCTGTGTCACTGCCTGGGGCAGCTTCTCCCCAAAAACAGGGGAGAACACTGCCTGTGGCACTGCCTGGGGCAGCTTCTCCCCAAAAACAGGGGAGAACACTGCCTGTGTCACTGCCTGGGGCAGCTGATCCCCAAAAACCTGCCCCCCTGTCTGTTCCAGGACAAAGAAATGCGGGTCTCAGGGGGTCAGATGCTGCCTGTGAGTGAAGGCTGGATGTGATCCACTCTTCCTCCAACATCTACCCCTGGCTGGATCTTCCCCTTCCCCATTGTCCATGCTTTTCCCAAGGTCCCAGGGCACTTCTCCCATGCCATGACAGCATCCTGCACCCTGTCCTGGGGCAAGCTCAGTGTGAGGCTCCAATCTGCATGGATCTGCAGCAGCCCAACGCCTGCTACTTTTAATTGGCTCCATCTCTGCAAGTCATCTTGAAACAATATTCTGAAAATTAGCCTTATTGCTTCATTTACAGCCATCTCAATCTTCTCTATAGCTGTTCTATCACGTGGGGAAGGTCTCAGGGCAGTGAAGTGGGGTGGCAGACCCAGGGTAACACAGAGGGATTGCCAGAAGGGCCCCTGGTGCTCCCTTCTCCCTGCAGGGCAGGAGCTGTGCAGGGAGCTCTGCCATGGAACCCCGATGGGAAAGGGCACACAGGGAAGGGAGAGGCTGCATCAGAAACACAGAGCAGCTCAGAGAGAGAGAAAGCACCAGCAGGCAGAGCTTTCAACAGCCCCTGGGCCAGGAGGAAGCAGAGGAAGCAGCAGAGTGGCAGTGCACATCTCTGCTGCCTGGCCAGACCAGGAGGACAAAGGGGCCTTTCTTCCCTAAAAATGTCAAGACTTGTCCAAAGCACAGGATTGCATAGAGCTAACTTCATTTAATTAATTATAACTACAATGAAACACAGTTTACAGACCTGTTTTTAAGAGTTATAGAGCTAGCTTCATTTAATTAATTATAACTATAAGAAACACAGTTTACAGACCTGTTTTTAAGAGTTATAAAGCTGCAGCCAGTGGTGAAAACCCACTATGAATAATGTTCTTTTCCCTGCTCTGGGATGTCAAACCAGGCACACCATATGCTAAAAATGAGAAGTAGCGCCTACCCTGTGCTCCATGTATTGTGTTGGGGTTTGAGCTTTCAAGAAAAGTGTGGTTCTTTGGAAAGACTGGAGGCTAGCATCAAAAATTATTGGTAATCTAGAAAACATGGCCTGTCCAAAATGGCCCAGGCTCCAATTCCTCCTTTCCCAAACTTCCCTTGAAGAAACACCAAGTCTTTAAGAGAAACAGAAGCTTCTGAATGAGTTACTCCCTGAAGAGACTGAAAACTCCATCACCAGAGGCCTCTACCAGTAAATGTGATTGTGTTCTACACACATTTCAAAATTGTCAGACAATTACACAGCCATTTGCCACTCCTTAGCTGACAAGTGGCAACAAACTGCACATCTGGGAAGTTCTGTGGCCCAGAACACCCAGAAAAAGCAGCCTTCTCTGGGAATCTGCAGTTTGGCAAATATTTCTGCCTTTTAACCCAAAGTCAGCGGGACCCATATTTTAATTGAGGATGACAAAGTAGCAACCACGTCAAATCATGAGGAGAATTTGTGTGGAGCAGCGTCCGCCCCGCGAGGAGCTGAATTCTGAGGATGATCTCTTGACCCCAGCAGTCTCAGTGACCCTCAATTACCCAACGACATCAGCAGAACAATCTCCTCCCGTTTCCATGGCAACGGCAGCAGCACCAGCGAGGATCAAGGTCAGGCACACACACTGAGGAGAGGAGTCATTTTCTGTGCTTCACGAGAGCTTCAGCTGCAGCAGTGGCTGCTCTGCATCCCTGCCTGCTCCCCTGTCTCAAATGCACAGCCCAGGAAAGAGAGCCAGGACTGCCCGGGCGGCCCAGTGCAGCTCTGTGCCTCTTACTGAGTGCCTGAAGAGAGCACCTCAGAGTTTAAAAGTGCTTTTGATGCTAAGAGAGCACCTTTTCTTTATTGCAATGACCTGTATTTTCCATTTATTCTATTTTATTTGCCGATTGCTTTATTGGGAAAATACATAAAGCCCACTTAGCTAGGGGCTGTGTCAGACTGGGCAGTGATTTACAGGCTGCCCAGAGCTCTGCACGAGGCACATGCTTGAATAACATTTGTATTCTGCAATGCCACAACTGTAATATTTGTTCTTATTATTCTGCATAAAGCTGACACAGAGTTCCAGCATTATAAATTGGAGCCAAGGGTGCAAATGAAGCAGCTCAAGCAAACTCTTGAGGTTATTGCTGTTCACAGGGAATTGTCCCATTTGTGATGAACGAGCAGCAGTTAATTGTTGCTCTGGAACTAGGCACCAAGCTGTGACTCACAGCCCCGTCCTCCCACCAGCACTTTCATGGCTTCAAATCTGATATTAAAAGACAGAAAACTAAATCCAGTTAGGACGTTTAAAAAACAAATTAATGTGCACTTCAAAGCTATAGATTTTTAAAACCTGAAAAGTTTCTGTTGCTGTAATTCTAGAAGTGAAGGAGACAAGCTGTCCTCCAGAGAACTCTGGCAGCAGGAGGGACAGTGCAGTGACAGCACCACGTGCTGCTCTCAGATGTCTCAGCTCCATTTTGCTGACAACGCCCTTACCCTGACTCCTCTGTACCCGGCACCTGGTGTGCCACCAAGGACCCACCAGGAGTGATCCAACCTCAGCCACGGGGCCAGCAGAGCGTTCTGTACTCGCTGAAGGCTGTGTGAGCCCTGGTTTGCCTTAAGGAGATGAGATGGAGGTGGGAACCCCCAGGTCTGCAGAGGACAGGTCCCAGCTGCAGCCAGTGCCCGTGGAGTCTCCAGTGCCCTGCTGGAGGCAGGGAATTGATCCAGCCACGGGTCAGGAAGCACAGCACAAGCTTCTAGACAAGATGATCAACAGCTGGAGGGTGGCTTGGAAGGGCCCCTTCACCTCCAGCACTGATTCTGTTCTGTTCACAGCAAGGTTTCATCACAGGGATTTAATAACCAGGTTTAAATAAACCTCATTCTCTCCTGACATCCACATATGAAAGCAAACATGAATAAGCACCTCCAATAAAAATTGGTTCATCTGTATACTCAGAAAAACCAGCACCTGTTAAAGATGACGTTTTCCCTGCATATTTTGTGCCTGTTTTGTCTTGCTGCCCTTCCTAACACAGAGAGAAACAGGCACAAGCATCAGAGCATGGTTCCTTTGGAGCCAGTATCAAGAAATCCTGCCTAAGGAGCAGTGACAGACACAAAACTCTTCCCACAAAGGACAGTTCTGGCTCTGAAAAACACAGTCCAGGAAAAATCAAGCTGTGGAAGGGCTCCCAGTGTCCCCCAGCTCAGACAGGGCTGGTTGTTGCTCCTGGCAGCAGAATTGGCCCTGGCAGGCAGGGTCCCACACCTGTGAGAGCTGCTCAGAGGCACACACGCACACCCACTGCTTTGCAACTCCCCTCCCACTGCAGGAAGCTTGAAGATATTGGATCTCTTTCATCAGTTTAAGCCCATTTGTCCCTGTTTGTCCCCTTTTTGCAGGGCAGCCTCCCCTCTGCAGCTATGCTTTACATCCTTCTAATCTTTTAATACTCCTCCCAAAATGTGCCTGAAATGCTTCTGAACAATGACAGCGTGGCCTGGAGCCTTTCTGCAGCCTGTGACTCTCAGCATCTGCCGTGAAGAAAGCACTCCCATTACTGTCATTATGGTCTCTGAAAGATTAGCACTTCCTCATTAATACCCTCATTGGCAACACTCAAACCCATGTTATTTTTAGTCTAAAACCCTGAGTCTAATAAGGAGACACCCAAACTGCATTTGTATTTGTTATATTCAATGAGCCAAAAATTTAATTAGGTTGAAGACATTATCATTGGCAGTAGCACTTCAGCTCACTAGTTGTTACTGCTTAATACTTTCATTTTAATTATTTCCTTTGTTGCCAGTCAACTCTTCTCCTTCCAACAGTGTCTAGGAGGGGCATCCCTCATGCTGTTTGAAGCCACGTTCAATGAGCACGATTCCTTACACACAGTGAGAAACTGGGAAGAAAAGGAGCTGCTGAAAGCAGATTTGGCCTGTCACACTGCTGTGTCTAATGGATGGCTCTCCTTCAGCACTTGGAAAAAGCTCTTTTCTTTTTCATTAGAGCACACAAAAGCAGGTGCTCCCTGCCTCTGAGGGCTGCCTGCAAACATCTGCCACCCAGAAAGGCACAGAAAGGATTTTCTGTTGCTGTGGATTTTGAATCCCTGTAGACTTTCAGGAGAGTTTGCAGACTGTAACTTGTTCCTCACCTTCCTTGTGGAAGGAAATGAAAAATAAAAAAACCAGAAACATTCTCCGATGGCATCCCAAAGAGGTGGAATTTAGTTATGGAGGAGATTGTGGGATGGCTCTGGCAGGAGAGCTCTCGTGAGAGCTTCATGCAATGCTGCCATTGACAAGAACATTCTGTGGAAATGAACGGCTGGGAGTGATCCTTGGACACCAAGTGGCACCAAACAGGAATGGAATCACAAGAACAAAGTGCAGCAAATGCACATTTGGAGCTCTCAGAATACCAGCTGATGATAAAGCAGCGAAGGTATCAGCACTGACTCCCAGATTTGTATCCCAGGCAGGAGGTGGCAGGGCTGGAGGGCTGGGGAGTGCTCATAAACAGAGTAAAACACCGAGGCAGAGCCCTGGGCTCATAAACAGAGTAAAACACCGAGGCAGAGCCGTGGCACGGAGTGGATCAGGGATTAAATGCATGAGCGATCTGCACAGCAGCCCGTGCTGCAGGGGTGTAATCGATGCCTTTGTAAAGTGCTTTGGAATGGCCAATTACTGACTGTGAGAGCCAGGTGTCTGCAGCACCTGAGCTGCTCAGGACAGCCCTCCTGACTGGGGGAAACACTTCTGTACAGCTCTCAGACAACAAAGGGAGGACCAGGTCTGCATCAAAGCTACAGGCTCTGTTTCAGTTTGCTGTGCAGGGCTTTGGGATCTATTAAAAATGCAGATGGAACTAGCACAGCAGCTGACATGACTTACTCCCTGTGCTGAGATTTTCCTGGAGCCCTCTTTTGCTCCCATTCACTACAGATGCTGCCATTTTTTCCAATTTTCAGTCATTAATTTAACTAAAGAGAAAACATATTTTTCCAATGGAGAACTGTTTTACTATTTCACTGAGTTTGAGGGATGAAGAAAATAATAAATTGAGAGAAAGAATAGGGTAAAAAGCAAAGAAATATTTCTGATTTTGCTGTAATTGCTTTCTCCATGGATGATTACGATAGCTATCACTTTTGGTTCACTGAGTAAAGCGTACAGTTTATAAAAAAGACAGAGATTTTTCCAACTCATTGGACCATTTCAGAGTAAGCAGTGAGAATGTATTTAATAAGAGTTGGACTTGGCAGTTTATTCAAGAGAAGTTAATGAAAGTGTCTCCTCTGGACAGCAGCATGCCCAAGTGAGCTGGCTGGGAAATCACAGGGGGCCGGCTAAACGTGGTGTGTGTGCTCTAAACTACAACCACTCCTGCAGTGGAGACAAGCTGGGCATCCCCTGCTCTGTGCAGTTAATGTCTGCCAGTGCCAAACACATCTCTGGCAGCTCTTTGAGTTACACTTTAACCCCTGCAGCCAGGGAGCTCAGTCCAGTTATTACCTGTGCCAAACGGATCAGGCAAGAGCTGTCCCCGTGGGGAAGGAAATGCGCCCTTGTCCAACACTGTCCCACTGGGGATCCCCCTCACTGTAACACAAGAGTCACCTGCCATGCAGAAAGCAATGAGACCTCGAAAGGGGCGGGCAGTAAGCAAAACCAAAAACTTATTTAGGCCCTTATACGTCAATGAATGAGCTGAGTGAAGTCTTTAGAAGCAGCAGAAAAAGAGTTCCAATGGTTCCTAACTCAGAAATGTAATCATGTGCCTTTTCAAGCACATGAGCAATTCCATTAAAATAATCTGCTTTAATTGCATTAAGCTTAGAGAGGCTACTGCTTAAACTCAAACATATGATTAGTTATGTCCCTAAAAAAAGAATGGATAATTCAAACTAATGCTGTATGTATGCATTTAAATATTTCAAGGTATTAGATTCAGCATTCTATAAACTAAAACAAATCAGCTTTTTGGCAGAAAATCTGTTCCCTGGATGCAAGACATTCTCATTAAGCCACAACTGGATTATTGCTCAAAATTATTTTGCTGAGAATCAATAGCTAATCCTCTGATAAAAGGTCCAAGAATAATAATGACAACTAAAGGAAAAGTTCATATTCCACATGTGTTCAATATGCTTCAAAAACAACACAAAAACATGATCTAAAGTAAATTCAAGTAATAAAAGGAGATTATAATAATTCTTTGCTCAGCTCTTTCCAGTAAACTGGTCCTGCAGAATTAAAGTTTCAGACACTAAAAAAGTAGCTATTTTCACACACATAGGAAAATTACTATAGTGACCAAATACTTACTATTCAGACTGTCACAGGAGTCTATCATGCTTTAATTAGTGTCTCTGACCATAAAGTGTTTAATTGTATTCATTTTGCCTTAAATTACTTGGTATTTTGCAGTTTATGTATCATTAAAGCTTAGTCTTTTATGTTGCATCCTAAATTCCTTTCAGGGGCACTGTTTTTATTTACTTTAAACAAACAAAGGAGCACAGCAGTGGCAGTGAGAGCAGAGCAGGATGTTCAGCAGGATGGGCTCTGATGTCTCCTCTGTGACAAGCAGCATCTGAACCTGAAGAGACCAACAAGCCAGGAGCTGCACTTTGTTCTGGGGGAAATGGGAACGGGGAAGATGAATAATAAATTCATTTTTGGACACTAAAAGGAATTTTGTTCGCAACTTTCTTTTCTGTTTTGGCTTTTAAACCTGAGGTTTGCCAGCTGCTGCCTTCCAAGCAGAGCACTGGCTCACCCTGGTGCACATTCTGCAGTCACGTTTGAGTCAGCATTTGAGGGGACCTGCTGCCACATGGAAAATCAGGAACAATTACTCTAAATAATTACATCAGTTTATTGCTGCTTGTTGCCAAGAGAAACAAGCCTTGTTGGTAATATCCACTTGCATTGCCAAGTAACTTAATTTTTCAGAAAGTAAACATGCTCCAGCAGCAGCATTTCTCCAGCAATAAACTCCCTTTCTAGCTGGTCCCATCACGCCCAAAATGTGTCTCTGTTGTCAGGATTTCCTGAGGTGATCTCTGCTCAGGCGAGGGCTGAGCCACCACGCCTGGATTGAGACGTGCAGAGATGGTGCCTGAGCACAGCCTGGGCTTCCCTCTGCCACTGGGGAGAAATCAGAGCTTTTAGGGCACGTGAGAGGAACATTCAGCAGAGGCCAGCAGCTGCAGCAGGAGCCAGCAGCAAGGACCAGGAGCCCAGGCCGTGGTGTCAGCTTGACTGGGCCCAGGCGTTCAGGGGACACAGAGCCAGGGCAGCTCCTCTGCCAGCAGCAGTGGAGTTTAGTCCTTGTCAGTGGCATTAAAGTTTTCCTTTGGCAGCAGAGCCTGGCCAGAGGCGAGCCTGAGGAGGGGCCTGTGCTGTGGCACCTGCAGGCTGGGATTTCTGCTTGGGTTTGGGCTTGAACTCGGGAACGTCCACAAGTGTGAGGCCACTCAGCCAGGTGCTCCCAGACTGAGGTGTGTGCTGGCCTGAGCCACCAGGGACAGAGGTGGCACTGGCACCTCCTGGAGCTCCAGCCACAGCCCCTTCGGTCAGTGCTGCCAGGCCCCCAGCTCATGGTCACTGCAGGGGTGACCCTGCTGGGAAGCTGTCTGTCCTGCTGTCCAACCTGCTGTCTGTCCTGCTGTCCCAGCTGGGAAGCTGTCTGTCCTGCTGTCCAACCTGCTGTCTGTCCTGCTGTCCAACCTGCTGTCTGTCCTGCTGTCCCAGCTGGGAAGCTGTCTGTCCTGCTGTCCAACCTGCTGTCTGTCCTGCTGTCTGTCCTGCTGTCCCTGCTGTCTGTCCTGCTGTCCCAGCTGGGAAGTTGTCTGTCCTGCTGTCTGTCCTGCTGTCCCAGCTGGGAAGCTGTCTGTCCTGCTGTCCAACCTGCTGTCTGTCCTGCTGTCCCTGCTGTCTGTCCTGCTGTCTGTCCTGCTGTCCCGGCTGTCTGTCCTGCTGTCTGTCCAACCTGCTGTCCCTGCTGTCCCTGCTGGGAAGCTGTCTGTCCTGCTGTCCAACCTGCTGTCTGTCCTGCTGTCCCAGCTGGGAAGCTGTCTGTCCTGCTGTCCCTGCTGTCTGTCCTGCTGTCCCAGCTGGGAAGCTGTCTGTCCTGCTGTCTGTCCTGCTGTCCCGGCTGTCTGTCCTGCTGTCTGTCCAACCTGCTGTCCCTGCTGTCCCTGCTGTCCCAGCAGCTCACTGCCAGATCAGAGCCCTGCTCTGCTGGGTTCTCTTGTTTCTTGGAAAATACACACAAGGATTTCATACTAGCATGTAAACTCTGTGCTATAAAGGCTTTATAATTATCTTTTTTTCCAACAGACCAGTTATTTTCCCCATGACATCCTCTGAACATAAAACTCTACTTCATCATGCCTCGCTGCTGTGTTAAATCAGGATCTGATTTGAACATGTATTTATGCACTTCTCTTTTCAAACTTTCTTTGAGGACCCGCTTCTTTAATGATATGTACAGAAGAACTATTCTCTAAGTTCTATTTACCTTCTATTGTATTTTGTTGACTTAATTTATTTCTGTGAGGAAAGCTGTTCTGTAAGAGCATATTTCCACTTAGTAACTTAATGGTTCAAGTTTTCAGATGCATCAACCCTCTGGTAATAATTTTTCTCCACTTTTCTCCCTGTAACTTTTGTTAGGTCAAATCCTGAACCTGTAATGTGGAAATGACTCGGCACAAAGAGCATCTCTCAGCCAGGGAACCAGGAGGAGTCTCATTTGCAGAACAGAGTTACCCCATTCCAAATCTACAGCTGATAATGTTTGGGCTAAGAACATATGTTCCTCATTAATGCTCCTCGACCAATCATTCATAAATCAATTTACTTATGTGCACACACACAGTTTAAAAAAATAATGTGTGTTAGTGTGCAGGGTACAGTGTGTATTGAATCCACTTCTTGAAATACAGTAAAATATCCAAATACATGGAGCAACCTCTGGAGCTCTCCTGTCCTTATGGAGATGCGTCTTTGTCTTCATATTTCTAACAGTGCATAGAAATGGGCATTGACCATATACAATTATTTGCTTCCTAAGTTTCTATATTTCCTTCATATTTCTGAAGGTCACAGGAGCTCAGCCAAACCTGAAACAGTCATTTTAATTCCCAGGCTTCTCATTTCACTACAGTGTAATTATCTTATTGATTTTTGTGTAGACTTATTTACTGTTTTTCTTTTCCTGTTGGATAAGTGTGCAATAAGTAAACTAACTTCAATTAGGTAACTGTCACCAACATTTAAAACCTAATGACAATATCAAAATTACAGAAGTAATCCAAGCATAAAAATTGTTTTTTATGATACCATTTCAGAACAGTGGCACCAAATCCTTATCATACAATAACCTGTGCCTCAGAAACATTAAACACAAACCATCATCACATTTTCCTTCTATCTAAGTTCCATATTCTTTTCTTTATATACAGTGTCATTTCTTTATTTGGACTAAAGCTTCTTTAGGAGACACAAAATAGAATATTCAACACCTTAATTTAGCCCTGATATAATAAATTATCTTCTTAGCTACACACGTGGTATCTCTATATATATTTCAGAGACCAGAATTTGTCCTTGTACATTCAGAGGAATCTCTGTGTGTGCCTTACATTTCCCCTCCAGACTCGCTAGTGCTGTTTCAAAGATGACTCACTCCCAGAGGCCACCACCCCAAGAGGCTCCAGGCACTGTGATATAAAGATCTGCTTGAATTTAGGCACACATTTGAATCCAGTGTAAGCCTGTGTGCTTTGTAATGTCAAGAGAATCTTAAAGATAAGCATATGCCTAAATATTATACTGAACTGGGGCTAGAAACAAGGTCTGTGCTCAGAAGAAGCAGAAGAATTGCAATAACCTAGTAGAGATTGATGATGCTCTGGGAAATTCAGCTTTTGACCATAGCAGGAAGAGGAAAGTCTCCATTTACAAAAGGGAAAATAATGAAACAGCAAATGCTGGAACCTGCAATAGGCAGGGGAACACTTCAGCTCCTCTGAGCCACAGGTTTCACCCGTGCAGCAAGCAGCTTTAATAAACACAGGTTAACTGGCTGCATTCAAGGGCAGCACACCAGCGCCAGTGCTGGCTCTCTGAGGAGGGGTGGTGTCAGTGCTCTGGGAGCAGCCCATGGTGTAACACTGCTTCTGGGAGATTGGTGCTATAATTTCAATGAGAAAAACTTACTTGAAGGCATTAGCATCTCCATGGACCTTGTAGTTGTCTGCGCTGATCCTGGAGATGACTCTTGTGACAGCAATGAGGATGCCAATGTTGACCTGGAGGAGGAGGAACAGCCTTGGTCAGGAGTCCCAGGGGAGGCTGCCCTGGGAGGGTGTGGTACCAGCCCAGCAGCAAACAGGAGCCTCCTGTGCTGGTGTCAGCGATTCCCGCCCCCACAGCCTTTCCCCTTCCCTCAGCAGCGCCCCTGCCTGATCAGGACACCTGGATGGGTGCATTGCCCACAGCCAAGGTGCTCAGGATCCCCACACACAAATCAGTACCTGGAGTGTAAACCAATACCCCGATTGTAGATCAATACCCTGAGTGTAGATCAGTACCTGGAGTGTAGATCAGTACCCGGAGTGTAAACCAATACCCTGAGTGCAGATCAATACCCTGAGTGTAGATCAGTACCCTGAGTGTAAACCAATACCCTGAGTGTAGATCAGTACCCGGAGTGTAGATCAGTACCCGGAGTGTAAACCAACACCCTGAGTGTAAACCAATACCCTGATTGTAAATCAATACCCTGAGTGTAGATCAATACCCTGAGTGTAAACCAATACCCTGAGTGTAGATCAGTACCCGGAGTGTAGATCAGTACCCGGAGTGTAAACCAACACCCTGAGTGTAAACCAATACCCTGATTGTAAATCAATACCCTGAGTGTAGATCAATACCCTGAGTGTAAACCAATACCCTGAGTGTAAATCAATACTCAGACTGTCAATCAATACCCTGACTGTCAATCAGTACCCTGAGTGTAAACCAATACCCTGATTGTAAACCAATACCCTGATTGTAGATCAATACCCTGACTGTAAATCAGTACCCTGATTGTAAATCAATACCCTGATTGTCAATCAATACTCTGTCAATCAATACCCTGACTGTAAATCAGTGCCCTGACTGTAAATCAGTACCCTGACTGAAAATCAATATATACCCTGATTGTAAATCAATAAATACCCTGACTGTAGATCAATATCCTGACTGTAGATCAGTCAATCTTGGGTACCAGACCATTTTAAAGGAGCAATGAGAAAAATATGGTAAATCTGAGCTCTGCTCTTCAAAGGCTCTGCTCTTTTTGATGTCAGGTCCAGCAGAAATATCAATAAAATGAAAAGAATTCCCAAGAGAAAAGCAGGAAATCTTGAAAAGACTAACACTGAAAATGGTCAACAAAGGAAAGTTTGTGCTGGAGTCACAGGTGAAGGAAGAAGGAAATCTTTATCTCTTAAAGGAAATGTGGCAAAGACTGTGTTGCTGTGCAAAGACCTTGGGTTTAAAGAAATAAAAAGGTAGGCAATGTGAAGGTGAAAGACATTTTTCCCCCTTCCTGTCCAAAGTTGCACATGAGCTACAAAGCATCAAGAACAAGGGTAGATCAAAAACTATCCTGAACTACAGAACAAAAAGAAAGAGAACACTTCAAAAGAAGTGCTGTTCCTCAGTTAAAACTCAATAATCATCCTCTACTTTGACATAAATAGTCTAACTCTGAGGACGAGAGGGTGAATTAAACATGTTTTAATTTGATTATAATGATTTTCTTGGGTTTTTTTCCAAATCTTCTGACCCCTTTTTTATTTTAGATTTCTAAGGGCCGATCATCACGTGCTGTAGAATCAGAGCATATCTGCAATAGTTCATTTTTGCCATGGCTCTTGAGTTTATCCAGGGGCCATCCTGTGGAACTGCCAGCTCCTCAAGTGTGCCTGCTGCTCAATCAGCTTTAAGAGATAAGAGGTGAAATTCAATGCTCTTGGGACCATTTTCCCTATTGCCACCGAATCATATTTTGTAAATAACCTGTGTAAATCCTTTGAGGTGGTAATGAGCACATTTGAGAAAGCCATTTCTGTGGTGTACTCAGCATTGCCAACTCTCACTCGAACTGCAGCACCAGGAAAATACAAAAAACAGGGACAGAACAGAGAGGCCCTGGCCCTGCAGCCCAGCCTCTGCTCCAGGCACACAGAACTCCCTGAGTTCTGCCCCATCCAGGGAAACACACCAAGGCAGCAGGTGGCTGATGACAAACAAACCTTCTGCCACAAGTTTTGATGTCTTCTGTCAAAAATTCAGGTACTTTGTCAAGTCGGGATTTTCCCCCCTTGACTGAAGACACGTCCCAGGCCTCTTGGGCTGAGCTCAGTTTGGTTTGCAAATGAACTGCAAGGGCTTTTGGTGCAGCTGCTTTAAGGGGATGATGCAGAGGCTTGTGTGCTGTGGTTTGGGGTGTGGGGGACAGTGATCTCAAATCCCTAAGATGTATGGAGAAGCCAAAAGACCTACACATAGAAGGAGCTATTTCCTTCATCGTAGCCCTTGACTCAAACCCCAAGGAAAGAGCGTATTTGGTAAAGGAATCTGTGTAGGGCTGGGAGGTTCTGTGAATTACTGCCTAGACAAGAGTGTGTGAGTGTTCCTCCCCAGTCACAGCCCCTCCACATCCTTCTGCTTTGGGCTCCGTGAGGTCTGGGCTGCCCGTGAGGCTGGGCAGGATAAATGTGGATGGACTGTGTCTGCCTGGTCCCTGGAGAGTGAAAGGAGCAATCCCCTGTTTTCCTCACAGCATAATCCTCTTTCTTGGCAGAGACACTGCTGATTGAACTAGTCAAAAACTGCTTTTTGAGAAGTATTTTCAGACTTAAATGCTAGTTTATGCAGCTGGTGGCTAATTTGTTATTTAAAGAACACAGGCACACATGCACACACACCAGATAGTGTTTAGCCCTGCTATTTCCCTATAGGCACCAACACATTTTTCAGCTGGAATTTCCAATGCCCAGAGAGGTAATTTGTCAGCTCTCTTGCTGCTATTTTGGGCAGAGCTGGGTTTAGACAATCTAACAAATTGCTCTACGTGGATCAACCTTGTGAGCTCACTCTTTGTCTTTCTGAAAGTATTTGCATCCCTACAAGAACATCATTTGAGCTGCACAAATGTTAGATATCCTAAGTCAGAGCCAGTTAACCTCTTGCTTTCCCTGCCAAGCAGCTGCACATGCAGATTGCAAGAGGCTGTGCTGGCTCAGGTGATGAGCATCTCACTGCCTGGTGTGTTTGGGTGACCACCACCCTCGGGCAGCAGCCTGGGAAGGTTTGGTGTCACTGACAGCATCCACTCCCTCCTTTGGTGCTGAGCAACGGCCAGAAAGCAATGCTAATGTGAGGAGGGGACACTTGAATATTAGATTATTTTAATTGCTCTCCAATCATCTGTATCTACACACCTTGGAATGCAAACTGAGGTGCTGACCTGGCACAGGTTCTCTGCAAACACTCCTGACCCCTGGAACGAGCACAGCTACAACTCCCTGCAATTGAACACGTGAGCACCATTCACCACCTGCCGTGGAGTGTTTGTGTGCCCAAACACTGCAGCTGTGACCCTGCACCCCTGGGAAGGGGCAGCTCATCAGAGCTGGACCCAGAAACTCACCTGGGCAGCCTTACCTGAACCCAAACCCACCTCACAGCCCTATCCAGCCAACATGCCCTGCCTGAGCCCTGCAAACTCACCTGGGCAGCCTTACCTGAGCCCAAACTCACCTGGGCAGCCTTACCTGAACCCAAACCCACCTCACAGCCCTATCCAGCCAACATGCCCTGCCTGAGCCCTGCAAACTCACCTGGGCAGCCTTGCCTGAACCCAAACTCACCTGGGCAGCCTTACCTGAGCCCAAACTCACCTGGGCAGCCTTGCCTGAACCCAAACCCCCCTCACAGCCCTGCCCAGCCCAGCTGCCCTGCCCGAGCCCTGCAAGCTGTGCTTGTACCTACCAGAATGACAAACATGGCTGGTGCCACAAAAGCCCAGATTGCTCCGTCCTCCAGGGAGAGCCAGCAGCTGCAGGGAGATCAGAGATGTTCCAGAGGAAACACACAGGCATTTAATCAGTAATGTTATCAATTAAAAAAAACCCAACTTATAAAACAACCAAAAGAGAGTGCAAGAAGGGGATGAATTTTGAAAGCAAGGGAATGGTAGCCCATGAGGACAAGGCTCCTTCTCCCTGACACGGGGGGCCCAAGGTGGGATCTCACTTGGGTTTGTCACGCAGTCAGTGCCACCCCTCTGCCCCAGCCCACCCTCACAGCACTGCAAAGCTGCCAGGAGAGGAAATGTTTTATTTGCAATTTGCTGCTCTGGTGTCCTCGGCCACAGGCTGTTTCAGGGCTGGAGCACTCTGAAATGTCTCACTGCAGTGAATTTCTCTCATTGCAGCCAGAGGCAAATTGCAGCCCTCCCCTGGCTGGTGGTGGGGAAGGGGCTGGCAAACACAGTCAGGCCCCTCCTACAGCTCTGAAGAGATGAACCACTTTGCCACCTGTAAAATTATTTTAGGATTAAATCCTATGGTGCTCTTTTGGATAATTTTGCTCTTCTTTTCCTAAATTAGAAAGGAAATTAATTTTCAACGTTTTGGACATTATCCATTCCAGATTTCAGGTGTGTAACTGCGGTTTTCTTTGGAAGGCTGAATATCTTTAATCAATGATTACTCTCATCTTGGTGCAAGCTTCTCCCCCTGCGCAGGGAGCTCACTGAGGAGCTCTTCAGTGAAAAGCAGGAGAAGATCTCAGGAGCTTTTTGTGCATCATCTCTGTGAAAACCAGACATGAGGCTTTGTGTTTAACAACATCTCTACACAAGTCATCCTCTTGCAGCCTCTCTCTGCTGCTCCTCGGGGGGATCCTGCAGCACCACAGCCCAGTTAACACATTTACAGGTTTCCTCCCCACCAGGCTTTCACCCCCATGGCACCTGCAGCGAGGGGATTTTCATACTCACTTGCCACTTTCTCCATAGCTGTCCAGGGACGAGGTGGCAGAAATGACACAGATCACCAGTGGGCAGCCTGCAGCAGGGCAGGGAAAGGCAGATCCAGAGGCATTATTAGCAATGAAAGTACATCTTCCAGTGAGCCCTGCAGGTTCTGCTAAATTTTGTATGAACCGCTCGGAGCCACTTTCAAATTCAGTCTAACTTGAGATCCCCCTGCAGCTGTTTAATCCAACATTAATTAACTGATGTCAGACAAAATGACTTTTTAATACAGTACTAGTTTAACTGTTAAACTGGATCAGTGCTAATGTCCCTGGGAACCACAGGCCTGTTTAAGCCTGGCTTTGCTTTATGGACTTGCTGCTCTTGCTCTCCAAGCAGTGCTACACGTGAAGCAGAATCAGCCTTATTTAAACCACTTTAACCACTGCCAGGTCCTGTTGTGCCACTTCATTCCAGGCCAGGAACTGGAGAGGAGGCAAGGGGTCTATTGCCAGCAGTTCTGAATGCAGTGAAACCCATCCCTTCAAATATTAAATGATTGCTTGCTAATTCCTGTATGATTTAATAAAATGTGAAGGTTTGAGCTTTGATCATCTTACAGAATTTAATAAACAGGTCCCAGACAGAGTATTAGATAGCTTAAAGTATCAATTTTCTTTTTAATTCTTTAGGTTTTCTGCATGAGGGTTTTACAAAATCCTCTGACAGGCAATTTCTGCTTAATTTTACCACTATCATCCTCACAAATTGTGTAAAGTTTTCCAGTACTGTCAGAAGTATAATTTTTGGAAGAAGTATTTTCATTCTTTAATAACTGCAGCTAGAAGGACACTTATGAATATTTATATATTTATATATTTATATGAAGCTATGTTTATAAATATGGGGTATCCTCAGTAGTTAAGAAGCATTGTATTTTGAAAGCTTCTGTGTCTTCTATACAAGAAAAAACCCCAAAGAATACAAAAAACCAGGCTGTAGAAACTCAGTGGTATATAATTCAAACCAATTTTAGGACATTCATTCTAAAAGGCTAAGTATGCCATTTATTGAGAAAGAGGAAGCATTAGACACAACAGAAAGTGTATTTCCTTCCAATGATGAAAAGATCTATTTGCTTGATGGGGATGAGTATATTCTCCCAATTTATATTGGGAAGTTCATTTTCTATGATTTTCTTCTGATGTGTTACATCAGATCTGGGCAACAAAAACCAGGAAATTATGGAATTGATGTCATTTGACAGCTCAGAACAAAGTCTTCACTCTGTGGCAGTTTCTGCAGGAGAGGAAAGTGGCTGAAGTGGGAGAACATCCAGCACCACAGACTCTGTCACCTGCAAATGGCAGGCCTAGAAATCTTTGCTACAGCAAAGCACCAACCCATGAGGTCTCCTGACACTTCTGTGCCTGTTTTTCACACATGACTCTGCAGGCTGCAGATGGAATAAGCACTGGTGTGAGTTAGAACCACAGAAAGAGCACAGCAGTGAGGTGAGGCCTCCCTCCCTCCCTCGGTGCTGCCACTGATGGGACAATCAAGGTCTGGCTGCAGAGGTTGTGGCATTCCCTGCACTGGAGCTGGCTCAAGGACTGCACCTTTTGAAGTGATTGCAGTCAGAATTATGCCTTTTCTCATCCAACAGACCTGCTCTCAGTAAGGCAAACTGTGATCATAAGATGACAATTTCAAATATGCTTCTGAATATAATCTTGTCCTATAGTGAGGAGACTTAAAGTAAGCAGCTACTAAATGCTTACCCCATCCAATTCCATAATAATATAAGTGCTTGCTTTCTTCTGACCCAAATACTTTGATCACCATGCTGTAAAGATGAAATCCTTCCACCAGCATCCATGCAAACGCACTCAGGAAGAAAAAATGAAGGAGAATGGCCAAGATCTTGCACGGCAGCTAAATTAGGAGTAAAGATGAATACATTAGTTCTTTGTGATACAGTCACATCAGTTTTCTATTTTTTTTAACTTCTATAGACATTTACAGGCTAAATGCTAAATCACTGGAGTAAAACTGTCTTAGAAAGCAATAGACAATTTCATTTTTCTACTGCATTTTCAGATAGCTTCAGAGTAACAAATCCTTTTACCTTTAAAAAAATAATAAAAAACCCCTAACAACATTGTCAAATGTGGTGTGGAAATCCAAATGTGTTATTTATTTATAACAGTAGGAGCAACACTCCCAATAAAGTCTACAAAATATTTAGAGAATCAAAACTGAGTGTCTGCATCTGGTTGTGAGCCTGCAGTAAATACAGGAGCCAGAGAAGCGGGGTACAAGTGTTGTCCTGTTCCCTGCTCCCCGCTTCTCCTTCAGGTGCTCCTCTCAGACATCTTCAATTTTTCTCTAAGCCTCTGCTTGATCAGCCTTAAAAACAGGAGAATGGAATCCTTTCTTCTTCCCAGCCTCAGGGGCTCCCCACTGGCCTTTCCTCACTCACTCCCTTCCCCTTCCTCACTCTCTGCTTTTCCCTTCCCCTTCCTCACTCTCTGCTTTTCCCTTTCCTTTCCTCACTCTCTGCTTTTCCCTTCGCCTTCCTCACTCTCTGCTTTTCCCTTCCCCTTCCTCACTCTCTGCTTTTCCCTTTCCTTTCCTCACTCTCTGCTTTTCCCTTTCCTTTCCTCACTCTCTGCTTTTCCCTTCCCCTTCCTCACTCTCTGCTTTTCCCTTTCCTTTCCTCACTCTCTGCTTTTCCCTTCCCCTTCCTCACTCTCTGCTTTTCCCTTCCCCTTCCTCACTCTCTGCTTTTCCCTTCCCCTCTGCTTTTCCCTTCCCCTTCCTCACTCTCTGCTTTTCCCTTCCCCTTCCTCACTCTCTGCTTTTCCCTTCCCCTTCCTCACTCTCTGCTTTTCCCTTCCCCTTCCTCACTCTCTGCTTTTCCCTTCCCCTTCCTCACTCTCTGCTTTTCCCTTCCCCTTCCTCACTCCCTCTCTCGAGGAGGTCTCAGCAGGGTGGCTGTGCCCATCACTGAGGGACAGAGCAGACGTGACTGCAGGATGTCCCCATGATGATGTCCCCATGATGATGTCCCCAGGGTGATGTCCCCACGGTGATGTCCCCATGATGATGTCCCCAGGGTGATGTCCCCAGGGTGATGTCCCCACGGTGATGTCCCCACGGTGATGCCCCATGGGAGGACCTGGTTTGCTCTGCCCCAGCTCAGCTCCCCAGCCCTGCCCTGTGTGTGGCAGGCTGCTGGGATGGACACTGTGCCCTGCCCTGTGCCCTGCCCTGTGCCATCCCCCTGTGCCCTGTCCTGTGCCCTGCCCTGTGCCATCCCTCTGTGCCATCCCTCTGTGCCCCCTGCCCTGTGCCATCCCCCTGTGCCCTGCCCTGTGCCATCCCCCTGTGCCCTGCAGCTGTGCCATCCCCCTGTGCCCCCTGCCCTGTGCCCTGCAGCTGTGCCATCCCCCTGTGCCCTGCAGCTGTGCCATCCCCCTGTGCCATCCCCCTGTGCCCTGCAGCTGTGCCATCCCCCTGTGCCATCCCCCTGTGCCCTGCAGCTGTGCCATCCCCCTGTGCCATCTCCCTGTGCCATCCCCCTGTGCCATCCCCCTGTGGCCCCTGCAGCATCCCCAGTGGCTGCTTGTCCCCAGCCCAGGGCAGGGAAGGCTTTTGCCTCCCTCAGCCCCAGGAGGGCTCCAGGCTGTGCTGGGGGAGCTCCACCAGTAGGAACCAGTTTGCTGCCTCAGCTGTTAATGGTTCGTTCCCTCTGCGGTGTGAGCCCTGCTGGGCTGGGCTGCCATTTTATTCTTTATGCTGATGATTTGGGATTTTGTACTCCAGTGAAAATTAAAATGTTGGGGCTTGGTAGAGCAATGAAAATGGAGGCTTTCCTGCCCAGGCTCACTTGGCCCAGTGCAAGGACATTCTAATGCAAATCCAATGGGACTACCTGTGTTCAAAAGCAATAAGTTTGGGGTTAATTTGTGTAAGTGAGGTCTGTATGTGGTTTAGTATTTCACAAAGTTCAGTGACATATTATTAAACCAGATTAGCTTATTGACAAAAGCTGTAAGAGCCTTTCCAGTTAATTTTATCATAAGGCTATAAAATCCACTTTAATGCCTTTTGATTTCTACCAGAAGATTGGTCCACAAAAATCTAAATGCAACATAAAGCTGACGTACAGGCTAGTTCTGTCAAATGGATATTTTCCAGCTTTAGAGTAGCCAAACAATATGAATCACAAAGCAGCAGAAAAATGGCACACAGGGAAGTAGCAGGAGGCTGGTCTGCATAGAATTTTGTATAATACCTAGCTGCAGATTTTTACATAAAATCCATACCAAACTTGCTGCTCATTCCGGTTGGGGTTTCTGCCCTAATTATTGCTCAGCAGTTACTCTTACATGGCAAAATTGCCTTCTGTAAAAGCACTGAGAAGCTGAGTCTTCACACACTAAACCCAAGCAGGTCTCCCATGCTGCACCATGTGAAACACCCACTTTTGGCAGAATACCTGTAAAAAGGCAGGTATTTTCCTGCTACTCTTAGGGTTGACAGCTGGAGGGTCTGTGGAAATAGAGAAAGCAGCCCAGCCAGCAGCAAGGTCTGTCCTGCTATTTCTGATGAGAAGGTAAAGCAGGCTTTCAGAAGGGCCAGACAATCTTTGTCATTTATTCCTGAGGACAGTCTTAAAACAGATCGGTAATTTTACAGCTATATCACAAACAAAAGCAGCTTGTTTCACCTCTCCTTTTGGATGTTTCCAGCAATTCCAGGCAGGAGCATTGAGTGAGAAAGAGACAAATACCCAGAACTGCAGATAGTAGAGACATTAGGTTTTCCTGGTTGTGCTGGAAAAAGCCCAGTGCTGGCTAACACCTTATACTTCAATTTTCATTTTCCTGTGTCTCAGTAATATAAAGACACAAAAAGACATCCTGATTTTGGGAAGAATTGCCTTCCATGATCAGTTGACTATTGATGATAGGTGTCAATGACCAGCTTTTTATAAATAAATGAATAAATTAGGTGTACTTGAAAGATTAAAGTCCTGTTTGTGACGATGGAGCTTTATGGTTAAAAATCATTATTATTCTACAAAAGAAAAAAAAAATCCACTGTTATTCTACAAAAGAAAAATTGCTGCAGAATGAATTGTAAATCATTAAATAACGCATCTGAAAATAGCAGGGAATGCTGTGTGCCATATCTGCAATCAAAACTGCAACGTCCCCAGAGGCAGAGATGGGAAAGGATGGGCAGGCTCAGGGCAAGGGGCGATGCCAGCCTCGGGCAGGGGGACACAGAGGGTCCTGCAGGGCACCCAGAACAGCTCAGCCCCACTCAGCAGCCCTGCAGAGGTTACAGACTGACCCTGCTAGTGCAAACACTGCCTCCCTCTCTGGAAACCGCTGCTCAGCAGCTCAATTACAGCTGCAATTAAAGGTATTTAGGCTGCTCTCAAAGCTAGTCAGGAGTGGGTAACGACAGGAGACCAATAAAAGGATGAATCACAACCCCCCGGATTCCAAGAGGACAAAGCATAAAAATAAAAGCCCAGCAGACAGTATTTACATCAGGTCTGTCAACTTTCAGATCTTTACAGAGTTATCCCAAACAATTACAGCTCTTATAGAGGAGGCAGGGCTAAAAAATCCACAGATTCTGTGAAGCATTTTATTTCCCAAAGCCTGGGGTGTAAAACAGCTCTCGCTTCCTGGTGCTGCCATCCCAACTTCACCAAAGCAGGTTTGGGACAGGTTTAGGGGGAAATCTGCACCTACTAAACTGCAGCCTGAGTCTGCGTGAGAGCTTCCCAAGCTGGACTAAGCAAGCAGGACCTGAGTGTGCCCAAGGCAGGTTATGAACGTGGGTGGCTCCGGGGCTGGTCCCTGGAGAATGCGGCTCCCCCAGCGCACAGCTGGTCACAGCTGGAGCTGCACACCAGAACAGGCTGAGGCCCTGCTGGCCTTGCTCAGCTCTAAAGAGGCTGTCACACACCGTCTGAAGCGACTCAGCCGAATTGTCTGACAATTTGGGATGGGTGAAAAAGAAAGCCCTGTGAGAATACCTGAGCCTGTCATGCTGGGTGAACCTTCCATTGCCCTCGAGCCCATGTCCTTTCAATGGGGTTTTAGCTCTCTACCTAAAGAGGATTATTTTCATGCCCGGTTTCTACTGTCTTCAGTTTCATCTTTTGCTGCTCTCCAACGTCTCCATTTCATTTTCCTTCTAAACCATCCCCTCTCATTTTCTCCCTTGCACATTGCATGACTCATTCAGGACCCACCCGAATGTTAAACAGCAAAAGAATATGAACTTAGTTTTCCAAAGTGCTTTTAGGTCCTCAGGTAATGACTGCCTGTGCAAACCAGGCATTACAGTTATTTATAAGCATAGCAGAAATTCAAGGGATCCCATTTGAGCTGAATATAAATTTAGGTAGTTGTTGCATTGGCAAAATGAACAATGTGCAAACCTCATATTTACTTCTATTGAGAAAAAATAACACCACCACCACCCCCCAGTAATAGAAACCACTGGCTGCTTCTGAATAATGTGGAGCAGCAGCTGGTCACAAGGTTAGCTGAGTTTTTACCAGCACAAACACAGAGCACCCTGGAAGCTTATTGTAAAATCAGGTTTTGCTTCTGTTTTTCAGGTGGAACTTTCCATCTCATGTTACTTTAAATTGCATTTTTAAAATTAACAGTGGAAAGAAATTGGTTGTACTGGTCTGTGATGCAGTTAGCTTGGCCTGTTTGTCTTGCTCTCACTGGGCTGCTTTGGATGCCAGTTTAATGGCTTAGCCCTGGTGCCCAGCCTGAGCATTTCCCCTGCAGCAGGATGGCGGTTTTGGCTAAGGCGCGTTGTTAAAGCCAGACCTCCCCTGCAGAACCTTCCCTGGCTGTGCCCGCGGCCCCAGCAGAGCCTGGAGCTGCCCCGAGGACCCCAGAGACTCACGGTTGCGGGGCTGAGCTGGAAGCTGGCCAGCAGCAGGGCCTGGGCCAGCAGCACGGCGCTCGACAGGTTGGCGTGGATGTGGTAGCGCTGGTTGCGGATGGTGCTGACGGACCTGCGGGGCACAGAAACACCTCAGCACGGCCCCAGGGCCTCCCACGCTGCAGCAGGCACCCAGCTGGCTCCGGCTGCGGCTGGGCTGACCCTGGGGCCTCGGGAGCTCTGCTGCCAGCAGCCTGGGCAGCGCCTGAGCAGAGCACCCCTCTATGCTGGCACAGCACAGCGCCCTGCACGTGGCAAAGGGACGGCCAGCGGCAGAGCACCAGCAAGGGCTTGGTCCTGGAGGGTGCTGCGCTGACAAGGAGCTCACGCCCCACAGAAAGCAAACCTGTGCCCACTCTGCGCCAGAGCTCCTGGGTTTATTTTGTTGGTATTTGCCTTTCTGGGAAAGGAGGGAATGGGGAAAGACATTGGTTCCAATTCTGATTTATACAAATATAACTTCTGAGAACGATAGCTCCATACACAGATGGGCAGTGCCTGTCTTGACAGGAACCTGACTGTGGTTTCAACATCATTTGAACGTATCTCCCTTGGCTTTTCAAAAACCAGCTGGAAACCTGACAAGAACAGGCTTTCCTGGAAGTCTGCTGACCTCGTGTTTCTGTTCTCATCCCAAAATAAGAAACAGAAAACAAAAACATTGATCTGAACATCCCAGGCTTGCCTTAAATTCTGTTCTCTTTGAAAAACAAACAGTGCTGGTGATAACAGGTTCCTATTCCAATGCACCCTCCTGCTGCACCGCTCCATGGAGCGGGAATGAAGAGGGAGGGGACAAGAAGTACTGAGATCCCAAAACGTAGCTCAAGGATGCTCTGCCTGGTGCCAGTGGCTCTGTGCTGAGGAGCTCCACAGGCTGGGCAGTGTCACCCACCAGGGGAGCAGGGCTCACTGCCCCCCTGGGAAGGGGCTGCCCTGGCCAGGACATGGAGAAGCAAAGAACTTGCCAGATTCTTCTCCACTTATGTCACAGTCATCTAACACCACATTGCAAAATTCCACTTCAGCTGCTTAATGAGACCCTGCTCTCCAGTGAAAAGATAATCAAATTATTTTCAATTGGCAGTTTGAAGGATGCTGTATGTAGGTGGGGTGCTTAACCCTGTGACAGTCAGCTGGCTCCAAGCTCTCTTCCAAGTCTTGTTTGCCTCCAGCTCCTTGAGGAGTTTTCAGCCCTGCTGCAGCAACACCTCAACACCTCCTCCTTTTGCTTCTTTTTCCTTTCGAAACACCCTAACATCCAATTTTGCCCTCAGACTAAAATGGAGCAGATCATTCCCCTTAGCCTAAACATGCCAACAGCACAATGGCAGACAGGCAGATGTTGGACTTATTTAGAGTGGATTTTGCCACACATTATGCTCTTAATCCAAGTATGACCAACAAAAATCTCAAAACTTGGAAATAATACGGGGTCTGGAAAAAACAAGCATTGCAGTCAGTTTAGTGAGATTCAGCTAGTCCTTTTCCCTAGAAACTGGCCTCTAAACAGCATGTCCAAAATACAAGAAAACAAGAATCAAACTCTAAAGTGAGAAGAATATGGTTTAGTGAGTGAAAGGAGACAAGAACCCCAGTCCTTGCTGTACTCCCAAAGTGCTGCACAGCCTTGGACAAGTTACTTCACCCTTAGTCAGGTTTTCTGTTTCTTATTTAGACACAAACCTTTATGAAAGCTTTTTTCCAGAAATGTTTGTATGAAGCCCAGCTGGGCCTCAAACTCATTTGTCACTAGGGGAACATAAATAGGAATAAAGGTCCTGAGTGCCCTGGGGCAGAAACCTTCCCAGCAGAGAGAGCCCTCACAGGGCTGCCCTGCTTTGGGCAGGAGGTGCAGAGGTTTCTAACCACGAGCCATGGAGTGAATTCCACACTGCTTACAGTGTCCTTCACCCCACTAAAGCACCACAGAAAAGCAGCCTGATGGAGAACAGCGAGACACTCGAACATCAACGTGGGCTGCATGAGGTAATTGTGTACGAGCTGTGTGAAAATAAAGTCAGGCAGCCAGTGCTGACTGAGACTTCCTTACTGGGCACTCCTTTCTGAACACCCTGCCTCACAGACAGGACAGTGGAAAAGCAGGAGGTGCTGGCAGTGTACTCTGAGCAACCCAGAGATGTGCGGGGCAGAGAGGGTGGGCCTGCAGTCCCTGCCCTCCTTGTACTGGAGTCCCGACCAAGGCCTCCTACAAGGCTCTTTGCAAGGTTCCTGAACTATAGCAAAGCATGGACAGTTAAAAAAAAAATTAAAATCTCTCACGAGATTAAAATGGCTTGCTATATAAAGACCATCCCATTTGAGGAAATGAAAGTAATTTAGAAATAACCAACCAAGTGTTACAAATACATGTGCTGAATCTAATTAAGGAAGGTTGTAGAATTAATAGCCTTTGTTTTATGCTGAGCAGCTGAAGGGATCCTGCTCGCCTTGCCGCGTGCTGGCTGCTCAGCAGGTATGAAGCAAAAATTACTCACGACAGCACGGCGAACGTGACCAGGGTGATCGTCAGGCAGAAGATGGACAGAGCACAGCCGATGTAAGTGATGGAGGAGAGGGCCACCTGGTGTTCTCTGGTCAGCTGCAGCAAGGAGAGAGAACAGGGCTGTGAGCTGGAGTCACACACAGAGAGAGACCAGAGCTGAGAGTTGGTGTCACACAGAGACCAGAGCTGTGAGCTGGAGTCACACACAGAGACCAGAGCTGTGAGCTGGAGTCACACACAGAGACCAGAACAGAGCTGTGAGCTGGAGTCACACACAGAGACCAGAACAGAGCTGTGAGCTGGAGTCACACAGAGAGAGACCAGAGCAGAGCTGTGAGCTGGAGTCACACAGAGAGAGACCAGAGCTGTGAGCTGGTGTCACACACAGAAACCAGAGCAGAACTGTGAGCTGGTGTCACACAGAGAGACGAGAGCAGAGCTGTGAGCTGGAGTCACACAGAGACACCAGAACAGAGCTGTGAGCTGGAGTCACACAGAGAGAGACCAGAGCTGTGAGCTGGAGTCACACAGAGAGAGACGAGAGCTGTGAGCTGGTGTCACACTGAGCACACACAGAGAGACCAGAACAGAGCTGAGAGTTGGTGTCACACAGAGAGACCAGAGCAGAGCTGTGAGCTGGAGTCACACACAGAGACCAGAACAGAGCTGAGAGTTGGTGTCACACAGAGAGACCAGAGCAGAGCTGTGAGCTGGAGTCACACACAGAGACCAGAGCAGAGCTGTGAGCTGGTGCCACACTGAGCACACACAGAGAGACCAGAACAGAGCTGTGAGCTGGTGCCACACTGAGCACTGCCAGCCCTGCCCTGCTGTCACAGCCTGGGTCCTCAGCAGCAGCGGTTCCTGCTGTGGCTGCAGGGCTCGGGCAGCCTGGGCAGCTCAGCCCAGGAGCTCACAGGGCCCAGCAATGCTCCCAGGGATGCCCCCAGTGATACTGCAGCAATGCTCCCAGGGATGCAGCAGCAATGCTCTCAGTGATGCTCCCAGTCATTCTCATCCCTGTGCAAGCACCACCGTGCAGGGAGACCCAGCAAACCAGAGAACCCACCCACCAGAGCCATCCACAGCCATGAAATGACCGATCCATCACTGGTTCTGTGCAAGGGATGGAGCCAGCAGTGCCTGCTGAGGGAGCTGGGCTGACACTCCAGCATGGAAACCCCAGCACGGACCCAGTGCGAGCAGCAGCAGGAGGGCAAAGCTCTGCTCCCAGCCTCTGCTTCTGCCTGTTGGCATCTCTTGTGGAGGTAATGCAATTTTTAGGAACCTTTAAACTGTAACCCCATGGTGCTCTCCCCCAGGATCTGTGCTAAACCTGGACAGAGTCAATGCAAGAAGGACAGGGTGGTTTGGCCACTCCAATTAATCAGCATGTGTTTTAACTTTCCATGCAAGTTCTCATAAAAGAATGACAAAAGAGCCACACCCAGCAAAGGGAGCCAGGCAGTATTAATATGTAATAAGTAGAACAGAGCAAGGCAGGAAAAAGCTTTCTCATCCTAGAAGAATTTTCAAACATTTTTCCTGACTTGATTTTGGACAGAACTTGACATTTTCATAAACTGAATGAAAAAAAATTACTCAATCAAAAAGCTTTAATTATGATGCCTGAAATACTGTGTTATTGTTTCAATCTCAATTTACTATTGACTAAATTCCAAGCTGAAAAGAAATCATTGATTATAACAAAATACTAAAAGGAATGGTATCTTTCCAAAACTTTTTTACAGCACATTTATTTAATAAAAACTAGTCCTTTCCTTGGGATTTTCTATTATTTTCCACACACACAATAAAACTTCCCACCCAAATGAAGTATTCCATCAGAGATTATCAAACCGAAGCAGCTCTACCAATAAACTCCCCATTAAAATTCCTTTTACAGGAGTGAAATAACGTGCCATGTGGTCATGGGAAAACATAAATACAGACAAAAAGATGTGTTGTGAGTGTGGGTTTTTAGTGTAAGTACCTGCCAAGCTCACGTGTGCTGAGTTTCCAGCAGAAGAGCTCAGCAATCTGAGAGCCTGTAAGGGATGCACTGAAAGACAACTGTTGCTATGGTGTTACTGTTCCTAGGAAATATGATGCAGCTCTTGAGTATTTTTTCTTTGCCAGCCAAAGACACATTTCTTTCCCCTGACTGGACAGCATCAATTACAGAAACAAAAGAGTTCTGTGTACTGGAACAGCTTTAAAGCTCCAGATAATTCCTACAAAAGAGATGCTGTCATCCCTCATCCCCCAAAGAAGGCATGTGCAGGCATTCCCCACAGAATGTTCCTGAAATAGGAACGATCTGTGTGGTAAATGGAGCAGTTTAGAAGTGATTTCCTCATCAGGTACATTCATGTCCAAAACGCATGGACCTTATTTCCTGGTGCCTCCACCCTGTTCCCTGGCTGCAGGTGGCTCACAATTCTGCAGAAGGAGGAGGGGAGCTGAGGAGGCTTTTCAGATGTAAAGGCACTCTGAAATCAGTATTTCTCAGCAGTCCTTAAGCCAGAAGATGTTCCCTGGAGAGCTTCCCTGCTCAGAGAGAGCTCAGATTTACAGTGCTCTGTGCTGGTGCTGCACTGGCAGAGATCTCAAGGGTGCTGTGCCCTTACTGTCACTGACAAATGCAGAAGGTCCAAGGAGCAAGCCAGGGGAAATGGGCAAAAATCACAGAAAGGCCTGGGTTGGGAGGGACCTCAGAGCCCCCCCAGTGCCCCCCCTGCCATGGCAGGGACCCCTCCCACTGTCCCAGGTGCTCCAGCCCCAGTGTCCAGCCTGGCCTGGGGCACTGCCAGGGATGCAGGGCCTGCCCACCCTCCCAGCCAGGAATTCCTTCCCAAAGTCTGCTCTAAACCTTCCCTTTGAAGCCACTCCCCCTTTCCTGTCACTGCCTGCTCCTGTGAACAGTTCCTCTCCATCTTGCAGGACCTTCAGGTGCTGGAAGGCCACAGTTAGGTCAGCCTGGAGCCTTCTCCTCCCCAGGCTGAACAATCCCAGTTCTTTCCATGTGGGAAAGGTGAGCCATCCCCCCCAGATCAAACTGTTTGGTTTTTCCCATAGTAATCCAAAAGAAGATAATGATCACCCAGATATTTTTTTCTGCCCAATTTCTTTGATGTTGTGTTTCTAAGAAAGTCTGTCTCTGGGTTTTAGTTCAGTCTTTCTCCAGAAACCCCTGCAGGGCAAGACAAAATGTGAATCCTCTATGACTTAGAAATGAAAAAGGGAAAAAAAAATCTCTTCTACAACAAAATGTACAAGATTCACTGAAACCTGAAATAACCTGCACAGGTCCCTGCATCTGTGAGCTGGAAATTGCTCTTGCTCTGGTGAGCACAACCAAAATCTGATGAGGCCGTAAGAGTGCTGCTCCCGAGCCAACCCTCAGCCCAGTCTGGTGGGAGCCTTCTGCAAAGCAGCAGCTCTGCAGTGCAGCTTCCCCTTGCCCCTGTGAGGGACAGAGCTGGGCTCAGCCTGGAGCCAGCTCCAGCTGCAAGGAAGGGCCCAGAGGAGCTGCAGGGGCTGCTCTCAGAGGCAGAGCAGCTCCTGCCCACGCAGGTGTGAACTGCAGGGAAAGAACGGGGAAAAACACACGAAAGAGCTCAAAGCCAGGCTTGGGGTGATCTCCAGGGTGTGCAGCCTCACTGCAGGGCTGTGGTGAAGGAGGGAAAAGAATTTGTATTTAAGGACACCAGAGCCCCACAAACCTCCCACCCCAGCTGCCACAGCACATCTGGATGTGGTGTGTTCCCACCTGAGGGCATAAAAGGAGCAATTTGTCAGAAGAACCTGGGTTGTCAAAGCATTGGGCCCCATTAATTAAGAAACTATTTCAATTAATTCCAGTGCTCTGATAAGGGCTGTTTTTACCTAACCCCAGCTTGTCTTTTTGAAAGTTTACAGACTTCCTGCATGATGTGGAATGTAAAACAGTAATTTGGGATGGGTTTGTAGTCAGCACAAAAACTCTAATCAAGCTGCAATGCTATTATTAAGGAAAATAGCATTAAAAAGTACCAAATAAAACACTGAGCAAGCTGTGAAGTCATCCCATGAGCCTGATTCTCACACGTGTCCCAACCTACATTAAATTATTCTTTTCTTCTAAAAGGTTTAGCTTCCTTGCATTGATATGGTCATTCTTTCACCCTGAAAAGCCAGGAAACGAGCTCGTGCAGTCAGGAGTGTCAGCAATACCAGCACTAAGAGACAGATGTTTCTGAGTTTCTGCTTTGACAAGGTAAACCCAAAAGTTCCTCCCACCCTTTCAGCCTAGGCTGTAGCAGCCCTTGCCCTGGGAGCTGCTGGAGGCCTGGCCAAAGCAGGGGATGGAGCAGATCCACCCTCCTGTGGCACAGCCCACTGCCCTCGCCCTGGGCTCCCTCCTAAGAGGAGTCACTACATTGCTTAACACTTCTGTTTTGGAAACTCACAGGCAAGCAAAAACTGCCTCACAAGCAAGCCTGAGAAAAGCTCCTGGAAAGACACCAGCTCAGACTGCAAGTACAAATCTTTCATTTATAATATTGTTCACAGAAAAAAAAAATAAAAAAAATAGAAAGCGCTATCTAACCCCTCTGTTTATAAATAACTGCAAGGAAGATGAAAATATATTATAATAATGAGATGGTACTTTTTGTAGCTGGAGGAGCTGGGAAAGGTCATTCAGGCTGAAAGCCTTATTCAGTAGGCTCCACAGGAAAAATCGTTTGTGTCTAGAGGGGAAAAGCTCCTTATTCCTGTGAAGTGACTGAGTGAGCACACACAGGAGCACAGCATGCCCTGGCCAGCCCAGGGCACCTGCCTGGTGCTCCCTTTCTCCAGGGCACATTTGCCCTCCTGCCCCTGTCCCTTTCCAGGTTACTCACCCCTCTCAGGGCACTGACTGCACTCTTCTGCTTGGCAAAGGGTGAACTTGGCCAAAGGAAAACACTTCCAACCTAAAATTTTCCCCTCACATACTGCAAATCATCTCTCTATTTCTGCCTTCAGAGGTCACGCATCAGACAAAGGCTGAGCTCAAACACTCCAACTAGGGCTTGTCACAGCTGATCCTGACAGCTGTACCAAGTGACAGCTTCACTATTTAGACACCAAAAGCAGTAATTTCACTGTCCACACTACTTTAGAAATCTCCTTTCCGAAAAACAATTCGTCCTCCAGAAAAAGGCATGTTCTTGAACCAAGAAAGGTTCCACAGCCTCCAAGGTGAGTCCTGCAAGCTGAGGAGGAGATCACAGCCCTGGTTTGTATTTCAGCCTCACTCCCTGGCACAGCCCAGGATACGTCTGCATGTGCCCATGAGTGGACACACTGCATTAGAGCAGGTGTTTGTTCACTGCTGGAAATGCCACGACAGCTGCACTCTGCCCTAAGTGCAGACAGAAGGTGAGTGAGATTTCCATCTCCCTTTTGGTCAGCTTTGCATCCCACAGGAAATCCCTGCAGTGCAGATGGATTTGCCTGTTCATTATCTGACAGATCTGCAGGGGCTGCCCAGCACTGAAATCCCCCCAAACCCTCTGCAAACCTGAGCATCCTCCCTGAGCGCTTCCTGGGGAGCAGTTACAGCCAAATCCACTGAAGTTGTACCTTTAAAATGTAATCTGAATCCAATTAAGAAAAGGATGAATAATTAACTTTGGCAGCCTGAGTGTCTCAGAGACATTAAAACGCTGGCCTTGGCTGATGAAGCTAATGGTTTTAATTGCCTCCAGAAAGGCTGCTGAAATTCAGTCTCAGTCCAGAGAGGCCTTTATTTATATGTTAAATAATAATAACAACAATACAAATCTCTGTTTTCCTTCAGCTTGCCAAGCACTTTGTTAGGTACAAAACATTCCATTTTTTAAAATGAACATCTGTGGTGAGTTCAGGAGGCTCACTCTGCTCCTGAGAGCACAGGGTGGATTTTGGTGGGGCCATGCTGAGTGGCACTGTACAATCACCACCCACAGAAAAGCCTAATTTGGTGCACAAACTTCTTTTCTCAAGCCACAATGCATCAGATACTGCAAATTTAAAGAAAAAATGGCCTCTGAGAGTCACAATGCAATCATCTTTATCAGCCATTTCCAGCAGAATTGTTTTTGAATTCCCCTTCTCTATTAACTCCACAGCTCCCAGAAATTTCCAACAAAGTGCTGCAGAGGGGGATTTTCAGGATTAAAGGCACATTTCCCTCCAGCCAGCCCAGCCTGGCGTTGCTTATTTAAAACTTTTCACTGTGACACAAAAAATACAGAATTTTCCAAATATCTCTGCCAAGATATTAATTGGTATTTTTAAATGCCCACATCATCTTTCAAAGTAGTTCTGGGCACTGTGTCATCAAACAGTAGGGGTTCTGCTCATTACAAATCTCAAAGTTCTTAATTCAAATGAAGCTTGAAGGAAGCATGGCAGGGAGGAAGGACTCAAGTTGTGAGGTGATATCAGATTATGAGAAAGTCTGGGGACTAGAAAAGCTGATATTTCCAAGTTCTTCTAAAATCTGTGAGTGCAGAGCAGGGTGGGGTTTTTTTCTGCCTTCCTTTCAAGTCTAAGCCTGCAGGAAATGTTTAGTGCTGTAATCACAGCAGATTATCCCAGACTCAAGGAGCTGCTCTGTGCATCCACCAGGGCTGGTCCAGCTGCCCTCTGCCCCAGCAGGAGCAGCTCCTCCTGGTCCCCATCCACCAGGGCTGGTCCCTGCTCTCTGCTCCTGCTCTGTGCATCCACCAGGGCTGGTCCCCTGCTCTCTGCTCCTGCTCTGCCCATCCACCAGGGCTGGTCCAGCTGCTCTCTGCCCTCCTCCTGTCCCATCCAGCAGCCAGACCCGAGTGCCCTGGAGAGCCCCACAGGGGGATCAGCCCCACAGAGGGGGGGATCAGCCCCACAGAGGGGGGGGATCAGCCCCACGGGGCAGTCTCCTGCCAGGCTGGGTCTGAGACCCCTCAGGGCAGCTGAGGACAGTCGAACACCAGCTCCCAGGACAATTCCATTCAATGAGCGTGTCCAGCTGCGTTTCCCCAGGCTGGGCTTTGGCTCCAAAGGGCCCGTTTGGATCAGGGCTGGCACTGGGTGGGGCTGTGCCCTGGGTGCCCCTGAGCCCCCAGCCCAGCCCTGGGGACAGAGAGGCCCCTGCAGGAGGCACAGCAGGCTCGGGCACAGAGTGACCACACCTAAGGAGAACAGTGATGGATAAAGGCGCTCATAACATTTCGTACTGCATGGGGAAATCCTTCAGTCAGCAAGGAGAACTGGCTGCCAAGTGGTTCAGTGCTTTCATTTCCACCACAGAAAGGAAGTCTGTGTTCTTTTGGTGAGTACTCTGATTAAAATAGGTACTCTATCATGCTTCTCAAACAAAGCAGTTATTTTGACAGTTATAGCACTCTTAAACATTTGTGCTTTTCCAAAATAAAAAGTCATTTTTGCTCTCCCCCGCTGAGTGAAATGCAGTAAGTGCCAAACAATTCCTGAGGAATTTGAGGGTTTAGTATCCTGCAGCACTAGCCCAACTTTTCCCTTGTAATTCTGTGGGATTAGGGACAACCAGAAATTCTCTAATTTCCTCCCATGGAAATCAACAGAGCTGTCCTGGCAGAGGGGTGGAGCAGCAAAGGAAGGAACAAACTCAAAATCAAGAAAATCAAGTTCAAATCAAGGGTTCAAAATCAAGAGCAGCGCTCGATTTTCAGGAAGATGAGCTCGGGTGCCCTAAGGACAAAAGGAATCTGAAACCCAATCCCAGCGTGAGAGGAGCTCCTGCACAGGGACAACAACCCCTGCCGTGAAATGGAGGGGCAAGGGGAGAGACCAGAGAGAGCAAAGAAAGTTTACAAAGCAGCACTGGAATCAACACCCAGGCTGATTTATCTTTGTTCACCTGATGGCTGAGCCTGTCTGAACTGTCTGTGGGGATCTTTTCAGTCACGCGAAATGTCACTGGTAATGAACAAGGACCAAAAAATCGCAATGCCTACCCAATTTTTAAATATGCAGCACAAAGAAAAATTACCGGACTTAGGCATTATTCTTTTTATGTTCCCAGCAATGAAAAGCATGCTGAGAAAAGTAATTATACAAAAATTACAAAACAGCAGAAATCAGAGAGTGCCACATTATTTCCATTTCATTGTCCTATTTGAGTGTGGAACTGGCTGAAAATTTTAAGAAAACAGCTTATGGTTTCAGACTGCTATTTTATTGCACACAAACTGCAGTGTTTGATTAATAACTGCAATATTAGATTTAGGAAACAACGCTCCAAACTGATAAATTACCCATCTATGCCCCATATTTTTGAAGCATTTTGCCATACCAGGACTTTTTCAAAACAGCCTTTATGAACATGAATTGATGCACCTTTTTTTCAATCAGCCATGCATTATCAAAACTCAGCTATAACAGTGAAAGCTAAAATAAAAACACGTCTATTGCCACAAGAAAAGAAATTTGGGATGATTTTCTTTTTGCAAATAGAAGCTCACAGATGAATACCCAAACCTTTTCAGAATCCTGGGCTCTCTAAAAATGCTAAGGGTTGTTTCTACAGTTCCACCATCAAGATCAGACAGTTTTAAGTATTTTCCCTGTATAAACACTTGTCTGCTTACAAGCCCATTGGTGAGCTGCTTGAACTCTATTGATTGATAGTCTCTTCTGAATCGTGAACAGGCTACAAATGGCATAAAAACAAAGTCATTTCTAGCTTTAGAAATGCAGAAAACGTGTTCAAAACCCCAAACAATTTCTACCACAGATTGTATAACACTACTGCTTAGCTGGAAATGTCCATCCACATCTGAACTTTATAGGAGCCATTTTTATATTCTCACAGTTGGAAAAGACAGCAAGAGGAAAAGCAGGAAAAAAAGAACAATTTAGAGAATGGTTTAGGAGACATAAATATTTCAGCTGTGTCCTGCACTGGTGTTCTGGGGGAGGAGGACCCAAGGTTCAAACTCTATTTTTCTGTGGGAGAAAATGATTGCTCTTTAAAAGGATTTTTGAACCCTGGGTCCCCAGGTGTCCACCATCCTTTAGCTGAAGTGACATTTTCGTGGCAGATGGTACAAATAGCCTGGCATGCTTTGTAGCTGTTGGATCACTCCAGAAACAAATCTGCCAGATGGCTGGCATGTTCCTTGGCAGGAGCAGGGGGCCCCTGACTGAAGGGGGGAGTGAAGCTGCCCAAAATGCAGCGCCAGCATCTGAACATTCGGTGAAGCCCTTTTTGCTGCAGCTCTGGGCTGGGCTGGGTTCCTGCTGTCTAGGAAGGAGAGCTCCTGTCTGAGTGTGTGCCAGGGGCTGCTGCTCTGCCTCTCCTGACCCTGTCCCTGCCGCCAGGAGCCCCAGCACAGAGCTGGGACCCCAGGCCCGAGGGGATGTCCCATGTCCCATCCAGCAGGACACTGCTGCAAACCCCTCAGGCAGCTCCTGGCCCTGCCCCACAGGGAACAAACACATCCACGTAAATGGGCTCCTTCTCTCTCCCACCACAGGCGCACAGTGTTTGTGCTGGGTGGGGGAAAGCCTGGAACTCTGCTCTGTGCACCAAGGAAGGAGAAGGACAGGAGCTCCCAAGGGCAGCTGCAGCAGTGATCTATTTGCTACAGGGATTTCTTTCACCACCTCTGGTTCCCCATCAGAAGGAAAAGCTTGATCAGAGCAAACCCTTCACGTCTGCATAGCCCCTGTGAGCCAGTGTGTGCTGGGAGATGGCACTGAGCAATCCCCAGCTCCTGTGAGTGTCCCACACCAGTGTGTGCTGGGAAAGGGCACTGAGCAATCCCCAATGTCAGCCCCTGTGAGTGTCCCACACCAGTGTGTGCTGGGAGATGGCACTGAGCAATCCCCAGCTCCTGTGAGTGTCCCACACCAGTGTGTGCTGGGAAAGGGCACTGAGCAATCCCCAATGTCAGCCCCTGTGAGTGTCCCACACCAGTGTGTGCTGGGAAAGGGCACTGAGCAATCCCCAGCTCCTGTGAGTGTCCCACACCAGTGTGTGCTGGGAGATGGCACTGAGCAATCCTCAGCTCCTGTGAGTGTCCCACACCAGTGTGTGCTGGGAGATGGCACTGAGCAATCCCCAATGTCAGCCCCTGTGAGTGTCCCACACCAGTGTGTGCTGGGAGATGGCACTGAGCAATCCTCAGCCCCTGTGAGTGTGCCACACCAGTGTGTGCTGGGAAAGGGCACTGAGCAATCCCCAATGTCAGCCCCTGTGAGTGTCCCACACCAGTGTGTGTTGGGAGGTGGCACTGAGCAATCCTCAGCCCCTGTGAGTGTCCCACACCAGTGTGTGCTGGAAGGTGGCACTGAGCAATCCTCAGCTCCTGTGAGTGTCCCACACCAGTGTGTGCTGGGAAAGGGCACTGAGCAATCCTCAGCTCCTGTGAGTGTCCCACACCAGTGTGTGCTGGGAAAGGGCACTGAGCAATCCCCAATGTCAGCTCCTGTGAGTGTCCCACACCAGTGTGTGCTGGGAGATGGCACTGAGCAATCCTCAGCTCCTGTGAGTGTCCCACACCAGTGTGTGCTGGGAAAGGGCACTGAGCAATCCCCAATGTCAGCTCCTGTGAGTGTCCCACACCAGTGTGTGCTGGAAGGTGGCACTGAGCAATCCTCAGCTCCTGTGAGTGTCCCACACCAGTGTGTGCTGGGAAAGGGCACTGAGCAATCCTCAGCTCCTGTGAGTGCCCCACACCAGTGTGTGCTGGGAAAGGGCACTGAGCAATCCTCAGCTCCTGTGAGTGTCCCACACCAGTGTGTGCTGGGAAAGGGCACTGAGCAATCCCCAGCCCCTGTGAGTGTCCCACACCAGTGTGTGCTGGGAGGTGGCACTGAGCAATCCTCAGCCCCTGTGAGTGTGCCACACCAGTGTGTGCTGGGAAAGGGCACTGAGCAATCCTCAGCTCCTGTGAGTGTCCCACACCAGTGTGTGCTGGGAGGTGGCACTGAGCAATCCTCAGCCCCTGTGAGTGTGCCACACCAGTGTGTGCTGGGAGATGGCACTGAGCAATCCCCAGCCCCTGTGAGTGTCCCACACCAGTGTGTGCTGGGAAAGGGCACTGAGCAATCCCCAGCCCCTGTGAGTGTCCCACACCAGTGTGTGCTGGGAGGTGGCACTGAGCAATCCTCAGCCCCTGTGAGTGTGCCACACCAGTGTGTGCTGGGAAAGGGCACTGAGCAATCCTCAGCCCCTGTGAGTGTCCCACACCAGTGTGTGCTGGGAAAGGGCACTGAGCAATCCTCAGCTCATGTGAGTGTCCCACACCAGTGTGTGCTGGGAGATGGCACTGAGCAATCCCCAATGTCAGCTCCTGTGAGTGTCCCACACCAGTGTGTGCTGGGAAAGGGCACTGAGCAATCCTCAGCTCCTGTGAGTGTCCCACACCAGTGTGTGCTGGGAGGTGGCACTGAGCAATCCCCAGCTCCTGTGAGTGTCCCACACCAGTGTGTGCTGGAAGGTGGCACTGAGCAATCCTCAGTCTCACTGACCTGGCCAGAGCTGTCCAAGAGCTCCCTGCAATCTCCACCTTCTGATTGCCTGCTGACCTTAATTACACCCCTGACACTTCCTAAAGGCAGTCAAGGGTTGAACATGCTCCTTCAGGAACATTCTGCTCATCTGCAGTCCCATTTTACCTTCAATCAACTCATTTATTTGTTTAAACCAGTTGATGACCACTGATCTCCAGAATTCAAAATAAATGTTATCATTCTCAAGTGAGGACCAGCAAGATAAACGAATGTCAGCAAGCAGGAACGTGGGCCAGGCTGCTGCAGACACAACCCCAGAGTGATGGAACACAAACCACTCCAGCCTGCCCTGTGCTCCAGCCCCTCAGCAGGCACCAGGCAGTGCCAGGCTGGCAGCTGAGCACCACATGCCCGGGAGCTTTCCAAGATGGTCACTTCAATCCTGAGATAAACTTGTTACAGCTGCTAATGCCCACACCTCTGGAGGCTCTGAGCTGAGCTCATCAGCAGCATTGTGTGTGTCCTTCTTTCACAATCACCCTGGCTTCAGTGCCTTAGGGCTCCTGCTGAAACCAGGGTAAGATCTGGAGTGCTGTGCAGCTACATTTGCAATCTGAGCTCAGTTTTAACTAATTCACAGCCTTCAAAGCTCTCCCCACCCTGGTGCAGATCCCACAGACATCAGAGTGATGGTTCATTTTGCCACGTTTAAATTAATATCCCAGAATTTCAGATTTTCCTTTGCCACTAGTCTCTTTCAATTCCTTTCTCTGAATGTTGGAATAAAAATGATTTTTCGTCTCAGCAGATTTCAGCCTTTGGAGATTACCTCCAGCTGGCAGACAGTAGAACAGTGACTGAATTAACCTGACCTGTTCTGAGCAAAGATCAAGAAGGAAAATGGAGAACTCACAGCTTGTTCTCAAGAACTTTCTGGCATTTCTGTGCTCCCTAGAAATTACACCCACCTGACAGTCTGTGCCACAAATGTCTGACAGTTCCTCAGCACCCCTCATCTCAGCATTTCAAGCGTTCAAGAGACAGCAGCAGGAAGTGCAAGGTGCCCTTCAGTTTTGTTCCCACGAATGTCTCAGTGGAATAAAATGGAATCCATGTGGGACACTGTAATTCCTCCCCAAGGCAGGTGCCTAAATTAATAACACAGTTCTGCAGTGCTGAGGAACATAGGGCATGGATGGGCACAAGAAAGGCACAGGATGAGTTTGTGAAGGTGAGAGGGCAGCAGGAGCAGGGAGGGAGCTGGGGCAGGGCCACAGGGGCTGCCAGGGACTGGGTCCTGCTGCACTCTGCAGCTGGAAAAAGCCACATTTAACCAGTGAAGGAACAAATTTAACCAAATTCAACCAAAAGCCACATTTAACCAACGAAGGAACAAATTTAACCAAAAAGCCACATTTAACCAGTGAAGGAACAAATTTAACCAAATTCAACCAAAAGCCACATTTAACCAACGAAGGAACAAATTTAACCAACGAAGGAACAAAGAGAAGGACTTAAGCAAGAAGATTCTTGCTGGAATTCAGCACAACTCAGGGACACCTTGGCTTTCACTGAACCCCTGACCCTGATTCCAGAGCTGGGGCTCAGGGACACCTCAGCTTTGGCTGGACCCCTGAGGGTCCCGTGCACTCCAGCTGGGAACAGCAAACTCTAGAGAACTGCAAAGCCACGTTAATGGGAAGCTCATGGCCTTTTTTTGGTTTTGAGCAGAAGGAAAATCGAAGTGAGGAGGAGCTGAGGGACTCAGAGCTCTGATCAGCCTGAGCTGCTCCCAGGAGCTCCTGGATTTCCCCAAGGGCTCTCCCTGGGGATGCTCTCCCAGCTCTGAAGCTGCTGCACGTGCACTGCTGTGTGCTGCATCTCTTTATCCCTGTCAGTATCCCCCTTTTTAGAGCTTTAATTGTTTTCTGTGCACCTGCCTGCCTTTCTGCAAGGGCTGGCAGAGCTGTGCACCCCTGGTTTTGCTGCATGGAAGGCTCTGAAGGTGCCCCTGGAGGGGCCTCTGCTCCCCTGAGAGCTGCTTGTGTCTGTACCCTGGGGACAAAGGGAATGGCACTTTCCACAGGAGAAGGGAAGTGTAAAACACCCAGACAATTCCCATGAAAAGTTAATTCCCCTTTTTTTTTTTTGGTACCAAAATACAGCTTTTGATTAAAAAATCTACAGTTTTCAGGCAGTTCATTTCCAATTGCTTATTTCCATTTTTTATGAAAAGCAGACCCTTTTGGGTAATAATCTAATTTTTTCCAGAATCTGGGGAAAAATAAACATTCTGTCAAAAACAGTGTTCATACAAAAAAATGTGATCCATTTCAATTTGTTTGGCCACAGATGTATTATAGCTGTGTAAACAGAACTGTTCAAAGGTGGCAGTTGCACACTCCCACCCTCTTTTACTTGCTTCATATTATCTGTGCACCTCCTTTATGAGAGGAAGATTAAAATATACAAAAGTTCAAGATCAGATATAACATCACTGCAATAATGTCTTGGAGCATTTGTTCCAAGGGGTGATTTAAATGGGCCCTCTGAACCTTGGCTCATGAATTTCTGAACATGGTGAACAAACACAAGGATGTGCTCAAAACCCACAGCATTTCAACATTTGCTTAAGAGGGTTCCAAGGACACCTGGGAGAAGTTTCCAATTGTCATGTTGGCTCAGCAGGGTTTACTCAGCAAGTGTTTTGGGCATTTGTGGCTGCTGGCACAGCTCGAAAGGCAGAAATTCTGTCTTGCCTGACTCATCTTCATGCCAATCACACAATGAAGGTAACAGTTCTTTTCACTAGTTAGAAAAATCAGTACCAGAAGAAAATCCTAAATGGTCCATTTAAAGGAAATGTCTTGGACTAAGGTTTGGGATGAGATTTTCCTTTTATCATAAAGGGGAAAACAAAGCTGTGGAAAAACATTCTGGTGGATGGAAATGCATCAGACCAAAAACTCAAGGAGAGAGAAACTATTGAAAATGGAGCTATTACAGGACTGTGAGGCACTGGAAGGTCCATTCACATCCAGCCTTTCCCAGTTATGTGTTTCAGACCTCTTAAGGAAAACCCGATTCCAAAGAATTCTGTATGAAATATCTTTGATCTCTAATTACCAATATCACATGATACTAAAACTTATGGCAGCATCCCATTAATCATCACAATCCTAAATCTGTCCAGTTGAAAGCTGGGCCTTTCAGAACTATTCCCAGTGGAGAACCAACCAATCTTTCAGTGACATTTAATTGGTGCTGTCCTGTTTAATCCTGGCTAATTCCCTGAATGCTGCTCTTTAAACAGGGTTAATAATAGCACATTTCTCCCAAGACATTTCTGTCTCACAAGATGGGAGGTCTTGAGGCAAAGCTGCATTTTATTATCAGCCTGAAGAGTTCCTAGAAAAATTGTACTTGGAAACCAGACAGGGTCATTAGGTGCTTCACAAGCAATAAAGAGAATAATGGATAGATAAAAACTGGATGGCCTGAGGAAGCCAACCCCCCTTCAAGTGGACAGACTGACACAAAGGGCTGGGGTATGAATTAACTAATTAAACTCTCTGGACAACACAACAGAAACAAGAAATAAACCCAAGCTGGGTACAAACGCGCCCAGTTTCAGGCACTTAGGTGATGAGAGGATGTAACTGATGTATTTATGGTTCATTTCTAGCAGAGTCACTGCCCTGCCGAGTCTCACCTTCAGAGGCACCACTTGCATCAGGATGGCGAAGTTGGTGAGGTGGTTGCAGAGGCACACGGAGTAGTTGAGGTCCCCACTCTGCCTCACGCAGCCCTCGTTGGACCAGACGCCAGTTCCATTGCTGGGAACACAAAAACCAAACGTTACCCCTGCCAAAATGCACCTGCTGGAGGCTAATTTCACATGCCCCGTGCTGCACAGGAGATGGAAAGCTCTGGAATCATCTCAGGCTGGAGACCCCCCAACACTGGGAGTGCCCTCTCAGCTCCATCACAGAAACAGCAAAGGAAAATATTCACCAGGACAAAGCACAGATCAGGCCCCTCCATGAACATCTCTAGAGATCTGTTCCCAGTTTTATAATCCATGAATGATAACTGCATTTACGTTACATTTTGCATCTCATTTATGGCACTTCACCCAGACCCAGTTCTGAGAACTGTAGTACCAGACAAGTCAATGATCCTGCACAAGCCCCAACATCAGAGTGTGTTCTGTGCTGCCTGACCCTTGCCCGGTGTCACAGCAATTCAGGCTGAGAGCCCCAACTCCAGCTTCCCATCCCTGTCAGTTCTGTCCCTGCACCCAAGGGGCAGCTCCGGCCCCGCTGTGGGGATGGCTGGGCAGGGTGTGGGGGCTGCTCTCAGCATCCTCAGGCACTTTGCTCTTTGCTTTTGAGCAGCCATCCTCTTGAGTTTGCTTTGCCTGGGACAAGCCAGAATTGCCCGTGCCCTGCCAGCCTTGGGGTGGGGACCCAGAAGCCTCAGGCAGCACAGGCCACCCACCCCACCCTCGGACAGGAAATATTTATCTCTTCTGGTGCTTCTCTGGGTCCTGCCGATGGACTGAGGGACCTGTGCTCCCCTCAGCGCCTGCTTTAAAGAGAGGTATTACCTCATTCTCCTGCCCTTCAGGACCTCCTTGAGTTCTCAGAGAGACTCTGCTGTGGGGCAGAAACCAAATTAGCCACGGTGCACAGGGAATAAACCCATCCTGGCACAAGGAGGCTCATCTGGAAGAACAGATTTCACAGCTGGGTTTGTATCCTCACAAAGGCCCCAGCCCCAGCGGAGAGCATTGCCCCCGCCACATTCATGGGCTTCATAAAACCTGCTTCTAATTGATCCTAATTTGTGAGTAACCATAACAACGAGGAACTGCCAACAGCTGGGGCAGCTCAGCACAGGTGAACAAAACTTCAGGGGAACAATTATTGTGACCTTCCCAGGTGCATGGTGCTCAGGAGGGATCACAGCATCCCACACCATTGCTGCAGCAATTAGGCTTGCACTGTTACAGCTCAAAACCCGTTAAAGCCATGAAATTAAAAATTCACCATTCATATTCCTTCTCAATGAGTTCACTAAGAGCCATGCATTTCAAAAGGAAAGAAATAAATGTATTCAATGCAAAAAAAAGAAATAAAAAATAAAAAGCTACTGCTTTTCCATAGCCCTTATTTTCTGAGTGAAACTCTTATTTTCTGAGTGAAATTCGAGGTGATATTTATTTCCCCTTAATTCTAATTTGCATTCAAGATGGATCATTGCATGATGTTTATCCATTCCATGCATTGGCCAGAATTCCCAGCTCTGAAATACTGATTTCACAGGCTGCTGTGGCACAGAGCCAGTGAAAACAGAGGCTGTGCTGGAGCTTTGCCACCCTGGAACATCCGAGCAGGTGCCCAAGTGGACACACTCACAAAACGAGATAAGCAGGATTTGGATCAGGCTGCAACTCTGATCACAAAATGTTTCCAGTTCCCAATTACCACCCAACCCAGGGGCTGGGAATACCAGGTCTCCTATGGGTGGTAAGAAGAAACAATCAGATTGTGGCTTTTATAAGCCAGTGGTTCCACTTCTTTAACCATTTCCATGAATGAAAGGAAGCAAGAAGAATATAGATAATACACAGCATCACAAAGTGTAATTTAATAAAACCAAGTTAAAGAATTTGAATTATGCAACGTACCTATAATCCAGAAATGCACAGTAAAGATGAACTCTGTTGCTTTTGTTTAGTGCTTGGCTGTATTGTCTGGGCGTCTGCAAGAGAAAAACAGAAACCCTGAAGGAACATTTTAAAAGGGCTAAATTCCACTATTCAGCTATTTCACATTCTCATTGCTACCATAATTTCAGGAGACTGATCAGAGATTAACACACCAGAACTGGCAGCGAAATTGTTCAGTCCTCACATCTTCAACACAAGCTCCAAACATGCAAAGATGGTATTCAGTCTTAATTTTACACACTGGGATTAAACTTTTTCTGCTCTGAATGAGGAATCTGTGCCTCCTTTAAGCAAACAGCAAACCAGGATCACTGTTGTACATAAGCACAAACACTTGTGTTCATTTCTGCAGGACTGGGACATCACTCCTCAGCTATGCTTGGCTTCTTTGGGTTCTGTTCATCGTTTGTTCTCACTGCGCAATAAAAATGTCGCATTTTACGATTAATAACTCTGAAATATGTGCACTACAATGATCAACTCCCAGACATTTTCTTTCCACAACAGCAATTATTTTAAAACATACATTCAAACTGAAAGAGCCATGCTGTAATTCAGGATTTTATTTTAGCACACCTCAGCATTATAATGACATAATTTCTATCTTCCATAAACAGGTTTAGCAACTAACTCAATCTCCTGTATTCCAGAAGCTTTGAGATCCCATTCTCCACTCCGTTACATGAGCTTGATGACAAAATTATTCAAATTATATTGGAGTGAAGTAACAGTTTGTTACAGACAAAATATGCAAACTAGAGGATTTCCAGTGTTTGTTCAACCCTTTCTAATACATAAATCCCTAAAGTCCACATTATGTGGGCCCTGCCTTATGGCAATTTTTTAATTACAAGAGTCTTCAACATAAAACAATCACTGGTGAATTAACAGCTCTCGGATTATTGCGACACAGCTCTGCTGTCAAGACCAAAGATAATCAAGTTCTGCTCTCCTTGTTTTAAGGAATGAAGAAAAAACCCCTCCACCTCATCCTGCTGAAACTCAACCAAGTACAAGAAGTTCCCGATGCAATTCTCGTCCCTCCGGAGTGTCAGGCACAAGGTAGCACAGCTCCCTCCTGCCTGGAGATAACCAAGAATTCCTGCCTGGAGATAACCAAGAATTCCTGCCCAGCCAGGGCCTGCAGGGCTCCTCCTGAGCGCCAGGCACCTCCCAGCTGTGCTGCAGATGAGGACATTCCCCGCTCAGCCCACCCCTCTGCACAGCATAAAGGGAATTCTCTTATCTCCCTGAGCACATCCTTGGCCCAGGCCTGCAGCTCCTGGCCTCAGCTCTTCCCCAGCCCTTGTCCCAGGATGGGGCTGCAGGGCAGGTGCTTTGTGAGAGAGGACTGTCCCTCCAGCACTGTCACTGTCACATCAGGACTGTCACTGTCACAATCAGGACTGTCACTGTCACATCAGCATTGTCACTGTCCCCCCAGCACTGTCACTGTCACCCCAGCACTGTCACCCCAGCACTGTCACTGTCACCCCAGCAGTGTCACTGTCACCCCAGCACTGTCACTGTCACATCAGCATTGTCACTGTCACCCCAGCACTGTCACTGTCCCTCCAGCACTGTCACTGTCACATCAGGACTGTCACTGTCACAATCAGGACTGTCACTGTCACATCAGCATTGTCACTGTCCCCCCAGCACTGTCACTGTCCCTCCAGCACTGTCACTGTCACATCAGGACTGTCACTGTCACATCAGCATTGTCACTGTCACCCCAGCAGTGTCACTGTCACAATCAGGACTGTCACTGTCCCTCCAGCACTGTCCCCCCAGCACTGTCACTGTCACAATCAGGACTGTCACTGTCCCTCCAGCACTGTCACCCCAGCACTGTCACTGTCCCTCCAGCACTGTCACTGTCACAATCAGGACTGTCACTGTCCCCCCAGCACTGTCACTGTCCCCCCAGCACTGTCCCCCCAGCACTGTCACTGTCACAATCAGGACTGTCACTGTCCCTCCAGCACTGTCACTGTCACATCAGCATTGTCACTGTCCCCCCAGCACTGTCACTGTCACCCCAGCACTGTCCCTCCAGCACTGTCACTGTCACAATCAGCACTGTCACTGTCCCCCCAGCACTGTCACCCCAGCACTGTCACTGTCCCCCCAGCGCTGTCACAATCAGGACTGTCACTGTCCCCCCAGCACTGTCCCCCCAGCACTGTCACCCCAGCAGTGTCACTGTCCCCCCAGCACTGTCACTGTCCCCCCAGCACTGTCACTGAGCAGCAGCTGTGCTCAGTGATGTGACATCCACCATCTCCACCATCTCTCCTGAAGTGAGCAACCCAGAGATTACAAATTATTTCATTTCTGTGACAGCGGCTAAAAAACCATAGAAAGGGAGAGAGAGAAAGATCTGCTGTAATAACAGCAAAGATGGAGCAATAACTGCCATTTCTGATCTGTAAGATTTCTCTAGATAAATCTGGATTCTAATACTCTAAATGGAAGGAGCACCTCAGGGTCAGGTTGGAAGGAGACATGGTACTGCACTCGTGCATCTTTTACACAAATAAATCCCAGATGTATCTTTTACCCTCAATTACACTTCTCTGGCAAGGAACAAGTCCTTGTTTTTCTCCATCTTAACTCTAAACACAGATGTCACTCATTAGACAATGAACCACACCAAGCGAGGCTCTGACCTGTCCAGAGCTGTGTATGCACTCAGATGGAGAAAGAGTAAGTAAATAATAATAATGAAAAATAGATAAACAGATTAAAGAATGGCAAAGAAGGGTCTGTCCTAATTTGCCTTCTTATTTCTCCTAAAGAATCTGTCCGTGTTTTGTCACCCATTACATAATCTCCACAAGGCTTTCCAGAGCCATTTATGATAACTGCATAAAACTCTCACCTTCTGAGGCTTCCCTGAAGTTCTGCAGCAGAACTGTCATTAGGATAGAGAGCCCCCAACACGTAAGAAACTGGCTGCCGAGGAATAAACTCCCTCTGATCTTCAACAGCTCTACTTCAAAGTACTCTCTAATCTATGAAAAAGGAACTGACTGTACCTCAATATTGCCCTTTTAAAGTTAAACTGTGTGTGACAGCTTGGATGTGGCTTGGATCCTGTAGAACTGAGGATATTGATTTAATGACATTGATAACAGAAAGCTTAAAATACAAGCAGGCCTTTACACTAAAAGATTAAGTCACTTGAGTGTTTATTAAAAGCCTGTGAAAGGACAGTTTATGAAGCTTTCAGGGGAGGGAAAGCAGCAGCACACTGAGTAATCCAGGATCTGTGCGTGTGCTCCCCGTAATCCAAATTATTCAAATCACTCCTTCTGCATGGAGAGGGCCACATGCAGCTTCTCCCAAAAGGAACTGCACTGAGAGAGGAAAAATCCCATTGAAAGAGGCACCAAAGCAGGGCAGAGTCAGTGCCTGTCTGGGAGCCTGTGCCCTGAGGAGGGACTGGTGGGACCCAGCTTGGGAGGGTTTTTCCTGCCTGAACAATTCTGTGTTGTCTGTCTGTCTGTCTGTGTGCAGACCCTGAGGGTCTGAGGGTCCTTTCCAGCCTGAATAACTCTGTGTTGTCTGTCTGTCTGTCTGTGCTCACACCCGAGGGTCTCAGGGTCCTTTCCAGCCTGAACAGTTCTGTGTTGTCTGTCCGTGTGTCTGTCTGTGTGCACACCCGAGGGTCTGAGGGTCTTTTCCAGTCTGAATAACTCTGTGCTTGTCTGTCTGTGTGTGCTCACACCTGAGGGTCTGAATAACTCTGTGCTTGTCTGTCTGTCTGTCTGTGCTCACACCCGAGGGTCTGAGGGTCCTTTCCAGTCTGAACAATTCTGTGTTGTCTATCTGTCTGTCTGTGCTCACACCCGAGGGTCTGAATAACTCTGTGTTGTCCGTCTGTCTGTCTGTCTGTGCTCACACCCGAGGGTCTGAATAACTCTGTGCTGTCCGTCTGTCTGTCTGTGCTGCCCCCACGGCTGCCCAGCAGCGCCCAGGGCCCCAGGGCTGCTCCCAGGGATGTGCAGGGATGCGGGGGTGACTCCAGCCCTCCTGGGAGCCAGGCACAAGCCATGCTGAGAGGAAGAGGAGGCCAGGAAAGGGGGGCGGAAAGGGCTGCAGGAAATGTCAGAAGACAAGTGCAGAAGGAAAACAGGCAGCAGCTGCTGCTGGGAAGGCTTGCCAAGGAAGAGGAGCCAGGCAGAGGGTGGGGTGAACCTTCATGAGATTAGCTCGCCTCTCCTCTCCTCCCTGGATTCAAAAGGCAAATATTCAGGCACACAGAGGCGGCCACCAGGAGTGGAGGGTGGGCACCTTCCCTCTGCAGTGTGAAAGGGAGGGACCTTTGGGGCAGGGCTGCCACTGACCTAAACTCAGCAGCTCCAAGCCCAAGGAGCTGGGCTTCCTCTCATCCAAAGCAGTGGACAATTTACCCCATCAAGCTCAATTTGGAGCCCACTTGTCTCTGTTTCCTCATTCATGTGCATATGGTTCAAAACAAATTTTAATTCTGTTTTATGGATTAAATGAGAGACTAAAATGATGCATCTAAGGTAAGGATTTCCTGTCCTCACAGTGACATCCTGGCTGTTAGCGTGACCTATTCAGGTTCACACGGTTTATTGACTTTCCTTTCCACCTATTTCTCCTAATTGCCCAGAAGATTAAAGCTTTAGGGTACATTCATCTACTCAGTTACCTGGAAAAAGACAGACAGAAAGAAGAATCACCCCTGTCTGTGGTGGCTGAATTGGCTGTTTTCTTCCAAGCTCTGAGAAATCTGCATTGCAACAGATTTGGGGCTCAGATCTGCCAACTATTTTAATTTAGAGTCCATTTGACTGATTCACCCTAAGATGTAACTAGCATATGTAATGAAAAAAAAATGGCAAATTGCACAAAAAGGAATTTAGGTTATGAATAGGGAATTAGAGTGTGTTATGGATAAAAGCCAGACTTTCAGATGTTTCATTGTTGTGAACAGAGCTGTGCCAACACACACTTTCTGAAGCAATGAACACAACACTTTCCAACAGGAAAGTTTGCTGAATGTATTTCCTAATGGGACAATCATACAGTTAAAAAAACTGCATGAAATCACCAAGGGTGGGAAGCTGTGACAGACTGCAATATAAAAGTAAAAATGAGTGAAATATCAGAAGTTATAAAGTCATCTGAAATTGGAGAAGGTTGCCACATGGATTGGGTTTGATTATTCCTTTGCCTGAGGCTAAAAATAGTTGACGTATCAATTTCCTGCAAAAATAGTGTTAATCAAATATTTCACCAATATCCTTCCCCAGTTCTCAGAGTTGTCTATTTAACAGCTGCTGTACTGGGCAAGCAGTGTGAGAACAGAAAAGTAATGAAAAGACCCATGAGCACCAGACTGAAAAATATCTTGGCTGCTCTACCAGATATCATTTCTATAAGAGAGAGGAAAAAGGAGGAGGGAATGGATGAGGGAATTGTCCTGCTGCTTTCTTTTTTAATTATGGCACACAGAAAAAAAAAAAAAAAATTACTGCTTTCAAATATGTAGAACATCGGAGCATCTTGCTATTTTTCTGCTACCAAGTCCACATCCATTTGAATAGAAATGCCATTTTCTTGAGAGGATCCCATCTTTTTTCGAGCACTGCACAGGGGCTGCATGCAGCAGCTGCCAGGGCAGCGTGTGAGCACCGGCAGATGTCAGTGGGGGCTGTCAGCCCTGCCCTGCCACAGCCTCACCTGAGGCCTGTCCTGGGAGCTCCAGCTGCTCCTGGGGTGCATCTCAGGCGCCCTGCCCCAGCACAGACCCTGCTCAAGGAGCAGCAGCTCTGCCTCTGTCCCTGGTGCCCAGCAGCTCCCAACTGCTCAAGGAATGCTGGCAACAGAGACTGTCTGCAACCCTTGAGCTACAATCATCAACGCCCTAAACACACACACACAGCTCCAGGTGGCTTTTCTTTAATTTTCCAGCTACAGAATCCCCACCCCAGCAGAGAAGGTTCCACCCTCTGGGTTTCACGGAGCTCAGCATCAGGGGGCAGAGATGAGTGGAGCTCCAGGACCCCTGAGCACAAACCTCACCCTGCTCAGCCCAGATCCTGACCCATGTCCTCTGGGGCTGTGCTTCCACACCTTGCTCAGCTCCAAAGACCTGAAATACCTTCCAGGGCATTTCCCCTTCCCTGCTCTTTGGGTTGTGTCTGTGGGTGAATGCTGGCAGTGATGAGAGGCTGCAAGCCAAAACTCTTCCAGTTTGGAAGCCAGAACCATTTAAGATGCAGCACTGCAGTGCAAACCCGTGGCAAACACCCACTGACTGCAGTCTGGATTAATAACACTCACAATATTGTTGTAAATCATGGTAATAAAGGGGAGCACAGAAAGGTTAAAAAATAGCTCCAGAAAGAAGCAGGTTCATTTTCATTAGAGATGCATGGAACTGCCTTGAATGGGAGATGTGCACAAACAGAAACTGCAGGATAAGGACCTTTGAAATTCAATTTGGTGAGCAACTGGGTTACATCAGTAAATATTTGATGTTTAAAAAATTTAAATGCCAGTCAGGGAGAAGCAGAGCTCAGCGTGGCAGGCTTTCCTTGTGTAAGCACCAACAGACAGAACTGAACTGATGATCTGTGTGAAAAGCTGCCTTAGTGCTTAAGTGAAAACATTTTTCATGTTCCTTAAAGCACAGCTCTATTCCAAAGAAAGAAGAGGTGAAAATATTAGTATTGTCTCTCAAGAAATAGTCTCGTTTACATAATTAGCAGCATAGCAGTCAGAGAGTTTTGCTATGTCCTTACAGTTAAACAGTTATATCCACATGTAAGGGAAAAATTCTGTGTACGGAGCCACGTAAACGTGTATGGAGGGATGGAGTGAGGGCAGAGCTGAGCCAGTGACACCGGGGCAAAGCCAGTCCAGAGGGAGAGCAGGGGAGCCCCAGGTCCCTTGCTGGGTGTTCTGGCCAGAACTGTTTGTGCAGGGCCAGAACCAGCAGAGCTGGGACCCTCCCAGCCCTGGCTCAGGGCACAGCCCCAGCAGCCACTGCTCTCCACAGTGATGAGCACAGTCTGGCTCCACAGAGATCCCATTTAATCCAGGTAATTACAGATGCACCTTATTCCACCCAGGTGCCCGTGTTGGGGCAGTTACTCATTGCCTAAAAGGCTTTATTCTGATTTAATGCAATGCACAGCCTGAGAGCAGGGCTCTGTGTCCACTCAGCTCAGAGCTCCAGAACATCCCACTGCACTGAACAGGAAACCCAATGGGATTGTCAGGGCTGGCTCAGAAAGAGTTTTTCAGACTGGCAAATGAATAAAAGAAGGAAATCTCTTTTTTTCAATGGCAGATCCACCTGGAGATCACTGAGGGGCCCTAAACACAGACTAAACACAGACTCCCGTGGGCCATTCTCCCGTAACCAAGAGCTCATTTCTGTCTTTTATGCTCTGATCCCTTCTAGGACATCTGAGTTGAAGGGGCCAGGCTGGAAGGGGTTAATCCTGGCGCATGGATGCAGCAAAGCTGGAAGTCCCAAAGCCCCTGGTCCAGCCTGGCCCGTGCAGGAGGTGACTTGGGAGGCTTTTCCTGCCAAGGCTGCCCCTGCAGCCGGGCTGTGCTGCCCCTCCCTGGCCCAGGCCGGGCTGTTTTGTGCTGCCTCTGCCCCCCAGGCTCCTTAAACACAATTTCCAGCGCAGGTAAAACCCCCCTTGCTAAAGCTGCCTGTGCAAGCCAGCCCTGCCAGGCTCTGCTCACACACACTGCCAGAACCTTACAGGAGTTTTGGGACAGACGAATCAAATAGCATTCAGCTTCCCCCACCTGCCCTACAAGCAGAATAATCCAATAGATTTTGTCATAATGCTGATACAAATCCAGGATAACTTTCCAAAACTGCTTAATGAAACAGACTATGGTGTCTTTTGTTAAGGTTCTTTGTTTTCTATTCTGTGCCTTTTTCTGCTACTCTGCATGATTACATTAAAAACGTGTTGCCTTTCTGAAACAAGAAGCAGACATGCCTCCAATGCACCTTTTCTAAATCTGCTCTGTTTTTCTTAACTCAGGTGAAAGCATTCCCAAAGGAAAACAACTGGCCTGACTGCTGTAGAAAAAGCCATTTATAAAAGGACACGTTCTCTAATCCAACAGAAGCACAATTAAAGAAGCAAATGAACCTTCCTCTCCCCCATTTACCTGTATTTTGACAAAGGCAGAAATGTTTCCCCTTGCCACACAGCCCTGCAGGCCCAGCAGAGAGCTCAGGGCCAGAAACATTGTCCAGGTAATGGCAGCAGCGGTGACAGGGACCAGAGGCAGGCATAGACCAGAATCCCCTAAAGGGATGCACACAGGAGAGTCAGTTTTAAAAATATTTTTCCTATTGGGCACTATTTCCACAATTCTCAGTTTCCAAAACAGTGCCTGGACTTTTCCTCCTGATGGCTTTTTATAATTTTTGTAAGAAGAGGAACATTTGCATCAGGCAGGAGCCACTCAGGACAGTCAGCACTTGAGCTGTGATTCCCAGTCCCTGCTGCTGGGGCAGAGCATTCAGGTGAGAAGGGAGAACCTGGGGCAGCTGAGCCCCAGCACCAGGGCTGGCAGCAGCCAGGTCGGACCCACACTCTCCTGCATTTCTGCTTTCACCGAGCCCAGGTGGAATGAAACCCCACAGAACAGAGGCTTGCTGCCTGCTAACAGTGAGCTCCAGCGACAGCAAGAAGTTGTGCTGAATTCCAAAGCAGCACCAAGCTCAAAAAGCCAGCAGCAAGGGCAAGTCTCAGCGCCCTCGTTGCTTTCTGTTGTACTCACTTCTCTGCCAAGCCAGAAATGAAATCTGAGTTAGCAAACACCTGTTTCTTGCAAGACTGAAAGTCATAATTAAGAAGAATCAATCCATATTCACTCATATTTAGTATGGAGAAGGCTTTAGAGACCTTTTTGGCAATTTTTCACACAACAGGACACCGTGGTTATCCCGAGATACACTTCCAAGTGAAGAAACAGTACGTATGACCTTTTCTAAATGTATTTTTAAAAAGCACAAAGATGCCCTAATTTTCCTCCACAAAGACTGAACAGAATCTGAGCCCTCCTCTTTGAAGAGCACAAGGACTTTGACAGCCTGGAGCAGTGAAACATTAAAATTTCACTCACTCTGCATGATAATAAGAGCAATAATGAGCTGTTTATGGAATATTTGGGAATAGCGCATTCATCTTCTTCACAAATGCTGCAGCCCCCTGCCCTTCACCTCCAGGGACAAAGCTGCCTGCTGGGAACAGGAAACCCTGGGAGCAGGAGGGGTCGGATGCGGCCAAAACCCCACAGGCAACAGGGACAGGAGCGGGGCAGAACAGGAGTGTCCCGGGAGCATCCTCGGAGCATCCCCGGAGCATCCTCAGAGCATCCCCGGAGCATCCTCGGAGCATCCTCAGAGCATCCCCGGAGCATCCCCAGAGCATCCTCGGAGCATCCCTGGAGCATCCCCGGAGCATCCCCAGAGCATCCTCGGAGCATCCCTGGAGCATCCCCGGAGCATCCCCAGAGCATCCTCAGAGCATCCCCAGAGCATCCCCGGAGCATCCTCAGAGCATCCCTGGAGCATCCTCAGAGCATCCTCGGAGCATCCCCGGAGCATCCCCGGAGCATCCCCAGAGCATCCTCAGAGCATCCCCGGAGCATCCTCAGAGCATCCCCGGAGCATCCCCAGAGCATCCTCAGAGCATCCTCGGAGCATCCTCAGAGCATCCTCAGAGCATCCCCGGAGCATCCTCAGAGCATTCCCGGAGCATCCTCAGAGCATCCTCAGAGCATCCCCGGAGCATCCTCAGAGCATCCCCAGAGCATCCTCAGAGCATCCTCGGAGCATCCTCAGAGCATCCTCGGAGCATCCTCAGAGCATCCCTGGAGCATCCTCAGAGCATCCTCGGAGCATCCTCGGAGCATCCCCAGAGCATCCTTGGAGCATCCCCAGAGCATCCTCAGAGCATCCTCGGAGCAGTGGTGCCAGAGGGGCCGGGAGTGCTCCGGGGATGCTCCAGGGACACTCTGGGGATGCTCCAGGGATGCTCCTATTGAGAGGAACAGCAGATTTGTCTTTCCAAACAAGCTGTGGGTCTGCTGGTGGATAAAACCAGCACTGGGAGATAAAAGAAACCATGGGAAGGATCCCACTGATTGATGAACGGAAAAAAAGATTTGCCTTTACAAATAAACTTTAGGTTTGCTGATAAACAAAATTGGACATTGGAAGATGAAAGAAACAATGGGGAAGAAAAACTCCTAAATTTCATAAGAATTAAAAATTTAAAGGGAGGGTTGTACATTAGAGGGAAATCTTTGGTGTCAGGCATTTTGGGAAGTCTGTACCTCTCAGGTACCTCAGCCAATGGGGAAAGAGAGAAGGGAAATGTGGCCGGGGAATTGGGATAAAAAGGAGGCTGTGTCCTCCAAAAATTCCAGAGACCCCAGGAGATGCCCCATGGCCTCTCCCTTCATTGGAATAAAGCCAGAAAGGGCTCCTCTGCCACCTTTTTGGACATAAACCTCTGGTGTTTGTGGATCCATTTTCCTACACGGGGATGCTCCAGGGACGCTCCGAGGATGCTCAATCCTTTTGGGGTGTGTGTGTGCACGGGAAGGAGCAGAAAGGGGCCATGGTGAGTGACACCAACACACTGACAGAACCGGGCTGTGCTCCTGAAGGAAAACACCTTTTGGCAGGAGGAAAGTCCAAGGGGGACCAAGCATTCCCTTATCTTTGGCAGGAGGAAAGTCCTGCCAAAGGAGGAGAAGGAAAAGGAGGAGAAGGAAAACAGCTCCTTTGGCTGTTGGAACCCCCTTGCTCAACTTTGGTCAGAGTTTGATCCAGTCTGCATTTCACGCCTCGGAAAATCCCAAGGTTTTGTAGGATACTCAGCTGGTTTGTCCTCATCGCTCTGCAGGCTCATTCCCTTCCATACAGAGCAGCATGTTTGAAAGGGAGTTTTGAAGACATGATTTAATGAAAGCTTTAGCAGGAGTTTTAATAGTTCACATCAGAAACGGAGTGCTAGGCTTAATGGCAAAAATATTTACCACTCAGTAGTTTGCTGTGGCTGTATTTTTTTTAGGACTGGATTTATATGTTAGCATTTTCCATTCCCATTAAACCCCGGCTATGCGAACGTTGCCTGTGGAAGGCAGCGCCTCGCACTCTTTGTGAATTCCAGCGCAGCCTTTGTTCTGTACTGACCCTTGCAGCCCTTCCATGCCCTGGCCAGCTGCTGACCGGCGTTTATCCTTCCCCTGCCCGCTGATGTCCCCGGAGCGGGCGGGACGGGCGCTCAATGGGAGCGCTGCAGTGTAAATAACGACAAATAAACACACAAGAAACATCCCGGAGCACGGGCGCTCGATGGGAGCGCTGCAGTGTAAATAATGACAAATAAACACACAAGAAACATCCTGGAGCACGGGCGCTCGATGGGAGCGCTGCAGTGTAAATAATGACAAATAAACACACAAGAAACATCCCGGAGTGCTGCCGCTCACCACAGAGCCCAGCACAGCCAGCGCCCAGCCCCTCCACGACAAGGCTGCTGCAACCAGACTGGAAAATATTGCAAAATCTTTACTACGCTTGCTTAAGGACAAGGTACTCGGGCCCGCTAGGTGAGATAAGGGAATGCTCATTTTGCGTGACCAAAAAGTCACTTGGATTCGGGACATTTGGTTTTATTCCCCAATTCGCTTTTCCCATGTGACTTTCCACAGGTTCTTTCCCGTCTCTGCGTCTCACTTCCCATCATTATCCAGGAATTGAGTGGGAAATGGAGTAAAGTAATGGGCACACGCTGTGTGCCCTGCTGGGATGGGGAGCCCAGCCCGAGCTCCCACCTGAGCTCTCACCTGAGCTCCCACCTGAGCTCCCACCTGAGCTCTCACCTGAGCTCTCACCTGAACTCCCACCTGAGCTCCCCCCTGAGCTCTCATCTGAGCTCCCCCCTGAGCTCCCACCTGAGCTCCCACCTGAGCTCTCACCTGAGCTCTCACCTGAGCTCCCACCTGAGCTCTCATCTGAGCTCTCACCTGAGCTCTCACCTGAGCTCTCACCTGAGCTCTCATCTGAGCTCCCCCCTGAGCTCCCACCTGAGCTCCCCCCTGAGCTCCCACCTGAGCTCCCCCCTGAGCTCCCCCCTGAGCTCTCACCTGAGCTCTCACCTGAGCTCCCACCTGAGCTCTCATCTGAGCTCCCACCTGAGCTCCCCCCTGAGCTCCCCCCTGAGCTCCCCCCTGAGCTCTCACCTGAGCTCCCCCCTGAGCTCCCACCTGAGCTCCCACCTGAGCTCCCACCTGAGCTCCCCCCTGAGCTCTCACCTGAGCTCCCACCTGAGCTCCCCCCTGAGCTCTCACCTGAGCTCTCACCTGAGCTCCCCCCGAGCTCTCACCTGAGCTCCCACCTGAGCTCTCACCTGAGCTCCCACCTGAGCTCTCACCTGAGCTCCCCCCGAGCTCTCACCTGAGCTCCCACCTGAGCTCCCACCTGAGCTCCACCCTGAGCTCTCACCTGAGCTCCCACCTGAGCTCCCACCTGAGCTCTCACCTGAGCTCCCACCTGAGCTCCCCCCTGAGCTCTCACCTGAGCTCCCACCTGAGCTCTCACCTGAGCTCCCACCTGAGCTCCCCCCTGAGCTCTCACCTGAGCTCCCACCTGAGCTCTCACCTGAGCTCCCACCTGAGCTCCCACCTGAGCTCTCACCTGAGCTCTCACCTGAGCTCCCACCTGAGCTCTCACCTGAGCTCCCCCCTGAGCTCCCACCTGAGCTCCCCCCTGAGCTCTCACCTGAGCTCCCACCTGAGCTCTCACCTGAGCTCCCACCTGAGCTCCCACCTGAGCTCCCACCTGAGCTCCCCCCTGAGCTCCCACCTGAGCTCCCACCTGAGCTCCCCCCTGAGCTCCCCCCTGAGCTCTCACCTGAGCTCCCACCTGAGCTCTCACCTGAGCTCCCACCTGAGCTCCCACCTGAGCTCCCACCTGAGCTCCCCCCTGAGCTCCCACCTGAGCTCCCACCTGAGCTCCCCCCTGAGCTCCCACCTGAGCTCCCACCTGAGCTCTCACCTGAGCTCCCACCTGAGCTCCCACCTGAGCTCCCCCCTGAGCTCCCACCTGAGCTCCCACCTGAGCTCCCACCTGAGCTCCCCCCTGAGCTCCCACCTGAGCTCCCACCTGAGCTCCCACCTGAGCTCCCACCTGAGCTCTCACCTGAGCTCTCACCTGAGCTCTCACCTGAGCTCCCCCCTGAGCTCTCACCTGAGCTCCCACCTGAGCTCCCACCTGAGCTCCCCCCTGAGCTCCCCCCTGAGCTCCCACCTGAGCTCCCACCTGAGCTCTCACCTGAGCTCCCCCCTGAGCTCCCACCTGAGCTCTCACCTGAGCTCTCACCTGAGCTCCCACCTGAGCTCCCACCTGAGCTCTCACCTGAGCTCCCCCCTGAGCTCCCCCCTGAGCTCTCACCTGAGCTCCCCCCTGAGCTCCCCCCTGAGCTCTCACCTGAGCTCCCACCTGAGCTCTCACCTGAGCCGGGCATTTCCCAGAGAGCGACGCCAGGAGCGTGCCCAGACCCGGGGCTGTCCCTGAGCCCCTGCCCAGCTCTGGCCAGGGACACACACACCCATCCCACTGCTTCACCCGGCCAGTTCCAGCCGACAGAGCGAGAGTGAGCCGAAAGCAGCCGGTTACCCCACAAACCCGCACGTTTGCTGTCGATTCAGGAAGTTACAGCTGCTGTCCTAAGCACAGTCAATAAATAAAGAGGAGCCACGCAAGGGGGACAGGAGCAGGGCTGAGCTGTACAGACACAGCCCAGCTGGGGCTGCACTCCATCCTCATCCAGAGATAAAACCTCTCCTCTGCAATGCCCCAAGAGCTGTGAGGAGATGCAACACACCCTCTTGCAAGAATACTGCTGAGATCTTAGCACCTCATTAAGATATTACACCCTCCTGACCAGATCTTTCAATGGTTTCCATTACTGCTTTTTTTAAATTTATTTTTTCTTTCCGTTGTGGGAAAAAACCCTCTCTTGAGAACATTTACATTTTTTTCCTCCGATGTGAATCTTTTCTCCCATTCCTGTGTATTTGCCAAACATGAGTTGTCTTTTAGTCTGCTGCATGAATGGGGATGAAATTCACGCAACTATTTCGTGTCATTTTTCATTCACAGGAAGCATCAGGGTGCCAGAACTATTTGATGTGTGCATCAACCACATCCAACAAATTGAGAACCAGCCTGGAATTAGGCCTGGAGCATTAACTCCAGCTAGGGAGCTGAGCATGTGAGACTGAGCCACGGAGCTGATGTTTCAGATGAGGAAGGGGAGCCGGGGAAGCTGTGTGCACCCCCCAGACAGAGCAGGGACAGAGATGTGAGTGCAGGGGGCAGCAGGGGCAGGAAAGCAGCCAGGCTGCTCCCTCTGCAGTGCCCAGCCCCGTGCCCATCCCTCCCAGCCCAGAGGGGTGCAGAGCTGCCAGGGCAGGGGGGCTCCCAGCAGCACAGCAAGGAGGGCCCTTTTGGGGCTTTTCCTGGGATAACCAGGATGGGGGCTTCAAAGGAGGAGCACATTCAACCTTTCAGACTTTAGTCAGGCTGCAAATGACATTGGGCTGTGCCCAGCTGAAGGTCGGCATGGACATCACTGAAGGAGGAGTGGGCAGGGGGACCCAGCAACCCCACCGTGCCACGGGGGTGCAGGGACGGGGCAAACCCCAAACCCCTCCATGGGGATGGGGCAAACTCCAAATCCCTCCATGGGGATGGGGCAAACCCCAAACCCCTCCATGGGGATGGGGCAAACTCCAAATCCCTCCATGGGGATGGGGCAAACCCCAAACCCCTCCATGGGGATGGGGCAAACCCCCAGATCCCTCCATGGGGATGGGGCAAACCCCAGATCCCTCCATGGGGATGGGGCAAACCCCAAATCCCTCCATGGGGATGGGGCAAACCCCAAATCCCTCCATGGGGATGGGGCAAACCCCAGATCCCTCCATGGGGATGGGGCAAACCCCAAATCCCTCCATGGGGATGGGGCAAACCCCAAATCCCTCCATGGGGATGGGGCAAACCCCAGATCCCTCCATGGGGATGGGGCAAACCCCAAACCCCTCCATGGGGATGGGGCAAACCCCAGATCCCTCCATGGGGATGGCAGGGATGGGACAAACCCTAAATGGGGATGGGAGCAAACCCCCAAATCCCTCCACAGGGATGGGCTGGTTCATCAGCCAGGTGACAGATGCCACACAAAGGCGTCTCCTGCCATGAAATGTGAATATTTCTCCATTTCTCAGCTCCCAGCCCTGCCGGCCCGGGGCTCAGTTTCTCCAAGATTCCTGAAATCAGCACGGGTCCCTCTGGAAACTGATCTAATGGTCTGAGGAATGTGCACAGCAGAGCTTTGCAAAGCCTCCACACTCCCGTGTCTGTTATTCAGTGCAGCAATTTTAGATGGGCAAAGAATGAGAAATTATTTTCTCCCTTCAATGGCAGCACTGCTGGGCTCCTCTCCTTTCCTGCACTTCAGGGAAAGGTCTCCTCATGCTAACCTGGGTTTTAAGGGAAATGTCTCCTCATGGTAAGCTTGGTTTTAAGCTCCTGGTCAGGATGCAGTGGCCAGGAGTTACATAAAATACATGAGTGTGATGTTCCTGTGAGCTCCTGGGCACACCACCCTGTAAACCATCGGTGAATTTCCTTGACTTGCTTCTTCTTTAAGAAAAATGCATTACACAAATAGTGGAAATGCTTTTAGATCCAATAAAACCATAATTGTATGTAAACAGAAATGCCTGAGTGCACAATTCAATTGACTGGGAAAATTCTGCAGACCATCAGAAAAGGTACAAACCAAAAATGCAAAGCCTTCAGCAGAGTGCTGCATGCCAGTGGCACAAGGCGCAGTGATCAGGGCAGGGCAGCCCAGTTTTAGGAACATAAAATGGGTTCATTTTTAGGAGCACAGTGCCTCCCAGCATGGCAGGACTCTTCCAGGGTCAGCTGGGTGAGAGCTTGGCGTGTTTTATGCCACAGAGGTTGAAGATTTCTTTCTTTTGCTAAACACGCTATTTTTGGAACCATTCTTGCTAGGGCTCATGGGAACATTTCCAATGGGACAACACTTCCAATTAAGACCTCTTTATAAATAATAAGTGGCTGACAGCCCAGAAAATCAATGTATTTTTTAATGAAGAGATGATGGCTAACTGGTCACAGAGTGATACACAATCCAAATAAGTCAAGAGATTCCTTCCAACCATGACTTACAACTTTAGAACCTTTTTGGTACCCTCACAACCAAAAATGGCACGTGCTGAGCTGATCTACCCCGTGCTCACCCTAAGCACCATCCCCTGCTTGCCCAGAGTGACACAAAAGGTGCTGCATTCAAAAATGCCAGCTCCTTTCTTGCACAGACCAGAGGCTCTTGCACAAACTCTTGTGGCAAATAATTCAAACTCAAGGATTTCTAAGACTGGAGAAAGGGGCAAGGCAGCCTTCCCCAGAGGAGCGTTTGGATTCTCTGCAGCACAGCCAAGCACAGGGGCACCAAGGCAACCCCTGGGTGTTTTTCCCTTTTTCCTGGAGCCCTGGCCTGCCCTGCACACAGAGGGCTCTGCTGCAGTCACAGCACACAGAAAGAAGCCCCACAAATTCACCTGCAGGGGCCACGCCACGGTGGGGACAGCCCAGGCATCAATCACCAGTTCAAAGCTCCGGAGTGAAACTGCCCTGAGCATCAACACAAAGGAAAGAAATAGCATTTAAAGGCAATCTTCTGCTTTATGGCCAGCCTCTCATTATGGTCTGCTCATGCTGCAGGGACTCGGAAAGCAGCAGAGGGGACAGAGAGGGGGAAGCTCAGCCCTGCCTTGCTCTGGGACTGAAAAAGCAGCAGAGGGGACAGAGAGGGGGAAGCTCAGCCCTGCCTTGCTCTGGGACTCACATGAGGAGTCTCCCTCCTGCCTCAGAGCACTACAGAGAGAATGGCAAGAAATGAAAGAAAACAAAACTTTCAAAAACAGCCAAATCCTGTCTGAAATGTTGTTTACTGACAGAATCATCCCTGCTGCCTCTCCAAACCGTGCTGTCCTCCCCTCTGGTGGTACCCATATTTCCAGTAGGATGCACCCAGTGCACACAGCAGCTCAGGGAATGCTCCAAGCACTCCCACCAGGACTTCAGAAGCACAGTCAGGTCTCTTATTTCTTTTTTACACACTAATGCTTCATTTTTGTTTATTTCCCACCAGCAAAATATTGATCCAACACAGCTTTTTCTGGAGATTTGTTCCTACTGCTCTTTCCACGGTTTGCCTTGCCAAAATCCCCTGGTTCTTCCCCCATTCAACCCCAGCAGAGCAGGAGGAGCAGCAAAAGCCAAAGGCCACACACACCTGCTGAGGTGAGTCAGCTGCTCCTGGGATATCTCACCTCTCGTGTCTCTGCTAGAAAAGCAGCCATTGACAATTGGCTCACTAGGGCAGCTCACTATGGCTTCTGCCATCCTCTTTAATCTCTTTATGTCCCACTGGAGCCACAGGGAGCTCCAGGGTGGGTTCAGCAGGGCCCGAGACTGGGCTGTAACATAAACCCTGTGTCTGCATGAACTTCCCTGGAGAAATCACTGAGTGATCAAAACATTGTCCCCTAACTTTGAACAGAAGTACTGCAACGTGTTCAAAGCATTTTGATGTTCCTCCTCTGGGTCACCTTCCCTGCGTTTCCAGGCTCTAATTTAATGAGGAATGTTAAACTGAGTCCTACCCTGTCTGTGCCAGAGGGCAGGGAGGTGGCTCAGCACAGCTCCAAGGATGCACATGGCATTTGTCTTCTGAACATTTCCTGAGTTTGAGCTCTGATTTGGGTGGGAGGAGGATCACGGGCACCAAATTCACCTGAGCCAGGAGATGAGCCCTGCTGGGGCAAAGCCTTCCCCAGGTTTGCATTAGGATGAAACACAAACAATGCTTTGGGGTTTCTTTGTTGTCTGCTGTATTTGGGGCTCTGGGTTTGGGTTTTTTAATTTTAGCACCCAACAGAGCCTGAAGCCAACAATGACATTTATTTATCTCCGTCCTAGTGATGTAAAGGTTCCTAAAGATCTTTTCATTTTATGAGAAAAAGAGAGGGAAGGGAAACAACTTCACTTTGAGATGGCTTTTAGTATTTCAGCTTTTAACTTTGAGAACAACTTCAAGGCCAAACTGAGACACCTAAAATACAGGGCCTCTAAAGAAAATGCTGACAGCCTATAAACTACAAAAGTTATGGAAAACCCCATAATAGTAATAATAATTTCTTTCATTTATATACAGTGATTTTTCTCCCAAAACATGCCTTAAACTGTAAGTCAAACAATCTCATCCACGGCAGTAAAAAGGACTAAAATAACTTGTATTGTAAGCCCCAGGCCTGCTGCTCCTCAGGACTTTGAGGCAAATTGAGTTCAACCAAAAAGGAATTTTTGTCCTGCTGCCCTGGGCACCGCAGCCTCTCCTGAGGGCTGCCCTGAGTGCCAGGGGGGACAGAGGGCTCCGGGCAGGATCAGGGCAAGGGAGGAGGCTCCCAGGGGCTCCAGAGGGGGAGATTCCCCCCAGGGCTCAGGGGGCACCAGGCACTGCTCTGAAAACAGCCGGGCTCCTCATACGGAGAGGGAATGCAGGGGAAGGAGGAAAGGAACAGCAATTTCTGCATCGAAACTTGGAGTGCAGGGGCTTCTCCAAGCCCTCTGTTCAGAGAGTGGCTCGAGAGCAAAAACAAAGCTGGAAAATCACACAGATGGGCAAACTGAAATCTTATGGACCATTTCCCTTCCTGAGATAATTCACCACACTGCTTTGTGTCTGATCCAGGTGACCCAACTGCATTTAAATAGCTTGCCCCAAGTTACAGAAGTGGATTATGCCGGGTCCAGGAATGGGTTCAGATATCAAAGGCTTGGTCAGTGTAAAATTATCTTTCCACTTTGCCTTTGTGATCACAAGCACTCGCTTTATGCAGCTGCAGTTCACAAACACAGTGATCAAGGGAACCACAGAAGCCCTAATTGAGGGACCACGGGGCAGTAAAAGCACGGGGTAAATATATGAAAATGAGCTTCTTATGCAAAGAGATTCATCTTAACAGTCACCCTTACAGAAAGCGGATTCACACAGTCAGAACTGCTATTGTGAGCAAAAGCAATTTATACTTTAATTCAGCAACACCCCTAAAAGCTGCAGTTAAACGAATGAAAACAAGAGAATTCTGAGAGAGGAGCACCCACACTTTTGTTCTAGAGCTAGAGCAAAAGCAAAGAGCCTGGGAGGAGTTGCATGCTGAGCATTTCCAAAGGGATGAAGCCCCTGCCGTGCCAGAGCAGCAGAACCTCAGGGTTTGTGTCCCTGGGAGCTGCTGGTGACACAATTCTCTGGTGGCTCAGCTTGGTCCTGTTTGAAACCGGAGCAGCACGTCACAGGAAAGGGGAAAAGGCAGAGTGGCAGAAAGATGGACTCTACCAAAACCAGATAATTTCCAGTCCTTCTGCTTATTTTAGCCCTGGACAGCTCAGAAAATGGAGGCACGCCTCCCAAAGTGCATGGTTTGCCCAGAGCCCTCTGGCTCCTGGCACCAGCTGCATCCTGTCCCTTCTCAGCTCCTGGGGGTGATGGGGTCTGGGAGGGCCCAGATTCACCCCAGAGCCTGCCCAGCCCCAGCCAGAAATGCCACATGAGAAGCTCTTCCCACAGCTTTAACTGCAGCTCCAACACAAAGCCAGCCCTTTGCGCTGCTGGCTAACAACATCCTGTGCTGGATTTCACAGAAACACAGCAGCCCTTTGGTTCAGAGTTTGAGCAAAGATTTACATTGTTTTCATTTTTATTAATTTTACTCCAATTTCTTATGCTCTTGCAGTGTCAGGACTGAAGAAATTGCCTTATTCCACAAAACCTTCAGGGGTTTCTGGAAGAAATTGCTTTAAACTTTACCCTTATAATTTAACTTGCTAGCCAAATCTTTTGCTTGCTTTAGAGTTTTCTCCACATGCATTTCTCTGCACCTCTCCCAGCCTTCCATAAAACAGCCATTTGTCTGTCAGCCTTTTCCTGCTCTCAGCGCTCTGATCATACAACATGATTTTCTCAGATTAAATACTTTAATTTAAACAGATACCTATTGAAGAGAGGTCCTGTACAGCATTGAGGTTTCATTAAAATCAGGATTAATCACGAATTTAAAGGCCAGATTAAAAGGAAAGACGGAAAAATAATTACATTTACAGGACTGAAAATAACCAATTGCTGTCAAGGCACCAATTCCCTTGTCTGGTCATTCTTCTGTGTGCAAGGCCAGCCTCAAGTGCTGCCAGGCAGGAAATGGGGAAGGGCCCTGGTGGGGACCCTCTGGGGGTGGCCAGGTTCCTGGAATCAATAATTCCATACAGTCTGAGGACAAGACAAACCCCACTGTGAACAGGCCACAGTGCTGTGATTAATTTACAAACACCCAGCTCAAGCTGCCCCCGTGTCAGCCTGAAGGTACCAGCCACATCCTGGGCGTTTGTCTGAACCCGTTCCAGATCAGCCAATGGCATCTCACCATTAATTATTTTTTAAAAATGTAGAATGTGAAATGAACATCTCTAACTTCCTATTAAAAAAAAAAACAGCTCCCTTTTTTCAATCAATCTGGATCATTCATTCTACTTGAAAAGGCAAATTACTGCTTGATTGTAGGGTAATTATTCTGGTGGAGATCACTTGAATGACTGCACTGTAGTCTTTGACAGGCAGTCTCTGTTATTGGAACACTGATGTTATTTAATTAAAGGATGAAAAATATCTTGGGTGCTTCAGAACAAAAACTCATTGCCATGAGTAAAAAAATATGAGTGCAGAGTTTATATTTTGAAAAATAAATTCTCTCCTCCCAGAAATGTTACATCTAAGGAAAAGTAATACAGAACTCATTAGCAAGAGCTCATTATGGAGACTGTGATTGATGCTCTGGGTTATTATAATCAGATTAGTATAATAATCTATTTAATCCAGCTCCATGACAGTTCTGTACAGATTATTTTGAATACTTCAGCTGGCTGTGCTAAACCCACTGAAAAATTCTTCCAATTACACTGAGAGTGTTAACTTAAAAAGAAAATGTTTACTGTGTTAAAAATAACCCTTTCAGCATTTAGGAAAAAAAATCCCTTTATTTATATTTATATTCTCATTCTTCACATTTTGAGTCATGTCTCAAGATCAGCTAAAGAAGGCCTTATTGTGGTGCCAGTGATATAAATCCTGGGAGTTTATGCCAATACTTTTATTTGTCATAATTTATTGGAACTGACATTTTTTTGGACGCAGCTCGCACAATGACTTATGAGTTTCATTTGGTTTCATTTGTTTTGCTGTTTAAAATAAATTAAGACCGGGGTGTGGGGGATTTATCGTCCCTCCCGATCCTTATTTGCTGATGTTGTGCAATGTGAGCTCACATTCAGCGGCTGCTCCGTTGTGCCACCTTGCCTTGCCCAGCGCTGATCTCCCTGGCATGGGCCAGTTCTGCCCTGGCAGGGGCTGCAGGGCTGCGGTCTGGGCTCAGGACAAGAACAAAGCTGATCACACACCCATGGTCCGGTGTGGCTGAGGCTGCGTGCACGGGGCAAGGACTCCTCACACCCCCTGCAGCCGGGGCCAAAGGGGCTGGGAGGGCACCCAGCCCTGGGCACAGGCTGGGCAGGAGGGCTGGGCTCAGAGCAGCAGCTGTGCCATGTGCAGAATGCATGACCCCTTCATGGCACGGCTCAGTCGTGCTCTAAAACACAGGGAAACAGGGCCAGCGAAGGCTCACAGGGGCTGGCAGGTCTGACAGAGAAAACAGTGACAACAGCAGGGAGATCACAGAACTAGCGAGGTTGGACAAGACCTCCAAGATCATCAGACAGATTTAAGGCACAAAATACCATCATCCAGGGGGGGAAAAGTGACTTTGCACTGATATTGCTGACAGCAGAAGTGCTCCCCTTCCTGGTGGTTCTCTGGGGGCACAAAGGGCCCAGGAAGGGGCAGAAGGGTGGACACTGCAATGGGATGGACACTGCAGGGGGATGGACACTGCAATGGGATGGACACTGCAATGGGATGGACACTGCAATGGGATGGACACTGCAATGGGATGGACACTGCAATGGGATGGACACTGCAGAGAGATGGACACTGCAGGGGGATGGACACTGCAGAGGGATGGACACTGCAATGGGATGGACACTGCAATGGGATGGACACTGCAGGGGGATGGACACTGCAGGGGGATGGACACTGCAGGGGGATGGACACTGCAATGGGATGGACACTGCAATGGGATGGACACTGCAGGGGGATGGACACTGCAGGGGGATGGACACTGCAGGGGGATGGACACTGCACGGGGATGGACACTGCAATGGGATGGACACTGCAGGGGGATGGACACTGCACGGGGATGGACACTGCAATGGGATGGACACTGCAGGGGGATGGACACTGCAATGGGATGGACACTGCAATGGGATGGACACTGCAGAGGGATGGACACTGCAGAGGGATGGACACTGCAGGGGGATGGACACTGCAGGGGGATGGACACTGCAGGGGGATGGACACTGCAGAGGGATGGACACTGCAATGGGATGGACACTGCAGGGGGATGGACACTGCAGGGGGATGGACACTGCAATGGGATGGACACTGCAGAGGGATGGACACTGCAGAGAGATGGACACTGCAATGGGATGGACACTGCAATGGGATGGACACTGCAGGGGGATGGACACTGCAGAGGGATGGACACTGCAATGGGATGGACACTGCAGGGGGATGGACACTGCACGGGGATGGACACTGCAGAGGGATGAACACTGCAGAGGGATGGACACTGCAGGGGGATGGACACTGCAGGGGGATGGACACTGCAATGGGATGGACACTGCAGGGGGATGGACACTGCAGAGGGATGGACACTGCCATGGGATGGACACTGCAGAGAGATGGACACTGCAATGGGATGGACACTGCAGGGGGATGGACACTGCAATGGGATGGACACTGCAGAGGGATGGACACTGCAGGGGGATGGACACTGCAGAGGGATGGACACTGCAGAGAGATGGACACTGCAGAGAGATGGACACTGCAGGGGGATGGACACTGCAGAGGGATGGACACTGAAGAGGGATGGACACTGCAGGGGGATGGACACTGCAGAGGGATGGACACTGAAGAGGGATGGACACTGCAGGGGGATGGACACTGCAGAGGGATGGACACTGCAATGGGATGGACACTGCAATGGGATGGACACTGCACAGGGATGGACACTGCACAGGGATGGACACTGAAGAGGGAAGGACACTGCAGGGGGATGGACACTGCAGAGGGGTGAATTTTTTTTGAAAAAAATTTGCAAAAGACCCTCAAAACTTGACTACTGTAAGTATAACATTACATGATTTTGTCGTGAAATAGTTCACCAAAATTCCAGATGTTTGGGGGTTTAGGAGACAGGAGCCTAGAAGAAAGGGAGACTGGAAGAAAGGGAGACTGGAAGAAAGGGAGACTGGAAGAAAGGGCTGCTGACCCTCGGGGAGCTCAGGATTATAACACAGAAAGGCAGGAACCTTGCTGGCGAGCACAGGTACATTGCAATCACACAACTGCCAGGGCACAATTTGTTCTGAGGGCTCAGCAAAAGAGGAGAGGCATGAAAGAGAAGGGTAATTTAAAAGGTGAGTTCAGTAATCTCTTTTTTTGTGGATAAATAAGGCTGATGACCATCCAGACAGAGAGAACATCACCTCAATTAAATGAGCAAACATTAACAACCAGAATTGTTTGGGGACAGCAGTGACTTTGGTGCTGTGTTAACAACCCCAGGCCAGGCACTGAGTCCTCCTAGCCAGGAATGAACTCCTCAAAGAGGCAACTGAGCTCAAGTTAAAACCTCTGAATGATTGCCTGTAAAGCAGTGGTTGGCACGACCAGTTTCTGATGAAGCAAACGCTGATGGCAGCAAGGAGATGCTGTTTTACAATAACACTGCACTCTGCCACTGGAGCAAAGCTGGCTATTGATTGAGGCTTTCATAGAGGAAACACAAAGCAATTCTGCTGCAGGAACAGCAGAGCAGGGCCAGGGATGCAGACAGAAAAGGCTGTGGGGCCCCAGCACATTCTCAGCAGCTGTACTTTGTTCTTTTAAATCATGTTTCAAAGCACTTTATGAATCCATCTCCAATATGGATCAGATAAAACCAACCTTAGGATAATACTTTAAAAGAAACTGAATTTATCCCTGGGAAGTAACAGGTCCAGTGTAACTTTTACACAAGGCTTCTTGCCAGCTCTGCATTTCTAAAACAGCCTTCACACACCTTTCCCTCACCTGGGGGTCACCTCGTACAACAGCCTGCTGTTCTCCGTGCCTGCCAGTGACTGCTGATTTACTGCCACCTCTGCCTGCTTTATCCCACCTTCCAGCCCTTTCCACCAAGCCCTGCATTACTTTACTCCTCAAATAACCACTTCATCTTCACCCTATTCTTCATGCATTTGGTAAGCAGCAAACCTTGAACTTTCACACAGGTGCCTTGGAACACCTTAGAGCTGTTTGGCTGTTGTGAGAGGACATGAAATATCCTGTTTGCCTCTGAAGGAAGGAAAGCAAGCAGGACTCAGCCTGCTGGAGAGGCTGAGAAAGGGGAGGGCATTGGGAGCTGCTGGCACCTGAAACTCCAGGCAGAAACATGGGCACTGATCAGTGCAAATGCATTCAGCTGCTGGCATCTGCATATATTTCTCTCTATTATGTAGCTTTTCACACAGTTTTGGCCTTGTACAGTTGCTGCACCCTACTGGGTCTTATTTTGCATTCTATTATTCCTTCAGTCCTATCCATCTCATAATTTCATACAGATGGCATTGAATAGGTTGATTCATCTCACAGTTTATCAACCCAGCACTCAGCTAGCAGCAGGGATTGATTACAACACCCCATTTCTCCTAAATTACCTTGCTTACCCAGGTATTGCCCCCGACCTGTCCCCCACAGACCTGCCTGCTGTGTCTGCCAAGCACCACAGACAACAAATGCTCAGCTCCTTCCCTTGCTCTGCAGTGTGGAAGGAACCTCCTGCTTGGTGTGAAACGTGGTGCCAAACAGCAAAGAAAGGTGTTGGTGCTGCTCTGAGCAGGCATTCAGAGGGATGAGCTCAGGCTGCAGGGGGGTCAGCGTCCTGGCAGAGCTAGCAGCAGAATGCAATCCATCTCCTCACTGTCCACCCTGCAGACCCTGCTCTGTGCTGTGCCAGAGCCAAGTCATGGCTCACACTGCCACGGTGGATCCAGGCCAGAGCCTGGCATGCAGCTCACAAATGGAACCTGGCTTTCATGGAGAGAGCAGCCAGGAGGCTGCAAACCAACCCATTCTGACCTGTCAAACCTGCACACCAGACTCCATGGGCACGCTGTCTCAGGTGAACAAAAATGCTATGAAAACACTTTGCTAAACTCCTTTAGAACAAACCAGCCTGGGAGGAGCAGGGACCAGCCCGGGAGGAGCAGGGACCAGCCTGGAGCAGGCTGCATCCTGCTCTGCCACGGGGCCACAGTGGCTGAGTGAAGATCTGACACCTTCATTTGCAGATATTCCCAATTCTGCCCCAATTCTCACAGCCCCATTCTCCCACCCAGAGCTGAGTGAGGAGCTGACACCTTCATTTGCAGATATTCCCAATTCTGCCCCAATTCTCACAGCCCCACTCCCTCACCCAGAGCTGAGTGAGGAGCTGACACCTTCATTTGCAGATATTCCCAATTCTGCCCCAATTCTCACAGCCCCATTTTCCCACCCAGAGCTGAGTGAGGAGCTGACACCTTCATTTGCAGATATTCCCAATTCTGCCCCAATTCTCACAGTCCCATTCTCCCACCCAGAGCTGAGTGAGGAGCTGACACCTTCATTTGCAGATATTCCCAATTCTGCCCCAATTCTCACAGCCCCATTCTCCCACCCAGAGCTGAGTGAGGAGCTGACACCTTCACTTCCAGATATTCCCCATTCTGCTCTAACTCTCAGAGCCCCATTCTCCCACCCAGAGCTGGGGGCTCCATTCTGGTCCCCCCACGATGGAGCCCTGCATGAGATGCAGTCAGGTCTGCCTGCCTGGACACCTCCTGTTATGCCACAGAGCCAGGGCTGGTGCTGGGGGTGTGCCCCAGCCTGTTCAATCTCAGGGCTTGGCCTGAACTGAGGGAAATGATGGATGTCCCGCTGTCAGCAGGTGAACAGAGCACTCTGGATTTATCAGTATATTACACAAACTGCCACTCTTTGGCAGCTGGGTTAAAGAAACCCAAGCAATAAAAATGAGGTGGGAGCAGGGCCAGGGAGAAGTTCATGAGGAGGGGCAGAGCTGCCTTTCTGTGACATCCCAGCTGCACTTCCTTCTCCTGGAGAGTGAAGAGTCCTCTCTCATTACAAGGGCTGGAAAAGACAAAATTGGCCCAGAAGAGCTGCCCTGATTGTTTTTCTTTCTGGCCTGAAGATGAACAACACAAGATGACAAACAAAGAAGCAACAGATGTTTCAGTGCCCACTTGGAAAGTCAGGACATTCACAAACACCGAGGGACTAAATAAGAACTGCAGAACTGTGATTCATCTTCCACACCATAACCCAGGCTTCATGCTCCCTCTTATTTCCCCAGCTTTGTATTTAAGTGCTCACCTCCCCCGTGCTTCTTAAACCAATAAAAATACCTTACAGATTTTGTTGCCATCCCACATTCAACCAAGAGTCCCTGGAGACCGAACATCCTGGAAACAAACTGGAAATCTGAAATTTTTGTACCTTGAGATGATCTCTCGTTACGATTCAAACAATTGGAAAACAAAGAACAATATGGAATGGCAATTATTTAAAGTTCCTTCATTACCAGGGGGCCTTTTTTCCCCAGATGTTTTGGTCCAGGCTGAGTGCATTTCCTGCACACCATTGGAGAGTCTGACTCTGGCCACCACGGGTGGTCTGAGACACTTGTAAAAAAGGCAGGATTATGTCACAGTGAAAAGTGCTTTGTTGTACAGGCTCACCTCGAGCACCCTCTCTGCAGAACAAGCTGGAATTATCAAATTCTCATGCAACCCCTCCATGCTGAAGTCCATATAAGCTCATGCCAACAGGAGACAGAAAAGCTTTCCCTCTGTGTCCCTGAAGGCAGCAGGAAGCAGAGCAGGTACTGCAGCTCAGCTCTGCCCCTGCACTTTCCTGGGGGTGATTTTCTCTCCTGGCCCATCCAGAGCTGCACAGTTCAGCAGGTTCAGTGACAGCTGAGCTGTGTTTAGTTTGTTTAACAGCCATTTCCAGTGATAACAGCAATCACCTCCTGGTGCTCCCCAGCCAGGCACAGCCCTGCTGCAGGCACTGCCTCACTGCTCACATTTTCCCCAGGTCTGCAGCTTTTGTGGCTGGCACGAGCAGGACAGGATGAACCCTGGAAAATCCTTACACATACTGTACCAAAGGAATGCAGGGCAAGGACTGAATTCTAAACCAGAGTGACTTTAAATGAAATAACGCAGCGGGCTGTGATGGCTGTTTGATAGGGCCTTTCAGGATCTGACTTCCAGGGCATGGCAGAGGAGCAGGAGGCAGCTGTGGGACAGGGGAAGGAGGCTGGTAAGGATGTCCCAGGTGGGGACTGCATTCCTCCTGCCCCCAGCTCTCCAAACTGCTGCTCCCTGACCGGAGCCCAGCAATCCTGGTCACCTCCACACAGGGCAGGCAAGGAACCAGTGTCCCAGTCCTCTCTGACATCTGAAAGCGATCGTTTGCCTGCCAGCCCTGCAGGAATGCTCCCCACAGGAATAAGGAATTTTACGAGGGTTATAAAAAGTTACTGGCACTACAACGTGCTATCACTGTGGTACAAATTACTGATGTGCTGGCAGCCAGGGGCCAGCCAGGCCAGCAGCCAGAGCCATCTCTGCTCTGCAGAGCTCCATGGGCAGCCTCAGCCTCACCTCGGGGTGCTCCCCAGCAGGGACAGGCCCGAGGCAGAGAGGGGCAGAGCACCAAGGTGCAGCCTCACACCTGCTCACAGCACAGCTGCGGCAGCACGCAGGGCTTTGGGCGCTTTTGTCCTCCTGCCAGTAAGATCTGCAGTGTGACACCAATTTTCATCAACAGAGAACAGAGCTGCACTTCTGCCACACTCTCAAATTAAACAGAGTATACCAGAATACACTTATCTATATTTAGTTCCCAAAATATAAGCTACTTACACTCTCATCAGACCATATGTTTAAGCTGCACAGTTTTTGTTCCAAGTGCTCTGAAATTTACCCTTATTTTTAGCTTATGTTTTCTTGGAGTTGGCAGACGTTCTGTCACGGGAGATGTTGTGTACAAAACGTGAAATATTGGAGATATTGCTCTCTGTGTAGTGTCCTTCAGAGCCCTCAGCTGAACGTGGCTGAGCCACCTCCCAGGCCAGCTCAGCAGCACAGAGAGGAGGGACAGGGACAGGCACAGAGAGGGGACACTGGCACAGAGAGGGAACACTGGCACAGAGAGGGGACACTGGCACAGGGATGATCCCTCCCTGCCCCACCCAGGGCCAAGGGCAGCGTTCCCATTCCCTGCTGGCAGTGCAGGCTCAGCCTGGCTCCTGCTGCTCCTTTACCTGGCCAAAAGCAGCATCCCAGCCCTGAGCCCTGCCCAGAGCTGTGGGACTGCAGGGACACTCGGCTCTGGGGGCTGCAGCCTGCCACAACGTGCAGCTGGGGGACACATCCTCATCTCCTGCTCAGAGACACCACCTGCGGCTTTGGGACAGTGTCCTGCACTGACAATCATCACCCCAGGGCTCTGGGACAATTCCTGCACTGACAATCATCACCCCAGGGCTCTGAGTACTGCACAGACAATCATTGCACAGACAATCACTGCACAGACAGTCACTGCACTGACAATCATCACCCCAGGGCTCTGGGACACTGTCCTGCACACACAATCAATGCACAAACATCCCAGGGCTCTGGGACAATTCCTGCACTGACAATCATCACCCCAGGGCTCTGGGACACTGTCCTGCACACACAATCAATGCACAAACATCCCAGAGCTCTGGGACAATTCCTGCCCAGAGCAGTGCCAGGCAAATGAGAGAGGCTGCAGCCCAGGCCGAGCCCATTCATTTTGTGTGCAGGGCTTGTCATCATTTCCCATTAGTTTGGAAGCTCCAGCCCTGTCAGAGATCCATCAGTGCTTCCAGGACACATTTTTATTTCCAGGGCTCTATAGCTCTCGGCTGTAATGTCACATTTGTGGTATCATCAAAACATATAAAACCTAGTTCAGTCATGCAAGAAGGAATATGGGGAAAATAAAGGACTTTTATAGTATCATTCCCTTTTAACTTTTTCTCTTTCTAAATGCATTCCTTAGGCTTAGAAAACTGCACACTACAGAAAATCCAAAATGGAGCAACTTTTCCTCAGCAACTAATCCAAACTCCTGTCATTACAAATATCAATCTCCATTTCTCATCTGTGCAGTCTTTCCACCAGGCACAAAGAGCACCTCTGGTTCCTTAGCGCATCCCAAGCGCTCCCCCAGGAATGTCCCAGCAGGGAGCTCCCCTGGCAGGGCTGCTCAGCAGCCAAGCAGGACACACAGGGAGGGCTTCAGTGAGAGGCTTCTGCTCCAGGTTCCTTTATCAGCCACGACAAGTAGGAAAAACTCAGCCAAAGCCTTTGAACAAGTGCTCTGGTGTCTCTCCACGGCTGCCCTGGAGCCCTGGGCTGCTGGGCAAACACAAAGAGCTCACGGACAGGGGGGGCTCAGATGCAAACCCACACCCAGGCACAGGCTGACCCAGGGCTCCAATGCAGCCAGGGAGCAGCTTCACTCAGACACAGGTAAATGGCTCTCCAGAGGGGCAACTGGCTACTCAAAGGGGTAACTGGCTACTCAAATGGGTAACTGGCCACTCAAACCGGTAACTGGCTACCCAAAGGGGTAACTGGCTACTCAAAGGGGTAACTGGCTTCTCAAAGGGGTAACTGGCTACCCAAAGGGGCAACTGGCTACCCAAAGGGGTAACTGGCTACTCAAACTGGTGACTGGCTACCCAAAGGGGTAACTGGCTACTCAAAGGGGTAACTGGCTACCCAAAGGGGTAACTGGCTACCCAAAGGGGTAACTGGCTACTCAAACTGGTAACTGGCTACTCAAATGGGTAACTGGCTACTCAAACTGGTAACTGGCTACTCAAATGGGTAACTGGCTACCCAAAGGGGTAACTGGCTACTCAAACGGGTAACTGGCTACTCAAACGGGTAACTGGCTACTCAAACGGGTAACTGGCTACTCAAATGGGTAACTGGCTACTCAAACGGGTAACTGGCTACTCAAACGGGTAACTGGCTACTCAAATGGGTAACTGGCTACTCAAACGGGTAACTGGCTACTCAAACGGGTAACTGGCTACTCAAATGGGTAACTGGCTACCCAAAGGGGTAACTGGCTACTCAAACGGGTAACTGGCTACTCAAATGGGTAACTGGCTACCCAAAGGGGTAACTGGCTACTCAAACGGGTAACTGGCTACTCAAATGGGTAACTGGCTACTCAAATGGGTAACTGGCTACCCAAAGGGGTAACTGGCTACTCAAACGGGTAACTGGCTACCCAAAGGGGTAACTGGCTACTCAAACTGGTAACTGGCTACTCAAACTGGTGACTGGCTACTCAAATGGGTAACTGGCTACTCAAACGGGTAACTGGCTACCCAAAGGGGTAACTGGCTACTCAAACTGGTAACTGGCTACTCAAACTGGTGACTGGCTACCCAAAGGGGTAACTGGCTACCCAAAGGGGTAACTGGCTACTCAAACTGGTAACTGGCTACTCAAACTGGTGACTGGCTACCCAAATGGGTAACTGGCTACCCAAATGGGTAACTGGCTACTCAAACGGGTAACTGGCTACTCAAAGGGGTAACTGGCTACTCAAACTGGTGACTGGCTACCCAAAGGGGTAACTGGCTACCCAAAGGGGTAACTGGCTTCTCAAAGGGGTAACTGGCTACTCAAAGGGGTAACTGGCTACTCAAACGGGTAACTGGCTACCCAAATGGGTAACTGGCTACTCAAACTGGTGACTGGCTACTCAAAGGGGTAACTGGCTACTCAAACTGGTGACTGGCTACCCAAAGGGGTAACTGGCTACCCAAAGGGGTAACTGGCTTCTCAAAGGGGTAACTGGCTACTCAAAGGGGTAACTGGCTACTCAAACGAGTAACTGGCTACCCAAAGGGGTAACTGGCTACTCAAACTGGTAACTGGCTACTCAAATGGGTAACTGGCTACTCAAACTGGTGACTGGCTACCCAAATGGGTAACTGGCTACCCAAAGGGGTAACTGGCTACCCAAATGGGTAACTGGCTACTCAAATGGGTAACTGGCTACTCAAATGGGTAACTGGCTACTCAAAGGGGTAACTGGCTACCCAAATGGGTAACTCACCAACTCCTGGCCAGCACTGATGCACTGCAGAGTTTGAGCAAAAAGCCTGAAAGTGAAATTCCTCAATGAATCAGAAGAAAATATGAGGAGAAAGACACAGAAGCTCAGATACCAAGGAATGAGATTGTGTTCTACAGGACTTGCACACCAGCAGATATCAGGGTGAAACGTGTGAGCAGGAAGGGGTAAGGGAAAAACTTCATTTTGAGAGGAAGCACTGGAACAGAGCCCTTGTGTTGATTAATTGCCTTTAAACATTTGATCACTATATGTAATCCAGTAAATCTCCAAGTGTTTCAACATATCTGTAGTGAAGACAGAGTCAGGCAATTATGTATAAAACATCCTAAAAATAGTGGATACCTAGGAAAAAAGGTCACAGCTTCCTATTTGGAGTCTGCCTTCCAGGAACAGTCTTCTGTAACCACTTAAAATTTGCTGCTCTGTTAAATATTCTTGCCAGTACATTTGTTTTCTGCCAGCTAGTTGATAGTTGCAGGAAGAAAAATCAATTTTATTTTTTTTTCTGAAGTGGAAGAATATTTATGTGGTTTGGTTTTTTTTTAGACAATATGCACTGAGTTCTAACTTTCCTCAAGAGAAAGCCAGAGAATGAGCTCAAATATGTAAATCTACTTCTGGGATATAAAAAATACACAAATAGAGAGAAGTAAGAAGCTAATCAGTCTGCAGACTATGAAGAATCAAAATATACAATATAGAAATATACTACATACTGAACTTATGCTTTTGTTCTCTTGGGTACAGAATTTACCACAATAAAGCACTAAGTCTCTGCAAATTCTTCATAAATTTTAATGGGAAATTCTTCTATCATTTCTCACGTTTTATGTTCACAGGACATATTTGGGTCTGATGTTTGTGTGGTTCACTGTGAAATACATTATTTAAAGTGACATCACGTACTTCAAGGTGGTTAGATAAGTGTAAGGTCACTTGTTCCTTAAAATAATGATCAGCGTTATTAATAACACATTTTGGAGGAGCTTGCTCCCTCCACGCTGCCCTCAGAGGATTTTGTGGGGTTTGATCCTGAACTACTTGCACACAACTTCCCTTTTCATCCCCCAGCTGCTTTTGCATCCCTGTGCATTTCAGCCCTAGAGAGAAACCACGAAAGGACCGAGGCAGGAGATGCCCTGCAGGGGAAGGGCAGGGCTGTCCCTGCCACACACAGAGCCCTGGAGCTGGGCTGGAGCTGCCCCGGGGCCCCAGGAACCCCCACCTGCCCCAGGAATCCCCACCTGCCCCAGGTGCTCCATTCTATAATGATGGAGCCCATTTCTGTAATGATGGAGCCCATTTCTGCAATGATGGAGCCCATTTCTATAAAGATGGAGCCCATTTCTATAAAGATGGAGCCCATTTCTGCAATGATGGAGCCCATTTCTGCAATGATGGAGCCCATTTCTGTAATGATGGAGCCCATTTCTGCAATGATGGAGCCCATTTCTGCAATGATGGAGCCCGTTTCTATAAAGATGGAGCCCATTTCTATAAAGATGGAGCCCATTTCTGTAATGATGGAGCCCATTTCTGCAATGATGGAGCCCATTTCTGCAATGATGGAGCCCATTTCTATAAAGATGGAGCCCATTTCTATAAAGATGGAGCCCATTTCTGTAATGATGGAGCCCATTTCTGCAATGATGGAGCCCATTTCTGCAATGATGGAGCCCATTTCTGCAATGATGGAGCCCGTTTCTATAAAGATGGAGCCCATTTCTATAAAGATGGAGCCCATTTCTGCAATATTGGAGCCCATTTCTGCAATGATGGAGCCCATTTCTATAAAGATGGAGCCCATTTCTGCAATGATGGAGCCCATTTCTATAAAGATGGAGCCCATTTCTGCAATGATGGAGCCCATTTCTGCAATACTGGAGCCCATTTCTGCAATGATGGAGCCCATTTCTATAAAGATGGAGCCCATTTCTGCAATGATGGAGCCCATTTCTGCAATGATGGAGCCCATTTCTGTAATGATGGAGCCCATTTCTATAAAGATGGAGCCCATTTCTGTAATGATGGAGCCCATTTCTGTAATGATGGAGCCCATTTCTATAAAGATGGAGCCCATTTCTGTAATGATGGAGCCCATTTCTATAAAGATGGAGCCCATTTCTGCAATGATGGAGCCCATTTCTATAAAGATGGAGCCCATTTCTGTAATATTGGAGCCCATTTCTATAAAGATGGAGCCCATTTCTGCAATGATGGAGCCCATTTCTATAAAGATGGAGCCCATTTCTATAAAGATGGAGCCCATTTCTATAAAGATGGAGCCCATTTCTATAAAGATGGAGCCCATTTCTGTAATATTGGAGCCCATTTCTATAAAGATGCTTTCTCCCCACCTTGAGCAAGAGCAAACAAAAGCCTTTGACTAGGAAATAAATCATGTCCATACAAAGAGTTTCATATATCAAAACCAAAGGAAATCAGGACTCCAACATTGAATAAATCTAGGGGAAAAGTTTTGTATGACTCACAAAGCAACCACTACTCAGAAGGTGAAACTGAGAAAGCAGAGGTTAGAAGAAAAACTCAATACTGTTCTAGCTTTTTAATTACTTGGAGTGCAAATGAATAGCATTGCACTGCAAAGCTGACTTTCTTGATAAAGAAAAATCAATCCAGTTCTGAGGGGCTTTAAGTAATACTCCTAAAAAATTACCATATGCCTGCCACATGCAAAAATCAAGAAAACTTATTTTTAGGTCAAGGTGGAAAAAACCACAAAGAAACAAACAAAAGCTTTCTCCCAAATCTGACATTCCAAATCTTTTTGAGGGTAGAATTGGCATCCCTAAGGACAAATGGGAATCAGTAAGATTCCACCAGTGTGGCTGAATAATTACAAAATCACTCAGGAAAAGGAAATTCCCTGGTGTGTCTGGTGCTTTCTGCAAAGTTATTCTTTTGCTGTCTATTCAAGCTGTATTTGATGTGAATTATCATAGCAGACAGAAACAAGAGATGAGGAATACAGACAGCGCTGGCTCCTGGAGCTCTTGCTATTGGAATTATTTAAAACGTCCTCGGGCAAGTAAGAATTCTGCTGTAGAAAATGCTGACAGGGAGCAGCATAACTCACACCCAGTTTACTGTGAACCCATCTGAAGTGCCACGGGACAGTTTTTCCTTGCAGGTTGGTTAATTAGCTATCTCCTTGGGCAGCCAGTTCCTGCACTGCCTCCTGGGAGCCAGGGAGGAGCGGCTGCAGTGCCCTGGGGCATGGAGAGCAATGCAGGAGTGCAGAGGAGGGAGCAATGCAGGGCTGGCAGCACTGGCAGCAATGCAGAGCTGGCAGCAATGCAGAGCTGGCAGCAATGCAGAGCTGGCAGCACTGGCAGCAATGCAGAGTTGTCAGTAATTCAGCACTGGCAGCAGTGCAGAGTTGGCAGCAGTGCAGAGCTGGCAGCACTGGCAGCAATGCAGCACTGGCAGCAGTGCAGGGCTTGCTCAGCTCCTCCAAGGCTTGCTCAGCTCCTCCCTGTCCTGCCAGGAACGTGCCCTGAGCCAGCCCCTGCTGCCTCCTCAGCTGGGAAGGACTGGGAAGGACTCTGCTCCTCTCTTTCTGCCAGGAAGGGAGAATCCCCCCGCAGCAGCTGCACATTTCCTGCCAGAACAACAACCCCAAGCCCTCCTGGCTGCAAATGTCATTATCCACCAGGAGAGCAGCTCCAGTGCCGGGGGAAATGGGCACTGGGGAGGGAACAAACCCCAGCTGTGCCATCTCCTCCTCTCTGAAGCGTCAGTGCTCTGCCCTTCTGACTCACTGGAGAATTCCTTACAGCAAGGATTTCACTTGTGTAACACAGTGCCAAACTTTGCATTGATTTTAAACTCATGGGCTGCATTATTATTGTTTCTTTTTGCTTAATTGTGGTACATTCTGCAAGGTTCACAGTTTCAATTGTATTTTAGTCCAGTTCTCTCTGTCAAAGTCCATCCACTGAAAAATTCTACCTTTGTTCTGCAGATGTGGGCAAGATTCATTGTTTTTCCTCAATCAATATATAAATTAGCCAACACTTAACTTGCCATCAAAATTAATTGGTTCCACATCGATTTGCCTCTCTCAGGGTAGCACCAATATTTGTGTACCTACGGGAATTGCTTCTTCCCTTGTTTTATTTTCTTATCAGCAATGATATTAAACAAACCTCAGGTGTGGCCTGGCCAGGAAAATGAGAGAGAAGAGGAGGAGGTTGGGGTGAGTTTTCAGGCAAAGTCCCCCTGCCTCATTCAAAGCTCAGTGAGAAGGGACAAGTGAGGAGTGGTTTGTGAACGAGGCTGACTTTGAGGAGAAGGGCTGAGGTGCCTGCAGGGCAGCATCCCCGAATGCTGAGGTGTTCCTGCAGCTCCTGCAGGACAGCCAGGAACAGGAGAGGGACTGGGAGAGCCAGGGACAGAGCAGGAGAGGGACTGGGAGAGCCAGGGACAGAGTGAGAGAGGAACTGGGAGAGCCAGGAACAGAGTGAGAGAGGGCAGCAGGAACAGGAGAGGGACTGGGAGAGCCAGGAACGGAGTGAGAGAGGGCACCAGGAACAGGAGAGGGACTGGAAACAGCAGCTGCTGAAGGAAGGAGCTGATAATAATCGAGAGAAGATGCTAAAGGAAGGAAGGAGCTGGTAATCCAGAGGAGAAGCTGCTGAAGGAAGGGGCTGATAATAATCGAGAGGAGAAGATGCTAAAGGAAGGAAGGAGCTGGGAATCCAGAGGAGAAGCTGCTGAAGGAAGGGGCTGATAATAATCGAGAGGAGAGGCTGATAGAGGAGAAGCTGATAATGGAGAGGAGAAGCTGCTGAAGGAAGGAGCTGATAATGGAGAGGAGATGCTAAAGGAAGGAGATGTAATTGAGAGAAGTTACTGAAGGAAGGAAGGAGCTGGTAATCCAGAGGAGAAGCTGCTGAAGGAAGGAGATGATGATAATGGAGAGGAGAGGCTGATGGAGGAGAAGCTGATAATGGAGAGGAGAAGCTGCTGAAGCCTCCCTGGTGAGGGGAAGGGCCCCAGCAGGGTCCTGGTGGGAAGCACTCGCTGCACAAAGGGGCAGAGCAGAGGCAGCTCCTCACCAAGAGGAGAGGAGCAGCTGTTTAAGGATTCAGTGTGAGAACACGGCAGGAAAGATGAGCACCTCTCAGCTCCCCAAGCATTGTGTTTGTTAAAATGGACCACCACTGAGATGGAACAATGCTGAATTAGTCCTGACTTGCAGTATCTTAGTAAAACATGCCTTTTTTTCCCAGAACCAAACAATTCTTCAAAGTGGAACTGCCCCAAACTGTATTTGAGGGAAAAGCAGCTGCATTAAGAATTCCCAATTTGCATCTCATCTTCACCAGAGGATTCTCACAGAGGGTGCAGCAGCCAGGAGCTCATAACTCTCCAAAGCTGCAGCTGCACATGTTCCTCTTCTGCAAAGAGCAATGAGAAAAGAAAGCCCTGGAGAAAGCTCCAAGTGCTTGAAACGAGTGTACAAGAAGTTTTGCTCCAGATGTGAGGCAGTTTTCTCTGGAGTGCCAGTCAGGAGTGAGGGATCACAGAGCAGCACCCAGGCTGGGACCGCTGCCCTCCTGTGCCACCACTGCATTGTCCCTGCAGTCCTGGGCCCTCTTTGTACCAAACATGCCTGGATTTACGCCCTGCTGCTGCTCCCACAGCTGAAAGCTGCCTGAAACACAAGGATTTACAGCTACAAAATGAGAGGAATAGCAGATCTGTCTTTCCAAACAAGCTGGTGGATAAAACCAGCACTGGGAGATAAAAGAAACCATGGGAAGGATCCCACTGATTGATGAATGGAATAAGAGATTTTGCTTTTACAAATAAATTATAGGTTTGCCGATAAACGAAATTAGACATTCAAAGATGAAAGAAACAGTGGGGAAGAAAAACCCCTAAATTCCATAAGAATTAAAAACTAAAAGGGGAGGGTTGTACATTAGAGGGGAATCTTTGGTATCAGGCATTTTGGGGAGTCTGTACCTCTCAAGTACCCCAGAAATGGGGAAACAGAGAAGGGAAATGTGGCTGGAAATTGGGATAAAAAGGAGGCTGTGTCCTCCAAAAATGTGAGACATCCCAGGGGATGCCCCATGGCCTCTCCCTTTATTGGAATGAAGTCAGAAAGGGCTCCTCTGTCTCCTTTTTGGACATAAACCCCTGGTGTTTGTGGATTAATTTTCCTGACAAAGCTGTGTGTTACATCAGCTGCAGCTGTGTCAGACTGGAACTGCAGCCTGGGCAGAGCCTGGGCTGATGCTGTGTAGCTGTGCTATGCAGCCATGTGGGTCCTACAAAACACTGGTGCTGTTTGACACAATTTCCTCCTCTGCTGCCTCCTCTGACTTTTCCCAGAGCACATCGTGCTGCATTTCAGCCTTGACATTCATCTCTCCTGAATTTCTACCCTGTGCTGTAATTTCTTGGATCACAGCAGTGAAATGTTAGTGCTTCTCCAGTTGTTCCTGCTATGAAAAACATCTTGCTGGAAACAGATTTTTTTCAGATAATCATTTCACAGAATGTGCTGTTGCCTCTGGACAGGTCAGGACTGAGCTGCCTCCAGCCCCAAGGCCCCTCAGTCTCCACATCCTCCCCAGGCCCTGGAGGTGGTTCTGGGGATTTCTGTGAATTTCTGTGCTCTGGACACAGTAACTCACTGGGCTGGTAAGAGCAGAGCATCACCACCTTTTACATCTGTCAAAGAAATGTCTGTCTGTCCCTGAAGCACTCCTGAATAGCAACAGACCATTGCAATTTAGAGTATTAAATTGTCTCTTAGAGGACTTAACTCAGGCAAAATTTTGCTGATGAAAAAGAGCAATGAAATACATTCAGTGTTCACAGAGGCTGTGCTGCAATTACAGCCAATGGCCCCGGCAGAGCCCAGCCTGCTCCCCCTGGCCCATGAATTAACCTGAATTAACCTGAATTAACCTGAATTAACAGGTTTTCATTAGCTCTGGGGCGAGTTCTCAGCCCCACAGCCCAGCTCTGCCCCACGCTGCTCTCTGCCAAGGGAAGCACTGACACAGCACTGACAGATACTCCCTGTACCCTTCCCTAATTAATTAACTAGTCCCCACTTGGAATACCTCGTGTTTCAAAATGTGGCTGGGAAATTGGGATAAAAAGGAGGCTGCATCCTCCAAAAACTGGAGAGATCCCAGGGGAATGCCCCATGGCCTCTCCTCTATTCAAATAAAGCCAAAAAGGGCTCCTCTGTCTCCTTTTTGGTGTTTGTGGATTAATTTTCCTCACACCGTTCACCATTCCCCCTCCTCAGGGGTTCTGCTGCCTGCAGCAAAGAGGTGCCTGACAAATGCAGCGCTCCTGTGTCCCAGAAAAGCAAAAACCACAGGTTCATCCAGGAGCCCACCAGTGAATCATCACCTCTGCAGCACTGGGAGAGCCTGGGCAAGAACAGCAAAGTGCATTTTGGAAATGATCTATGCAAAACTCACTCTTCACAAATGCCCACCTCTAAGAGGCCTCTGGGGACATTTGGGAGCTCTCAGTTTGGAAAATGCCAGCAAAACAGCACATTTCACTCCTGGGCCTCAGGGACCCTCCCTGCTTCTGCTCCAGCCTTACCAAGAGCCCAACAGAAAGCAGAGAAACCAGCTTGAAAATAGCTTTAAAAGGAAAATATGATAAAATATTCAGGAGAACATCTAAGAGATGTATTCTAGGAAACGTTTAAGAATTTAAATCTTTCCTTGCTGCTCCCATCCACGGCTGTAAGTGGGTCAGAGATGCTGCACTGCCCCCTCTCAGCACCTCAGAGCCTGAACTCCCCCATTCCACCGACACCAAACCATCAGATCCCCTCAGTTATCTCAGTGTGGACCAGGATCAAAAAGCAAAAAGCACAAGGGAATTGTTGTTATTGAGCACCCCAGTGGGAAGGGAAAGCAGCACTTCAGCCCAGTGTGCTGCAGGCTGCACAGACACACAGAGCACACAGAGCAAACACACACCAGAGCACACACACACACACCAGAGCACACACACACACACCAGAGCACACACAAAGCACACCAGAGCACACACACAAACACACCAGAGCACACAGAGCAAACACACACCAGAGCACACACAAACACACCAGAGCACACACACACACACACACACCAGAGCACACACACACACACACCAGAGCACACACACACACACCAGAGCACACACACAAACACACACCAGAGCACACACACACACACCAAACACACACCAGAGCACACACAAACACACCAGAGCACACACAGAGCACACACCAGAGCACACACACACACACCAGAGCACACACACACACACACCAGAGCACACACACACACACCAGAGCACACACACACACACCAGAGCACACACACCAGAGCACACACACACACACACCAGAGCACACACAAACACACCAGAGCACACACACACACACCAGAGCACACACCAAACACACCAGAGCACACACCAAACACACCAGAGCACACACACCAGAGCACACACACACACACACCAGAGCACACACACACACACACCAGAGCACACAGAGCAAACACACACCAGAGCACACACACCAAACACACCAGAGCACACACAAACACACCAGAGCACACACAAACACACAGACAGGGGCTCCAGCTGCCTGGGCACCCAGCAGCCTTTGGCAGTGGGGAGAAAGAAACCACAATGCTGGGGAAAAGAGAAATGTGGCAGCCACGAATGGCAACTGAACTGCCGCTAAAAACGCCCACAAAAATCATAGGAGAAGTAAAATGCCCTCAAAACTCATGGGAGAAGCACCAAGAAACAGTCCCAGGCACGGAGATTCTGCACAGCCCAGAGCAGCAGCTCCATGACACTTACCAGGGTGTGGCTGAGCTGGATGGTGATGAGGGGAGAGCCTGACAGGTTGTAGGACAGCTGGGGCACAGGCTCCACCTTGATGGAGATGAGGAAGCTGCTGGCTGAGATCAGGGAGCCCCTGTAGGCAGCAGCTCCAGCAATCCTTGGGAAGAAGCAAACATCTTAAGGAACAGAATAACCACTGGGTTTAGTTCATACATAACAGCAAAGGACACAGACCCTCCTTGTTCCCTTCAAGTTCCTCCAGGGCAGCCAGGTCTGGCCCCAGAGGTCCCACAGGAGCAGAGGCCACGCACCTGTAAAGGATGGGGACAGCCCTGGGCACCTGTAAAGGATGGGAACAAAGGATGGGGACAGCCCTGGGCACCTGTAAAGGATGGGGACAAAGGATGGGGACAGCTCTGGGCACCTGTAAAGGATGGGGACAAAGGATGGAGACAGCCCTGGGCACCTGTAAAGGATGGGGACAGCCCTGGGCACCTGTAAAGGATGGGGACAAAGGATGGGGACAGCTCTGGGCATCTGTAAAGGATGGGGACAGCTCTGGACACTGGGGACTGCCAGCAAAGCTCCTCCTTCACCCTGCTCCTCCTTGCAAAGGTTCTCCAGCCTTGCTGGAAGTGTTTGAGGGAATCAGGGAGAATCCTAAGGAGGGATCCAAACAATTTCCTGAAAGTGAGGAGGAGACTTGCAGGCGCTGGCTGGTCAAACAGATAAATCAGTGTGTGAGACACACAGACAAAATGCACAAAATAAACACAGGAATGTATTTAGAGGTGATTTATAGCTTTAGCTTGAAAAATAGATGATGTCCAGTTACATTTGTTAGAGGGAAAGACAGGTCAGAACACACACGGCTGAACTGGACTAAACAGCTGATTAGACCTGGAAATTAATTTATTCTAGGGGGAAGTAATTTTGCAGTACATAAGAGCCCTTATTTTAAGGTAAAACTTATGAGTTTGGCATTTTCACACATTCAGGAGGAACTGAGATCCATTTGGTTTCAGGGTAGACTTTTTTACCCTCTCAGTAACAAACTGCAGGATTAAATAAATGACTGCTGTCATCTGTGCCTTGGGCAGTGGAGGAATGGATTTTACCAGGAGAAATGGGAGCCTGGGTGAATTAACCACCAGCCTGGGTTCCCAAACACAGCCCACCTGGAAACAAATGAAAAACCACCTTGTTTGCACCCACCACCTGTCTGCAGTGGTTTCTTATTTTTATTTCAGAAAAACCCCAAAAACCCTCACGTCAGAGGCTGAAATAACTGCACCCAGCTCCTTGTCACAGAACAGAACTCATTTAGCACAACCCCTCAGTCCTGACCTGAAAAACCCCATCAGCATCAGAGATTACTTCTGCTCCCAGAAACCAGCATGGAAGGGGACTTGTTCATCTCAAGGCAGAATTTGCTGCTCTGATACAACAAATTTCATTTTAGATAGGGATTTGTGAAGTTAAACTCATTATCCAACAGTCTGAGGTTTCTGCTACCCAGATTAAGAGCCTGGATGCTTTTCCCACACCCTTGCTCTGCTTGTTTTCCCTTCAGAGACCCTTTGGTGAATTTTGGAGTGTGACAAACCCTCACCAGCAGCAGGGAACGGAGATTCTGCAAAGCCTTTCCTCACCCAGCCCCACACTTACACAAACTGCCCTGAACAGCAGCAGGATGGGCTCAGAACATTGCTGGGTTTCATCTGCTCTGGGTAAAGAACCAAAAGCTGCTCCCCTTAGAAACTGGTATTTATAGAGTCTGAAAATAGCTCCGTGTCTGTACAGCACAAAAGCTCCAAGAGTTTTGGTTTTGGTTTTCCACCACAAGAAAAGAAGAAGGTTGGGTTTCAAATTACAGGTGTTTAAGTAGCCCAGTGGTAGAAGGAACACAAAAGAAATTCTCTAAAACAAACTACTCTGAGAAAAAAATTATTCTACTGAAAAGTAAGCAAAAAAGTTATAACAGTAGAGCACAAAAAAGAAAAGCAAGCAGAAGAGAAGTGCATGCTTATTTTTAAAACATCTTTGAGTACCTGGGGTTTGGCTCCACAGAGGAAGAACTGCTAAGGCAGCATTCCCTGAATTATTACCTTTTGGGATGCTGGTTTGGGCAGACCTGCATCTACAGGTTCAAGGACAAGATCTTGTAGTGCATGACACACTGCAGACATTTCAAGCAGCTTGAATTAATTGTAGAAATCTAGGAAACATTTCTTTTCCAGTGACTTTGTGTTTTGTTAATGCTGTGACAGGGCAGAGCCTTCATTCTGGAAATGAGAGCTGAAATCAAACCCAGCTCAGGGGAGCAGGAAGGGATCTCCAGATTGTCCTGCCCCACAGATTTCAGGGAATGCCCTCCAAGACTACAGCTCTGTTCCATTTGTGTACCAGAGCCCCAGGACCTGACAGTGCATTAGAACACAGAGCTTTGACATGCAGCACCTTCAATAAACTTTGACCTGAGTCAGGATCATTTTAATTCTCTTTCTCCCTTTGAAAAACTGAGATTACATCTCATTACCTTAAGAAATTGCATCGATCCCCCTCTTTGGAAAACATAGGCTCTGGTAAGTTATTGCCTCAATTTCCTCACGTGAGTACAGAATATTGCAGACTGGAGGCAGAGCCACCTGTGGGAGAGCATTGCCAGTAATCACTGGGCAATGCCATTTAGGGACTAGCTGAGTGTGAACAGCCAACAGCACAGCCTGCACTGCCTGGGAAATGCCCTTTGGGAATGGCTGAGGGGTCACCTGGAGCAGCCAGGCACTCACCTGGTGTCCACAGGGTTGATGTTGTTAAAGAAGTGATGCATGTTGTGGTACAGCAGGCCCACGATGGTGATGCAGCCTGTGGAGAGGGAACAGGGAGAGAGAACAGGGTTATTGCTGAGATCAGGGAGAGGGAACAGGGAGAGAGAACAGGGAGAGGGAACAGGGAGAGAGAACAGGGTTATTGCTGAGATCAGGGAGAGGGAACAGGGAGAGAGAACAGGGAGAGGGAACAGGGTTATTGCTGAGATCAGGGAGAGGGAACAGGGAGAGGGAACAGGGAGAGGGAACAGGGAGAGGGAACAGGGTTATTGCTGAGAACAGGGAGAGGGAACGGGGAGAGGGAACGGGGAGAGGGAACGGGGAGAGGGAACGGGGAGAGGGAACGGGGAGAGGGAACGGGGAGAGGGAACGGGGAGAGGGAACGGGGAGAGGGAACGGGGAGAGGGAACAGGGTTATTGCTGAGATCAGGGAGAGGGAACAGGGAGAGGGAAAAGGGAGAGGGAACAGGGAGAGGGAACAGGGTTATTGCTCAGAGCAGGGTTATTGCTCAGGGCAGGGTTATTCCTCTGAACAGGGTTATTCCTCTGAACAGGGTTATTGCTCAGGGCAGCAGTGCCAAGCAGGAGAACCCTTCCAGGGCTGCAGCCCTTGTTCACTGAGGGCCCTGCCTTGCCCAGCCCTGCCCTGTGACCGTGCTCACAGGGGTCTGAGGATGGGGGAAGAGATGAGAATGTTGACTCCATGTTTCAGAAGGCTTGATTTATTATTTTATGATATATATTATATTAAAACTATATTAAAATAATAGAAGAAAGGATTTCATCAGAAGGCTGGCTAAGAATAGAATAGGAGTGATCACAAAGGTTTGTGGCTCGGCTCTGTGTCTGAGCCAGTTGGGCTGTGATTGGCCATTAATTAGAAACAACCACATGAGCCCAATCCCAGCTGCACCTGTCGCATTCCACAGCAGCAGATAACCATTGTTTGCATTTTGTTCCTGAGGCCTCTCAGTTTCTCAGGAGGGAAAATCCTAAGGGAAGGATTTTCCATAAAAGATGCCTGTGACACTGCCCAGCCTGGCCTTGGCAGGGCCCTGGTGGCTGTGCCCAGTGACAAGGGGTGAGCAGACTGCACAGCACAGGGCAAACAGAGAGACAGAAATGCCTGTGCTGCACAGCTGCACCTCCAAACCCAGCTGCTGATCCACCCATTGGCAATTATAACCCCCAGCAGCAGGAAGGGCTCCAGGCGCCCCAGCACAGCCAGGCTGGAGCTGAACAAGCCCAAACCATCAGCCCCAGTGCTGCTTGCTGCCCACATTCCAGGCAGTTCACTGCCCTCAGAGACAGAGGTGTGTTTTCTCAGAGTGAGCCACACAGATGTCTCTTACTGTCCCTTTTGTCGGGTTCCAAGTACTTCTAGTGTCAGCTGTTTAAGGTGAAATAACAGATTTTTTTAGGTTAGCTCATCTGGACAGTGTAGAAGGCTGAAATTGCTCAGAAGTGAGCTTCAGCTGGAAAAGAGTAAAACATTTAATGCCCTGGATCGTTTCAGGATACAAAGCACGACAATGTTCTGGGAAATCAAAGAAAACCTGTATGGTGAGGAACTGTAGAAGTGGGAAAGGGAAAAACTCCCCTCACGTGCTATTTTTGGCATTCCAAAGTTGGTTTGCAATTACAGTTACTCAAACCTGGGAGGACTTGCAGTCTCCAGCCAGAGCCCCTGCCAGTGCAAAGAAACAAAGCTGTCAGCACCATTCAGGCAGACAGTTCAGTAATTAGCAGAGAATTTCTCACTGCAGGTTATTTTCAGCTAACTTTGCACTTTATGGAGGAGGGATCGATCATCCCTCTTCAGAGGTGACTGCAGAAAAGCCTCGGGGTGGGTAAATTCTGTGGGTTGGAATTTGGGGCACAGAAGTCACATTTTCAAAGATTTGAGAATGGAAGTAGATGCTTTTGTAAATGGGTTCCTTCAACCTCTGAGTAAAGCACAGATAATTAACTTAACATTGCTATTTTAGAGTCTTGACTAAAGGAGCAGATTTTAGCCATGCTTCTTTTTGGGGTTATTACAATTTTTGCATAGGTATGGATTTCTGAGTTCTGCCTTTTTGCCATGAGTGTACTCTTAATCTTCATTCCGTTCCTGTAGCTGCTATTGCTTAAGCCTCTAATTTTACAGTTTAATTTTAGACAGAAGACCAATTTTGCATGAAGGGATAGGTAATACCTGACCTGACATCCTAGAATTTCTTAAAAATAACCAGTTCAGATAATTAAAAAGAATAATTATGAAATTATGGCTTCTCTGATGTAAAAATGTGTCAGAATTAAATGGCTTCAGTCTCTGTAGTTCAGCCCCATTATTCAATATTAATCCAATTAGTATGAAAACTCCACCACATTAATTGCTCGTTAGCCTGACAGGAGCACTGCTGCTTCCTCAGACTCAGTGCAATCCACAGGGACCAAATCAGTTACCTGCCAAAATAAAGTGAACCAAAAGCTGCTCTACAGCAAAATCCTTTTCAGGTACCCTGTGCACACGGGTCCAGTTCTCTCTTTAATCTCTTCCTTACCTTTTCCATGGAAAGCTTCACTGGGAATGGAGACGTAGCTCTGCCCTCGGGACGGGAATCGATAGTGGGACACGTTCAGGCTCTGAGGGTGCATTTTGACCACAGCATAATCTGTGATGGCCAGACAGAAACATCAGCACACCCACAGCCCCTGCACCCCCTGGCTGCTCACCCTGCCTCCCCGAGCTGTGCAGCCATTTCAATATTCCTGTGTTTAAACACCAGGGCAGGCTCAGAGCAGCAGCAGCACTGCTGCCCTGCCCTGCAGGCACTGAGCCCTGCACCTGAGAGCCCCTGTGGGAGAGATGCAGGCAGTGATGGGTGCCTGGCACCTACAGCATCCAAAGATGCAGATCAGATTAAGGTGCCAGGATGCTAACCTGCACTAAAATAAAATTCTCCAAAAAGGTCAAAACTATTCCCATCATTTTCAGTCCCGTGCAAAACCATTGCGAAGATGAAGGTTTTGTAGCACCCAAACCTCCAGGAGCTGCATATGAGCTCCAGGCCCTTTAACTGTATTAGCACAGCATTACTGAACCCTTCACACATAATCCTAATTCTGAATTCCTCCCCAAACAACCCCAGGGAAGCCCAGGCACAGCCAGAGCCCATCACCTCATTTTGGCATTCCTCAGAGGGATGAGAAGCTGGGCCCTGCGCTGGCAAGGAGAGCTCAGGCCCAGGGGCTTCAGGAGAAGAGGAGCAGCTGTGCCAGCTGTGCCAGCCCCACCAGCTGTGCCAGCTGTGCCAGCCCCACCAGCTGTGCCAGCCCCACCAGGAGCAGCTGTGCCAGCCCCACCAGCTGTGCCAGCCCCACCTGCCACAGGAGAGGAGCCCTCGAGGGCCAGAGGCAGCGAGTTCCCCTCCAGGTGCAGGGACAGGTGAGCCAGCACCGTGTCGATGGTGTGGATCAGGCTGCTGAGCACGGCGAGGCTCTGTGGAGGGACAGACAGACACAGGGGTGAGCAGGGACAGACAGACAGACAGAGGGGTGAGCAGGGACAGACAGACAGACACACAGGGGTGAGCAGGGACAGACAGACAGACAGAGGGGTGAGCAGGGACAGACAGACAGACACACAGGGGTGAGCAGGGACAGACAGACAGACAGGGGTGAGCAGGGACAGACAGACAGACAGACACACAGGGGTGAGCAGGGACAGACAGACAGACACAGGGGTGAGCAGGGACAGACAGACACACAGGGGTGAGCAGGGACAGACAGACAGACACACAGGGGTGAGCAGGGACAGACAGACAGACACAGGGGTGAGCAGGGACAGACAGACACAGGGGTGAGCAGGGACAGACACACACAGGGGCGAGCAGGGACTGAGCACAGCCCAGGGGACACTGGGGTCCCTGCCCAGCCCAGGGGCTCCCACCCTCCCTGCAGAAGGTGCCACCCAGCCCGGAGCCACCCGAGTGCAATTCCCAAATGCTGCTTAGGGAGCAGCCAAGGGAGAGCAGCCCCACAGCCCCACAGCCAGCTGCACTCAGCAGGACGGGGCCAGGGACCGGGCAGAATTGCTTCTGACAACATCTAGAGATTGGTACCAGGTCGAGCACAAGCTGAGACACTGCAGTTCAGCCTTTCTCTCATCTTTATTCAAATGCTCCTCAGCAGAAGAGCAACTTTAACCCTCCAGGCTGAAACTTGATTCATAAAATCTCAGAGTTAATGCATGTTTCAGTGAAAAGGAAACCTGTTTTATCTGAAATCCATTTACACCAGAGATGATCAAGGATCTGACACTAAGAACTTAAATCAATTAGACATCTTTTTGTCTCAAAAGCATTTTGGGCTTCAATGAGACCTCCCTGTGCTTTAGCTTCTCCTTCTCTCAGTTTAAAAGCTCTCTCTCCTGAAATCTGTGTTGTCTTAAGATTCAAGCAAAAAAACCCCAGGAAATTTCTGGATTCACCCTGCAGGTCTTTCATCAGTGACAGATGATAAAATAAGTCATAGTGCCAAAAAATCCCAGCAAGTGAAATAATAGTGACAGCCATTTCAGTATCATCATGTGGATTTGTGCAACTGCGGGAAATCACCAATCTGAGCCCATTTCTCTTACCTCTGGTCCATCAATCCAGTCAGACAGTAACAGGAAATCTTCAATAGCTTTTAAAAATGCCTGAAAGACAAATAAAACTCGATTTCTTATTGATCAGCTACATCTCCTGGCAGGGCAGATCTCTGCCAGGATTTTCTCAGGGTCACGTTGGGGTGACAAACCCACTCCCATTGCAGCCACAGCTGCACCTCTGCCTGCCAGCACCCTCAGCATGTTCTGTGTCCCTTCCCAGGGTGACAATGACTTCACTGGCAGCCCCAGCACGGTGTAACTGCCCAGGTGCAGCCACCACAGCTGAGCTAACCCCGGGACTGAGGCTGAAGGAATTATTCTCCTGTTTTGCCTAAACTCATGTGGCATCTGTAGAACCATGGAGGCTTGGAAGGGACCTTAAAAATCCTCTGATTCCACCCTGTGCAGCCTGGCCTGGGGCACTGCAGAGTGGGACAGGCTCTGTCCCAACAGGGCTGGGGAGTCCTGCTGCCATGGAAGGGGAAAAGGGAGCACAGAAAACTGCACTGAAAATTAAAAGAGAAAACCCACGTTTCCAGCTTTAACTCACCCATTAAAAAGCCTTCAGGGAATGAATAAGTGAAGTTCCACAGTGAGATGTGGAAGACACCACATAACAAACCCAAGTCAGACTTGTCAGAAGCGATTCATTATAATGTGCGTCAGTAATCAGAGAGTTTATTGCACATCACTTAAATCAAATTTCCTGGTGCTGTGAGGCGTACACAATCAGGCAGAGATAACTGCACAGAAAATCTCATGCAGGCTCAGTGGCTGTCTCTCAGAATTAGCTGCAGACAATGCAGAGCCTCACATCAATCAGGCAAATGACAGGGCTGCTGTGTATGAGCAGACTCTTGTATTTGTGTCCCAAACCAGCTCTGCTAAAGATAATCATGGCCCACGTTTCTGCCTGCAAATCGCTGTGGTGGCACACAGAGCAGCCCAGACAGGGACTGCAGTGGTGTGGGAAGCAGGTACGGGGTCGGGCAGGATGCTGCAGCCACAGCCACGGAAATATTCCGGGAAAACAAAGGAAACGGCGAATTAAAGCTTTTCAGAAGGGCTTTTGCTGCATATTACACTGTGATCCGTGAAATCCAAGCTTTAGAGTTTGCAAATGCTAAGCTTTTAACGCAGTCTCTCAGGCGCTGTCCCTGTGGGTTTCAGGAGGTTTATTTGTATTTTTTGTCTGACTAAAGCGCCCTTGTCACTCTGGAATTACCCTCAGGCTTAGGGGAACAATCAGCAGCAGGGCCAGAGCTGATTTCTGCAATAATGGCTTGGCAGCTGCTGGAATCGGGGAATTAGATGCCCATCACTTTCCAGCACTGTTATAACTTTATGTTAGTGGGACACGGCCCTTGTTCTCAGCTCACACTGCAGAAAACACCCGCTTGCTTTTCCCCCTCTGTGGAATGGCCTGGATAAAATAAACTCCTTGAGCCCATTTCAGAGGAGATAATAAATAAATAAAATAAACTCCTTGAGCCCATTTCAGAGGAGACAGTGACTCCCCCATCTCCCTGGGCAGGCTGCCCCAGTGCTTGAAACCCTTTCAGAAAAGGGTTTTACCCTAAAATCCAACTGAAGTCTCCCGTGGCACCACCTGAGGCCATTTCCTCTTGTCCTTGATGTTTGGGAGAGGAGATCCAGCCCCTCAGTGCCTTCCTTGCTCAGGACGGGTCCAAAGGCATAAAGGACCATCTCCAGGGAGATTTCAGACATTCAGAGAGACATTTCAGCTCTGCTCAACTCCTGCTGCTCCCTAAAGAGCCGCTGCTCCTTTCACAGGTGCTGTCTGCAGTGAGCAGAGCCTCTCCAAGCTGCCCTGGACGTGCCAGGCTCCCCTGGGAGCTCACCTGGGGCCCCACTCACCTGGGCCAGGCTCAGGGCCGTGTGCTGGGCCAGGGCTTTGCTGGGCAGGCTGGAGGACACGTTCTGCAGGTGCCCCAGCAGGGACAGGGCCGGGGGGGAGCTGCCCCTGTGCTGGCTCAGCGCCGCCAGGACGGGCTGGTAGGCGTCGGTGGGGAGCTGCAGTGGGGCAGAGAACAGCACAGGACAGCCAGGTTATCCACAGTGCCCTCAGCAGGGACAGAAATCAGCACAGGACAGCCAGGTTATCCACACTGCCCTCAGCAGGGACGGAAATCAGCACAGAATATCCCAAATCATCCACACTGCCCTCAGCAGGGACAGAAATCAGCACAGAATATCCCAAATTATCCATACTGCCCTCAGCAGGGACAGAAATCAGCACAGAATATCCCAAATTATCCACACTGCCCTCAGCAGACATACAACATATCCCAAATCATCCACACTGCCCTCAGCAGGGCAGAGAACAGCACAGGACAGCCAGGTTATCCACAGTGCCCTCAGCAGGGACAGAAATCAGCACAGGATATCCCAAATTATCCATACTGCCCTCAGCAGGGACAGAAATCAGCACGGGATATCCCAAATTATCCACACTGCCCTCAGCAGGGACAGAAATCAGCACAGAATATCCCAAATTATCCATACTGCCCTCAGCGGGGCAGAGAACAGCACAGGACAGCCAGGTTATCCACACTGCCCTTAGCAGACATACAACATATCCCAAATCATCCACACTGCCCTCAGCAGGGACAGAAATCAGCACAGAATATCCCAAATTATCCATACTGCCCTCAGCAGACATACAACATATCCCAAATCATCCACACTGCCCTCAGCAGGGCAGATAACAGCACAGAATATCCCAGATTATCTGTATGGGCCCCCCCGTGGACACAACTCAGCACATAATATCCCAAATTATTCCTACTGCCTTCAGCAGAGACACAATTCAGCACAGAATATCCCAAATTATCGGTATGGGCCGAAGGAGGGAAGGAAAAGGAAAATTATCAAAATGGTTTTTAGCCTCCTATATTTTCAAAGTTAACAGTAATACTTCAGAAGTTGCTACTTTTAAAAAAAAAATTTTAATGTAGTAAATATCTTATTTAACAGGGAATTTCCTTTGTGTTCCCACCTTCCCATAGTGGCTAAAACTTCTGTCCAAAGGCACTTATAACTGGGGTATGAAAAGAAGTGCCATTAGCAGAAATGGGGCAGGGAGGAGTAAATCAGTGTAACTCTGATTTCTGCATGTTGTGCCATTATGGAGGGGTCTGAGCTCTGTCCTACCACAGAGGGGTTTGTTGTGGTTGTCATCAGAGACCAGGGAAGTGTTGAAGAGAGCAGCACTTGCACACCTGGGGAAATACAAACACAAATGAGGCTGTTACAAATCTGGATTTCTTATATCAGATACATAATATTATATATATATATATATATATATATTCATTCCCACCTCAGGCTGGATCAGTTCCAACTGAAAGCAACAGATTTCTGTGGACTTTATTTATTTCCAGTAATGTAGCCACACAGCCTTGTTTAAAAAATATAATTTTCTGATGCTGTCATCAGTTTTATTCCATCATCTTATTACAGATGAGCATTGCAGTAGTTGAAGTCTTACATACCTAAATCTTGGTTTGCAAACAGGAAATTTCAAGTGTTATATCTCAATAAAAAAGGTCAAAGGTACAGTTACAACACTGACATCCATCTTTCTCCTCCAGCTTCTTCCCCAACATTTACAGAAATTCTTTAAAGTTTGGAGTTATTTTAAATCCTCTGCCTTATCAGAAATAAATGATGATCTGTGGACAGCTCTGACAATGTCATGGAAGATCTTGTTTTATTTCTGTAAGTGAGACAAACTGGGACTGGGACCCTGGAAAAAGGAGGGTGAAGCCCCAGCTCCCATTCCCAGCTGCTGGAGCTGACTCAGATCTCGAGGCTGGATTGTCCCAGTGCCAAATAAAATCACACCCACAAGGGCAAGCTCGGAAAGGCTTTTGCCCATCAGAAATCTGTGCTATCTGAATGTCTGAGAAACATCCAAAGCCAGTGGAAATACTCCCAGTGCTTGCAGCAAAACTGAGGAACCCCCACATGGAAGAGCAGGGGTAGAAATGGTGATGAAAACGACCATATGAGCATGGCAGAAATGATTTGTCAAGACAGAGAGAATAAACTTGATTCTGGATGGCCTTCAGTCGCTCCATTTAAAGAGCATTGATTCCTTTCTGTGATAAGGGATTTATTACTCATTTGTGATAGAGGAATCAAATTTTCTTCTAATCTACATCTGACCAAGGGTTATTATTTGCCAGGGGTGTGGAGTCTCAGTGCAATCCAACATTAGCTGCATCCACAGGACCCGTTCCTCTCACGGATCCAAAAGGAACATGAGCATTCATTCAATTACAAACCAGGCTGTCCTATTTGCTTATGTCAAAGCATATTACCCTGCTTCAACCCTGCTAGAAATCCCCCAAAATCAATAAATAGATATCATAACCTTTCTACCTCTGCTCATTACTATTGTAATACCCATTGCTTCCTCTGAGAACATTCTAATTTCATACATTAAGTGGGAAATTTTATAAAATCCAATCAGTCTATTATTTTAAAGAGAAAAGCCAAAAATTAAATTGCCACATTTCCCAGGTGCTCCAAAACACTTGATCACATTAAAGCAATGTTGGCTAGGAATTCTTCTGTCTAATTAAAAAAAATATATACCTGGCATCCCTTTACATTTGAATTTCTAAGCCCCTGGAAAATACATATCCAGCTTCACTTTCAATTAAGAGGCATACATTTGTTTTTCACAGCATTCTGATAGTTCCACATGACACTAAAAAACCTGTGGAACCAGGGTTTAGGAGAAAAACCCATCAACAGGGCAATTAATGCCATGGAAATTGCAGTAAAGTCACAGGTGCTCACAGCATGAACACCCCAAGGCACAAATCAAGGAGTTTGGGATGCAGCCTCCTGAAAATCAGCCAGGATTAAAGGTGGGGTGCAGGCAGAATTCTGCACAGCTCTGGAAAAATCTGGATTTAGCAGAATTGGAGCTCCCAGCACTGATGTGCAGAATCAGATTTGGGGCCCAGAGGGAAGGAGAGGGAGCAGAGCCCTGCACAGGATTTGATTCCCTGGGAGGACCTTCCCGGTCTGTCAGAGGGCAGTGCTGGGAGCCCACAGGGTTAAAAAGGGGTTAAAAAGGGCTCTCCCTGTGTTTATTCAAGCCATTCCTCCCTGGCAGCGGGACAGGGCACACGTATTGATGAATTGAGGAAATTTGAAAATCTGCTGCTCTGGGGTTTGGCAGCAGAACATTCTTGTGGAGCTGCATTAATCACAGAGGGTGATAAATGGGACAGTGTTATAGTAACCCTCATTGTTGTCAAAGATACAGCAGCCAAATACAAAAGCATTTTTTCCACCATGACCAGAGCATTATAAACTTTTTAAAGATTGAAAACTATGAAAAGTGAGCAGCCATTTCTCTCAGGTGCCCTGCCCAGCCCAGCCCCAGCCCCACTCACCCACAGTGGCAGTGAAGCAGTGGCACCTCGCGCGATCTGACCTTTGCTTGTGGCCTTTTTATGATTGTATTTTAATACTGGATAAATCCTCCTTGTTAATCAAACTGGCTGATTAATTTATAACACAAACTATGAAAAGTGAGCAGCCATTTCTCACAGGTGCCCTGCCCAGCCCGGCCCCAGCCCCACTCACCCACAGTGGCAGTGAAGCAGTGGCACCTCACGTGATCTGACCTTTGCTTGTGGCCTTTTTATGATTGTATTTTAATACTGGATAAATCCTCCTTGTTAATCAAACTGGCTGATTAATTTATAACACAAACTATGAAAAGTGAGCAGCCATTTCCCAGAGGTGTCAGGCACACCCTGCCCCTCTCACCCACGGCGGCAGTGAAGCACTGGCGCACCTCGCGCGGGCTCAGCGCTGGTCTGATCTGTGCTTGTGGCCTTTTTGCAGTTGTATTTTAATACTGAGTAAATTCTCCTTGTTAATCAAATTGGCTAATTCATTTATAACACAAACTATGGAAAGCGAGCAGCCATTTCTCCTCACAGGTGCCCTGCCCGCACTCACCCACGGCAGCAGTGAAGTACTGGCGCACCTCGCGCGGGCTCAGCGCCCTCTCCCAGATCACAAACTCGTCGAAGGCGCCGCTGACAGAGCGTGGGGCTGCTCCCTCCGTGCCCAGCAGGTCAGGGCTGGCGTCCCCATAGTCATAGAACACCTTCCCCTCGGGGTCCGTGGTGCTCAGCGTGCCGTTCACGTACACCTTCAGGCCTTCCCTCGACCGCCAGGTGAACAGCACGTGGGTCCAGTAGGGACCTGCAAGGCAGCAGAGGCACAGCAGGGCTGGGGGCAGCTCCATCCAGAGCTCCCTGCTGGACTCTCCCTGCCATGGAGCTGCCAGGGAGGCCAATGGTGAGCCATGGGATGCTGGTGCTGTGCCCATGAATCCTCACCCCTCTGGGGAAGCCCATGCCTGGCAGGATGCCCTCAGCCTTGCCTGAACCTGGGCTCACTGCAGCTCCATAAATTCCCCCTGCTGAGTGCTGCTGGCTGGGATCTGAGGGCTCTTCACTCCTGCCTCAAACTCAGGCCAGAGAGAGCAGCACAAGGACTGCAAGAGCTGGAGAACAAGCACATAAACCACTCAAGAGTTCTCACCATTCCCTGGTTATGCTTGAGAGCCAGAAAACACAATACTCATTTTCACTTGGACTGGATAATCCACAAACGTGTGAATTATTCTTGCCGTTTGCAGCTTTTCTCTTAAAAGAAGATTTCTGAACTGATTCATTAAGGTTTATGAAACTGCTACCGTGAGTCCTATTTTAACAATGTACAGGCAGTCAAATTAGGGCCAGAAAATATTTATGGAATGCCATTAGCATTAGGGGAAGACCAGCATTTGTTCCAGTCAGTAGATATTAGTGTTCCCCAGCAAGGCACAGTTTAGACAGAAGCAGTGAGATATGTGATACACCAAAATGTTTATTAATGCTATGGCTTGGCACAGGAAACCTGGCACTCAACAGAAACAGAATCATGAAGGCACCAAAGAGCAGTCAGAGAGTTTCCAAATAAAGGCTGAATTCAGCAGGGAGCAGCCCTGGGGTGCCCTGGGAGCTGCCAGGGATGAATCTGCATTCCTGGCTCCTGTTCCCACTCAGACGTGCAAGAACCACAGGAGTCAACGAGGACTCAACTCCAGACCCCTCTGCAAGCTGGGCCCAGGGGCTGCTGGCCATGGCCAGTGTTCTATAATACATCACTGCTTTCCTTTTGCATCTTATCCTCTGTTCTCAGCACAGAGGCCTGTAGCTATTTTATACACCCCCTTCTCTTTCCTCAAGTTGTGCTCTTCTCACCACCTCTGTGTGCAGGAAAAAAGCAAAGTGCAAGAAAGAAATCTGGTGTTTTTTTTAAATACAGAAACTTTACCTGGTGGGCTGAAGCTTGCTTTCCACTTCATCATTGCATTTCCCCGCGTGTAGAACTCCACGGAGCCCTCGCCTTCGTTTGAGCAGATTTTGAAACCGCTGGAAATCACTCGGCCTCCAGAGGCAGGGAGCAGCTTGGCCTGCTGGTCTTGGGTCTTCCAGAAGAAGGAAAATGTTACCCCTGAGGAAAGCAAGGGAGAGGAGACGTGAATGAAAAAACCGAGCGCAACTGAACATTTCCAGTGTGCAGAACACAGGCAGTGGGGATGCCTTTGAGCACAGATCATCTGCTGGCATAAACCAGGACAGCATTTTTAAAATCAGCAAAGCCCCGGTTCTAATTTAACCTGCAGTTAGAAAAGGCTAAAATTTCAGCAATCAACACTCAATTGTCTTAGAAGTCAACAAAGCGTCAAGCCTCATTTTTAGATTTCATTCCAAGGAGGAAAGAAACAATGATTATTGAATAATTTGGCAGCAAAAGAAGAGTCAATCACAATGAACGAGTGTCTCACCTTCAGGCCCACAAGCCTCTGGATTACTGATGCAGGAATTTCTGTAGCTCCCAAAGAAGAGAAAGGTGACTCCTTTCTTTTCAGTGACATAAATCCCTTTGTTCACCATCCCTTCTACAATATCTAGAGCAAAAGCAAAATCCAGTTTAACATTCACATAAAGGAAAACTTCCTGGAAATGTGATTTTAGCAGCCTGCTATAGCTCGGATGTTTATCTGGCTCCAACTGTCTGGCTTTGTCACTTGCTGTTTGTTTTCCTTTTTGGTGTTTTTGTTCCAGCTTGCCAGTTTTGTGTGTTCAGTTTCTTTGTTTGTTTCCATTTGTCAGTGGTTTGTTGTATTTTTAAAGACCACACAGACACCTCTTTGATTTCAGGTTTGTAAATATTATTACACTCATATCCACTCAGCTCTGTGCTTAACTAAGACTGACAGAACCCATACACCCAAAAATGATTATTTTTGAGTAATCTGAGTAAACTTTACGCTTTGCAGAGTTTGGAATGCCAGACCCTTCCTAGAGCTGTCTTACTACGTTAGGCTGAGCCAGCAAATAAATTCCTTCACCAATTAAAACGTAACAAAATAGTGTTTCTTTTTTTTCATTTTTTGAAAGGGCAAGCTGGTGATCAAACTCGTTTTCACTGAGAAATAACTCAGTGAAAGATCCCTGACAAGGTGCACTCAAAGACAGAAACAGATCTGCTGTCAGGCACGCTCTGCTGGGCTGTCCTTGGCCCCTGGAAGGGCAATTGCTTTATCCAAAGGGATAATGACCATTTATCCAATGGGGATAATGACCATTTATCCAATGGGGACAACGACTGATTTGTTTGTGATTTCCTCGTGTTCCCTCCCAGAGAACAGCACTGGTGGTCCTCTCCCACCAGCTGAGGCACAGGAATCTCTCAGCACAGAAACCTGGGGCTGGTTTGCTGCATCACTGACCTCACCAAGGCCTGAGTGCAGCTGACAGAGGGTGATGGGGAGCGTTCCTGTTTGTCCTGGCTGATTTCAGCAATGCACACAATGGGAAACCACAATCAAAAATCACAACCAAAACCTCCTGCTGGGCTGAGATGCCTGCAGAGAGCAGAGAATGTTGGATTGCTGTTTCTGAGCGGACAATGTCAGGTTTTGGTGGAGGATTTCTGCTCCCACCGTTCTTGGGATGGAATTTCTGCAAGGGCTGTGAGGGTTCAGAACGCTGGGTTTGGGACCTTCTTCAGAATTTCTTCTGGAAAAGCATTGAGAAGAGCTGCTCTGAGGGAGCTCTGGCATGGGAGACATTTTCCTTTCCTGAATGAATGCAGGGAATGCATGTTTCAATGCTCTGTTTGCTCATCCCAAATCCTCATTAAAACATCAGTTTTCAGGTATCTTTCCCTCCTTTTGAGGAAGAAACCATCAAGTCCTGCCTCTAACTGACAGATAAAATTCAGTTCCTTTTAAAAATATGAGTGTGCACTATGGGGTAAATCAAGCATTTCCAAACTCCTCCCAAGGCACCTGAATTATAAATTTCCCTCTCTGCAGGGAAATTCCCATAAGGTGACGCATTTCTGTTCCCCCAGCCCTTCCTTGCCATGGGTGTCACTCTGTGATGTTCATACTGAGCACACTTTATTATGTGAGAACTATGCAAATGGTCTATAAAGCAGATAAGAGAGGACTGGAAGGAATTAGGGTCATTTGAAGTTCATCATTAATAATGCTCCCATTTGCCAGCATACTTTTACTGTTAGAGAGTAAAAAAATAGTGGCTTTAGTATTGCAATATAAAAGTGTTACTGTCTGAGCAGCCCAAGTGACAGTTTCACCACTTCCATCCTTCTCCCCAGGTCGGGCTTCTGACAGTTTGATGTCAGTTAATACCTAAGGCACAGTGGGCACCAGGTCACGTTTCAACTGCAGCTCCACAGCACAAATGCAGTTCCTGAAATTAAGCGACTTTAAGCTGCTGTAGCTGCTTTCCAGTCTGCCAGGCTCCTGCCTGGGACTTGGCAGTTTCTGGGTGTGGATGTTCAAAAAATTAATATAAGGACATAGATAGAAATATTTGCTTCTCATTAAGAAAACAAACAAACAAAAAGCCAAAACAAACCATCATGTTAACCCAAGTTGTTGTGACTGACAACACCTCACTGCCAGGCTTTGCAAATCTGCTTGCATTTGTCTTTCTCAACATGTCCTCTAAAACTATTACAAACCAGTGAAAAACAGAGGGCTTCTTTTCCATTTTAGCCTTGAAAGACAAGAAAAAAAATAACCTGCTTATTCTTATATGTTCCTCTGAAATGTCACCTCTGCTTCTTTTAAGCATAATATTATTTTTTATAGATTTTGGAGGATCCCTGGGGCCCATCCTCCTATGGGATTCACGTGGGGATGCCTCTTCCAGAATTCCAGCAATGCAGGTAACACTGCAGGGCTGCTTTTCCAGCAACGTGTGACAGTGAAAAAATAATAATAATAATAATAATAATAATAATAATAATAATAATAATAATAATAATAATAATAATAATAATAATAATAATAATAATAATAATAATAATAATAAACAACGCTAACAACGCTTTTACCACACGAGCACTTGAACCCAAACCCAGAGTTCACTCTGAATCCGAGGTTACAAGAACCATCCACACCTGAGAAATGCAGAACAAAAAACCAGCAAATCCTCACCTACAGTTGCAGAGAAGTTAGAGTAGGCAGAGTCATTGGTATTTACAAAGGTAGAGTTATGGGGAGGAAGCACAGTGAAGTTGTGGATTCTTAGAGCTGGGTGGAACAACAAAAGAAAACAAGCAAATGAGCAAACAATGAATAAACACCACCAGCAATGAATTGGCCAGTTCATATCTCTCACACAGCACAAATCACAGATCTGCTGATTGAGATTTGCCCTGGGCTCCACCTGCTCAGGGAAAGGCAGAGCCACTGGAGGAAGGTTTCCCTCCGGTACTGAGCAGAGAAATCTGTAAAATCCCAGCTGGAGATGGAAAAATGGGCCAGGCTCTGCTCATTTGTGCCCAGAGAGCAAATCAGAGCAACGGGCACAAATCAAAATACAAGAAACTCCAGCCAAATATCAGAAAACCTCCAACTTTTTTATGTCTGACCATAAGGTTTTATTCTGTTTTTTTTTTTCTCTGATTTTGAAAATTTAACAGTATCTTGCACACTGTAATTGTTTACCCTGGGCAGGCAAATAAAGCCTGATGAAAAGCCCATGAAAGTAGATGGAGAGACATTGATTTGGCATTTAGACCAACTGAGCTCACAGAACAAAAAGACAAATGCTCTTAGGAAAAGAAAAACACACACAAAAACCTCCAGGTAAAAATGCATGGCAATCAAGGGGCCAGATGAAAAACCTGAGCACGGCCACTTTCCTTTTATTTGCTATATTTTGAGCTGATTGTTTCCTTTCAATTGCTGCTAGTGCTGAGATTTCCAAAGCATTAATTTGCCGCCACACTCTCAGCAGACAAATGCTTTGAGAGATATAAATCTGGCTTCACACACAATGACTTCAACAAATAAAATGGATTAACGTGACAGACAGATCATGGTGCTTCAAGGATTTAAGAGGAGAAACATGGAATGAAAATAATTGCATGATCTGATGAGTGGAAAAACAAGGCAGGCTCTGCAATGAACAGAAGAGTGGTGTAATCAGAATGGAGCCCAAACCAAGCAAATTGTCACCTGGAATAGATTGCAACAATAAAGCACACTTTTCTTGTATATCAAAGTGAAATATCAGACAGATAAAACCTCTGCTGGAGGCAGCTGAAATGATACCTGTGTCTGATAAGGCACAACATAGACAAGTGGGAGGAACCTGAGCCATCCAGTGCAGAGAGAGCTCAGCACTGCCAGAGCTGCACTGCAGAGACAAACACCTCTGGCTACTGAGGCCCCTGCAAGAAAAAACCCACCCAATTTGTGCAGCAAAGTGCTGCAGCTGGCTCATCTATAAATTTCTTTATCACCATGTTGTAATGGGAATCCAAAGAGATTGCTCCTGTGAGCCAGAACCCTTCCTGCAAGTGAAGGTTGGTAGGAGCAGGAACTTCATCTGTTCTGCTTTCTCTCTTCCAAGACACTGAAATATTTCTGAATTTTGCTGGAGTAAAATTTAACTAAATTTGAGAAACAATCTAACATCAATTGTCCTTTTGCAAGAGCTGTATTTTACATATATCATTTTCCAAACAGCTCGGTTGTAATGTGACTGCCAAGACAGTGCTAGATATGGAGCACTTCACTCTTTTTGAAACCACGTGGAGTCCAGGGTCAGAAAATTACTTTAACACACTTTGAGAGAACTTATGTGGCAACTTCTGTGAGCCAAATTATTGTTCTCTTGCAGTCAGGAGGAATGCTGCCATCAGCTCCCAATGGAAGCAGAATATTGCCCAGATCTATTTCTGGTCAGGCAATTCCATTCCTTTCAGAAATGTTGGGGAAAGAGGACAAAGTTTAGGCTGAAAACACCTGAACACCTCTCCAATGAAGGGATTTGGATATTCACAGATCAGAGATTGATATTGCCACTTCTGGCAGAAGGTTTGGGGAACGCTCTGGGGATGCACAGCAGCACATCTGGAGCTGGCCAAGGTGTCAGCAGGGCAAAATCAGCTCCTGGGGAGTCCTGGGGAGCCTGAGCCTCCAAGGGACAGAGCTCAGCTCACTCCTGGGGAGGGAGGGACGCCCCCACAGCTCGGGGGGACAGCCAGGGGCTGCACCTCCACCCTGGGAGCAGAAGTGCCATTCCCTCTGGCTCACATAGTCCCAGCCTGGCTCACCAGGAACAGCTTTGCCTCGGCAAATCTCTTCTGATTTTGCCCAGCTGGAAAAAGAATTTAACTTCTATCAGCTCACACTGCAATAAGGAAACTCCCAAAGGCAGATAGGAAGGTGTGGGCTCTCATCTGGACACCTCTCACTCGTTTTTGTCTGTAGAGCTACACAAACATTCAGAATGCCTGAGCAGCTCGGGCACTGAGCTCCCCCAAAGCCAAAGGAGAGACCCCTGAGAGCACTGGGGCCAGTAACAGTGTGATCTCAGTGGCTCCTTGGATCACAAACCTCTTCTCTTTATAACCTCAGCAATGCACACCCAGCCCATAAAACCTCGGAGAACACTCCACAAAAATCAGAAATCACAAATACAACATCATTTGGGTACGGGAGCCCTGCAAACACATTAACTGGGGAAAAACCCCAACCTCTGAGCTACAGAAGTGACCCCCTTTGCCATCTCCTGCAGGCAGGCACGGAGCCAGGGAAGGCCTTGGTACCTCCGTTGGTGTCCCGGAACTCGTGAATTCCATCCACATCTTCCAGGGGCCAGTAGTGGGAGGCTGATGCCAGGACTTTGAACCCTTTCAAGAAACACAGGTCGGGAGATTATTAAATTAAAAAGAGCAACAAGGTGTGTAACAAGTCTCCACAGAAAATAACCATAAAAGAGGTCGAAAGGTTAAGTAAACCGAAATATTTTATGTAAATCAAGCGTGGCACACAAGCGAGGCCATAAATCAGAGCAGCAGAGTAGATTAAAGCCTTATCACTGATTAACCACTGCAGAAAACCTGCTTCTAAATCCCAGCTGATTCTCCTTCTAATTGCACCTAAAACGTGTCACAATCTCTGGCTAAACCTCTGCTGGTGAACGTGGCAGCATCCACTGGGGCTGAGGAGTCACTCCAGGGCAATTCCAGATTTTCCCGAGGTTTGGAGCCCTGGGGATGCCCAGGGGGGGTTCAGAGCACCCATCCCTGCTCCTGGGGGCACCAGGGCAGCTGGGCTATCCTGACAGGAGCTGCCAGGGCACCGAGGGGCTGAAGGAACAGCTCCCACCTGCCTCCAGAGCCTTCCCTGCACCCCAAACCCTGAACCCCCTCTGGACCTCATGGGAACCTTTGGTTTTCCTGCAGTTCCCCTTTCCAGCAGCTTCTCAAGCTGGCAAAGGCCAGAGCCTGCAGGTTTCCAGTGCCATTCTGTCTGTACAGGCTGATGGACCAGAGCTTGAACAAGTTCTGGGACCTGGGCTCACTCAAACTTAATCAGGAGCAGGCTGCCCAAAACAACCAAATTTTCTGTCAAGATAACAATTCTATTTTAAGGGTAGAGCATTACTAGTGTACAAAAACATGACTTGTAATTTCTTACTATCTTGCTTGCTGCAAGAAACCCTTTATTTACAAAACAATTAATTTAATGAGATGTGATGAAATGAATGCAGCATATCCTACAGCTAAGAAAGTTTGGGAAAGGTGACACAGATACAGAAGTTTTTCCACAGGTGCTCCATCATGCATTTCATCCCACCAGCCCGGGCTACTGGGACAACACAAAGGGTAACAGGGACAAACAGAGCCAGGCTTCCTATCACACCACATTTCTTGTTCTCTGCCCTGCAACCATTTTCCACCCCAAGCAATACCTCAGGAGCCTGAGGTGTGGAGCTGACAGGAAAGTCTGTCAAACCCCACTTGAGGTGTCAGACACAGCAAACCCTCCCCACACCTGCTGTGCACATTAACCCGAGGCAGGAGCTGTGTCCTTGGCCTCATCCCACACCTTTCTTCACCTTGCAGACCAAACCCTTTTGCTGTTTGATGCTTGCTCTGTCCTTGTCCTTGATACACCAGAGTTTTGTACCACGAAGGTGCAAAAGCTTCAATGAAGTGCCTGATGCCCCCCTGGAGAGCCCCTTGATGGCCTCCATCCTCATGGTGCAGTTTCTGAGGTGCGACACAGATGTGATCCTAAGATTTATTTCTTTATTTTGAGCGCAAAGTTGATAAAATTGCTAAAGTTCACAAAAAGCAATTGCAGGCCTGAAGAAACAGAACTCCAAGTTCTGCATCTTGTGAGGGTACAAGAACTACCCAGACTCGCTTCCAAAGTCAACCACGGCAGAGATATCTAACAAATGATTCATAACTGAATTCATTAATTCAGCATCTATTCTTAGCCCACCTAACTCAGTGTTTGCTGTTGCCATAGAGGCTTTCCCTCAGGAAGGGAGCAGAGTACAGGCAGATACGATGGGGATGTCCCCTGGGAGGGAAATGGGATCTGTGGTTCTCCATGGCCTCTGGGTGCCGGGAGGGCCCAGAAGGGCCCAGCTGGCACTGCCAGGACGAGGGCACCGCCAGCCTCGGAGCACGGGCACCCACACAAAACAAAATCCGAAAATTCCGGGCAAGCCCAGCTCAGCTGAGACCTCTGGATCAAGCACTGGCTGCCCTGAATGTAAAACCCTTCCACAGGCAGTGACCCCGCTCAGGAGAGGCCTCAGGGCTGCTCCAAACCTGCGGCAAACCCTGCAGCCCAACCCAGCCCGTGGGACTCCCACCTGGGGCAGCAGGGTTTCCCCTTTGTTCACCAGCCAGAAGCCACAGAATTTCCTCGTTTTTAGGAAAGAGGACTCTTTTTTTTTTGGTGGAGCAGAAGCCATTAATTACTCCTTCAACAGACGTGGCCTCTCCCCATCGCTCTGCCTTTTACTTGAGAATAATTACATGTGGTGAAAGCTGAAAAAGGCAACCCAGGGCTGGCAAAGCAGTAAAACTGTACTTGCACACCACCATGAGGCTTGAGGTTAAACTATTTATATAAACAGAGGAATTCTGCAGTTGCACACACAAACCCTTCTGAGCTCTCAGGGAGTTTTTTTACGTTGGAAACAGATGAGAAATCCTTAATCTGCTCTGTGACTGATTTAAACCCAAGTGTGAGGCTGGGAGGAGGGGAGAGGAGTTGAAGCCACGCCAGAGAACAGCAAAGTGAACAAACTGGCACATCCAACTGCTCATTGCTGAACCAAAAACGCTGAACAGGGGGGAAAAGGGAAATAGTCTGTGCAGAGATCTGATTCAGAAACTCACACTCAGGAGAGCGAGGACAGGACTGTCCCACACACCAAATCCAAGGCATTTTCCTCCAAATGTGTTTGTGTCAGGATATTCCGTGGGTGGGGAACTGAATTCACAGCGCCCGTACAGCCTGACACTTTGGACATCACACCTTTAATGCAGGCTGGCACTCAAACATGGGCTCAGCTTCTTTGGGGCTACTACGGAAATAAAAAACCCCAGAAACCGCAAAAAAAGCCAATAAATTCTCAAGCGCATTGTCAGAAAAGGGAAGCAGAGCATTCCTTACCTGGGTGTTTGGGGAGCTGGGAATGGTTCCCGTACACCTGCACATAAAACACCACACAGTGAGACACGGCCAGGCAAAACCCGCCACGAGGAGCCCGAGCACCCCTCCAGACTGAGAGGATTCCGAGCATTACCTGATATTTCTGCTGAAATAAAATCAGCAGAGAATAATGGCAACAGAGCAGCGAGAACAAACTCTCCATGGTCTACGCAAGGTTAAAAGTACAGCCGAACTCAAACTCCTGTAAGATTCCAATCATAAGTTTTCCTTTGCGACTTTTGGTATCAAAAAGGACATTTTCCACGCAGGTTCAAAAGGTCCATTCCTTCAGTGCTGGCAAAAAATCCCTCCAGACCCTCCAAGCGTTGTTTTCTTGCTTCACCCCTCGGTATCTTCATTTAACTCCGAATAAACTCCCGTGACCGCAGGAAAATTCACAGAAACGCGCACCAAGCGCCGCAGTTGCGCTGTCCCGTGGCAAGAAGCCCAACACCTCGATCCCAGCGTGTGCCGAATAGAAAAGATCTGGTTCGGGACTTTCTGTCCGCGTCCGCGCTCCCCGGCCCCGAGCGCTGCCTGCGACCCCGGAGAAAACTCCTCGATGGCTCCCGGGTGCGCTCAGACGGGCTGAGATGGTCCGAAACGAGCCGAAACGGTCCGAAACGAGCCGGAATGAGCCGAAACGGTCCGGAATGGTCCGAAACGGTCCGGAATGGTCCGAAACGAGCCGGAATGAGCCGAAACGGTCCGGAATGAGCTTATCTGCAACTTTCTGTCCGCGGTCCGTGCTCCCCGCGGCTCCGCTCGCTCCGAGGCGCTGCAGGGAGAGAGAGCCCGGGAAAACGCCCTGTCCTCTCCCAGGTGGGCTCAGACGGGCTGAAATGGGCTGAAATGAGCTCAAACGGGCCGAAAAGATCTGGTGTGTAACTTTCTGTCCGCGGTCTCCGCTCGCTCTGGAGGCGCTGCCTCGCTGAGCCCCGGGGGAAACTCCTCGCTGGCTCCCAGGTGGGCTCAGGTGGGCCGAAATGGGCTGAAATTACCCGAAATGGGCTGAAATTACCCGAAAGGAGCCGGAAGGGGCCGAAAGGAGCGGCGGGAGCGGGACCGGGACCGCGCCGCTCCCCAGCCCGCGCCCTGCGGTGATGTCAGCGCTCCCCGCCTGCCCCGTCCCACCCCGCTCCTTCCCATTCCTCTCCACTCCTGTCTATTCCTCTCCACTCCTGTCCGTTTCTATCTATTCCTTCCCATTCCTCTCCATTCCTTCCCACTCCTGTCTATTCCTCTCCACTCCTGTCCATTCCTCTCCATTCCTGTCCATTTCTATCTATTCCTTCCCATTCCTGTCCATTTCTATCTATTCCTTCCCATTCCTCTCCATTCCTATCCATTCCTCTCCACTCCTGTCCCTTTCTATCCATTCCTATCTATTTCTGTCCATTCCTATCTATTCCTGTCCATTCCTGTCCCTGTCTATTCCTCTCCATTTCTCTCCACTCCTGTCCCTTTCTATCCATTCCTCTCCATTTCTCTCCATTCCTGTCCGTTCCTCTCCATTTCTATCTATTCCTCTCCACTCCTGTCCCTTTCTATCCATTCCTCTCCATTCCATCCATTCCTATCCCTGTCTATTCCTCTCCATTTCTCTCCATTCCTGTCCCTTTCTCTCCATTCCCGTCCCGGTCCCGCCGCTGGGAGCGGCCCCGGCAGGGAGGGGAGCTCCCCAAAATCCGCACCTGGGAGCGATCAGGGCCACACCCAGCCCAGCGCCCGCAGCTCAAACAGCTCCGAAACCTGACACCTGTTTGTTAGAAACAACAACGGACACCTGTTTGTTAGAAACAACAAGCTCAGGCTGTGTTTCTGTCCGAAGAAAGCTTTAAAAGCACTGATTGGAATCACATGGCACTCCCAGGGATTGGTTTTACCTGATCTGTACCAAGCTTGGGAAACTGAGGCATTCCTCATCTCTCCGGTTTCCTCGCACCTGCACAAAGCTAGGGAAAAGCTTCTGTAGTTGCTACTTTGCTTCCTGCTTTAATAAAAATAATTACATGTAAGTATTTTATAACAGTCTCCCAATTACACTCAATGTCACAATTAACCAGCATTTTCCATGTAAAGGAAAAATAATAGCTAGAACTAGCTGATATTCTTAATTTTATTTACTCTTCTGTGATACAGCCTTGTTTTCAGTTCTCTCAAAATTCTTTATCTTCAGCCAAAGAAACTGAAAAACTCATATTTTAAACAAAATTTGATAAGCTTTCCATCCCTGTTAACTTCTTCCCTGCATTTCCCTACCAACACTCTGTACCTGTAGCTGTTCTACTCTCCTGTATGGAGATATTCTGTCCCAATTCTACTCTCCTGTATGGAGATATTCTCTACCTGCACCTGTTCTCTACCCTCACCTTTTCTGTTCCCCTTTCTGGACATTCCACAGCCCTGAGCCCCTCACACTGCGTGGATGCTCTGAGGTTGCCCAGGTTCAGTGCTACAAAATTTCAGTGTTGAAATAAAATCTCAGTTTTGTTTGCAATCCTGATTTTGGGCCCATAAAAGAAGAATTTTGAAAATTTTGAATTTCAGTTCCTACAAAAATGAGTGATAGCCAGGCTGGCTTTTGCCTACTTCCCTCCAGCTTTTTTGAGAATTCCTCTCTCATTAGTGTGAGCCACAATCTCCTGCATATCCTGGGGGAAGAGGAGGAATTCTGTGTAAACCCTATAGTGACAAGAAGAGCAATTCTTAGAAATAACACAGAGCTGCAGCTAAAAATCCTGAGAAAAAACTAAAATGTAAAAAGAGAAAGACAGGAATTTGAAATATTTGCCAAGAGGGGCCTGTCAAGGGACAGAATATGCTTACCAAAACAACTGCGAGGATCCAAGCAAACAAGTTCCCTGCCAGAAATTTCTGCAGAAACAGCAAACTGCGAGCAGGCACTGGAGACTGCAGAAACAAACTCTGGATTTATCCCTGGCATGCTCTGAAACACCACCTGGAAAAGCCACGGAGCTCCCAGGACAGACTGGGGCAGCCCTGCAGGGCAAACGGGAGCCGCTGGGAGAGCTGGGCACCAGGGAGGCTTTGGGGAGCCCAGCAGGGAGCAGAGCTCCTTGGCTGTCCTGGTGGGGGCCTGGAGGTCCCTGCAGGCCCCTGTGAGCCCTTGCAGGTCCCTGGAGGCTCTTTCAGATCCCTGCAGGTCCTTGGAGGTCCTTGCAGGTTCCTGGAAGCCCTTTCGGGTCCCTGCAGGTCCCTGTGGGTTCCTGGAAGCCCTTTCGGGTCCCTGTGGGTTCCTGGAAGCCCTTTCGGTCCCTGCAGGTCCCTGTGGGTTCCTGGAAGCCCTTTCGGGTCCCTGTGGGTTCCTGGAAGCCCTTTTGGGTCCCTGTGGGTTCCTGGAAGCCCTTTCGGGTCCCTTTTGGGTCCCTGTGGGTCCCTGGAAGCCCTTTCGGGTCCCTGTAGGTTCCTGGAAGCCCTTTCGGGTCCCTGCAGGTCCCTGTGGGTCCCTGGAAGCCCTTTCGGGTCCCTGCAGGTCCCTGTAGGTTCCTGGAAGCCCTTTCGGGTCCCTGTGGGTTCCTGGAAGCCCTTTTGGGTCCCTGTGGGTTCCTGGAAGCCCTTTCGGGTCCCTGCAGGTCCCTGTAGGTTCCTGGAAGCCCTTTCGGGTCCCTGCAGGTCCCTGTAGGTTCCTGGAAGCCCTTTCGGGTCCCTGCAGGTCCCTGTAGGTTCCTGGAAGCCCTTTCGGGTCCCTGCAGGTCCCTGTGGGTTCCTGGAAGCCCTTTCGGGTCCCTGTGGGTCCCTGGAAGTCCTTTCGGGTCCCTGCAGGTCCCTGCAGGTCAGGCTGGAGTCAGGGCTGGGACAGGAGGCAGCAGAAGCTGCAGCTGCATTTGCCAGGAGAGGACAGCCCAGCCCTGGTGAAGCCTCTGGAGCTGACGCTGGTCAAAGCACGGGAGTGAGCAGGTCTGACCCTGCAGCACACAAACCATTTGCAATTTCACTTTTCTTGCCTTGTTCCCACTGGAATCGCCCATTTACCAGGTGAGAGCTGGTGCGTGACTGGGACTGAAAGGTTTCAGCAAACACCTCGGGAGGGAGGGGTTCAGAATCGATGGATTTTGCATAACAGATGGATAAATACTGTGGATTACAGCAGCTGCCTCTGGCCAGGCTGTCCGTCTGTCTGTCTGTCGCAGGCAGTGATTACAGCTGAGGGATCAGCACACATCCACTCACATTTACTGCCAGCCTTTCTGCTAATGCACACCCAGCTCAGCACTCGTGGGGTGATTTATTTAATTCACCTGCACAAATCACCGCACAGCTGAGTAAACTCGCCCAGCTGCCCTTAGCTCCGGGAGCTGCTCAGGTGCGCACAGGTGCAGTTTGGAGAGGTTTGCACCTTGAGCCATCGTTTCCCAGCCTCATCGCCTTCCCGGAGACTGAGGAACGTTCCCTTCTCCTTCCCTGGATGTGTCACCATCAATCCCCGGTAATGGTGACCCCAATTGGCCAAGCACGGAGATTCGCTCGGGAGCCCCTGGCCCCGAGAGCAGGAAAACCAAACCTCCCCCAGAGCCGGGAGATTCTTGCGTTAAAAATGGTGGAAAAAATCGATTCTTTCAGATATTGTCACCTTATCAATCTGCACCGATGCAGGGGATGGGGTGAGCCAGAAAAGGCTGAGCTGTGCTTCTCCTTAAGGTTTCCAGCACACGAGTTCTGCTTTCCTGTGGGAAGTGCTTCTAAACCTGCAAAGAGCCATGAAAGTGCTGGAAAAACCCTTAGAGGCAGCAGGAACGGAGGGTTTACAGCTCTGCCCTGCACAGCACGCTCTGAAACACCAGCTAAATACCCTGTGAATGTCCATAACGCCCTCCCAAGTACCCTAAATACCCTGTGAATGTCCATAACACCCTCCAAAGTACCCTAAATACCCTGTGAATGTCCATAACGCCCTCCAAAGTACCCTAAATACCCTGTGAATGTCCATAACACCCTCCCAAGTACCCTAAATACCCTCTGAACATCCACAGCACCCTCCAAAACACCCTAAATACCCTGTGAATACCCAAAACAGCCTCCTAAATATCCTAAACACCCTCTGAATATCCACAGCACCCTCCAAAATATCCTAAATTCCCTCTGAATACCCAAAACATCCTCCTAAATATCCTAAACACCCTCTGAATATCCACAGCACCCTCAAAAATATCTTAAATATTAAATATTAAATATCTTAAATATCTTCTGAATACCCAAAACAGCCTCCAAAATACCTAAAATACCCTCTGAATAGCCTAAATACCCACTGAATATCCTAAATACCCTCTGAATATCCACAGCACCCTCCAAAATCCCCTAACAGAGGGTGGCCACTGCATGGCTCCACTCCCCAGGACAGATCAAGTCATTAATGATGTTTTGATCGAGTCATTAACGATGTTTGGGTCAAATTGTAATTAACAATATTTTGGTCGAATTGTAATTAACAATCTGATCTTTTGGTGGAATTCCCCAGCCCATCCCATGAGATCCCTGAGCTGACAGTGCTGGGAAGGACAAATGGAGCAGCTCAGATGGAGAAAAGGAAAACAAACACAAACCCTGGAGTTAACTCAACGAGGCCAACGCTAGCAGGGAAAAATATTTTTCTAATTATGAATATGAGAAGTTGCTGGAGGATGCCAGAAAACAAAATACCGCGTTTTGGCAATGCAATTTAGGCCTAATCAAATGAAAATGGTTTTATTGTGCAACATATGTAATGTTAAGCTGGTTTTCTATTTATATATAGATAGATATTCCTTATGAAAACATGAAGACATTGATGATTCAAAGACCAACTAAGCAGGTAGACAAAACCACACAATAAATTATACATTTAAAGTTCCCCTAAATGAGGTCCCAGTTCCTATCAGAGTTATTGGATTGGCCCTTTTATTGTCTATTTTCTGTTCATTGGACATCCTTTGCATCTTGATAGTGCCTTGAATATCTGACTCCATGTGCTGAAGGGAACATTAGATTTTTGCTAAGCAGTTTAGGATTTTGTGCCAATCTCAAAGATTTAATTTAATCAAATCTTTGATTATCTGAGTCTTAATGTCAAGCTTACATAAAATTGGATAATTGTATAAATACAATGTTTTACAAATCCTTTTTTTATGTGATTAAGCCGAATCCTTTTTGCCAGAAGCCTCTGTGTGTAACTGGGTACGTTCTGTGTCCACTCGGGTACTCAGATCTTCCTAATCACACAAATACTAAAATAGTGTTTATAATATTATATGATAATGATGAATAATCCCTAAACGGTGACAAATGATGCCCCTGGGATTCGTGGCAGCTTTTCTGCTGCAGTTTCACAGCTCTGCCTCCTCTCTCCGGGGTAGGAGCAGCTCCCTGGAGGCCCCGGTGCCTGCAGAGCTCCGCAGAGCCCGGGGAAGGCGGCGGCAGCCTCGGGGATGGCTCCTGAGGCATGGACAGCACTGCCCATCCCGGCACTGCAGGCCTGCTTTGGGGTGTCCTGCTTTGGGGTGTCCTGCTTTGGGGTGTCCTGCCTCAGATCGGTGGGAAACGCAGCCAGGGCTGGGACAGGGACCAGGGACCAGAGCCCAGAGCCCAGCACAGGCCCCAGCTCCGGGGATGGCTCCTGGAGGAGCACCCGGGCTCCTCACTGCCCATCCCGGCACTGCAGGCCTGCTTTGGGGTGTCCTGCTTTGGGGTGTCCTGCTTTGGGGTGTCCTGCTTTGGGGTTCCTGCCTCAGATCGGTGGGAAACGCAGCCAGGGCTGGGACAGGGACCAGGGACCAGAGCCCAGCACAGGCCCCAGCCCCGGGGATGGCTCCTGGAGGAGCACCCGGGCTCCTCACTGCCCATCCCGGCACTGCAGGCCTGGTTTGGGGTGTCCTGCTTTGGGGTTCCTGCCTCAGATCGGTGGGAAATGCAGCCAGGGCTGGGACAGGGACCAGAGCCCAGAGCCCAGAGACCAGAGCCCAGCACAGCTCCCAACCCCGCGCTCTCACTGGAACCTCAAGAGCCGCCACACCTGAGATGCGGCTCCTCACCGAAGTTAAAGGCACGGAAACAATTCCAGAACAAGCCCCTTCCTTTCAGAGCCTGGCTCCGGGGCCAACACTCGCAGCAAAGCCAGCACAGACTCTGCCCCACAGCCCCTCTGAGCCCGGGGCTCCCGTGGGTTGGGTCCTCACCCTGCTCCATAACCTGAACAATCACTCACATCCTTCGCTGGAACAGCCATCCCAGAGATCCCAAAATCACAGGACACACCCTGGAATCGTGGAACTGCCTGAGAACATCTTTTCAAAACAATAAACGAAAGAAAAGAAAATCGCATTTGTATCTGCCATTGTTCTTCATGCACACTGCAGGAAAGTGAACTGGAATAAAATCAACCATTCAAAATGGGATTTAGACTATGAAAATGGATATGATATGGAGATCAAAGAAATCCCCCTTTCTTTTTCTGGAGGATTTGTCAATCCCTCAGTGATTTTCATAGGCTCCTTAGAGAAATGTCATTTTCAGATGTCATTGCAGCTAGAGAGGATTGATGCAACCTGATTCATATCCCTCTTAATTACTTAGAAATTCTGATTTTTCAAGAGATTGTTTCCCTTCTGGGCTCTGGGATGAAGAGCAGGAGATGGAAACAGCAAGGAATACCCAGCACACCAATCTGTAGAGTTATATATGGAGAAACAGCTCTGTGGCCAGGCCAGTACCTGTGGAAATGGCATTACAAACTCAGCATGTCAGATTTGCAACAGCCAGGGATATTTGCCATGTATTCAGGAGCAGGACTTTTTGCTCAGAGAGAATAAAACCATTAATCCCCTGCTAGAAGTGAACCACTGGGAGCCCCCATCCACTCCACAGGTGGAAATTAAAATACAAATAAGCCTGGAAAGTGCTTTGGTGATGAACTAAATCTGCTAGGATTGTTTTCTCATCAGTAATATCTGCTGTGTTCTGCTGAGGCTGCCAGGCCAGCACAGCTCAGAGGCTCAAAGGGCAAAACTCAGCTCAGCTGAAAGAATCCCAAACCTGGCAAGAGGAAAATGCTGAAAGCCTTTCAGGCTGCAACACAGAATATCCCGTGTGCCTAAATCCTGTTCATCTCTCACCTGTTACTCAAGGTCCCTGCATCAGCTGCTCAGCAGTTAATGGATGACTTTTTCCCCAGGTGAAGCTATACTTTATTTCAATGTCAGTTATCAATATGTTGGCTGTCTGCCTGTAATAAGCTCTGATTTTAACAGTTCTTCACATAAATGTGATGAATTGTGGGAAGGATGATGGTGCTGCCTGCGCTGTGCTGTGCCGACAGCGTTAGGGTGGAGGAATCCACCTGCAGTGCTCGGTCAGGGTGCGTTTCACGCTTCTGGCGGATTTCACCCGTAAAAATCAATGTAGAAATTCAAAAATCAACGTAGAAATGTAAAACTCAATGTAGAAATGTACAAATGAGCGTCAAAATCCATTTCCGAGGGGACCGAGAGCCGCTGGGCGGGCGGCGGCCGCCACCGCGTGGCCGAAATGGGAACTGCAGCGGGGTCCGGGGCAGCGCTCGGAACGGTCCAGAACAGACCCAGAATCAGCCCGGAACGGCCCAAAATCAGCCCGGAACCACGCAAAACCGCCCCCAAACCGGCCCGGAACGGCCCAAAATCGTCCTGGAACGGCCCAGAACCGACCCAAAATCAGCCCGGAAAAGCCCGGAACCGACCCAAAATCAGCCTGGAACGGCCCGGAAGCACCCAAAACCGGCCCGGAACCGGCCCAAAACCGGCCCGGAAGCACCCAAAATCAGCCCGGATCCGGCCCAAAACCGGCCCGGAACCGGCCCGGCGTGGCCCCGCCCGCTCAGAGGATCGACACCCCCCGCTTCACGGGAAAAGGGCATTAATTAATTAATTAATTAATTAATTAGTTGTGCAGTGACCGCCTGGTGCCCAGGACACGGCCGCCCCCCCGCCCCACCGGAGCCGTTCGGTGTTCGCTCCGTGAGCTGAGAGCTGCTCACGGCCGCTCCGAGCCTGCCGAACCTGCAGGGACCCGTCCCAGGCAGCTCCTCCGCTCACAAACCGGGCAGGATTCTCACTTGCTGGGCTCTGCAATAAGTGCTATACCTACACCTCGGTATTCCAGTAAAACAAGACATCCAGTACAAGTAAGAAATAAAAGTACCAGATCCAGAATCAAAAGACAATGAATAATGACAAAATTGGCAATTCCTTGTTAATTATGGCCCACCTTTAAATTTATAGCTGCAACAAAGCTCTCTGGCTTGAGCTCTTTCCCTAAAACCTGCCCAGAAAACCCAGGAATCTTTGTTTTTTTCTTTTTTTTTTTTTTTCAATGCTGTTATCCATTGAAAAAGTCTGACAGGAAAACTGACCTTTGTATTCTCAGTCTAACCAAAACACACAGTGCTCCCCTCCAGTGCTATTTTTGAAAGGCACCAAGATGGAAAAATCCCACGAACAAGTTACCTCTGGCTTTGTGCAGTGGCAAGTTCATAAAGCAGGAGGAACAGGAATTATTATCACTGCTGGGAAATCAGACTGGAGCAGACTGTCCGCTGAAAAAAGTTCAGCACAAAACCCATTTATTGTTGACTTAATTTGCTGTCTTTGGCTCAGCACTTTGTACAGAGACTTGAAAGGCTGCGCTGGGAAAGGTAAAATCAGTGACTTTTCAGCAATCACAGGAGGAGGGACACTGGGTGAAGTTTTCTTCTTTGATGTTACAGATCACCACAACCCTGAGGAGCTTCCTGTTTACGACTCTTTTACGGTTGGTTTTCAGTCCTTGCTAATAAAGTGTCAACACAGAAATAGGCAACTGCAAGCAACCCATAATTGCCTGCTAGAAACCTGAACTACATTAACGGCGTTCAATTTTGAATGTTTGTACTAAATATACTAAAACCACGAGTTTAGAGAGATCTACTAAAACTTCTGGTAATGTTAATAGGAGGGTACCTGCATTATTTAAAATCAAGAATTAACAAGGACTAAACAAATGCTGCAAGTGGGCTTAGCTCCATTCCCAGAACACTGCACATTGAAGATTCCTTTAGAGCAGGATGAGCATTCCTATGGAGATGCACTGAGATTAGAGCCCAGCTCCCAGGTTAGGGCAGTCTCCAAGCAGCTTTTCCTGCAGGAACCACCCCAAGGAGAGGTGTCAGGCAGGGAGCTGTGACAGTGACACTGCTGTGACAGTGACACTGCTGTGACAGTGACACCGCTGACACGCTGTCCAGCCACACCAACTCAAGTGCAGGGCTGCTGCTGCTGCCTGTTCTCCCTGAAGTGTGCAGCCCTGCAGGAGGGTTCTGTGCTGGTTTTGAGCAGCTGTTTCCAGAAGGGAGAGCCTGACGGCACAAAGCTACCCCGGATCACCCAGCAGAGCAGCAGCCAAGGCAGCAGGATTAGCCAGGACCTGCACAGGAATTAGTAACACCACAGGCAAAGGCCACAGCACAAGTTAGAGCAGGATTATGCAGCAAGGAGAGTCAATGCAACATCAAGTGGCAGTTTGTCCCTTTACAAACACCGAGTGTACAACATCCCTCATTTTCACCCAGGAGCTTCAAATCTTAAACACTTCTGAGTAGCCAATAAAACAAACCAAAAACCCCAACGCCCAAGAATTCCCAAACTGAACTGAAAAATTACTCCTTTAGAGCAATATTGCACAATAACCATAGTCCAATTTTTGCTACCAGGCAGCAAAAGCTGAATATTGAAGTAATTCATGTACACAAACATGCAAGTTAAAAGGAATAAATGAAATGCTCCACTTTATTAAGAAACCAAAAATACAAAACTGAAGAGTTCAAGACTTCATGTACTCAAACACTACTGAAAAAAAAATTCCTAAACTTAAGTTTTGCTTACTAGCAGTACTAATATTGACCAAGATTCATCTCTACAAGGTAGTGTTAAAAGTTGACATTTTCCACCATTTGTGCTGTAATAAGCCAGTTTCAAATTAAGAACTTGGTGCAGTTACAGTAAAGTCTAGATGTTTAAATCACTGTGGCTCCAGCTAATATAGCACTGGGTAGGCAAGAGCATTTCAGCTCAAACCATGGCTGTTCTCTGGATAGTGAATTTGAAGATGCTTAGGATTGGTTTCACCAGCTATAGCTCTACTGCTGTTCCATGCAAAGACACAGGCCTGGGTGCCATTTGCTTCTGGCTGCTCAAACACAGAGCTGAAGGTACCAGGGAGGAGCTGGGGCTGAATGCAACTGCAGCACGGGCAAGCAGAACTGCAGGCTGTGCTCTGCACCCCTGCAGCACCAACACCCCCCACTGCTGGGGCTCTGCCTGGCAGTTCAGCTTGCCTCACACGCCTCAGCTCTGGCAGCCAACAAAAAGGACAGGGTAACTGTTAGCTCTGAGTTAGCAAGAGGAGCTTAATATGAGAAGCAGGAAGGAAAACAGAATGAGAAATGCAGTAGTAGACAATCAAGTATTACCCTCAAATGAAGAACAGAAGACACTTTGAACAGTTTTCCTAACAATGCATGAAAGTTCACTTGCTTGGAGATACTTGAAATACAACTTTATTACCTAAACAAAAGAATGGGAATGACAGAAACAAGATTTCCCACTTAACACTCTGATGTGACTGCAGCAGTCTTGTATTTGAAACTCAAAAGGGGAAGTAATTGCAGTCCAAAAAACAGCTAAATATGCAGGTCCAAAATATGAAGGTTTTTTGTTTTGGTTTTTTTTTTCATTTTGTTTTGTTTGTTTTTTTTAAACTGCCACATTCACTCTCCGAAGCCCATTCATCTCTTTCAGCATCCCAAAGATTAAGCACATGTTCTGTTCAGCTAGATAATAAAGTGGCAAACACGCTGCATCACCAACATCACAGGACAGTTGCCTATAAAACTAGACTTCTGACGCTGGGCTCCAGCTTCATCCCTCACAGGTCATCATCCTCGTCTGGCAGTGCAGTGGTCTGAGCAATCTGCAACAAAGGAAGGCACCCTTGAGAACTGTCCTGCTGGCTGTGCCCCGAGTGTGACAGCAGTTCCCAGGCAGCTGTTGCCCCTGTCACTGACCTGTAAGTCCTGCTCATACTGTGCTGCCAGTGCTGGGTCCATAACAACTTCAGGAGGTGCGAGCGCAGGCATGGCAACAAACTCCAGGTTGGGATCTCCAATTAGCTTCCTAGCAAGCCACAGGAAAGGCTTCTCAAAGTTGTAGTTACTCTTAGCTGAAATGTCATAATACTGAAAAAAGCACATATTAGACATTGTTTTAGAAACCCTCTAATATTGAGAGCATATTCAAGATTAACACAAACCACTTTTTTACCTTCCTTTCCTTTTTTTTGACTGCATGGCTTTTGTTTCCATACTCATAGCAGTTATGATTTAAGTGTCCAGAAACAAGCAGTTTCTGCTTGCATAGTTTCTGAAGGCAGAAACTATGAACTGAAAAGTTATCAAATCTCATCCAGGACAAAACTTTCAGGAGGCAATAGTGCAGGTATCTTTCTCCTCTGATGTGACCTACTGCAGTCCCAGTCCTGTCATGGGATGAGATTCTGAGCAGCTGCAGCCAAATGCACCCAAGTTCTTTAAGAACTTAGCACAGCTTCTGCTCCAGGCCAGTGATGATCATCCTTAACATCATCACCTCCTCCCCCTGCCCTGAATTTTGGTTTGAAGAGCCAAGAGATGTGAGGCTGGCAGAGCACCCAATTCACCATCCACAGCCCAGCTGCACTCAGAAGACAAAACCAACTGGATTCCTCCTGACTTACCTGGAGATTCTTCTTCCTATGGAACACAATGGATTTTGCCTTGACTTTTCTGTCCTTAATGTCCACTTTGTTGCCACACAACACTATAGGGATATTTTCACATACTCGTACCAGATCTCTATGCCAATTAGGTACATTCTTGTAAGTAACTCTTGATGTTACATCAAACATGATGATGGCACACTGAGCTGCAAGAGAAGCAAAGTCAAGTTACACCTGCTCTAACCACTTGCTTTCAGCACAGGATGGAGAAGAAGAACCCAGAGACATCCCACATTAGGGTTAAGCATCTGCATAAACTTTTGCCTCTCAGCACCACAGTTGTGACAGCTGCTGCTCTGTTCAGCAGGTCAGTGCAGGAGTGCAGAGAACCCAGCCCATGCTGTGCCCCCTGTATCAGACCAGCTGCCTTTATTAGCTCAGCTGTATCACTGAGGAACATGGCATCGCATGGATGGGAATATACAAGACTATGGAAGCCAACTTGGATTTACCCAAATACCTGGCAGAATCACTTCACACCTATTCAACTCATCTCAGACATGCTAATGAGGCTTAAAGGTAGGCTGAGAGCCAGTGGTCCACATCTCAGGATGCTCCTGTCCAGAGCAGTTTCTCAAGGAACTCAAGAATACTTTAAAAAAGAAGATATAATAAAGAAATGCAGGTGAGTGAAGCAGGACAGGACAGATCTTTGCCAAGCAGAAATAAGGAATGCTGCACTTTTCAGAAACACAAATAGACTCTGGCATGAAGGTGTCCAGCTTCCTCAGGGTATTGAAAACCTTGAGTTTGTGTTCCAAGGCCTTGCCTGAGCACAGCAATAGAGACAGAAACCTGCACTCAGTGGAGCACATTTCCCCCTTCACCACCAAAGGCTGCCAGTGGTACCTGGCCATGCCATGAATAGCCCACAGTAACCCCTGGAACACAACCTCACCATCTTCCCACCTTGGCACACGCTGTCTGCCAAAGGCCATTATCCTCTCTACAAAGAGTCTGGGAGTTCTGTGCCAGCCCATCACTGCAGCCACACTGACAGCTTCCAGCAGGGCCAGCGAGAGCAGAAGGAAGCTCTGCAGAGGCACAGAACTGCCCTCCCACAGCTCTCACCTTGGATATAGTAGCCATCACGCAGGCCACCAAACTTCTCTTGGCCAGCTGTGTCCCATACATTAAATTTAATAGGGCCTCTGTTGGTATGGAACACCAGAGGATGAACTTCAACACCCAGTGTTGCTAGGGAAGAACAAAAACAAAAAGCAGCGCATTTAGCAAGTCATGGATTGAATGCCATTTGTGAGATATTGGAGCTCAAATGTTTCTTCAGACATACCTACATACTTCTTTTCAAATTCACCAGTCAAGTGACGCTTGACAAATGTTGTTTTACCAGTGCCACCATCACCAACCAGAACAAGCTGTGGATAGATAAAGGACAAGAGTCAGAGCAGTGCATTTTGAGACGTTTATCAGCCATTCTAGCACAGATACTACTCATTGCTACAAAGAGCTCAGTTCCTGCAAGGTGCTGTAAAGAACTCTCCGTGAAGCAGCTCCTTGGGCTGGGAACCAATATGTTAAGCCCATCCATCATGCTGTAACTCTGGTTAGTCTTATCCAGTCCTTGTAGGTAAGGACTGCACTGAACTGTGAATATGGTTCTACTAAACTACTACAATAGACTAAATGAAGAATGTTTAGGGCTTTCAACCTGAATGTAACCAGATCTGGAGAGGAAATTATCCAAATATCCACTGGAGAAACCCATTATCTTACAATCAAAGAAATCAACAAAACCAAAAACCCACCAACGTTTGTACCATGAACTGGAATACACTAGCCAAGAATTGCAGGAAACACAAGTAACAACCTTCAAGAAGCAGTCTTCAGGACTTCTGGCTGTTAAGATAACAAAAAACACCACCAACCCACTAGCCACCCAAAACACTAGAAAATTCTCTTCTGAAACACTTGAACAATGAGCACATAACAGAAAGTAGGCTATTCTAATTCATTCCGAGCAAATCTAATTCCAATTCATTCCTTTTGCAGTGCACTTGAATTCTTAAATTTAAAAATCATACTGTAGGCAAAGATTTATTAAAATGTATTAGACTAAACTGCAAATAGAATATATTGGCACAGTTAACAGACTACTTTTGTGTGCGTTGCATCCAACACTACACCAAATCGCCCCATTAAGGAAAGACCAGCACTTCGAAACCAAACCCACCATCCACGTCGACACTCGAGAGTCCCTTGTGCTACTTTTCTAGTGAAGGGGAAAAAACCCCAAAGCCAAGCTGCGAGCCGCTCGCTTACCTTAAACTGCACTTGTGGCTCTCCTTGGGCGGCCATGCTGGCTCTGCGGGGGAAATGGCAGCGTGTGAGTGAGCGCGGGGAGCGGCCCCGCCGGAAGGGGCCGTTTCCAGCTCCGGGCGCGCTCCGGCCGGGCCGGGCCGGGCGACGCCTCCCGCCCGCGTGTGGCGGCACCGCGCGCGGCAATGGCGGCGCCGCCTCCGCCCGCCCCGCGCCCGCCGGGCCCGCCGCGCCAGGGCCGGGCCGCGGCCTCCGCAGGGCGGCTGAGCCACAGCCGGCCCCGGCCCCTCTTCGGCTCCGCGGGGAGTCCTCCCGGCCCGCCCAGAACCAGCATCCCGCCGCTCAATGGAGCTGCTGCCCCATCGGGAGAGGCCACGGCCCGTCCCGCGGAGCTCCGAGCGGGGCCGGCCCGGCCGGGCCTCCCCGCGCACCGGGCCGGGCGCGCTCCCCGCCATGAGCCACCATGACTGAGCAGCGCCGCCTCCCCCCGCCCCGGGCCGCGGAGCCCCGCTCGCCGCCCCGCGCATCGCGCCCGCCCTTCTATCGCGGACGGAGCCGCGGGCGGCCCCGGCCCTCCCAGCGCCCCGCTCCCGGGGCCGAAAAGCCGCCACGCGCCTCGGCTCCCGCAGCCGCAACGCTCCCTCAGGCGCAGCCTCCCGCCACCCAGCCCAGCCCAGCCTAGCCCAGCCCATCCCAGCCGCGAGCTAACGGCAACCGCCGCCCCCGCCGGTGGCGCTTTGCAGAGCGGCCACGCGTGTCCCGATGGCGGCGGGGTGCGGGGGCCGAGCCCGGGCCGGTGCCGGGCCCGTACCTCTGCCGAGGCTCTCCCGCTCCTCGCTCCGTGCCGGGCGCAGGGAAAATGGCGGAAGCGCCGTTCAAATACCCGGACGGCGACGCCGCGCGGCCGCGGGCGGGGCCGCGCGTCACGTGGTGCGCGGCGCGCGGGAGGCGGCGGGGGGCGGGGCCGGGCCGCTGCCATGAGGGAGCGCGGCGGGCACGGCACCGGGCACGGCACCGGGCACCGAGCGGGGCACCGGGCAGGGCACGGCCCCAGCCAGGCACCGAGCGGGGCACAGCCCCGGGCACGGCCCCAGGCACCGAGTGGGGCACCGGGCACGGCCGCGGGCAGGGCATGGTATGGCATTGAGCAGGGCACCGGGCACGGCACTGGACCCTGAGCAGGGCACTGAGCACCGAGCAGGGCACCGGGCAGAGTAATCAGCATCCATAATTAAGCGTTCAGTTCAGAGGATGCACAAAACATCTGCTCCACATTCAGCAAAGGCAGCAAAACACTTCAGCGGTGTTAGATCACTGCCTAAAAGATCAGAGTCTGTGAGATCCGCAGGTAATCAGCAGAATAATTACTTTTAAAAGACCTTTACATTTCCTCTATCTTAGGTCAACTGTGGGCAGACTTAGCAAGTGTGGCACAGGTAAACACACAAAAGGCAGCAGGTCCAGAGCGTTTGGAGATGTGAGAAGGAGCACTGCCTTCCACAGCCCCTCCACACTCTGCCCTACAAACCCTCGGGCCTTTCACACAAGCCTGGACCACTAAAAAATAACCAGACCACACTTGTTACAACTCCTCTCGTGACAATCTCCCACAACCGAGTTACGATTCCTCATGGGCACCGGGCAGGGCCCTGTGAGGCCAGCCAGCCTAACGTCTGCCCCATGGCCTCCCAAACAGCCCCATGTCCTTGTAGACACCTCAGGGATGGTGGCTCCATCACCCCCCTGGGCATCCTCCTCCAGTGCCCGAGAACCCAAACAGAGCCACAGCATTCCCAAATATCCAAACTGAGCATGGCCTTGAGGCCCTGTCCTGTGGTGGGCTCGCTGCAGGCAGGCAGGAGGCACTGCCACAGCTGACGGTGCCCTGATGCCCCTTCAGCTCCCTCATGGCTCCTCCAAGGATGCTCTCCACACCTCTGATGGCCTCGGTGGCCCTTGCTGGGCACATCCAGCACCCCACGGCCCTCACAGAGCGAGGGGCCAGCGCTGCCGCAGCACTCAGGGCTCCTCTCCCGGCTGGCCAGCGGTCACTGGGCAGGCTGGGCAGCTGGCCCTGGTGTCAGGAGCAGCTCCAGGGTGCTGTGGGATGGATCTGTGGTCACTGGGCAGGCTGGGCAGCTGGCCCTGGTGTCAGGAGCAGCTCCGGGGTGCTGTGGCACCTGCAGTCACTGGGCAGCTGGTCCTGGTGTCAGGAGCAGCTCCAGGGTGCTGTGGCACCTGCAGTCACTGGGCAGCTGGTCCTGGTGTCAGGAGCAGCTCCAGGGTGCTGTGGCACCTGCAGTCACTGAGCAGCTGGTCCTGGTGTCAGGAGCAGCTCTGGGGTGCTGTGGCACCTGCAGTCACTGAGCAGCTGGTCCTGGTGTCAGGAGCAGCTCTGGGGTGCTGTGGCACCTGCAGTCACTGAGCAGCTGGCCCTGGTGTCAGGAGCAGCTCCGGGGTGCTGTGGCACCTGCAGTCACTGAGCAGCTGGTCCTGGTGTCAGGAGCAGCTCCGGGGTGCTGTGGCACCTGCAGTCACTGAGCAGCTGGCCCTGGCCCAGCCCTGGTGGCCTCAGCAGCTCCTGGGCACTGTGGTCACTGCCGAGCTGTCCTGCTGTGGGTGACACAGCCGCTCTGCCCGGCTCAGGGACCCTACTGCATCCACAAAATCCCAGGAGGTGCTGTCGGTGGTGATGCTCTCTCCGCAGACAAAGTGAAAGAAGGCATGTACTTACTTAGATAAACTGTTCAAGTGCCTCCAGTGGCAGTGAGCCTCTAATAAAGAGGCTTTTACAGCAGGAGGGTTTAACGGAGCAGCTCTCAGGTTCGATGCGCTGTGCTCTGAGGGGCTTTCCTTCAATGTGCCTCAGGACTGGGATTCTCCATTCCTCATCCAAACTGACCTGCATTCACTAGAGTGCAGTAGCGAATGCAAAAGTTGTTCTGTAAGCCTTGCATTTAGAATAATTCTCCAAGATCTCAAAATTCTGTCCAAAGATCAGTGAAAAAAACTTGTTTGAAAACTGACTTTCAAAGAACGTATGGGTTTTGCATATGTCTATAAATACCAAGCTCATGGGTTCACTCTGATTTTTAAGGTCTCTGGTATTTTTTTTAATCCAGTATACTTAAATTGCTTTTATTATCTTTGCTGCTGTCCCCATAATCTAGAATAAATAAATGATATGTTTTTACATATATCTGAATGAATGCAATTGACAAGGAGAGTATTTCATGGCAGCTGATACGTACAAATGTAGTTTATTTCTTGTTCATTTCCTCTGACATAGACACAAAATAAACACAAAGCTTTACATGAGCGGCTGGTGTGTTCTGTAATTCTTGCTTATTGGATAGTGTAATGCCAATCCAAATGTTGCATGAGATTTGCTTGGAAAAATCACTGGCACGTTGAATTTGCCTTCCCTTTTTGAGAGGAGTTGGGTTTGTGTGGTTTCTAGCACTTCTGCTGAGCGCCTCTAGGTGTCAGGATTATTTTTTCAGAATATGCAACTCTTATTTTTCTCAGCACAATGCTATCCTGGTAAAACCCTTGTGAATTCCACCTCTCCTTTTGACAAACAGGAATATGTTTATAAATAGGAGGCCATAAAGCCACATTAGTGGAGTTTGGCAGTTTTAAAGACGGGGGGGAAGATATAAACATGGGGAGAAAAGCAATCTGTAACTGTGTATGTAACACTCACTGTGCTTTAGTTATTTCTTAGTATTGTAAATTTATTAGTGAAATACATTTTCCCTGCAAGCTATCAACACTTTAATTTGGAATAATTAAAAATCCATTATCATAGCATTTGAGCTCCTGGCAAACACCTATTTTATTGTTAAAAAGAAAAATTACCATGTGGAATCGAGTTTTTAGCATCTGTTTCATCGGCACGTATAATTAAGCGTTCAGTTCAGAGGATGCACAAAACATCTGCTCCGCATTCAGCAAAGGCAGCAAAACACTTCAGCGGTGTTAGATCACTGCCTAAAAGATCAGAGTCTGTGAGATCCGCAGGTAATCAGCAGAATAATTACTTTTAAAAGGCCTTTAGGTCAGCTGTGAGCAGACTTAGCAAGTGAGGCACAGGTAAACACACAAAAGGCAGCAGGTCCAGAGCGTTTGGAGATGTGAGAAGGAGCACTGCCTTCCACAGCCCCTGCACGCTCTGCCCTACAAACCCTCGGGCCTTTCACACAAGCCTGTACGACTAAAACATAACCAGACCGCACTTGTTACAGCTCCTTCTCTCATGACAATCTCCCACAACGGAGTTACGATTCCCCGTGGGATGGGAATTCCCTGGTGCGCACCGCAGCTCTCCCGCACCGAGGATTCCTCCGTGAGCCCCGCTCGTACAGACCCGTGCGGATGGCAGGAGCGCGTCCACAGGCTCTGCAGGGCCCGGCCCGCTCCGCAGCGGTGCCACACCGGCCGTGCCCGCCGCCTGCCCGTGCCGCGGGGCCGGGCTGCCCGCCGTGCCCGTCCCATCGTGCCCGTTCTGTGGGGCCGGGCTGCCCGCCGTGCCCGTCCCATCGTGCCCGTTCTGTGGGGCCGGGCTGCCCGCCGTGCCCGTCCCATCGTGCCCCTTCTGTGGGGCCGGGCTGCCCGCCGTGCCCGGCCCATCGTGCCCGTTCTGTGGGGCCGGGCTGCCCGCCGTGCCCGTCCCATCGTGCCCGTTCTGTGGGGCCGGGCTGCCCGCCGTGCCCGTGCCCGCTCCCGGCTTATCGTGCCCGCTCCATCGTGCCCATTTAGCCGGGCCCGCCCCGGCTCTCGGCGCCCGCTCCCCGTGCCCATTTAGCCGGGCCGGCTCTCGGTCCCCGCTCCCCGCGCCCATTTAGCCGGGCCTGCTCTCGGCTCTCGGCGCCCGCTCCCCGTGCCCATTTAGCCGGGCCGGCTCTCGGCGCCCGCTCCCCGTGCCCATTTAGCCGGGCCTGCTCTCGGCTCTCAGTGCCCGCTTCCCGTGCCCATGTAGCCGGGCCTGCTCTCGGTGCCCGCTCCCCGTGCCCATTTAGCCGGGCCGGCTCTCGGTGCCCGCTACCCGCGCCCATTTAGCCGGGCCTGCTCTCGGCTCTCGGTGCCCGCTCCCCGTGCCCATTTAGCCGGGCCGGCTCTCGGTGCCCGCTCCCCGCGCCCATGTAGCCGGGCCCGTTCCTCCCCTCACGTCACGGCGCCGGGCGGGGCGCGGGCCCGGGCCCGAGCGTGCGCGGTGGGCGGCCGGGCTGGCGGGCGGGCCCCGCGCAGGGAAGCAGCGCGGAGGGCGGCAGCGCCGCGGGGCCGCCGCGGGGATGAAGGACCGGCTGGCCGACCTGGCAGAGGTGGGCGCGGGGCCGGGGCGGCGGGCGGGCGGGCGGGATGGCGGCTCCGCGGGCCGGGCGGGCCCCGCTCCCGCCGGGATCCCGGGGCTCTGTGCCGCCCTCCGCGGTGTCTGCAGCGCGCCCTGCTCCGCTGCTCCCCGGCCGCTGCCGAGCGCCTCGGGCGGCGCTGAATTGCGCTGAATTGCGCTGAATTGCGCTGAATTCCCCGGTGGTGCCGCGCCGGAGCCGCCCGGGCTGTGGCGGGGTGGGTCGGCCCGCCCGGCAGCTCCCGGGCCGTGATGCGGCAGGAAAGCGCTCTGCAAGCCTCATTTTCCGCGTGTTTACAAAATGGTAGCTGCCTCTGTTTATACGCTCTTTTCCTTTTCCCTACTTGTGCTTTGGAAACAGTATCCTAAAAAAGAAGGGAGAGTCTAGGGACAGGCAGCATCCGTCTGTCTGCAACAGGATATGGCTTGGGTAGAATAAAAGGATATTTGAGGGGTTTTGTTTTGGGTTTGTTTTGTTTCTTTCCTGAAAAGGAATGGAAATGGAGAACGCGCAGGAGTTCCTGTGATAGTCCCAGTACTCCACATTTGTGTGGAAGTTGGGCTGTGTGGAGCTGCATTCGGGTCTGGGGCTCTTTCATTCTGGATCATAAAACACATTTTGGAAGCTCCATCTCCAGTGATGGAATTACCAGTCTTTGTCTTCCTCTCTGAAAGGGTGAATAGGCATTGGAAGAGTTTTAGGATTACTAAATTACAGTTTCTCTACCAGGAATGATGTTTTGGAGTCATGCCAAAAAACCAGTGTCATTTCTTTCAGGTATAGTTATTCCCTTTCCAGGCTGTGGGAACATGTGCCGGATTTCAGTGCTGGTGCACACTTCCCAGATAGATGAGGCAGCCAGTAGTGATTCAAATTTGCTTTATATTTATAGTTCTGTACCCGCAGACTTAATCCTGTCCTGTGTCTGTAAATGGAAGAAACCAATTCCACACCCTGCCACACCCCCCACTGACAGGGCTGAAAGTGTTTAATGCAGCTGAACAGAGGAATTTCTAAGGCAGCTTTAGTATTTGACATCTGAAAACATTACTGCAGTGGGCTGCTTTTTAAATATATATGGGCCAGTATTGCTGAAGTGCTTCACGTGTTCATCAATGTCATTTCCACTGCAGAATTAATGAACACCTTAGAGACTTAAACATTTTCTTCTAATTAGGAAAATATTTGAACATGAAAGGAAGGTTAAAGTTACTGCAGATCTAGTCTATGTTTCATCACAATTAGAAGTGTGTAGTTGACCTGAAGTTTTGTAAAGTTGCATATCCAAGGGAGATGGATATTCCCATTTCCACGGGCAGCTCATTGAAGTAGCAGCTTCCATCTTACATCTTTATCAGAAATACCAAAAATATAATGATTTTGTGAAGTGGTTTTCCTTTTATAGGATGAATGCTTTGAACAGAGATGCTTGACACGTGGATGAGACACTCTGAAAAGGAATAGCGAATCCAAAGAAATAACGTGTTAACTCTTGCTTGCCTGTTTGCCGAAGCATTTAGGTTTATTAATGTAGTTTCATTGTATTGCATTTGGCTAACCATTAAGAGTAGAACATAGACATTGTGGTTTTCAAACAGGCCGAGGCCTGCAAAGTTTCCAGGAGTAGCTATGCCTCACCTCTTTCCTTACCATGAGGGTTTCCTTGTTTCCTTTGGGCACACCTCACCTGTGTGAGGTGGGTCAGCTCTCTCCATCCCCACAGCGCCTCGGTGGTGCACAAGGGGTCCCAAAGATGCCAGCCTGCACTGGCCTGCTCTAACTGAGCACACCATTGCCTTCAGCAGAAATGCTCATTTCCCGTCTCCTCGTTTGTGTGTTCCTGCATTTTACTGGGCAGCCAGCAAAGCATTTTGCTGTTAGTTTTTCCTAGATCATTATAAGGAAGAGGGAGAAATGCTGCCTATCAATGTTTGTGGTTCATTGACACAACATTAACATAACTGCCAGATATTTTTGTTAGTGCACTGTGTTTAGGCTGTTAAACAGTTGCTGGAGAAAGAAGTGGTTGATGACATGCAGATTATATAGCCTTCAGATAATGCTGCTTCCTCTTGTTTTCTTGGCTCAGAGAAGTTTTGTAAACTATGTGCTTTTTGAGAAGACAGCCACCATAATTGTAATTGTTCAACTTCAGGGGGTTATTTTAATGTCATTTCTAAATTACTCTAAGCAGGCCCAAATTAACCTCTTTAAGCTGTTTGAATTGTCTTTTAATGCAATTAATGGGACAATTGAGCAAATACAGACTGGCTTTAGTTATTTTGAGCACAGGAAGTATAAGATAAAAAGGTTCTCTGATCCAATACACTGCTTTCAGTAGTGGTTTACAGTAGGTGTTTAGGGCAGAAGAAAGTGAGTAGCACCTAGCTGTGATTGCAAGATGTGCTCCCAGCCTTCAGTGGTTTGCTGTTCACAGACACAGGTCCACCTGAAAGGGCTCTAAAAGAGCTGAACAATCCAATCCATGTTCAGACCTTTAGCTAGCTTCAGGTATTACAAACAGACTGCCTTTTAAAGTCTGGTAATAAAGCTTATTCATACTTCCTTGTTGTTCTGTCATTTCAGAGGGAGGTTAGACATAAACCTCTCTCTGCTCAAGCAGAGTGCTGGGTTAGATCTCAGCTTTGGGCTGCATTGTCCACATGGCTCCAAAATTTCCCCCTTGTGACATGCTGAAGGGGATGCAGAGCTGTCTGCTGGAATCCATTTTTCATGCTTGATAGGTGAATCATTTAAAATACTTGATTTTTATATTTCTTTACTCATGAGTGTTAATGAAGATCTGTTACGTGTAATGTTTGAAAAATGAGTCGTACATAGCAAGTTCATATTTGAAAAATGAGTAGTACACAGCAAGTTCTGCATCTCAGACTGCAGCTTTTTTTCAGCAGGACCTGTAGCTGGAACAGAAGTGCACTGATTTTTCCCTAAGCACTCTCTTGGCTGGTGTCCCAGTGCCCCCAGAGCTGTGGAGGAGCAGGTGAAATGCCTCGGTCACGGAGGCTGGGGTTGTGGAACGGGGTGCTGCAGAAGCAAGCCCAGGGTGAGGCCTGCAGCAGGAGAGAGCCCGGCGTTGTTCGTGCCCGCGTCAGGCTGTGACGGGAGGCGCTGAGGGTGAGCCCGGTGCCCTCGGTGCACTGTGAGGTGCTTGTAGGGGCTGGCAGTGACTGACCTGCCCCTGCCCTCCTCGGCTGCTGGGGCACGAGGGTTCCTGGCACACGGGCACTGTGGGGAGCGGCTGTAGCTCTGGTGAGGCACTCCTGGGGGCTGCTTCCCAGGAGAAGGGTCAGCTATGGCCAGCAGCCTGCCACAGGAGCGAGCTGCACGTGATCTGCTCTGAGAAACTGCCGGCCTTGGACGGACCTTCAAGGGCAAGAACAGTCACGTTTTTCAGTCAAAAGCTGTTTCCAGTTCCAGAGGTCAGTCGTTACCAAGAGATCTCCAGACTGAGTTATTTCTGCAGTTCTGTAAGGCAGTGGGAGTGACAGAAGCTTCATAAACCATCAGGATAGCTTCTGCTTGGAGCTGAGAAATGACATTGGTGAGAATCTCATGATATGCTGAGGATTTCTGTAGTTTAACCCTGCTGGCAGCCAGAGCAGCACACGGCTGCTCCCTCGCTCGCCCCGGTGGCATGGGGCAGAATTCCAGAAGTGAGAGAACTCATGGCTTGAGAATAAAGGCAGTTTAACTGGTAAAGTAAAAGCTGCACGCAAGCAAAGCAGGAAAAGGAATTCCTTCCTACTTCCAATGGGCAGAAAAGCAGAGCTGGCACACATAACAGTGGCTTGGGAGGACAATGCCTGAACACTAAAGGTGCCCCCCTTCCTTCCTGCTGCAGCTTCATGCACTGAGCATGATGCCATGTGCTCTGCAATGTCCCTTGGGTCCCCTGGGGACAGCTGCTCCCACCTGTGCCCCCAGCCCCCTTGGAGGGGAGCAGGAAAGGCCCTGCCTCTGTAGGTCTGTAATGAAATGTCCCTGTTCATCAGCCCTGGCCCGGCACAAATCCCAAACACAGCCCAAACACAGCCCGTGCCAGCTGCTGGGGAGAGAGTTAACCCTGCCCCAGCCACAGCAGCACAAACCCTGCTGAGGCTGGATGGATTTCACAGTCTCTGAATGTTTATGGAGCTGGGTGTCCCAGACTTTGAGTCCCAAGGTCAAGGTATGAGCTGCAAACAGAGTTTATTAGATTGCACTTGGCATTGACGTGAGACTTTTTATCAGCTTCTTGTGATACTGCTTGTACGGGGGAGGTGAAGTCCAGGGAGAGCAGTGTGCTTCTGCTAAACTCTGATAAAAGGGAGTTCTTGGTCACATCAGTTGGAGAGAGTCAGCACATTAGCTGCATTTTAGGTAAGAGATGATTTAAGAATACAGAGAACAGAGGCTGACAGACTTCTCAGGTGTCTCAAGTGCTGATGACTGAGGTAGGCTGTCCATAGATCCTTGAACAAATTGATCTGTCAGTGGTATCACTGCCACCAAGTGGGACAGTGAAATACACGTGGCACAGGCTGTGGGCTGGGAGTCATGGTCAGCTGCCTCCCAGCTGAGCATCTCCACATTTCTGAGTCACATTGCTGTCTTTCATTCATTCAGGATTCACTCAGGTGTTACTGATCTGATCCAACTAAAAGCTGACATTCTGGATTCCTTAGTAGGTGGTATTTTCATTATTTTTAGTTCAAATAGCTAAATACAGGATGCAGTTATGAACAAGCAGAAAAATTATCCTTTACTCAGTAAATACAAACATAGATAGTTCTTCTGCACAGATAATGAAATTAAGTGTCTTTAAAGTGTAGCTCCTTTTTAAACATTAACTTAGAGCTTGTGGCTTGGTAGCAGTGCAGTCTTGGGAATGGTAAAGTTGTGGCTGACTCCTTGGGGCACAGACTTCCTCCCTTATTTGTGTTGAGCAAGGCTGTTAATTGATGGCAATCTGTAAGGACAGATAATTGGAGTTCTGGCGCTATCTCCCAACATGAGTAAGTTACCCAGCCCTGGTGGTGGGTCCGGGAGGGCACTGACATCTCCTGCCCGTATTTCTCCTGGGGCATCTTTGTTTCCCCAGAGCACAAACCCAGCTGGGCTCTGCCCGGGGCTTTGTGCATTCCCTGCGTTTGCAGGAGAGGAGCTGGCACCGAGTCTGTAACTTCTCCCTGAGGGTTGGGCCACTCCTAGATTGTGGTAATTGACAGTAACTTCTTTATAAGATAATAGCAGTGTTTGACACGGGATTAAATTCAGAATTGTCATGCAAACAATGCGTGTATCTCCCGTAATTTAAGAAAACCAGAACTAAACTTCTTGGGTAATAGGATCAGAGGTTAGGAGCAGAAAGTGGGTGTTAGGAGATCAGATGGCCTTGTAAGAAAAGAAAGGTGTCTTGTAATGAAAGTCCCTTAATGACAATTATCTTGTAGCTTGTTCTTTTCTAACAGATAACCTGTTGACTGTATGTTAAGGGTAACATTTTATTCTAATTTTGACCCACTGCACTTCAAACAGTCTGTGCTCCAGGAGGGAATGAAAGAAGAGAAGGCTGAACTCTTTTCCTTCTATGATGCACATGAAATGTGTCTTTTCCTGTGATAGAAGCTGAGATCCGTGGGTTGGGCTGGGGAATGGGGCAGAGCCTGGGTGCCTCACCCATGTCAGGATGCATTTCTGGCTTGGTGCAGGCTGACTGGGGCTGCCCTGGTGGGAATGGGGCATTTCTGGTGTGGTGCAGACTGACTGGGGCTGCCTGGTGGGATTGGGGCATTTCTGCCTTGGTGCAGGCTGACTGGGGCTGCCCTGGTGCGGGCTGGCAGCGCTGGGCAGGGGCAGAGCTGGGCACGGGCTCTGTCCTGGCTGCCCTGGGGTGCTGCCCTTGGTGCACAGGGGCTCCCAGCACTCAGTCACTGCTCTCTAGGAGTCACTTGACTCCTGGGGCCTCTCTGCTTGTTTGCTTTTAGATTGCAGCCCTTCCCTGGCTTTGCAGACTGGTGATGGAGATGTGTGTGCTGCAGCAGAGCGGCAGGGCTGGGGTTTCCTCAGAGTGTGTCCTGGGGTCAGTGTCACAGATTTGTGCTTGTTGTCTTTTACAGTATAAAGGAAATGAAGATGGGGAGACAGTTATCATTGAAAAAGACCATTTTATGGATGACTTCTTCCAACAGGTAAAGTTACAGTTTTCACATGGATTGAAGACTTAATATTTCTTCTCTGTGCCTTTTAATTTCAGTAAATAAATTTCAGTTAATTTCAGGTTTAACAATTCATCTACACATCTTCCCCATTATGGTTGGTAATTATACAAATGTTGCTAATGCTTTGTTAGTTTATTTCAGGGTATTTTCTGTGTTTATTGCAGAGAAATGTAATGAAGAAATTTGCTAATGAAATTTTGAAATAGTTTTTTATTAGGAATATTAGCACTTGGGTTTTTGGCCATTCAGAATATATTTGCTATTACCAATACTGGGTTTTAGTTTAAAAAAAATAATTACAGACTGTTTAAATGTTGACATTTCTGCTGGGATTTCTTTCTGATGAAATCTACTACTACTTACAGATGAAATAGTTTGGGTTTTATTAGCAGGGTTTTTTTTGGTTTTTTTAAAAAAGATTTCCCCTAAATTATTCTAATGTATTCTTTGTCATATTCCTCTAGGTTGAGGAAATCAGAAATAACATAGCAAAAATAGCACAAAATGTGGAAGAAGTGAAGAAGCAGCACAGCATTATCCTGTCAGCACCAAATCCTGAAGGAAGTGAGCAATAATTTTTAAGATGTCACATAAGTGTGGCTAGATATTCTGAAATATTGTTTGCATATTTTAGCTGTCCATAAGAATAGAACTTCAGATGTTCAGAATGCAAAATGTAATGCTAAGTAAACATTTTCATTTTTAATTTGAATTAATACTTTCATTTGTTTATTTTGACCTTTTAAAAGTATAATTTGAAAAAATGTCTGTTCAGAATATTTCTTGTGTCATCCAAACCTTTCCTAGACCAAAACTCAGTTTAATATGGGTGTTTTCCTTCTGAAGCAGAGAGGTTGCTTAGGTTTCTTCTAATCTGTGGAAATGCTGACGTTGTCAGCTGCAGCTTGTGCTGTCAGATCTTTATTCCTGCGTGGGGCCAGGGTCCTGTGTGGCACCAGAGCCAGCTGCTCTGCAGTGCTGCCAGTTCCACGTGCAATTCCACTGCAGAGCTTGCAGTTCCACGTGCAGCCCCATTTTCAGAGGCTTTACCCCAGAGCTGGAAGTGCAGTTGTGCTTTCCCATACAGAACTGGGAAGTTCAGGGCCCCTGCCCAGAGCGTGGCCCTGGCCCTGGCCCAGCCTTGTCTGTGCTCCTGGGCAGGGCTCAGAGAAAAGGGAACAAAAGATGCTGAGGTGTTTGTTGTGTGAATGTTGCAATGCTGCCTTGCCAGTTATCTTGTGACTTCATCTCAGTGGTGGAAACTGAATTTGGGGTGTCATTTTATCCTGTTTTCCTTGGTGGGCGTTTGCATTCCCACAGCTGATTTTGCAGCTGCTTTTTCAGGGTCCGGGGTTGAACCAGGGCCCACCTGGCTATTCAATGGCAGCACCTGTGAGCAGTGTGTGTTCTTGGGGATGAGCACAGCTCCCTGTGAATGCTCTGCAGGAAGCCTCAGAATGTCCCAGGTGCTGCCTGGCACAGGCATGTCGCTGAGTGTTAAAGCACTGCACACATGGGACACAGCACTCACAGAAAAAGGGAGGAAAATCCCTGCTTTCACCTGCGCTTACAACTCAGGAGCATTTAACTTCTGACTAGCAAATTGACATTACCCTGAAAGTCTGAACAAAACTGTTTGTCACCTGGTTTAGTTGAAGATTTGGTAATAATAATATTGCCCAGGTGTAAGCCTGTCATGAGAAGCAAGCACTTGATGGTTGCTGTTACAAAAACAGTAATTTAGGAGTTGTACTGAATGAAATTCTGAGATTACAAGGTGGATTTGTAGACTTGCTGACTTACTATAATCAATCATTAACGGTTCAAAAAATATATTTTTTTAAAAGGAACAAAGGAAGAACTTGAAGAACTAAATGAGGAAATCAAGAAGATTGCTAATAAAATCCGGGCCAGGTTAAAGGGTAAGTTGTGAGGACAAGTGAAACTCCTTGCTTTCAGAATTAACCTAGAAAATGACAATGCAAAGTAATTCCTCCATAGGGAAATGTCTTCTGCACCTGAAGTGCTTTTTTGGGGAGATGATATTTTGGAAGAAGATTAACTTTAACTGCAAAATGACACCTCTTAAAATTTTTCCAGTGTAATGGACAGTAATGTGACTCTGTTAAGAGTATGATTGAAGCAGTTACTGTGTTTAAAGATCTCTACCAATTACCACAATTATTTTAAAATTTTACTGGTATATGCCACCCCTCTTCCCTGAAATGTTACATGTCTCTGGGGAACTTGTACCTTTAAAAAGTAATATTTACAAAGCAGTTGAGCTGTTAAATAACTGACACTGGCTCTGTACTCTTGTGTTGTTCCCAGCTATTGAGCAGAGCTTTGATCAGGGTGAAAATGCCAATCGGACATCAGTGGACCTCAGGATCAGAAAAACACAGGTAGGCTCCCTGCAGCCTAAAGAAAACCAGGGGGTTCTGTGGAGAATGAGTTTAACTGCTCTGAACTCATGTCAGAGCTCCTGTGCTGCTCTGTAGGGCTGCGAGTGCCACTGGGAGGTGCTGTGCAGAGCTGTTGCTGTGTGACAGAAATGGCCCTTTCTGACACCCCTGTCTGTCCCTGCTGTCCCTCCCTGATGCTCTGTCCCTGTGTCTGTCCCTGTCTCCCCCCTGTCCCCTGCAGCACTCGGTGCTGGCCCACAAGTTTGTGGAGGTGATGACCGAGTACAACGAGACGCAGACGCTGTTCCGGGAGCGCAGCAAGGGCCGCATCCAGAGGCAGCTGGAGATCAGTGAGTGACCCTGGCTGCCCCAAAACCGACCTGTTACACTTGTTGGTAGTGCCCCCCTGTTCAAACAAACCTTTTACTTGTTGGTAGTGCCCCCCTGTTCAAACCAACCTGTTACTTGTTGGTAGTGCCCCCTTGTTCAAACCAACCAGTCACTTGTTGGTAGTGCCCCCTTGTTCAAACCAACCAGTCACTTGTTGGTAGTGCCCCCCTGTTCAAACCAACCAGTTACTTGTAATGCCCCCTTGTTTAAACCAACCAGTTACACTTGTTGTTAGTGCCCCCTTGTTCAAACCAACCAGTCACTTGTTGGTAGTGCCCCCCTGTTCAAACAAACCTTTTACTTGTTGGTAGTGCCCCCCCCTTGTTCAAACCAACCTGTTACTTGTTGGTAGTGCCCCCTTGTTCAAACCAACCAGTTACTTGTAATGCCCCCTTGTTTAAACCAACCAGTTACACTTGTTGTTAGTGCCCCCTTGTTCAAACCAACCAGTCACTTGTTGGTAGTGCCCCCTTGTTCAAACCAACCAGTCACTTGTTGGTAGTGCCCCCCTGTTCAAACAAACCTTTTACTTGTTGGTAGTGCCCCCTTGTTCAAACCAACCAGTTACACTTGTTGTTAGTGCCCCCTTGTTCAAACCAACCAGTCACTTGTTGGTAGTGCCCCCTTGTTCAAACCAACCTGTTACTTGTTGGTAGTGCCCCCTTGTTCCTTATCCATTAGTGTATAAAGCCTCAGAGATCTTGGACAGCATCTCACAGGGTGTGAGAAAAAAGAAACAATTTTACTGCATGGCACAAACTCCTTGATATTACTCTTTTCAGAACAGCTGTAAAGAAAAGAGAGAAAACTCAATAATTTCCTTTAGATTGAAAATTATTAAAGAAATTATCTTTTTCCTTTGCTTCATTTACTTCCAATGTTGCAACTTTAAATGAAGCATCAAGAAAAGCTGCATTCTGAAACAGCAAGTGTTATTAAAAGCCATTCCAAAATTAACATGCCTAACGGGATAACAGCTCTTTTTATGTGGTTCCATTTTTGTCTACAAGGACACTTCATCTGGCATGAAATCAGTGCTGCTGTTATATGTGCTTTAATTATTTGTTGACTGACTCACATATGACTTGCTTCCAATTCATTATTAGGAGTATTTAGAAAGGTTCCTGACTTTACTTTGAAGCACAGTGGAAAGTGTCTTGGAAAATGTCTCTACCTTGGAAAGTGTCTAAAAAGTGCCTAAAATTAGTCTTTTTTTTTTAATATTCTGTAGAAATGAATATATACATTGCTGAAATGGGGAATGCTAACAGGGGAACTGGCAAATTACAAGAAAATTTTACTTTTCAAAGTAAAAAATGTGCTTTTCAAGTTTGTCATTAGCCTCTCCTGCTAACTGTTGTTTTTATCCTAGCCGGAAAGACCACCACTGATGAGGAGCTGGAGGAGATGTTGGAGAGTGGTAATCCTTCCATTTTCACTTCTGATGTACGTATTTCTGGGCCATGGCCTCTCGCTGCCCTGCTCCCTGCTCCTGGAGGCTGCTGGCGCTCAGGCTGTCCCCGTGTCCCCGTCCCAGATCATTTCAGACTCGCAGATCACCCGGCAGGCCCTGAACGAGATCGAGTCCCGGCACAAGGACATCATGAGGCTGGAGTCCAGCATCCGGGAGCTGCACGAGCTGTTCATGGACATGGCCATGTTTGTGGAGACACAGGTACGTGGGGCTGGGCTGGCCTCGCTCCTCCCTTGCCATGGGCAGAGCGGCTGACAAAGTTCAGGTAGTGCAGATTTAGAGTGACTCTGTGATTCTAGACTGTGATTACAATGCATGGAAATCAATTACTGGATGTTCCTTGTTTTGTTGTGGACAAATTGACCATCTCAATGTCCTTATCCTTTCAGTAACTGACCACAGACTTGCCTTCCAGTCAGTATATTTAATATTCTTTTCAATTTGATTAATTGCAATATGCTGGAACATCTCTGGGCATGTTTAAGTAAGAAAACCTATCTTGTGGAATGTTGTTAATTCCTTGGGGATTTTGGGTTCTCAGCCTCAGTGGAATAACGTGTGTGTCAGCAAGGCTGTGTGCACCTTGCACCTCATGCAGAAGTGCAGTTCTGTGTTCACCAACATGAATGTGCGGGGCTTGACAAGTCCTTCAAGTATTCATAGGCTTTGTCTTGACATGTACATAAATCTATTCTACTTTTAGTCTTTAAATACCAATTATCCAACAAAAGTATTCTTAACCTTGATGTTAAAATGGTTTGACTTCTGCAGGAAAGAGAAAAGAATAGTGTTAAAGAGAAACTTGCCTGAAAAGCAAGTTAGAGGAGCTTGCCTGTTTTTGTGATTGGGTTTTGTTCTAGAAGTCCTTTGTTGCTTTGATATGAAATGTACAGCCAAGAGAAATTGGTAGCAGGTTTCTTTTGAATTATACACAAACAGAAGTTACTTGTGCATCATTCTGTAATGCTTTGCTGTTTCCTGCTGCTGATTATTTCTTCTGCTGGACAGAGACCCAGGTAACAGATTTGCTGTCATCCTTCACCAGTCCTCCATTTCACTGCCAAACGCCATTGCTCACAATTGGTTTGAGTTTGTCATGCCCTGACACCCCAGTCCCTGAGCAGCTCACACGTGTGTCCTCCCCGACAGCTGAGGGACCTTGTGTGGAGGCAGGGGGTGTCCCCCTGTCCCCCTGCAGCCTCGCAGGGTTCTGAGCCCAGTGTGCCCCTCGGCTGTGGCTGCTGGAGCCTCCCTCCCTCGCTCCCTGCACTCCAGGGATGCTTGCAGGTGCTCACTTCTGTTCTGCACAGAGAGAAACTCACCTGCCCTGCTCGTGAACGCTCCTGGTTCCTCAGAACTGGCAGCCCTTGCTTCTCATTCCCTTCTTCCTTCACGTGCCAGCCAGAACAAATGTCATCCCCAGTGTGTGCATCATTGACTGTGGAAGTAGTTCTTGATGTTCTAGAGCCTTTCTTTTAGATTGATTAAACAAAGATCTGTGCATTCCAATAACTTGGTTTTCCTTCAAAATTCCATTTTAAGGGAGAAATGATCAACAACATAGAGAAGAACGTGATGAATGCCACAGATTATGTGGAGCATGCAAAGGAAGAGACAAAGAAGGCAGTTAAATATCAAAGCAAAGCACGCAGGGTATGTTGTCTTTCTGTCATTGTGCTCGGCGCTGTTTTAATGTAGCACAGCAGCATTTCCAATGTGAATGACTTTGCTGTAGTTAATACTGAAAATTTATAGTACCAGCAGAGGACAGGCACTTCTGGGACTGTGAGAACAGATCATGCACACCTAAGGGTGTGTTCACAGTTTTCCACTCAGAACTGCTATTACAGAGTGTAAAACCCCAAAAGAAGAATTAATGTATGATTTCAGTGGATAAATTCCCATCTTTTTCTTATCAGCTTTCACAATACTTTAAGTTATTCAGATTCTAAATATCCTTAAAAGTTTCTGGCTGTTTATCACAAGTGAACTTACCTGAATTTAAAGCTATAAAATCAATTTGCTAGCAGAAAAAAATAAAAGTGATTTTGCTGTATAGGCTTATTTTTTTTAAATTCTGCTTCGATTTTTAATGATTTCAGATAAATTAGGGGAATCTTCCGTCTGGAAAGGGTGTGGCATTGTGCCAGGACACTGAATTTGTGGAGGACTTGATTTCAAAGGAAGGTTCTGGCACTTTGCTGGGCACTTGCTTTGTTTCGGTATCTTTCTTCCCATCAGCCACCAAATAATATATTCTGATATCAGACTACTAAGTAGTTTATTTTTGCATTCCAATTTCCCCTTCTGATGTGCTGTGCAATTGGGTGAGGCTCATTCTGGTGAGCTGGATTTGAGGGAATGATTCATTTTCTATAGATGGAGATCCACCCAGAGATAACACACCTGATCCCTTAGAAAAGATCTTTTCAGTGTGTTCAAAGAGCCCAATTAATGTCCATGTAAATGGGGCTTGTGTCCTCTCTGATAACTGTACAGGCATTAATCCATGAGTTTACCTGTTTAAAAACCTTAATTCTTACATTTGCAAATTATACAGATAAATTTATCTCAATTTAAGAACATGGAAGGCTTTAATGAAAGTGCTTGTGGATCTAAAAACTACTTGAAAAATTGAACATAAATGCAAGTGTTAATGTGCCTAATATTTACACTGCCTTGTTTTTTTGACAGAAAATGGTGATAATTATCATTGTGTCAGTGGTGTTGATTGCCATAGTAGCTCTAATAATTGGTTTGTCTGTGGGTATTCGGTGATGCTTGGATAACCTCAGCATGCATGGCTTCCTGCCACTGTGGCAGTAAGTAACTAATCAACTAATTTCTAATTTGGCTCTTGTCTTCTCTGTCTCGTTCTGCTCCCCCTTCCTGTCCGCCCAGGGCCCTGGTGTCCCTGCTCTGTCACCCTGCAGGACCCGTGGCAGGTCCTGCGTGTGCTGTGGGTGTGCAGGGACCCTGCTGGGACCTGCCCAGGGCACTCAGAGCAGGAGGTGGCAGCCAGCAGCCCAGGGCTGGCTCCCAGCTCTTGCAGTTACTGCTTTTGTGCTGAAGTTCACATCAGCAACAATCTGGAATACTAAGGACACTTGGGACTTGATCCAGTGGGGGTTTCTGTGGGTTTAAGGAGAGCTTTTAGATGTCTGCAGCCATGAACTTGGCTATTACGGCTTGGAGAACATCTTCAATTTCTTCCTTTGAAGCTGTTTATTAATGCTAGCCTAACGAAACAGTGGGAGATGATAACAATGTGTTTAGGACATGGGATTTGTCCCAGTGTCCGTGTTGTTCTGTAGTGAAGTCCCATTTCCCACCCAGACAGTGCCTGGCCAGGCTAAGCAGGCAGTAGCAGCTCGCTGCTGGGGGTGGGTGCAGCAGAATGCAGCTTGCAGCATGCCCAGAGCTGCACCCGGAGCACCAGGAGCAGGGCCCAGTTCAGACAGCTCACCAGAAATTCCCATTTCTGTACTAACACCCTTAACATCCACAAGGTTTGTGGTTTGGGGCTGGAGATCCTTCTCAGCTCTGGTTTTGGGAGGGGGGCAGAATTCACCGTGTCATTACCTGCAGTCAGGAACACCTGCCCCAGTCACACCCCCAAGCATTTGCACAGCAGCATCTCTCCTTTTTTAACCCTTGCAGCTCCTCTGAGCTAGTGCCTGCAGAGTTTTTATTGACTGGTGAGTTCCACTCTGGTGCAGCTGGAAAGGCTTGAGCAGGCTGCAAATATTTGTCCAAGGAGGGTGGCAGTGAGCAGCTACTTAGAGTTGACCTACATCTGTCTGTAATGATGTTTGCAGGAGTTGGGCATGAGTAATAGCCAATATTCTGTAAAGGAACATAGGGAAATGTTGCACAGATGCTCTATCCTGTGACTATGGCTACATGTGTGTTAGAAACAGGAAATCATAGCAGTGGTTACTCCCAGCACTCAGCCTGGGCGTCAGTCTTGCTGTGGCTCTGAATATATTTCATTCTGTTTCTGACAAAGTATTTCAATCTTTTCTCTTTTTTCCCTGCAGAAATTGATGTTCATAATAATATGTGTAACTGTATTGCTTCTGATACTTGGAATTATCCTAGCAACAACTCTGTCCTAGCAAGCACATTCCAAGAGTTACCAAACTTCAGGAACTCCAAAACATCTTCAGTGAAACCAAACCTTTTCCACAGATGATGCCTTACCATGATGACCTGTCACTAACGGCTAAAAGTGAAAGCAGAATCACTCTTAATGTTTACTCACAAATGAAGATCAGAATGTATCAGGGGGGGTGTGGATTTTACAGCATAAACTAGACACACTTGTGAGACTGAAACTTGGTTTTGAACTAAAGTAACTTTGGGTTTTTTCACATCTCAGTGTTACAGTTGCAGTAGGGAGTTGAGAGACAATATATTGAGTTTTGAGTGTTTGGCTTTTTTTTCCTATTGCTAACCTAACTCTAATCATGACTTTAAGTACCTTGCCAGTGCTGCCTTTGTTAGCACTCTTGTGAATATTTTATGAGATGTAGCCTTGTGTTTAAGTGTATTAATTATTTAGTCACCTTAACCTATTTAAACCTTATGCTTTTTCTCCAACAAGTGCTAAAATACCTTATCCTGAAAGGACTACTCCTTTAACTGCCTAGTGCATTACTTGAGAAGAAAAATGAAAAAAAGCTTTTTTACACTTGCCAGTTTTTTTATTTTTTCTGTCAAGGTTAACTGCTTTAAATGCTTCCTTCATGGTTAATAAAAAGTCAGTTGCAACATTTTTGGAAAAAGCTTACAGCTCTGAAATGCTGAATTTGCACTTGGGCAGGTGATTTTACAGGTAGTTCTTGTGCAAAGGAAACAGATGGATCAGTTTAGCCTTACTGCTTACATGAATATGACAAAAATGACTTTGTAAAGCCAAATCAAGTTTCCTTGTTCTGGAGTTTGCTAATGTTGATGTATGAGTATAACACAGGGGGAGGAGCTCCCCCAGAAGAGTCTGAAACTTAATACAAACTAAGACACTGATTTGTTATGAAATGTGTGTGGCTATAACATGGATGAAGTGTTTTGGTGTACACATGCCTTTGTAATGCCAGCTTGCACCACTTGAAAGCTTCAGAGAATTCAAATGTACCCAAATAACTGCATTTAGTGTTACAGGTTATTTTTGTATTTTTGTGTGTAAAATATTTGTAACTTGGGTTTGTGACTCCTCGTTGTTTAAGCATATCCATGTAGATATGTAGATACATTTACACTCTAAGAGAAGTAGAGGAGAGGATGATTTGTGCCTTTTTAAACATAATCTAAACTGTACTCATCAATGTGTTCTGATATTCAGCTCTCATGTTGACTTGCAGTAACTCAGTCCTACCAGTTTAGAGTCCTTAAACTTAGGTTTTGTTGGAAGTGTCTGAGATCAAAGTTACTCAGTAAGGGAGAATTCAGGCTTCACAAAATTCAGCAAAGTTTACAGTTCCTCTTGTGTGTATGAATATTCCTGCTTTGCTGTCCAGGTATACTGTGAATATGCTGGAGCTATTCAGATGTCAAACATGTTTAAAGAAGAAAACAATATTGTTATTATCATTATTATTATTATTATTATTATTATTATTGGTCTCTTTTCAAGTCAGCCATAAAGAAGTCGCTTGAAAAACTCGGCTTCAACAATGAACAAATTTCTTTTACCTCTGAGTCCAGAATGCTCACTGATGTTTGGGAGGAAGTTTACATGCAAAGTAAGGAAGGATTGGTTGCCTTAATGCTCATTCTAGGTAAATATCTTTTATTCTGTAGTTTTCTAGATTTTTATCAGTAAATATTATTTATACAGATATGCAAATTAGATGGGGGGGAAATCACTCCTGCTGTTTTCCAGCTGGTTATGTAAACTGACCCTCAGAGTCCTGTCCTGTTGAATTTTTCTCTCTGTAATGCAGTAATCTGCCCATCAAGACCAGAAATTGGAATAGGCTACTCCACAGTTTTTACTTCTTGTTGAACAGCTGCCTCAATGAGTTTGTTTTAAAGCAAAACAGACCTTTTCACATGGACCTCTTTGTTTGGAGGTCGGAGGGGAGTAAATCTCTAACCTATGCACTAATAAACTCATCCAGCGAGCCTGCTGTGTCTGCTTTGTGTCCCTGCTGTCCCTGGGGCCCCAGGAATGTTCCAGAAGTGTTAGCACTGGCTTACAGCAAACACAGGGTAAGGTGGCATCTTCTCTGCAGCTTCTTAGCAAGAGAGGTGTGGAGATAATTGTGAAGAAAACAATGGGATATGTTAATTTGAGCTGTGCCCATGGGGACGATTTTAAGAGGAGTGTCAATGTAAGAAACCCCGAGGCTGCAATGAGTGAGTGCTCTCTTCATGCAGAAATAATTTGTGGTGGCAGCTCCTGGGACAGTCTGACAGCAGTGAGGTTTTTGGGGTTTTGCATGGAGAAGGTGGAAAGCAAAGCCTCTGGCTGCTGGCACGGGGGCAGCCAACGCCATTTCACCCAGAGCTCCCTCCCAGCCTGTGCCCTTCGTGCTGCAAATTTCAGTGGCTTGGGAAGGCTCTCAGGAAACACAATTCATTCTAGCTGTGTTCTTCCAGGCCTTCCCTGGGCTTTCTGAGTTGAGCACAGACCAGTCTGGGCCTGAGTCCAGGGAGAAGCTCTGGGCTCTGGAGTGTATTTAGTGAGAGCAGTTGAGCTCCAGCCGCCTCTGCAGCAGCAGCTGAGAGCTGCAAGCAAGGGAGCCTGGCTGAGCAGCCAGCAGCTGAAGGAGCAAATACAAATACACACATTAAAAAATCCCAACCAACTGCTCCTAACCGTCTGAAAAGCTGCAAAAAAACCATTTCAAAACATCCTGGGTTCCAATCAGTTCATACAAGCACACACTGCATTTCCAGCTCACACGCTTGCTCTGCTTTTGATTTTCCCTTTTGGCAATTTATTCAGAGTAGAGTTAGTGGGTAGAATCTCAGAGGAGAATAAAAGCCAGTGTTTTGAGAACTAATGAAGTAATTATCTAAAGCATTATTTACAATGATTATTTAGAAGATAATGAGACCCTTTAATTATGTTTGTTCTGCATAGCTGGCCGTTCAATAATTCAGGATGTTGCCATACAATTTTCTCTGTTTACTTTGCACATTTTTTGTTTAGGAAAACGTCACATTTTGGTGCTGTGTGTGAGGCACAGATCTGGGCCCTCTTCTGGGCATTGTTTGTCACATGAAGATCACTGCTCAGCTGGGCTGCCCAGGGCCTTTTGGGCTCGGGCTTCTGCCGAGGGACAGAAGAAATGAAGGGGGAAATGAAGCTGCACCTGTGAAAGGCTGCTCTGGCTTCATTCCTGTGAACTGGAATATTTCCATACATTCATTACTCCTCTGATGTTCCTGTCAGCATTCCTCTCACTGGAGCTGAAGCCTGACTCGCAGTTTATTTTCATTTTGGGAGCCGTGATGAGGATGTTTCAAATGTGAGGGTTTTAAAAAGAGCTCATTAGTGCAGGGGAAATTCAGAGCATCATTAACATTTCAGTAGCTAATAACAATTTCACCGCAGCTGTGAACGGGCTGCTAAAATAAACAATTCTCCTTAAGCACAGGCTCGCATAAATACAAAGGATAAAGGAGTGGAGGCTTCTGCTGCGAGCTCCTTCCTGCAGCAGGGAGGGGAGGACGGTCAGACACCACGAGGGACCCCGGCTGCCCATTTAGGGTCGAAGCAGGGATCTGCCACTGCTCCAGGAGCTGCTGCAGGGAGGCTGAGCTCCCCTCAGCCCTGCCCCTCTGAGCAAGCAGCGCAGGGAGGAGAACATCGGGATGTCGCTGGAGCGCATTTAAAATGGGTAACCCAGCACCCTTCTGAGCACCACAGAAGTTACAGTTCAAAGGGGTTCTAAGCAAGGCAGGGTTGGCTTTCACACGGCTGCCCTGCAAAACGCCTGACAGAAATGCATGAATACAATTAATTGTGGATAAAGTGAGATTCCGAAATACCTGCACAAGTGCAAATGAGCTGCTTCAGTTCAGAAATCCCAGCCAGCACCTCCAAAGCTTAGGGGTGAGAGAAGGAAAGGGAAAGAGAAAGGGAAAGGAGAAAGACTTTGGTCAGGCAGAGGCTGGAATCCCAGTGCCAGCCTCTCACAGAGAAGGTGCTGCAGAGAATGAGCGTATGGCAATGTTCACAGGAGGGACTGTGGCTGTCAGCTCACTCTGGGTGTCTGGTGGGGCTGGGCTGGGCTGCCCATGCAGGCTTTGGGAAGCAGGAACGTGTTTATCCCCACAACAAATAATCCACAGCAAGGATTTAGTTCAGGGTTTGCGTCTCTCTCCTGGGTTTCCCATGGGGCTTGCCTGGCCTGTTTTTATTCTTTATTCTGTTATTATATCCATTTTTATTTATTAATAATATGTTTTATTATTATTCCCCACACCTGACATCACCATTTGTGGGGAACTGGTGTTACTGTCCCAGTGCAAACATCCTAAACATCCATTGTTTAAAAAATCACAGATCCTTTTCATGTCCCCACGTTACAAACCAGTCCCTGCCTCCTGGGCTGCCCACCCAGAGCTACACTGATTTTAAATAAATTCATTTGCATGTGTGGAGGGTGCATTTAGATCCTCCTACAGTGCAGAGCTATTTCTCACCACGTATTCACACAGTGAATGAGGCTATTCCTCAATAGCCACTGAGGGCAGGATTTAAAAAAGTTCACCTGAAATTAGGTTCAGAACCACTGCAGGAAAACCACAGCAAGATGAACAGTGGGTTTTAAAGGGCCCAGCAGGACAGGGAGAGAAGGGCAGGTGTGCAATGGGGAGAAAGAAGGGCACCTGTGCCATGGAGGGAAAAGGGCACCTGTGCCATGGGGAGAGAGAAGGGCACCTGTGCCATGGGCAGAGAAGGGCACCTGTGCCATGGAGAGAGAGAAGGGCACCTGTGCCATGGGGAGAGAAGGGCAGGTGTGCCATGGAGAGAAGGGTACCTGTGCCATGGGCAGAGAAGGGCACCTGTGCCATGGGGAGAGAAGGGCAGGTGTGCAATGGGGAGAAAGAAGGACACCTGTGCCATGGAGAGAGAGAAGGGCACCTGTGCCATGGAGAGAGAGAAGGGCACCTGTGCCATGGGGAGAGAAGGGCAGGTGTGCAATGGGGAGAAAGAAGGACACCTGTGCCATGGGCAGAGAAGGGCACCTGTGCCATGGAGAGAGAAGGACACCTGTGCCATGGAGAGAGAGAAGGGCACCTGTGCCATGGAGAGAGAGAAGGGCACCTGTGCCATGGAGAGAGAAGGACACCTGTGCCATGGGCAGAGAAGGGCACCTGTGCCATGGGCAGAGAAGGGAACCTGTGCCATGGGGAGAGAAGGGCACCTGTGCCATGGAGAGAGAAGGGCACCTGTGCCATGGGCAGAGAAGGGCACCTGTGCCATGCAGAGCTGGGCTTTGGGAGCAGTCTGGGGTTCAGGAATCCTGCCCTGCTCCCATCCAGCCCTGCCTGCCCAGCAGCCTGGGGACAGCTCTGCCAGGCCCAGGCTGACAGCTGGGCACACTTGTGCTCCCTTGACTTTGCAGCTATTTATAGAGAGATTTTGTCAGAGTTCCCATTTCTGCAGTTCCCCCTAATGGGTTTTTGGGCATGGTTTTCCTTCCAATGTGAGGCAAATCAAACCATGGAACAAACCAGGCTTAGAAACAAAACATCAGCTCACAGGACAATAAAATGCAGCGAGTGTTGACATGTATTTTTAATCACAGCTAATGTATTTATGTTTTTAATCCCTAAAATAACAGAAATTACTATAAACTTCAGGTGAGATTTAGGAAAATAAAGGCAAAATCTCAGTTGCCCTGCAATCCAGCCGGGTTCCCCAAACCACCCTAGAGCTGGGCTTAGATTCCATATCTGCTTTCTATGCTTTGCCTCCTCAAAGCAGGTTCATTGCTAAGGCAAGCATGTGCTGACAGAGTGACTCAGCCCTGTGGGCCAGGATGCTTTTCTTGGGTTTCCATTGAGCATTCTTTTCATCCTACACAGACATAAATAAGTGCCCTTGATGACTTCCCTACCATTTATACTAGAGAAGTGAATGTGGCATTATTGTAATTGCATTTAAAATCTTTTCTGTGCTTAAAGTGGAGCTGTTTTATTAACATCGAGTTCTGCCCTCACACCCTGGCACCCAGAGTGCCACGGCACAGTGCAGTAATGCCCAGCAGGAAAAGGAGAGCTGGACTGAATTGCTGTAAATGATCAGTAATTGGATAATTCTGAGATCTGACTAGAGAAAAGAACAAACTCCAAACTCCTTTTCCAAAGAGACCATCGTGCTGCAAGGTTCACCTTCCCTCCAACGTGAGATCCACACTCAGTGGGACTGAGCCCCGTCCTGCTGGCCAAGCAGAGCCAGCCTGACTCACAGGGAGAGAGAGAAGCTCAAAATAAGGGTGGTGTGCCTGGAAAAAAGAGATCTCACTCTCTGTTTACCCTGTGGGAGCGGTCTTGGTTACACAAGATTAAATGTTATGTAAAGTGAGAGAGCAGCTGCTCTGCCAGTGCCTGCAGCCTGCACAGAGTGAGGGGCAGGGGCATCTCACAGGGCAGCAGGGAGGATCAGCATCCCCTGGGCCAGGAGAGGGGCACCAGCCCTGGGCAATGAGAGGGGCACCAGCCCTGGGCAATGAGAGAGAGGAACCAGCCCTGGGCAATGAGAGGGGCACCAGCCCTGGGCAATGAGAGAGAGGAACCAGCCCTGGGCAATGAGAGGGGAACCAGCCCTGGGCAATGAGAGGGGAACCAGCCCTGGGCCAGGAGAGAGAGGAACCAGCCCTGGGCAATGAGAGGGGAACCAGCCCTGGGCAATGAGAGAGAGGAACCAGCCCTGGGCAATGAGAGGGGCACCAGCCCTGGGCCAGGAGAGGGGCACCAGCCCTGGGCAATGAGAGGGGCACCAGCCCTGGGCAATGAGAGAGAGGAACCAGCCCTGGGCAATGAGAGGGGCACCAGCCCTGGGCAATGAGAGGGGAACCAGCCCTGGGCAATGAGAGGGGAACCAGCCCTGGGCAATGAGAGGGGAACCAGCCCTGGGCAATGAGAGGGGCACCAGCCCTGGGTAAGGAGAGGGGCACCAGCCCTGGGCAATGAGAGAGAGGAACCAGCCCTGGGCAATGAGAGGGGCACCAGCCCTGGGCCAGGAGAGGGGCACCAGCCCTGGGCAATGAGAGGGGAACCAGCCCTGGGTAAGGAGAGAGAGGAACCAGTCCTGGGCAAGGAGAGGGGAACCAGCCCTGGGCAATGAGAGGGGAACCAGCCCTGGGCAATGAGAGGGGAACCAGCCCTGGGTAAGGAGAGAGGAACCAGCCCTGGGCAATGAGAGGGGCACCAGCCCTGGGCCAGGAGAGGGGAACCAGCCCTGGGCAATGAGAGGGGAACCAGCCCTGGGCCAGGAGAGAGAGGAACCAGCCCTGGGCAAGGAGAGGGGAACCAGCCCTGGGCAATGAGAGAGAGGCACCAGCCCCGGGCAATGAGAGAGGAACCAGCCCTGGGCAATGAGAGGGGAACCAGCCCTGCTCAGCATCCCAGCCCAGCAGAGAGGAACCAGCCCTGCTCAGTGTCCCTGAACCCAGGAGAGAGACACCAATTACACCAGTAACTCTTTGCAGTTTTGGGAGTTATGTTGTGAGAGTTAGCCAGTAACTACCCCACTATGACTTTTCTTCTTGACTCTTCTAATTGGAGTTATTTACTGCTCGTATTGTAAGACATTAAATTTAAAATATTGGCCGGTTTGAAGTGATCCCCCAACAACAACAACAAAAAAACAAAAAAAAAAAAAACCAAACAAACAAACAAACAAAAACAAAAAAAAAAAAACCCAAAAATAATGAGATGCTGATGTTAAATGCCTTTTTGCCTTTTGTGACAATTCTGGAACATTTGTCTGCACGTGTGGCTTGTGTGAGGGGGGATCAGCTTCTTTCCTTGAGCCTGAGGCTGGCAGGGAGGAAGGCAGCAGTGAGGACAAGCCCAGGAGGCCTGGAGACGGAGGCACGGCCCCATCTGCCTGCAGAGACATCAGAGAAATTGCTTTTCCCGTGGCTTTGGGTGCCTCAGTGAGAGCCAGCTGTACCTGATGTCTGCTGTGATTCATCTTTTCTGCTCACTAATGGATCCCCTCTCCAGAGCTTGCAGTGCTTCTCCCTTCGGTGGATACAAACACGATAAAAATGCTTTAAAATAAATCAATAAACACTTAAGTGTTTGGCGGCTCTCAGGATTTTACTGGATCCTTTACTCAACAGTTTAATGCCTGATAGAAGAAAGGCACCAGTTAAATGTTCATCTGCAGAGTTAGCAGCTATAACACACCTCAGGCTGGTTCTGCTTTTCTGACTCTTCATTCACAACAAAGTCAGCGTTTCCCTTGCACAGAGCTGGGCTGGCAGAGCTGCCTGAGGCAGGAGCAGTTGGTGCCCAAATCCCAGTTTGGGGCAGAACTGGGATTTCCATAACTGAAAATTTAGAGGTTTGTGGCTTTAAAGATGGAGTCAGTGTGAGCTGGGGCAGCGGGCACAGCTGAAACTCGGTCACCTCAGGGACCCCTGCCCACGGCTGGGCTGGGCTGGGCTGGGCTGGGCTGGGCTGGGCTGGACTGAACTGGGCTGGGCTGGGCTGGGCTGGGCTGGGCTGGGATGGGGTGGGATGAGCTGAACTGAACTGAACTGAACTGAACTGAGCTGAGCTGAGCTGAGCTGAGCTGAGCTGGGCTGGGCTGGGCTGAACTGAACTGAGCTGGGCTGGGATGAGCTGAGCTGGGCTGGGCTGAACTGAACTGGGCTGGGCTTGGTGCCCCAGCGCCCTGGGGAGGGCAGGCCCAGGGAGCCGCGGGCAGGCACAGATCGGCCCGGCACGGATCGGCTCTGAATGGGCTGTGAGCTCGGCACGGATCAGTTCAGCACGGATCGGTTCAGCACGGATCAGTTCAGCACGGATCGGTCCGGCACGGATCAGCTCTGAATGGGCTGTGAGCTCAGCACGGATCGGTTCAGCACGGATCGGCTCTGAATGGGCTGTGAGCTCGGCACGGATCGGCCCGGCACGGATCGGCTCTGAATGGGCTGTGAGCTCAGCACGGATCGGTTCAGCACGGATCGGTTCAGCACGGATCAGTTCAGCACGGATCAGTTCAGCACGGATCGGCTCTGAATGGGCTGTGAGCTCAGCACGGATCAGTTCAGCACGGATCGGTTCAGCATGGATCGGCCCGGCACGGATCGGTTCAGCACGGATCGGTTCAGCACGGATCAGCCCAGCACGGATCAGTTCAGCACGGATCGGTTCAGCACGGATCGGCTCAGCACGGATCGGTTCAGCACGGATCGGTTCAGCACGGATCAGTTCAGCACGGATCAGTTCAGCACGGATCGGCTCAGCACGGATCGGTTCAGCACGGATCGGTTCAGCACGGATCGGTTCAGCACGGATCAGTTCAGCACGGATCAGTTCAGCACGGATCGGTTCAGCACGGATCGGTTCAGCACGGATCAGTTCAGCACGGATCGGTTCAGCACGGATCAGTTCAGCACGGATCAGTTCAGCACGGATCGGCTCAGCACGGATCGGTTCAGCACGGATCGGTTCAGCACGGATCGGTTCAGCACGGATCGGTTCAGCATGGATCGGTTCAGCACGGATCAGTTCAGCACGGATCAGTTCAGCACGGATCAGTTCAGCACGGATCGGCCCGGCGCGGGCTGGCGGAGGCGCAGCAGCAGCAGCAGAGCTCTGTTGCCATCCAGTGGCAAATCCATCGGTGTCCCCGGAGCCACCCAGCGTGGCTGGCCGGGGGAAAGGGGAAAGGGGAAAGGGGAAAGGGGAAAGGAAAGGAAAGGAAAGGAAAGGAAAGGAAAGGAAAGGAAAGGAAAGGAAAGGAAAGGAAAGGAAAGGAAAGGAAAAAGAAAAGAATTGTCTGCTTTTCCTTTCCTTGTGTTAGCCCCATCTCTTCAGCGGTGATTGATCAGGCAAGGTTGTCTCTTATTCACGTACAGCTTGAATGAAATGGCTGAGGAAGAAAACTTTCAAATAAAGCACTTACGCTGTGATTTTTGAAAGAATTTGAATTAAATTCTTCCCCTCAGACAAAGCTTTAGCAAGAATGACATGAAAAATGAGAAATGTATTTTCTCCTTACCAGGCTGTCAACCCTTCATCTCCTTTGACACTGTCATCCAATAACAGAGCTGCCATCACAAAACAATCTCCAGAACGCTGCCTCCACAGCAGAAAATGCACCTTGTCAGTGCTAACTCTCAACAGCATCAAAACATCAACAAACAATCCAAAAGCATGAAGGATCTGGAGATCCAACTGCTGCAAAGCGACTGTGAAGAGCTCCTAAATCAGCTGGGAGACCTGAGGGTAGGTAAAAATGCACACAAACTACCAAAATAAGAATAAAATGTTTATGATAATAAATCCTAACATCTTTCAGTTCCAGTAAAATGTCAGTTCTCGTCTGCTGTGGCATAACAAGTTGCATATGTCAAATGTTTATGACTAAAATTGCTAAACATGTTCTTGAGATAAAGAATATGTTTTAAAACCTTCTTAGCAGTGAGTCTGTACTGGTAGTTTACAAAACTACTTGCTATTTTACTTTCAGAGTGACTTAATCAAATTTACTGCTATAATTTTGCATATTTTTAAAAGAAGGCTTTCAGACAGTTTATGATAATTTACACACTTTATCTCTGTATGTACCCACACCCCCTGTACAGATATTCATGTTTGAAACCCACCACGACAGGGAAGGAGCAGAGCTGGTTTGGCTCAGTTTGACACGTCCACAACACCATTTCACAGTGGCCTGACAGACGTTCAGGGATCAGCTTGGCCTGGTGAGTTTTTGTTGTGCTTGTACAAATGCACACAGAGGAACAGCCTCGTTCCTCCAGCCTGGGCAAGCCAGACCTGCAGAATGTGCCAGAATATTCTGGTACAGCTGAGATCTGGAGCTGCAGATCTGAGCTGGGGCTGGAGCACAATGTGCTCAGTGCTGGTACTGTCAGAAGGAACATTTGAGTTTGAAATGTAGCTCAGCTGAGGGGAGAAATCTGACTAGCCAAAATTAGACTCAAAAAAGAAAAAAAAGCAAGCCATTTATGGCATGAAGTGGTTATAAAAGTAAGAGTGCCTTGCCTGATGATCAGAGCCATAATCCAATCTGGGAATGAGCACAGGAGCCTGGCTGGGAGCAGCTCTGCCCTCAGAAAATGCCAGAGTTTTGTTGTTCTGCTGCAGTCACGAGGGATCTCAGGGAAGGTCGTTTGGGGCTGAGATCTGCACAACAGAGGGCTCTGGGGGCCTTGTTTTGAGATTTTGGGCTTCCATTCAGAAGGTTCTGGTGTTTCCGGATGGTGCCAGCGCGGATCTGCAGGGAAGGCAGCACAGGTTGCCTGTGAACCTTCTCCTCATCTGTTCCTCCTGCAGCGGCACCAGGCTCAGAGCTCAGAGCTCAGCTCTGGACGCTGCATTCACACAAGGAGGGACAGGATTTGCAGCAGCAGCCTTGCCCTGCAGGTCACACTGTGGCCACCAGCGAACCCCAAACCTCTGAGGAGAAATGTGCTCCATGCCCGTGGGTGGGAGCTGCTGCTCCATGAATCCTGACAAGGCCGGGTGGGAGAGGCTCCCCAGCTGCTCAGAGACCGTCAGGGGTCACACCGAGCTGGAAACGCAGCTGGCACAGAACCTGAGAGAACCTGAGAATTCCCTCTTCCGGGGCTCCTCATTCCTTCCAGAGGAGCATCAGGTGCTGCAGCTCTGGAGAGCAGGGCACTCCCCATGCACTTCAACTTCAGAGAGAACCATTGGCTTGGGGGGAACTCTGCCTTCTTTGGTTAATGCCAAACTTGCCTGAAAATTCTCCTGCTCTTCCTCATTTTGTCTGTGGGTAAAACCATGGGAGGGAGGCTGGTGTCTGTAGGAAAGGCAGTATGGAATTGGGGGATTTATTTCTCTAGGTACTTTAGCAGAATTCAATAAAATAGTGCCTTGAGAGTGCAATATTCCCTTCCTCTGTAAAATACTAAAAGGAAAATACAGAAATACCACTCAATATAATTCAGATGTTTTCTTGATTATTTAACCTTCACCAGCCTGCTGTGTTGTAGTGAATGCACTCCCAAAGTAATCAGATTCTGTCACTCGGATCACCTGTGCTCAGGAGAAACTAGGAGCAAGAAACAATGAGAAAAACAACTGAAGCTGGGTTTCTAAAATTTGATTTATTGACAATCTTTCCCCGTATCCCCTTAGAGCATCTCCCTCTGCCTCTGGAGACGTTGTCGCACCTCGGGAGCTCTGTGGGAATGCGGCGCCCCCCGTTTTCTCGGCAAGAGGAGCGGCAGAACGCTGGGGATGCTCCAGGTAATCCGCCTTAATTCCCTTCTGCACCGGCGCTCCTGCGCCTCCATTGGGCAGGCGGGGCGGCGGAAAAGCCCCACGGCTGGGCTGGCGTGCTCAGTTCATTGGTCCGTGCCAGCAGGCCAGAGCCGAGGCAGCAGCGGCGGCTCCTGCGCTAGCGCAGCCCCGGGCTCTGCCCGCAGCCGCTCCCGGGCGCGCCGGCCCGGCCCGGCCCGGGCCATGTGAGCGCCGCGGGCACCGGCAGAGCCGTCAGAGCCATCTTGGGCGGCTGCGAGAGCCTCATAGGCTCCGGGCGGCCGGCACGGCGATGATGCTCGCTCGGCTCCGCGCCTGCCCGCCCGCGGCGCGCCCGTGAAGCGCCGGCCCCGAGCGCCGAGCGCCGCCGGAGCTGCGGCTGCTGCTGCTGGACCGGAGCGGCTCCGAGCCCGGAGCTGCGGCTGCTACCGACAGCCTGAGCTCCTGCCCGGCCTGGAGCTGCTCCGACACCGGGAGCTGCTGCGGCTGCTGCGGACACCGGAGCTCCTCCGACACCGGAGCCGCTGTCACCGACACCGGAGCCGCCGCCGGCCCGGCCCCGCTCCGCTCCCTCCGACACCCGGATCTGCTGCTGCCGACACCCGAGCTGCGGCTGCCGACACCGGAGCTCCTGCCCGGCCCGGAGCCGCTCCGACAGCGGAGCTGCGGCTGCCGCCGACAGCCTGAGCTCCTTCTCGGCCCCGGAGCTGCTCCGACACCCGGATCTGCTGCTGCCGGCCCCGCTCCGCTCCGACACCGGAGCTGCTGCTGCGGACACCGGAGCTCCTGCGCGGCCCCGCTCCGCTCCCTCCGACACCGGAGCCGCTGCCGGCCCCGCTCCGCTCCCGTACCCGGAGCTCCTGCCCGGCCCCGCTCCGCTCCCGCAGGATCCCGCTCGCCCTCGGCACCGCCTGAGCGCAGGTACGCGGGGATCGCTCCCGGGAACGGCCGCGGCTGCTCTGGGGCCCATGGGGACGGGATGGGGACGGTAACGGGGATGGGGATGCGTGTGCGGGGGGACAGTCCCCTTCCGGCATCGGTAACTCGTATCGCAGGCAGGCAAACTTTATTATTCTGCAGCATTTTCGGCGATGCCCTTCACTGCATCCTCCCTCCTAGGTGCTGCTCTGAATAATAAAATGTGCATCGTGCACGAGCACTAGGTAAAGGGATTAAACTCTTGCTAGATTATTCCATCCTCCCTGCGACTGATGTTTAATCTGATGTCATTTCCCAGTCGCTTGTAGGGTTTCCGATGAAACAAAAGCCATTTTGGCAGGTCTGTGGCTGTGTTTCTGCTCCGTTGGTGTCTGTGGGCAGTTGGTGGTGGCTGTCCCTGCCCCTGGCCCCAGGCACGGTGCTGCTCCCAGAATGTGTTTGCTTTGCAAATGTGGATTGTCGTGTCATGGCAAAGTCATCGCGGCCGCTCCTCCGCACAGCCCCTGCGAATACGTGCCATTTGTCTGGCATCTGAGGCTAAACCGGACCAATTGCGACTAAATACCTCATCCTTTTCCCTCCGAACGGCCAGATTTGCACATAGATACGGACAGCTGCATGGACGCTAGAGATAACAGGACTGGGGGATGTCTGCCCTGCAGACCAGCACGTAGGACAGAATAATGCCGTGTATTATTGCACATTTCCGTAAATACCGGTGAATTAGCGTGCGGGCTGTGCTCAGCGTTCCGGGGCACTGCGGGGTTTTATGAACTCTCCCCACACTGGCTCCTGCTGGGCTCGGGGGTGTGTCTTTGCCACAGTGATGTGATGGTCGACATTACAGCTGTGCACGGCCTTAGTGCCTGAGGAGACCCTCAGGGCACCTTTCAGCTTTGCTTTTTCTTTTTGAAGCTACCGCTGCCTGGTTTTTAGTGTAAAACACTGCCTGGGCCGTTCTGTCCAGTGCAGGTAGCGATGCTGGGTTTGTACACAAAATAACTCAGCAGAATCACTTACTAGTGAGCCTTGGCACTGCACTTGGTAAATACAGAGTCTGCTCCTTAAGGGATTGGATATATTTTGAAGAAATACCTACATTCAAAGCCACTGGTTGTAACGTTAGGAATTGCACCAAGTATTCTGTGACAGGGGAAGTATACCATGATTGATATCATCCAAATAAAAACAAGGACTATTGCTTGGCAAGATAGAAGAGGGCCTTAAGAAAACAGCAGGAAATACTGAAATACAGACCAATACTGTATTTCAGAAATACTGAAACACAGACCGAGCAGCAGAGGGGAAGATACAGCATCCCCATAAAGCCAATAGGATAAAAAATAGCAGGATATGGCACTGATAGGAAAGTTGCTGTAGTCACTTCGTATTTTGGTGTTTTTGATGGGGAGGCGTTACATTTTTATTAGAGGAGGGCTTTCAAGTCTGCCCAGCTGACAAAGAAGAAGGGAATTCAGATCAGATGTTAGAGATGTCAGCCAGGACTCAGCACTGTAGACAGCCTTTGAAACACATTTGTGCTATTCTAGTACCTTCAAGGAGGTTGGGGTTTCTTTAGGTGCCTCTGTTGTTCCTTTCTGATCTGATGGTCCTGGTCAGTGGCTCTGTGCAGACTGTTTTCTTTTTAGAAGGGGAAAGACCGGTTCTAAATGAAACCAGTGAAGAGGCCCTGCTGTCTGCAGGCTGGAGAGCAGCCCTGGTTTTCCCTGCTCAGGTACCTGAATGAGCTCCAGCCTGCTAAAATACAGCATGGCTGCATGCTAGAGGCACAGAACAGAGGGGCTCTGCTATTACATCCAGCCTGATGGACTTGTCTCTCCCTGGAGCACCTTTTTGAGACAGGCAGCGTGTTGAGGTTTCTAGAATTAGAACCAAGTTACAGCTCTAAAACAGCACCTGGGTTTTAGGGGTAGGAAGAGTGAGGTGGAACAAAATAGGGGGCAGGGCCTGGCACAGATTTCTGCATGGAAATGGTCTGAATAGCTGCTAAGTGCTGCTTTAGTTAACTGACAACTGCAAGCTCAGAGACCTGAAGCATCTCTCTGTAGATGTGACCAGTCCCATGCCTGTGCAAGCTGTGGATGTTCTTGGCATCTGCATAAATAAATCTGTGCATCCTTACCTGTCCATCCATACCTGTACAGGCTGTGGTTGTATTTCTGCACAAACAAATCTGTCCATCCATACCTGTACAGGCTGTGGTTGTATTTCTGCACAAACAAATCTGTCCATCCATACCTGTACAAGCCGTGGATGCACTTTTGCCTCTGCCCAAACTTTACAGATGTGTCTCTGGTTCAGATGTGAAGCATTAGGTGTGCACACACCTGAGTGTGTGAGCTCTGCCCTTTGGCAGCTGTGGGACACTGAGCCTTAAATCAACATCCAGCACAACGGTGCTCTTGTCACAAACCCTGAGCCTTTCTGGCTGCCACAAGAGAAGTGAGGAGCCTGTGATCAGCGGGTAATTAACATCCTCGGGGTTGGGGGGTTTCCTTTCTGTGTGTCAAACACCCCAGCACAGGTCAGAGTTAAATACCCAAAATCGGGCTGACTTTGCTCTGTACAGAGGAGCTGTCTGGGCATGTCCTTCCTTTCAATATCCATGTTGAATGCAGCGTGGTTTGACAGTCAGGGCTGTTTGTCATTTCACTGAAACTGTTTCGGGCCCTCCTCACTGCTAGGAGATAAGTCACAGCAGCTGAAATGTCTGTTAGTCACGACTTCTTCCTGGGACTTATTTTTGGGTTATTATTCAGCAAAAGGTTCTGACTAACTGGAATTTTGTGTAGATCCTTTGTTTCCCCCTTTCACAGCCTGTACATCCCATTCTGATAGCGTGTCAAGCTGTGCAGACATGAGCTCCTCTCTGGTGTTTGGAGAGTCTCTGCACAGGACCAAGGAACTGAAATCTGTTCAGGTTTTCTGGACAGCACCTGGTGATCACTGTGACTGTTGATGTTCTGTGTAAGATGCCTGCCCAGCACAGATGAGGATTGTCACAGAGTGCTGCTGACAGCAGCATTTCCTGTGTTAGAGCAGCACTTGCTGTTAGAATTGAAAAATATATCCCAGTATCAGGAATAAAAATAGAACTGGAGTGTAGCCACAGCGCTGGGGAATGCAGCTGCTCCCAAGCAGGGTGCCATGGACCCATTCTGGGCTCTGTGCTGGGGAAAAGGGCTCCAGCAATGGGCCCTGGGCAGGGCAGGGGTGCTCAGTGATGGGGAAAAGGGCTCTGGGCAGGGCAGGGGTGCTCAGTGATGGAGAAAAGGGCTCTGGGCAGGGCAGGGGTGCTCAGTGATGGAGAAAAGGGCTCTGGGCAGGGCAGGGGTGCTCAGTTGTCACAGGCATCTTTTATGGAAAATCTTTCCTTAGCATTTTTCCTCCTGAGAAGCTGAGAGGCCTCAGGAACACAACGCAAACAATGGTTATCTGCTGCTGTGGAATGCAACAGGTGCAGCTGGGATTGGGCTCATGTGGTTGTTTCTAATTAATGGCCAATCACAACCCAGCTGGCTCGGACACTCTGTCCAACACACAAGCCTTTGTTAGCATTCTTTCCTATTTTATTCTTAGCCAGCCTTCTGATGAAATCCTTTTCTTCTATTCTTTTAGTATAGTGTTAATGTAATATACATCATAAAATACTAAATCAGCCTTGTGAACCATGGAGTCAGATCCTCATCTCTCCCCTCATCCTCAGACCCCTGTGAGCACAGTCACACTCAGTGGTGAGAAAAGGGCTCGAGCTGGGCTGTGGGGGGCTCTGGGCAGGGGCAGGGGGCTCAGGATGGAGAAAAGGCCCCAGCCAGGGGCTCTGGGCAGGGGCAGGGGGCTCAGATGGAGAAAAGGCCCCAGCCAGGGGCTCTGGGCAGGGGCAGGGGGCTCAGATGGAGAAAAGGCCCCAGCCAGGGGCTCGGGGCAGGGGTGCCCTGGCCCTGCAGCTGCTGGGGGCTGCAGCCTGAGTGGGCACTGAGGCTTCTCCCTCACTGCAGCCATGCTGGTGAATGATGTGTGCAGCCGTGTCCATCCTGTAAATGGGGACTGTAAACCCCCTGTGGCTGGGATCTCGTGAGGAAATGAGTGCTCCAAAGGCTCCTGGCTCCACACTTTGTTTCCTGCTCTGGTGCTTGATAGGAAATCAGAGTGGGGCTTCCAGCTCTGCCACAGGTTCTGTGAATGGCCCTGAGCAAAGCATTCAGCATCTCCTGGGCTCTGTTCTCCTTCTGTAAGTGGGAATAATGATGAACTCTCTTTCCACTATATTCTATTTATTTTATCTGCTCAGGAAATGAGATTTTCAGACCAAATGCTGTTTTCTCCATCAGGATGCTGAATCCCAGCAGAGGCTTCTAGATGCTACTTATAAATCACTTGACAGCCTGCATAGTGTGTTGTTGATCTATAGAAGAATACTGCTGAGTGCCAGAAGAGTTTGAATTTGTTCTGGGGTTTCTGGAATAGCATTTGGTCAGCTGGATTCCCTGTGGTGCTGGTGGATCTGTCCAGGCTGGAGTGAAGAGTCTCATTCCCCTGCTGGTGGCAGTGGTTTGGTGGAAGCATTTACAGTGCAGTGTCAGGACACAGGGAATGGGACAGGAGGGTTGATTTTTGCTTTTTTAAAAGATATATAATTGTCATAAAGCTTTCTGTTCCACGTAGGCTTGGTTTGTAGAGCAGCAGGCACTGCTGTGCCCAGGGCTGGCGGATCAGCAGCAGGGCAGCTGTTCCTGAGAGAATCACAGCCTGGCAGATTCCCTGCTCCCATCCCACAGCCATCAGAAACCTTCTCCAGTTTTCCTTTGGGGACCACCCTGCAGCAGCCTCTCCTCCTCAGGGTTTGGTGTGAGCACAGGGAGCTGCTGGGCAGCCATCAATGCCCCCCTTGCCTTCCATGCTCCACCTCCCCAGAACTGGGCTGATTGATTTTCTTTCACTGAGGAGCATCAATCATTTTTATAGACAGTCTCATCAAGTTTTTACTTTGAATGTGTGATGGAAAAAATTACAATTATACCCCCAACTCTTGCCAGCTTCGAAAGGAAAACAAGCCTTTCTTGAGGCAGGTAAACCTGTTTAGGATTGGCTTAGAAAAATCCTACATCAAGGCTAAATTCCTCCAGAACAGGGCATTTATTCTGTGACTTTACCTATTCAGCTCCTGCTGAATATTTCTGTACCTCCTTCTCACAGAGCTGAAAATGCTCTTTGTTAGTCCTGTATGGGATACCGAGGTGCCTTTCGGCCTGTATGGAACACCACGGTTACTCCTGTATGGAAAACCATGGGAAATGCAGTGAGAGCCCTGCCCCTCTCACTGTGAGGGGTCTCTGGTGTTCATCAGGAGGATTTCTACAGGTCTGTGCCAGGGGGAAACAAACACAGCACAGGGGCCCTGGGCGTGGGCTGGGGGAGAGGGATGGAGCTGGGTCAGGGTCAGGGGCTGCTGGTGCTCAGAATTCAGGGCAAGGAGCTCTCAGCTGTGCCTGTCACAGCACTGCAGGCTCTGGCCCCCTGTGCCCTGCATTTCCCTGCTCTGTGGCATTCCCAGTTCCCCCTCCTGGCAAAGCCTGACTCGCTGCTCTCCCCACCTGCCTGCCCCCAGAACTGGAGTTCAGAGCCTCAGGAACGTTCCCTGCCAGCTGCAGGAGTGCCTTCCTTCCCTTCTCCCTTCTTTACGGCTTGCTAATTAAATTTGGTAGGTGGCAGTTTGGAATCTTAGTGGGGCTGTCATGTGACAGCTAATGCTCTGCAGATCTCCATTACATAACCTTTAAGTAGTTGGGGAAAATGTGCTTGTGTCATACTGGGCCTGACATAAGGCTCTGTCTGGAGCCTGAGCAGGTTTTTTATGTGGGCTGACTGCAGAAATCTTGTGCAGGGTTTGTTCTGGCACAAGCTTTGTGCCCTGGGCTGCCAGGTCAGCTGTGTTCCCTGGCAGGGATGCTGTGCAGGCAGGGCTGGCTGTAACCTCCCTGCCCTGCCCGGTGATGATGGAATCCACGTGAAATGCAGCATTCAGGAGCCCCTGTGCCCTGCTGAGAGCTCTGCCCATCCAGCTCTGAAGGGACCCGAGCACAGGAAACCTCCCCGTGTGTCCCCCTAGATCCCAGTTGGGCCCTGGTGCTTTCTGTAGAATGAAAACATGAATCAATACAGCTTTCAGAAATGCTGTGTAGGGACCATCAATTTTTAATGCTTGCTAATTCATTAGGCTCTGGTTTGCTAAAGGAGCCTTTTGTAAATGGCAGCAGCGTGTCCACTCACAGGGTGAGAGCTCTGCCTCCCTCCTGCAGGCCAGGGCCACCTCCTGGGCACGCTGCACACACAGTTCCACACTCCTGGTGCCCCGAACACCCTTTGTGCACCCTTGTACACCCTTGTACACTCTTTATATACTCTTAATCCACCCTTATATACATTTAATACACCCTTGTACACCTTTACGCACCTTTATATGCCCTTGTACATCCTTACACACCCTTAATACACCTTTAATACATCCTTAATACACCCTTATATATCTTTAATACACCCTTGTACACCTTTATACATCTTCAATACACCCTAAATACACTTTTATGGACCCTTATCCATCCTTATCCCCTCTGCAGTGCAGTTTGAGCCCTCCATGGAGGGACCAGCCTGGGCCCTGGAGGAAACAAATCCCATTTTGGCTTCCTGGCCAGGGCATGGCCTTGCAGGCTGAGTCCTGTCTGCGCGTCTGTCCTGTCTGCGCGTCTGTCCTGTCTGCGCGTCTGTCCTGTCTGCGCGTTGGTCCTGTCTGCGCGTCTGTCCTGTCTGCGTGTCTGTGCGTCTGTCCTGTCTGTGCGTCTGTCCTATCTGTGCGTTTGTCCGTCTGTGCGTCGGTCCTGTCTGTGTGTCTGTCCTGTCTGTGCGTTGGTCCTGTCTGCGTGTCTGTCCGTCTGTCCTGTCTGTGTGTCTGTGCGTCTGTCCTATCTGTGCGTTTGTCCGTCTGTGCGTCGGTCCTGTCTGTGCATCTGTCCGTCTGTGAGTCGGTCCATTCGTCTGCGCGTCTGTCCTGTCTGTCCGTCTGCGCGTCTGTCCGTCTGTGCGCTTGTCTGTGTGTCTGTCCGTTTGTCCGTCTGTGCGTTTTTCCGTTTGTCCGTCTGTCCATCTGCGCGTCTGTCCGTTTGTCCTGTCTGTGCGCCTGTCCGTCTGTGCATTTGTCCGTCTGTCCATTTGTCCTGTCTGTGCGTTTGTCCGTCTGCGCGTCTGTCCTGTCTGTGCGTTTGTCTGTCTGTCTGTGCGTCTGTCCGTCTGTGGCTCTGACCGTGCTCTCTGATCACCCCCAGGGCGTCTCTGCCTCGCTCTCCTCGCCTGCTGCCAGGGCTCAGGGCTCACTGAGCTGCTGCGGGCTGGAGTGAGAGTTGTGGTTGGGAATGAGGAAGAACTGGACGAAATTTTGTGTGTTGGGGTTTTGTTTTTGTTTTTTTTTTTTGAGAATATCAGGCCTTATAATCCAGTATTGAAATACATTTTGTCTAGAGAAGCCCTTAGTCTGCAATAGCACTTTTCAGTGAGAAAACTCTTCACTGAGTGCTTAACAATGATGGTTTGCTATCATTCTGTCTGGCTTGCAGGTGGGAAATTTTCAGTGTGCCTCGGGTTTATTTGCCCAGGGTCACTCAGCAGGGCCAATGGAAATCCATGGGTATTGTTTGCAGAACCTGCTCTAACATTTGTCCATTGTATTGCTTCTCTTAATTAAACGTTGTATAAGAAAGGAGGAGGGGGAAGTATTGATCTTCTAAAACCAGACTTTTTTTTGTTTCATTTTAAATTAACTGGCCATGTGCTACTCATGGTAATGAGCCTACAAATGTATTAATCTTTAAAAAAATTACTACTATCATAAATCAGGGTGGCTCGAGCCAGTTTGTGCACTTCAAGGGCTGCCTGTTCACCTGCTGTGTGTACAGAACTATAAATGTCTCTCTGGAGGGGTCTCTGTTCAACAGCCTTAAACCTTCTGTATAAATGTACTTCCCAAATGTGATTTTGGTAGCTTTGGTTTGTGTGAAGGTGGAGCACAGTTCCTGCTGCTGTGTCACCTTTGTTGGGGGCTCCTGGATGAGCTGGAATCACAACAAAGGGGCAGCTGTAAAGCAGCTTTATGGGGTTTTGGTAGGGCAGGTGGGTACAGCTGATGTTTCTGTGTTTGAAAGGGACACCTGCCTTTAGGGCAGCTGGTGTCACAGCAGTGTCCCAGCTCCGGTGGCCCCAGTGAGCCCCGGCCTCCCTCCAGCCTTTCCAGAGCTCCCAGGCTGACGTTTCTGGTGCAGCCACAGTGGAGCAGCCCTGCCCAGTGGCTCTGGGTATTGATCCCAGCTGCTCCAGGCAAGGGAGAGCTTGGCCACCTAGGATATTGGTAGTTATTAATTATCATAACCCCCAAACCCTGTGCTCTTCCAGGCAAGGGAGAGTTTGGCCACCTTGGATAGTTATTAATTATCATAACCCCCAAACCCTGTGCTCAGCTTGCAGCCTATCTTCCCTTTTGAAAAATGTCTGTTTGATTTCTGCAAATACTCTTACAAGGAAATGAAGTGTATGAAGCTTAAAGCTGCTGATATTTTTATAACATAATGATAAAAGTGGTGTAAATACACTTTTTTTTCTTGTCTAAAATAAGACAGAAGGATTTAGAGAACAGAACAAATCCTTCTCCTCCCTCCCTGCCCCAGGCCTGAGCCCTCTCAGCTGTGCTGCCTTCCCCCTCTCACCCCTTGTGCTTCCCGTAACCAAAATTTAGTCTGGCACATAAAAGCTACCAGAACATTCAGTCAGAGCGTTGATTTTTAGTGTCCCTCTATTAAATAGCATCAAGGGCCCGTGCTGCTGTTGGGAAGGATGTTTCCTCGCTCTGATTTGCTGTAACTAAGAAACAGGAGTTTCCCTGGGTTGTGCACTGCGATGTGAAGATGGAACTGGCGGCAGTGAATTGGAAACTGGTGTTTGAAAGAGTGACAGGAAGGACCAGGAAAGGTGTCTGGGCTAAGCATCCACCTGCCCTGGTGTTCTCTTCGGGGTTTTACCAGCCTGGTTTGCCCCTTCAGCTCTGAGTGCTTCCTTGGAAGTGAGGTCAGATCCTGCAGGATTTCCCAGGCCACTGGAAAAGGAAGGAAGAGATGGAGAGGTTTGAGAAACACCCAGTGAGAAGGTGGAGTGCAAAACAAAGATTAAAAAGTTGATGTTGTCTGTCTGGACTTGCTTCTTAAAATCGTTTGGTAAATGTGAGTTCAGAAGTGCTCTTTGTTAAACCCTGGTGAGTTTTGCTCATTTATTAATTGCTTGTCTTTGGTACTGGCTTTGTCCTCAGCAATGCATCACAGTTTCGCTTTTCACAAGCTTGTCATTTGTGGAGTGCTCCCCTTCCAAGCTGAACTCACGAGTAAGCAGAACGGGACTGTCCTTGCACCACATTGCCTCAGGGTAAAAATGAGATTTGCTTTGTGCTGTGTAACAATTGCCACGAGAACAGAATTTTCATAGCAGTCATGGCTGTTAGGGAATGCAGATTTGAGGCATGTAGCACTATTTAGTTTTTGTTCCCTGCAACATTCATTAAAAGTATAATTGCTGGCATTAACTAGGCCGAATAATGCATGCCTGTGAGGTGCAGTGCTTTCAAGGCCCATGGCACTCCTATTATCAGAATTTATAATTTATTGGAATAACTTCAAGGCTGCAATGGGTTTCTTTCATGACGGGTTGGTGCAGAGTGTCTTGCTCAGATCTGTGGTAAATCTCCTCATGTGCACCAAGTCCCACTGCTGCAATCCAGCACAAGTGTGCGTGGGAAAATGCTTTTGGATTTTCATACTTCCATCAAACCTGCTTTAGGGATGAAGCCCCACAGGAATGTTCACTATCACTATCCATCATTGTTGGATTGATAATAGACCACTACTACATAAATAATAAAGCCAGCAAGTAAATACTTCAGGGGAAATATCACAATATCCCACTCTGAGAGGTGTGACAAACAAGCTCCATTATTTCCATCATCAATAATTAAAACCCTTTACAAAGAGAGTGGAATTCTCAAAACACACCTTAAAGCTTTGGCTTTTTGTGTCAGTGTAGGATTTATGTTCAGGAAGGATGAGCTGGAACTGGAACAAGGAGAAGAAAGGGCTGTATGAATAAACCAGGAATTTGGGGAGCTTATGTTATGAAACACTAAAAGAGCTTTTCCTTTGTTGTCTAACAGTGACAAAATGACAAGGTAGGTCTGATTTCATCAGTAATGCTGACTCAGGCACAGGCTGAGTGCTGAGTGCTCTGGTTCAAGCACCCAGAGGTTGCCAGGATGAGGGAAGTGCTCAGAAATGCCAAAAGCTTTAGTGTGGCCTTTGCACAGCATCTGTCTGGCTGGGCTTCAGCAACCACCTTAAAAATAAAGAGAAAATTCTTTGTTCAGCTGAGAGGGAATTCTCCTGGTCCTAAAAACCCTGCTGAGAATCAGGAGGTTGCTGGAGGTTCCTAAGGAAGAGTTCTTTTGGGGAAAATCAGGCCAGGGTTTGCCTTTTTCATTCCTGGGGTTTAGAAGAGAAAGTGTATGTAAAGACATTAAAGACATCCATTCCCTTCCTCCATGAACAGTGGCTGGAATTTAGCATGCTGTCTGCTCTGGGAGTTTATTAATGTCATCAGTCAGCTGCAGATATTAGAGCATGGCAGGAGTCAGGCTGGCAGGGGCCCAGTGGGTGTGCAGAGCCCAGCCCCAGCACAGCCCCATTGACCTTCCCTGTCTGGAGCTCCCTTGGCTTCCCTCAGTGCTTATCTGAGCTGCCAGCGGAACATGCAAGGTACACACCTGCAGGAGCTGTGCTGGTGCGGGGTTTGGGGCTTTATTTTCAGTTGGAAGGATGAATTCCAATGTTTGTGTACATCTCCAATGTTTGCGTGCAGGTGTGTATTGACAACTTACACTGGCACTGATAAGGGAGTAAGATATCCAGGAGAAACAGAATTTAGTGACAAGGAAAAATACTGCAAGCTTCAAGGAATCTTCAAAGTGACCACATGCCTTCAAAGATGGAAGGCAGGAAATTGCAAGGAATCTCACTTTGATTAGTGGACCAAAGAGGAAGGTGGATGTGACTTGCATATTAGCAATTCCACCCTTCTGCTGATGCAGGATGCAGATGGAGAACACAGAAAATCCTTTAACCAATCTTCATACAACTTCATAGGAAAGTCAGAGTAAATTGATTCTCACTTCCTGGGCTTGGTTCTGGGCCTGTGGCGATTCAGTTATTTAACCTGCCCTGATTCAAAGAGCTGCCCTGGAGAAGGGCAGGAGGCAGCAGCAGTTCCAGGCACAGTCCCACACAGGTGTGTGCAGTCCAGGTGAGCTCTAAATGACTCTTCTGTACATGAGAAGAGCAGGTGGGAGGCCAAGGTAAATTTGCTGTTGGCTGGCCAGAAAGGGGCAGCTTTAGCACCATCACAGGGGCCACGACCAATGCTCGGGCAGTAATAACTTACAAAAGTCAGATGGAGAAAGAAAGCTTTCTGGTTTTGGTACCTGTCTTAGAGGGGATATAAATTACACCCTGCAGTGCCCGTTTCTTCACTGAGTGTCAGAGGGCCCAGACAACTCGAGTTTATACACCTCTAATGAGAACCAAAATAATCCCATGAAGATTTATATTGTCGATTTTGTATAACAAAAGGATTCATTTTTAATTATGAGCATCTTTAATCTCAGTAACTGCAGCACATGTTGAAAAATGGTTGATGCTAAGAAAATGTTGATGCATCATTGACAATTTCCATGTAGCTGATCCCAGAGTCTCAGTGCCTGAAGGGAGCTGTGGTTCTGCAGAGGGCTGGGCCAGGAGAGAGGAGCTCGGTGTGGGCACATCAGGGCCTGGCTCCTGTCCACGGGCTGAGCTGAGCTGTGATGGGCCATTAGTGCCTGCAGGGCTGCTCACCTGGCACGGAGCAGAGCCTGCGGAGCTGGGCAGGGCCTGGCACAGCCGGGCCTGGCAGGGAGCGCTCCCTCCCTGCAGGATCCACTCTGCCTTGGCAGCTCCCTTCAGTCCTGGTGCTGACATCACTTACAGTGATCAGTGCAGCCCTGGTGCTGGCTGCTGAGGGAGGCAGAGGAACAGAATGGCTCCTTTTTGCCCAGAATTGTTCTGCTCTCTGCACAGAATTGTTCCTTTTTGCCCAGAATGGTTCTGCTCTCTGCCCAGAATGGTTGCTTTTTGCCCAGAATGGTTCTGCTCTTTGCCCAGAATGGTTCCTTTTTGCCCAGAATTGTTCCTTTTTGCCAGAATGGTTCTGCTCTCTGCCCAGAATTGTTCTGCTCTCTGCCCAGAATTGTTCTGCTCTCTGCCCAGAATGGTTCTGCTCGTTGCCCAGAATGGTTCCTTTTTGCCCAGAATGGTTCTGCTCTTTGCCCAGAATGGTTCCTTTTTGCCCAGAATGGTTCTGCTCTCTGCCCAGAATGGTTCTGCTCTCTGCCCAGAATGGTTCTGCTCTCTGCCCAGAATGGTTCCTTTTTGCCCAGAATGGTTCCTTTTTGCCAGAATTGCTCCCAGGGCTGCTCTTGGGCAGGGTGCACAGACCCTGGGCTGTGCAAGACAGGCTCAAGATGCTGCTTGATGCCCTCGCCAGGGGAGGCTCTGTTTTTGCCAAAATGAGGCTTCTGTGCTGCCAGAAGGAGGGATTTCAGTGCAGGATGGTTTGGCTATTGAGAGACAGCAGCTGCTATCAGATGAGTTCTGGCTTCATTTGGGTTTCAGATTTCTTCACAGAGATGAATCTTCAGCTCTTGTCCTGTTTTTTATGTCAGAGGCAGTCAGACATTTTCCTGTCATTTTCTCATAAAAAGTCACCTCAAATCCTTTTTAAAGGATTTGCATTTTATGTTGATAATACTTAGGGCTTAAAGGCCTGATTCTCCTTAGACTTGTGGTAGTATCACTGTGGGATAATTCCAGTAAGAAATATATTGGTCACATGTGTGAAGTGAAAGAAAAACTGGTCTGGCCAATAGATAATTCATTTGCACAAAAATCAGCAGCCCCATGGAAAAGGCAGGTATTGTATTTATGTGTTAATTCTATGTACTATATGGAGCTCCTGCAGAGTGACACGTGGCTTTTCACACATGTGGCTGAAAATTGGGGTGTAAAAGCTTTGCTGATGGGGCTGCAGCTGTGGCAGCTTTGTCTCATCCTGCGTGCTTTTGAGGAACCTGAAGGTGAAGTCTGGGGTAATAGATGAGATTTTAAGATATAAATCTTACTATTTAGAAAGAACATCCTAGGAGATTCAGCGTTAATGGGTATCTGGTGTTCATTAAGATTTCTTCCCTGAGCCAGGAGGTTTATCCAGATTTGAGCTGAGGGTCAGTGCAAAGCTTCCTTCAGCCTGTGCAGGATGGGTCTGAGCACAGGAGGGATCTCTTACCCCCTTTCCCAGGACACAGAGGGTGCCAATATTTGCAGCATGAATAAAATGCAGAAACCAGCCAGAAATGCTCAATAACCTTCTTTAAATTTGTAAATGTGGTAAATTATTTGATTCTTTATGGAAGAAATCTCAGTAGTATGGACGTGTCTCTTGCCTCTTTATCTTAGCTTATCCTTGTAAGTTTGATATCAGTGTTAAAGAGCACTAAATAAAGCAATTATTCCCTCTAATAGCCAGATTTGTGTTTTGCCCAAGAATCCCATTTCTTGCTCTGGCCACAGGATCTATTGGCACCTTCTGCCACACTCTGCTTTCTGAGGCTTTCAGCCAGAAGTGGTTTCAGATTGACACAGCAACATGAGTCACTTGCATCAGAGCTTCCTGCCCAGAAGGTACCAAAGCAGCTTTGAATTTATCATTAAAACTTTGACAGCCGACTCTCACTCTGAATTTGGGATAGATTTCTGCAGATAGGTGTTTGGCTAATTAGATTCAGAGCAATTTGGCACAGTAGCTAAAAATATGGGAGCCCTCCAGACTGCAGTGATTTGCAGAATTGGTGTCAGCTCCAGCCAGAGCCACTGTGAGAATCAGAGCGGTGGAGAAGCTCTTAAACTGCCAGGGCAGGCCAGTGTGATACTGGCTGCAGAGGAGGGGAATTCAGGGCAGCGTGGAGGAGGGAGAAGAGGCTTTTGCAGGCAGGAGCTGGCTCAGTGCAGCTCCCAGCAGGGCTGGGTTCTGTGGAGTTTCAGTGCTGGAGTCTGTGTGCCAAGGAGGTTCCAGTGTCTGCTTCACAGAGAGGGAGCACAGAGCCATGGGGACCTTAATGGAAAAAAGGGTGGAAAACTCTGGAAAATATAGATTTTAATATAATTTGTTATATATATATATATATAGATATCTCTATATATAGTTAATATAGTTGGTGAAGATTTTATTGTTCCAATTAAAAAAGTAAAAAAAAAAAAAAAGAAAGAAAGAAAAAGAAAAGAAAGAAAGAAAGACAAAGGAAAAAAACCAAAAGCCCAGTCCTTAGCTGATTTTTGAAGGAAACACCTCACTTTGCCACATAATTCACTTATCAAATCAAAGTAAATCATACTTTTTCTGCAGTGTTTTCCATTGGTTGGTGTGAGCATTTTATTGCTTATCAGGGCTTTTTTCTTGTCAATTCATTCTGCATTCATTTTATCATTCTGGTGATGCAGGCTCTGGATGTTTCTGTTCCAGGGCTGGGATTGCATGCCTGGACAGCCTCCAGTGCTGCCTATTGTTCTTTCTTACTTTGAGCTGCAAGTGACAAGTGAGCTCTAATTTTTAAATTTATTTATTAAAAAATCAAATCAACAATCTTCCCATTCGCAATCAAGACCACCATTCACCAAAGCTGGCTCTGTATAATTAGCCACAGGCTAAGCTTTGCATTTTCAGCAGTGTTTCCTCTTTGCTGTCGTGGTGGGAATTGTTCAGTCTGGCTGATACTGGGAGGATGCTGGAACAGAGACACAAGGATGTTTTTGTCTGGTGACAAACACATCTTACTCATTTATTCTGGATGCTGTGAAAGAGCTGACAGCCACCAGGGTGGTTTCACTGGCAGCCCAAGCTGGGGGAAAACAAGATTATTAAAGGCAGCAACCTTCCACTGTCCCAGGAAATGTGTCAGGACATTTCAGAGCAGAGATGCTGTCCATGCCCAGAGCTGGGGCTCAGCAGGAGAAAGGGAATCTGCAGCTTGGAGCTCCAGGTCCGGGTCACTTTCTGCCCCAGCTGGGCCTGAGCTCTGTCCTGCCCACCTGCACTGCGGGGCGGGCTCTGGGATGGAATTCAGGACTGAAATTCAGATGAAATTCAGGAATGCCACCTTGGACGGAGCATCAGGGGTGTGGGTGGCAGGTTCTGCTAGCCCAGAGCCTCAGGGAGCACAGGCCGCTCTCTGTCCGTCTGTCTGTCTGTCTGTCCCCCTCCAGGACACCTCTCCCTTCCATGGGCTCTGCCCAATGAGCCCTGAGAGTTCCCTTCAGCAGGGCAGAGCTGCTGAGGTCTGGGACCCCAGAGTTTTGTGAGTGTGGCACCCCGCGTTCTGTGACTCTGGAACCTTGAGCTTTGTGACTTTGGAACCCCGAGTTCTGTGAGTTCTGTGAGTTCTGTGAGTTCTGTGAGTTCTGTGAGTTCTGTGAGTTCTGTGAGTTCTGTGAGCCTGGAACCCCGAGTTCTGTGAGTTCTGTGAGCCTGGAACCCCGAGTTCTGTGAGTTCTGTGAGCCTGGAACCCCGAGTTCTGTGAGTTCTGTGAGTTCTGTGAGCCTGGAACCCCGAGTTCTGTGAGTTCTGTGAGCCTGGAACCCCGAGTTCTGTGAGTTTCTGTGAGCCTGGAACCCCGAGTTCTGTGAGTTCTGTGAGCCTGGAACCCCGAGTTCTGTGAGTTCTGTGAGCCTGGAACCCCGAGTTCTGTGAGTTTCTGTGAGCCTGGAGCCCCGATTTTGGGGTGCCCTGTGCAGCTGAAGGCTCAGAGTGGACGTGCTCTGAATGGATGCTCCAGCCAGGAACCTGCCAGGGCAATCCTTTACTGCTCCACAGCCCCATCTGAAATGCTGGATAATGGATAATGGATGTTCAGAGCAGCTGGGGTTGGGCACAGCTGGCAGAGGTGGCTGTTGGGATGGGAGGAACATGATGTCGTTTTGAAAACATCCAATTAATTCAGAGTTGAACTCCACTGCCATGACCACTTCCCACAGTTTGGTACCTGCAGTCTGAAATGTGTTCAGGAGCTGACAGAAAGCCCTGTGCAACTCCACCAGGTGTCATCAGTGGAGTATTTTGGGATGTTGCCTTGTCTAACCAATGAGCATCTTTTGTTACATGCTTCCAAAAAGGAGCTGAGACTCTTTCTTTTGGAGCCCGCTTTCCATTTTCCAGGGGCAGCTTGCTCTCAGAACCTCAGTATCACAGGATCACGGGGCAGGGACCCTGCAGGTAGTTATCCTTTCTGGAAAGCCAAACACTTTCTTTTCTGATGGCTCAGAAGAATTCCTATCGAGCTCACTGTGTGTATTGGTGACAGAGTTCAGGTTTTATTTATCCTGTAGTTACTTCCCTTGAAGCCTCCAGGCTATGGCAAGGCAGCTCTTGGAGTATTTTCCTCTCAGAATGTGATCTCACCTGTGGGATTTGCTGTGCTGCCCTTTGCTGTGCGTTTTGAGCAGCTCTGGGCTGGGGCTTCCCGTGCCTGGAGGGAATTTCCTTGTGGCCAAAAGGGAACATTTCCCAGGTGTGAAAAGCACTTTTGGGCCTGAAGGGAGCGCAGGTGGAGGATGCAGAGAGGACCACGGGTATTGTCTGGGCTTTGTGCAGGAAGAATTGGCTGGGAAATCTCTGAGCTTCCTGCACTGCCAAACAGAATAACTTGAACAGAAACTTCCCTGAACTGGGTATCACACTACAGGGAGAAGTGTAAATTTAGTTTAGTTGGAGGCACTAAAACCAGGCAGGAAGATTATGTGGGGGAACCCTCAATCTGCTGGGAGGGGGCTCTGGTGCTGCTGCTGGGGGCAAGCCCAGCTCACAGCTGCAGCAGGGGCTGCACATCTCTGTCTGCTTCTCCACCTGCACGTCTCTGCAGCTGCTGCTCCTCCTTTGTTCCTTTTTATTTCATAAAAAATATTCATAAATGGAACATGGCTCTGTGTACGGCCTGTGCTCCTGCCATCATTTGGAACCACTTTTTCCCTCTGTTTCCAGTGGCTGGTGAAGGCTGAATTTCCCTCCTCTGCCTGTGTCCCATTGCAGACCCCAAAAGTGAAAGGCTTTAGGACACTTCCTCATGTGTCTGGATTCATAAATTACTGAAATTCCAGGTTAGGGCTCCTTTCCTTCACCTGAATTTTCCTTTGGTGGAATATCTCCCATGTCATGAATATTTTCAGTTTCCTCTCCTGCGCACACAGAGCTCTCAACCTGCAATTACGGCTCTCCCTTATGAATATTTAAATGGCAGTTCAGCTTTCAGACAGAGTACACCAGTGACAAAGATCAAGCTTTCTGACCTTTTGTTAATTTGCTCACTGAAATAGGATTCCCATGGTCTCATTTTTTGTATTTAAGAGAAGAAATTTGCATACAGAGAGGGTGTTGGCTTTTCTCATTTTTGTGGCTAATTCCCTTTTGGTGCATTTGTTCTAGTAGATCTTAAAGAAAAGTCACTGGATAGTTTTATCAGTTATGCATGAGAATATGAAAGGTAGAACTGAAGAAAAAACCCACTTGGGTTCTTTATCAGGAAATGATAAGATTTTTTTTTTTTACCATTCTGGAAAAAAAATCAGCAAAAAAAGCAAAAGTAGGAATGTGTGGAGACCAATGGAGAAACTTGTTACTCCCATACTGCATTGGAAGGAAATGCAAACTGTTTGTGGTAATAGAAGAGAGTGAAGCTGGAAAACCTCAATTATTGCTTTGGAAATGAAATTCTCTATTTTGGAAAATACAGCACCTGCAGACCCCCAGACACTGAGCTGACAGAAGAGTAAACAATGAAGGGTGTCAGTGTAATCACAAATCCACTGGATTTTCAGGAACTGCAAAATGAACATTGAATCGTGGTTTTGTAAACCTTAGGTAAAAGTGTGTGTTTCTTTGTGTTTGTTAGGAGCTCACTGTGGGCATTTCAGAGGAAGGAATGGTTGCAGTTCCTGGAGCAGAGGTTGGGGCCAACCAAGTCCTGGCACAGCTCTGGTGCTGGACCCATGGCTTTGTTCTTTGTTCTTTGTTTTTTATTTTATATGCTGCCATACATGAATGGACACAGCTATACAGTTGATTAAAGAAGGGACTTAATTAAGGGTTGTAATTAAACTAGTGGAGTAAATTACAACAGAATTTAAATTCAGAATGAGCCCGTGTGATGCAGAGGCTGGTGGTGTTGAGGCAGTAATCTGTATGGAATAATTGATTCTGTAGCCATTAGTCTTTGCTAATGAGATTAAGGAGGAGGTGCCACGATCTCGCTAATTAATTTGGTTTGTGACTTTGAAATGTGATGGAATGGGGCACAACTGGGGCTTGTTCCACTCACCAAGAAGCTCTCCAATTGGAAGACAAATATCATCAAAGTATTTCCCTGTTCTCAGCTGTACAGGATGATATTTGACTTCACCCTGAGCCATCAACCCCTCATCCTGCATGGAGACCTTCCAGGACAGCCAAAGAGGCTTTTCCTCTTCCCATGAGCTCCACGAGAGCTGCTGGGCCAGATCAGCCTGGGGAGGGCTGGGATCTGCAGAATTTCTGTGCCCCGGGCACTGCCTGGGGGCATTTCCCTCCCCTGAATCTCTGCCCACTGTGCTGCCCTGCCACAGTGCGGGTGATGAGTCTGTGGGATCTTTACCCTAAAAATTAACAGTGCCCCTAACCCAAGGCTTATCTTATTGGTACCTACTTAGACTTACTAGGACAGTAATAAATTGTAATAAATTGTTATAGACAGTAAATAGAATATACCAGGTTAGTGTCTGTATTGAATAAGTGTCTGCACACACCCACACAGTGCAGAGCTGCACAACTGCACATTGTAATATTGCTGATCATTTCACTAATACTGAACATTTATACTCTGATAGAGGCAAAAAGAAAAAGACATGTTAGAGCAGAGGCAGGGCAGGAAAATCCCTTCAGTTTAAGAGGAAAGATTGAAATGTGTTTTGTGCAGGATTTATTGAAGCATGGCCAGCTCAATGTTCAAGCATTGCTTCAGCAGAGGGAGAACTTGCAGCTGTTGGCACTTGGAATGTTGGATGTTTTTGTGCTCTGTAACCTGGCTGCTCACTGTGATCACCAGGCACTCCTCACTTACAGCAAAGTCAATGCTGAGTTATTCCTGATGTGTAGAGACCATGCAAGATTCAATTGCTGAGTTATTCCTGATGTATTGTTAGAGACCATGCAAGATTCAATTGCTGAGTTATTCCTGATGTATAGAGACCATGCAAGATTCAATTGCTGAGTTATTCCTGATGTATTGTTAGAGACCATATGAGATTCAATTGCTGAGTTATTCCTGATGTGTAGAGACCATGCAAGATTCAATTGCTGAGTTATTCCTGATGTGTAGAGACCATACAAGATTCAATTGCTGAGTTATTCCTGATGTATTGTTAGAGATCATACAAGATTCAATTGCTGAGTTATTCCTGATGTATTGTTAGAGATCATACAAGATTCAATTGCTGAGTTATTCCTGATATATTGTTAGAGATCATACAAGATTCAATTGCTGAGTTATTCCTGATGTATAGAGACCATGCAAGATTCAATTGCTGAGTTATTCCTGATGTATAGCTAGAGATCATAGAAGCTAAGGCAGCAACAGCATCATTCCAATCCCTGGATGTTAAACACAAGCTGAGAGTGCCCGCCAGGGATGTGGCTCCTTAGGCTGGGCTCTGCAGCTCGTCCCGCAGAGCTGAGCCCAGCAGAGCCTGGCTCTGCGGGCATTTCCTAGAAAGACTTTGCAGTTCTCCAGCAAGCTCTGCTGCCTGTGTGCTGCTCGGGCTCGCAAGGTCAGCTCCTCCTGTGCCCCTGTCACCCGAGCCCTGCCCAGTGGGAGCTCTGGGAGGGTGACAATGATGAGGATGAGGATGGGGACTTGTACCTGCATTTACAGAGCCCCTGCAGGCACCGCAGCTGGGCATTTGTGGAGCTGCAGGCAATTCTTGCTCTTTTACACTCAGAGTGCCCCAGGGGAAAGCTGGAACTCCACAGGAGTGGTAATGACTCTGCAAAACAGCGCTTGGATTGCAGATCCTGGGCTTGAACACAGGCTGCAGCCGTGAACCTGCATTTCATTGAGATCCTGGGCTTGGTTTGAACACCAGCTGAGAACTTGCATTTGATTGCAGATCCTGGGCTTGAATGCAAGCTGCAGCTGTGAAGCTGCATTTCATTGAGATCCTGTGCTGGGTTGGAGCACAGGCTGCAGCTGTGAAGCTGCATTTCATTGAGATCCTGTGCCTGGTTTGAGCACAGGCTGCAGCTGTGAAGCTGCATTTCATTGAGATCCTGTGCTTGGTTTGAGCACAGGCTGCAGCTGTGAAGCTGCATTTGCAGCTCCTGTGCTTGGTTTGAGCACAGGCTGCAGCTGTGAAGCTGCATTTGCAGCTCCTGTGCTGGGTTGGAGCTGTGAAGCTGCATCTTTAGCCCATGGAGCATCCCCGTGCCACTGGCACGCTGCCTGCAGCAACCCCTCCCGTGTGTGGCTCTGCTCCTCTGCCTTTGTTTGTGGCTTTAGGAAACGATGCCAGGCTCAGACCAAGCCGGGTAACTCGCACTGCATGGAGGGACCTCCCAAAACAGCCAAAGGCCGTGCCCAGGGCTCTCCAGCAGGCACCTCAGGAGTCACCAGGCAGTTCCAGGGCATTGAATTACGATCCCTGCAGCCCTGGATCTGCTCAGGGAGCTCATGAATAATGAAAGGTGTGACTGCACCTCAGCAGATCTGGGGTGCACCCCCTCCTGAGTGATTCCCTGTCCCAGGGCACAGCCCCCATGTGAATTAGGTTTGTGCTGATGAAGACACCAGTGATGTAAGTAAAGGCATTTAACATAGCTGGCGGTGTGTGAGGATGGGTGGCAGATCTGTCATTGATTACCCCTGTGCAATCTGTCAGCCTCTGGTATTTAGCTCCTGGTGCATGCAGGATGCAATTCCTGTGCCTTGCCGTTCTGGGTGTGGAGGGACACCATCCAAAGGTATTTTTAGAATTCCATGCCAGGGGAAAAAAATAAAGTCTTGGGAAGAACTGATTCATGCTTCTCATCCTCTCCCCTCCTCCGTTCCACTCTGGGTTTGAGCACAAATTTAAGGCTGATTTTGGAGCTTTTGTCGGACTTCAGCCTTGTTACTTGCCACGACAGAAATGTTTATTCAGCAAGGCCGAATTAATTAATTCAGCTTGGCTATGTAGTGGTAATGAACCCCGACTTTGCTGCAGCTCTGGGGGCACAGGCAGTGGAACCCACGGGGTGCTGATAGAGGAGTGTAAATGCAGCTGTACCAAACTGACTGCTTTCCTTTTGTCCTGCACAGTTTGGAGATGCTCCCTCATGCCTGCAGCCTGCAGCTCCACAGGAAACCTCTGATCAGAGCTGCTTTATAGGAGAGACAGAGGCCTCCAGTCCCATGTCAGCACCTTGACGCCAGTGTCATCCCTGGCAGCTCTCAGTAAGTCTGGCTCTGTTCCCCAGCCTGTGCAGCTGCTGCACCTGCAGAGTTTTGTTCTGCAGCCCAGGGGCTGCTCTGGGCTGCTTCTGGCTTTGGTTGTGTGTGCACAGCTCCAGGGTTTGGGCGTTTTGGGGGAGGTTTGGGAGGGTTTGGCTGCAGTTAGCTCTGCCCTGATTGCTGAATCCTGCACTCACACTGAGCACACCCAGCTCTGCTTGTGGGGCAGCCCCAGCCTGAAATGGGGGTGTCAAGGCCAACAATGGGACATAAATAACTCCAGTGCTGAGCTCTGGCTGCAGGAATGGCAGGTGCAGGAGCCTGGGCACAGCCTGTGGCTCTGATCAGTGTCCTGGTGTTCACAGGGGTCCCAGGACGAGGGCAGAGATGAGAATCCTGACTCCATGTGTCAGAAGGCTGATTTATTATTTTATGATATATATTATATTAAAAGAAAATTATATATTAAAACTATACTAAAAGAATAGAGGAAAGGATTTCATCAGAAGGCTTGAAAGGAATAGAAAGGAAAGGAATGATAATAAAATCTTTTGACTGACCAGAGACTCTGAGCCAGCTGGGCTGTGATTGGCCATTGATCAGAAACAACTACATGAGGCCAATCCCAGATGCACCTGTTGCATCCCACAGCAGCAGATAACCATTGGTGACATTTCATTTCTGAGGCCTCTCAGCTTCTCAGGAGAAAAGATCCTAAGGAAAGGATTTTTCATAAAATATCTCTGTGACATACCAGCACATCTCAGTCTGCTTTGGGGCACCCATCCTGGCTCTCAAGAGCAGCAGAGGAGTTCTGCTTGCATTTCACATGCTCTGATTCTCAGTTTAGAGAGGAACCTTCTGGAAAGCTTGGTCAGTTAGCTGGTTCCCATCTCCTGCTGCTGAGCCATCAGATGGAGTTCATGTCTCACCTTTGATCTTCAAAGCTCTTTGCCACCAGTAACTAACAGAATAATTTCAAGAAATTTCATTTTAAAAATACCATTTTCAAACCTTATGTTCTCACTGTTCTTTGTACCTCAGTGAACTGAAAGTAAAGGCTTAAAGCTTTGCTTTAAGAGCCTGATGTTTGAAGCTTGGGGTTCTAAATTTGGTGCTGGATTTATCCATGTGAAGGGTATGAGTTTGATTGCATCAGAAGTAATTATATTTAATATGACAAGGGAAAAGTGCACAAATGTGATATTTGGAACGGCTGTTAATGCCTCCTTTGCATTTCTGCTCCTGAAAAGAATAATTACACAGCAGTGATGTGAGCAGAATGCTGGGGTCTGGTGGCAAAGGGGGAGTCAGTGTTTGCCTGCAGGGTCAGATTCCCTGAGCAGGAGAAGGGAGGGAGGGGCTCTCTGCAGACCCAGGCCCACAAAAACCCACCTGGGCACCCCTGGAGTCACTGGGGACTCACTGGTTATTCCTTCACACCAAGAACTTGTGCCTTCAGGAGGCAAAAAGTGTTTCCCTGAAATCCCAGCTTTTCTGTGCAATCCCAGCATGGGGAGGGGGCATCCCACCCACCCTGGGGCATCCTGGGGGTCACAGCCACCATCTCCTTTGGGCACACCTGCCCAGCAGGAGCAGGGGCACGTCCAGGGCTCTGCCCCTTCCCTGGAGCCCTCCTGGGGCAGAGCTGGGCTCCCTCAGGGGCAGCTGAGGGGTTTGCACAGCCTGGTGCAGCCTGGGTTCCACCACCCGGGGCTGTGCTGAGGGCTCTCGGCAAGGCTCCACCTGCACCAGCCAGGCTTGGATGGTCTCTGGTCTAACTGGAATATCTGCTGCCACTGATTCCTCTCTGGAGGGCTCCATCTCCATGAGCCAGGCTCAGATGTTCCCTCTCTGTCCTAACTGGAATATCTCCTGCCATTGATTCCTCTCTGGAGGGCTCCATCTCCATGAGCCAGGCTCAGATGTTCCCTCTCTGTCTAACTGGAATTTCTGCTGCCACAGCCCCAGCTCCCTCCACACTGCCCCATCAGTGATGCTGGTATCAGGCAGGGAGGCTGAGGGCTCTCTGTGTTATCAGTTACTGCCAAACAAAGGCAGCAAGGTGATTTATTGCTCCATTTTCCTAAAGCACACCATAAGATTAACGTTTGGCTTATACTTTTTCCTGCCCTAATTACATTTGTCTCTTGTTTAATCATCTTTAAGACAAAATAGCATGTCTGAGGAGAGAATGTAATGTGATTTAATTAACTTTTGTCCTAATGATTCAGACTGCAGAATCTTGCAAGGCTTCTTGTCCAGTACAGTGGTTGGAGGCAAAGTATTCAGATGAAACTGAGAAATGTAAATCTGAAACCCCATACAAAAACCTTCAGGGGTTGCTGCTGAACTCAGAGGTGTGTGTGACAGGTTTCTGTTTTGGCCTGAGAGTTAATTTGGAAATTATTGAGGGGACAGCTTGAGTCCTGTTTAAATCCCTCTCTGAAATGGATTTTGGGGGCTGTGGTGAGCCCATGGTGATGCACAAAGGGATAAAAGGTGTGCTGGGGAAAAGCATATTGGGTGTCAAAGAGATGTTTAAACCTGCATTTGTGAGCTGTCCCTTCTGATCAGATACAGCCAGCAAATCTGGGAGTGTGAACACTGGAGCGTGCTGATGTTCACAAATTGCTGCCCCATCCTTGCTTAGCACTCATGCATGTTTTATATTTGCATCTCTGTCTGGGGATCCCAGCACAGATTCCGAATGCAGGAGGTGCTTCACTGACAAATGTTGGGCTAAAAGCAAAAATGAACCAAGTCCTTTTGTGAAGGGTTTGAAGCTGACAGGGTAAGTCATGCAGAATGCTGGTGTTTAGATCAGCACTACCCACACAGCTACACACTCCTGTGCCAGAGTTTTTAATCCTCACGGTAAATTAAGCTGACATTGCAATGGAAATGCCAGGGTTCTCTTTGTGTCCTGGCACAGCCCAGCCCCAGCAGGGCACTGCTCTCTCTGGCTCCTTCCCTGCCTCTGAAAATCACAAACAGGGCCAAGGATGTGAGCGGGCAGAGCCGAGTGTGGCTCAGAGGTGTGAGGGGTGCGTGGGGCTGGTTTTGGTTTTTGGTTTTCCTCCCAGGGATTTTAGTGGAGATCTGGCTGAGCCGCTGCCCTGCCTGTGCCTTGTTTTCCTGTGGATTATCAGGGAACTCCAGTCTGGTCCCTCTCATCAGCACTGAGCCACTCTCCCAAGAAAGCCAGCGCATGTGACCAGCAGAAGCATTTCCATTTTTAAAGCACTGTGGCAATTGGGCTCAGACAGCAGAGAGTGAGGCCAGCACGTGTGACAAGGCTGCTGAAATCAGTGAGATAGATGAACATGGCAGTAAAATCTGCATGTGGCTGTCAGTGAATGGAGCTGGGCCCTGCTCATTCTCCTGGCCTGTCAGGGCTGTGCTCTCACCAGCACACACACCAGGCCCACAGAACACTCACCAGCCCCTCTGAAAGCTTCCTGCACCGACTGCTTCCATACATCTGCATTAATAGAAGGATGAGACCTACTTCATGATGTTCTGTGCATGACAAAGGCTAAAATTAGTTCTATTAGAACTTTGGCTGCAGCTCTGCTAAATTTTAGCAGTTTGGGGGGGAAGGAAAACACTTTTGAAAGGTTATAATTAATGAGTTATGTGTTGTTGGGCTTTTTCCTGAAGTGTACCAAAATAACACGAGGAAATTGGGACAGGCGTGCTTTTTCTGTGCCTTGGCATTTCCAGGGCTGCAGCCTGGCTTCCCACTCGAGCTGGGGGCGGCTCTGCTGCTGCCTGCTCCCCACAGCCCACCCTGGGCAGGGATCCAGGGGCTGCCAGGGGCATTGCACGGGAGGAGAGCCTGCTCTGGGTGCACAGAACTGAGCCTGGCACTGTCTGCTGCTGACAGGAGTCCAGCACAGGGCAAATCCAAGTGAGAGAGGTGTCCTGAGCAGCTCCTGTCACAGAGACGGTCAGGGCTTGCTGGTTTGGCTGTGGATCCTGAGCACATCCTGAGCCAGGCCCTGCTTTAGGGCTGAGCTGAGCTGTGGATCCTGAGCACATCCTGAGCCAGGCCCTGCTTTAGGGCTGAGCTGGGGATCCTGAGCCAGGCTCTGGTTTAGGGCTGAGCTGTGGATCCTGAGCACATCCTGAGCCAGGCCCTGCTTTAGGGCTGATTTATGGATCCTGAGCCAGGCTCAGGTTTGCTGGTTTAGCTCTAGATCCTGAGCAGGCCTGGTTTAGTGGCTGAGCTGAGCTGTGGATCCTGAGCCAGGCTCAGGTTTGCTGGTTTAGCTCTAGATCCTGAGCAGGCCTGGTTTAGTGGCTGAGCTGAGCTGTGGATCCTGAGCCAGGCTCTGGTTTAGGGCTGAGCTGTGGATCCTGAGCAGATCCTGAGCCAGGCTCTGGTTCCTGGCTGATTTATGGATCCTGAGCCAGGCTCAGGTTTGCTGGTTTAGCTATAGATCCTGAGCAGGCCTGGTTTAGTGGCTGAGCTGATTCATGGATCCTGAGCCAGGCTCAGGTTTGCTGGTTTAGCTCTAGATCCTGAACCTGGCTCAGGTTTGCTGCTTTAGCTCTAGATCCTGAGCCAGGCCTGGTTTTGTGGCTGAGCTGATTCATGGATCCTGACCCTGCCTGGCTGCAGCAGCTCTGGGGCAGCTCAGGCTCCACAGCTCCTGACCAATTTCACAGCAAACTCGATTAAGCTGTTAAATTGCAGATCACTCCTGACAGTAAATTAATTCTTAATCCAAGTCCTATTCTGCACTACGTCGGGAGGCTTTTGCCAGGAGGCCAGTGGCTTGAAAATGGGTAATTAAATTCTGCTGTAAATACATTTCTATCCACCCTTCTGCTTGCAGGAGCTGGCAAACAAGCATCAGCCATTAATTAATACCTGTAATTTGGTTTAGTTGGAATCAGCCCTGCTCCTGTCAGGCTCTGAGCTGTAAACCAAGGTTGTGAAGCTGGGAGTAAGTCAAAGACTGACCAAAATGTATTCATAAGGGAATCTGCTCCTATTTTTTCCATAGAATGCTGTGTAGTTTGCAAATTTGAAGCTGTGTAGTTTGCAAATTTAGCAGTAGTTTGATCTGAAGTCAATGTAGAAAAATTGTTAAAAGCCCTAAATATAAGAAAAGTAACAATAATGAGAAGATGTATTCTGGGCATTTTTCATTCATGTAATTACCCCTCATGACCCAGCTCTGCAGCTCAGCAGTGAGTTTTGGCAGGCCATGTCCTGTGGGGATGGAGCTGTGTTGTGCTGCACTGCACTGTTGCTGTGCATTTGTTGTCACCTGAGGTTGCATTATTTGCATCTGGAGCAGGAGCTGCTGGGTGCAGCTTTGCTTCCAAAGGGCCACAAGGAGACTGGAACCTGGTTTGCTTGTTCTCCAGCCATAGTTGTGAACCAAATTCAGTTTTCCCATCTTCCTTCCACATTTTGTCCGTTTCCTTGAAGACCAGAGCATTTGGCAGGGGTGAGTCTGGCTCCTTTTTGAGGCTAAATGCTGCTAATTCTCATTACAGACAGAAGCAAGCGTCTCTGTGTTATTTGTGTGCAGAATAGTTCCTGGCGCCCTCGGGGCCATTCCCAGCTCTGCAGAGTGCTCTGAGCCTTCACAGGGAGCCTGGCCCTGCTTCCATGTGCTCTGAGCACACTCACAGCTGATTTGGGGCAGGTTTGAAGTCCACATTCTGAGAGTGTTGCTTTGCTTTCCAACATTATTGAAAATTTATCCCTGACTCCAGCTGAGACACTTTGTCATTTCCAGGGCAGCGTAAATGGTAATAATTAAAAGCAATTTAAAAGTGTGGTAAAAGTCATGTAATTTTGATAGGCTGACTGACTGCTGTATCAGTAGGAGGGTTTGGGAGGCTTTTTGGGATTTTTACTTCGATTTTGGATTTTAATTTCTATTTTCAAGTTCTATTTCTCGGATTCCAGCCCTGTTGAGAGCATTTTCTTGCCACATGAACCAATTTAGACTGGCAGACGAGCTGGGCCATGCCCGGTGCAAGATCTCAGCTATTCAGATTCTGGGAATAATTCCCCTGAAACAGGACTGTGTCCTTACCTATAAAACGAAGAGGGCTGCACTCCTCCCATGCAGCAGCAGCACTTTTAGCACATTTCCATGTAATTAACTTTAAAACCAAGGCAGCCCCTGGAGTGTGAGTGGGAAATGTCTGCCTGTGGGGAAGGCAGCCCCATGGTTAGTGACCTGGGGAGGATGGGCAGCAGGCACTGTGAGGTCTGTCTTGGGGCAGGTTTGATAGCTGAGCACCTGGGCTTTCTGCTGGGTCTGCTAATTGAGAGATTCTGCCTGAAGTTCCAGGGGGTGGTGGGGCTCTCTGGGACCTGGGGCAGCCTTTGGGCTCTCTGCATTTGCTCTGTGATGCCCATGCACTGACTGCTCCGTGCAGCTGCACCCTGGGCTCCCCTTGATCCTTTCTGAGCGCTGACAAAAACTTACGGCGAGTTTGGGACTTTGGTTTGCCCTTCCCTCCCCTGTCAGGGTTGGGCTGAGTTGGGAGGACTGTGAAATCCCAATTTAACAGTGTCTGGCACTGAATGTTTAATCCAGCAGGAACTCACGGGGTGTCAGAGCTGTGAGAGGCTCAGAGCTGTTCTTGGGGGGTGCCTGCAGAGCAGGGCTGGTGGCATTGCCTGCCTGCAGGTCTGGGTTCAAACCCCCTGTGGGCTGTCACAGGAGCAGTTCCAGCTGGCAGCAAACTGCTCTGTTGTCAGCTCGTTTGCTTGGCTGTGGCCGTGCTCACAGGGGTCTGAGGGTGAGGGAAGAGACGAGGATCCGACTCCATGTTTTAGGCTTGATTTATTATTTTATTATATATGTATTGCATTAAAACTATACTAAAAGAACAGAAGAAAAGGTTTCATCAGAAGGCTGGCTAAGAATAGAAAAACAAAGAATGATAACAAAGCTTCTGTCTCAGACAGAGAGCCCGAGCCAGCTGGGCTGTGATTGGCCATTAATTAGAAACAACCACATGAGCCCAATCCCAGCTGCACCTGTTGCATTCCACAGCAGCAGATAACCATTGGTTACACTTTGTTCCTGAGGCCTCTTAGCCTCTCAGGAAAGGATTTTTCATAAAAGATGTCTGTGACAGCTGTTGTCTCCAGCCTCTTTCAGGTTTTAGGAGCTGGGATTTCAGGCTCTGAAATTCCTGGAATCCAAGTCTTGGTGCCCCCAAGGTCCAGGCTGGCAAGGGCAGCTCCAGGGCAGCAGTGCCAGGCAGGCTGTGTCTGAAACCAGAACCTTCCCTTCCTTTCATCTGCACAAAGGAGCTGGAAATGTCAGCTTTTTGTTCAGAATTCCAATAAAACACAGCTGGGGGAGTCAGAATGCTCCACAAAAAGAAATATTACCCAGGAGAACGGCGTGGTTTTATTTGCCAAGCACTTTGTAAGGGTGTGCTGGATGACATCTGAGCACTGCTGCTGTTGTTTGGACTGTGTTGTGAAACAGCAAGGGAACAGAAAACAGCAACAATGGAATTGCACAGCTTCCCTTTCCCAGAGCTTTAGTGCTTGTTGTGTCACTGCAGTCTGAATTGCTGTTTAAAATGAGGACTTGCCTAGAGGAATTATTTTTTTAGTGTACGTTTCACTGGGCAGCAGAGCAATTACTTCCTAAATTTAGAAATTATCCTCTACTACACTGTAGCAGGATCAGACAAGTTTTGGCATTTGAGCAACTTCCAGCACACATTTTGCACATAAGAAGAGATGATGCCATTTGACAATCTGGCAGAGAGAAAGCGTTCAGGACTTGGATTTCCTTCCAGGCTCTTGGGGAGCGGGATGGGATTTCCAGGGCAGAGCTGAGGGTCCAGCCCTGCCCTGCAGATCCCTGGCTGGGCCAGTTTGGGGCAGCTGCCCTGCCCTGCCCTGCCCTGCCCGAGCTGAGGGGACAGGAAACCACAGTCACCCAGAGCAATAATCAAGGGAAGGAACTCATTTGGTTAATTATGGGCTCGAAGCCCAGTCAGGGCAGCACCAGCCCTGAGTCACGCTGAGCCGTGCTGAAAGCAGAAGGAAAGGCTCAGACTGAACTGCTGAGCCAGGCACGAGCCCAGCAGGGGCTGGCAGGAGTTCCATGTCTGGGCACCCTCGGATGCTGGGGTGCAGGGCCTGAGGCTCCTCAGCCAGGGCAGCTCCGGCTGGGCAGGGATGGAGCAGGACCTGAGCTGCAGGAAATGCAGGTAACAGATGCAGGTAACAGGCTGCCCTCTGCAGGAAATGCAGGTAACAGGCTGCCCTCTGCAGGAAATGCAGGTAACAAGGTTCCCTCTGCAGGAAATGCAGGTAACAGGCTGCCCTCTGCAGGAAATGCAGGTAACAAGGTGCCCTCTGCAGGAAATGCAGGTAACAAGGTTCCTTCTGCAGGAAATGCAGGTAACAAGGTGCCCTCTGCAGGAAATGCAGGCAACAAGGTGCCCTCTGCAGGAAATGCAGCTCAGGAGGTTCCTTCTGCAGGAAATGCAGGCAACAAGGTGCCCTCTGCAGGAAATGCAGGTAACAAGGTTCCCTCTGCAGAAAATGCAGGTAACAGGCTGCCCTCTGCAGGAAATGCAGGTAACAAGGTTCCTTCTGCAGGAAATGCAGGCAACAAGGTGCCCTCTGCAGGAAATGCAGCTCAGGAGGTTCCTTCTGCAGGAAATGCAGGTAACAAGGTTCCCTCTGCAGGAAATGCAGGTAACAGGCTGCCCTCTGCAGGAAATGCAGGTAACAAGGTGCCCTCTGCATTGCCTGCAGGTAACAGGCTGCCCTCTGCAGGAAATGCAGGTAACAAGGTTCCCTCTGCAGGAAATGCAGGTAACAAGGTGCCCTCTGCAGGAAATGCAGCTCAGGAGGTTCCTTCTGCAGGAAATGCAGGTAACAGGCTGCCCTCTGCAGGAAATGCAGCTCCCAAGCCTCCCTGGGCTGCAGGAAATGCAGCTCCCGCAGGAAATGCAGCTCCCCAGGGGCTGCTGCCTGCCCAGCAGAAGGTGCAGGCTGGAGCAGGGTCCTGCAGCGTGGCAGCAGCAGTGAGGGCTGTAACTCTGCATTTCTCCCCTGCAGCCCCATTTCTCTGCCCTTTGCCCTTTTCCACCACCCTCTGCCTGTACATTTTTTCCTCCTGACTCCTTTTCTGCTTGTGAGGAGCCTCACAGGTCTGTTATCAGAGCTGGCTTTGCACAGCTGCATGAAATCTGGAATGCCCAAGTGAAAGAAATGGATTAGGCAGATACTCTCCCATCAGACTTCAAACAATTTGAAGCATAGGGCTTTAAAAAGAGATAATTTTATATGGAGAATATTTTTTTAAAAACAGCTTATATTCATGACATAGCACCAATAATTGATAATTTTATTTTCTTAAAAGAATTTCAGAGCTGTTGAAAACTGTAGAAGAATGTCTTTTCTTGTAGGTTTGTCCATAAAGGAAATAATTTATTATACATCTAATTCAAATGAATAATACTGATTATTTCTAATTCTTCTGTCCATTCTCCCCCATTTGCTGGCATTATTTATGACAGGAGGAAATTTGTGAGGCCTCTGTGTCTCCTGCCACGGGCTGGGTGTGCTGCTGTAAAGGGGAGGCAGAAGGGAAAAGAAATGATTTTTTGTTTAAATATCACTTTTGGCCTTCACAAGTTGTTCCAGAGCAAATCTTTTCTTTGAGAATTGGCTAAAAATAGACAGGAAGAATAATCCTCTGAGCTGTGATAAGTATTATCATCAGAAATCAATCTTAGAAATAATTTCCACCATTAAATGTAGCGTAAATTGAGGGAGAAGAAAATGGGATTAAATCAGGCATGGGGGAGAAAGCCTGCAACAACTTTTTTGTGGAATTCAATTTAGTGTTAATTTGCTGGGAGCTCAGAAAATAGAACAACAGCAAGGCACTAATGGAGGGAGAGGGTGGCTAATGAGGGATACACAGACTGAGGAGAGAGTCAAACCCCTCTCATTGCTGCTGTGCTGGAGGGCAAACTCAGGGCTGGATCCTGCACTGGGAGCTCTCAGAGCATCCCAGGGAGGCACAGACAGGGTTTGGGTTTGCTGGGATTGTGTTGCACTGCAGGATTGCTGCCCGCTGTGCTCGGGGGCTGCAAGGGCAGGCGCCAGCAGGTCTGGCACAGTTACAGCAGGTCTGGCACAGTTACAGCAGGTCTGGCACATTTACAGCAGGTCTGGCACACTTGCAGCAGGTCTGGCACAGTTACAGCAGGTCTGGCACAGTTGCAGCAGGTCTGGCACATTTACAGCAGGTGTGGCACATTTACAGCAGGTTTTGCACACTTGCAGCAGGTCTGGCACAGTTACAGCAGGTTTGGCACAGTTACAGCAGGTGTGGCACACTTGCAGCTGGTTTGGCACAGTTACAGCAGGTCTGGCACATTTACAGCAGGTGTGGCACACTTGCAGCAGGTTTTGCACACTTATAGCAGGTTTAGCACGTTTTCAGGAGGTTTTGCGCATTTACAGCAGGTTTGGCACACTTGCAGCAGGTTTTGCACACTTATAGCAGGTTTAGCACGTTTTCAGGAGGTTTTGCACACTTATAGCAGGTTTGGCACGTTTTCAGGTGGTTTTGCACATTTACGGCAGGTTTAGCACGTTTTCAGGAGGTTTTGCACACTTATAGCAGGTTTAGCACGTTTTCAGGAGGTTTTGCACATTTACAGCAGGTTTGGCACGTTTTCAGGAGGTTTTGCACATTTACAGCAGGTTTGGCACGTTTTCAGGAGGTTTTGCACACTTACAGCAGGTTTGGCACGTTTTCAGCAGGTTTTGCACACTTACAGCAGGTTTGGCACGTTTTCAGGAGGTTTTGCACATTTACAGCAGGTTTGGCACACTTGCAGCAGGTTTTGCACACTTATAGCAGGTTTAGCACGTTTTCAGGAGGTTTTGCACATTTACAGCAGGTTTGGCACGTTTTCAGGAGGTTTTGCACATTTACAGCAGGTTTGGCACGTTTTCAGGAGGTTTTGCACGTTTTCAGGAGGTTTGGCCCAGGCAGGGCTGGGAAATGCCCTCAGGGCTGGGGGCTCCTGCAGGGTGGGTTTGGAGCTCTCAGCTGGTGTGCTGGGCGGGCAGTGGGGATGTTGGAGCAGCACTCCTGGCGCTGGGAATGTTCTGCACTGGGATATTCAGGAGGAATTCCAGTCCCTCCTGGGCTGTTTTCCCTATTTCCCTATTGCTGGAATCTCCTCTGCAGGCAGGGGTCATTCTTCAGCAGAGAGCCGGAAAAAAAGAATCAATGGGGTGAAATTTATGTTCTAGAAAACTTCATAAATGTGCAGCCATCTGGGGCTATCTTTAATTTCCACTCTCATCCCTCCTTTTGCTGATAGCTGCGTTGGGGAAATTGGGGGAGGCTCAGTTTCATTTCAGTGTCAGGCTGGGAGATTTCATCTCCCTCTCCTGAGGAGAGAGAAGGGTTTGGAATAATTTCTTTGCCACCCTCCGCTCCCAGACCTTCCAGATGCACACAGACCTATTGTCAGGTTATTTTTCCTGAGCTTCCCTGATAGCATCATATGAGCACATAACTCAGTGATTTCTTCGTGTGCCTGGAAATGTTGCCTAATTGCAAAATCTTTGTTCATAATGGGAGATAATCTGATCATCCCCTTTGATTACCCCTCTGTCTCAGCCCACTGAGAACCAGAAGCATCTCTTAAATTTGTTATCTGGTAATTTTTAACCCAAACTAATTTCTTCTGGCTTTATTAAAACTAATTAGTTTGCTTGAGGACTGAAGATCTCTCAGCATTCCTTGGAACAAATAAATATATCATGAGAAAACATAAGCAGCAATGGAAAAATTCGTTCAATAGGAATAGAAGATCTAAGTTAATGGAATTCATAATTAGTAGAAATACAGTTGACAGTGTCTGGACTCAAGTGTCTGAAGTGCTGGAAGTTTTTTGTGTAGTTTTCAAACCTTCTCCAAGGTTTTGCTTTGCACAGAGAATTGCAATTGCCTTGTGAGAGATCCATTCTTTCTTCATGAGCAGATTTTCTGCTGTGGGTTTGGGTTTACCTGATGGCTGGGAGAGCCCAGAAGTGGTGCTGGAGGCGTCTGGGATGGCTCAGGAGGTTGCTGTACAAAGGTGACACCTGAGGCTTCTTTCAGTCAGGTACACTGGTTCTTGTTCAGTTCTGATAAGCAGCAATTTCAAATAGAGAATAGAGGAGATTCTTTGTGCTTGGTGTTTTTCAGAATTCCTTTCTTTTTCTTTTCTCCTCTCCCCACAGCCTTTCCTGAGAACTTCCAGAGCTTTTCATTCACAGCTGCCTCCACAGTTGGTTTTTATGAAATGAAAGAATTAAAATGACGAGGCCCAAGGCCAACTGCCATTAGCACTGGGGTGAATTTCTGGAGCCCCGGTTCAGCAGCAGGAGTGTCCAGCACTGTTCAGCACTGTGGAGTGCTGTGTTCTGGGAGTGGTTTTGGTCCTGCCCAGGGTCTCCGGCCTCTCCCTGCTGGGCTCCTTGTCCCTGCCCAGCTGTGGGTGGCTTTGGGTGGTTTATCCTTTGTTTGTTTTCCAGTCAGTTCACGGATCAGGGGTGTTCTGCACCACGATTCCTCCCTCTCCATCTCCCTCCTCTGGCACAGTCGCCTGTTTGTGCAGAAATGGGCCCTGTGCTCCCATCCCTGCTTGCCCTGAAGGGCTTCAGGAGCTGCTCTGGCTTTGTTTGTATCTGAAACAGGAAACTTTGGGTAAATAGCAGGGGCAATGTTTATCTTTCCTTAGAGAACATGCAGGGAAAGCACTGGTTCACAATACTTTGCTTTTCTCCTAGATTTGTTCAGTGTTTCCCTGTACCCCCTTAGCTCAGCAGAAAGTGAAGAATGGATTGTGCAGTCTGACTTGAAGGCTGTAATATGATCTGTTCTGAAAGCAGAGTTTCGGGAGCATGAAGAGCTGTTTTTGAATGATGCTTCTGGCACCTAATCCTTCAAATTATTCAGCATATTTTTCTCCTGTCTGTCTTGAAATGAAAAATTATCTTCTGTTTTCAAGTCACTCATAACTTCTAAAAATTTGGCTTAACTTTTCATAGAGATTTCCAAACTTACGCAATATATTGATAGAAGTTCCTGCCTAATAAAATTACTCTGAGACAGCTGAAGAATTACTGATGTCACCAGAGTTCACAGGAGGGTCTTTAGCATTTGCATCTCTGCATTTCTCACTACAAGATCTGCCAATCTTTGGGGAAAACACGAAGCCTTTTGAGCTGTGGTTGATGTTATGCTCAGGTTCAGTACATTTCATCCTTTTCCAGAGCCACGAGTGAATTTTTCACCTGCTGGGGCACGGTGTTCCCATGGCAACAGCTGATCTTGTTTGCTGCTCTCTGCTCTCTGTGCATGATGAGAAGGAAAAGCTTTTTGAGAAGCGTTCGTGGGAGCCAGTCTGGCTAATTGCATTGCAGGGATCAGTAAAGCAGATCCAGACAGGGCTCCCTCCGTTTCCAGAGGGGAACCAGTCAATCAATCAATCAATCAATCAATCAATCAATCAATCAATGTGTGCTGTGGGGAGCAGCAGCAGTGTGGGCACTGGTAAATGGGAGATGGAGAGGCTGGACAGGCTGGGCTGGGGCAGCAGAGAGGGACCCGGGCTGGGGGCACCTCTGGGGACATCCCAGCTCCCAGGGCTGCTCATCCATGCCCTGCCTGTGTTAGGGAAATGCCTCAGTTATCTCTTCACCCATTTTCGTTTTTAAAAGAGTTGAGAGGATCCTGTCATGGTTATACTGTGTGCCAGAGGTGAGCCAACGTCAGGTGGAGAAGTGAAGAGACTGAAAACAAGGCAGAGAGGTGAAAACCAGGTGAGGAGGAAAAAGTGAGGTGAGAAAAGGTGAGGAGGATAAGGGGGAGGCTGTGATGGGCAGCTCTGAGTGACGGCTGTGCCCTGAGCAGCAGCAAATCAGAGGTGGCTCCACGTGGTCCTGCAAGAGGGGAACCTGCCAGAGGCTCAGGTGAGCCTGGGGTTTCACCTGAGCTTCAGAGCAACAGGCAGAGCACTGCAAATGGAGTGAGCTGGTGTGTGAGCAAGGCTGCTCACTGCAGGGCCTGTTGGAACAGAAGAGCACAGGAGGGAATTGTTGTGCAGGGAAATGAGCTGGTGTGCAAGGCTGCTCGCTGCAGAGTGGAAGAGCAGCAGCAGGGAGGAATTCTTGTCAATGGAGCAGAGCTGGTGTGCAAGGCTGCTCACTGCAGGGTCTGTTGGAACAGAAGAGCACAGGCAGGAGTTGTTGTGCAGTGTCAGTGCAATGAGCTGGTGTGCAAGGCTGCTCGCTGCAGGCTTTGTTGGAATAGAAAAGCACAGGAGGGAATTGTTGTGCAGTGTCAGTGCAATGAGCTGGTGTGCAAGGCTGCTCGCTGCAGAGCTTGGTGGGAGTGAAAAGCAGCAGGAAGGAATTGTTGTCAATGGTGTGAAAAACGCCAATCACTTGTCTTTAAAATGTTAAAAGTTTGATTGTAATAAAATGGTTATAAAAATAGTAATACAATTAGAGTAATAATAATGGGGACAATTGGGATTAGGACAATATGAGACAATAGAAACAAAGAGTTACAGACAGTCCTGGTACCTTTTCTGGGCAAAATAAGCCCGAAAAAGGACCCACGTTGACAGAGGATTAACCCTTAAAATCAACAGCCTGTTGCATATTCATACAGCTCATCCATGATGCATAAATTCCACTCAAACACAGGATTCTGGCTGGGCAGTGTCAGCTGCTTCCTGTGAATGCTGACGGTGTTGTCATGGCTGAGGAGATGGGAAGAGCTTGATAAGAGAGCAATGAATTCTCTTTCTCTGAAAGATTCAGGTGTCCTGTGGCTGCTGTCTCACTGCGAGTCCTTTCTTTAGAAAAAGCATCCTACACAGCATAGTTTCTATTTTAACATTGTGTTATAACCTAAAACTAATATTTAACACACTACTTAAGAGAATTAATACAGCATCACCTTCTAACACAACACATATAACATTCATTTGAATATTTGCAAAAAGCCAATCATGAAATACTCATTTTTCACAATGGAATGAGCTGGTGTGCACGGCTGGTCACCTGCAGGGTTTTCTGCAATAAAAATGCAGCAGGGTGGAATTGTTGTGTTTCCTCCCCAGGATCTGCTGTGCTGCAGGACTTCCCAAGGCCAAGAATCTGCTCAGTTCCTGAGTCCCTTTTTTAGCAGTGCTTTTTAAGAAGTGCTATTTTTGTGTGGTGTTTCTTGTGCTAAATTCAGCCTGCTGATTAGAGGAGTAAAGCTGCATTTGTTTTCCTTTGTTAGAACAGTATCATTTGCACGGAAAAGTTCCTATTTTTAAAACTGAGCAAATCCAATTGTGAAGTGATTTTATGTAAAATGCGAGTGTTTCTGAGCAGCTCTTCCCTTACCTTCAGAGTGGCAGTGGAAAACACTCACGTTGTTAGTTTCTCTGCAGGAATTCATTAGTTTTTAAGTGCTAACCTCAGGAAATGTCCAGCTGCTTTCCTGTGCTGCTTGCTAACATGTGCTTCACCATGGCAGTTGAGAGGGAGCATCAAATGGAAATAGTAAAACACCTGAAACCAGTAAGACTGTCTTGTTTATTTCTCACTGTATGCGTAGCTTTCCAGGAAATGTCATTTATTGTAAGTGAACTGGCTGGCTGTGGCAGGCAGGGCTGCACAGCCCTGTCCCTGCGCTGGGACAGGAGGGGACAGACGGGTGTCAGACAGACAGATGGACAGGAGGGTGGCACAGCTGGGCAGGGACAGACGGACGGACAGGAGGGTGGCACAGCTGGGCAGGGACAGACAGACAGGAGGGTGGCACAGCCTGGGCAGGGACAGACAGACAGACAGGAGGGTGGCACAGCTGGGCAGGGACAGACGGACGGACAGGAGGGTGGCACAGCTGGGCAGGGACAGACAGACAGGAGGGTGGCACAGCCTGGGCAGGGACAGACAGACAGACAGGAGGGTGGCACAGCTGGGCAGGGACAGACGGACGGACAGGAGGGTGGCACAGCTGGGCAGGGACAGACGGACGGACAGGAGGGTGGCACAGCCTGGGCAGGGACAGACAGACGGACAGGAGGGTGGCACAGTCTGGGCAGGGACAGACAGACAGACAGGAGGGTGGCACAGCCTGGGCAGGGACAGACGGACGGACAGGAGGGTGGCACAGCTGGGCAGGGACAGACAGACGGACAGGAGGGTGGCACAGCTGGGCAGGGACAGACGGACGGACAGGAGGGTGGCACAGCCTGGGCAGGGACAGACAGACGGACAGGAGGGTGGCACAGCTGGGCAGGGACAGACAGACAGACAGGAGGGTGGCACAGCCTGGGCAGGGACAGACGGACAGACAGGAGGGTGGCACAGCCTGGGCAGCAGCAGCTCTGCTTTTTCTCCTTTTTTTCTCGGCTTTTTCTCCCTTTTTCTCTGCTTTTTCTCCTTTTTTCTCTGCTTTTTCTCCTTTTTTCTCTGCTTTTTCTCCTTTTTTCTCTGTTTTTTCTCCTTTTTTTCTCTGCTTTTTCTCCTTTTTTTTCCCTCTGCTTTTTCTCCCTTTTTTCTCCCTTTTCTCCCTCTTTTTCTCTGCCTTTTCTCCCTTTCTCCTCTCCTTTTTCCCTTTTGTGCCTTTGCTGCCTGCCTGCCCAGGTTCCTCCCTGCCCAGTGCCCTGTGGGCGCAGCTGTGCAGGGCAGGCTGCAGTTACTGCGCTGTGCAGAGCCGGGGTCCCCCCGTGCACAGCTGAGCTCACAGGGGTTTAGGAGCAGGATTTTGTGCCCCAGCCGGGCCGTGGGGCCGTGGCAGGGGCTGCAGCTGAGGTACAGCTTTGCTTTGCTTTTCAAATGCAGCCCTTGGAAGAAACAGAAAATGAGCTGGAGGTGGTGAGCCCGACCTTTGAAGTGAGTCATTTACAGGGCCAAGATGCGTGGGAAAAGATCAGAAGGTTCTTCCTTTCCCCTCTGGGTGCCTGCAGGTTTTCCCGTTTCTCCTGGCTGGATTCTGTCCTGCATCGCCCAGCCCAGAGCCGTCCCAGGGATCAGAGCCACTGAGCTCAGTGCAGCCCTGCCGGGCTGCGGGCAGCAGAGACCCTCAGAAAAGGAGCTGCAGATAAATGAACAGGCTACAGGGGGTTTTAAACAAAAATAATTGATGGATGAGCAAACTAGCACACAGGGCAACAGATGCCTTTCTGCAGGCAGTGCAGAGCCTTGTTACCCAGTCAGTGGTGTCAGACTGCATTAAATCTACCAAAGCATCCTCCTGCTGGGAATTCTTTAGCCAGTCCTCACATCCAGAGGAGGATTTTGCTCTGTTATGAGCACACATTTGTGCCCTCATTTCTGCACTTTCAAAGGTGCAGCTTACATCTGAGGTAATAATGCAGTTTATTTTTGATGTCTCACGTTTAATTTTCCACAGCTGTTTGTTTATGAATTGTCTCATGCTCTGTGAAGTTTGTGCTGATGTGTGAGTCTTTAAATCTGTGCAGGCTCTGGCACCCCAAAGACCCCAAAGACCCCAAAGACCAGCCCTGTGCTGCCCTGCTGTTGGTGGGCTCGGTGCTGCTGCCAGGCACAGGAGATGGAGAAATGCTTCATTTGTTGAAATCCAGGAGGGAGAGGGGAGATGGGGCTGTCAGGAGGCACCTGTCCCTCTGGGAACGGGCTGGGAGTTCTCCAGCACCCCCAGCTCCCACTGCCAGTGATGCTCTGTGCTGTGGAACATCCCTGCGCCCACCCTGGCTCAGCTGGCGTGGCCATTCCTGGGCACCTCCTGGCTGCAGGGCTTGGGCAAGTGGAAATTCCTTGGTTTGGAGAAAGCACTGCTCAGTAACAGCTCAGCCATGGTGTGTCCTGGTCTCTGTGCTCATCCTGAACCCAAGCACAGGCTGTCCCACCTGCTGGGAAGCAGAGTCTCTCACAGGACGTTGCCCGACTTCACCTCTCTGTCCCATGTGCAAATTGCTTGTTGAGTGCAGGGTGGCTCTGGGGCAGCTGGGATTAACTTCTGTCTTTTTTCATTGAAGATTTATATTGGACTGATCTGGGAAGCACTGAGGCAGATTTTGTTCAGGGAGGAGTCACTGGCTTGGACAGAAAGTCACCGACTGCAATGATGGGAAAACATCCTGGGCAGAATGCAGGGGAGATTCACAGGGGCTGTTTTGGGGCTGTCTCACAGCCTGAAATCAGGGGCTGTTTCACAGGGGCTGTTTCCCAGGGGCTGTTTCACAGGGGCTGTTTCCCAGGGGGTGTTTCACTGGCTGTTTCAGGGCTGTTTCACAGAGGTATCTCACAGGGCTGTTTCCCAGGGGCTGTTTCCCAGGGGCTGTTTCTCAGGGGTGTTTCACTGGGTGTTTCAGGGCTGTTTTGTTTCTCAGGGGTGTTTCACTGGGTGTTTCAGGGTTGTTTCACAGGGTTGTTTCCCAGGGGGTGTTTCCCAGGGGGTGTTTCCCAGGGGGTGTTTCCCAGGGGGTGTTTCCCAGGGGGTGTTTCTCAGGGGTGTTTCACTGGGTGTTTCAGGGCTGTTTCACAGGGGTGTTTCACAGGGGTGTTTCACAGGGCTGTTTCACTGGGTGTTTCAGGGCTGTTTCTCAGGGGGTGTTTCACAGGGTTGTTTCTCAGGGGCTGTTTCCCAGGGGTGTTTCTCAGGGGTGTTTCACTGGGTGTTTCAGGGCTGTTTCACAGGGTTGTTTCACAGGGCTGTTTCTCAGGGGTGTTTCTCAGGGGCTGTTTCTCAGGGGTGTTTCAGGGCTGTTTCACTGGGTGTTTCACTGGGTGTTTCAGGGCTGTTTTGTTTCTCAGGGGTGTTTCACTGGGTGTTTCACTGGCTGTTTCCCAGGGGCTGTTTCTCAGGGGTTGTTTCACAGGGGTGTTTCACTGGGTGTTTCAGGGCTGTTTCACAGGGCTGTTTCTCAGGGGCTGTTTCTCAGGGGCTGTTTCACAGGGGGTATCTCACAGGGCTGTTTCACTGGGTGTTTCACTGGGTGTTTCACAGGGTTGTTTCTCAGGGGTTGTTTCTCAGGGGCTGTTTCCCAGGGGCTGTTTCTGGGGGCTCCCCTGGGCAGGTTGTGCCTTCCTTGGGCACAGGTGCCCAGGGCTGATCCCCAGCCCCTCCTGGGCTCAGGGCTCCCTGCTGCCCACACCCCCCTCCAGGAACACCCTGGAACCCACACTGCTGGGATTCCTGCCTGACAGGAATTATGACCTGGATCACCTCCAGAAGACACAGCCCAGGGAGGGAACTTGGCTGCAGTTTCAAGACTTTGCCTCAGTTTCTGGCTTTTGCCACCTGTTATTGCTCCAGAACCTTTGAGTCACTCATTCTTTGTCCTTTAATGCTTTTTTTCTGAGCAAGCAATACAAATATTTCAAGTTGACATTTATCTGTCACCTCCAAACACACTGAGGATACACAAATACATCCTCTCCTTACTGCAGGGGTTTCAAGTGGGAATCCTGGGGCTGTGACAGGAGGGTGTGACACGAGGGTGTGACACGAGGGTGTGACAGGAGGGTGTGACACGGAGCTGAGGTGACACGGAGCTGAGGTGACACGCTTTGTTTCTGTTCCAGGAGCAGGAGCTGAAGGATGCTGGGCGGGAGGAGAACTGCCTGAGCCTGCAGCATGCCAGCGTGTGCCCCCGGGCGCTGCAGCACGGCCAGGTAACACACAGCTGTGCCCAGCTGTGCCCAGGTGTGCCCCCGGGCACTGCAGCACGGCCAGGTAACACACAGCTGTGCCCAGCTGTGCCCCTGAGCACTGCAGCACGGCCAGGTAACACACAGCTGTGCCCAGGTGTGCCCCCGGGCGCTGCAGCACGGCCAGGTAACACACAGCTGTGCCCAGGTGTGCCCCTGAGCACTGCAGCACAGCCAGGTAACACACAGGTGTGCCCAGGTGTGCCCCCGGGCGCTGCAGCATGACCAGGTAACACACAGCTGTGCCCAGCTGTGCCCAGCTGTGCCCCTGAGCACTGCAGCACGGCCAGGTAACACACAGCTGTGCCCAGGTGTGCCCAGGTGTGCCCCTGAGCACTGCAGCACGGCCAGGTAACACACAGCTGTGCCCAGCTGTGCCCAGGTGTGCCCCTGAGCACTGCAGCACGGCCAGGTAACACACAGCTGTGCCCAGCTGTGCCCAGGTGTGCCCCCGGGCGCTGCAGCACGGCCAGGTAACACACAGCTGTGCCCAGCTGTGCCCAGGTGTGCCCCCGGGCGCTGCAGCACGGCCCAGGTGTGCCCAGGTGTGCCCCTGCAGTTTGGCCATGACCTGTTTGTGTTTGCAATAATTCCCTACAGTTTGGCCATGGCCTGTTTGTGTTTGCAGTAATTCCCTGCAGCTTGGCCATGGCCTGTTTGTGTTTGCAGTAATTCCCTGCAGCTTGGCCATGGCCTGTTTGTGTTTGCAATAATTCCCTGCAGCTTGGCCATGGCCTGTTTGTTTTCCCAGGTACAATCAGACTATGACCACCTTTGGGAAACCCTGCTCAGAGTGACCAAAGGACGAGATTTGGCTGTGGGGGGAGAACACCAGCTCCAAGCCAAGCTGGAGAACCTAGAGCAGGTCCTAAAGGTGGGTGTAACCCCAAATCCCATCAGTGCATCCTTCCCCTGCTCCCCATGGTCCCTGGTGCTCAGCACTGCACACCCAGCACTGGATGCCCCTCTCAGTTTGGGTCGGGGTGGGAAATGAGGATCCCAGGCACTGGCAGGGTCTCAGACAGCACAGGGGCACCCAGAGCCCTTTATCTGCCATTTATCAGCACTTGCATCAACACTGCACCGCAGTTACTTCAGTCAAAATGAGCAAGGGAGGATGAGAGCATGAAAACCTGCCCAGATGTTTCACTCCAGAGAGCTGTGTCTGCCACTCCAGCTGGCTGCAAACATTCCTGTGGCCTCTGCATTCTGCACCTCTTCAGGAGCTCTCCTTTGCTGAGGGGGAATCCTCTGGTGGGTGCAGAGATCCTGGCTGCTCGTGGCCAGAGCTCAGAGCTGTTCTCCCTGAGCAGAGCCCCAGGGAGCTGCAGAGCCCCAGGGAGCTGCAGAGCCCCAGAGCTCCCTTGAGCCCTGAGCCATGCCCAGAGGTGCAGCCCCTGGTGTTTCAGGAGTGTCATCAGGAATCAGTGCTCAGCAGAAATGTTCTGTGGTAGCTTGTGTGAAACAGCGAGAGCTCAGCAGTGCCAAAATACGCTGTACCAATCTGAGACTGATCTCGATGGAGTGAAATGCGAGTTTCTTCCTGATAATTTAAATAATGAGGAAGAACCGTTGGTAAAATGGGTGATGTTCATTCGGGTGAGATGAGAATCAGAGCCAAGAGTTCTCCTTGGTTGGTATAAACCACTGAGAGCAGACATTCCCTGTGACCTTCTGCACAGTATGCAGTGCAGAAATGGCCACAGGCAAACATCAAATCCTCCCAAAACTCCCAGGAAACAAACCATGGCTGAGGGTGCAAACTTACAACGTGGGAAATGTTGTTGTTGTTTATAATCAAACAAAAGGTGAATAAATCCCAAGCAGAGGCCAAATTCTGCTTCTTTTGCAGACACGTGCAGGCTGAGGGTTCAGCCCCCTGGCTGTGGGCAGTGTGCAGGGAACAGCAGCTCACTGCAGCCTAGAAATGAGCTTGATACAGCTCTCTCCTGCAGACAATAAGAGATATTTTGGGCTGTTCTCTGCCATTTTCTCCATGCATTTGTTTTCCCAAGTGCTGATTTCTCACAGGTTTGTGTGCAATAACTCAGTGCTGCAGATAAGGCATTGTGCCTCTGCTCAGACACTATTGTGGGAATAGTATGTAATTTGGAAAATAAAAATCTTTAATACCAGGTTCACCAGGGAGGAGATCAGAATCTAGAAAGAGATCTTTCTTAACTCCCATTTAATATGAGGCTGTTTGAAAGCTACAGGGACGCTGGGGAGTAATATGAACCTGTAATGAGAAAGATTTCTATCTGCAGAGGGTGTCCTGGCACTGTGCAGCCTGTGCTGCCCCCAGGAGCCTTGCCCACATTGCTGAGAGTCATTAGCATCCAACACCCCCCACAACTTCTGGGAGTTTGGGCTGCTGGGAAGGAGGAAAGTTTGACAAGAAAGTCTCACAGATATGGGTGCTTATAGGGATGGAAGCACGTTTTGATAGAGAAGAAAAGAATTGCTGAGCCAGTCTCACTGGATAACCAAGGAGGCAAAGGGTGTGTGGGTTAGAAGGGGTTTTTATGGCTTAGAGCAAAGGATAAACCCACCCCAAACAAGAAGATGTTTTTACCAAGCAGGAAGAGAGCACAGGCAAACAAGGCAGCAAAGCTGCAAGTAGAAAAAAGGTCTCAGAATTTTCCACTGCAAGAAAACTGAAAAACAACTTCTAGCTCAAACAGTAATGTACTGACTGTTAGTGATTGGAGAACAGTAACATGAATATAGTATTTATGATAGGCTATAGATAACAGTTAAGGTATAGATTGGTTCTACTGTATGAAGATGCTCAGCAAAGAAAAGTCTAGAATGCATTGTAACCAAAAGTAAAATATATCATGCAACGTAACCAAAAGTAAAATATATCATGCAATGTAACCAAAACCAAAGGGTGTCCAGGCCTGGCTGCAGCTGGAGCTGACAGCTGTGGGCACAGCTCTGTCACCCACAGCCCTGGACTGCTGGAATGTCTTGGATACAATAAACTGCATTTGGAGAGCTGCCTGGAGCCCCACATCCCTCATTTTGGCTCTTACAGTGTGGTCCCTTTTGCCCAAGCCCACCTGGTCAGCTCTGTTCTGTCTCACTTTCTGCAGACCAGAGGCAGAGATCAGCCAAGCTGCTCCTTTGGGTCAGCATTGGCAAAGCAGGCACAGCAGCATAAGGGGATAAGCAGATAAAGGGGAAATGGGGAGGGAATGTTGGTCCAGGCTCCAGTTTGTCAGCACAATGCTCCCTAAAATGTGTGCCTGCTGGGTGGGATGGCTCCTGCTCACTGGGTACCTTGGCAGGGGCACAGCCTGGGTCCTGCTCACCTGGGCACCCGTGTCAGTGTCACTGCCTGGGTCCTGGCAGTGTCAGAGCATGGCAGCGTCATGGATTTGGGTCCTGGCAGGGCTGATGTCCACGTGCCTGAGTTCCCTGACCAAACCCCAGCCCCTCCAGGTTTCCTGCTGCCTCTCAGGTGCCAGGCAGGTGTGTGTGGGCAGCAGTGCACCCCTGGCCTGGCAGCCCGTGTGGCTGCAGCTGGGGCTGTCCCCTCTGGGCTGTCCCCGAGGGCTGTTCCTGTGGGCTGTCCCCAAGGGCTGTCCCTGGGGACTGTCCCCTCCTCCTCCTCCTCCTCCTCCTCACAGCACATGCGAGAGGCTGCGGAGCGGCGGCAACAGCTGGAGCTGGAGCATGAGCAAGCACTGGCTGTCCTCAACGCCAAACAGCAGGAGATTGAGCTGCTGCAGAAGGTACAGGGATGGGATGGGATGGGATAGGGATGGGATGGGATGGGATGGGATGGGATGGGATGGGATGGGATGGGATGGGATGGGACAAGGATGGGACTGGGACAGGACAGGCTGGAGATTGAGCTGCTGCAGAAGGTACAGGGATGGGATGGGATGGGACTGGGGCAGGGATGGGACAGGGACGGGGATGGGGACAGGCAGGAGATTGAGCTGCTGCAGAAGGTACGGGGATGGGATGGGATGGGATGGGATGGGATGGGATGGGATGGGATGGGATGGGATGGGATGGGATGGGATGGGATGGGATGGGACAAGGATGGGACTGGGACAGGACAGGCTGGAGATTGAGCTGCTGCAGAAGGTACCAGGATGGGACAGGGATGGGACAGGGGCAGGGGTGGAACAGGGACAGGTGGGAATGGAGCTCCTGCAGAAGGTACCTGGGGATGGGACTGGGACAGGCAGGTGGGAGCAGGAGCTGCAGGGACAGGGGTCCCTGGTGGGATCCCCTGCACTGAAGGCACTCCCAGGCAGCTGCTCCCTGCCCTGGGGTGTTCCAGGCCCTGGAACAAGAGGGTGCCCTGTGCTCCTGGGCTGCTCCTGGAGCCCACTGGGGCTGAGCTTTTCTGTTCCCACGGGGACAGCAGTGGCACGATCCCATGGGCTTCCTTTGCATTTCCATTGCTCCCCTCCGTGTTTGGCTTGGTAGCACTTGTGCATTCCTTAACAGTCACAAAGGAGCCCAGTTCTCATCTCCTGACACTCCCAACCCGAGGTCTGTGCCGTTTCCAGTGTGCTGGTGGTGCTCTCACTGACACATCCATGGTCGGTGGGATTTCTTTGGCCTCCTCCCCCAGACATGCAATTCTTGCTGCCTTTCCCCAGTAAATCAGGAAAAAGGAAGTCTTGTCAAGGTCCTGGCACATCACAGTTATTTTCCTTTTCAAGAATGTGTCACGTTTGTGTGGCAGGGGTTTGGTGTGCAGCCAGCACCAGCCCTGCTCAGAAAGTGAACAGTTCCTTAAACACCTCACTTCAAGGGCATTCTCTAATTCACAAATCACTTCAAGACTTCTTTTTTTCACACTGCAATTTCTCAGTATTCATTATAATACAAAAACCATGATGCTGATTTTCAGTTTTGCCAAAGTCACTTAAAGATCCATTTGTATCAGTGCTAATGTTGATTTTTCCAATTGCTGGACTAGATTAAAACACAAATAATGCTGCTAATGATAATTTGGTAGAGAATTGGCAAGGAGGGACCTTCTCAGCAGAATAAAAGATGCATCTAACATAGATGCTTGAAATAGAACGCTGTAGTTGACCAAATGAAATCTTCCAGTTAATTTTCTTTTAGTCTTTCTCAATAAGTGTACTTAGGCACACTGCAAAATGCCATTTCTAGTTATATTCAGCTGTTATTATTAGAACTGCCTCATACATTTTGGACTTAAATTTCCTGGCAAAGGAAAGAAATCAAAGGAAGATACAGCATTTCTTGCTAATTTTTGTTACATTCTTCTAATAAATCCTGCTTTGGACTGGCAGCACAAATCTGTGTGCTCCTCTTTGAGCTGCACTGACAGGCACCAGGCACAGCCCAGGCTGAGCTGGATCTGCTGTTCCACCCAGTGCAACAAGCTCAAGATAAATATTTCAAATGAATCTGTTATCTAAGGAGCTGAAACACATCACTGCCAGCTTCAACAGGGCTGCTGCTCCCATTTCACCCAGGGCTGGCCTCCCAATGGACCCAGGATGTGCTAAATTCTTCCTTCCTTTTTGGTTTGTTTGTTTGGAGGGGTCTTTACTGTAAGAATTGTTTCCAGAGGGCACTGGGGAGTCTGGGCAGTGAGGGTGGCATTTCTCAGCACACCTGGGCACCTTTTAGAGGCTGATGAGGCACCAAACTGCACCTCAGAGCAGAGCCACTCCTGCTGCAGCCCCTGCCTCTGCTGCCACATTCTGAATGGAAATAAAACTCCATTCTGTGTTTAACACCTGCACAGGCTGATCAGATTCTCAGCCCAGAGGGAAGAACACAATGTTGTTTGTGCTGATGGGGACTCGGCCTTTCTCTTGAAGCAAACCTTAACGCAGGGCAGTGTGATGGTGAGGAGAGAGAAGTGTTGGTGCAGGCTGTGTCATCATCTACCAGAGCTCAGCTCAGCTTTATTGAATGTGTCCCGAGGGGTGCTCCAGGCCCGCTGGCACCGCTGGCACCGCTGGCACCGCTGGCACCGCTGGCACCGCTGGCACCTCGTCCCTTGTCAGCAGAGGCACTGCAGGGCAGGGCAGGGCCCCTGGGGTTGGGCTGTGCTTGGGGTTGTGGCTTTGGGCTTGAGGGTTTGGGGTTGAGGGTTTGGGGTTGTGGCTTTGGTCTGTAGTTTCAGTCTGTGGGTTTGGGTTTCTGGATTTGGGTTTGTGGTTTGATCTGTGGATTTGTGTTTGTGGGTTTGTGTTTGTGGGTTTGGGTTTGAGCGTTTAGGTTTGTGTTTGAGGGTTTGTGTTTGTGGGTTTGTGTTTGTGGGTTTGGGTTTGAGGGTTTGGGTTTCTGGATTTGAGATTGAGGATTTGGGTTTGTGTTTGTGGGTTTGTGTTTGTGGATTTGGGTTTGTGGGTTTGTGTTTCTGGGTTTGTGTTTGTGGTTTGGTGTGTGGATCTGGGTTTGTGGGTTTGTGTTTGTGGGTTTGTGGATTTGGGTTTGAGCGTTTGGGTTTGTGGATTTGGGTTTGTGGATTTGGGTTTGTGGATTTGGGTTTGTGGATTTGTGTTTGTGGGTTTGTGCTTGTGGGTTTGTGTTTGTGGTTTGGTGTGTGGATCTGGGTTTGAGCGTTTGGGTTTGTGGGTTTGTGTTTGTGGGTTTGTGTTTCTGGGTTTGTGTTTGTGGTTTGGGTTTGTGGATCTGGGTTTGTGTTTGTGGGTTTGTGTTTGTGATTTGGGTTTGTGGATCTGGGTTTGTGTTTGTGGGTTTGTGTTTGTGGGTTTGTGTTTGTGGTTTGCTGTGTGGATCTGGGTTTGTGGGTTTGTGTTTCTGGGACTGGGTCCATGGTTTGGTGGTGACTTTATGGCCTGACCCCGGTCCCCCTGAAGGGTTTGGGAGCCCTGAGCCTGCAGTTAAACAGAGCTGTGTCCATGTCCATGGAATCACACAGCCTGTGGGGTTTATCCTCCTCTCAACAGGAGGGTTTATGGCTTTTCTCTGGTGAGGAATGTGCAGAATGAATGACACTGTGGGTAACAAATCTGTGCTCATCTTGGGCCAGCTTCAATGAAGGAGACAGGGAAAACTCAAATAGAAATAAAATTAAGATAACCCAAGTTACTGAGTGCTATTCCTCTGGTTTTAAGGTTTAGACTTTTGCCAACCAAAATTTGATAACTGAACAAAATTCCCTTTCTGCCCTTATTTATTCCCTCTTTTTGTCTTTGACCCAGTTGATTGGCCCTGAAGTGTTGCTCTCCTCTTTAAACAGCCTGGCTGGTGGTTGCCTTTTTTTGTGAGCTGCTTACTCTGGTGAAAAATCTGTTGCTCCATTGAAAGAATGAGTTTCATTTTTGTGCTGCCCTCTCCCAGCTGCCCTGGGAGGGTTGAGCCCTGCAGTGTGCACAGCAAATCTGCATTCCACCTGGGCTCACTCTGCATTCCAGCTGGGCTCAAGCTGCATTTCAGCTGGGCTCAAGCTGCATTTCAGCTGGGCTCACTCTGCATTCCAGCTGGGCTCACTCTGCATTTCAGCTGGGCTCACTCTGCATTTCAGCTGGGCTCACTCTGCATTTCAGCTGGGCTCAAGCTGCATTTCAGCTGGGCTCAAGCTGCATTTCAGCTGGGCTCAAGCTGCATTTCAGCTGGGCTCACTCTGCATTCCAGCTGGGCTCAAGCTGCATTTCAGCTGGGCTCAAGCTGCATTTCAGCTGGGCTCAAGCTGCATTTCAGCTGGGCTCACTCTGCATTCCAGCTGGGCTCAAGCTGCATTTCAGCTGGGCTCACTCTGCATTTCAGCTGGGCTCAAGCTGCATTTCAGCTGGGCTCAAGCTGCATTTCAGCTGGGCTCAAGCTGCATTTCAGCTGGGCTCAAGCTGCATTTCAGCTGGGCTCACTCTGCATTCCAGCTGGGCTCACTCTGCATTTCAGCTGGGCTCACTCTGCATTTCAGCTGGGCTCAAGCTGCATTTCAGCTGGGCTCACTCTGCATTCCAGCTGGGCTCAAGCTGCATTTCAGCTGGGCTCAAGCTGCATTTCAGCTGGGCTCAAGCTGCATTCCAGCTGGGCTCACTCTGCATTCCAGCTGGGCTCACTCTGCATTTCAGCTGGGCTCACTCTGCATTTCAGCTGGGCTCACTCTGCATTTCAGCTGGGCTCACTCTGCATTTCAGCTGGGCTCAAGCTGCATTTCAGCTGGACTTGGGGGGCTCAGGGAGGGCTGGGAGTGGATGTGGCAGCCTGGGGAGCGTCTGGTGCTGCTCCAGCACTGCAGATCCCCTGCCCTGAGAGCCAGGCCCCCACAATGAACACCCTGGGAGCCTGGAGAGCATGTGGTGCTGCTCCAGCACATCCCCTGCCCTGAGAGCCAGGCCCCCACAATGAACACCTGGGAGCCCGGCAGTGCCCAGCAGAGCTGGCCCTGCTGCTGGCAGCTGGCTCAGGCTGAGCTGCTGCTGCTGCTGTGCTCACAGCAGAGTGTGTGGCGTGACTCATTCATTCTCCCTCTTCCTCCCTTTCCCTCTCTTGTCCTGTTTCCTCTCCCACAACCCCAGGCTCAGGTTGAAGCTAAGAAGGAACATGAAGGAGCAGTTCAGTTGCTAGAGGTAAGATCCCCTGGGCTCCCTTCTGAACGGGGTGATTTACAGAATCATCACTTGTGAGCATTTCAAGGAATATGTAGGCAAAGAGGGGTTTTTTTTTTTTCCTCTTCTGCTATAATTGCATCCTTATAATGATAAGATTTATAATTCAGTTAGGAGAGCATTAGGCTGAGCTGTTGGAAGTGATGTATGTTTCTCTTTTGGTACCATTTTTTGTAAAATACTATTAAAGGGAGTGATTAATGATGAGAACTTTGATTTATTAGGCTGGAAATACAGCAGCAAATACCAATCAGTTACCTAGGGTTCCTAATTAAATACTGTCTAATAAACATAAAGCAACGTGTCAAAGAAGCAGAAACTGTGAACCTAATGAAAGAACTGAGGTACTTCAGAAACCTTCAAAGGGTGTGCTGGAAAGAAAACACTTCATTTTCTGCCTGAGGAAAGGGCATTGCATGGTTCCAAGTGTTAATGTACATATCCTAAAGAACGTGCAAAATATGATAGATAATAGCACGTGCATTGGCAATATTTCATTTAGAAATTTTATCTAAAGCAATTTCCAGTCTTTTTACCTTCCTACAGAATTTCTGTATGTACTTGCTGGCTGTGCCTCAGTGAAAGGTGGATTATTCCTGGTGCATTGATCAACTTTAAAAAAATAAATTAAAGCAATTGTTCATTATTATCTATAAAAGTTAATATTCCCACAGGGTGTGTTTTACTCGTAGGCTTTCATTAGCATCATTTAGATTCAGTTTGTTTTGGCTCCCAGACTATAAGCTGAAGTTTTTATTTAATGCCTGGTGCAAAGTGTTTGATACAGGAAAGCAGAAACAAGAAAGCAGGAGATTATTTAACCCCTCAAGCTGAGCACAGTTCTGATTTAGCTGATTTGTCTGCAACCTCTGATTTGCATAACCCCAACCAGATTTCCAAAGCTTTTGCTTTTTATTGCCACCAGCACGTTATTTGTTAGCATTTTATTTTGTGTGCCTGTTGCAGTTTCAGATCATTTTGTTTTGTGTGCCTGTTGCAGTGTCAGATCATTTTGTTTTGTGTGCCTGTTGCAGTTTCAGATCATTTTATTTTGTGTGCCTGTTGCAGTTTCAGATCATTTTATTTTGTGTGCCTGTTGCAGTGTCAGATCATTTTATTTTGTGTGCCTGTTGCAGTTTCAGATCAGCGCAGTGTTGATTTCTGGAGTGCTGTTTGTGTTGATGCATGTTTTTACACGTGTAGCTGTTCTGAGAGACTGCTTTGAAATAGAAAGAAATTGCCCAGAACTGTTTTTATTTCTTTGCTTATTTCTCATCTCTTTGTTCCCTGTGTCTTGTTTGGGATTCATTGCTTTGCCCTCACCCAGAACACCCTGGACAGCATGCAGGTATTTCAGGGCACCGATTCTCCTTTCCCTGTCCTGAACCCTGCACTTCTCCCTTGGATGGGAACCAGAGCCCTGCCTGGCCCTGCATGGACGTGTGCTGGAACCACTGCTATGCAAGCATGCTTTGCATTATTGCCTGGCTCCAGATCATCCAAATCAGGGCCCTTTTTGTGCAAGGAATGGACCTGGGCGTGCTTTGGCCAGAGCTCATCCTGGTTTGCAGGCAGTTCCTCACCAGCAGGAAGGGTTTGGTGCTTTCCTCAAGGCTGTGACCTTGTGCATTTTGTCTGAATTCAGATTGTTCTTTGCTAATGCAGGGACTGTTTTGGGTGATATTTGCTTCCTGAGGCTGATGTGAATTCAGACTTTTCTTTGCTCAAAACCACAGTGAAAAAATGAAAGACAAAAACCCCAAGCATTTCATGTTTGTGTAAAACTCCCACAATTTGGGAGTGATCCTTGCTGTTCTTGGTTTCATAATCAATCAGATGGACACCCTGAGATTTCTTTTGCAGAAATAAATTAATTTGTGTGTTATGAACGCAAGGAAATGATATCTTTAAAATTGACTCTAACTTTAAAAAAATATTTGTTAGAAGAAAAAGAACAAACAGTGCCACCTTGTATAGTAGAACATTTGGATTTTTGGGTTCTTCTGGGTGCTGTCAGCATTTTCCTTCAGCTAGGATCTCTTTATAGGTGCTGTGTAATACAGGTTGTTTTCTTGATCTATAAAATGTTCAGGTTTTTTGCACGAACAGGGAATGTTTTTTCCTTTAGAAAGCCAAAGCTCTTAGTTCAGCTGAAGGAGTTTAATTGCTATCCAGACTTGCTTTGTTAGTACAGCTGCTGAGCTAAGCACCAGAGGGGTTTAATGCAGGAAGGTGATGTTTGCTCAGCACAGAGCACCAGCCTGGGATGGATACATTATTATAGCTTTAATTTAGCTGCTGTGTGAGTGTGCAGCTCTGGATAAAGGGGCTTCCATGCTGTAGTGGCTTCACTGCTCTTGGTGTGTTTGGAGTCAGACCTGGAGAAAGCCCCAGAGCTCCCCATGTCCTTGGTCCCTGCCTTCAGCCAGGGAGGGACCCCCAGAGCTGGGGGCTGTGTGTCCCAAAATCCCAGAGCTGGGGGGCTGTGTGTCCAAAATCCCCATCCTGGGGGGCTGTGTGTCCCAAATCCCCATCCTGGGGGGCTGTGTGTCCCAAAATCCCAGAGCTGGGGGCTGTGTGTCCCAAAATCCCAGAGCTGGGGGGCTGTGTGTCCCAAAATCCCGGAGCTGGGGGGTTGTGTGTCCCAAATCCCCATCATGGGGGGCTGTGTGTCCCAAAATCCCAGAGCTGGGGGCTGTGTGTCCCAAATCCCCATCCCAAATCCCCATCCCAAATCCCCATCCTGGGGGGCTGTGTGTCCCAAATCCCCACACTGAGGGACTCTGTATCCCAAATCCCCAACCTGGGGGGGCTGTGTGTCCCCGTGTCCCCAGTCCCCATCCTGGGGGGCTGTGTGTCCCAAAATCCCCAATCCCCATCCTGGGGGGGCTGTGTGTCCCAAAATCCCCAATCCCCATCCTGGGGGGGCTGTGTGTCCCAAAATCCCCAATCCCCATCCTGGGGGGGCTGTGTGTCCCAAAATCCCCATCCCCAATCCCTATCCTGGGGGGCTGTTCATCCCAAATCCCCATCCCCACGCTGGGGGCTGTGTGTCCCCAGTCCTGTCTCTCCCTGGCCGTGTCCCAGTTCTGCCCAGCCTGTCTGAGCCGTGCCTGCTGTCCCAGGCCAAGGTGCGGGAGCTGGAGCAGAAATGCCGGACGCAGAGCGAGCAGTTTAAGCTGCTGTCGCGGGAGCTGGAGCGGTTCCGGCAGCAGGCGGGCACCATCGAGCTCCTGGGCACCTCCTCCTCCTCCTCCTCCTCCTCGCTGGCCCCCCCGGGGCCCCCCGGGAAATCCCTGGCCCAGCTGATGAACGGCATCGCCACCTCCATTGGCAAAGGTAAGGAGCAGGGCGGGGGGCCTGGGATGGACGGACAGACAGACAGACAGAGGCCTGGGACGGACGGACAGACAGACAGAGGCCTGGGACAGACAGACACAGAGCCCTGGGATGGACAGACATACAGACAGACAGAGCCCTGGGACGGACGGACAGACAGACAGAGGCCTGGGACGGACAGACAGACAGACAGAGCCCTGGGACGGACGGACAGACAGACAGAGCCCTGGGACGGACGGACAGACAGACAGAGCACTGGGATGGACGGACAGACAGACAGAGAGAGGCCTGGGACGGACAGACAGACAGACAGAGCCCTGGGACAGACAGACAGACAGAGCCCTGGGACGGACGGACAGACAGACAGAGGCCTGGGACGGACAGACAGACAGAGCTCTGGGACGGACAGACAGAGCGCAGAGCCCTGGGACAGACGGACAGACAGACACACAGAGCCCTGGGACAGACAGACAGAGCACAGAGCCCCAGGACAGACGGACAGACAGAGCACAGAGCCCTGGTGACACCTTCACCTTTCAGAGTTCTCTTGGGTGACACCTTCACCTTTCCCAGCGTCTCTGCCTCCACTGAGCCTGTTCCAGTCTCAGCTGGGCGCTGCTGTTGATGCCTGCACTTTGAGCTCTCACATTTCCAGATTCTGCACTGCCTTGGTTTAGAACTCTGAACTCCATACAAAGTGTCAGCAGCTCTCCTCACTGCTCAGGCACACAGAACAATCCTTTCCTCTCCTCAGTCCCTCAGAACAATCCTTTTCCTCCTCTCCTCAGGCACACAGAACAATCCTTTCCTCTCCTCAGGCACACAGAACAATCCTCTTCCAGCCCCAGAACCAAGGACAGCTTGGTTCTGTCCTTCTCCAGCCCCAAAAAGTGCAATCAGCTGGGAATGGAGGGGAGCAACCTGGGAGGGTGGGACTGCACAACCTGGAGCTGGAATTGGACAATGAACCCAGTATGGAAATGGACCAAAACTGATGAAAATGTGAAAACTCGTGAGCATTGTCCATCCTGGCTCCATCCTGGCTCCATCCTGGCTCCATCCTGGGTGTAGCCCTGGCTGGGCTCTTGCACTGCCCAAGGTGCATCCTTTGAAGGCCCTTTAATAAATCCCTGCTTTATTCCTTTATTCCTTTATCTCTGTCCAGCCTCTGCCCCAGCTCAGCCTCTCCAGACTTCACTGCGAGCAAAGTTCTCTCTAATTGTTGTTGAGTGTAGTGACAGGACACCTGTTCAGAGTTAAAATTGCCTGTTCTCCAGGTAAAAATGCACCTGTGTGCATGTCCAGGCTTTGCTGGGAGCCCTTCCCTGTCCCAGGCACGGGAGCAGCTGTGCTCTTCTGCTTCAGGAGGAGTTAATGGGAAAGAAAGCACAGAGACCCCACACGCTGCATTGGCCATTACATTAAAATACCATTTAAATAGAGCTGGGCAGAAAATGCAGTATTTTGACAGACTTGAAAATGGCTTGGGCTCAGTTTCATCTGTGCAACAGAAACGATGCACTTCTCCATAAAAATTTGAAAGTAAAACTTTCGAAAAAGCAGAAAATAGTCTGGAGAGAAATGGAGAACATAAAGCAATAAAAAAAATCATATCTGTATTGATGTTCTTAGACTTGCAGTCCCCAGCAGAGCCAGCAGTGAGTGTTTGCCCAGATCTGTGCTGAACTTTCACCAGGCCATCTCCTGTTGCCAGAGGCAACAGCTCCAGGTGCAGAGCTCTGTGAACCATCCATTATTCATAGGAAAGGGACAAAGAGCAGGCAGCAGTTACCTGAGGACACCTAAAAACAGCTTCCATGTCAATCACACGTTACATTGTGTTATTCCGTGTGAATCACTGGTTAAATGCTGTGTTACTCCATGTGAATCAATCACACGTGTGATTGTGTGTTATTCCATGTCAGTCACAGGTTAAATTGTGTGTTATTCCATGTGAATCACAGGTTAAACTGTGTGTTATTCCATGTCAGTCACAGGTTAAATTGTGTGCTATTCCATGTCAATCACAGGTTAAATTGTGTGCTATTCCATGTCAGTCACGTTATATTGTGTGTTATTCCATGTCAGTCACAGGTTAAATTGTGTGTTATTCCATGTGAATCACAGGTTAAATTGTGTGCTATTCCATGTCAGTCACAGGTTAAATTGTGTGTTATTCCATGTCAATCACACGTGTGATTGTGTGTTATTCCATGTCAGTCACAGGTTAAATTGTGTGTTATTCCATGTCAATCACAACAGGTTTAATTGTGTGTTATTCCATGTAAATCTCAGGTTTAATTGTGTTTTATTCCATGTAAATCACAGGTTTAACTGTGTGCTATTCCATGTGAATCACACAACAGTTAATTTAAAAGGAGAGGTAATAGGTATTGAGCTATCCTTGAGGCAGGAGTGGAGGTCCAGCCTGCATCACTGAGGTTGATTTAATGAAAAATGGAAATCAGCTGAGCATCTTTTAGGTGCTCAGTCAAACTCTGCAAGCTGATTTATTCTTATTCTTATGCTAATGGAAAACCTTTTTAAAACCTTCCAAAGGTGCCAAACTGAGCTCTCCCTGTACCCTTGAGTAAAAGCACAGCCAGGTCTGCACCCAGGGCATTCCAGGGCCTTCCTCCCTGAACCCTCTCTCCCAACCCATTGGTTTCTGTGGGATTTGGAATTCAGGGCCTGCAGCTCTTGTGTCTGACCATCAGAACTGCTTGGACAGCACCGATCCTCCCTGTGAATGCACTTTATTGGTGACAATAAAGCCATGTTTGAGCCAGGGGCAGGATTTCTAATTGCTGAAATCAGCCCTTCCTCAGGAATGGTGGCAGAGTACAGCAAGTTCTTCAAACCAGAAGTGAAATTATTTTTATTATGTGTGAGGAAGAAAGAACACAAGAGGGAACACAGGGAGAGCTTTAAAGCAAAGGATGGAAATGAGATCAGTTTATGACCAGCTGCTTTGCCTTAATTGGTGATGTCTGAATGTATCAGGAAATGAAATAAACCCAGCCAGGATGGATTAGAGCATAAAAAGTTCACTTTAAACCTACAATAATGTCACAATCAGATATAGAAGCCTTAAGATTTATTATTCATCAGTTAAGAGGCTCATTTAAATGGCCTTTCTAGATAATTTAGGTAGTCCATATGGAATCTGCAATTGCAATAAATAAAATGGAGAGTCTAATTGTAATGCAAGCATGGACAGATTTCATTCTCCTGAAACATTTAAATTAGATCTGGTGCTCTTTCTTTTCCTTGATAGGGTGTTCTTCAGACTTCCTTAACAAACAGTTGTCAGTCAGGAAAATAAAGGCCATTTTAAGCACATATAGATTTAAAGACTCAATGGACAAATTCCTGTGGCTTTATAGGGTTCTTCTCTAGTATTCAAAGGGCACAGAGATCTGCTCTTCCCTCTTGCTGTTGGATATTCAGTGCCTCTGCTGGGCAGGGAGGGGTCTGTGTGCAGTTATTCATGTGAATCCCACATTGCATTGTGTGTCATTCCATGTGAATCACAGGTTGTGTGTTATTCCCTGTCCGTCACAAGTTTAACTGTGTGTCATTCCATGTGAATCACAAGTTTAGTTGTGATTATTCCCTGTGTGTGTTATTCCCTGTGAATCACACTTTATACTGTGTTATTCCATGTCAGTCACAAGTTAACTTGTGTGCTATTCCATGTAAATCACAGGTTGTGTGTTATTCCATGTAAATCACACTTTATACTGTGTTATTCCATGTCAGTCACAAGTTAACTTGTGTGCTATTCCATGTCAATCACAGGTGAAGTTGTGTGTTATTCCATGTCAATCACAGGTTAAAGTGTGTGCTATTCCATGTCAATCACAGGTTAAACTGTGTGTTATTCCATGTAAGTCACAGGTTAAACTGTGTGCTATTCCATGTAAGTCACAGGTTAACTTGTGTGCTATTCCATGTCAATCACAGGTTAAACTGTGTGCTATTCCATGTCAATCACAGGTTAAACTGTGTGCTATTCCATGTAAGTCACAGGTTAAATTGGGTGCTATTCCATGTAAGTCACAGGTTAAACTGTGTGCTATTCCATGTAAGTCACAGGTTAAACTGTGTGCTATTCCATGTAAGTCACAGGTTAACTTGGGTGCTATCCCATGTCAATCTCAGGTTAAATTGGGTGCTATCCCATGTCAATCACAGGTTAAACTGTGTGCTATTCCATGTAAGTCACAGGTTAACTTGGGTGCTATCCCATGTCAATCTCAGGTTAAATTGGGTGCTATCCCATGTCAATCACAGGTTAAACTGTGTGCTATTCCATGTCAATCACAGGTTAAATTGGGTGCTATTCCATGTCAATCACAGGTTAAATTGGGTGCTATTCCATGTCAATCACAGGTTAAACTGGGTGCTATTCCATGTCAGTCACAGGTTAAATTGGGTGCTATCCCATGTCAATCACAGGTTAAATTGGGTGCTATTCCATGTCAATCACAGGTTAAATTGGGTGCTATTCCATGTCAATCACAGGTTAAACTGTGTGCTATTCCATGTCAATCACAGGTTAAATTGGGTGCTATTCCATGTCAATCACAGGTTAAATTGGGTGCTATTCCATGTCAATCACAGGTTAAACTGGGTGCTATTCCATGTCAGTCACAGGTTAAATTGGGTGCTATTCCATGTCAACCACAGGTTAACTTGGGTGCTATCCCATGTCAATCACAGGTTAAACTGTGTGCTATTCCATGTCAGTCACAGGTTAAATTGGGTGCTATTCCATGTCAATCACAGGTTAAATTGGGTGCTATCCCATGTGAGGGGTGTGATCAGCATCACCCAGGCTGGATCAGGTCCATTTCTCCTGCAGAGAAACCGTGGTCAGGTCGTTCTCATGACTTCAGCACCAACCATTGAGATCAGGCCTTTGTCAGTAATGATGCAGGGTACAGCAGGCTCTTCAAGGCAGAGGTGAATTCCCTGGGGCCAGGGATGTGCCCTCACAGCCCCCACACTCCTTTCTCTCCTTAAAGGACCCAGGGTAGATGTTCTGTACCTTATTTCCCAGGTGAAAGAACCAGACCCACATCTCCCAGCCCCTGATATTCCTGGGGTTCCTGATAACGTCTGTTCCTGTGCTGGTTGTTGTTGTCCTGTGTGGCTGCAGAGCAGGGGCTGCACTGCCCTAGGACCTTCCTGGAGCCTTCCTGGAACCTTCCTCCACATTGGGTACCCAGTGCCAGCAGTTTGAAAACAAGGCCTGGAGGGTGCAGGAGGTCTGAGACCAACCAGAGGCTTCCTGTGAGTGAATAATCACAGTTGGCCCAATTATTTGTGGCTTGGCACTGGCAGGCTGAGATGGCAAACACATTAACAGCAAACAGAAGGAGCTAAATTGGCTAAAGGCTCCTGAACAGGGAGGACTTCTCTGTTATAGATGTGAGGAAGGTTCCAAGAATAAAAAATGTGCCCTTTTCCAGCCTGGGGATTGCTCCAAGGGGGGCTGGTTGTAATTAATCTTTTGTGTGGTGAGTTGTACATTTCCCTGCTGTCAATGTGCTGAAGCTGGCCTGCTGTAAATTACAGTGATGCAGAGAAAATTAATCATATTGGGCTAATGAGCACAGCAGAAAACCCTCTGATGGTATTCCTGGAGCTGTTTCTCCTCTGCAGTGAGAACAAAGAGGTTCCTCTGATAATTCCTGGTGACCTGGACTGGGAATCTTGAAATTCAGTAGCAAAACGTTGCTGCCCAGACTTCTGGCAGAACAGGAGAGGAAATGCTGAACCTACACATGCTCAGGGGCTGCGTAATTAGAGCAGAGGCTCATTATGTTAATGAGAGGCAGTCTGAGCTGTCAGCAGCAGCTCCCTGTGCCCTGCTGCAGCTCCTGCTCAAATCCAGCTCAGGTTGCAATTCCTGCTCTGGGGACTAAACCAGCAGTCAAGGGAAAATGTGCAAGTGGCTTTTACTCAGCTTTACTGGCCTCTGGCAGCCTGGACCACCTCGTTCCTTTGGCTTGTCTCACCTCTGGTTTCCACCTGAGTCAGGAGGAGAGAAGAGAGTTCAGTGTCTTGTGAGGTTCTCAATGTGCAGTATAATCTCTATTTCCTCCTTCCCTCTAAACTCTTTTTACAAAGCACAGTAAAATATTCCAGAAGGGTTTTTGGGGATGTTTCCTTCTGCACAGTCTGCGTTTCTGTGTTTTAGGAGCTGGAGGGGTGGCCCTGGGATCCAATCAGGGCCAAATCCATCAATTTGGTGCTGGTGGCAGTGGGGAGCTCCCAGGAAACACCAGGCAGGGGCTGCTGGCACTCCCTGGCTGCCAGAAGCCAAACAACTCCATTGCAAATGAGCATCCTGCCAACTGCATCCTTAGCATTCCCTCTCTTTCTCAGGAGAGAGATGCATGGCTCCCTCCTGACTTCCAGGTTAGGACAGGGTCCCCAGGCAGCGCAGGCTCCAGCAGCAGCAGTGCCGGGTGTGTGGCACAGCAGGTCCCACCTTCCCCAGGCACACCAGGGCACACAGGTGGATGATTTCACTGGGGAACCTTCACCTCTGGGTTCTTTGGATGAAGGTGCCTGCACTCTGTGTGCTGTTTTGTTCCATGCTGCTGATTTCAGCAGGTTGCTGTTGGTTGTGCCCCAGTCTGGGAGCAGGCAGGCCGAGGGGCTGCCTTGCTCTGCAGCCTGCCCAGCACAGCCTGCCTGGGTGGTTTCTGACCCGAGGGCACAGTGACCATGCTGATGTGTGTGCTCTGTCCCTGGCAGGCCATGAGAGCCCCTCTGGGAGTCGCTGTGTGATCTCGGAGTTCATCAGACCCCTGCAGATCTCTGGGGACAAGCCAGAGCAGCTGTCTGTCAAACCCACCTTCCTGTCCAAGTCAAGATCTGACACCCCAAGATGCAGATTTGATTCAGACGTGAGTCCTTTTGAATTTTTTACTGGGAAAGTGACCTGGGGCTGAGGCTCCTCTGCTCCAGCAGGCTGCTGCAGGTAGATCCACGTGCTTGTGAGAAGTCATGACACAAAGGTTCTCATTTTGGGAGGCAGCTTGGGAGCAGTGGGAATTTGAGTGGTGTTTTCTAAGAAGCTGCAGCTGATGTCCCAGAAGGAGGTAAATTGGCCAAAGGTTCCTGACCAGGGAGGACTTCTGTTATAGATGTGAGGAAGAATAAAAAATGTGCCCTTTTCCAGCCTGGGGATTGCTCTAAGGGGGGCTGGTTGTAATTAATACAATAAATGTGATTAATGGGATGAAGATGAGGAGTGTGAGGACCCCTCTGAAGCTCTCAGTGCTGCCCACAGAGCATTTCTGGGTCAGGGGCACAGCAGCATCCCTGCTCTGGGCAGGGCTCTGGCAGGGCTTGGCTCTGCCTCCAGAAGGGGAAACTGGGCACAGGAACAGATCAGCAGCTCCTGCCCTGCCCCAGGGCTGCTGGGCAGGAAAGGTTGGTTCATCCTGCAGGGCTGGTTCAAGGCTGGTTCATCCTGCAGGGCTGGTTCATTCTGCAGGGCTGGTTCACGGCTGGTTCACTCTGCAGGGCTGGTTCATTCTGCAGGGCTGGTTCAAGGCTGGTTCACTCTGCAGGGCTGGTTCAAGGCTGGTTCATCCTGCAGGGCTGGTTCATTCTCCAGGGCTGGTTCATTGTGCAGGGCTGGTTCAAGGCTGGTTCATCCTGCAGGGCTGGTTCAAGGCTGATTCAAGGCTGGTTCATTCTGCAGGGCTGGTTCAAGGCTGGTTCACTCTGCAGGGCTGGTTCAAGGCTGGTTCACTCTGCAGGGCTGGTTCACTCTGCAGGGCTGGTTCACTCTGCAGGGTTGGTCCATTCTCCAGGGCTGGTTCATTGTGCAGGGCTGGTTCAAGGCTGGTTCACTCTGCAGGGCTCCTTCATTCTCCAGGGCTGGTTCACTCTGCAGGGCTGGTTCATCCTGCAGGGCTGGTTCAAGGCTGGTTCACTCTACAGGGCTGGTTCATTCTGCAGGGCTGGTTCAAGGCTGGTTCATCCTGCAGGGCTGGTTCATCCTGCAGGGCTGGTTCATTCTGCAGGGCTGGTTCAAGGCTGGTTCAAGGCTGGTTCATTCTGCAGGGCTGGTTCATTCTCCAGGGTTGGTCCATTCTGCAGGGCTGGTTCAAGGCTGGTTCATCCTGCAGGGCTGGTTCAAGGCTGGTTCAAGGCTGGTTCATTCTGCAGGGCTGGTTCAAGGTTGGTCCATTCTGCAGGGCTGGTTCAAGGCTGGTTCACTCTGCAGGGCTGGTTCAAGGCTGGTTCATCCTGCAGGGCTGGTTCAAGGCTGGTTCATCCTGCAGGGCTGGTTCAAGGCTGGTTCAAGGCTGGTTCATCCTGCAGGGCTCCTTCATTCTGCAGGGCTCCTCCTGTGCCTGCTGCTGTGCTGTGAGAGCCTCCCTGCAGCAGGGCAGGCACCTCCTGCTCACAGCCTCCCCAGAGGGTTCTGAGCCTGGAAAGGGGCACTCAGATTGCAGCGTGCTGTCACTAAAGCCATGCACTCCACGTTCTGTATTCAGATGTGCTTTGGAAGGGGGCTGCTCCTCCTTCCTTAGGAAGCTTTTCTGCTTTTCAGTGGAAATCCAATGGGAATTTCCAGCAGAAATCCAATGGGAAGCTCAGAAGAGCTGTTCAAAGGTGCCATAACAAGTGGATTTTTAGGGTTTGGGACAAATATTAAATATAAAAACTGCATAGAACAAATCTTGGAAAGTCTGTAGAAGGGTATTATTCTCTATTAAATACCCTGGTTTAGATGGGCAGATAGCCACAAGGAAATGATCCTCAGATTTTACCCCTCATTTCAGGAAATCCCTTTCCTCATCCTTACAGGAGTAAATAAGTTGCAACCATGTGCATATTTTCTATCTGTGTTATATTAATTGATATGAAATAGTTGATGGAATCAAAATGTTTCTAAATGGCTCACAAGCCTGAGGGTATTCAACAAAATACTGGATTCTTGTATAGTGGGAGTTCCATGGGCATATCTGAGGATTATCCAGGGGAAATATTTGTGTATATTTGTGTAGCAGCATTATTGAAAAGTGGAAACATTCACTGCTTTTTGAAGAGGCCACAGAAAAAGCAGCTTAGCAAGGAGACTTAGGGAAGCAGAACTAACAGCAAGGAACAGGAGAAGCAAACGTCAAATTTAATTCCCCTTTTCTATTATTTTTGAGTTATCTCTGGCTGAGAATGCCAAGCCCTCTTTTGCAGAGCTGAACGTTTTGTGCCTTCTGGAGTGTAATTATGTGATCCACTCTCACTTTATGCAAGCTCACAGAAATTAAGCTCCATTCCCTTTAGAGATACCCAGACCCAAGGGACGGTGTGTGAATAAAATCTAAAAAATGAAACATAATGCTGGGAAGTCTGAACGAAATCAATCAGTCAATAAATAAATCAATAAACCAGTGCTACTCTGCAATGGCCCTGGCTGTTCCTGTTGAAAAGCCTTCTGGAATAACCATTCCTGGCTCTGTGCTCCCTGAGGAGCCCATGTCAAGGTCCCAGGGGGAAAATCCTGGCAGCTTTTCCTGGATCCCCCCGTGCTGCATGGGGGGAACCCCCCTAGGAGCTGCTGGTGCTGCCTTCTGGGCTAAAGCACCCTCAGGAGACAGCTCAGGGGAAAATCCTCTGCACTGGGAGTTTTCCTGGGGTGCTCCTGGCAGGGACCAGCTCAGACCTGGAAGCTGCAGCTCAGGGTCCACTCTGGCTGGGTTGTAAAATTCTGCTCTGTTTTTGGACAGCTTACTTCATTTGGTCCCACTGTCAACCCAGTATTTCTACCTTAATCAAAGCTCTCTCAAGCTCAGGCAAAACGTTGGTCATTTTGTCTGAAATGGCTCACAGCAAACTGTACAGTAAGTGGAGGGAAGTTCATCCCCCTCTTTAAAACCTCTGCTAGCTCAAAGCACAGCTGAAATTATTGTTTCAGCAGTGAGAGACCTCGTGCAGAGCTGAAACAGGCAGAGTCTGTGTTGATCCAACACCACAATCAAATCTCCAGGTTTTGTAGGCCAGATTTGTAATAGAATAAACCTGTGGCTTTGCAGGATTGAATTCAATGGGATGTGAAATTCAGAAGAAAATATAGAAAATATGTCCTTTCCCTCAGTTAGTGGAAAGGGTGGTGTTCAAGAGATGCTGATGCTGTGGGCTGGTTGGCTGGGATTGGATTGAATGAAGTTGGGTTGGGTTGGGTTGGGTTGGGTTGGGTTGGGTTGGCAAGTGCTGTATTTTGTGTGATCCTCGTGGTTTCCATGTGTTTGGAGGTTGACACTTGCACCAGTGCTAAACTCAGCATTTGTTTTAGGTACTCAGTCACTGGAATCTGCCCTTCTAAGTAAAATTAACCAGCTGTGCTCCATGTTAGAATTTAATTTTCTTTCCTTGATATTGTGTGTTCACTGATTGATATCACCTGTCAGGAAAACTGTTCATTCTTCTTGTTTTGTAACCACATTATCCTTTTTCTCCCCCCTCCCCACAGATGGATAATGATCAGAATTCCAATACCTCAAAGCAGAGATATTCTGGGAAAGTCCATCTTTGCATTGCCCGTTACAGGTAAAGCCCCATCTCCTCACAGACACCACACTCAGCTGAACACTCAACAGCAGCTCTGGCTCCCCCTCATTCATACACTGAATTATGGCATGGAAAGGGTGTTCTGGGGAGCCTGTGCTCAGAGCAGAGCCTGTCCCAGCTTTGCCTCCCTCTTATTCATACACTGAATTATGGCATGGAAAGGGTGTTCTGGGGAGCCTGTGCTGCTGGCACTGCTGCAGAGCAGAGCCTGTCCCAGCTTTGCCTCCCCCTCATTCATACACTGAATTATGGCATGGAAAGGGTGTTCTGGGGAGCCTGTGCTCAGAGCAGAGCCTGTCCCAGGTATGGCTCCCCCTCATTCATTCACTGAATTATGGCATGGAAAGGGTGTTCTGGGGAGCCTGTGCAGTTTGCACTGCCTGCAGAGCAGAGCCTGTCCCAGGTTTGGCTCCCCCTCATTCATACACTGAATTATTACACGGAATGGATGTTCTGGGGAGCCTGTGCAGTTTGCACTGCCTGCAGAGCCTGTCCCAGGTATGGCTCCCCCTCATTCATACACTGAATTGTTACATGGAATGGATGTTCTGGGGAGCCTGTGCAGTTTGCACTGCTGCAGAGCAGAGCCTGTCCCAGGTATGGCTCCCCCTCATTCATACACTGAATTATTACATGGAATGGATGTTCTGGGGACCCTGTGCAGTTTGCACTGCTGCAGAGCCTGTCCCAGGTATGGCTCCCCCTCATTCATACACTGAATTATGGCATGGAAAGGGTGTTCTGGGGAGCCTGTGCTGCTGGCACTGCTGCAGAGCAGAGCCTGTCCCAGGTATGGCTCCCCCTCATTCATACACTGAATTATTACATGGAATGGATGTTCTGGGGAGCCTGTGCTGCTGGCACTGCTGCAGAGCAGAGCCTGTCCCTGTGCCCCAGCTGGCAGAGGGAGCTGAGCTCTCCCACCCCCTGCATCCCTGTCCTCCAGTGTCTAAATCAGATTAAATAAATGTGTTCCTCCTGCTCTAGAGAGGAGTCTCAGTCTCTTCTTTTCAATTACTTCTTCAGGCAAGAGGAGATTTGAAGTCCATCACTGATTTGCACATTAAAATTTCAGGCGTTAGGGACTGTCATGATAAAAATTTCAGTGGCTAGCAGTTTCTTTCAGGATGGATAGAGATTTAAGTACTTCACAAGTACTTTTTTTCTCTCAGTAGCTTCTCTTAGATGTAGCTCACTGTTTTTTGTCTTCTTTTACCTTGCCTCTGTAGAAGCTTAATGAAGTGGTGTGAAAGGAACATAAAATTGGATACAGTGACTGGAAAAGACCCCCACAACTGAGTTTGCTTTAATTCACTCTAGAAAATGAAGATAATTGTGGCCAGTGTTTTCCAAGAGCCCTAAGTGAGAAGTGTCTAAGTGCATCCTGCAGGAACTGGTGTAAAAGGAACATAAAATTGAATGCAGTGACTGGGAAAGACCCCCACAACTGAGTTTGCTTTGATTCACTCCAGAAAATCAAGGGAATTTGGCCAGTGTTTATCAAGAGCCCCGAGTGAGAGGTGTCTAAGGGCATCCTGCAGGAAGGGACGTGGGTTTAGGGGCAGAGGGGACCCCGCAGGCACAGAGTGCCCCAGAGCCGCCCAGGAGGAGCCTTGGAGGGATGCAAAGGCTCTGCCTGGGGCAGGGCCCTCGGGGAGCTGCAGCCCTTGCTGAGCATCACTGTGTCTGTCCCCACAGCTACAACCCCTTCGATGGACCCAACGAGAACCCCGAGGCGGAGCTGCCCCTCACGGCTGGGAAGTACCTCTATGTGTACGGGGACATGGACGAGGATGGCTTCTATGAAGGTACTTCCTACTGAGCCCCTGAGTTCCTGCTAGCTCATGCAGATTGGAATCAGCTCCCCTGTCAAGCACGCTCCAAATTCTCTCCTTTGTCTGCTCCGAAATCGGTTGCTAAATTTGGCTTTATCGTCGTGGTGTTAATTAAAAGAGTTTCTGCACCAGCAAAGCCGCTCCTTGCAGGCAGAGCTAATTATAAAATATTTTATAGTGTCAGCTTTTCCTACTGGCAAGATTGAAGTTGACAAAAAAGCTTACTGGCAGTTCTGGTATTTCCCTTAATAAGCCTTTCTGCTCCCAGGTCGGGATGTTGTTTATGCACTGTCACTCATCCCCTGCCCCTTACCCTGCCCACTCTCAGGGCACTGCCATGGATGAGCTGCTCTCCTGTTGGAACCCAGCACATCCCTCTGGCTGTCCTGGACTGCCAAGACCCCTGCCAGGGGGCTCAGGGACCCTGGCACAGAGCCCAGAATGCCCCTGTGGTTTTGATTATGACCCATGGAGCAAGTTACCAACCTTAGATGAAGATCTGCAAGCCACGACAGTTTAAGTGGAATGATAGTGAATTTATCATGGGGTGAAAAATGGATTTTTGGGGTTTTTAGAATGGGGGTTCAGGGGGAAAGATGGAGGGATCTGGGCGTGTCCATCCTTTCTCCTTCTTCTTCTTGGCCTCCATCTTCTGCTGTGATGTTGGCACTTTTAGATTGGTTTAGAGTAGAAGCTCAGTGTCTAATGTAGGTGACGAGTATTGAAAGTAATTGTAAATATTGTACACGCAGATTTTATTATAAAAAGATAACACAGCCCCGGGGGCAGGCAGAGTGCCTCTGTCTGTCCTGCTGAGTGGACCTTGGCTGGACAGGAGAAAGAATTTTATAGATAAGATACAATAAACAACCTTGAGACCAAGAAATGAAGAGCTCTGACCCCTTCAAGCACCAGGCTGGGACAAGAGACTTTCCAACACATCTGGGGGTCACTGTGAGCAGCAGAGACCCCGAGATTCTCCTTCAGGGGTTCTAATGGCGCTGCTCTTTCTCTCCAGGAGAGCTTCTGGACGGGCAGAGAGGACTGGTGCCCTCGAACTTTGTGGATTTTGTGCAGGACAGCGAGGCGCGGCTGTCGAGCGTGGAGGAGCAGAACGCGCTGAACCGCGCGGGGGCCGCGCTGGAGGCAGAGCTGGAGCTCAGCCCCCCCGGGCTCCTGGAGCCCAGCAGCGGGCTCAGCAACGGCGCGGGCACCCTGGACGTCAACATCGACGAGATCGGAGAAGACATTGTGCCTTACCCCAGGAGAATCACCCTCATCAAGCAGCTGGCCAAGAGCGTCATCGTGGGCTGGGAGCCGCCCCTGGTGCCGCCCGGCTGGGGCACCGTCAGCAGCTACAACGTGCTGGTGGACAAGGAGGTCAGGATGAACATCGCCCTGGGCAGCAGGACCAAAGCCCTGATAGAGAAGCTCAACACCTCCACCTGCACCTACAGGATATCCATCCAGAGCATCACCAGCAAGGGCAGCTCCGACGAGCTGCAGTGCACCTTGCTGGTGGGCAAGGACGTCATCGTGGCCCCCTCCAACCTCCGCGTGGACAACATCACCCAGATCTCTGCTGAGCTCTCCTGGCTCCCCACAAACAGCAACTACAGTCACATCATCTTCCTCAACGAGGAGGAGTTTGACATTGTCAAGGCTGCTAGCTACAAGTACCATTTTTTTAATTTGAAGCCCAATATGGCCTACAAGGTGAAGGTCATGGCAAAGCCCCACCAGATGCCCTGGCAGCTTCCCTTGGAGCAACGAGAGAAAAAGGAAGCCTTTGTGGAATTTTCTACATTGCCAGCAGGTTTGATATTTTCCTCCCTGCCCCAAAATTGTTCAGTTGAAATTCTCTGAAAATACTAGATAAAATACTTTAACCTACACAGCATTTAGGGGATGCAAGTGCATTTTGGTTGTGAAGGTGTAATTAACTTCATTTTACAGTTTGAATTTGTAAAGCCAACAGATTCATTGTGTTTTGGAGAGTCTGAGGTCTTTTCCCACCTGGCTTTTGCATTAGGAGTGTTGGTAAGTGTTGTCAGTCATTTGCCATTATTCAAGAACATTGAAGCAGTGTTGAAAACTAGAGCAGAAATAAACAGTGGATTGGAAGGATAATTTTCTCATCATTTTGGGGGTGTGTGGCAGCATGTGAAATAATCTGAGTGTCTTTCGTATAGATTCACCTACCCAGGGTCATCTAACCATGGCCAAGTAGGAGAGCCCTCAGATATTCAGTCTTTGAGACCCTGGGTGCCTCTGGAGGGACACTCGGGCACGAGTGGCCCTGGCAGGTGAAGCCTCAGCAGCGTCCTGAGCTGGGTTTGCTCCCTGCCTGCAGGGCGTGATCCAGCAAGGGGCAGGAATTCATCCACCCTGCTCCCTCCTGGCCTGGGTGAGGAGAGGAGAGGGCAGCAGGGCTGTGGGCAGGGGGAGTGAAGCTCTGTGCCTCCTGTTTGGGTGCAGCACAGATCCTGGGGGATTTCCTCTGCTCCCACGCTCCTCTTCAGCCTGGGGCCACTCAGCACTGGTGGCAGTGCAGGGAGCAGGGAGGAGAGGCCATTTCACACCTGGGATTGTCCTGGGGAGCTGGGAGGCACTGCCTGGGCGCTGGCCTGAACTTATTTCAACTTTGCTATTTAGGAAGGGCCTTCTGAGTGAGGCTTTTCCAGGCCAAGCGCTTGCCTTGCTGTACCTCCCTCTAGCTGTGAAGCCTGCTGAGCAGCACAGAGCTGCTCTCTGCTGAGAGCTGAGGAGCAGTGGAGCTCCCAGAACCTTCCCCACTGCTTCATTCCACTGGGAGCACTTCCAGAGAAACAGGCCAGCTCTTCACTGCTGTGTCGAGAAAACAAAACAGCAGCTGGTGAAGTGGTTAGAGGCTGATGCCTGATTGCAGAGTCACTGGAGCAGAGGAAAAGATGAATTTGGAGCCAGTGATGGGAGTTGCCATCACAGAGTGCCATGCAGTTGAACTCATCTCGGCTCATCAAAGCAATGGAATTGCTCACATAAAAGTACAAGTGTCTCTCTCTTGGGCACTCAGATCTAAAAACAAATATAAGCACAGGATTGGGACCAGTGTGGCTGCTGCAGCTTTTGGAGCTCATTTATGTAAAAAACCCTATGAGGACCAAAGTGTAGCAGAATTCCAAAACAAACATTTATGTTGATGACCAAGGCCATAGAAAATCACCAGGAATCATTTCCCATGTAATGATGGGAGGAAATAGGAGCCATGCTGAGCCTCGGGCACTGCAGTTTATTAAACCTATCTCTGCACAGCCTGGGAAGGTCGAGACAGACACCCTGGGGACTGTTTCCTTGTGGGAGGGTGGAAGGAAGGTGACTTCTCCTGCAGGAGCACATTAATGTCATTGTCACTGGCAGGATGCTGGGTTAGATCAGGTGCATGCTTCTGTAAGCTGAGCAGCCTTGCTGAATTGGGAGTGCTGGCTGGCAGTAAAACAGGATGGCCAGGAAAGCTGAAATTCAATCCTGAACCAAAATCTCTCTTGGCCAAGAATAGTATTAGGTCAATTTGCATACTCTCAAGTTGCAAGATAAAAATACTTTATGGATGCAGGGGTGGTATGAGCCAGGCCTTCCTGTTGTGCCTCTGTCCTGAACATGATCATGATTTCATTTCCATGTCCACCAGAGGATGAAATTCAGTGGCAGCAAAGCAGTGAAATGCCCTGGCAGTTGCTAAGGGTCTTGTGTGATATTTGCACACGTGTCAAGCTCATTTGAAGTATTTGCAGCCTTTTTGGTGGATGAACAGATCTGTTGGTGTTTGGTTTGCTGGGAGAAGCAATCCCACAGCAGCCAGGCTGTGTCCTGCTCTGCAGAGGTGGCTGCAGCCCAGCCCTGCTGCAGCAGCAGCCTCTGCTCAGGGCTGGGTGCTTCAACTAACACAACGGGATGCTTGAAAAATTCATGAACTAATCATCTCTGTGATATTTTTACTTTGGCTTTCTGGCCAAAGTAGAGCTATTTATAGCAGGGTAATGCCTGTTAATTAAGGAGGTATCTGGTGTGCTGTCACACTGACACACACTAAATGCCTTCAGAGGTTCTGGGTGTGTTTTTGACTGGGTGCAGAGGCAGGGCTGGGCCCAGCTGTCCTGTATCCAGCTGTGGAACGTGCTGCTGCCCCAGCTGCAGCCCAGCTGCTCTGCCCTGAGCTCCACCTGACGGGTGCCCTCTCTCCTAGGTCCCCCAGCCCCGCCTCAGGAGGTGTGTGTGCGGGCAGGCAGCGCCCCAGGCACGCTGCAGGTGTGCTGGAAGCCGCCAGCTCTGTCAGCCACGGGGACGTCCCACGGTGCCAGCGTCACGGGCTACGGGGTCTATGCCAAAGGGCAGCGGGTGAGTCCCTGCCACCTCTGCCACCTCTGCCACCTCTGTCACCTCTGCCACCTCTGCCACCTTTGTCACCTCTGTCATCTCTGCCACCTCTGCCACCTCTGTCACCTCTGTCATCTCTGTCACCTCTGCCACCTCTGCCAGCTCTGCCACCTCTGCCACCTCTGCCACCTCTGCCACCTTTGTCACCTCTGCCACCTCTGCCACCTCTGCCAGCTCTGTCACCTCTGCCACCTCTGCCACCTTTGTCACCTCTGCCACCTCTGCCATCTCTGCCACCTCTGTCATCTCTGCCACCTCTGTCATCTCTGTCATCTCTGTCATCTCTGTCACCTCTGCCACCTCTGCCACCTCTGCCACCTCTGCCAGCTCTGTCACCTTTGTCACCTCTGCCACCTCTGTCATCTCTGCCACCTCTGCCACATCTGCCATCTCTGCCACCTCTGTCACCTCTGTCACCTCTGCCACCTCTTCCACCTCTGTCACCTCTGCCATCTCTGCCACCTCTGCCACCTCTGTCACCTCTGCCACCTCTGCCACCTCTGCCATCTCTGCCACCTCTGCCACCTCTGTCACCTCTGCCACCTCTGTCACCTCTGCCATCTCTGTCACCTCTGTCACCTCTGTCACCTCTGCCATCTCTGTCACCGCTGCTGGCATCCTGCTGCCAGGAACGTGGGGTTTCCTGGGTCCCCCCATGTAGGGAGGAATGATGAGTCTGACTCCATGTTCTTAGAAGGCTAATTTATTGTTTTATGATCTATGTTATATTAAAGAATGCTATAAAAACTATAAACTATACTATATAAAACTATAAAGCATAAACTCTAAACTATACTAGGGAATAGAGAAAGGATACAGACAGGAGGCTGGAAGATACTAATGAAAAACTCGTGACTCCTTCCAGAGTACTGACACAGCCTGACCGTGATTGGTCATTTTTAAGTCAATTAAGTCAAAACAATAATTAAGGATTAATCAAAACAATAATTAATAATTAATCATAATCAAGTCAAAACAATTCACATGAAACTAATGAACAATCACCTGTTGGATAAACAATCTCCAACCACATTCCAAAGCAGCAAAACACAGGAGAAGCAAAATGACGGCACTGACATGTAACCCCACTCTGGGGGCTCACGGGTGTCTGTCTGTCCCAGCTGGGTGCTGAGATCTGTGTGTCTGTCCGCAGGTGTCTGAGGTGGCGCTCCCAGCCGCAGGGGGCACAGCACTGGTGTGTAACCCCGGTCTGTCTGTGTGTCTGTCCCCACATGTCCGAGGTGGCGCTCCCAGCCGCAGAGGGCACGGCACTGATGTGTGTCTGTGCTCACAGGTGTCTGTGTGTCTGTCCGCAGGTGTCTGTGCTCACAGGTGTCTGTGTGTCTGTCCGCAGGTGTGCGAGGTGGCGCTCCCAGCCGCAGAGGGCACGGCGCTGATGTGTGTCTGTGCTCACAGGTGTCTGTGCTCACAGGTGTCTGTGTGTCTGTCCGCAGGTGTGCGAGGTGGCGCTCCCAGCTGCAGAGGGCACAGCACTGGTGTGTAACCCCGGTCTGTCTGTGTGTCTGTCCGCAGGTGTGCGAGGTGGCGCTCCCAGCTGCAGAGGGCACAGCACTGGTGTGTAACCCCGGTCTGTCTGTGTGTCTGTCCGCAGGTGTGCGAGGTGGCGCTCCCAGCCGCAGAGGGCACAGCACTGGTGTGTAACCCCGGTCTGTCTGTGTGTCTGTCCGCAGGTGTGCGAGGTGGCGCTCCCAGCCGCAGAGGGCACAGCACTGATGTGTGTCTGTGCTCACAGGTGTCTGTGCTCACAGGTGTCTGTGTGTCTGTCCGCAGGTGTGCGAGGTGGCGCTCCCAGCCGCAGAGGGCACAGCACTGATGTGTGTCTGTGCTCACAGGTGTCTGTGCTCACAGGTGTCTGTGTGTCTGTCCGCAGGTGTGCGAGGTGGCGCTCCCAGCCGCAGAGGGCACAGCACTGATGTGTGTCTGTGCTCACAGGTGTCTGTGCTCACAGGTGTCTGTGTGTCTGTCCGCAGGTGTGCGAGGTGGCGCTCCCAGCCGCAGAGGGCACGGCACTGGTGTGTAACCCCGGTCTGTCTGTGTGTCTGTCCGCAGGTGTGCGAGGTGGCGCTCCCAGCCGCAGAGGGCACAGCACTGGTGTGTAACCCCGGTCTGTCTGTGTGTCTGTCCGCAGGTGTGCGAGGTGGCGCTCCCAGCCGCAGAGGGCACAGCACTGATGTGTGTCTGTGCTCACAGGTGTCTGTGCTCACAGGTGTCTGTGTGTCTGTCCGCAGGTGTGCGAGGTGGCGCTCCCAGCCGCAGGGGGCACAGCACTGGTGTGTAACCCCGGTCTGTCTGTGTGTCTGTCCGCAGGTGTGCGAGGTGGCGCTCCCAGCCGCAGAGGGCACGGCACTGGTGTGTAACCCCGGTCTGTCTGTGTGTCTGTCCGCAGGTGTGCGAGGTGGCGCTCCCAGACGCAGAGGGCACGGCGCTGATGTGTGTCTGTGCTCACAGGTGTCTGTGTGTCTGTGCTCACAGGTGTCTGTGTGTCTGTCTGCAGGTGTGCGAGGTGGCGCTCCCAGCCGCAGAGGGCACGGCACTGGTGTGTAACCCCGGTCTGTCTGTGTGTCTGTGTGTCTGTCCGCAGGTGTGTGAGGTGGCGCTCCCAGCCGCAGAGGGCACGGCGCTGGAGCTGCCGCGGCTGCGCGCCCTGGACGCCCGCGAGCTCACCGTGCGGACGCTCTCCGCGCAGGGCGAGTCCCTGGACTCTGCCCCTGCTGCCATTCCCCCCGACCTCCTGGTGCCTCCACCCCCCCACCCCAGGACTGCTCCCAAATCCAAGCCATTAGCAAGTGCCGGAGCCCCAGAAACCAAAGAAGAACATTTCGGGCCGCATTTCAAACGGGATGAGTCCTGGGAGCAGACTCGCTCGGTGTCCCCCGGGCACGGACACATGCTGGAGCCACCCACCTTCCACGGCCCCCTCCAGGGCAGGAGGTCTCCATCCCCCAACAGGATCCTGCCCCAGCCTCAAGGCACTCCGGTCCCCAACACCGTCGCAAAAGCCATGGCGAGAGAAGCTGCGCAGAGGGTGGCAGAGAGCAACAGGGTAAAGGCAAACTCCGGCTGGGCTGGGCTGGGCTGGGCTGGGCTCTGTGCCTCCACTGGGGCTTTTCTCGGCTGGGCTGGGCTCTGTGGCTCCATTGGGGCGTTTCTGGGCTGGTCTGTCCACTGTGGCACCTGCCACCAAAGATTGCTCATCATGTGCTTCAAGGGGTGGGTGATGGTTCCTAAGTTCTGAAGCTGCGCAGCTTGAGAAGCAGAGTGCTGGAATTCTGGGCTGATGGAGCCCTCCTGTGTCTGCTGTGGTGGATCCACAGGGAATTTTACACTTTTGCCCTTCTCAGTGCTGCCCTTTCACACAGGTTTGCAGCTGCTTCTCCCTCCAGCAGTGTCACTGCCCAAGGACACCCCTGGTTTGGGACCACCTTGACCCAAGGCTGTGCACTGGCTCAGATCTTTGCCAGTTGATTTCAATCCCACACTTGGGGCTCTGGGGTCAGTGCAGCTGATGTGGATGCATCCTGACAACGTGCTGTGTGTGTTCCACACAAATATGCAATATTTAAATACTCCCAGTGCCCTGGGCAGTTACTTTCTCATCACAAGCTGCTCAAAACTGTCTGTTACTTCTTGCAAGTGTCACATATTCCACAGATTTTCTTGGTGCTTCATCTGGCAGTCATCAGTTATGTCCAGGTTTTAGTCTCCCATTGTATCTCCAAAATAGCTCCACTAATTTGGACAGTTCACACATGCCTTAACAGCCCCAGCTAATTGACTGTTCCTGTTTTGGGATGCATTTGATCCAGTGGGTAAATCGAGCAAGCTTTTGAGAACCTGAATAATTCTGGATCAATGATAATAGGTCTGATAAATATATGTGTATGCATCTGGATGTATCTCCCTTTTGTTTATAAATAAGACTGGAATGGAATAGAGGGAAAAAGGGCAATTGGTTTCTTTGGCCCTATGAGGTGAAAGTTGATTTAAGAACCACACTGGGAAAGAGAACAGAAATCCTTTTTCTGGTTTGGAAAGTTGCTGACATAACATGTGCTCTGGACCACGTTTGGTTACGTTAGTTTAAGTGATGCCTGAAATGATTTATTCAGGAATCTGGACAGAAGCTTACAGACAAATTGATTCTAAATTAAATCAAATCCTGCCAGGGATATTTGTCACGTTTGGTCCCCTGTGGTACAAACTCTTCCCTCGTGGTAAGTGCTGCAGAAGGAGCTGTGGGCCTGCCCTGCCTGCTGGGGGCTGATGGGCTCTGTCCCAGAGCCAGCAGGAGCTGCTGAGCCCAGGAGCCTCCTCAGAGCACAGCAGGAGCCACAGCCTCATCTGGGGCTTTTTAGTCCTGGGGCCACAAATGCTGTTGTGGTTTGAGCATGCACTGCTCTGCCAGGGAAAGGAGCGTGTCTGCTGGCAGCCTCTGAGTGCAGAGCACTGGAATTTTGGGAAGTGGAACAGCGAGGAGAGCTGGCAGCTCAGCTGATAAGCACATGCAGTCAGGTAATTGTTTAAGAGTGAGGGTAATAAAACAGAAACGTCTTGGAAACTCCTCAAAGGTTCCAGACAGGGGGAACTAAAGTGCTTTAAACTGTGGGAGCTTTTAAAAACTGGGTGCTTGAGTCTTTGTGTCCTGGGTGCAGGGCAGTGTCCCTCACTGCTCCTGGCTTTGTTGCTCTGTTAGATGGAGAGGAGGAGTGCTTATGTGTGCATTTCTGTCCCTGGGTGCAGGGCAGTGTCCCCAGTGTCCCTCGGTTGTCCCTCAGATGGAGAGGAGGAGTGTTTGTGTCTGTGGGTGCAGGGCAGTGTCCCCAGTGTCCCTTGCTGTCCCCCAGATGGAGAGGAGGAGTGTTTGTGTTTGTGTCTGTGGGTGCAGGGCAGTGTCCCCAGTGTCCCTCGGTTGTCCCTCAGATGGAGAGGAGGAGTGTTTGTGTCTGTGGGTGCAGGGCAGTGTCCCCAGTGTCCCTCGGTTGTCCCTCAGATGGAGAGGAGGAGTGTTTGTGTTTGTGTCTGTGGGTGCAGGGCAGTGTCCCCAGTGTCCCTCGGTTGTCCCTCAGATGGAGAGGAGGAGTGTTTGTGTTTGTGTCTGTGGGTGCAGGGCAGTGTCCCCAGTGTCCCTTGCTGTCCCCCAGATGGAGAGGAGGAGCGTTTGTGTTTGTGTCTGTGGGTGCAGGGCAGTGTCCCCAGTGTCCCTTGCTGTCCCCCAGATGGAGAGGAGGAGCGTTTTCAGCGAGAGGAGCAGCGCAGCCCCGTACTCGGACGAGGAGGAGGAGGATGGCTACGACTCGCCCAGGGTGAAGCGCAGGGGAGCCTCGGTGGACGAGTTCCTGAAGGAGTCCGAGCTTGGGAAGCAGGTGAGGAGCTGGCCTGGCTGTGCCAGGGCTCAGCAGGAGCAGAGGGATCCCTGGAGGGCAGCTCGGGCAGGGCACTGCCAGGGCTGCGGCCGGGCTGGGGACACAGGCGGGGACACAGGCGGGGACACAGGTGGGGAGACAGGTGACACTGGGACACAGGCGGGGACACAGGCGGGGACACAGGCTGGGACACAGGTGGGGACACAGGTGACACAGTGACACAGGCGGGGACACAGGTGACACTGGGACACAGGTGGGGAGACAGGTGGGGACACAGGTGGGGACACAGGTGACACAGTGACAAAGTGGGGACACAGGTGGGGACATAGGCTTTGACAGAGGTTGTGACGCAGGTTGTGGCACAGGTGGTGACACAGGTGAGGCTGAGCCGTGGGCAGGGATGCTCCTGTTCCTTGTGTTTTGCACGACTGCACAGCTTTTAGTCTGATCCAACTGAAAACAACTATTAAATAACTTATTACATTAATTTCAAGGGAGATATAAAGTCTAGAAAAGAGATGGGTTTTTTATGTCTTGGCATAGTTTAAAAAACTTTAGTCAAAGACCTGAGCTCCTGTGTGGAGGGTCCACAATGGTGGCAATATGCTGCAAGAATTAAATGCTGACCACTTTGAAATGATAATGTGATGTAACAAACAGCTGCAAAGAACAGATGATATGTGAATTATCCTCAGGCTCTCACAGTTTGGTCAGCAAGGCCATTGATGTATGAAGGACCTCTTTAATAAGAGGAATTTAATCAAGACTAAAACTAGATTTGGTGCTGTGAATGAAAATGTCCTTTATTGTATCCCCTGGGATTGAGACTGGATTTCTGGAATTAGGGTGATAAATGGGCAAAACAGAATTTCCACAGAATTTCCATGGGATTGAGGCTGGGTTTCTGGAGTTAGGATCATAAAAGGGCAAACAGAATTTCCACAGAATTTCCATGGGATTGAGGCTGTGTTTCTGGAGTTAGGGTGATAAAAGGGCAAGCAGAATTTCCACAGAATTTCCATGGGATTGAGGCTGGGTTTCTGGAGTTAGGATGATAAATGGGCAAAGAGAATTTCCACAGAATTTCCATGGGATTGAGGCTGGGTTTCTGGAGTTAGGGTGATAAAAGGGCAAGCAGAATTTCCACAGAATTTCCATGGGATTGAGGCTGTGTTTCTGGAGTTAGGGTGATAAAGGGGCAAGCAGAATTTCCATGGGACGTGTGCAGCAGAGCAGAGCGCGCCCGGCTGTGGCTGCGGCGGCTCCTCTGGGCTCAGCAGGATTGGCAGCTTCAGCAGAGCTCTCTGTGCCTCTCAGGCTCACTACTGCCTGGGGGACGAGTACCACACGGAGAGCAGCCGGGGCTCCGACCTGTCGGACATCCTGGAGGAGGATGAGGAGGAGCTCTACTCCGAGATGCAGCTGGAGGAAGGGCGGCGGTGCCTGAGCCTGGGCTCGCACGGCGCGCTCAAGGTGAGCCTGGGCACCCCTGGGTGCAGCCTTGGGGCTCCTGCAGGCACCCCCAGTGAGCCTGGGCACCCCTGGGTGCTCCCTGCAGCCACCCCAGAGCCTGCAGACACTAAAGCTCACTCTGCCCTAGAGGGTAGAGCTGGGCTGCTTTAATGTATTTATTACTTATGGTTTTTTCATTATTCGATAGATAAACTTTAACAGAGTGTCTTCCTGTCTGTGATTGTTGCCCTTGCAATTTCTGTTCTGCATCTGGGGCCTTCCCCTGTCTCTGTGAGGATATACTGCATGTGCCACCCTGAAAAATGAGTTGTTTCTGAGCAAGGAGATTTGTAAAGACTTACAAAGCAACTTCTGTTTTTCCTGTGTGAGTGATTTGTCCATGTACCCAGTGCTGGTCCTATCCCTTCCACAGGCATAAAGCCTTCCTGTGAGAAAGGAGTTGTTTCAGCTTTGTTTGATCAATGCTTTATCAGAACTCCTTGTGCTCTGAATTTTAGGGAGTCACCAGAGAGAGTAGGAAATATGTTCCAGAAATATTGCTTTAGTACAGGAATATTCATCATGAAGGAAACTTCAGTGCAGCACCTAAAGCATATGCAGAGCACTGAGCATACCCAGTACTGAATATATATTTGCCATATTGTATTTGTACATGTGAATTGTATTTGCTTCTTTATGTGTGTAGTAATTACACAAACTGGGTTTTCTTGGAAAGCACAAACCCACAGGTTACCTTTTTCCTCAGTAGATTGTTATTTAACTAAAATCAGTACTATTTTGTCATGCATACAAGAGTTCTGACCATTGCTATGACTGCTTTCATGTGCTGTGAATTCAGTCCTTTTATTCTGACACTGTCTGCAGTGAGACAGGGACCTTTTCAAAGTAAGGAATTACCATTGTTTGTATTGCTGCACCAGCAGAAAGGCTGAAACCAAAATCCTTCTGCACGCCCATTGTATCCCCTTCCCTGGCAAAAGAATAATCCCCAGACTGTTCTTGTTCTTTATGCATCAGAAGGTGTATTTACTTCTTGGATTTAAAATAGTATTGCCAGTGTTGATACTGAGAAAGTTCCAGAGCCTTAACTGGTGTGGGAAATCGTTTTTGACCTGCTGAAGTTTGCAGGCTTCTCTTGATGTAGTTCATGCTTACTGATCTTTTTCTCACTTCTGTGGTGCTTTATCTCAAGTTTCACAGGTGTTACACACATTTTAAAAACAAAGGAAAATAGGTGAAACAGTCTAAAGTGACTTGGAAAGTTCCCTCTGCCTGGAAGGGACAAGGTCCAAACGGCAGCTAAGTTCAGAGAGCTCAGAGGGAGATGCTGTGACATCTCCAGGAGGATCTGTTGTTATTTCTGGGTGCTCCTGAGCCCAGAGGTGCCCCTGATCCGGGCATTAGGCACAAGGAGAGATGATCTCTGATGCAGGGTCAGTAATCCTGGCAGCCAGAGCCAGCAGCTCCTGCCCTGTGCTCCCTTCCCTCTCCCAGGGTTCTTGGTCAGTGCTTTGTGGAAATGGAACAGGAAAATTGCTGAATGTATCTGCATGTCCAGAATGCTGGTTTTACCCAGGCTGGGGTCGTTTTTATCTGCTTCTGGCACAAACAGACACTTGGGCTCACAGCTGATGTTCAAGCACTGGTTTTATGGGGCAGGTACCAGATCATGATGAGGTTTGATGGCAGTGCAGAGCAGGTGACATCAGAGAGACGTCAGCCTGTGTCCCTGGGGCTTTCCCTGGGAGCCAAGCTTTAAAAATGGTGCGGGTTTTTTAGAATTGTAGAGAGGAAACCAGAACTCCTTTAATGATGGCTGTGGAATAGCTCTCCTCTGACAGGAGACTGAAGAGATTTGCTCCTTACACAGAAGCTTTAGGAGATGCAAAGCAAGCAAGCTTGCAGGGCAGAGCTGTCATTCTCAGCTGTGGGTTCTGCTTACAGAGGAGGTCAGATGGCATTTTGGCACGGGGCAGGAAGGAGTTTCAGTGCCATTCTCATCCACCATGCTGCACCCTGTGCGTGGCTTCCATGACTCCGTTTCAAATGCATGAGTTCATTCTTGTTAAGAGCATCCCTCAGTTGTTTGTACTGATCTCTCATGTTGTACCTGGCACCCAGCAACTTCTTAACCACATCTTTATTTTTCACAGATCCTCATTCAAAGCATGACATCCTTTTCATAATATAAGCTGCATGTCTTACGTTTGCCATTGCTCTAAAACTAATTCTGTCTTTATTTTTCTTTTCTCCCTTTTCCCTCCCATTTTATTTTTGTCACACACTCTTTGTTCCCTGTCTGGTTTTTGACATTACATAATCTTAAGGAGTACGATAAGAATAAGACCACTGAAGCCACTTTTGTGGAACAGCCTGGCTTTCCCCAGCAGACACGCCACAGTAAAAGGCTTTTCAGTATCCCAGAGGTGGCTGAAGAGGACGGTGAATACCCCGAAGTGCTGTACAAGCAGGGTTTAGGTATGCCCTATAGAAAGAACCCCAGAATAGCTAGAGGCCCCAGAGCTGGCAGGCCCTGCCGTCAGGAGCAGCAGCACAGCCCCAGGCACCCGGGCAGGGCCAGGGCAGTGCCGGGGCTGCAGGAGCTGGAGGACAGAGGAGGGAAATGCAGCCAGGCCCTGTCCCGCAGCCCCGACAGCGGGCTGGACTGCGGCAGCGAGGAGGAGGAGCCCCGGCTGGGCCGGGCACAGTGGGGCAGCGATGAAGAGCAGCCCTGGGGTGGTGGCAGACACAGGAGCGGCAGCGATGAAGAGTGGTCCCGGTTCGGTGTCAGAGCCCAAAGGAGCAGTGATGAAGAGTGGTCCCAGCACAGTTTCAGATGCCAAAGGGGCAGCGATGAAGAGCGGTCCCGGTTTGGTGGCACAGCCCAATGGGGCAGCGATGAAGAGCGATCCCGGTTCAGTGTCAGAGCCCAAAGGGGCAGCAATGAAGAGCGGTCCCAGCACAGTTTCAGACCCCAATGGGGCAGTGAGGAAGAGGAGCCCCAGCCCAGTTTCAGACACAGGAGTGGCAGTGAGGAAGAGGAGCCCCGGCGCACTGTCAGAGCCCAAAGGGGCAGTGAAGAAGAGGAGCCCCGGTTCGGTGTCAGACCCCAGTGGGGCAGTGATGAAGAGCGGTCCCGGCGTGGTGTCAGAGCCCAAAGGAGCAGAGATGAAGAGCGGCCCTGGTTGGGTGTCAGACACAGGAGCGGCAGCGAGGAAGAGCACCCCCGGCACGGTGTCAGAGCCCAAAGGGGCAGCGATGAAGAGCAGCCCCGGCACGGTGTCAGAGCCCAGTGGGGCGGTGATGAGCAGCAGCCCCGGTTCGGTGTCAGAGCCCAGTGGGGCGGTGATGAGCAGCAGCCCCAGCACGGTGTCAGAGCCCAGTGGGGCGGTGATGAGCAGCAGCCCCGGTTCGGTGTCAGAGCCCAAAGGGGCAGCGATGAAGAGCAGCCCCGGTTCGGTGTCAGAGCCCAAAGGGGCAGCGAGGAAGAGCAGCCCCGGTTCGGTGTCAGAGCCCAAAGGGGCGGTGATGAAGAGCAGCCCTGGTTCGGTGTCAGAGCCCAAAGGGGCGGTGATGAGCAACACCCCCGGTTCGGTGTCAGAGCCCAAAGGGGCAGCGATGAAGAGCAGCCCCGGTTCGGTGTCAGAGCCCAGTGGGGCGGTGATGAGCAGCACCCCCGGTTCGGTGTCAGAGCCCAAAGGGGCAGCGATGAAGAGCACCCCTGGCACGGTGTCAGAGCCCAAAGGGGCAGCGATGAAGAGCAGCCCCGGTTCGGTGTCAGAGCCCAAAGGGGCGGTGATGAGCAGCAGCCCCAGCCCTCTGCCCGAGCCCCCCAGGACCCCGATCCCTGTCCGTGCCGCCGGGGCCCGCGGCCGCCGCTGTCCCGCAGGAGGACCCTGACCCGGCAGAGCAGCATCGAGGAGGATTTCGGGGAGCTGGAGCAGCCCGGGGCTCCCCGCAGAGCCGAGCAGGAGCGGGGCTGGAGGAGCCTCCCCAGAGCAGCCGAGCCTAGGGCAGCTGCTGGCCTTGCACAGCCACCCCTCAGAGATGCACAAGACTCCCTGGTGTGTGAAGTATCTTCCTTCTAACATCTGCTTGCCAAATCAGTCTGGTCTCTTTATTCTCTTTATTTCTTGGTTTGTTTTTTTTTTCTTTTTTCATTTTTTTTTTCCCAAATTGATTTTTACAGTCCGTCCTTTGGACCCATCTGCTACATTTTCTCCCCATTTTTTTTTCTTCCCCATTCATTTTGGTTTATTACTCTGCATTTTCATTTATGGTCCTCTTTTGAGTCATGCTGAAATCAGATTAATTTGCTTTGCAATGATTTTCCCCCCAAACAAATTACAATAATGGCTGCTTTTATTAAAGGACAACTGAATCTAAATTTTAATTAAGGGTTAGCTGAACTATAATTTTTCCAAAAGATTGCTTTTCTTTATTTTGCCTATCTGAATGTTGCTCTAAAAAAAAAAAAAAAACAACCAAAAAACAAGCTGCATTTTTAACTGAAGAAATGTTTCATCCATATTTTAATTTTTTTTAAATTATTGTCAAGAAATTCATTTCATCATGTTGTTTTTATTCATCTCATTCCCAGAATTTTCAGGATATGCTCTTTATCATGGAACATCTCAAGACAAGAATCAAGACTCTCCCCCAGTGTGACAGTGACCCAGATTTATGGAGTCACAGCTTCATCATTTTCATTTTCTGCCTTATCTCCGCGCTGTCACCACGCTGCCGTCCTTGTCAGACCATCTCTTCTTGCCTTTGAAGTTGCAGACTGCATCTCTGCAGAGAATGCAGGCACAGAGCTGCTGCCAAGGGGAGCCCAGGGCCATGCACACCTGCCAGGGATGCTCTGCACCACCTTGTTTGCATTTCTGCCCAGTCACGTCCAGAGGAGCCTCCAGGTGTGAGGGAGGGACACATCCCCGAGAGCAGAGCCAGCTCTGCCTGCAGCCCTGGGCTGCCCACTGCATCCTGACACATTGCACATGAGAGGAGAGCCAGCTCTGCACCCTGTGCCTGCAGCCCTGGGGTGCCCAGTCCATCCTGACGTGTTCCACAGCAGGGCAGGGCCAGCTCTGCACCCTGTGCCTGCAGCCCTGGGCTGCACAGTCCATCCTGACGTGTTCCACGGCAGGGCAGGGCCAGCTCTGCACCCTGTGCCTGCAGCCCTGGGCTGCACAGTCCATCCTGACGTGTTCCACAGCAGGGCAGGGCCAGCTCTGCACCCTGTGCCTGCAGCCCTGGGCTGCACAGTCCATCCTGACGTGTTCCACGGCAGGGCAGGGCCAGCTGCTGCTCCTGGAGCCTCCCAGCCCAGGCTGGAGTGACCCCACAGTTGCTCCCAGCAGAAGGGGTGACCGGGCAGTGCTGGTGCCAGTGAGAGCAGGACGAGCTCTGGGGAGCTCCCACAGCCCCTGCAGTGCCCAGGCAGCCGGGGCAGCTGTGCCAGGGGGGGTCTGCAGCCCTCCTGCGCTTGCCCAGGGCCACCAGGAGCCATCCTGGCTCCCTGCTGCAGCTCCAGGGCTGGCACTCCAGGTGTGACAGGCTGCCCGGCCCTCAGCCTGCCCGTGCCCCTCTTCAGGACACTCAAACGCCACCTTAGCCGCAACAGCAAAGGCAAAAGAATATTTCAAAAATTATTCTTTTCTTTTCTTTTTGTTCTGACGTGTGACTGCTGGTTTACAAAGCTCTGCCATAAATCAGGGAACCATTTTTTTTCTTTTGCAGGTTTGCCAGGCAGCAGTGCTCACTTTTCAGCTAACCTTTCAGTTAAAAGCTAAGTTTAGTTGCCTTTAGAGCTTGTGCTTCCAATTGTGACTGACCTGATTCGTGTCCAGCCGTGTAAGCACGATGTTGCCATGCGTGGAACTGACGAGCCTGTTCTTTCTGTTGTTGTTTTTTAGCTTTTAGGTAACCCAGCCTCTGCAGGACGGCCTGACAGGGTGGAGCATGCAGGGCGAAGGTCCTCCCATGGCAGTGCAGTGCCACAAAGGTCTCGGCCCCTGCTGGTCCCCTCCATTGGTTAGTTGGACAGAGCCGTGCATTTCTGTTCTTCGCAGCCTCAGGCTTGGGGAGGAAAGCACCACAAGCCTTCAAAGGCAGCAGCAGGCTCTAGTGTGGAGCCAGGCTGCTCCTGGTGTGGAGGGGGTGAGATGGGTGCAGACGCTGAGCTCTGCTGGACCGGTGAGCTGGGGCTGCCCGGCTGTGAGGGCAGTCCCTGGCACTGCTGGCAGCTCTGCACTGCACTCAGTGCCTGCTGAGGTCTGGGATGCTTTCAGCTCAGGCACAGCTGGATCTCAGCTCAGGGCAAAGCTGCTGCAGGTTACTCATGGTCAGTGAGATCAGCGTGGCCATGCAGGCCTGTCCCAGCCGTGCTTCCTGCCATCCATCAGCCATCGTTTGTGTTCACCTGCCATTCTCTTGACTACTTTTCATTAATTCACAGCAAACTCTTGCAAACCTAACAAAAATGGCTTTCCTACGTGAGCTGTGCAAATGTCAGTCTGGTACAGGAAATCAGCCCAGCTTCCAGTGCAGGCTTTATGAGCTTTTTTAAAAAATAGCAACTTGCTAATGAAAAAAAAAAAACAAACAACAAAAAACCCCTCAAAAAACTCACCAAGCTTTATAGGACATGCAGTGAGGTTTGGGTTTTTTTCACTGAAATACCAAACATGTTTCAAATATTAACTGGGAGAGTTGGATGATGAGGCCAGCTTGTATTACTGAATTGTTCTTTCCTGAATTTGCTGTCACAGATGGCTACGGTGGCCATGACCGCCTTTCCCCAGACATTTATGAGGAGTCTGAAACAGACCCTGGCACAGAAGACCTTTCCACTCGAATATTTGTTGCACTTTTTGACTACGACCCACTGACCATGTCCCCGAACCCCGATGCTGCAGAGGAGGAGCTGCCCTTCAAGGAGGGACAGATCATTAAGGTGAGACCTGAGGCCACAGAAACCACAGCACTTTTACAGACAGGCTCTCCTTTGGGGGAGAAGGAGAAGGAGAAGGAGAAGGAGAAGGAGAAGGAGAAGGTTTCCTTTGCCTGTGTGATCACAGCCCTGGGGCTTTTCCTTCAGAGGCTCAGGTGTGAATCTCACCGGACCTGGCAATTAATATCTAGTGCTAAGGGCTTAAAAATGATCACAAAACAGGCAAAAATCTCGAAGCTGCTGTAGATAGTGAGGGCCAGTCTTTATTAAAAGTTTAGGTTAAGCCCAAGACCGTGGCTCTGAAGCTCCGTTGGCACAAACCCTGCAGGAAGAGCTGCTGCAGAGAGGGTCTTTGCGGCAGAGGAACCCCAGAAGTGCTGGTGTTGTGCCAGAGCAGGGCTGCAGCATTTTCCAAGTGCTTCCTAAATGCTAAAACCTTTTTGACCAATATTATCCTTCTTTGAATATCAGGTTTATGGGGACAAAGATGCTGATGGGTTTTACCGTGGAGAAACCTGTGCAAGAGTTGGCCTTATCCCCTGTAACATGGTCTCTGAGATACAGGCAGATGATGAAGAGATGATGGATCAGCTCCTTAAACAAGGTTTCCTTCCCTTGAACACTCCAATTGAGAAAATAGGTAAGGGAAAATACAGACATTTCCCTCCAGACTCTTGGCTCTCTTAGCTTGGCTGCATTTACCTCTTGTTTTTATGCAGATGCATCTACATTTTGCAGTCATTACTGCCCCAGGGGATACGTTCTGTGTCAGTGTCTGGACAACTTTATATAACTAATATTTAATGGTGATACCATTGGCTGCAAATGGGGACCTGCAGCTTCACGGCTCCACTTGTTGCTTTCTTTTCTGATTTAAAAAAAAAGAGTGGGTTTTGTGTCCTGAAATATTTACTGCAGTGCCTTTATCAATACCTGCAGTGCCTGTATCAATACCTGAGCACCTGTATCAGTACCTGCAGTGCCTGTGGCAGTAACTGCAGTGCCTGTATCAATACCTGAGTGCCTGCATCACCACCTGCAGTGCCTGTGGCAGTAACTGCAGTACTTTTATCAATAATTTAGTATCTCTACCAATACCTGAGTACCTGTATCAATACCTGCAGTGCCTGTATCAATACCTGAGTACCTGTGGCAGTAACTGCAGTACTTTTATCAATAATTTAGTATCTCTACCAATACCTGAGTACCTGTATCAATACCTGCAGTGCCTGTATCAGCACCTGCAGTGCCTTAGGCAGCTACTGCAGAACTTTTATCAGTAGCTGAGTACCTTTATCACCATCTGAGTACCTGTATCAGTACCTGCAGTGCCTGTGGCAGTAACTACAGTGCCTTTATCAATAACTGAGTACCTTTATCACTACCTGGAGTACCTGTATCAGTACCTGCAGTACCTGTATCAATACCTGAGTACCTGTATCAGTACCTGCAGTACTTTTATCAGTACCTGAGCACCTGTATGAGCCCCTGCAGTAGCCATGGCAGTAACTGGAGTGCACTTGCAGCGCCTGCAGCACCTGTGTCAGTGCCTGCAGCACCTGTGTCAGTGCCTGCAGCACCTGTGTCAGGGACTCTCTCTGCCCTCCCAGCAGAGCCCCGTGGCCGGCGCGGGGGCCGGCAGCAGCCGCTGACCACCAGGAGGATGGTGGCCCTCTATGACTACGACCCCAGGGAGAGCTCCCCCAACGTGGATGTGGAGGTAGGGGCACAGCTGGGCCCGTGGGGCTGGGGGCACAGAGCCTGTGAGCTTCCTCAGCCGTCCTCTAAAATGTTGTTTTGGTTTTGGTTTTAATTGGGGAATTGTAGAAGGAGAAAGTGAATTTTGAAATATGTGGGACATGGTGCTTTAAAACACAGTCTGGGTTGTTTTCTGTTTCTTATTGAACCAAATCTTTTTCTAAATTATGGTGTTTCAAAGTAGTTTGGCCAACAAATCAAATAAATTGTGCTGATGCATGGCAAAGATTTTGTTTGTTCTCTCTCCCATGGTCACAGGAAATTAAACATAATTTAAAAGCCCCGCCCTAATTGCATTTAAGCCACAGACAATTAAAAGAGCCCAGTGCACTGGGTGCTGATCAGAGAGGAGCTGCCCATTGTGAAGGTTTTGCTGAAGAGAATCCAGCACAGCTGCAGTGCAGGAGCCTTGTGCCTCAGGGGCTGGGCTGGGTGATGCCCTGAGCTCCCTCGCAGCCCTGAGCAGCTCCCCCTCCACCAGGATGGATTTAGGGACCCTTTGAAGCTGCAATTCAAAGCCTCAAAGCTTGTGCAGGTTCTTCAAGGCCTGAATGTCTTGGCTGTTGGTCACAGGGAGCCCTGTGGGTGTCCACACACACTGGGACAGGGGCTGGGCTTAGCAAGCTGAGGGAAAAACCCCAAGGGAAAAAACAAGAAGTTTGGCTGTCAAAGATCAATTCGGTTTCACCAGTGTCTTAACATGAAGGAGTGGGGGGAAATCTGAATGGATTCCCTATTAATAAAGAAAGGCTGATCTTTGCCTGTCCCTGCTCCTCCCCTGCAGGCCGAGCTGACCTTCTGCACTGGGGACATCATCACTGTCTTTGGTGAGATCGATGAAGATGGATTTTACTATGTAAGTTGTGTCTGCTGGCTCAGCCCAAACTGCTCCCAGCTCCAGCAAACCCCAGCCTGGGGAGGGGATGTGGAACTGTGGGAGCTCTCAGCCTCCCCAGGGGCCGTAGATGGGAATTTCCTCTTCCTCGCCAGCTTTGGAATAGGCAGAAATGTGTCCCTGCCTCCTTGGGAGCAGATGTGGTGGGATGAAAGCACTCACTGCTCCTTCCCTTGCTGGCAGGGGGAGCTCAATGGACAGAAGGGGCTGGTTCCTTCCAACTTCCTCGAAGAAGTGCCTGACGATGTGGAAGTGTTTCTCTCCGAGGCGCCCTCACGCTACGCCCACGACGCGCCCGTGCGAGCCAAGGCCAAAAGGGTAAGCAGCCCCCTCAGGAGCACCTAAGCTCCCATCTGCCATTCCACTCTGTCTCTCGTACCATTTAGACATTACTTTTAACATTACATCTAAATTCATTTGCCCATTTAAAGTTACCTTTCAAATATATAAAATAAAACCTGAGGGAAAGTGGCTTTAGCCTTTGCCAGCTCGTTACGTTTGTAAATGGAGAAACTGAGTGGGCTGTGTGGTGGCAGTCATTGCAGTACCGCCCTTCATAACCTGAATTTAAGCAGCTCTTTCCTGGTGATAGCTATTTCCCAAAGCTTCTAAATTGCTCTTTCAAAAAGGTTCTTATGCACAAAAGCCTGGTACCAGTGTTCCTCTAAATACAAACTGTAACTGCAGCTGATGGACTGACAGTGGTCCTCTCTTAATCCTTACAACTTCCTGTTCCAACTGGCAATAATTAATTGCTCAGAGACTTCTCTTTCATGAAAGAATTAATCATGTTTAGAGTATCTCATTTTTGGTTTTGTTTCATCACTGCAATACTTTTATATATTATATATTTTATATATATTTTTATTTCTTTGCTCATCTGCTTGGAAACAGAAGAAGAGTGTTCATTTCACACCTTAATAAGGCAATGTAGCCTTCACGTAAGTGAGCAACTGAAGATACCAATAGAGATTTCAATTAAAGCTACCTGGCTATCTAATGCAAGTCTTGAAACTTAATTGTGGGGGAAAAGAAAAGAAATATGTCTCCAAACCCCTTGGCCACAGAAGACCAGGCTGCATGCCTTTGCTGTACCTAGTCAAGTCCACTCCTTTCTTGGGAGACAAATCCTTTAAAACAGGAGCCTCTGAAATCCATCAGCCCTCCCTGTACGAAGGTCAGCGTTTGGAACATATTTCTTCCCGAGCTCAATGTTTATGTTTACATAGAGAGGAGAGTTTGATGTCTAACTACCCTACAAACAAAGCTGCATATTGCATTGCTAGCCAAGCTGGGATGTAAAAATTCCAAGCTCATGTGTCAAGAGAAAAGCACAAAGCTGCAGCCCCTGCAGAAGCAGCAGTGCCGCTGGCACGGACGGTAGTTTACAAGGGGATAGTTGGTTCTGAAACTCACTACACTCAAACACAGCCACTTAAATTGTCTGCCTTAAAATGTGCTTTCCACAATCTATTATACCCCAGTTTGCCTAAGACCAACTATTCAACACTTCTGAAAAGAATCCCCTCCTGTGGTACAATTCACCGGATTTTCCTAGCAGCGTACGTTTGCAATATTAGCAACTGTTTGGTTTACCAATGCAATAAAGTCTCGACCTGAAACATGCAGCTCACTGAATGAATGCATTAGACTCCATATCTGGTATCTTCAGGTGTACGTTGGGGTGCTTTACCAAGTTGTTTTGGTTTGTTTTGGTTTTTTTTTCATTAGAATTAAACCTTGATTTAAAATCAAAGTAGGCTTGAAGCCCCTTTGCTTAACTCACTGTTGCACAATGAGCCAGTAAATTGCTGACATTTTAACTTGAACTAAAGCTAGCAGGCCTCCCTACAGCATGGATTCTACTGTGAAAATATCATCTTAATTGATAGCAACCATTTTGCCAGCTGGGCACTGTAGTTAGGATAGGCTGAGTATATGTAATTTTAGCATTTTCATCCAAGTGCTTTTGATGACTGAAAAAAAAAAAAAAGCTGTTCAAAATATTTAGGAATGCTGTCATCTAACAACCTCATAGCTGCAGCATACACATCAAGCACTCAGGGCCTTTAAGCTTTCTTTGATTGCAATTAAGGTTCATTTTAGCTTTTTCTTTTTCCTTTTTTTTTTTTTTAAGCCAGTGTGCCATCTTCTCTAATCTGTACATAAAGTTTGCTAGCCAATTTTAAAGAAAAGGCATTTAAAGGACATTAAAAAGTAAGTGATCATGTAGCATTTTAAGTACTTTCTTCTGAAAAGAGTTTGGCTTCTATAGATTGCTAATCTGTAGTAATTAACGTGTTTATTTTTCTTAAATCTATAGCTGAAAGTATCCCTCTCCATTTTAGTACTATCAGAGTACTGAAATGAAAAACCAAAGCCAATTTTGTGGCTTTTATGGCCAGAATTCTGGCAAAGCAAGTGTATCCAACATTTCCTTTACAAAGGTACAACCAAAACTGGGCTTTATTGGTGGGTTTTCCATTTCTATATTTTTTTTCCTCTAAATTGATGTATTTTCCATAAGCCCACGCAGTATTTTGAGCCAGAGAGAAGAAAGAAACCAGCCCTTTTGTTTAAGTGGGTAATGGGACAAGTGATGTTGCCAAGTTTCTTGCTGCTGATGGCTTTGAAGCTTTCAAAGATTGAATAAATGATAACAATGTACCTACTAGGTTCCTCCTGAGAATACAGGTACCTCCCGGAGAGCACCTTCCCCCACAGTCCATCTCCATTCCGGGTCTCCTCCGTCACCTGTGCTGGGCTCGGGGAGCCCCGGGAGAGGCAGGGATATGGCCTCGAAAAAGAAAAAGGGGCTGCTTTCCAAAGGCAAGAAACTGCTGAAAAGGCTTGGTGCAGTGAAATGAGTCATGTGCTCCTGGACAACTTGTAAAGCTTCCAGTCTGTGTACTTTTCTTTGTTTTTAAAGTCAAAACTAGGGCTTTCATGACTATGCAGTACTTCACCAGACCGTTGCATTTTTAACCCTGACATCAATAGAGTCATGCCAATTGCTTAATCAAAACAGCAAGGAAAAAAGGGAAATGGATTTGTTGTTGCAAAAATATTTTTAAAAAGTTAAAAAAAAAAAAAAGTTATGGGGTTAAGACCAGAAGAACATGGTTTTATTTGAAGTCATCTCAACACCTACAACTCCATTGGAAAAATCTCAGCCTTTATTCTCCTTTAACCATGAGTGGGGGGAGGAAACTCTCCTCACTGATTGCTAGTTCAGAGAGATCACCCCATTGGATCCACTCATTAACAAAAATGGTCTTGAAACTCCTAGTTGAATCAGCCTTGATGTTTTGCCTTATTAATGCACAATGATTTGTACTGTCTAATAAATATGCAGCGTATACTTTGTATGTACTGTGTATGCAGCTGTGCCCATCCTCCCTCCACCAGTAGCTCCAGATGAACACTGGTACTGCCCCAGCCCCGGTTGATGGACTCCTGGCAGTGTGCAAGTGCTGTGCTAAACCCTTTTCAGTTTTTGCTGCCCCGGTAAAAACCAAACCCCTGCACTGGTTTGCCATTCTCACTGCAGGGGAACCAGGCAGTGTAATTACTCAAACCTCACCCCCTTTCCATCCTCCAGCTCTGGGGTTCCTGGTTCCCTTTCTAAGCTACTGGGAAAAAACCAACTGCACACCAAAACCCCTTTACTCCCCAGTTCTTTCCTGTGGAGGGTCAGTGCTAGGTTAAAAGGCATTTTCATTCTGCTGCTGTCAGATTGAGGCAAGTCCATCTGCAGTGAAAGGACAAAGTGTTACAGCCACACCAGGCTCTATCAAACCCAACTGCAACATTGGCATATCACAAAAACCAACCCTCCACCCTGATGGCAGTCATTGGCTGTTACTATTTTGTAATTCTTGTCCATTTGTAAATTGTTTTTACTGTTTATACATACTTTTCAGACTGCCTTTCTTTTTGTAATTTATGGAAGGTTTATAAATGAATGATCAAAGCTTCCCCATTGTGTCTTCAGATAACAATGTAAATTACTGTAAAATACTGTGTGCTAGATTATAACATTTAATTAAAGAAAATAACTGGCCTACATTTGTGGTAAAGTACTGTGTGGGTGTGTGCATGTGTACAATTGTTGTGTATTATATTTTATATAAATAAATAATTTGATATTTTGTAGAGTGCAGTATGTTTCATAAATCCCCTGTGTCAGCCTTTTTTCAGAACTGTCACTGCAGAATAAAGAAAAGCTCCTCCATCTGCAAGAGCTTCCCAGAGGTGACAAAGGGTTGCAAAGTTACTCCAGCAATTGTCCCATCCGTGCCCAAAGCCCAGTGCTGAAGCACAAAATACCCAGAACAGGTTCAAACGGGCAAGGATTACAGCAACAACTTTATTTAAATCTCACAAAGAAAAGCAACAAGGTTCACAACAAGGTGGTTAAGAAAACCAGCACTAATCTGAATTTCCCCAGGTGCAGTAGTTTGACTCTGCTACTGCAAAAATCTGCAATCAACCTCCATCGCCACAGCTGCTGTTAGTTTCACAAAATGGGCTGCAGAACAGTGACCAATGAAAACCTCAGACATGAACAAACCAGGGCTGCTTCCCAGTGCTTGCAACTACAAAACCAAACCCCCAAGCCTGCCAGGGCACTGATATTCCTTGATGGAAATGTATTTCTCAGTTAAGGAGCCTGTGTTGAACTGCCCCTGGCAGCACACAGCACTGCCCCTCACACCCACCCAGCCTGGCAGAGCTGCCCTCCCTGCCCTTGGCTGCACCAGAGTTTGGGGCTGGTGTGCAAATCCCTCACAACAACAACAACTGCTCAAAATCCTGCCACGGCTCTGCATCGCTGTGCAGCCTGCAGCCAGAGCCTTGGTAACCAAGAGCACCTGGTCACCTCCTCTTAAGGTATGAAACAGCTCAGGAGACAAAGCTGGCCCTCATCTTAACCAAGAAAAACAAGGAGTCAACAATATTGAAGCATTTTGAAAATTAGAAGGGTAAATACCAGCTGGAAGAGTTGGGATTCTGGTCTGCATAACTACCTCCCATGCAAGAAGTAATTCTGTGTAAGACTTATCAAAATGTAAATAAGAACAACCAATAAACTTTGGGAAGAATTTGAGAAAAACTTTAGAAAGTAAGTATCAAATATCATAAAAATTTTTGTAGTTATTCTAGCAAGCAGACACCTGTTCAAAATGCAAATCTCAAGCTTTTCCTTGGTACAATGAAAATAAAATAATTTCCACAGCTGCACATATCCTGTGCACATCTCTTATGAAAAACCAAAACGAAACCAAAAGCCCAGACAATTCTACTTTCCCTAGAGAGGAACTGCTCTCTTCTGTTTGGCTGGTAACTCAGCTTCAAAGGTAGTACAGTCTGTCTGAGAGCATCAGGTTTGGTTCTCTGTGAATACTCTGACCCACAAGGAAAGCCAATTTATGAGCGTACTGGCAAGGAGCAGGTACTCTGATAATACCCTGCAGAAAGGGGAAAAAAGAAAAGGAAGGCAATTATTTTCAGGTAATTTTAAATAAGCATGCAGTCGCTACAACAAAGAGCCCTGGACCTCTGAAGTCTGCATACTTGTAAAATTTGTATTGCCTGTTGTTTATGCTGATTTGTGAAAATAACTTTACATACTCCTAACAAAGAACAGATGCAAAAAACCCCAAACTTCCCAAGTGTGGTGCCCTCCTGCCACCTCTTAGGCAGGTTAACATTCAGTGCTGGGCCTTGCAGAAGGTGGGACACGTGTCTGCTGCCTGTGGCTGCTGAAGTGCCCGAGCTGAGCGCGTGCTGAGCTGTGTGTGCCGCAGAGGCCTCAAGGCAATGCAGCAGCACAGCTCCACCTCCATAAAGGAGCAGACACTTCTGCAGGTGGAGGATTTCAGTTCTGCCCGCGGGCTGTCCCTGGCAGGAGCACTCACCGACCAGTTGTAGTACATGTGGCACAGCTTGTAGGTGAGGCGCTGCACGTGGTCGGGTTTCAGCTGGCTGGTGTCGTAGATCACGTTGTAGTGCGTGGGTGCCACGCAGCCGTTCTTCACCGTCTGGCTCACCACGAAGAAATCGTACCTGCCACAGGGAAACACCCCAGCCTGTTACTGAGGGCTGTGGGCCTGGGAAACGCCAGTCCCCATGGATCTGTCTGGTTTTCAAGAGTCACTTCATGCTTATTGAGTGCACCCCAGAAGGATGCCAAGGCTGTGGCCACAAAAGCTTCCTCTGTGTCTGAAAGGCCAGGAGACCTGGAGGAACGTGAATAACCTTATTATATGGACCAGGTCTTGAGACCAGAACGACCTCAACTCTTTGTTCTGTCCCCTTTTCCTCCTGATAACCACCCTGCACATGCCCTTAGCTTACACTGCTCATTTTCTCCAGCCCCTGAGCCACACAAGTGTGGGAAGTGTTTTTACACTTGATCCTACAGTCCTACTGTTGGATCTGTCTCCTTTCTGCCCAGCCTGGAGCAGTGTGTGTGTTACCTCTGCAGGAACTCACCACTCTGGTCTGGTCACCACTGTATCAACAACAGTCCCTGGGGGTGGGTTTTTGAGTCCTCCCCCAACCTCTGCAAAGAACCTGGCATTCACTCGTTTCTTCACCACAATCACAGTGAGTCTCGGGCTAAAAGAAAGGAAAAAGGAAAAAAAAAATACTCTCCTACAAAACTGCACAAGGAGTATTTCAGGAGCAGATTCTCTGCAGTTCCAGGGCATTAATTTCACATGTAAGTCTTTAGTGACTCAGAGTAAGTAAGACATTGTTCACAACTTTAGACAGTCTTCATCCATAGGCTCGTTTTGTAGCCCAGTGTTTATTTCTCTGGCAGTATAAAGAAGAGGGTTGGTAGAAACAAGATTTACCTGTAGTCAGTACCAATACTCTTCAAGCAATCCAGAAACTGAGGCACTTCATAATTAACCAAAGTATTGAGTTGTCCATCTCCAACACCATCACGATACACAAAAATACGAGAGGGCAAAGACTTATTCCATTTAGACCAGTTCCTCAGAGCAGCTTAAAAAAACAAGAGTAAAAGCCATTAGTTGTGATGACAATTCATTCCAAAACAGAAATAGATTTTTATTCCTAGAAAAACAGCAGTAAGTTGGAAAAGTAAGGTCCTCAATCCCTCAGTGTCCTGCTGCACAAACATACCTGCCAGGAAGAGCTCTGGTTTGCCTGTGCACCCACAAACAGAAAGGACCCAAGGACACACCTGCTCTGCTGGTCTCTCTCACAGCAGGAGCTGCCCTCCTTGAAATCAGACTCCCTTAAAGCATTCTTGGAAGTGCACTGCTCAGTAGTTTTTAATTATTGCAAAGGAATGTGAGAATCAGTGAAAGATTTACACAAGATGCTATTCATTTTTGTCAGCAGTATTTATAATAGAATGTTTAATCTCTGGTTATCCAAGTACAGGCTGGTAAAGCCTCCTCTCAGGCCAGCAGGAGAGGAGGATTTTGAGAAGCTGAATTGTCAGTTCTTAGATCTGGCACTCCAAGAGCAGAACTCCTTCCCTTTCCTTCCCTTACTTTGCAAGCAGGTTTTGATTCCATCCACAAGTTCTTGCCCACGACTTTGAACAACACAGCGGGAGAACCACCTGTGAAGAACAAAATGAAAGAAACCTTCAAAGCATTTCCCAGGCTTACTGCAATGAAGTTATTTTTAAAATGCCCATGACCACTTAGTCTTTATGGGTGTCGTGGGTCAATGCAGCCAAGGAAGAGCTGGGGTTCTATGAGAATATTCCCCCTAAATAAAAACATGGTAAAAGTGCCACAGCATGACTTAAAATTCTTCTCAACCAAGAAGAGCCTTTCCCACAAGTCAACACAAAAGAGGAAGACCCTGTTACCCTGATGCTCTCTATTCATCCCAGCCATGTCTCCACCACTTGACCCCTCTCTCAAGCAATGTGGGACAAGGCCACTCCTTCAAGGGATGCAGTGGGTAAACTTCACAATACATTTCACATTAACCATTACAGCAAGCCAATTATGAATTTTCCTGATGGGCGATCCCATTGAAGCTGTTTTCCAGTCAAAGGAAAGGGTTTTTTTACTGTTTTGAGGGTTTTTTACCTGTGGCAGCCTGCTCTTACCGTGTGACAGACTGGTTGAGGCTGGCGACGAAGCCCGCGATGGAGTGCTTGCCAGAGACAGTGTCATGGTAACAATCAATGCCCACAATCATCACCTGCTTCAGCTGCAAGGCAATCACACACAGCACCTGCTGCATACCGGCCTTGCTTCTGAAATAAAGCCTCAGAAAGAGCACTTACCATTCCTAAGAAAATACTTACGGGGATCTCCACACTCCAGAGCTCCCCACCCATTTTACAGTTCATTTGCAAGGCAATTTTTGTTGCTACCGTCATGATAGTCTGCGGTTTGCTCAAAGTGCGAGCCAGCACACACTGGCTGGGGATGGGGCAGTCTGTGCACAGGTATTTCTTGATGGCATCATATTTATCCTTTCGGGAGCTAGACAAGATACAAACTACCTTTGAAGGAAAAAGAATCTTTGTAAGAAGCTGCATTCTCAGAGCTATACAGCACTTCAACAGTTCTTTAGGAAAAAGTTCTTATGCACAAGAGAAATATTCAAATGTTCACAGTGAAAGAAAGAACTGCAAAGTGTCAGTGTCTGTACTTCAGAACCAAAGGCTCTTACCCAGAAGGATACCCATGGTCAGCGTTAGCTTTGCACAGGAGGATTGGCAGGTACATAGTGGATTCTCAGGAGCCCAAAGCTGCGGTTCTGAGAGCAAATCCCACTAAACACCAGTTACAGAGATAAACAGGATTTGAAATTATGGATTCAAATACATACTATGTTTATGTCAGAGGTAACCCTTTGCTGTAAAACCCTTAAATATGCTTCTGTTCTATCATCTACTTCAATCCTGAAAAGAAAGAGAGAAAATGCTTACAGAAAAAGAACAGCTAACAGCTATTGAAACTTAGCAAAAGCATAAAAGCTCACTACGCATCAATAGTGTATGAAATGTCACATTTACAGCTATTAACAAACCACTTTCACACATCTGAAGATTAAAAGGAATCACCTCCAAACTCAGGTTTCCAAACACAATGAAATTCAAAATTAAAAGCAAGTACAGGTACTCAAGGGAGGATATTTGCAAGGAGAACAGATCAGAATCAGAATACATCCTAAGTCAGCAGAAAATACTCCTTAGAGAAGGGTTTGTTCAATGACTGTCTGCCCGATACTTCTTAGTTTTGGCATACAAAAAGCTCGCAGAAATGAAAGTATGAGTAAGGAAAGTCAATCCCAAGAGAAAACAGAACAATCTGCATACTGAAAGCCACTGTGCTTTATGAAAAACCTCCCAGACACTGGCTGTGGGACACACTACACCCTCCCCTCACAGAGCAGCCCAGCACGGTGACGGTTCTCCCTGAGCTCAGCGAGGACACTCACATGCTTGGCCTGTTCATGTGGATGCCCATGGAGGGGGTGACCTTGAAGAGGCTCTGCAGCAGGGTGTTGGCCACGTCGTAGTTGCGGCGGGTGTAGATGAGCAGCCAGCTGTCCATGGGCATGGAGCGGATCAGGGGCACGCCGCGCGTCTCCTTGGTCCAGTCGGCAAACTGAGGGTTGTAATCGAACTGCAGGGCAAACAGCTCATGTTTGACAACAGCCTCTGACTGCACGCACATCTGCACTGCTCACACGGCTCATCCTACCTGTGCTGAGCACACACTGCCTGTGTTCTAGCCAGCCAGCTGAAATCCTTAGTGGCTTTTCAGCAGAAAGCCTTGGCACCTCTTTAACAGACGGAAACTAATGGGAAACACCTCTGCTCTCCTGGACTGTGTGCCTGGCCAGAAGGACTGCTCTGCAAGGACAGCCCCATTGTGATGGAGTGCCTTCAAGGGCTTCTGACCACAGCTTGGGAACAGCTTAAGAAATCTGCAAAGCTCCTGCTTGGACAAAGACTTGTGTACAACATTTTCACTCTTTATCCTTCACTTATAAACCAAAAAGTACCATTTCCTTCCTTAAGAACTTGTTTCATCAGTGAGACACCCAGAAGATTTTAGAAGTTGATTTATTATTTACCATGGCTCCTGATTGAAAGATCTTTTCTCCTTGAACAATTCTTCCTGTAAAGGACACTGATTTATTATCAAAGCTTAAACCCCAGTTTCGGAGCTCCTTCTGAACATTGTCATCTCTGTTTAAAAACAAGATATGAATGAAAAATGTGAGAAATTTGTTCCTGCTGGCTTTTTAAAATCTAATAAGATTTCAGAAGTTTCACTGCAAGAGGTTTGTTATAGGCATCTTTGATGAGACAGAAGCAGAGAGGACAGCAGGTGCCATACTTTTGGATGTAGTTCAGAAGCCTGCCAAGCTCGCGCTGCCTCTGCTCGGGCGGCAGCCGTGTGTGGATGGCCAGGTCCTTCATCATGTTGAAATCGCTGCGCATCTTGTCAGTCAGTCCTGCCAACAGCAAAGCCTTTTCTGAGTCCGAGTTAAGATGAAGGACTGTAAAAATTAAACTTGCTGCTCGTGCAGATTAGTACTACACGTCCTGCAGACAGAGGAAGTGGTGGCAGTAGTAGCCCGTTTTCAGTTGCTTCCTGTACATACATCCCCATAGGCATGAAAAGAAATCCTGGATTTTTGCACTTGAGAGGAAACCACACAAGGCATTGCAGCTCTTCAGCTCTGTTTTCAAATCAAAACAAATAGCTGAGATGCTCAGGTACTGCTAGTGCAAAACATGTATTTATGTATCTTACAAAATTATCATCACTTCCTAGTGAATTGCTCTTTTTCAACAGAAGTTCCACCACCAAAACTCTACCAGTTTTCAGAGTGCTGATGTTGAACACCATAGCTAAACACTATGCAACAACAAACCCCCTCAAGCTTTCTGGTCCCATTTAAATACCCAATCTTTTAGCTACAAAATGTGTTCCTAGACTCACATTTATAGAAACAAAACAGTTTCCCTGAACTCTGCAGAAAGCTCCTGTCAGAATACCTCTTTCAGTAGGCATTATGGTTTGACAGATGTTTTGATATGGAAAAATGCTATAGTACCTGTTAAGGAGCACAGCTCTGGAATCAGAGCCACAGATCCTTGTATGTTCCCTCTCTTCCTCTTCATCTGACTGATCAGGACAGGCTGCATCCAATCACTAATTTCTATGTTATATTGCTGTATCAGAAATATAGACTGCATGTTAATTTACTCACAACAAACAAGTTACTCGTAACAAACATTATTATTTCTGAATAATAATGCTCACTTTAGAAAACAAGTATTGTTCCTAAAACAAACCCCAAATCCACTAGTAATCTTTTTCAATTAGCACATCTCAGAAAAGGCAAAGCAGGGAAGCACTGTTCTCTCAACTGATGCCATCAAACTACTGATGTGTAAGAGACAGCAGAAACAAAGCCTGTGCTTTGCTTGAGGCATTATCATCTGGGGTATCTAATTCAACACTGGGATGCTCCTTCCACTTCAGCAATGGACAAAGTTCCCAACCTACAGAGCAACTGGATTTAAGAAATCACAAGAATCAAACAAGACTGCCAAGTGAAGTTTCTGAAATTGAGCCTTCCCATAGCCCTGTTTCTGCTGAAGCTGGTACACATGAAGACCTGACAATTCCAGGGGTGCAGCTGTGACAGACACTCAATGCAGAGGTGCTCTGGCTTTCCAACCTCAGTTCTGCACGCTGTGACAATGTATCTGTGTTCCTCCCACATTACCTGGCTCTGCTTCCACCTTCCCAAAGCTTCCCTTCTGCGTTTCCCCAACAGCTCCTTGCTTATCCGTGCAGCCCTCCTGCCTGACCAACTACTCCCTGGGATGGACTCCTCTCAGCAAACCATGCTGTGCAGGTGAGTTACTGATCTCAGATTACACAGTGTCCTTTAAACAAAATTCTGTTAAATTAAAATACTATGAATTAGAAACCCATGCATCCTAAGTAAACCTGTAACAATGACTGAGCATTCCAAGTTAAAGCATAGAACACACAGTTAAATTTTCCTACCTTTTTGTAGTAGTCCACAAAGCTCATCTCAGAACCATCTGATTTTCTGAAGGTACTCTTTGGATTGTTATCCCAGTCGATGTCATCAATTCTGTATGTTCTGTTATTGTACCTACATAAACATTTCATCACTCTTTGTTTAAATCTTAACTCAAATAGAAAAGAAATACACTGGGATGACAAAGGTACTGTCAGTACTCATGGAACTTGGAAGTTTTGCTCCTTTCAGAAGTAATAACTTCAAGTTTTCAACTGTAATAGGCTCTCAATTCTACCTCAAGCTAAACTGTAATAAAATCAGAGAAAACCAGTGTGTACTTCCTGCTTTAGCAAATGCTGTCACCTTGATCAGTTTGCTAGCTTGACAATGACAGCATTTTCTGGCTTTCTGACGCTTTATTGCCTACTTCAGGACATGGAGCACCAAGAGCTCTCCAAGAAGACTTACTTTGTGAGAACAATTAAACCAATCAGCTCTTTAGCACAGGCATCTCTAAATCTCTCCTCTCCAACCTGGGAGTGAAGGCTGTGCATAGTATCCAGCACTGTCTCCCCACGGAGAACCTTGTGGCTCACATCAGCACACAGCATGATATTCTCCTCATACTGCAGGATGGAGCTTGTGAAGCCCAGCCACACCATCAGCCTGGCAAAGGAGAACACACAGAATCTTAGTGTGCTTTACAGCATCTTCATTCTGACCCCTTATTCCTGCCCACTTTCACAGACACCCAAGAGCAGTGATGGCACAGTGAAGCCATGATCCAAATATAACAAGCTCTTGAAGGTTAACAAAATCAAAAATATTTTACAGGTAGCTATCTTTAGTCAGCTAAGAAATCCATTTCATGCTGTTAAGTACCTCACGAAGTGTGTAGGTATTCAGGAGACTTTCAGAACAAAAAGACCAGGGGTTTATCCAGCTGGACACTGCCCAGTTCCTCCCAGCAGCCAGGCTGTACAGGTCAGATTAAAGGCAGGGAGTGCAGCACAGCCCCATGATGGCCCCCAGGCAAACTCAGGCCCACCAACTCGTAGAGCAGGCCCAGGGCAGGCAGGAGCACCAGGCACACTGCAGGGATCCTGCAGGAGTGAGGACAGCCCTGACAGCAGCAACCCCTGCACCCCTCTGAAAACCAAGGGGGTCTGCCTAACCTGTGGTTAGGGATGCAGACTGGATCACTGGGGTTGTAATAATTACGTCCAATCTGCTGCAAATTCAGCATCTTCAAAAGCCTAAAAATAGAAAAATAGATGTCCTTTAGCATTATTACTATTATTATCATCATCATCATCATCACATCATGCATGGTCCAATCCCTATGCACAAACTCAATGCTCATCTGGTTATGTAAAATATGAACTTCACATTACACTCAATTTATAAAGGTCATGGACACTTATTAACAATAATCAGGTGAGAAGTTCAGGTCCAACTCCACCCTTCACCAAGCAGCTGAAAGCAGCAGTCCCAACAGGCTGAACCACACAGGTGAACCACACAGGCCAGATACCAAGGTTAAGAGGAAAGACCAGAGCCACAAAGGAGGAAATTTGCAGTTCAATGTCCTGCTCTGTAATTTGCTTTAAGAGGCAAACCCACACACAAAAAGGAAGGTGGGGTGTTGTAACTGCCTACAACAGCATGAACTCCTTTCACACTAACATGGCTCAGAAATACACACAACTGCATTTTACAGTACTGCCAGATGCGGCTGGCCCCACAATAACAATAGCCAGAAAGGCTTAAAAATTTACATTTATAATACTTATTTGTTGTAGCCTATTCCTCGGAGTGGAAAAATTTACTTCAGATATTTTTAGAGTAACTTCTTATAAAGACATAACTTGTACAGCAAACCTTCTAAAAATGATGTTGTAAAACTGCAGACAAGTAGGTGAAGTGGGTGGCAACTCATTAGTGAGTGTGACTGTTATCTTCACATCCTCCCCATTTCGAGTCCTACTGAACAGTTCAGTAACCTGAGAAAGGGAAATGAGGTTAACAAAACCAGAGCAAACAGCGCTGTCTCTGCATTCTGCTCCAGTAATATCAAACTGGACTCAGCCATTTTTATTCCAAGCAATAATTCAAGACTAACTGAAATGTGGATTCCATCTCCCACTAGGGCTGTCAACTACAACCTGCAAGACTCTGCTCATGAGGGTGAAAACAACCTGGGGGTAGAATGGGGCTCTCCCAGAGCAGCTGAACTCGAGATGAAGGCAGGGACATCACTTACCCATCACCAGACAGGAAAAGGACTCGGCTTGAGGAAATAAGCTAACATATTGCCAACTAATATATATTTAATTACTGATTCAGATACTGGGAAGCAAAAAGACAAAGATTAGCACACAGAGTGTGCTAAAAAACTTCTTCCCCTCTCCCTTTTCCAAACTCAGCCTCACTCCAGACTCCTCTGGCCCCTCTGCGAACAGCACTGGCTACACCCAGTCCCTGCAGTGAAGCAAGGAGTGGCACACAGCACAGAGGGCAGGGATTACCATCAGTACAGAGGTGTTTTCCCCCTGGTGCTCCTTTCTTCTCAGATCTTTCTTTGCTCTGCAATTTTTCCCTGCTTTTTAAATACACAGAGGTGCCAACAACTTTGCAGATGGGCTCAGCTTTAGCCTGTGATGGGTCCATTCTGAATCTGGCTGGCAATGACTGTGCAACACAGGGCTGACCTTGACCCCTTCCCATAGGAGCCACCCTGACCCCTCCAGCTACCAAAACCTTGCCACATACACCCAGCTCATCCACCCTTTCAATTACGTGGGGTGTTAAAATACAGAAGGTATGAAAAGATCTAAGTACAAAGGAAACAAAAGGAGAAATACTGTCTGTACTATCACTTCTGTGCAGAGGATGATTCTAGAAATTAACCATTAGAACCAGAAGTTTATTACCAAATTTCTCTACACAAGAAATTAGCTTATATTGATATATTCAATACACTGCTTGTGGGACATCAATTCCCTAAGCTCACCTAGCTAGTGAGAACCAAGAACAAACTGCAAGCGATGACACAAAACCAAAGGGCATTCTGGTACGGTACCTTGTTCTCCAGTTTCTTTGGCAGGAACAGTATGGAGCCATCGAAGGCGTGTGTCTTGCCGATGGTCTCCTCGTGCTGGAAGAGCAGGGCGGAGCGCAGGCGCCGCGCCTCCATCTCGGGGCTGTAGCCAACGTGGTACTGGTACAGCGCCCACTGCGGGCGCGACGTCAGACGGAAGTGGTTGGTGGTCAGCTTGATCATTTTTCCTGAAAAACCTGAAATGAGAGCCAACATGGTAACAGTTACAGAATGTTACCATTTCACAGCCATTCAACAGCCTGAGACAGTTCTTTAAGCTGTGGCAGGCAGACAAAGACTAGAGGCCAGTGGAGTTCCTCATCTGCTCTAACCCCGCGAGCTATGGCTCGCTGTTATCAGACACACTCATCCACCCTCTGGAGCTTTCTGTACAGCCTTCAGCTGCCAGGACAACGCTCCGTGCTCCTCTTCAGGTACCAGCAACAACTCCTTCTCTTTTTCTAATACAAGATTTATTTTACTTGGCTCTTTAGGGGAAACTAAGAGCAGAAATAAAGGAAACTCCTCCATTTCAAACTGCTTACATGTCTAGAGTCTAATTTAAACATACCAGTTTTGGATTCTTGAACGTGCACCATGGCTTGCCGAGTGTTTACCCCAAGGTCATGGAAATCTCTGCGACGTCCACCCCTATCTCTTAAAGACAAATCCTGGAGTCCTGAGGAAACCTGTAACCCTATTGTTTAAAATTCAAGAATCACAACTAAGTAATAAATAACACACATACTATCACATTTTAACAAATAAAAATATATAATGCAATTAAATCTTGAAAGGCATTAAGACAAATTTAAGAGTAATCACAAAATGTTAAATTTCAGCTTTTACTGTGTAGCAAACATCTTCCAAATCTCAGTAACAAAACTCATTTTGAAAAGAAAAAAGAGATGAATACAGTCTAAAGGATGCCTCATTTCTAAATACAGGCATTCTAAAGGATGCCTGCATTCTCTCCAGAACAGGTGCTCTTGTAGACACTGGATTTCCCAGCCTTTCTCACCTTCTGGCCTCCTCTCCTGCAGGGGGGTCTCACAGGCGCGCAGGTGCCCGTGGCCCCCGGGCTCTTCCGACTGTGCTGGAGGAACATGGAGCTGCTGCTGGAGCTGCTGTGGGTGCTGCAGCTGCTGCTGGGGCTGCTGTGGGTGCTGCAGCTGCTGCTGGGGCTGCTGTCGGTGCCGCCGGCCGCGCAGCGGGCCGGGCACACCCTGCTGGACCTGCCTCTGGGGAACAAACAGGGCGCTCACTGAGGAGAGAACCCACGCACTCCAGGGCACGAGGGATGCACATTCTAACCCTTCCAGGTACATTTATGTTATGTACATTTAAACCCTTTCTGTCCTATACTAAGTAGCACAGTTACTGTTGTACACCTGAAACTCAAAATTACTGGACTGAGGAAACCTTTAAAGTTATTATTCATTTAACTAATAGCTAATGCAAATCCCCTCTTTCCAAGCTCTAACTAAAATTCATGGACTTCTCATTTTCTACAATCCCTCTGATACCTCAAGTAACTGATTAGTTATTCTATAAAAATGTCTTACGTAATTTTAGTGGCTAGTGAATAAGTTACATTAAAAAGTGTCGTGGCTGGAAGAACAGCACGAGCAATCCCACAATTCCGAGTTTCATGTTACTGGAAACTTAATAAAATATCTTTAATAAAACAGAGCTGTATTAACTGTACACCCAGCAGAATATATGCATACACACATAAAACATAGAACACATCTGCCTAATATTGAAATAGGAAGTAGGTGAGGTATGACTCTCAAATCCTGGTAAAGAAAGAAAAAAGAAAACCAACTCACAGGTGCATCTCCTACCGCAGCAAGAGGAGGTGTCTGTCTGGGAGGCCTTCCTCTGGCTCTAGCTCTTCCAGTCATCTTCTAAAACAAGCCACCTACAGCATTAGTGTTCTATCTTCCCACCCTTATTCCAATAAATACTATGAGCAGCACTAGACCATCTGCCCTGCTTTGATCTCAACTGGCTCAGCAGCACACACCCATCCCTGCCGAATTCTCTGCTCGGGGATCTCCACACTGACAGAGCCATCAGGGGAGCGTGGTCAAGGCCCTTCCTTCAGTCAGGTTTGCAGGGACGGGCACAGGCCGCCTCAAGGCTGAAGCTGTGAGTCAGTCAGAGCTGCGGCCTCAGCCGAGGTAACCCGGGGCCCTCGGACGTTCCCCCCAGGCTCCCCCGGAGGCTGGGCTCAGGCCGGTTCGTTCCCTTACCCCAGGGGCAGAGCTCCTTCTCCAGAGCATGTGCCGGCGCTGCGGCCTGCTCGGTCCCGCCAGGCCCGGCCCGGCCCGGCCCATCTCCTGCACTCCCAGCCCCGGCCCGGGCCCGGCCCGCCTTCCCGGCCCGCCTCGCGCAGCCTGTGGGGCCAAAACCCCACCAGAGCCGCACCGGGCCGCGGCCTTACCTCCGCCTGCCCTCGGGCCGCACGGGGACACTGCTCCTAGCCGCCCGCAGACAGCCAGCCGCCCTCCCCGAGCCCCCCCTCGGTTCTGTCCCCGCTGGAACCGCTGCCGCAGGCCAGCCCCGGGACAGGCCCGGGACAGCGCCAGCCCCGCCGCGCCCTCAGCACCGGGCCCGCACGGCACGCGACAGCGGGGTGAGGCGGGAAGGCGCCCGCGGCGCCGATTGGCTGCCGAGCGCGGCCGGAGAGTGCCGAAGGGAGCCGAAGGACGGCGCTTGCCCCGCCCTCACGGCACCGCCTCTTGCGGCCGTGCCCGCGGGGATCCGACCCGGGATGGCGGGGATATAACCGGGATAGCGGGGATCCGACCCGGGATGGCGGGGATCCGACCCGGGATGGCGGGGGATCCATCCCGGGATAGCGGGGATATAACCGGGATGGCGGGGATCCATCCCGGGATGGCGGGGATCCGACCCGGGATGGCGGGGATCCATCCCGGGATAGCGGGGATATAACCGGGATGGCGGGGATCCATCCCGGGATAGCGGGGATCCGACCCGGGATGGCGGGGGATCCATCCCGGGATAGCGGGGATCCGCTAGAAACCTGCAGCATTAGTGTTCTATCTTCTCCTTCCCACCCTTATCCCAATAAATATCCAGCCCGGGATAGCGGGGATCCACCTCGGCACGGCGGGGCTCCCCCGGCCCCGGGGCGCTGTCCCCGCTGCGGGCAGGCTCGGATGTCCCGGGCAATCCCGGGCAGGCGGAGCACGGTCCCGTTGGCAGCGATTTCCCCCTGCCCCGGCGGTGGAAGGTGGATTTCAGCTCGCCAGGAGATGGAGCAGTCCAACAAGAAATGGAACTTGGCTGCCCAGCGCAGGGAGGCTCGCTCGGCGCCCTGGGAGCCGGGGCTGCGCTGCCTGCGGCTCGCACGCTGACCTGCCACCAGCCCTGACTTTATTTATGTTGGTAGCATCTGCATTTACCAAATTAACATCTTTTGGGAAATTTCAAATCAATCAGATGCCATACATGGAAACCTGTTGATACATTTAAAGTATCTTAAAGTGCTTCCAATTAATGCACTTAACACACATGTGTTTAATGCTATCTATCCCACAGCAATAAAATAAATATCAGTCCTGAGAAACTATGACTTCTTAACTGACTAATAAAACTGACATGGAACTATGAAACAATAAAACACAACCCTTACCATAAGAACTATTAAAACACGTTTTTACTTTGACTATATTAAATGGCTTTATTAAATGTTAAATAAAAATCAGTGTAACCCGTTCCTGGCTGCCACGGAGGTACAGAGCCTGTGTCAGTGGAGCTGAGCGTGGTGCAGGCTGCCACCAGGAGGGATGTGACCCAGCCTGCTGCAGCACCCCAGCTCACTGTGAGAGACCCTCCTGCCCCGAGGGACACTCGGCAATCACAGAGAGGGGAAAAGCTCCTTTTGCTGAGTACTGGGGCTGACCCAATTGCCGGGACAGGGAACCATAACTTGTATTTTGGGCTTCACAACAGAACCAGAAGACCTTAGTGCTGGGGGGAAGAGGTCTGAAGTGGGAATTCACTGCCCAGCAAGCCTTTCCATGAACAGCAGGATGTGTAGATGGCACCAGGGCTCACGCGCACCATTTCTGTTTGCCAGTGTGCCTTTGCTTAAAGATTAAATGGCCGTGGTGTGTTTGGGACACTGACTTCCAGGGACAGAGAGAACATTCCCTAATAAACACTCACCATTGTGAAACACCACTCTGACCTTGTGAGGTCATTTACAGTTTTTGAGGTTCCTGCAGTGAACAAGGCTCCTTTTCCTTGTTCTCTGCTATTGCAGGTAGAAGTGGGTGACCCCGTTGACATCAATACTTAAATAACAGGAATATCTCTTTTTGTTTCATTTGTATTGTCAGTCTGTCCTCAAAGCCAGTTTTCTTGTGCTTACTGTCAGCACAGCAACCCACTCGGTTCTCTTCCAGAAGTTAAAAAGCAGAGCTTTCCAACTATGGAAGCGTGGATGTTGCTGCTTAAAGACAACCTAAGTACTTTCAGCATGTGATCTCCATTATTCACATATAAATCTGGATAAACATTTAAGAAACCCAATGCATACCCTTAGATGTGGCATGTTCAGTGCCTTTAGGAGCAGTGATTACTCCTTGCCATGGGCTCTTCACCCACAGTGGTAACTTTTATTGCTCTGTAGCCTGCAGAACTCTCCAGTGGGGCAGAGGTTGAGCTGCAGAAACACAATATGCAGATTTTTTTGGCTCAGCAGTATTTTAAGATAAACAGAATATGAAGATGTTGTCAAAGTCATTTGCGTTATGTAAATCATGAGAAAGCAGAATGTGTGTGTTGGAAAGAGTTATGTTTGTTTATTCATTTAAAATATCTGCCTGCTTAATGGTTTTTTGATGCCAAATTCCTTGCATTTCTCTGCAGAACTTAATTACCTTCAGAAGGGAGTTGTTAAAATACTTAATCAGGCTGGCTACCTACAGCAATTCCTTATTAAAGTGAAAATAAACATCAACAATAAGCACTCTAATTTTTATACGTGGGCTGTCAGACAGTTAATTAGAGCTTAGTGAAAGACAGGTTCCAGTGTGGTTCAGTCTTTCAGACCTGCTTTTTTTGAACAATTCCATCCAGTTCAGCCTGGCTGTGCAGGTGGCCTCAGAGGACTGTCACAGGCCGAGGGAATGAGGAGAGGCTGCAGGTCCATGGTGCCCTCAGCCCAGGCTGCTCCACAGAAACACCAAGGCAAACAAGGTGTGGAAAATGGTAACTGCTTGCACGTCATTTTTGCCTTGCCAACACCCTCCCAAGCTGGACTTCAGCACGTCAGAGCATCGCACATGAATTTTCCCCCAGCTCTTTGGCGTGGACTGTGCTTTGATGTTTGCTTTACCCTGATGCAATTGTTGTTGTCTCCTGTTGCTACAATGAGCCATTTCCCATCCAGGTCATCTCCAAAGGGGAAAGGACTGCATGGAAACACAACAAAGAGCACAGAACAAAAGAAAATCAGGGATTTTTCCAGAGGCCCATTTGATGTACAAGTATAAACAGGAAAAAGATGCCTGAGGAGGTAGGAGGCAGGAACTGCACCAGCAGACAGCTGCGTGGTGAGCAGCACTTTGGGCTCCTGAATGGCAAATGAAGGAGAAACTCCAGTGCACACAGGGAGGAAAACACTTCACTGCCTTTAGTGGAATGCTGAAGTGTATTAAAATGCCTCACAAGGAAGGCTGCACTCTTACCTTCGTGCATTTCTTGCAGCACCAGGTACCACCAGCTCTTTCTGTTCCAACCCCAGAGAAGGCACCATCTCCAGACAGAAGAATAAACCCCATTATTTGCTGTGCTGGAGCCAGAGGAACCCCTCAGAACAGCACTCAGCAACCTGCATGCATAGCCAGGTTCTCAGGAGCCCAACGTGGTGCACCTGAATCTCATTAAGCATTTGTTAAGAAATTTTCAAAGGGGAGTTTCTCAAAAATAAGCCTTGGAATTCATGTTCCTGTGGTAGGTATTAACTAGTTGTGAGTCTGGACCACAGTGCTTTTACATTCTTCATTAGTTTTTCCTGAAGTGAGAGAGGCAAGGTTTAAAGCCTGCGTGGCATTGAAATAGGAATCAGGAGCCAAGGGCCTTGCTTCTTCCCAGTGCAAGTTTTGAGGGCCACGTTTCCTTTCCTGGAATGGAGCTTGGGACAGAGGAGCCAATGGCCCTGCCCTGGCTGGGGTGTGGGGCACTGGCAGCGTTTGCATCCCAAAGCAGAGAGCAAAAGGCATGAGACAGAAAGGAGAATTACCACTGAGGAGATATTGCGCCACTGCATAGCAAAGATCATGGAAGCACTCTCTCAAGAAGAGAGAAAATAAAGGTTTCAACTTTGTATTTCCCTGCTATATTAAAAATTCACATCAGGCCTAGCTGACATTTATTTTGTGTGCAAATCCTGCATGAAGTGAACAAGAACTGATTTGGCATGTTCTCAATAACAACTGTATTAGATGGAGAGGTCACATTACACAGACAGGAACAAGGCCTCCAGAAGTTAATACTGTAATTAGATTTGTGAACCGTATTCAATAAATAATATTAAATTCTGTAAGGTGTGTATTCTGTAAGATATCCTTTATTACCTATATTTTTAGCAAGAGGAGATGGAGAGTTAGTGTATGGAGTATGTTAGAATAGAGCAGTGTTTTGATTCAGATATTATACAGCAAAATGGGAGTGTTCCAGGAGAGAGGCTAACAAGAATTCTCAAGTTTAGATAGATTGATTTCAGCTCATTTAGCAACTCAGTTTGATCTAATTGTCTTTTTATTGCTGAGAACATTCCTGAATTGTGCAGAGAATTTGGGTTATGTGATTTAATGTTGGATTAAAAAATGTCACAGCTTAACTTCCTTTAAAATAGTGCAGAACTTTGTTCACAGTCAACGAAGTTCATTATTTTTTTGTTCAAAGCCCAGCTGCAGGCCTGGAGCATTTCTCATAAATATCAGGAAGTACCCGAAGCCACAGTCAGGATTAAAGAGTTGATCTGAACCTTAGATCTCAGCTTTAAAGCTGTAATGTACAGTGAGTTTGGTTTCATGGTAAAGGAAATGGTAATTGCTGAAGTATGTTTTCTTAAGTTGCAAAATCATTTTTGAAATGTTTTCATGGAAAACTCTGCCAGTGCCGTGCATGAGAATGAGTGGCCTGGTGGCACTGCGGCTGTGCATGGCACAGGGCGGGCTGGTGACACTGCCAGGGCACAGCCTGGTGGCACTGAGGCTGTGCATGGCACAGGGCGGGCTGGTGGCACTGCCAGGGCACAGCCTGGTGGCACTGAGGCTGTGCATGGCACAGGGCGGGCTGGTGGCACTGCCAGGGCACAGCCTGGTGGCACTGAGGCTGTGCATGGCACAGGGCGGGCTGGTGGCACTGAGGCTGTGCATGGCACAGGGCGGGCTGGTGGCACTGCCAGGCACAGCCTGGTGGCACTGCCAGGGCAGGCTGGTGGCACTGAGGCTGTGCATGGCACAGGGCAGGCTGGTGGCACTGCCAGGGCAGGCTGGTGGCACTGAGGCTGTGCATGGCACAGGGCAGGCTGGTGGCACTGCCAGGGCAGGCTGGTGGCACTGAGGCTGTGCATGGCACAGGGCGGGCTGGTGGCACTGCCAGGCACAGCCTGGTGGCACTGCCAGGCACAGCCTGGTGGCACTGAGGCTGTGCATGGCACAGGGCAGGCTGGTGGCACTGCCAGGGCAGGCTGGTGGCACTGAGGCTGTGCATGGCACAGGGCGGGCTGGTGGCACTGCCAGGCACAGCCTGGTGGCACTGCCAGGCACAGCCTGGTGGCACTGAGGCTGTGCATGGCACAGGGCAGGCTGGTGGCACTGCCAGGGCAGGCTGGTGGCACTGAGGCTGTGCATGGCACAGGGCTGGCTGGTGGCACTGAGGCTGTGCATGGCACAGGGCAGGCTGGTGGCACTGCCAGGGCACAGCCTGGTGGCACTGCCAGGCACAGCCTGTGCTCAGAGCCACAGCCAGGGCACTGCCTGTGCCAGGGCATCCTCAGCTTTGGTATTCCCAGAGCTTCTGGAAGGTGGGTGGGTTCTGACAGGCACACACCCGTGACAAGGGCGTGGGTCAGGAGCGATACCCTGAGTTACAAAAGGCTGAGGGGACTCCTCAGGGTGACAGTAAAGTGTGAGCAGAAGCCCTTGGCTGCTGAGGTGTGGGCTGTGGGGCTGGGGAGGGTGGGAGAGCTCAGCCCAGCTCAGTCAGACACGTTCCTGCACGCCCTGTGCACCTGGTTACTGCTCCAGCCAAACCACACTCCCTCTGCTCTGCTCCCATTATTTCAGCTGAGCGTTTCATTGCACCAAGGCAACTGCTCTTGTATTTAGGAGGAAAATAAGATCCCAGCACTTGGTGCTCCCTGACCTTTTCCAGAGGAATTTGCCTTTCAGCCTGTTCCTCTTCCACCGTGGCTGAACTGACTCCTGTCCTGCTGCTCCCCTCACCAGGGGATGCAGAGACAATTTGGTGCCTAAATACACTGCTGTCCCCTGAAAAGGGGCATTCTGGGGGACTGCTCCTGCAGCAGGTGTAGGTGACACCTCCCAGAGCAGCTGCAGAGAGGGGCAGGCAGAGGGGCTGTCACCTGCAGCCTGCACAAGCAGGGCCCCTGTGTGCTCAGGGCCGCCCGTGAGGGCGCTGGGTTTAGCTCAGACACCTGTGAATTCCCTGCTGCTTTAGCACTGTTCACAATCCTGCTGTGTCTGAAGCCTGTCTTCTGCAGGTTTCCTAAAACCCTCTGATTTTATAGATTCCCACACAGGGTGAGCATTTCATTCCCTCCAGACCCACCCTCAGTTCTGTGCCATTCCAGACTGATGGATGCTCTCAGATCCTGGCCAGCAGTTGTTGACTTCCTCTGAGGGTTCATTGCCTTCAGAGACTTCACTGCAGTGTGTCCAAGGCATTGCAAAGTTCCTGATTTCTCCCTCCTGTATTTGTCTGTCAAGACTTGAAGTAGCATTTGTCATCTGAAGTGAGAACCAGGCTGCTGCTGGAATCTCCTGCTCAGGTGCTCTCTATCCTTGAAGGTGCCTCACTTCAAATGCACTGAACTTTTTGGTTATAGATTTCCTCAGGCACTCCAAGTTACTCTTCTGCACTTCTCCAGCACAAAAACTGTCTTGACAAAGCTCCTCAGGTTCTTTGCATCAGAGGTTGCTTAGGAGTCAGTAAGTCTGTCCAGGCTGGATGGATGTGGGTTGTGGGTACATCCAGGACAATATGGGCAAGCTGTGGGAAGCCCCATAAAGACTCAGAGTAACCAGGAATGAGTGGCAGCCAGAATAAACTGTAGTCACAGTTAAAATATTTGCCCACTGACAAGCAAGTTTGGTATGCTCTCAAATTTAGCCTAAGCTAAAGATATGTGGGCTACATGAATTATTCCAATAGGGGCAGTCTGATCTCAGCTATTGCTCATCCTGGACATCTTTTGAGAATGCAGTGCCTTATTTGCATGAATGGCTTGTGAGCTGAATGCACAGTGAGTCCAGTCAAGAAATCAGCAAGCAGGAGAGGAGAGGGGCCGTGAGCATCAGCTCTGCCTTTGAAAAATCTGCATGCCTGGGATGATCAAAAAGGATGGACAGCACTGTTTGAAGACAAGAGCTGCAGGGCATTCACTTGAGAGGGGGTTCAAGTGGAGTCCAAGTGGATGACAGTCGGCTCTTGAAGGCCTGAAGAAGGGCAGGAAATCATTTCTGAGAGTGGTGGCACCGCACTGAGCCTCGTGCAGCCCCAGGTGCTGCTCTGCAGAGCCTCCCTGGTGGTGCCAGCCCGGGTCCATCCAGGGCTTCCAGCCCTGCCAGGTGTGAGGCTGGCCAGTCTGGGACCCCTCCTGAGTCTCAGTCACTGTGCAGGGGAGCTCATTCCAGCACCCAGCCATCTTCATTCCACCCAGACCCTGAACTGGGTGCAGAGTTTGCGACACTCGGTGGGTTCAGCAGCTCTGAACTGCTGGAAGTGGGCACAGAAGAGCTGCACAGCAGCCAGGACCATGTCTGGGACCATTGGAAGCTCTGTAAGCAGCTCTGGAGGGTGCTGGCAATGCACAGATCCCTGCCCCAGCAGGGAGAGGGAGAGCAGGGACAGTTTTGCCATGAGTTATGTGCACACAGAGGCAGTGCCCAGCTCCCAGTGTGGGTCAGGAATCCCCCTGAGCTGCAGAGGATGGGTGATGCTGAACCTGCCGAACCTCTGGGACCCTGAACAAAATCACACTGACCAAAAAAACCCCAGAGCCAGATGAAATTCCATTTTCCCTCTCTCCTTTGTCCCGTGAGGGGCCTGGCTGTGCTGTGGCCTTTGGGGCAGAGCTTCCCTGGTGCTCCCTGGCAATCCAGCCTGCAGCTCCTGGTTTCCTCAGAGCTCTTTGCCAGGCTCCTCTTGATGGCTGTGTTGCCATTGCCTGTTTCGCTCCGGCCTGGACAAATGCTGATGCTGTGTCTGATTGAGGACATGGACAGATTAGGGCAGATGCAATGGCTGTCTGTCACAAAGGGCCTGCCCTGTGTTTTTGGAAGCACACAAGGAATAAGACATGTCCCATTTCAGCCAAATTAAAAAATGCAAGCAGGGCATTAGTCCAACACTCCTGGATTGTGCATTTCAAAGTTTGCACCCAGTGGGTGGGGCAAAAATAAATCAGGGCCTCCTATAGTGAAAATGCATTTGGGATTCAAGCATCTAAAATGTGAGCCCACCTCTGCTCCCGGGATTGTCAGCTGCCTCAGGGGTCATCTGATACACACCCCCCTTTCTCACTTCTGAGGAGTTTGAGCTTGGAGTGTGTTTGAAAACACTTCAGAAAAAGGGTGGAAAACACAGAGTGCCTGCTTTGAAATACACTCCTTTGTTAAATTCCTTTCCCAAGGGTAAAGAGACTCTCAAACACCTGAGGGCAACAAATGACTCTATTCAGACCTCTCACAAATGACCTAATAAACTCCCAAAGGGTTACAATAGCTGATTTGTCATCATTTCTTGTCAGCTATTTATAGCATCAATGTAAATTGAAGCAAAACAATAAATACCTGAGCTATTTTCTTTATTTTGAACATTCTTTAAAGCCCAAATGGTGCTTTACAATTTTAAACCTCCAATAATTAACTTTGCAATAGGGTTTAAATAATTCTCACACATTTTATGTTGTGTTCAAGCTTGTATTTGCTTACATGCAGAACATCTGTCACCTTTTCACTTGCTTCCTTTGCAATATTTGTCAGTGGATACTGACTTTAAAAATTCTGTTTTGTTTAGCTTCTAACATGTCAGTTGCCTGATGGCCCACGTTACAAACGGTCCTGCTGAGTGGGCTTGCACATGGGCTCCTTTGGGAAAGGGTGAGGTTATGGTGGTGAAGATCCTGGTGTCAGGAGCAGCAATCTAGGGTGTAATAATTGCATTTTATTGAAAACCTGTTCTGGCCTGGATTCTGAGCCGTGCTGCCACCCTGGCACATACCAGATACACTGAATATTAGAATGCATTTCAGATGCACTGAATATTGGAATGTATTTCAGATATATCAGAACATATTTCAGATATATTAGAATGCATTTCAGATACACTGAATATTGGAATGTATTTCAGATATATTAGAATGTATTTCAGATACACGAATATTAGAATGTATTTCAGATATATTAGAATGTATTTCAGATATATTAGAATGTGTTTCAGATACACTGGCTATTGGAATGCATTTCAGATACACTGGCTATTGGAATGCATTTCTGCCCTCAACCAGAGGATGTGCCTGGCTGCCCTGGCATGGACTGGGATGGGCAGATCCCACCTGGAGGAGTCTGGCCCCAGTGGCTGGAGTGCCCCGTGCCTGGCCCAGCTCAGTGACCCTGAGGGCTCTCCCTGGTGCCTCCTGTGCTGAGGTTCCCTTGCTCAGCTCCGTGTGCCCCGTCAGTGGGAGTAGGACACCCCACAAATACAGGATATTCCTTTCAATGTAAGCACTGATGTGGATGGCCACGTTCTGCAGGTGCTGGGTTCTTCCCATACACAACAGATTCTCCAGAACCATCATCCAAGCTCGTGCCTGCTTTGGATGGGCAGAGTTGGGCAGTGGTTCTGCCCTTCTGTAGATGTGATAATTTCCTGTGGAGTCCCCGTGCTCCAGGAGGGAGGGTTGCCCTTGGCAGCTGGAGGCAAAGGAGCAAAGGGAGATGTGTCACTCACCAAGGTCTGGGAAAGCCCTTCATGGAGCACTGGGGCTCCTGTGCCACAATGGGCCTGGGAGAGCCCAGCTTTGCAGGAACTCCTCCTTGGTGGGCTCAGAGGACACAAAACTGGGCTACAACTCAGGCACACAACATTGCCTGCTGTTTATTTTTGTTCTGCTGAAGGACAGCCCCTTTTCACTGGTCCTGAGGCACCATCTCAGCAGGGATGATGAGTAACAGCACCCAAATACCACAGACAGGCACAGGTAGCTAAGGCCAGGTAACAGGTTGGTAAAAGTCTGCTCAGAGCTGGCTCAGACTTGGTGTTCCAAGTGCTGACCATGGTAAAAGTTATTAAATACTGCTAATACAGCCCCAGCCCAGCGTCCTCTACAGCTCTGCTGACTGAATAAAGGGTAAACATCACCTCAGTCAGACTGGGGGGAACAGAAACACGGGAGGTGCCATAATGTGGCCATGATGACAAAGCTCTCCAGGTCCCGATTTAGGTATTTCAATGATGTTTGCCGTGAACAATGGCTGGAGCAGACAGGCAGACAGACAGACATATGGTCAGTAGGGCCGGCCGTGCTCGGGAGGGGCAGCGCTGCTGTGCGGAGTGACCCGGCCTTGGGAACCCCTTCATGGGAGAGAGGACAAACACCAAACTAAAGAGAGAAGCGGCGTGGTGGGAGCAGGAGAAGGGGCGGGCGGCAGGGCCGACCCTCGGTGCCTCAAATGAGGGGGCTGCGGAGGAGACCCGGCCAGCCCGGCCAGGGCAGCTCAGAGCTCAAAACGCTCCTTGCTTTCTCTCTCTCAGAAATATGGTTGGTTATTATCTAAGTTATTGCTACAAAGAATTTTGAAATTAAAAGATAAGCTTTCAGAGGAAGCTCAGTAATTTTCATAAAGGAGGACTTAAAACAGATGTGCCCTCTTTAATCGGGGTGTGCTTGAAAAAATATAAATGCATTTTTAACATAGCAGGGGGAAAAATCATATGGTTACACATTTGTCTCCTGGGCAAAAATAATTTTAGAAAAAAGTCTCTGTGCATTAAGTATCTTACAAATACCACCACTGGAACTTTCTTATCTAGCAAAAACTTGGCTGATTGATCAGTTAGTGTTTAGAAAGCAGAAAAATATCTTACGTTGTTTCCTCTTTTCTTTTCCCTCTTTTTTTTCGCTGTGCTTTTTTCCTATTCGTACAACATGAAAGTGAATTAACATCGTCACCAGGGTCAATACATGGCTGTTAGTAAACCCCTAGAATTTACTGATTTAGTGATTGCCTTTCTTTTCAGATAAATTTTTAATATAATTTCTGTGTCAATGTCAGGGACACCAACCCCTCATTCCTATGGTACCCCAGGAGCTTCCCAGGTGCCTGACACGGGCAGGATGGTGAAACACCTTTCCAACACAGGTGAGGCACAAATGCCTGCTGGGTTTTCCTTTGGCAAACACAAATCAGAGCCTGGGTATGCTCCCAACAACCTTTGCAGGTGACTTTTACAATTTTTTCTTGCTTTTTGGCAAGCTGCTGAATTTTTTTAACAGGTTGCTGCTGCAAATGTCTACTGTGGTGGCTGGGAACCTCAGAGGTCCTCTTCCCATGGGGCTTCCTTCTGATTCCATGGATGGGGGAACAAAAGGCAAGGCCCACTCACAGCTGGGTGGAAGCTCTGCTCCTCCTTACTTTGTGTGAATAGAAATTCTTGCAGCCAGATTCATGCATTTAAGAGTGCAGTGACACAGGCTGAGATGTTATTTTGCTGTGCACAGCTATGGCATGGATCCTGACCCTGCAAACCTGAGGGCTGTAAATATGCCGTGGATTTTGAGGGAGTTGTCTGGTTGTGAGGAATGTGGTCCTTCCATTAGCAGTTGTGTCAGCTGACAGCTGGACTCACAACTCAGCCCCACAACAATAAAACAGCACCTAATTATTAGAGGGAGTCAGGCCCAGAGGGAGACCTGCTTTGACATTTGCCCATTTATGACTTAAATATTATGGCTCTCCAGCAGCAGGAGACATAAAAAGCACCTATTATCCAGTTTTCCTTTTGTACAAGCAAAATAATGTTCTTGATACACACTACAGCTCCTCTAATGAAAGAGTCACAGGAAATGAATTTGCTGAAGAAAAATGAGATGCCAGATGCAAATGTTTCTGTCTGTAGCACGCAGAAATCACGAGGCTTGAGGTGAGTGTAGCCTCAAGAACTGCGCTCATTTCTCTGGGAACATGAATATTTCGGTTTGGAATTCTTACTTGAATTTCCCAGTAGCAGTCTCAGTATAAAAGCAAGGTGAAGTTCCTTCCCCTGTGTTCCCAGCCCATTTTCCAGGCTCAGTGCTGACTGCTAATCTCTGCCCTGACACTTCAGGTGTTTGCACACCCCCAGCCCTGCCCACAAGCCGTGTGTGGATCACAAACTCCAGCTCCTTTATGTCCCACATTAGAGCTCATTCATGGCAGTGGCCTAAGGAGGGACCCACATAACAACCTGGACATGCACAGCAGGTAGGCCATGGTCACCCTTGGGTGTGCCAGGCAACGAGGGGACACTCTGGGTGCTCACAAATGGGCTCTTGGCACTGCTCCACCCCTGGCTCTCTGCCCTGGCTGCAGCTCCCTAAGTTCATCCCTCCTCAATAATAAAACATTAAAATGCTTTGAAATTATGATAAGTGCAAAGTCAGGTTTTTTGTTTTCTTTTTGATTCAGGAGCCCCCCAGGTGGTTCTTTGGGCTTTACACAATATTCCAGTGCACACCCTGCCTTGCTGCTGGAGTTCTGCTGCTCCATCAGTGCCCTCAAAGTTTTATTCACTGGATATAAATAAAACTGAACAGGAGCCACAGCTGGGCTCAGGAACCCGCAGGGCTGCAGTCACTGATGTGCCTGCCCAGTAAGAACTGCAGTGGTGTACTGGGATCATTTCAGTTACACGGATCTCTCACGTACAGGCAGGAATTTACTACAGCTTTGCCCTTGCGGCCCATTGCAATATTTGCTTTCTGCACTCCTGGAAAAAAGGCCAAGTCTCACTGCCGTACTGCCAGGGGATGATCCTCTGAGTCAGAAACTGGAACAGCATTTGGGCCAAAATCCAATGTACTTCAAAACAATCTGCTGTTGTTGGTGGACCTGTCAAAGGTCTTTGCAATTCTTTTATCTGAAAATTATTCTGGTTTCTTCAGCTTCATCACAAGTTAATCCTATAATAGGACAACAGTCATTTAAATTAAGAAAATATTAGTTACACTGAAGCCATAATTAAAACCAGCCCTTGATGTTATAAGAGCTGAACACCATTTTAAAGATATAACTGATACCATAATGATTTATTCAATTTATGCAGAGATTTTGCTAAATCTTTTAAACATTTTACGTTTTCCTTTTAGGGAACAGATCATTAGAGTGGAGGGATTTCTGCAGTTTAGATTACACACATTTTATGGTCAACTTCATTTCAAGTTCTATTCTGCAGCACAGTAAATGTCTCTTGATTCTGTTTATGCAGTGGTTGGGGTTGATCTGAGCTGTAAGTTCTCAAGTGCCATGGATTGCCTCCACACAACAATAGTCTGCTACTTGGATGTCCTACATTGTGAAATAAATCAGCATTTCAGTATACTTGGGTCCCAGTCAGTGCAGTATTTGTAGTGTTAGAGTTTTGATCTGTCATTTCAGTTGTAAGAGAAAACAAGGATGAAGTCTCCTTCATGATTGGCTTTTACACATAATTGATTTCTACAGCCAAGTGCATTAATCACGGTTGGTTACTTAATGGAAGTTTCAGATTTGTGCAGTACTTTTTGAAGTGAGCGTTACCCCCGTGTTTTCCTCAGGAATGGTTCTGTGCAGCCAGGCTGGATGGGGCTACCCAAGCAGGGGGGTTTTATCCTCAAGCCAGAGAGAAGTGGGTCAGCTGGGCTCTTGATTTCTGCAGCACGTCTGACACGCAGTCCCTGGAGAGCCCGGTCAGATCCCAGCTCCCAGCTCTCACAGAAATGAATTCATTCATTACTCGAGGGCTGCTCACACCGAGTATTCACAATCTCTCTGCACACGAGCACGTCCTTCGGCATTTTACCCTTGCACAAATGATGCCACTGCCAAACCTTGGTTCAGGCAGAGAAAAAGTCATTTCTTATTTTCTGTATTTCAGCTCTCAAGGAGGACTCCTGCTCCTGAATCCAGGCTCGTCTTTTCCCCTTGCTGACTGCACTGGAGATGTCACTGCTTCTGTGCTCCTCACTCCTTCCCCAGAGGGAAAATTCTCTCCTGGGTTAGGATTTAGCTGCAGAGAGGAAGTATGAACTGAAGGAACTGAGAAAGGGAATGGCAGCTTCATTTTAGTTGGATAAAAGGCTGAGACATACCTATCTCTCACATCAAGCAGAGATTAAACAGAAAAGGCAACACGAAATAGGGATGAAATAATTTTTCACAGAGTGCCTCTCTCAGCATAAAGGAATTTAAAGGAAATGCTGTCTGTAGGATGCCATGGAACAGTGGCAGAGCTGTGCAGCTGTGGCAGAAGAGAAGCAGTGGTGGCTTCAGAGCAGGTTTGGGGGTACATGGCCTGAGTGGAAGCAGCCTCTGCTTGATTTGAAAATCCTGACGGGCTCAGGCTGAGGTTTCAGAACTCCTTGATGAGAAGATAGGCTGAGTACTCAGAGAAGAGCTCTCGGAGGCTCGGTGAGGAGCCCTTGGGGTGTTTTCCCCGGGCGTTTCCTCCCCCAGCTCTGTGGTCTGAGGCACAGGGGATTTGCGGTGCCCTCGGGAGATGCCCCCTCCTCTGTGCCAAGAGCAGCCTGCAGGAGAGGCCCTGGGGCAGCACAGCCATGGCCCAGTCCCTGCAACGCTGCCAGCCGCAGCCCTCTGCTCCATGAGGACATGATTTGCTGCTTAGAAATGCATTTTAACCTCTTGCATCAATATAATTTTATTCAAGGAAACCAAACGCACTCCACAAGCTTATAAACATGGGTAGGAATGATGATCGTTTCCAAAAACGTGCTTGTATTGCCGATTTTCCAAGACCTGGGTCCCCTAGTGCCAAAAACGTGCACTGCTGAGTGCCTGTGGCCCTGATGCTTTATGTATGAGAAGGTAATGGATTGTGCTTCTAAAAGCAAAAACGGGAACAATATTAAATTATTCTCCCTCTTAATTAAAAGCATAATTATTAAAGGAACAACTAGATTGAGACTCCAGATTGTGTGAGAAGAGAAGTTGCCCGTGTTGTGTGTGCTCTCATCTCCTGGCTGAGCAGCTCTGCTGCTGCTCCGCAACCTGGGCCAGGTTACAGCAATAATTGCAACCCCCCAGGAGCCCAGCTCAGAAATTTTTGTATGTTCTCAGGAGACAAAGATGAGTGATCATCAAAGGCAGAGGAACACAGCATGACTGTCATAAGCCTGAAGTTACAACTTAGACATGCAATAGAAAATATCACTGGTACCTCTCCAGTGCATAGCCTGTAGTAATTAAAAACTTGATCCCTGCTGTTTTATCATCTCATTAGCAATGGGGGCACAAGACTTTTATCCTTGTTTGTCAGGAATCAAACATATCAGAGGAACTCTGATTATAAATTGATGAAAGTAAAGTTAAACTTTTAAATAAGAGCAGTTTCAGTTCACAATGTTTTGAAAGCTGATGAAAGAGATCTCATTTTAGTCAAAAATAATACCCAGGTCCAGCACAGACAGTAGAGGTCAGTGCTGGGAGTAGGACATGCAAGGGCTTTTGGAAAGGGCATGCACTTGTGAAATGTACTGGGTGAGAAGGAAATACAAGCCCTTTCTGAGAGTTTTATCAACAAGTTCGAAACTTGTGAAGAATTTTAATTTTAGAATTTTACAAAGAATTTTACAAGCTCAGGCCTGTGCCAGATTTCCTTGCACAGAGTTCCTGGGCAGAAGGTGCCAGTGAGTGCAGTGCTGGTGTGTTCCTGTGTGCAATAAACTCGATTTGAGCAGTTCTGGTGTGTTCTGTGTGTAATAAACTCTGTTAGAGCAGTGCTGGTGTGTTCTGTGTGTAATAAACTCTGTTAGAGCAGTGCTGGTGTGTTCTGTGTGTGACACACTCTGTTAGAGCAGTGCTGGTGTGTTCCTGTGTGCAATAAACTCTGTTTGAGCAGTGCTGGTGTGTTCTGTGTGTAATAAACTCTGTTAGAGCAGTGCTGGTGTGTTCTGTGTGTGACACACTCTGTTAGAGCAGTGCTGGTGTGTTCCTGTGTGCAATAAACTCGATTTGAGCAGTGCTGGTGTGTTCCTGTGTGTAATAAACTCGATTTGAGCAGTGCTGGTGTGTTCCTGTGTGCAATAAACTCGATTTGAGCAGTGCTGGTGTGTTCTGTGTGTGACACACTCTGTTAGAGCAGTGCTGGTGTGTTCCTGTGTGCAATAAACTCGATTTGAGCAGTGCTGGTGTGTTCCTGTGTGTAATAAACTCGATTTGAGCAGTGCTGGTGTGTTCCTGTGTGCAATAAACTCGATTTGAGCAGTGCTGGTGTGTTCTGTGTGTGACACACTCTGTTAGAGCAGTGCTGGTGTGTTCTGTGTGTAATAAACTCGATTTGAGCAGTGCTGGTGTGTTCTGTGTGTGACACACTCTGTTAGAGCAGTGCTGGTGTGTTCCTGTGTGCAATAAACTCTGTTTGAGCAGTGCTGGTGTGTTCTGTGTGTAATAAACTCTGTTAGAGCAGTGCTGGTGTGTTCTGTGTGTGACACACTCTGTTAGAGCAGTGCTGGTGTGTTCCTGTGTGCAATAAACTCGATTTGAGCAGTGCTGGTGTGTTCCTGTGTGTAATAAACTCGATTTGAGCAGTGCTGGTGTGTTCCTGTGTGCAATAAACTCGATTTGAGCAGTGCTGGTGTGTTCTGTGTGTGACACACTCTGTTAGAGCAGTGCTGGTGTGTTCTGTGTGTAATAAACTCGATTTGAGCAGTGCTGGTGTGTTCTGTGTGTGACACACTCTGTTAGAGCAGTGCTGGTGTGTTCTGTGTGTGACACACTCTGTTAGAGCAGTGCTGCTGTGTTCCTGTGTGTAATAAACTCGATTTGAGCAGTGCTGGTGTGTTCCTGTGTGTAATAAACTCGATTTGAGCAGTGCTGGTGTGTTCCTGTGTGCAATAAACTCTATTTGAGCAGTGCTGGTGTGTTCCTGTGTGTAATAAACTCTGTTAGAGCAGTGCTGGTGTGTTCCTGTGTGCAATAAACTCTGTTAGAGCAGTGCTGGTGTGTTCCTGTGTGCAATAAACTCAATTTGAGCAGTGCTGGTGTGTTCTGTGTGTGACACACTCTGTTAGAGCAGTGCTGGTGTGTTCTGTGTGCAATAAACTCGATTTGAGCAGTGCTGGTGTGTTCTGTGTGTAATAAACTCGATTTGAGCAGTGCTGGTGTGTTCTGTGCGTAATAAACTCGATTTGAGCAGTGCTGGTGTGTTCTGTGTGTGACACACTCTGTTAGAGCAGTGCTGGTGTGTTCCTGTGTGCAATAAACTCTGTTAGAGCAGTGCTGGTGTGTTCTGTGTGCAATAAACTCTGTTAGAGCAGTGCTGGTGTGTTCCTGTGTGTAATAAACTCTATTTGAGCAGTGCTGGTGTGTTCCTGTGTGCAATAATCTCTGTTTGAGCAGCAGCAGTGCTGCCTTCCCTCACACACGTTGCCAACAACCTGCTCAGCATTTGTTTCAACCCTGCAGGGTTCTGGTGTAATTGAAAGCCTCTTGGAATCAATGCAGAAGATCCTAGTTGGGTTGGAATCAGTCCCTTTAAGGAGAATTCTTCAAGTGGCTCCACCATGGCTCTGTGTTTTCAGAAATATTGTCACTTTATTGCATTTTAATGAATTCCTGACCTGAGCAGTGCCCAGCATTGAACTGGGCAGAGGCAAATTTGGTGGGAGAGGACTGACGGTATCATTCTTTTCTTTTGTTTGATACCATCTGAAATCACATTTTCCCCCCTTTTTTTCTCCCATGAATCTCTGTTTCTCCTTCCCTTTCTTCTTCTTCTTAAGATCTGTGCCTCTGCTGTCGGAGGTCTAGCAGGGGAACGTGTCTGAGGCACTGTGCTGATTTTATTAACAAGTTCTTTATCCCAATGAAAAACCCGGACCTGGCTCTTTTCATACTGAGGAGGAAGCCACCCTTGATGTTCTGGGTCATTATGAGGAAGGAAACCATTCATTATTTCAGAGCAATGGTGAATCAAAAGGGAAGAATCTGAATAATTCTTTCTTTCAGCCTGGCAAAAGACAGGTCCTTTAAGCCAAGAAGACTAATCAAGAACTCAAGGACTTTTTTCAAGTGTAAAAGGCAAGCAGTGAGAAACAAAGCAGAAATGATGATATAGTAACTCATTATTTCACTGTGATAACTTCATGAGCAATAAAGTTATCAGATCCAGCAGAATTCATTATGTCTGAGCAAATGATCCATCAAAGACAGAGGAGAGTTACATGCTGAACCAGCTTCTCTCACAGAAAATTGCATCTTTAAAATATTGTTTTTACAGCAGATAAGTGAGATGGTTCCTTAAACAATCTCTCAGGAGTGCAAAACTCAGACTTATTCCAAATGAAAAATAAAGACCTAGATAGACAACTTTCTGTGAAGTTACAATGAAGGATTTATTTTTCAAGATGGAAAAAATATACTTTAAATTTTGACCACTTAATTAAATTGAAATCTATTTTAGAACTGAGCAAAATTGACTTAGTGAAGTCATTGTCACCATGCAAACTGTGCAGGCAAGAACTTAATGGGACTCCATGAAGGAACATGGAGACAGTTGCTGAAGGCAGGCACTGCTGAGCCCTCCCAGGGACAGCTCTCCAGGAGAATTGCTCCCAAAGTTGTTCCTCTCCTTTCACTGCCCTACAAGTGGTCCAGATTAAGCCTTGAGTGCTTCCTGCAAATATGGAATGCCTGCAAAAATAAAACACATCTTAAACAGGGTGAGCACTGGGTCAATCTATCTGCTGTAACCACTGTTGGAGCTGAGCAGAGCTAGAACAAAGCCTGGAGCACAGATCTCTTTCTATAAACAAACTATAAACATTGTCACAGGGAAACTGAAGAAGTCCCTTAAAATCATACATGTACCAGCAACGTATAAATCAGGCCTACCATGTAGCAAGTAAAACAAATGCTATTATTACCTTTTATTTTCTTTTTTGGCACTGCTGTTATTTAAAGTACGAGTCTTTCTTCTGAGATGAGGAGAAACCCTTCATTCCCAGGCACAGAGGAGAATTTCAGAGATAAATATGTTTCTGCCTCACCCAAATCAAAGCTGACCCTGTGGTTGAAGCTGGTGATAAAAAACTGGAAAAAAAAAAAGAAAAAAGAAAGGAAAAGAAAACTGTTCCCCTTCTCTGTAAGCGGAAAAGAAACTTCAGCAGAGATAGTGTAAGAAAGGAAAGCAAGATTGCTCACCCCTGAGCAGCTCCTTTAGGATCTTATCATGAACGGAACATTTAACAGGCAGCTGTCTCAAGCTGAACCAGCCATTCCCCTCCTGAAAAGTCTTTTTGCTTTGCCAGGCTTAAACCCCTTCTTTTCCAGATAAACCTTGCCCAGAGTGAGGCATGGATCCAGCCCCACGTCCAGGAAGGACACCAGGGATGTGCTCGTTCCTGCAGGCCTGCTCAGGTTGGGCCAGAGACTCTGCTGGGGAATTTGTTCCCTGTCCTGTCCAGCTGGGGACTCCACCAGAAAGTTTGAGAGATGGAGCAAATTAATTTTTCAGGGCAGGAATTCCTTTTGTTATGCAGGAGCCATTCCACCTGAGACAGATGCAGTTCACACAGCTGCTGAAATGGAATAATTGCATTTTGGATTGCTTCTTGCATTGGTTGCCATTATTTATTACACACACAGAGGAACACATTGGAAGAAAATGATTCGGGCTGAACTGAGGCACTTAAAAACAAGAGAATGCCAGGAGTTGTGCTGCTGGTGGGGCAGCATTGGCTTCCTGCTGTTCATACATGATGGCAGAGTTAGAATTACATAATTGCATTTGTTTCCAGGGAAGCCAGGCCTCCCCCAGTGGTTCAGGGCCTCCCTGTATCTCCAGTGTTCCTGTGTTCCTCCCACTTCATGGGCCCCTCTGACAGGGCTGGGACAGGATTATTCCTTCCCTAATGGACCTTCCTGCAGCACTTACTCCAAACTCACAGCTCACACCTTCAGACAAATAACAGCACGGTTGCCAGAATGTTTGTGATCCTGCCCCTCAGTGCCAGAGATGACTGAAGCAGTCGGCTGAGATCCCACATTTCAGGACAGACAGACACAGCCTGGCAGGACTGTGAGCAGCTGAAAGGTGGCTCAAAATAGGAGGCATTGGGCACCCTGCCTTGCCAGCAGTGCAGCCAGCTCCATTTGCTGTTCTGTCAGGAAACGTGTGCTTCCTCCTGAAAAACACCCAAAAGGGATAATGGCCATGCCCTTTCCTCCTGCCCCAGAAATTTATGGACTAGCTCAGACAAATAAAAGACATCGTTCATTAGAAGTCAGGGGGACATTATCCATCACAGCAACAGTAGAATAGACAGCTCCTGAAAAGGGTTTTGAAGGAGGAATTTAAGACATCTGTCATATCTGGCATATGCAGGAATGTATATACACCTTATGCAAACACTGCTGGATTACATGGAAATTTTGTGATGAATGCTGAATGTGGCCCAGAGGGAATAGTTGGCAGAGATAATGGATAGAAGCATGACAGGGAGATGTTGGGCGAAATACACTTTGGGGAATGTAGCCAAATTTATTTGCAGTTGTTCTGCCTGATGTAAGAAGAAAAAACCTTCCCAGGGACAAATGGGATATATCTGTTTTATTTGGTAATACGGATTGGAAAGGGCAGATCCAGGAGTGCTGCCTTAGGGGACTGAATGACAACGGATCAAATGAAGCAGATACTTCCAATTACCCTGGGTTTGCACAGTTTGCATTTTAAAATACCTGCTCCTTTTAGATGCACGGAACATTTCCCTATAAAACTCTCAGCTGGAGCTTTCTCCCAGCCAGGACAGGGAGAGCAGGTGGCAGGACCTGGACCCCACTTTGCGTGGTCACAGCTGCATTTCCTCCCTGTGCCCTTGAGGGACGAGGCTGGAGCTGCCTGTGTGATGGGCCCTGAGCTGTTTCTGTCTCTGGAAAGGGAGGGAATCCTTTTCAGGAGATGTGTTCTGCCTGTGCCACACACCTGAGCAGGGTTTGCAGAGGCTGCACTGCTGAGCCTGGCTGCACTGAGCTCTCAGCCCATCACCAGCCCGTGCCAGGCCCTCTCAGCACATAACCAACCTGTGCCAGGCCCTCTCAGCACACCATTAACCCGTGCCAGGCCCTCTCAGCCCATCACCAACCTGTGCCAGGCCCTCTCAGCACATCACTAACCCATGCCAGGCCCTCTCAGCACACCATTAACCCATGCCAGGCCCCTCTCAGCCCATCACTAACCCATGCCAGGCCCTCTCAGCACATAACCAACCTGTGCCAGGCCCTCTCAGCACACCATTAACCTGTGCCAGGCCCTCTCAGCCCATCACCAGCCCATGCCAGGCCCCTCCCAGCCCATCACTAACCCGTGCCAGGCCCTCTCAGCACACCATTAACCCGTGCCAGGCCCTCTCAGCCCATCACTAACCCGTGCCAGGCCCTCTCAGCACACCATTAACCCATGCCAGGCCCTCTCAGCCCATCACTAACCCATGCCAGGCCCTCTCAGCACACCATTAACCCGTGCCAGGCCCTCTCAGCCCATCACTAACCCATGCCAGGCCCTCTCAGCACACCATTAACCCGTGCCAGGCCCTCTCAGCCCATCACTAACCTGTGCCAGGCACCTCTCAGCCCATCACCAGCCCATGCCAGGCCCTCTCAGCACATAACCAACCTGTGCCAGGCCCTCTCAGCACACCATTAACCCGTGCCAGGCCCTCTCAGCCCATCACTAACCCATGCCAGGCCCTCTCAGCACACCATTAACCCGTGCCAGGCACCTCTCAGCACACCATTAACCCGTGCCAGGCCCTCTCAGCCCATCACTAACCCATGCCAGGCACCTCTCAGCACACCATTAACCCATGCCAGGCCCTCTCAGCCCATCACCAGCCCGTGCCAGGCCCTCTCAGCACACCATTAACCCATGCCAGGCCCCTCTCAGCCCATCACCAACCCATGCCAGGCCCTCTCAGCCCATCACTAACCTGTGCCAGGCACCTGCTGTGCCCTGCCTGCTCCTGGCTGCCCTGTGCCAGGCAGGGCACAGCCTGCAGCTCAGCCCCAGCCCCAGCACACCACCATTGTCTCTCAGCTGCAATCAGCTCTGTTTGCAATCACACAGACCTCGGCGCTGGGGAGGAATGGAGCCGGAGCAGCAGGGCCAGGTGAGGGGCTCTGTGGCTTATGGGGGATCCTGGGATGCACGAAGTCCGTGTTTCACCAGAGCTGCTGCTCTGGCACACGGGGAGAGCAGTGATTTGTATCTGAGCTGAAAGCACAGAGCCAACAGGAGCAGTGGCACAGACTTCAACCCTCGAGCAGAGACTGACAGCATTTTTGAGCAGCTTTTGCATGTCTGAAAATTGACATATTACTGGTAGCAGCACAAAAGGCCCCCTCTTTCAATAGCTGTTCCTCAGCAATCAGTGTCCAACCCTTAATGTTTTCTTTTGTTGAAAAAAAAAATCAGAAAAACTAAAATAAACCACAGTCTGGTTCAGTGCCAACAATATTAACCAGCTTCTTTTAGAGCCTTTGAAGTTAGCAGGGGGCATCCAATCTTGTGGTGCAAGTAAAGAATGATACTTTAAGCGATTCCTTTTCATCCCTTTAACTTAATGAAAGATTAATAGCCTTGTTATTTTTGTTTCTGCTTTATTTTTATATTCTGGGAGGGGGGAGAATTTTTGGCACTTGTTGAAACTGAAATGTTGCCTATAATGATTTTATGGATCAGTGAAGCACTGAGTTGTTTGGGTGTTGGGTTTTTCCCCGTCTGTGGATCCTGTTTAACAATGCAAGGCACAAACAAAGTTACGTACTGTAAGTTCAGAAAAACAGCCATGCATTTGCTTTTGGGAAGCACGAGGAAGAGGGTGGAAGGAAGCTTTTGGAGCGCACAGACCTGAGAGAAAAAGCAAGTGAGGGCTTAGCAAATCTTTTCAGTCCGAGAGCTAGGGATTAGTTATGAAAATGTAATCCAGTTCCTGGTGAAGAAAGCAGCTTTCTGTCTGCTGGCTGTGCAGATACACTGTGGGCTTTGGAACCACCCTTTTTATCCATTCCCAACAGGGCCAGCAAGGCACATTCCTGCCTCGCCATCCCCATGCAGGGTGTAGGACACAGGTAACTTTTATTTTCTCTTTGTTTGGGTGCATGTCCCTTTTGGGGACAGCAGGGCTCCCAAATGCTTCCTAACAATGTGATTGCAGCCACCATCTGCTCGCTCTGCTCCTGTCTGCCTGGGTTTGGGCTGCACTGGGCAGTTCTGGGGTGCCGGGTGTGCAGCTCCAGGTGGGACACGTGGGGAGCACTGGGAAACCGTGGGACCTGCAAGAGTTTCCTTTGGCCAGCTGAGGGTCTGGCCAGGCACATCCCTGAGCCTGCTCAGCAGCAAAAGGGGAAGTGCAGCTGCTGTTTTTGGTGTTAGAGCTCAGATTCTGAGAATGGGGAGGATGAGTCCAATGAGGACCATGACAATTGAGCATAACAATAATAGAAAATTATTATTAATAATAATAATAATAATAATGCTCTGAATAAAGCTATTCTAATCACCACGTGCAGTGTGGTTTATAACTTTGGATCCCTCTGCACACAACAAACCTAGGGCAGAGTGGGCATTTTCACTACAGCTTCAGCAAACCAGAAGAAGAATATGTATTTTTACTTTCATTTTATGAAAGCAAGGTCATTGGTGTTTCACCAGCAGGGCTGAGGCAGATTTGCCCTGAGCACACCTTTACCATTATATATATATGTACATATATATATATATATATACACATGCACACATATATATACCCATACATAAAATATAAATATAGCCATATCATTGTAGAATATATATGCTCATGATATATTCAATGACTGCATTCAATAAATTACTCTCTCAGAATCATCCAGAGCTGGGTGAGAGAGCCAGAACCCCGTTCCAGATTTCTCCTCTCCATAACCAGGATTTTATCCATTTAACCAGCACAAAGTCTCAGAATTTCACATTAGCATTACAGTTAATGAGATGCCTGCATTTACAACATTCCTGCATTTTTGGTGATCAGCTTTTCCTCAGATTTTCGGTGTAACCTCACACTGAATTTTGCACCTGGTGCCCACTTTAATCCCACCTGGCAGCCCTGGGGTGGCAGTGCCAGCCCCTCCTGACACAGAGCCTGACACACTTCACAAGTTGTCTTCATCAGGATTCCGAGGCAAGATGGTCCCAAAGTACGGAATAAAACACATCACTGCTCTTGATAACTCGTCTGTTTCAAATGAGAAATCACAGTAGTGTAATGCTGGAAAAATTAGACAGAATTTTTCTGCTATTATACCAAACAGCCTGCTTAATAAATGGGTAATGAAAAAGAATAATTTATTACAGCTTGTGAATTTTGACAGTTCTAAAAAGATGTTCTTAGAGTTTCCCCAAAGGGAGAAGAAGAATGTTTCTTCCTTAACACACTGGTGTTAGATGTAATTTCTCTGTCTGTAGAATTTTGCTCCTGCCTGGTAGAAGGGATTAGATTTTTTTCTTACATCATAACCTATTTTAAGCAATTATAATCTATGGGTAATAAATCATTTTCATTCACCTCTCATGGGGAGAGAAAAGATGTGAGAAAGCGTTCTGGAGTTTTAATTTATATCAATGTTTGCATTACTATTAAATGAATTAAATGGGTTCTACAAGTGTTCTCTCATAGATCTGCAATAAATTATGGAGAATCTCAACCTAAGTCATTTAATTGTCTCTTTTTCCAGCTTTTTGTTTTGTTTTGTTAATTTTTAGCTGGGTAGCACAAACAGTTATAAAACCCACTGCAGAGCTCTGAAGGCTCCTGGGCATTGCAATGTAGGACACAAGATCCCTCCCTGCAGGCACAGCCCGGCCCCTGGGGCTGCAGGAGCTGCAGGAGCTGCAGGAGCTGCAGGAGCTGCAGGAGCTGCAGGAGCTGCAGGAGCTGCAGGAGCTGCAGGAGCTGTAGGAGCTGCAGGAGCTGCAGGAGCTGCAGAGCCCCCAGGACACAGGAGCCCTGCAAGCTCTGAGCCCCCTGAGCCCTCCCCAGGGACCCTTCCTGGGAGGAAACCCCAAAGTTCCTTTAGCCCTGCCGAAGGAGCTGGGGCTTTTCACCCATGGCTCCTTCCTACCTTGTTCTCTGGCAGCGTGGTGTCATTACTGTGGTGGGAGAAGTCTGAAATGGCAAGGGGGAAGGACTAAGTTAACCAGTCTAAACATGTGAAGGCAGAGCTGGGGCAAAGCATACATTAATGGGAATAAATATTTGGGTTTATGTTCCACGTTTCTTTGAAGGAACCTGGAGAGGCACCCACAGCCACGACTGCAAGCCCTGTAACAATGCCTGCTCCCTGCCAGCCAGAGCCTGGGGCTGCATTCAGTTTGCAACCATTACTTGTACAGACCCTGAATGTAAAAATGCTGTCACAACAGTAAGGAAGACCCACCCAACATTTCCCAAGGCTGAAATGACTCTCAGGGATGCAGCTGGCCCACCGGGACCCAGCTGATTTACCCGAGGTACCTGAGCAAAGCCTGGCACCCTGCTGGAGGCAGCCTGGGCTGCAGGAGGAGCTCCCTGCTGGCCTCCTGCCCTGCAGGCCACAGCCCCTCCCTGGCTCTGGGTCCCCTTCACTCCTGCTGCTCTGCTGTCACTCGGAGGGGACTGGGGGAGACACAGGGATTTCTAAATAAGCCATAGGAGCAAAAGAAAACACAGTGACAGGAAGGACCGAAGGACAGGAGCAGCTGATCCACACCCAGGCAAACTCTGGAGCCCCCATCAGTGCTCTCCATAATGCAATTCCATCCTGAGCTATTCCACCAGCAGAGATCCTGCCCCCAGAGCATCTGCACGCTCTGATTTGGATCCAGGGAATTGCTGAACAGCTGGGAGATGTGAAAAGCTGAATGGGAATTCTGTGTTATGTAATTTTCTTCCCTTCCTGAGTGGGGGAGTCAGGCACAGGATGGGGCAGTGACCCCGCACTGGGGCAGGAGAACACCTCAAGATCTCTGTGCTCACTTTAGGTCTTGCCTGTGGCAGGAGGATCCAGGAAGAGGAAAAACTGCAGCTCTTCATCTGCTTGTCCCTGGCATTGACAGGAAAATTCGGTGCTCTGCTTTCTGTACTCTGTCCTGCTGCATACATTTCTGGCATGTGTCTGCAATTAGCACTAATTATGTATTCAAAGGAAGAGTAAGGATGTTCCTGTTTTTCTAGAGGGGGTGAAAATCATGTTTCTCTGAGCTTAGCTTTAATATCTCTGCATCCTCATTCTCTATTTCAAAAGCAAAGCTGATGCCATGAGGCACTGCAGGAATTTGGAAAATATGCTTTGCTTTTGAAACAGAAGCTTCAAATCCACTTTAAATCCCATAGAAAAGTTAGCCCAAGAAAGTCAATGAATGGATCATGATCAAAGTCTCTTTATTGAATTTTCTAACAACTTCCAACAAAATATATTTTAAAAGGAACTGGCTGCATCAAGTGCTTTCCAGTAAGCTGAAATGATAACTCTCAGCTCAGGGCAGCTGAGAGAAGTGAGAGATGAAACATCAGTGCCTACAGAGCATATGGGTTGTTTTCTGTGAGTTGCCTGACAATTCTGAATTCCAAAATATTCTGTGGGGATTTTATCACTTTAACATTCACCTGTTGAATTTTTCAGGTCTGAGTACAGTGGCAGAACATCAGTTCCATGCTGTTTTTTCAGGCCTTGTCAGCAGGAAAAAAAATATTGTTCCTGAAATTTTCCATGCAGAGAATTATCAGTTTAAACAGCTATCCAGTCCATGAAAGGCTTGTGGAGTCAAATGCATTTAGTTTAATAATTGTAGTTCCATGAAGTTTATTTATTTATTTAGTAGGAAACTTGCACCTGGCTGATTACAGTGGTATATCATTTTTGCCTTTCCATTGGCAGGGGAAGGGTCACATTTTGCATTTTGCAGAGAGCTTTGATCCTGCGAGTGACAGAGCAAAAAGGGCTCTCAGGGTGTCCTGGGCTGGGCTCTGGGCACACACAGCAGCACTGGGCACACACAGCAGCTCTGAGCACACACAGCAGCACTGGGCACACACAGAACACTGAGCACACACAGAACACTGGGCACACCCAGCAGCTCTGAGCACACACAGCAGCTCTGGGCACACACAGAACACTGAGCACACACAGAACACTGGGCACACACAGCAGCTCTGGGCACACACAGCAGCACTGGGCACACACAGAACACTGGGCACACACAGCAGCACTGAGCACACACAGAACACTGGGCACACACAGCAGCACTGGGCACACACAGAACACTGGGCACACACAGAACACTGAGCACACACAGAACACTGGGCACACACAGAACACTGAGCACACACAGAACACTGGGCACACACAGCAGCACTGGGCACACACAGCAGCTCTGGGCACACACAGAACACTGGGCACACACAGCAGCTCCTCTGGGCACACACAGCAGCTCTGAGCACACACAGAACACTGGGCACACACAGCAGCTCCTCTGGGCACACACAGCAGCACTGAGCACACATAGCAGCTCTGGGCACACACAGCAGCACTGGGCACACACAGCAGCTCTGGGCACACACAGAACACTGGGCACACACAGAACACTGGGCACACACAGCAGCTCCTCTGGGCACACACAGCAGCTCCTGTCCCCATCCAGAGCTGTCCTGGGCTGGGTTCTGGGCACACACAGCAGCTCTGAGCACACACAGAACACTGGGCACACACAGCAGCTCCTCTGTGCACACTGGGCTGTGCCAGGCTCAGGAACGTGCCTGTAGCATTCCACAGGGTGCTCACCAACAGCAGCACGGGTGCCAGAACCCAGCCTTTAATCTCCTCTAACTGAGACATTGCAGAGTTGAATAATTTACTACGAGGATAGAAAGCTGAGCAGTGATAGAAGGAATTTGCTGAATTATGATTTCTCGTTCCTTTCTGCAAGTCTCTGCCAATAAAATTTCTAAATGCTGAGTTAGACAAAGTTAGGTTGAGTTTATTGTTCCAAGCCTGTTGTGCCCACAGCATTTTCTGCATTCAAATCCCAGTCTAGGAATTGTGCTGCACAACAGTTCTCACAATAAACATTCACAAAAGGACCCACCATTCACCCCTATATGTGAAAGTTTCCTTGTGTTTAAACCAAGTCTGTGGCTTCCCAGGGAATTGAGGGCACTCCTCAGCCCCTACCAGGCCCCTGACATTCCTTGGTGCTGAGCAGCAGTGCCTCAGTTTCTCTGAAGGTTGCCTGTCCCTGCCTACAGACATCCCAGAACCCAGTAATTCTCTTTGTGAGCTTCAGTATTGTGTTAGAAGGGAAGACACTGGGGAAATCTGAAACACTTCTGGAAGATTCACCCGAGACTGGTGTCAGTGCACAAGCAGGAGAACAGGGCAGGGAACAGAGAAAGGAGAGAGAGGCAAAGAGAAAGACTGGGGAGCAGGAATGGTTCCTGCACAAATTCCACCCAGTATGGATATTCTTGACCACCCTTCAAGCAAGTTTTAATTTGAGATTGTTTCAGCACTCGAGATTACATTCCATTTAATTTTCTGTTGTCCTTTGATTTATATCCTGTCCTGTGTACTTCCATCTGTTCCTTGGGTTTAGGAACTGTAACAAAATGCAATATAAAAAATAATGTTTACTTTTAAAGCCTTTTCCATGCAGGCTCTTTTCTTCTGTGTATTTTGTGTCAGCTTCAATAGCTGGGCGCCCTGCGTTTGCAGCCATCACCTCGCAGCCCTGACCTGCAGCTCTCCCCACATTGTGTGTAACCACAGAGAGGGCTGTGATGTTAAACACAAAAGAGGAATAGGAGTGTTGTAAGGTCATATGCTTCTTGCATAAGGGATTTCAAAGGCAGCAATTGTTTAAAGGACTTGAAGATGACAGAAAATAATCTGTGTAATCCAACAATCAAAACCTGTATTCATTAGCAGAGGGAACTTTGTTGGGTGCCTCAGAAAATGGAAAGGTGAGTAGTCAAACTGAGAGCAGGTCTTTAATTTTCCACATTTCAAGGTGCAAAGAATAGGCTCTGTGTGTTTGGACTATTGTAGTTTTGACTTTCATATTTCTAAACCTCAGGATTTAGATCTGAATTTTGAAAGAGATTCAGACTTTGGCCAGTTCTCCTGTCCCCAGCTGAAACACAATGTGGAGTTTTTCTGAAATAATTGTGCAGCTCTGGCCATTCCTTCAATCAGGCATTTTCTGCACGAGCAGGAGCCTTTGAAGTGGGAGCCGTGAGGATGGGGAGGCCAGAGGTGAGAGCTGTGCCACAGCAGTGAGCCCTGCAGTGAGGGGTGAGCAGCGAAACTTTGATATTCAGGGCTTTGACCTGCTCCCAATGGCCCTGGCACGGGGTGACAGCAAGGGCACATCCCTGCTCTGGGGCAGGAACAGGGTGACAGCAGTGACACATCCCTGTTCTGGGGCAGGAACAGGGACAGGGGTGACAGCAATGACACATCCCTGCTCTGGGGCAGGAACAGGCACAGGAACAGGCACAGGGGTGACAGCAGTGACACATCCCTGCCCTGGGGACACATCCCTGCTCTGGGGCAGGAACAGGGACAGGGGTGACAGCAGTGACACATCCCTGCCCTGGGGCAGGAACAGGGTGACAGCAGTGACACATCCCTGCCCTGGGGCAGGAACAGGGACAGGGGTGACAGCAGTGACACATCCCTGCCCTGGGGCAGGAACAGGGTGACAGCAGTGACACATCCCTGCTCTGGGGCAGGAACAGGCACAGGAACAGGGACAGGGGTGACAGCAATGACACATCCCTGCCCTGGGGCAGGAACAGGGTGACAGCAAGGGCACATCCCTGCCCTGGGGCAGGAACAGGGTGACAGCAAGGGCACATCCCTGCTCTGGGGCAGGAACAGGGACAGGGGTGACAGCAAGGGCACATCCCTGCCCTGGGGCAGGAACAGGGTGACAGCAGTGACACATCCCTGCTCTGGGGCAGGAACAGGGTGACAGCAAGGGCACAGACCTGCCCTGGGGCAGGAACAGGGACAGGAACAGCACAGGGTGACAGCAGTGACACATCCCTGCCCTGGGGCAGGAACAGGGACAGGGGTGACAGCAGTGACACATCCCTGCTCTGGGGCAGGAACAGGCCCAGGAACAGGCACAGGAACAGCACAGTGTGACAGCAGTGACACATCCCTGCTCTGGGGCAGGAACAGGCACAGGAACAGGCACAGGAACAGGGACAGGAACAGGCACAGGAACAGGGACAGGAACAGCACAGGGGTGACAGCAGTGACACATCACTGCTCTGGGGCAGGAACAGGCAGAGGAACAGGCACAGGGACAGCACAGGGTGACAGCAGTGACACATCCCTGCTCTGGGGACACATCCCTGCTCTGGGGCAGGCACAGGCACAGAGCTGCCCTACCTGGGCTCCCTCTGCTCAGCCTCTGCCATGAGCTCACCCCAGCTGCTGCAAGGGGGAAATGTCCCTCATTCCTGCAGCTCTGGGTCTGATGATGTCACCTGCACACCTGCAGGGTGACAGGCATGCTTCAAAACTGATGCTGGGAAAGGGAGGATAAATGAATGGGGTATTCTGTGCTGGATTTTAAAGGGCATATAGACTAAGGAAAGCAACTCCCTCCTGCTTTTTATTCCCTTTAAGATTAAAAAAAAATTCTCTTTTTCACTTTGAAAGTATTTTTTTTTTAAATAATCAAAGCAACACCAACAATTTTTTGACACCCGAGAGTACTTTTCCCTTGGTACACAGCACATTTATAACACAGCTCAGCTAGCCCTGCGGGGAAAATTTTGTGCTGGGGATCTGCAATTTTCCCCACACAAACCCAACAAGATTTAGTCCATACAATGGCAAAGGCAGCTGCTGTTGAGCTGGTGGGGCAGGCTGGGCTCTCCTCTGCCTCCAGCCTCCACAACTCTTCCCAAACCTCTGGTTTTGTCTCCTGCCGTTTGTCACAGCTTGGCAAGGCCAGCAGAGCAGCCAGCCACCAGCAAATGCACAGAGTGAAACAGCAAAATATTCTGTAACGAGGCACAGATCAGTGAGGAGTTCAGATTCTGTTTGTTCTTTGGGTTGCTAAATGTGGACAGGTAGAGAACTTCATCACATCACCTCTTTCGCTGGTTTTGGCCAGTGCAGGACTGGCTTTAGGCTCTGCTCTGGCTTCTTTGGTATGAATTCAGACTGGAATCTTCCCTCCCACACCATATGAAATAAACCCTGAGCTCAGTCCCTGCCCTGGCTGACAAACCCTGGTGAGGAGCTGCCAGCCCACAGAAGCCCAGGGTCCGTGGGGTGTGGGCTCCTCCCAGCCCTGCCTGGCCAGGGGTGCCAAGGCAGACTTCCCCCTCCCAAGCCTGGACTGAATTTCCAGTGGTTTTCTTTAATTTCACATGTTGAAAAGACTGAGTGATCCTTTTCCTCAGATGGTCTTTCTAGAACCCCCAACAGAGTGTGAATAATTATTCCCACTCTGTTGGGGCTTTGATAAGACTCTTATGGCTGCCTTTTGCTCAGCCTCGCAGCCTTTGTTCCTGCTAAAGTTATTTTCTTTCTTAGGGAATGAAAAAAGGTAAAAACTGTAACGAGATCAAGCAAAACTTCAATTTTAATAATAGTAATAGCAATTAAAATATTGACTTGAAAACTAGAAATGCTTGGTCAAATCCCTCTCATAAGTGCATAATCCCCATGTGTCTTCTTCCAGTTTGAAAGAGAGCACAATTTACAAAAAGAATTGGCCAGAAAAGGGAGATGGAGAGGTGTCTGCTCCTGAGCTGTGTGGGAGCAGCAGCCTGGCCACCTCTTCCAGAGGGAATATAGCCTGGATGGAAAGGCTCTGAGCCTCGGGGTGAGTGTGGAGAGAGCAGCTGGGGGTGCCAGGAGCCCCAGTGCCACTGAACCAGAGCCAGCCCTGCTGCTGGGAGTGACAGGAGCCCCAGTGCCACTGAACCAGAGCCAGCCCTGCTGCCGGGGGTGCCAGGAGCCCCAGTGCCACTGAACCAGAGCCAGCCCTGCTGCTGGGAGTGACAGGAGCCCCAGTGCCACTGAACCAGAGCCAGCCCTGCTGCCGGGGGTGACAGGAGCCCCAGTGCCACTGAACCAGAGCCAGCCCTGCTGCTGGGAGTGACAGGAGCCCCAGTGCCACCTGAGCACAGGGAGTGACACACAGTGCCAGCAGAGAGCGAGCAGGGAGCCCCAGCAAAAGGGGCTGAGCCAGAGCTTTCCACAGCTGGGGTTTGGGATGTGGAAAAGGAATTTACCTGCAGCCTGTTATCCCAGAGCTCTGGGATGTGGCAAAGGAACCCAATCTCAGCCTGTTATCCCAGAGCTTTCCAAACTGGGGTTTGGGATGTGGAAGAGGAACCCAATCTCAGCCTGTTATCCCAGAGCTTTCCAAACTGGGGTTTGGGATGTGGAAGAGGAACCTACCTGCAGCCTGTGGCTCTGCACAGCCCTCTCAGTTTGGCACTGCAGTGCTGGGGAGCAGCAGGAGATCAAAGTAATGGTGCACACAGATATTGGCGTTTGGAGATTGGGAGATAAATAATTCATACATTGGAAATGGAGTTGGGTTGGGGATGTTATAGATTAATTCCATCTCACACTCTTTTTCCTCACTCCCACCGCCCCCCTTTTTTTTTTGCTAGTGGGAGACCTACTGCCCTTGTCCCTTTCTTCTGATTTCTGAATCTGCCACAGGCACTGTTAGAATTACAGCAGTGATAGGAAAATATCAGGCGTGGGATTTGAATTAATGCTTTTAGACAAATCTCCATTCCATCTCTAATTCTAATGCTAATTACATTTGCAGATCAAAGCCTGTTCGTTAAAGTTTTTGCTTTTGAATACATGTAAAGATTTTACTTTTTTGTTTGATTTTTTTCCCCATTTTTGGAGAAATGCTTCTTCCAGTAGAGACCAGATGTTCCTAAAATATCCCTTTGGAACAGCACAGCTTTGGTGCTCTGTTTTCCTTTCTTTGAGTCTTTTGTCTGCCCTGGGTGCAGCATTGTTCTGTTACTGTATAGGCAATCCATCTTTCTGACTTATTTGGTTTCTGTTTAGGAAAAGCCAGTGATAACTTAATAAGTGAGTGCAAATAATCCCAAACATGTTTAACTGCATGCTCAGCATTGCCAACTGCAGGTATTCAAAATTTGGATCAGCTTCAATAAGATTATGAGATTACAGGGAAGAGATTTGAAATACATAGAGAGACAATTGAGTTATTTTTATTTTTCCCTCTGACTCTCAGATTTATATGATTTACACTTCCTATCTGCTTCTACAACTAGGAGGACTAGAAATTATTGCTCCTCTTTTATTTTTTTCCCCTATGTGAAGCAGAACCTGTCTAATATGGGCTCCTTAAATTGGGATTTTCAGAGACGTAAATATCGTGCAACTCCTGCTGAAACCATAAACACTGGCAACACAGGCAGTGGTCTCACTGCATCCAGTCTGAGCCTGGCGTGTCCATACACGTTCACAGGATCAGAGCCCATTTTACAAGTGTCAGGTAATGAAAGTCAGGGAAAGTCAGAAATTTTTAACACCAAAACATAAGACAGAGATTTTTAACACCAGAGCCTCGGGGGTTGTAGCAAAAGAGAAGGAGCTCATTTGGGGAGGAAATAAAAAGAAGGGAAAAGAGAATGGTGGGATTGAAGTGTGGAAAGAAGGGATTAGGTGCTGAAAGGGGCTGGGGTGCATGCAGGAGGAAGCAGAAAGTGTTCAGAGGGTGAAAAAGCCAATTAGTGGAGTATAAATCTAAAAAAGCCAATTTCTGAACTAAAGAGGTGTTAACTTAAGGCAGCTAAGGAGAGGATTAGTCAGGGGAGTGACAGGGTGCAGTTTGGCAAAAGGGGGATTGCTGAGGCTGATCAGGACTGGACACAGCTCCAGTGCATTCCCCAAATGTCTGCGGTGTTGGAGCTGTGTGAGCAGAGCTGGTCCTGGTCCCTGCTGGGGATGAGCTCAGAGCCCGGCCTGGCTCTGCAAACTCTCTGGTGTTGGAGCTGTGTGAGCAGAGCTGGTCCCTGCTGGGGATGAGCTCTGAGCCCAGCCTGGCTCTGCAAACCCTCTGGTGTTGGAGCTGTGTGAGCAGAGCTGGTCCCTGCTGGGGATGAGCTCAGAGCCCGGCCTGGCTCTGCAAACCCTCTGGTGTTGGAGCTGTGTGAGCAGAGCTGGTCCCTGCTGGGGATGAGCTCTGAGCCCAGCCTGGCTCTGCAAACCCTCTGGTGCTCCAGCTGTGTGAGCAGAGCTGGTCCTGGTCCCTGCTGGGGATGAGCTCTGAGCCCGGCCTGGCTCTGAGAGGGCATTGCTGCTGCAGCCTCCTCGGGTGCAGCCCAGCCTGATCCCGTGTCTGCACCATCAGGAATCCTCACCCGAGCCGGGCACGGCTGCTCGGAGCCCCCAGAGCCTCCCGGCCACCGCCTGCAGAGGTCCCTGCAGCAGGGGCAGCCTCCCTGTTCCTGTCCCCAAGCACCTCTGAGGATTGCAGCAGCTGAAGCCCTCCTGCCCGCCCCACAGTAACAGCAGTTTAAATGCTTTTTGTCCCTCCAAAAAGCTTTGGGCTCCCATCACCAAGGATCTTCCCTTGGGTTTCTTTCTCCCAGGTGTCTAAAGTTGAGCACCTGGGTTCTGTGCCATGGGACAGCTGTGAGTGCTCCCTGCCACCTCTGCTCAGGCAGGGCTGGTGTTCTTGCACTCACCTGTGCAAGGGAGAGGAGCACTAACAAACGTTGCTTTCTGTTCACTTCATATGGCGCTTTCTTTGGTTGGGTTTCATTTTGGTTTTTTCAACTGAAAAATCTGGAGGCAAAAACATCAAAAGACAATCAAGTTCTAGTCACACACATCCACATGTTTTTGCAACCAAGTCAGTAATTTCCAATATTGGTCAACGCATGCAGAGGCTTTTGGATATAAATTGGTATCCCTAAAAAAATCTCTTGCAGAAGACTGTGGATTTGGCAGGAAGCTTGAGATTACCTAAGTGCTATCAGAAAAAGCTGCTTCCAATACACAACTAGTTCTGCTGGAACTCAATCCCCAGGAATTATAGTATTTATTTTTGAATAGCATTTGCTGCCCTCTCATCTATTCCCTAGAAGTTTATACACATAGACATAGAGATCAAACTTATAGCTATAGGGATTCCCCACTGTCACAAGATTATTAGAAAATATCTAACAAGAAGAAATCCTCTTTCCTTTTGTCTTCTAAAAAGCTGCAGGATGGAAGAGGACACATCAGGTAGATGCAGGCTGCCGTCCCAAAGCTGAGGGTTAGGAAGCATCTGCATGCAGTTGGGAATACAGCTCCACATGGGAAAAAAGAATAAAATACAAAACCACTGAATTACCAGACCAAGCTTTCAGCTGGGTAAATCAGCATTTCTCCCTTCAGCTCACTGGAACTGTGCCTATTTATATCATCTAAGAATCTAGACAGTTATCTGGGCTTGCCAGCTCACTGTAGGGATAATCAGAGCTTTAGCCAATTAAATGTTCATTAGGGGCAAGACAGAAAGGAGACCAGGAGCCAGAACTCAGAAGCAGTCAGCACTTCTGCTCCTGGTGTTTTTTCACAGCCCAGCCCAGCACACACAGCACAGCACATTTATCTCCTCACCCTTATCCCCGGGCTGGCAGCAGCAGGGATGGGATGTGGACACCTTCATGTGGAAATAGCACAAAGCTGCTCACCTTTATCCCAGAGGTGGGATGTGGACACCTTCATGTGGAAAGCTGCTTCGGGGCAGTCTCCAAGTGCCACGCTGTGATACCAAATCACACAGCACAGGACCCCACCTGCAGCCTCCTCTGGCATTAATCTGACAGGGAACACCTGGAAGTCAGGAAGGGACAGGAGCAGTGAGTGCCAAATGGAATTTCCCTAGGAGACTGTCATTTAGCCTGGTGCACAGAAATAGCAACAAGGCTCCCACACCACGGATGTCTCATTTGAATCACAGTCAGACCCAGCACCATCTGTCCCTCCACAGTCACCCTTGATTCATGCCCTGCATTAATGGGGGATTCCAGCCACAGGGAATAGAAACCAGTCTGGGCATGAAGTGTCAGCAGCCCCCAGCATTCCCCCTTTGGTGGATTTATCACTGGAGGTGACTCCCCTCAATCCCATTTGCTCACTTGGACGTGCACAGGGTACAGGCTGCTCTGGCAGTGAGGGTAAGAGGGAATCTCACCATCCTGAAGCAAAGCTCTCTCAAAGGTGCAGCCAGAATGTGCGGCTGGGCTGCACAAAGCTTTAGGAAAGGTGACTGAGAGTAGTAAGAGTAGATAATGCAGAACAGAAAAAGGTAACAATTAGCCAGATATCTTAAAACACAACCCCCTTTTAAGGCTGGTGCTAGTTTTATCCACATAATGTCTGTTTTAGGGATTGGTTAGCTTCTCCCATTGCTGTGGCTCTAAAGTTTGGGGTTTTATTTTACAAATAACCTTGTGTCCTGTGAGGATGGATATGGCAGCTGCTCTTAACTCTGTGACACTTTATTGTAGTCACACCCTTGGGGGCATGGCTCTCATATTTACAATGTCTGTCCTAAAACATTTCTCACTTTCTTGATTCAAAGTTCTACTTCATGATTTTCATCTATTTTGGAGAAGGAGAGGAAGATTGTTTGTGTAAGCATCATTTTCCCAAAGGCAGGAAGGAACTGAGCCAAAGGAAAAGGTGTTACAGCACTGTCAGAAGAGAGTGAGCTGAGGACTGAAGAAGGAAACCCAAGAGAGCACCTCAAGCCCTTCATTTGTTAGTTTCTGTGGTTTCCCAGCTAACACTGAAGTGTTGTGATCAGCACATGCCAGGAGTGATGCCCAGGGCTGAGGCCATTGCCATGGCAGCGTGACCCCAGCAGCACAGGGAGGTGCAGGAGCAGGGACCAGCCCTGCTGCCCACAGGGGAGGAGGTGCAGAACATCCTCCTGCCACATTTCAAGTTCTCACCCCAAAGAACAAAGCCTGTTTCAAAGTAAACGTGATCAGATTTCTAAGCACGGATGACAGCAGGGCTAATGCTGCTCACCTTTAATAATGGGTTGCAGAGCCAGCCCTGCCCATGGATGGTGCCAGCCCTGGAGCCCACAGGGTGAGCTGCATTCCTGGGAGCAGATCTGCAGCTTCCATCTGCACCTGTGCTGCCACGTCCATGGGCTTTCTTTTCCCTTTCAAATTTCAGTTTGCTTTCCCTTAACTTTGGCTCCAACTTCCCCAAGTGATATTTGTCCCCTTCCTCAGAGGGATCTGGTTAGCTCATGGCAGCTGTGACAGAGCAAATCTTTGTCTTTTGAGGTGTCCATCCTCTCTGCTTTGCTCATTTTCCTCTGGCAGTAATTTCCTGCCCTGCTCAAGCCCCACAGAAGCTGTGAGTGACAAATGGCCCAGCTAATCTCGTTCTAGCTGGGGCACAGGCTCTGCACAGCTTCCCAGGGCACTGCACAAGGAGCTGCCTCTGGGGAAAACACTGACCTGGGCAAACACTGACCTGCAGAGACAGGCCAGGTGAGTCTCTGATCACCAACTAAACAAAAGTAATTATTTTAATCCACACTGGTTTAAAGGAGAGAGAAGAAAAGACACCCTGATGAAGATTAAATAGCAGAATTCATATTAGAGGATTTCAATGTGGACTTAAGGTCACTAAGATGGAAAATGATTACATAAAATATGCATGACCATTGAAGTTGCTCACAAACAATATACTGCTAACTTTCTGACTTTCAGCAGTTAAGAAACAGTTTAAATGTTTGGGTATCCAGGCAAAGTGCCAGTTTATAAAGACTAGAAAAACAGGCCAAGGTGAAATTCACAACTGTAAAATGTCTTTGCATCTCCTAAAATAAAGCCAGGTTGGCATATGCAGATTTGTCTGGGACTCTACATAACCACCAGCTTCTCTTTCAGTGGGGCTTGGAAGCAAACCTGCAGCAGAATAAATACCAGTATATCTGTAGATTTCCTGTATCTGTATTTCCATGACCCCTTTCAACCTGCTACTCATCCAAAATACTGGAAAATCCAGAATGAAGTCTAAGTACATTAGTTTCTACCATCATTGCAAACACTGATTTTTGCAATGTAAAAAATGCCTACTGACCTCTACTGTCTTCTAGCCAAAATCCCATTTTCCTCACTGACCATTCTAATTCATAAAGTTCTGTGCTGCAAATGAGAATCTCTCAACAGCCAAGTGCCTGGTTCTGTCTTTTGTGACAGCCTGCAATGACATTTTGGGCATTTTGAACCTGGCCCTGGCAGAGCAGGTTTCACCTCAGTCCCTGCATTACTACAGGAGAAGAAAGAACATTATTTTCCAGGAGAAGAAGCTGTTGGTGAGCGTGCACACAAGGAAAGGCAGCTGAGCTTGCAGTGAGCCCAGGAAGGGATGTTTGCAGCAGGCTGACAAGCTGCAGAGCTCCCATTAGCCCTGCAAGTCCTGCACATGTAGAGCAGGGACAGGGACTCCAATTAATGTGTTTATAGAGGAAAATGCTGCTCGCAGTGTGCTGTTCCCAGCTGGGCTGAGAGTGACTTCCCCAGATAAGAGCCTGCTGCTCCTCAGCCCCGATCAGTGAGTCAGGCTGGGCGCTGGGAGCTCAGATGGCAGAGGGAATCTGCCGTGGTGAATTTGAAGTGCTTACGCTGCAGTCTGCAGCCTCCACCTGCGTGCTGCCTGCTTTGTTATTTACTGTAAATTTAACAAACCTTGCCCTCTGTTGATAAGGAGTTTCAGTGCTCAGCTTAGCCCACCAATTTCCCCTGTGCTGCCCCAAGCTTTTCTCATGTCACGTTTATTTTGGTGACTACAATACCTTTGTTTGTGCTCCCTCACACTGGCAGCAGAGCACGTTAATTCATCAAGCCTGACAGAATGTAAAATTACAACACAACAATGAGAATGCTGGCCCTGTTCTGGTGTATAATTAAAGCGTGGTCATCCAGGGAAACTTGAGTTCCCTTTTGCAGGGAAGGCTTTTGTAATTCAGAGCAGCTAAACCCAGTAGTTATTCAGGCAGGGTAATTCTCTCTCCAGTATCTGCTCTTAGATGGGTATCTTGGGAAGGATCTCTGATGTGGGCACACAGGATGATCTGCATCTATTCCACCTCAGGCTCTGATTTCACAAGCTTAACAGAACTGGATTGGCTCCACAATGGATTAACAGACTTCTAGCAAAACCAGCTTGTGCTACAGGAAATGTGGGGATGTAACAGGTTCAGCTTGGTCCTGACCTCATTCACTCATCACAGGATTCCCTGGTGCTTCCAGCAGGAACACGGTGCCCCACGCTCTCTTCTGAGTGGAGCTTTTTGTGCTCTCCTCACCAAAACGGGTGAATTTACGCTGTCCCTGCTCCAAGCTGCCTTTGGCTGCCCTTAGGTCAACTGTTCTTTCTCATTTCCTCCCCTGGCTGCTCTGGCTGCTGAATTTGAGCAGCCTTTGTGCCTCCTCTGAAGAATAGAATAAGTAGTATATGAAATGGTATAGAAAAGACAAAGAAGAGAAGTTTAAGAACAAATTGAAATTTGTCTCCTTCCCTATTTCTAAAAGCAAATCTCATCATTCACAACAACAGCAGAGAGTGGGATGGAGCCCTTCTTCCAGAATGCCACTGTGGGCTGGGGGTAAGGTGTTTGCAAGCAGCTCAGCTGCCAGCAAGGGTCTGTGCTTGTTTATGAAATTCACTTCATGTGCACATGAGGCACAAAGGATGGATGCTGCTGAAATTCCAGCATCCACAGGGTACATTAAGGGCTTGTCTCAGCATGCTGCAAGAGAGGTAGAAGTCTGCAGGAGTTCTGTGCTGACAAGGGTTAGGAATTGAATGACTGATTAGAAATTACTACTATTTTACTCTTTTTTTCAGTAACAAAAGCTCAGTTTTAGCCTGATGGCAACAGAATCCCTTTGTATAAGGACTCTGCTGCTCCCAGGCTCTGCACAGCACCACTCTGGCCCAGGCCTGTGTTTGCTGACCACACTCAGTGCTCTGCACAAGCCCACACAAAGCTGTGGAGGCAAACAGACATGCATGAAGAATAGGTGCAATGCCACAAATCCTCCTTTGGATGTGCCTGGAGACTGGGAAACAAATCAGACAAGGGCAAAATAGTCCTTCTGTTCCATTTTTCCTTTTTCTATCTCAGTATTGCCTTTAATTGCAGTCATCTGGCTAAAGAGTTTGCCTGGCAGGAATGCAGTGGCTTTGAGTCACACTGGTGAGCACCAGGTTATAATAGTGAACTTTCAAGGAGTAAAGGAAGAGGGGGAGATAGTTCATGGTGTAATATATATTTTAGAGAAACAGGAACTTCCAAGAGTGTCAAAACTGTTCCCCTTTGGTTGCTCTGACTCTTCACATTTTTCCTCTTGCACCAAAATAGACTATTTGTTTATTACAGCAGGAACTAATATTTTCCCTGTAGCCAGTTAAAAGAAATACATCCTCTTTGTGGCTTTGAAAATCCCTACAGGATTATGAATGAATACTTCAAGAGTGTATTATAAATTCAGACATGTCTATTGGGCTTTCAAGTATCACAGCGGGAGCTTCTTACTGAGGCAACCTGAGGGTAAAGGCTTTCCCACCTTTCCAAAGTGACTCCTCCCACAAAATTTTCTTGGGCTGAAGTTAAAAAAACCACCACCCTACCTAGTTCAGCTTCTTAGAGCTGCTCCATTCTAAGCAGAAGTGAATATAGATATAATTTAGTACAATCACACCCCCAGACGTGCCTCTGGAGCCTGCTTGCTCTTCCTCAGCACCATGCACACTCTTTAATGCAGGTTGTGGCTCGAAACCAATGCAGTTTCCACGTGAAAGCCTGAGCAGGCTGGGTGAGGAGCTGGTTTAGCATCCCGTGCTGTCCTGGATGAGCTCTGAGCACCTGCCATTATCTCCCCCGATTCCAGCTGGCAGCTCCCGGGGCTGTGGCAGGAGCACAGAGTGGGATTAGACACAGCCCATTTCTGCATCCCCTGCTGCGAGTGCTGAACCAGCAACTTTGCCATGTTTTGATCAGATGCACTCAGCGCTGACACATAAATCAGGGACAGTGCTAAAGGGAGCGGGGAGGAATCAGCAACAAAGAGGCAAAATCAAGGGCAACTTGGAAGGGAAGAATGGGACTAAAGAGAGTTTTAAAAGCACATGGCTTTGAATCTATATGTACTTACTTCTAAGGAAGATGAGGGGTGTTGCTGCTTTCAAAAGAATTCACTTTTTTCAGGCTTTTGAATGCACATCGCCCCCAGAAAAAACCTCCAGTGGGCTGAGCTACGAGATGAAAATGAGTTCTAGCTGGAAACTGAAGGGCAGTTGATAAGAAGTCCTGTCAGGCAGTCTTTGAAATTTAAGAACAACCTACAGCAAGTGGTGTAGGTGGTTCTTGTACCACTGTGCATGCTGCTGACTTAATGGCTCAGCAGATGTGCTCGGGTGCAGCTCCCTCAGACAGAGGGAAGGGCTCAGAGACACGAACACAGCGGCCTCACGGTGTCAGCTCAAAGGACAGGACCTTGCTGAGAAAAGGCCGAAGAGGATGGGGATCTCCCAAGGGTTCAGCTGATCTCTGGAGTGCCAGAGGACAGCAGCTGGCGCACGGTGCTGCAGGGCTGCGGCAATGGAGAAAGACCCGGGGCTGGCCACTGTTCCCAGGACACACCGGGCACAGAGCAGGAACACGGGGACACTGCTGCCACTGCTCCTGCCCAGTGCCCAGACACGGGGACACTGCTGCCACTGCTCCTGCCCAGTGCCCAGCTGGGCATTCCCAGCACTCGGCAGCACCTCTGAGGAAGTCGCAGCCATTAAGGAAATCGTCTTTCAAAGAAAGCTTTGGAGCAAGAGGAATGAAGGAAACCTCCTAACAAGACATGCCTGTTCCTGCATTATGCTGCCACGCCATTTGCCACGCTGCAATTACAGCTGAATCCGAGGGTCCGTAGAATTCTGGCTGTCTAAACTCTCACTTTAAAACATAAAATCCCTTGGGTGCAGAAAAAAACCTTCATATGACAATACACAGACACACACACTTCCAAATTCTTGCACGTGTACTCAATTTTAAACATGTACAGAATTCTCTCAAGTCTCTTGAAGTACTAATTAAATATTAAATAAATAATGTACACAGGCACTTTTGCAGGACAGTGGTCTGAGACACAGCACTCCTCAATCACTGCAGAGCACAATCAAGCACTTCTCAGAGCAATTTGAGGCTGAACTTTGGGAAGGTGTAAGACCTGCAAATCAATGACACGAGTCTATGTGATTTAAAATCAGCACAACAAATGACAAGAAAACCCTGCAATTTCATCCAAGCTTGACTAGAAGGCGAAAGCCTACTCTTAGTTATTCCATTTTGCAGTGAACTTCTTGGTCTGAGTCCAAGATTTCCACATTTCCAGTGATAAAACTGAAGACCAGTTTTGTCTGATGCTCTCTGTCTGGCTTATTAAACCTGCTAATTTGTATTTATAACTATAAATATAGAGATCATAACCCAGGTCGAGCACTTTCTAAAATTCCCTGGTGTAGACTCACACAGCACAATATAACCCCTAGTTTTAGTTGGCAGAAACAAGGATGGAAGCAATAAGATCTTAAGCACTTGAAAAAACAAGATTGTTATCTCGGTTTTTCAATGCTATTAGGAGAAAAGTAGCCAGCAATATGTAGGTCATCGTCAGTAGCTGCTTTGGTAGCCTGTGAACAATTTAAAGGAAGGAAGAGGTTTCCCTTTGTGGTTGAATAAGTTACTCTATATCCATGAAGGAGCTGTGGCTCACCCCAGAGGGAGCAGCATTATCAGCAAATGAATGAACAGGGCATTCTGTGTTATGCCAGGAGCACTGTCTTTGAAAACAAGGGAGACAAGGAGAGTGGATTCAGTGTGGCTTTTATTTTCCTGTCTGCCATTGTAACGGAGCTCCTCCATTAACTCATTCTTGTCAGGCTGAATTGAAAGTGACACTTAATAACTTGCACAGCATCTGCTCCCACTCCTGCAGCAGCCACGGGGCCCTGTGGGCAGAGCTGGTGGGTGGGAGAGGCTGGAACTGGCCCTGCTGAAGCACTCGGGACAGCTGGGGGCAAGCAAGGGTGTGCTGGGGCCACCCTGCTCCTCTTCAGGTCCCCTGGAATCTCCAGGTCCCACCGATGCACTGGTGAAAATCTGCTGGGTATAAACACTCTGCTTCAGCTGAGTTCCCAGAGCTTCATTCCTCACCGACAGCACCCACTCACTTCCCCGGGCTGCACTGGGGCTGCTTCCCAGCAGAGCAGGGCTGGAGCTGAGCTGGAGGAGAAGCAAATGCTGATATTTGACAGGCGTGCACAATGACTGAGCCAGGAGTGCAGCAGCCACTGCCAGGGGAGCCCCAGGCAGCCCGGGCAGGGTGGCCGTGCCAGGCAGTGACCAGCTGGGCACTGGGGCCACTCTGCCACCCTGGGCAGGGCTGGGCTGGGCTGGCAGCTCTGGATGCTCCTGCCATCCCCTGGCCACTCCAGACTGCCACTCTGTGCCTGCTGTGCGGCACGGGATGGCACGGGATGGCACGGGATGGCACGGGATGGCACGGGACATGTCACAGCAGCTGCCATGCTCTCCTTGCACTCCTGCAGCCCAGAGCCACCCCCAGCTCTGCTTGGATGAGCTGAGCTCTGCCTGAGCAAACCAAACTGCACCACGCAAACACTTGCACTGGGGCTCTCCCCGGAGCCCTCCTGTGCCCAGGTGCCAGCAGCAGGGCCAGGGCTGATCCCTGGGTGCCCAGGTGCCAGCAGCAGGGCCAGGGCTGATCCCTGGGTGCCCAGGTGCCAGCAGCAGGGCCTGGGCGGATCCCTGGGTGCCCAGGTGCCAGCAGCAGGGCCAGGGCTGATCTCAGCTCCCTGGGTGAGCAGGTGCCAGCAGCAGGGCCAGGGCTGATCCCTGGGTGCCCAGGTGCCAGCAGCAGGGCCAGGGCTGCTCCCTGGCTGAGCTCCCTCTCGGTCCCTGCCTGAGGGGCTCTGTCACAGCCCTCAGCCCCATGGGTCAGGCTGTGTTTGCTCCCACCATCACACCTCTGTAACTCACACAGCAGAGGCTGCTGCTGCTGCCAGATGCTGTTTTGTGCTGCCCTCAGTGAGCAGGACAGCAGGTTTTGGTGCACTCACTTTGCTCCCTCTGCCAGGCAGGACAAGCTCTGCCTTCCATCTCCCCGAATGCCAGTGAACACTTCTGTCTGCAGCACTGCCACAGTGCTGGCACAGCACTGCCACACTGATGCTCTCACAAACCTTTGGCTGAGGCTTCTCATGCTATCCTGGTGCCATTTTTTGTGCTGTGGCTCATCCTCACCTGTGCCCTTTTCTGAGTGGAGTACAAGGAAGAAAACCCTCAAAAGTGGGACATATTTTCCCAGTGATAATCTTGTTTCCCTTTCCTTCCTTTTCCATCCCTCCTCTTATTTCACTGGGTTCTTTTGCAGTGGCCTAGATTTAGCATCCTTTTACAGCTGATTCTTGTGGCTGCAAAGCCCTGCTAATATCACATTGTACTAGTCAGAAAAAATTATTTAGGGCAGGGAGAGTCTTTTTGGTCTGTGTTAGCACACAGATGTCTTGAGACAGAACTGAAACTCAGAGGTGCTGCTACAATGTGAATGGTAGCAGGAGATTAAACATATTTATATCCATATCCCTGTATAGATAGCTGGAATGTGAAGGGAAACTGTTTCTTTACTCCCTTTATTTCTGATCCATAATCACCCTACTCGCTTTTATTTTTTCAGACATCACCTATTTCTTCACCTTCCCTTCTACAACCCTTTCCTCAGCCTTTCTACACCCTTAAATTCTTACTGCTGAGTTATTGGAGTATTGTTCACAGCTACTGCCTGTAGCAGAAGTACCAATGGTAATGATCCACTTGAAACAATTCTTAAAATCATTAGTGAAAAACTCTGATGCCCCAAAGCAGCCCAAAGAGGGCAATTCTCAAACATGGCAGCACAAGGCCATGCATGCATCTGCATTTCTGCTCCACCAGCCCAGCAGAAGAGGTTCCTGCTTTCCCTTGCAGCAGCCACAATTCCTGTGTTCATCACAGATCACCATCTGTGCCCTTCTGCTGATTCAGTGTTTGCATGGCTGTGCTCTCCACCAGACCTTGCAGCAATTTTGAAAGCAAAACCAATGAAAAACAAACCTTGCTTGTACCTTTTTTTCCCCTCAGTTGCTATTTTTAAACCAGAAAATGTCACAGTTCTGCTCTGGGACACAATCAAAATAAAGCAGTGATTCAGAGGAAAATAATAAAGGGGCCAAGAATAAGGGAATGAGAATTTCTGCAATCTGCTCTAACAGGACACAGAACCACAGGGTAACAGGGTGTGGAGGCCAAAAAAAAAAAAAAGAAAAAAAGAAAAAAAGCTTTGTTTGAAGAACTTGCAAGTGACTCAAGAGCTGCAGTTCCCTTCCCTCAGTGCAGGGACTGTATCATCAAAGGGCTGTTTGCATGCACAGCATTCAACAAACCAGCTTGAGAGTCTCAGGAATTTAGATAGCATCCTCTTCTGGGCTTTGAATGGGCCTGCTGGATGTGATCCTGAGCTCTGCTCCTGGTGAGCTCGAGATCCTTTCTCTGTTAGAGCAGCCTAAGTGTGAGCCTGAGTGCCTGTGTCAGGATGGATGATCTCAGCTCCTTGAGTGGCCTCCATTGTATGGGCTGATTGCATCGATTCTGTCCTGACACAGGAGCCCTGTGCAGCACTAACAAAACCAGAAGAAATAAGCACAAATATTCATCATTCCTGGCCTGGGGAGGGTTGCAGGGGACCTGTGTGAAAATGCTGAGCAGCAATGCAGAGGGGCTGGAAAGAGGCATTTGTCTGCACTGGTATCACTTCTCTGTGCTCATGATTTTGGACAAAGGAGCATTGAATCCTCAGAGCTTGAATATCTGAACACATCTGATCTGTGCCTGAAGTGGGGGCACAGGATGGGTGCTCAGCACTTTCAGAATGCTCTCAAGGAGAGAATTATTCTGTCCCCGTTCCAGAGTGTGATCAGAAAACCTCAGATAATCCCCCTGGGGACTCAGGCTGTACCAGAGGGGGTCAGTCCTGAATCACTTTCCAAGTTCTTTGCAGTGTTACAAGGAGAAAACCCTTTAAAGCCCTGGTCTCAGAAGGGCCCTGCGCTTTTCTCCCCCTGCTGCATGTGTGAAATCCATGTTTGTGCACACGGCTTTGGCAGGGTATCCCACCCGTAAGGTTCATCGTGTGTACCTTGCTGACCCTTACCAGAGGCATCTAGGAAACAGATTAATCAAAGCCATTTAAAGTGGTGGTTGCCAGCAAGGATCAGCAGCCCGTTAAGCACCCAGAACATCCAAACAGGCACTTGGAGCCTCTGCCATGTCCCGTGTGACTCCATCCCAATCTCATGGCTCAAAGGCAGCCCAGGAAGTGCCCTGCTCCCTGCACACACTGCAGGAATGGCACAGCTCCTGCCACAAACAAACCTGCTCTGCCTGGGAACAGCTGGAGCTGCCCAGAAGTGAGGCTGAGCAGTTCACAGGTCCTGCTGTGGTAACGCCAGGATTTGCTGACTTTTTCTGATTGGAACTCAGAGGCTGAACCAGTGAGGTATCTTTGCATTAATAACCTCATTTTAACTATAGGGAAAAAATGAAGTGAAGTTGGAAGTCACATGTGCTAAGCCAGGCAGTAAAAGAAGCAGTTCTTACCTATAGGAGTTGAGAAAGGGCTTGTTTCAACAGAGCTTGACTCAGAGCCTTCCAGTGCGCATCTGTGGCTCCCCAAAGGCAGGAGAAGTTTCCTCTGAATTGTCTCCTTGAATTGTTTTCTGCTCCCAGTGAATCACTGGCTCTCCCTTGCCTATGGAGCTCCTTATTTGGGGTGCTTATCCTGCCACCTTGGAGGCTGCACTGAGCACTCTCTGTCCAATTTTATACCTTGATAAATAAATTGCACCTGACTGTTCGTGCAGATCTGGGTAAGTAAACAAAATATCTTTCCTCTGCTGAAGAGGTTTGGCTGTGCAATCAGAAGTAATTCAGTACCTGTTTAGCCTCAGTGCTGGCTAACAAAAGGCAGATTCCACGCCCTCATGGAAGAAAGATCAAAGCCTTTTTTGGCATTAATGAATGTTAAGCAAAAACCCCAAATATTTAATCAAGAGGGAGCAAAACCTTAAGACTCACACAGCTGTGAGCATTTTTACAGGTTTTTGTAGTTCATATTTGAATCATATCGAAGGGTTTGTTTCCCTATACATGAGCAGGATTAAAGTCCCATGGCAAAGGGTGGGATTTTCAAAGTGTTTTTAAAACTCACAGATTCAAATGGGGCCCAGGGTGGGACAATAGGGGAACAGCTATTAGAGGCTGTCACTTCTGAAAAAGCATTTAATGTGATGGAGTGTGGCTATGACTCAGAAACACAACGAATACTTTAGAGGGAGCCAGAAAGGAAAGGATGCACCTGACTGGTTTTGTAAAGCTGGGTACAAGTGATACAATAATTCTTTCACAACCAAAGGGCAGTCAGCTGATATCCTGAACCTGAAGATTTGATTGCCCAGCTTAAAAAACACAATGCACTTGTCACACAGTCACCCTGAACAATTATAATGATGCATTATTTTCACTGCAGTTGTGCTCATGAGCCTTGGTGATGGATCAGAACCCACTTAGCAGTGACCCAGCACATAAGAAACCCTGGGGGTTCTCTGCCCAGGGAATTTATGGAAGAAGATGGGCAGGAAAACCACAAGAAAGCTGGCCACTGACACTGGCCCTCACACAAGAGGCAATCCCACTCCCCCAGGTGTCCAACTAACCCTGCTTTTGTACAGACAGCAGGGCACAACAGAGGCTTTCAGGGTATGACAGGGATTACAATGCAATCACTTAGGAGATGTCTCAGAGATGCTCCACCTGCTCACAGAGGCAATGCAAACAAAGCCAAAAGGGCTTAGCTGGAAAATAATAATTAAGTGATAAAGGTGCCATCCAAAGGAGCAGCTGTGGATATGACACCCAGCTGGTGAGTGAAGGGTGTGGGTAGCACAATCCACAGAGAGCTGGGGAGTGTTTGGAGTGGTGCAGAGGGGGCACCTTGCAAAGGGAGGACAAAGCACACGGTGCCACAACACCATCCAGGCCAGACAGGGGGAGATGTTCCCTGCAGGAACAAACTGCATGAGCAAACTGAGATAAGGTGGAATCCGCTGGTGTGGCACAAAGAGGTTCTACCTACCCAGACATACCATGAGGAACCTGCAGTTTACCCATGACAGGGCAGAAAAGAAGGATTGTAGCTGTGCTCTGTGAGCAGAAGGGGAAGCCATCACATGCAACTTGGATGTGATGGTCCGTGGAGGAAGAACAAGGCAAAAATAAAATTCAGGTTGTTCACCCAAAGGTTGGTAAGGATGAAAGAAAAAGAAGAAGTAACAAAGTTTCTAGGCAATCATCAGAAAGCAATGTGGACATTGCAACTTGGATATGAGGGGACCTTCCTTTGTAAGAGCTAAAAAGAAAAACCAACTGAAAAATTAACATTCTGGTTAAAGAAAGAAAAGATGGAAATGGAGCCAGGTGATGATTTCTGTCACCCAGCTTTAGCAAAGCAGAGCTGCATCTTCCTGTCCATCACAGGACAATTATTGATGCTGATGCAAAATCATTAATTGCAAAAGAACCTTCCATCTGCTGATGAGATGCAGTAACACAGGGCTGTGACTGAAGGCAGAGCCTTGCACTGAGCTTTAATTACAGCAGTGATGCACCAAGGGGAGACAATCATCCTGCTCACCTCTCTCAGCCCCAGCTGCATGGAGGACTGGCAGTTAAAAACCCATTCTTCATTTAACTGTGCAACTGATGCATTCAATGTGGAAATCAGTGAGCTAGGGGGAGAAAAAAGCAGAAGATTCTGTGCAATTTGTGTCTACTTTCAAAGTAAACCACATGAGAAATTCATTTAAATGTTTTGGAGTGAAATGTTCAGGTGATGAAATAGGGGAATCTCCTACAAAGCCCATGAAGCTTTTCACCAGTTGAATATGCTTTACTGTTCTCTTTACCGTTCTCTTTTTTTTTCCTCAATACAGTTGAAACCCAGTATTATTCATGTGGGCTGCATAATGCCCCATTAATTGAGAAATCACCTGGCAAATGAAATATTAATGTAGATAAAACCAACAAAAAATTACCTGCTAGAAAAATCTTGTTTAACAAATACTTGTGTGAAGTGCTCAGCTTCTTAGAACATAGATGATGTTGAGAATTTTTATTATTCATTATGAAGAATGATGAAAAGAAGAGATATTGCTCTCTTAATCCATCAAAGCCCAAAAGAAATCTATGTTTTACAGAAAAGGAATAGAAAAACATAAGTTATATTCCCTAGAATGAGGTCAATGTTCATTCTTGGAGGCCCAGAAAATGCACTTTGAAGCACAAAATGATGGGTGGGAAATGAAGCCCATTGGGGAGAGCTGTAAATCCTAAACCACCAGGTGAAAAACCCACCTCAAGGTCCTGTCCTGAGCCATGGTCTCTTCCTCACCCTCACTGAACTGGTTTCATTTTACCTCTTCTTTGGCTTCAGGATGGAAAACACCCTCTGCTTCTGCCAGCACCCCCACTCAGCACAGCTGGCCCCGGGTCCCTCACTGCAAACATGCCCAGCTCCTTTGGGTTTGCTCACCTTGCATGATGCACTTGGGGCCTGCCCTTTATCCTCCCTGCGTGGTCAGCTGGTAACAGATCAGAATATTGATTAGAGCTGGTGCTGATTAATTCAGTCATTATGTACAGAGCAGTCATTACTGGGAGGAAAGGCAGCAGAAGGTGGGAGGCTCTCTGAGCCACCATGGAAAGGCAGCACAGAAGCAGTGAGGGGGTGAAGGAAACCCAAGCTTGGGTGGAGCAGAAGGAGGGGAAGGGTGTGAGCTGAGATGATGCTGAAGCTGCAGGCAAGGGTGGCACATCCTGCACAGTTATTACAGTGCTTTAATTACCCCTCATGACTGACATTGCTCCAGCACTGCTGCCGTGGGTGGGGTGACGGGTGCAGAGGGGCATCGCTGCCCTCCTGCCCTTGTGCAATTCCATCTCAGCAATAACTGGCAAATCCTGGTGCGTCCAAAGCTGTGCTCTATCCCAAAGCTGTGCTGCATCCCAAAGCTGTGCTGTATCCCAAAGCTGTGCTGTATCCAAAGCTGTGCTGCATCCCAAAGCTGTGCTGCATCCCAAAGCTGTGCTCTATCCCAAAGCTGTGCTGCATCCCAAAGCTGTGCTGTATCCAAAGCTGTGCTCTATCCCAAAGCTGTGCTGCATCCCAAAGCTGTGCTGTATCCAAAGCTGTGGTGTATCCCAAAGCTGTGGTGTATCCAAAGCTGTGCTCTATCCCAAAGCTGTGCTGTATCCAAAGCTGTGCTGTATCCAAAGCTGTGCTCTATCCCAAACCTGTGCTGCATCCCAAAGCTGTGCTGTATCCAAAGCTGTGCTCTATCCCAAAGCTGTGCTCTATCCCAAAGCTGTGCTGTATCCAAAGCTGTGCTGTATCCAAAGCTGTGCTGTATCCAAAGCTGTGCTGTATCCAAAGCTGTGCTCTATCCCAAAGCTGTGCTCTATCCCAAAGCTGTGCTACATCCCAAAGCTGTGCTGTATCCAAAGCTGTGCTGTATCCAAAGCTGTGCTCTATCCAAATCTGTGGTGTATCCAAATCTGTGGTGTATCCAAAGCTGTGGCGTATCCAAAGCTGTGCTGTATCCAAAGCTGTGCTCTATCCCAAATCTGTGCTCTATCTGTCTATCCCAAAGCTGTGCTCCATCCCAGGCTGTGGTGTATCCCAAAGCTGTGCTCTATCCCAGGCTGTGGTCTATCCCAAAGCTGTGCTCCATCCCAAGCTGTGGTGTATCCCAAAGCTGTGCTCCATCCCAAGCTGTGCTCTATCCCAGAGCTGTGCTTTATCTACACCTTCCTGCCCCACCAGCTGGGAACAGTTCTCCCCACCCTGGTGCCTTTCAGGTCACCGTCTGTGACAAACCCCATGTTAACAAACCCCATGGTTTGAGGGGATCAGATATTACACTAACAGGAACCATATCGAGGTCTAGGGTAGCAGACTCAAACCCATGGAATTGTGAGCATTTATTTTAGTTACTGATCCGTGGTTCTGTTCTGCACCAGAGTGCCACAATGCATTTTAAGGGATTACTGTACTGACACTTTCACTGTACTCAGTTTCTTTTCCATCAGAGGTCTGGGATACACCACTAACACATTAATCATGTGTCGCTCGTCCCACGGGAACACACAAAACAAATAGAAAGCAGCCATTCCTTTCCTAACACCAACAGCTCTAATTAACATGGGGATTTGTTTTGCTGGTTGCTTTTGTTGTCTTCAAACATTACTTCTGTAAATTATCAAAATGAAAAGGAGAGATCTCCCTCCTTAAAAAAACCCAAAAACAACACCACAAAAATCCAAAACCCACCTGACTACACAGGTTCTTGAAGTGCTGCTTGTACATTTAAAGCACAAGTCTAAAAGATTAAGCCTGCCTTGATATATGATTTACTGGCTTGAAATATCAACATGCTCAATATTCACATGGTGAGAGTTTTATGCATTGCCAGATTGTGATGATAGGAAAGGATACTTCACCATTTACATTTACGACACTACTCACAGACTACAACTATTTGAGTCCTGTGTGGTTTTGAATAGATAAAATGAGAAAACAAGCCATGAAGCCCTCACTGCAGTGACCCAGGGTTACTGTGAGGCTGTGGTGTGAATTGTACACTTCTACATCAGTCACAAGCAGATTCTGTACTTGTTAAAATCAGCTGCAAAGCAGGCACTAGTGCTTCAAAAAGACTACTTTAGGGAAAATAGATAAGAGTGGAGCCCCTGCAGCTTCGGGTTTGGTTTTGGTCTGGTTGTTTAAACGTTGTGGAAGGAAGAGGTCTCATTTACTGAAAAGTTGCCTTTTGGTGCGTGCATGGAACAAGAGGTTGAGCTCCAGAGCAGGCAGGTCCTCTCTGTCAGTGCCAGAAACAATCGCACATTTCAAAGGAACCTCCTGCAAGGCCAAGGAGCTTTTTGTTATGTAAACGAGCCCAACTTGTTTGTTTTGGTTGCTGTTTTTAAATGCCAAGTTGTAGATATGTCTGCAGTGTTAAACACATCAAACAGGGGAGCAGAACATCAGTCTCCTGCATCCCGAGTTCTGCTGCAGACACGGAGAGTTTGCTTAGGGCTGCATTTCAAACAGCAGCTCTTTGATGCTCGAAACGGGGCCGAGGAGCCCCAGCAGCACAGGGAGGTGGGAACAGCAACAGAGGGGGGTCCCTTGTAGGACAGGGCCATTGACAGGGCTGCCAAACCCAGACCTGAGCTTCTGCCTCCAGGGTCACTTCCCACTGGTCCCAAAACACAGACAAACCCCAAAACTGTCACTGCCACCACTGGTATTTAAACCCTCCCTGCTCCTGGGAGCCAGTCCGTGTGAAGCTGAATTTGGAAGTTAAAAAAAGGAGTAAAGGATGTGCCTCCTTCTGCCTTAAACTTGGTTTTATCATATCCTGCAAATGAAGGCCTTTGAGGAGTTTTCAAAACTGATCAAAGAGCTATGCAATACACCCCTTCACCGTCCAGACTCTGTGGGCTCTAAGGGTGGAATTGTCAAAGAAATATGCAGAAGAACCTGTTGCCCCAGATAAGTTAATTAACAAAACCAGTAATGGCTGGAATTCTGAATTTGATTATTCTTCAGACCTTCTCTTGCCACTGCACTGTGATTTGTTTCAAAAACCATACATTGGTAACTTCAGTTTACCGAAAGTTGTCACACTGTGATACTCTTCTAATTGTGTGAGATATGTGCATAGAGCTACACAATGATTCCACTCCAAATACTGATGCAGTTACCCAGGATAACCAGGGAAGCGTGGAATCAAAACCCTGAATGCCTTTCTGTGTCTGTGAGAGCAGGGGATCAGAGCAGTGCAACGGAACCCAAACTCCTGGGCACCAGATTAGATTAATGGGCAAAAATAAATAGTTGAGTTTGTGCATCTCTAGCCTCAGAACTTAAACAATGCCAACTCCCTTGAGGCATTTTCTCCTTCCTCCTCTCCTGTGGCTCTGTTCTCAGGATCTTTAGCCTGTTTACTGCCTGTGCTCAGTTTTCCTTCTCCTCTCTTTTCTGGAGGAGCTCACAGATTGCAGTTTTGCCTCCCTCCATACAGACACAGTCAGTGTTTACTTTCTTGTGAAACTCGCTATCAAAGACAACCCTACAGCACTCAGGACTCAGAAGTCTCTTTCCCACAGTTCTCCTTGTTAGATATGCAAAGGAGGTCCTTGAAGAGCTATTACAGAGTGTGAAAAGAAACGTAAAATTTGGTGCACTCTTGATGTTCCTATCTCAGCACACAACTGCTCCCTACAGCACAAGAGCTGCAGCACAGGAGCCTCTGTTTGGTCAGAGACCTCCCAAATTCCGAGCAGCACAGTTTGCACTGTCCCTGGCTGATGGGGGGCACTCACTGCACTTGGGAATTCCTATTTGTGTGTTTCAGTGAAGATTTCAACATCTCAAGAGCAGCTCCAGAGTAGCTAAGCTGAAAGTCAGCTGAAGCCCAGCTGAAACACCCTTCCTAATGAAATCAACTGGATGATTCTTTGCTTGTGACTGATCTGCTGGTCTGCTCCATGGCCCCTGGAATGCAGAGCTCAGCTCTGGATGGCTTCACATAAAGATGTAAAAGAGACAGGGGAAAGAGCAAGCCACGTTTCAGAGAGCTCCCAAAAATCCCTGAGCTGGGAATGAAAATCCCAAATCCTCAGCACAAGGGCTGTTCCATAAACTGGCTGCACCTCTTTCTTGTCTGGAATTGCTGTGAGGACACACAATGGTGCTACTGCACCCTGCTCATGGGGCTGCATCATCCTGCAACTCAGCTGCAGAATTGCTGACAGGGAAATGGCTAAAAGCACCTAAAAGGATTTGTGTGCACAAAACAATCTAGAGTGATACTTGATCTTCCAAATCCCACAATTCAGATTTATTTGGTGCAGTGTTCTGACCTTAAACTTGCCTATACACCATGCCTATACTTGATTAAATAGCATTTTTTACCTGGTTTCAAATTGAATCCATTAATTCCAAAATAAAAAGTGTATGTAGACATGTAGCTTGGTTTTTATTCTCTCCTAGTTGTCAAAGAATAACTTATAAAAATATTACTAACATGTCTTATGTCAAACAAGAAAGGCTTATTGAAGAAACAAAAAAGGCTGCTTTAAGATTGTTGCAAAAGGATGAGAAGTCTAAGGGAACTGTCATATCTCATTGTTAAAATCAGGATCCTGAAGAACAAGGTTCTTTAATGTAATTTTAAAAAGAAAAAAAGATTACATGATTAAAACCACCCCCAACACCTGCAGTAATTAAAGGTGTTAAACCCCAACAGAAATCTGTTCTTTAAAAATCCATTTGCAAGACAAAATGTTGTCAATATCAAACAAAAATATTTTGACCACTAAAATCTGAAAAGGAAGAAATGGCGTAACTGAAAGAGTGTCAAAGGTCCAGATGTCAATGCCATGACTCTCATGTTATCAAACTAGTGCAGTGACCAGGGCCAGGTCTGGAATTTGTTTCTAGAGCACAGGGAGTCACAGTCGCTGTCGTTGTGATGCAGCTGTCAGAGCAGCGCTGCTGGAGCTGGGAGCAGCTCAGGAGATGAGGAGCCAGGCTGAGGGCAGCTGCAATGCTCCTGCCGGGGCAGCTGGGTCTAGCTGGGAAAAGCCAACTCTGAGGCACACAAAGCTCTCCTCAGGCTCAGAGCTTCGGAGTCAAAGGTGGGGGGTGTTTTCCCCCTGTGTTATCAACTGGTCAATGTTCTTTGTCCCTTTCCTGTTTTTCACTTCACACAGACATTAGTCTCAGATAAAGAAGCTATAAAATAACAAATATACAAGACAGAAGCAAACAATGTCTCTGTTCCACAAAAGAGTATTTTCAAGTTTAAGGCACCTGCTCAGAACTGGCAGTCCCTTCTTGACAGTCTCCTGTGTTCATCAGCACCTTTGGTAGCCCAGAACTTTGAATCTCTGCTTCTTTCCACAGTCTTTACCCAAAAAAGAAAGATAAAACACAAGTTTTGAAATCTCTTTTCGTTTGTGTGGAACAAAAAAAGCTCAAAGCAGCGGCAGGTCCTGGCCAGTAGCACAGAGAGCTGTGTGTGGGCAGATTAGAGACTGAGGGAGGCATCACTCGAGAGGAGGGGAAGGGGAGCAGGCTCATGCAGATGATGAAAGCCTGCTCAGCACCGGGGGAGAGGGGAAGGGGGACGGAGGTGCCGCTCAGGGAGGGGAGGAGGAGCGAGGGGCACTGCACACCCAGCTCCTCGTTAGCTCTGTGCCTGCTGCAGCTCTGAGCCCCTGAGAGAGGCACAGGCAGAGCAAGGATGGGAACTGGCTGGAGAGTCTCTGGGGAGCTGCCTCACCAGCAGGAAATGCAGATTTATTAATACTGAGCATCTTGCAAGAGCTATGTGTTCTCAAAAAGCCAAAATATGCTAAAAGAAAATACAAAAATAAGCCTTCATTCCAACATTATCGACATCCAGTATTTCTGAATTTCATTTTGAAGGGACAGGTGCTTTTGCAACATACTGGGCTTTGTCCATTCTAACACAGCAGCACATTTTGAAAATATAACTGAATTTGTTTTGTTCACTGATACCTTTTCCTATATCATGAATTTATGTCACATCAGGACTTTCAAAAGATGCTCTGAGGTGGGAAAAACAAAATCAAAATAACGACTTTTCCTGTAGGTCATGCCTTCCCTGAGATAGGAAGTTTGATTCAAAGCCTACACTGAATTTAGCTGGACACCCATTGACTTCAGCAGAGCAGATCTGTGAGAAGATCTTGAAGAATGGAAGGAAAAAACTAGTGACAACAAACTGAAGGAATTCCTCTTTAAACAATGCCCTACAAACACACACAAGGGTTGCCCCGTCCTGCCTTTGATGTACAGCTCCCCAAAGCTTCAGCTTTGCACCACAGGAAAGGCAGAGCTGGCCCCAGGAGCCACATCTGTTCTCAGAGCACTGGGACTGCCTGATCCCACCCTGCTGCCTGGCCAGGAATTCACATCTGCCCGTCCCAAATCCTGCTCCACAACCGGCAGTGACCATGGGCACTCATCTGGGATTTGTACAGCCCCTGGTGGATCAAAGCCCTCTTGTGCTGCTTCTGGAAATATCCATTCCACTTCCCACGCAGGACTTAAAGCTGTTTGAGCAGTATTTACTGCTGAAATGGGATCTACCAAAGCAGGACCTGTTTGTTTCGCTGAGCTGATCCTGTGTTTCTGCTGGATAAACGTGTGAAGGTACAGCAGGCCAGAGAACAGACACGGAACAGATCCAAGGGCAGCATGTACCATTGTCTGGACCAAAAAAACATGGAAACCAGGTTAATATTAGCACTCAGACTGATTGGAACTTGTGGCTTCCTGAAAATAAAGCTCCTGTAATGGGGATGCTGATACCTCCTGACCTGTTACAGCACAAACACTGCCACTGAAGTACAGTTCAGAGGCAGCTCCATCAAGGAGTGTTTTGTAAATGAATAATGACTTTGCTTAAAGCTAATCAACATCAAGTGTGTTAAAAAAGATGAAATAGTGCTGGAAGGCAGTGGGAGGTAGAGGAGCCTCAAAGTGCAAACAGGTGCTGATCTCCCTTCAGGGGGGATTGAGTGGCACAGACCTTACAGGGCTGTCACTTCTGATCAAAGCAAGCTCCAAGACCACATAATCACCATCACCCACCTTTTAAAGGATGCCCTGATTTATCATCTGTCACTGTTAATAACTTGGTTACTCTGTCTGCAATACTTAAAAACATTACACGAGGATAACGTTTCAATTTTTTTTTTAAGAAATGTGAAAATGTTTTAAACTGAAACACACTGGAGCTCGTCCATCTGTTGCTGGAGACCACCTGCCATCACAAGGCCACCTGAGCAGGAATGTGCCACCAGTGCAGAGCCATCCCCTGGCAGGCAGGGGTGCTCAGGGCTGGGGAGCAGGGTGTGTGTCAGACACGGCTGTTCCCGGGCTGCTCCTGCTCTCTGCAGCCAGGGATGACAGCCAGATGTGAATAATGGCTGCATAATAACAGACACATGAAATGCTGTTTGGGCAGAGCCTGATAAGGGATCTGAACATTCCTGGGCTGAGCCCCTCACATCCTCTCAGCCGCGGTGCCTGCACTCTACAGCTCCGAGTGTCCCAACATGTCAGGTCTAAACCTGCAAATGCTCAGCTTAATTGTTTTTCTGGTTATGAGAAGCATCAGCATTGCACTGAGAAACAAGAGTTTTACCATCTTAATTAGAAGTTTGTGGGGTTTTGCCCTGAATCCCATTTTCCCCCGCTGATCTCATACTCTTGCCTCATTAATCTCTCCCCAGTAAATCACACTGTTGTACCAAGCTACCTTTGCCAGAAAAAGGAACTTTCTGCCTTTCCTCTGCCTGCTCACAAGCCTGTGGCAAACATCTGGTTCTTGAATTGGTGTATGCACACACCAACAGAATGCATTTCTTTTATAACTTTTATCTGATAAATGCCACTGGACATTTCTTCCTCAACAAGTTTCCCATGGAGTGACTGGATTGTTAAAATAACCACATGCAGACACTTTTCCTAAAAGTCTGAGATAAGCAAATACCTATTGGCCCTTGGCAGTAAAGAAAAATTCTATAAAATTCAACAAATAAAAATTCAAACACGATTTCACTAAAAGATAAAATTACTGTGAAAAATAAAGAAGTTTAATATTTTTGAGATGTTGCCTTAATGACTTTTAGTATTATTATCATGTAACTAATATGCAGCCTTCTAAGACAAGAATACAAATTTGTGTTGATTATTAATAACTGTATTAAATTAATTGTTTTGAAAATAAGTAAATCACTTTCCTTTAACAGGAATAAGCTTCCAATTCCTTAAATAGCAACTTCAGTATTAAACTGTTAAGACTGTTAGGAGCTATGGGACAGCAAGAAGTGCAATTTCTGAATGAATTAATTCTTAAGATGCCATCAAAGCCAATCATTACATTCTGCTGCATTTACAGTGCACTAGTCCTGATGTAAAGGATCACCATCATTATGTACTTGAGGAATCTCATTTGCTTACCAGTAACCTCCCTAAATAACTCCTGAATAACTGCAAGAATAAATAAAATCTGAACACTTGGTTTACAGTTTAGCAAGGATCTATTTGTTACACAATGCCTCCAGCCAAGCACCATTTGTCATTCTCAGAGGAAAAGGTGCAGCTCTGCCCTGGTGGCAATGAAGGGCCCGAGCTGACAATTGAACAAACTCAGAATGGCAGCAGGAGCTCAGCCACAGCTCAACATCTATCTGCACTTCTTTCTCTTCAGAATCCTGACAGCAGGCTGTAGGAATTCATCATCAACAATGAAGCAAATAATATTCTGTGGCCCACAGAAGAGTGAGGTGTTTATTGCAGTGACTGATGCAGGCTGGAGAGAAGCCTGGGACATTCCCTGAACAAACCTGTCCTGCTGAAGCCAGCACTGGCCTTGTCAGGTGTGAACTCCCTCAGGTGACACACACCTGAAGGCTTCCTGCAACACACAGGTGATTTCAAAACTCTGTATTTCTCAGGATCTAGTGCCATTGCTCTAGCTGGAGCGTACACAGCTGCATGGGCATTAATTCAGTAGTTTCACAAGTGGATTTGTTTAGTGCAATGTCCTACTTTGGCTGCAGCACAGTGTCCTCTGATAGGATTAACTTCCAGGCCATCTCAAAGCCCTGTGTCAAACAGTGGCACAAAAGAGAAAAAAGATCTTTTCTCTTCCTCAAAAGATGAATTCTGTATCAAAACTGCTTTATCTATGTGCACTTTAGACATGAAGATTATTGATAATAGCTGCAAGATCATTTCTGCCACTCAAGTTCCTCATCACTGCTGGGAACACTTCAAATGAGTACAAAAAGGCAAGAATTTATCTGTCACACTGCACAGATAAGTTGAAAAACCAAACCACTACTAAAGAACCTTTTGTGGGCAAATTCCCAGCCACAACATGACTGTCACAAGGATCCCCACTCTCCCATTAAGATCTGTTCTCTCTGTGATGAGATCCCAGACAAAGGGATCTTTTCTGGAGCAGCTGGGTGAGAAAGGGAGGTTCTACCCCTGCTTCACCAGCTGATCACCCAGCCTGGCATCACCCGGAAAACCGCAGGGAAAACTTCAGCCTCACACTACAACACACGCCACTAAAAACTTCTTGAAAATGTCTTCACAGTCTGAGCTTCAGCAGGTAACTTCCCTCAAGCAGCATTCAAATCCTGCATTTGTATGTCCCGGTGTCCCCTAAGTCCTTCCACAGATGGCGATACTTCCAGCGGTGTTGGAAAGGGGGCAATCCCCGCAGGGTAGGGACTGAGCTGTGTTCCAGCTGGGTGAGGTGAGGCAGCGATCTTTAACATGCTGAACGTAGCCTATGCAAATTTTAAAGGGCTGTTAAGCGAGGATCACTGCTGTAATCTCAGCGCTTTGTAAACACGCTCCTGCTCTACGCGCTGCAGCTTTTTACAGCACTAAAGCCCAGTCTGTTTTCTCAGTTGCAGAGGCTCACAGAAACATGCACCTTCAAAATCCATTTATTTCATTCCACCTTGCAATTTCTTTCGAGTAAATTACTGTTCTCTCTATTTATACTTGCAGGCAAGTATAACAACAATTATTATATTCAAAGTGTGCTTTTACCAAATGATCCAGGAAACAAGTTTATTAACTGCAAAGCACATCAGAGAAAGTTTAGAACACACAAAATTATCAAACTAAAGAACATATTTTATTTTTAATAAAATAGTGGAGCATGAAAAATAATTGTATATTACAAATATATACAGCAGAGAACTGTGCACCCCCAGCACAGTAAAGAGCATCACTCTATACAAAGCTTCCCTTTGCAGAATCTAGTGCTTCTTGATCTATTCATAGTGAGAATTTGTTTAACAATAGAAAGAGTCAATAAGCCCTTTGGGTCTCTTTGAATTGATCCCCCCCTTTTTTTTTGCACAAATCAGTCCAAACGTGTATAACATTGGCTTGATTTCCATTAAAAAGCCACAAAATGTAACACTAAAGGGTTTCTGAGGACTAGACCTCTTAGTTCTTTTGTTAAGAGATTTCTTTTGTTGTCTTTATGTACAGCAAAATACTTGTTTCTCTTTTCATGTCATGGTAAGAAAAAAAAATGTATTGCACATTATTCTTATTCACAAAGTTTGTGTCTGGTGCAGGAAGTTTCTCTTTTGGTGAAAGAATATTGGTGAGCATTATAGATCGAGCCTATTTTTAGGCACTCGAAGCCCAGTGGGCTGAGAGGAGCTGAGAAGGGTTTAAGGTTAGCACGGAGGTTGTTTTCCCAGAGAGCATCCTCGCCCAGGATAGGCCTCCTCCTTCCCTGCAGGGACAATGCTCACTTGGGCACTTCTAAAATCAAAGCACTGCTCCCTAAAACTTGGCTATACCTTGTTACTCAGAGAGCTGGAGAAAATCCAGCCCAGCTACATGAAGAAGTTAAATAAGTGTTGGTTGTTGTGTTTGGTTTTGTTTTTATGTTGCTGTTTTGTTTTTAATCTGAGGGATGGATGTGATTCTTAACTACAAATTAGTAACAGAACAGACTGTTTTAATTCACAATATTTCTTTCACATAAAACCTTTCCATGAGTACATTTACCTTCAGTTTTTCACCAGGTCCTGAATTCAGCATGATACATTTTTGTGCCTTGAGATATTAAAATGTTCTGACAAAAAAAGCACCATTCATTTTTAAATTTCTGACTGCTACTGTGGACATTTGTAAGTCTGTGAGGTGAGATACAGTCTTTTCTAAAACCTGGTCACACACAGGTGGGCGGCTGTAATGTTGATTCATATTTTGCAAGGTGAGTTTTCTGTGGATGTTGAGGTTTTTTGTAGATCCCACTACTCGTAATAACACTTGCGGGTTTTCTCCTACTTCTCTTCTTCAATCTCCGACTACAAACATTTTGCCAGGATTGAAGAGTCTTGGAAGTCCAGATCCACATGCCACTAGTAATGCCCACAACTAACAACATAAAAATTTTGACCATAAAAATTTCTACTGCTGGGATAGAGTTATTCATCATGCAGTCTAAATTTTTAGTCTGATTGTTCATCTTGCATTTCTGTTGAGTTGCCACAATTTTCCAGTAATCCATGTTCAATCTCTCATAAAAATAGCAAGCTATCACGCAAGTTGCAGGCACTGTATACAAGACTGAGAAGACACCAATCCTGACCATAAGCTTCTCCAACTTGTCGGTGTTTTCTCCACCTGTTTTCATCACCCTCCTGATATGAAAAAGGGCCACGAAGCCAGAAAGAATAAAAGAAGTGCCAATGATTAGATAACAAGCCAAAGGAATGAGCACAAAGCCCGTCAAGGCGTTCACATCCATGCTGCCAACATAGCAGAGCCCTGTCAGCTCGTCCCCAGCCACCCTCCTCATCACCAGGATCATGATGGTCTTCACAGCCGGGATGGCCCAGGCTGCCAGGTGGAAGTAGCTGCTGTTGGCTTCGATTGCCTCGTGCCCCCACTTCTTCCCAGCCGCCAGAAACCAAGTCAGGGTCAGGATCACCCACCACAAGGAGCTGGCCATGCCAAAGTAATAGAGAACCAGGAACACAATGGTGCAGCCGGTGCTCTCCAGCCCCTCCTGGATGACATAGAGCTGGCCGCTGTCCCTGTCACAGGCAATGCTTTCAGCACCTGAGAAGAGGCGGATGATGTACCCCACCGAGTAGACGCAGTAGCACATGGACAGGAAGATAATGGGCCTCTCGGGGTACTTGAAACGCTGAGGATCTATGAGAAAAGTGAGCACAGTGAAAGCGCTGGAGAAGAAGCACAGAATGGACCAGATGGCAATCCAAATGACAGCAAACTGTTTGTCATCCCGGCTCCAGTAGACATCAACCCCCGGCGTGCAGAGCGGCGCGCAGGAAGCGCTCTTTTCCACATGGTGGAACTTGCCGGGGTTTTCGCAGGACGCTCTGCTCAGGCTGTCCTTGTGCTGCTGCAGATCGTGGCCGCTGCTGGGTCGCTGGGGACGAAACATGGGTGGCAGCATGCTGGAGCCCCTGGGCGGCTCATCCGACCCGTTGTTGGGGGCTTCCATGCACAGGTAATTGGGGTCGTTCTTTTTGGGCAGCTTGCTGCAGTCCAAGGAGTCCGGCCACTTAAAATTGAACTGCTCCATGATCGGGGAGCACTTCAGCCTCGCCTGCTCGCACATCACCCTGCAGGCTGGGATCGGGGTGGAAACCTGCTCCGTGCACATCGGGGCGTAGAGGGAGCACAGGAAAAATTTCAGATGGCTGTGGCACCCGTACTCCACCAAGGGGGCAAACTCGTGCAGCTGAATGGCAGCTTCCCTTTGGTTTTCGTGCCCCATCAGGTTGGGCATCCTCGTCATGTTGTAGCCGATATCCTTGCACATGGGGATCTCTATGGGCTGGCAGCGGCCGTCGCCGGGCCGCTCGATGTCCATGGAGCTGATGGCCGCGCAGCAGCCGCTGAGCCAGCAGAGCAGCAGCGCGGTGCTGCCGGCCGCCGGCCCCATCGTGGCGGCTGCGGGGCGGCCGGAGCGCGGGCCGGGGGCCGCGGGGCTCAGAGCAGCGGCCGGCCGGGCCCTGCCCGCCGCAGCATCGGCCCCGAGCGCGGCGGGGCCGCGGCGCCGGCGGAGCGGGGCAGCATCGCCCGGGCCGCCGCGGCCCCGCGGGGAGCGCCCGGGCGGCGGCCGGCGGAAGGGAAAGCGCCCCCGCTCCGCAGAAGCGCCCAACTTACTGCGGGCAGCGCGGCAACTTTCCGCTCGCCGGGCTTCCACTTTCGCGATCCGCCTGCCCGCCTCCCTTTGCTCCGCTCCTTCCTGCGGCCCGCCGCCGCCGCCCGGCCGAGCGACGTCCGCGCAGTTCGGTGCGGGCACGGCCGGGCGATCACCGCGTCCCCTCGCACATGTCCCGGGCGGCTCTGCTGCCGCCGCTGTCTCCGGGGATTCTCCGCTCCTCCGACGGGTCGCGGCTCCTCGCTCTCTTGCCGAGAGGTGGAGATTGGTTTATCCGAGCGCGGAATAAAGGAGGAGGAGGGGGAGGAAATATCTAAGCCATTGAAGAGGGGGGCCTGAGAAATCCCCCCCTGCTCGCCGCCCTCTGGTCCCGGTTTGCAATAGGTCGGCTCCGCCGCGCCGTGCCGAGCGGGGCTGGAGTGTGCGTGGTGTCTGTGCCGGCTCCGCTCCCCCGCCTCGCTGCTCCTGCGGCCGCGGCAGCTGGGGCTTGGGGGAGGCTCAATCCGAGGGGAAAATAAAGTAAAAAAAAAAAAAAAAAAAAAAAGCTAAACCCAAGAAGAAGAAAAAAAACCTGTGCAGGATCCGCCTCGCATACGACATCCACTTTGCATGAGAAAGGTGAAGCTGACACGGTGATTACTTTCCAATCACTCGGAACGCCTTGAAACCTCCTTAAGGACCCCTACAGGTTCTCCTTGATCGGCACAGATTAGAAAAAGCCCCATTTGTTTCTCTCTCCTTCTCTCTTTCCTTCCTTTCTGCTTTCCCTCCCGTTGCCCTCTGTTGAAAGTTTAACAAGATCTTTTCTGTAGAAGGCGTCAGCCTGCCCTCCCTCGCTCAGGTAGGAAGCCAGGGAGAGCGAAGGCTTCAGACTTCGTGTCTCCTAATAAGAGGGTTGAAGGTGGTGCCTCCTTGACTGCCTTTATTGGAGGGGGGGCAAAGCTTTAGCAGGGAGGATGTGGGGAGGAGGATGCATTTTATGGCGAGTGCTATAAACTCTTCGCTGCCAGGGTCATAAAATATGGTTGCTTTCAGCCTGGAGACTCAGCTTTTTTCAAATGTCGTGCTTTGTCTCGAATTCCTAAGTGAACAGGACAGGCAGGATTGCTGGAAAAGTACCTGATTATGGTTTTAATCACAGTATGGCATCACTCGAAAAGTAGCTTGCTTTTTTTTTTTTTTTTTCTTTTTTCCCCTTTCCTTAAATAAGAAATGCTAAAAGGACAGGAGACATACCCTTGGGGAAGTTACTTCATCCACTATAGAAAAGATACTTTCAGATTTTTGGAGACGGGAATCGTTCTAAAGTGAGTTGCGTTTACTCTTAAAGTTAAGCTTTGAGATTTATTTTGCTTATTGGTCTCTCCGAGCTAGAGAAGGAGGAAGTTAAATCCCCAGCCAAACTCCAGCTCGCAGTTTTACAGACGGAAAGGAGCACAGTGAGCAGAAGTCAAAGATTAGCTCTGCTCAGCTCCCCCTTCCCCGCCCCCCCTGCCCCCTTTGAGCTCGGTTTTAGCGAACATATTAATGAAGAAGGGAAATCTCTCTTTCATTTCATTCATGCTCACCCACACAAACCGGGCTCCTCTCCATCAGTGCCTGTTTCTTATCGAAAAGAACACGGATTCTCCTGGAAACTCCCAAATCCCGCAGGGTCAGAGTTAATACCCCAGCAGCTCTAGAAAGGAAACCCTTGGCTTCCTCACTTGTGATAAGGGTGAAATGGATCCAAGCAAGGACAACAAACCGGGGCTAATGTTTGTCTCTGAAAGCCCCGAAGATGTGGCCAGCTCTTGCCAAGGACTAAAAGCCATCACAAAAATGTGCCCTGAGAAGCGAGGCCCTTTCTGTGGCTTTTCAGGGCACCGGCGAGATGAGGGTTAGAAAGTACCGCTCTGAGGGACCGGCCTTTCCTCGGGCACTCGCAGATTCCTCGGGGAATGCTTCAAAAGCAGGCAGGGCTATGAGCAGAAAAAGAGCTTTATTTATTTTAGTGTGTCTGTGTGAGAGAGAGAGAGAGGGTGTGCTGGGGCATTTCCATTCTTCATTAATCTAAGCCTGTTTTCTTAGTATTTGTATTCATCCTGATTCCTCTTCTAGAGAGCTCAGCTGGGGGTAGCAGGGATGTGTGGGGAAAGCTTTTTCAAGGGACAAGTAAATTCTGCTTTAAAAAGTAGAATTTAAATAATAATAAAAAAGTAGAATTTAAATAATGCATAACAGGCACATATTCAATGTTTGTTTTATCCAACTGGATTGTTTGGGAGCTTGTTTTTCTTTCTTTTTTTTCCCCAACAAGTATTTTTGTAGAGCATATTCTATCAGCACTGACATTAACGTAATCTAGAAAAAACACATGATATAAAACATGGCCTTTTTTCTTCTGTAACACTGATAGCAACCTTTTTCTCCTAAGAGGGAGAAAAGAAACACAAATGAAAGTGAGAAAAAAGAAGGGGGGAACCTCCAACCTTTGTAGTTGTGTCTCCCTTAATTGATCTTTCATGTGCCAATTTAAATCAGCCTTGTTTCTCTAGCCATTGCTTTAGCCAGAGCATCCTGCTTTAGATCATTTATTTTACTTTCTATATTTTTAAGGACTATCTACATGTATCAGCCATTCAACGAGGCTGAGTCAGTGAGAGTAACAAACAGAACATTATTAGAGAAAAATGAGAGCGCTGAGAAATCAGCAACTGGAAGATACCTCTGTAACTAATAAATGAAAAGAACCTTTTGAAGGCTCCAGCTGAAAAGATATTTTATTTTATTTTTTTCTCCTGTGTGTGGGATTTGAGATGTGTGATTCTATGGAGCAGCCAGGCACCCCTGCTGCTAGGCCCTGGCTAGGAGTTGGCCCCCCTCTGGCAAATGTTATGGAGAATTGGGAGGAATTTTATGGCTGTCTTTTCCCTCAGCTCTTTTTTCTTTTGTCTTCTTTGAAGAATGACTTTAGACATTTTATTTACATATTTAACCATGGATGAAAGAGGAAAAAGAAAGCATTTGGGCCGTTGTGGGAATAGTGATATGTTTAAATTAATGGAAATCTTATTAGGCTTCTAAAATTTTAAGCAAAAGATTTTTAATGAAACTTTATAATTAAACATGATTTCAAATAATGTGCCAACTCACAGGAAGGATGCATTTCTCCCTCTAGCTATCCATCTCCCCACCTCCCAAAAATGTGCAGAGGAATAATCTCTATCTTAAATTCCAGCTCTTCTTCTGTCCCGTAAGGAAAAGATTTTAAAACTTGAATATTTAATAAGGCATGCGATAATTCAAACCATAACTAAATATTTTGTAGGTAAAGCAAACCATAAACGAGCCAGGAAAATAAAAAGCCCTCGTCCCTGCAATGGCAAAGTTTCATGCTGGATAATCTATTACAGTGGCAGTGGAATAAAACACTTTGATATGGCTGATGGTGAAAATCAAAGTTGCATCCATCCAATCCATGTTAGAGTCATTGGAAATTACAGAGCCAGGCAAGGTTTTCTAAAATGGGATTAAAGAAGACCCAAATAATCCATTTGAAAGAAAATGTTCTGACACTTCAGCAGAAAAGAGAAATGAAATGAGCAGCTCGGGGAGTTGAAGAGTTAATTAGTGCACTAAAGATTGTTAGTGAAATAGTCTCAATTACTTACGAAGAACAATGCTGTGTCATGATGGAACGTGCACTGATATTGACAATCCTATATTTAAGAAGTCTGTAGCTATAACTGATTTCAAGTTTAATATTTCTGACCAGCCATTTTATTACACAAAAAAGAGAGATCAGTTTAATGTTAATCCTATTCAATAATGCTATTCTCATCTATATTTTTACACATTCATTCGCTTTTTAACTCACACATTTTATTTCAGTAATGAGTTCTATTTATATATTAAAAACACAGGTATTAAGCCACATATTTTAAAAAATGTTAGCCATACAGATAACAACTGTGAAAGAAAAGGATCACACACATGAAAAGAAAGCTGATAGCTATTCCAGCAATGTTATAAGCCTGCATTTCTTACTGAATTTCCACTAGATATTAATAAAATTAAATGGCATGCAGAGAAATGTTTATTTTCTAAACCAAATGGGTTTATTTTTTCCTAGCTACAGATTCTTTGTAGCAGTTTTCCTCCAAAATTTAAGTAAACACGTCTGCCTAATAGGACAGGCACACTGAGAAATATTCCCATGCAAGTGCGAATCTGCACAAAGCACAAAAGTTTTAATTGCCTTAGAAAGCCACCACCACCACGAGTTAAAAGAATTAAAACCAAAAACAAATCATAAATGGATGAGTGGGTTGTATAGTATTGCTCTAATACAATTTAGCTGGCTATTTTAAGGGCACTTCCCTTGAAATGTGGTTTGAAATATTACCAAAGGTTCGACGGGGTGCATTAGTGTGAATTGCAAATCAGAACATTTCTTTAATCCCCTTTTCATGGCCTGGCTTCGGATCAGTGGCATCTAAGGGACTCCCCACTGCTTCTGGCTCAGGAGGAACCATTCACTGGGGCAGCTTCCCTCCTCTATTCCCACAGTCCAGAAAACAACACCACAGACAGACACCCTCCAACTAAATTAGATTAAACTCCTTCTCTTCCACAGCACATTAGCCTTTTCACTGCCCAAGATTCATTATTCAGCTACTCCTAATTTAAAGATACAGTATTTTTCTGCTCTTAGGAACAAAAACAACAGACAAAACTAAAGCCAAAGCAGAAAAAAAAGAAAATTCCTGGTCAGAAATAAACCTGATAATGCTAAAATTACATAAAGGCAGGATGAAAACAACCTTTTCACTTATACTCTAATATTACAGGAATATTATAATTTTAAAGCCCAGGTTGGAGCAGAAAGTTCCACAGACACTAAAAACAAGACCAGACTCAGTAGAAAAAGAAAATGCACTCAGATTTTCTTTTCTTATAAACACCATTTGATAACCTTCATTCACCAGCCTTTCTGCACACACTGTTTGCATATCTTGCAGCCAAATCTGGGCTTGTAAAGGCATAAACAGTGGAAAGTGCAGATGATAGCAAGGATCAATTAGTTCTCTTGTTGTCATTTCCTCCCTTATTTCCATCCATAACTTCTCCACTCCTCCTTTCCAAGGTAAAACCAGTCTTTTAAGCCCTGTGTCATGTGGGTCTGCCCCTGCACCTTGCACACAAATACAAATTCAAGCAGCCAGCCATCTCCAGGAGCAGCCAGACCCCAGCCAGCTGTCCCTGGGATGGCAGGGCTCTGCATTACTGCACTGCTGGGCACTGCTGGGCACTGCTGGGCACTGCTGTCCCTGCCCGTGGTGCCTGTGTACCCCTGGAGGTGCAGAGTCCCTCCCTGGGACCTCAGGGCTCTGCATTACTGCACTGCTGGGCACTGCTGGGCACTGCTGTCCCTGCCCGTGGTGCCTGTGTACCCCTGGAGGTGCAGAGTCCCTCCCTGGGATGCCAGGGCTCTGCATTGCTGCACTGCTGGGCACTCCTGTCCCTGCCTGTGGTGCCTGTGTACCCTCCCTGGGACCTCAGGGCTCTGCATTACTGCACTGCTGGGCACTGCTGGGCACTGCTGGGCACTCCTGTCCCTGCCCGTGGTGCCTCTGTACCCCTGGAGGTGCTGTTTTAAGGTAATTTTGATGGATTAATAATAGTATCAAATTTAACCTTTAAGAATCCTTGACACAGTTCAGATCTGAACCAAAATTCAGCAGTTGAAAGATTCCCAAATGTATATGATATTCCCCACAGGAATATGTCGTTCCCCCATTATTTACTATGATTTATTGAGGAAGTAGCAATCCCAGCACAGCTTTATGTTCTACCCCTCTGCTAGAGGGCACTGGCAGAGACAGGATATCCTGCTGGAAGGGCTCCTGGCCCGACCTGCTGATCCCTTGTACATTCTCAGGTAGCAGGAATTCCTGATACGGGTTTAATCACTGCTGTAAGTTGCCCTTGCACATTCTCCATCTGGCATTTGAATTTGAAGAGTGTGATGGCAATCACACATTCTCTGAAGGAAGCATGAAGAGTGAGAAATTGAAATGCCATAGTTTGGAATGCTATTTATTATTTCCAGATCAGGAGAAAGAGGTGCTCTGTGTATGTTGCAAGCAAGAGGCACAGGAGGGACTGAGCCAGCAGTGAAGGCAGCCATGTCACATTTCTCAAAATCAGCACAAAGGTCACAGATAAAAGTTGATTCTACCCAAAAGTGGCTGGTGTGTTTCTAGCCCAGTCTTTCCCTCACCTGATGGCACTAAACCTGAATTGTAGCTGGAGGCAGCACCCGTAATTTCAATGTCAGGCTGCAGGACAAGGGAGACAGCTCAGGCTGAGCTGGGGCCAGAGGGGCTGTTGGCTGTTTGAGCCCCACATCCACTCACAGCCTACACCCATCCCAATGGCACCAAATACAATTTCCTCTTTTACCCTCATCATACAGGACGTGACCAGGCTGTGCAGAGCAGGAGTTGGATAGAAATGTTAAAGCATTTGTCAGAGAATCCATCTGGCTCAAACCCACAAACTGCCAGTGTGGCACAGAGTGAGGCACAGAAAACTTTCCTGTACAGTGGAGTTACACCAGTAGGAAATATGGGGAGGAAGTGGTACATCTAGATCAGTCTTAGATGTTCTGAGGTCTTTTCTCCTATTTAACTTATTATTATATGGAAGTGATTAAAACACAGTGGGAGGAAAGACCTGCTCAGTCTGAAACACTTGTACCAGACAGGGAATGCACAGACAACAGCACGGTAAAGTATGATGAGATATTAGCGTTGGAAATGTCTCTGCGTCCTCCAGCCCCCTGTCTAACTTTGTGTTTTCCCTGTCTTTAAATGAGAAATATTCTGCTTGATGAAGGTGAACAGAAGAGCTGGGACACAGCTGGAATGCCCCATAGTCCATGAGAGTGATCAGAAAACTCAGACATTTGGGAAGGCACTGCCAGATTCACTGCCAGTTCAGCACACATACATTTGAGTTTGGCGATCTCCTGTTCAAGAGCACAGAACACTGTGACATGCTGCACACATTAGGCAACCATGTATACAAAATCAATTCAAAGCAGCTGTTGGAGACCAGAGATTTTAGGGGAGCTATAGGGTGAATTCCTCCATCTATACATCTTTTTTTTTGAAAGTGGGAATGCAAAGGAGGAGGGAATGAAAAATTGATACTGCTCTGTGCTCCAGATGAAAGAACAAACATAATTTTATTTTCTTTAATGACTCTACTGGATTCTGAAATTAAACCCAGCGGGTAAAAAGATCCTGTGCAGATTTCAAAAGAGATCATGTAGTCTGTCCATGTGCTAAGGCAGGCACATTTTTAAGCCCTGCCATGTTCTGTAAAACTGAAAAAGGGTTATCCCTGTAAGCATTCTGCTTTTCAAAGCCATCTCTCTCCCTCCACCTACCCCAAGACAGTGGATATTCCAAATAAATGTCATCCTAACTTTAAATGTCATTTTGTGGTTCCTCCCTCTAAGTTTAGAAGGAGAATTGCCGTATACTCTGCATTAAATATTATTAGACCTCAACATACAGACAGCACGCCCTTTTTTTTTTATCCTCTCAGCAGAACCAGACAGAAAAAGAAGCCAAAAAACCAAACAAAAAACCCCCAGCCATACAAATAACTGAATATAATCCCCAGTACAGATTTCAAACCAATTGAACTGAGAATAGCTAACCTTGGCTCTGAACTCTCTCCAGCTGCAGGTTAATGCAGTTAATTGCAGAGCACCTGGTCTAAGCCTCAGGTGTATGAATCATCCCCACACACACCTTTCAACCCTTCATTCTCCCGGGATGGCCCGGGGCAGCTGACGGGCTGCTGCAGCTTTGTTCCCACTGGTGGGAGTGCCAGCCTGCTCTCAGAGCTCCCTGCTAGAGCCAGGGTGAGGTTCTGTACACATGGGTACCTGCTGGGGGGAGTGCCAGCCTGCTCTCAGAGCTCCCTGCTAGAGCCAGGGCGAGGTTCTGTACACATGGGTACCTGCTGGGGGGAGTGCCAGCCTGCTCTCAGAGCTCCCTGCTAGAGCCAGGGCAAGGCTGTTCTGTACACATGGGTACCTGCTGGGGGGAGTGCCAGCCTGCTCTCAGAGCTCCCTGCTAGAGCCAGGGCAAGGTTCTGTACGCATGGGTACCTGCTGGGCTGGGGGAGCCTCCTCCGTCTGCCCAGCTGGGCCAGGCTGGGCCAGGCTGTGCTCAGCTGTGCCAGGCTGTGTTAGGCTATGCCAGGCTGGGCCAGACTATGCCAGGCTGTGTTAGGCTGGGCCAGGCTGTGCTCAGCTGTGCTGGGCTGGGCCAGGCCGTGCCCTCTCCCTCAGCTCTCCGGGCTCCTGCAGCCGCTGGACAATCAATGCCCAGGACAATCCCCTGGACAATCCCCTGGACAATCAATCCCCTGGACAATCCCCTGGACAATCAATCCCCTGGACAATCAATCCCCTGGACAGTCCCCTGGACAATCCCCTGGACAATCAATGCCCTGGACAGTCCCCTGGACAATCCCCTGGACAATCAATCCCCTGGACAATCCCCTGGACAATCCCCTGGACAATCAATGCCCAGGACAATCCCCTGGACAATCAATGCCCTGGACAGTCCCCTGGACAATCCCCTGGACAATCCCCTGGACAATCCCCAGGACAATCAATGCCCAGGACAATCCCCTGGACAATCAATCCCCTGGAAGTCCCCTGGACAATCCCCTGGACAATCCCCAGGACAATCAATGCCCCGGACAATCCCCTGGACAATCAATGCCCAGGAAGTCCCCTGGACAATCCCCTGGCCAATCCCCTACACTGCTTGCACAGCCCCAGCACCCAGGGGCACAGCAGCACTGCTGCCTCTCCTGGAACGGTGCCAGTGTGGATGCTCAGGGCAGCGTGTGTCCCACCTGTACAGGTGCTCTGTTTGGAGCACTGCAGCATCCCCCTGTCTGTGTACACACACTGGACATCCCTTCAAACCCAAGGCCAGCCCTCTCCAGCTCTTTTTTAACTCCCCAAGTGAGCTGCTCAGCCCTTGTCCATGGAAAGCCTGTTCTTGGATGCAGATTTGTTTATACATCAACAGCAAAAAGGCTAACTGCATTAAATGTTTACCTAAACACTGTAACATAAATGCCTAGAACATATGTCCAGCCATGTGTGTTTTATAAATAAATACCTATGTGCACATGTGTCAGGCACCAAAATGCCTACAGGGTCTTTTGGTAAGGGTGAGCTACTTGTAGATACTTGAAGTTCTTGCTAGTCTGGGATTGATTATGTCGTGCTTATTAAAGTGGTTTGCAGCTTTGGACTGGTAAATATAATTTTAAAAGGGCAGGACAGTGTTTTGAAAATAGTTGGTCACTACTTTGCACAGACAGAGCTCTGAAAGTGCAGTTTCATTTATCTCACCAAGAATTTACTGAACTACATCTCTTTACAAGGGTGTAATAAATTGTGTCACATGGCATCCGTCAACTACTGGTGATACACAGATAAAGAACATGAAACTAATGGATATACAGAAGGCTGGTGGAGAAAAGTCCTGAAGAGAAGACAAATGAGCTGTATTGAACCTGTACTTTATCCACAGAGTGAATGGCTGTTTGTACAGAAATTGTACTGTAAGGACAGTCTGGAAATTATAAAGCTGCCCTCTTTGGCAATACTGATTCCTTGTTTTTTGATGTGTGTTAGCACAGAAGATTAGGTTACTCCTTCAATTACACACAAATAGCAATCAGACATTGTGACAACAATCTTGATGTAATCTTTTCCATTGTAACATTCCATTGTACTGGTTGGCAAACTAATATCAAAGTACTCACTCCCAATGATTATTATTTCAAGCTACTTATTTTCAGTCTGCCTGATACTTTTGCTTTCTGCCTCTTGCTTCATTAAGTGCTCCCACATATAATGAGAATGTTAAAGTGTAAAATACTAAATCTCTGACTTCATAGCATTTGACATTTTCTTTGTCCAAGCACAATAAAGGAGCAGACCCAAGGGAAGTGTGAACCAAGGCCTGCAAGCCCCAGGAGCAGGAGTCTTCTGAGGAGCTGGGATGCCTTTCAGACAAAAAAGGCCAAGTCTGCTGCCATGGAAGTCACCATCAGAACTCTTGCTGCCTTACACAGAGTCAGCACTTTGTAGCTGGAGAGGCGATGTTCAAATGCGGCTTTGGAGCCCACAGCTCAAGGGTGAGTGGCAGAGCCAGAAAAGCAGGGCATGCAGCTCCCCTCCCAGGCCACAGGGGAGCTCTTAGGCACACACAAACACCTCTGTCGGTGATGCTTGGCTTAGGACAGATGCTTATCTCTGATAACCTCTAGGAAAAGTGGTGTCTCTGCCCTAATCTATGGATGAGACTTAAGGAATCAAAATAGTTTCCATGGTTACCATCAGTCACTGATGGGATCAATATTTAGACCAATACCTGAGGTCATTACCGTGGACCTTCCTCCTGTGTAACCAGCATTGGCTCATTCACTGGGTGGGACAGTTCACCCTCTGGGCAGTGACAGATGTGCATCCACGCTGATGTGACAGGAGACCCCAAGCCATGCAATTCATTACCCAAAATTGTCTACTGGAGGTCAGGCACAACTCCCCTACTGAAAATTCCCATCATCTCTGCAGGGGCCTGAACGAGGCCTGGGCACCCCTGAAGCTTTTTGAGTAATGCCAAAGTGATGCACAGTGGAGAATTTCACCATGAGAAAAAGGGTCCCTCTTAAATTCTGTCTGAAAAACAGAATCTATTAAAAAGCAACCATTCAAAGTCCATGACATAAATGAGAAGTTGCTTCAGCAATCCTAATTTTGTTCAGTTATGGGCTCTAGAATTTGCTTTTAATTTTTTAACTGTCCTTGGCTTTGGGTTTATTAAAAATTCAACTTGAAGTTCAGTTAGATGGTAGTTTATGTTATTGGAGTAAATACACATTTATCATCAGATTGGTTACTTAATTTCAGTTTTACTTTACCATTTCAAAGCAATGAAATAATACAGTTGCCATCACCTCCCCATTTCTACTTGCCCCAGGTACTCCTGCAGAATCTCTCTTTCAATTCTAGAACAAATGTTTATAAAATGCTCTGTCAAAGGTAAAGCAGAGGACAGACACATCCCTTCTTTCCTCTTATGATGAATGTTTGCTGACATAGGTCATAAACTTTATAGCATTCATTCCAAACAAAAGCCTGCTATTAAGTAGTGGGGGATATCTGTAACAGGGGAAAGAGGAATACTTGCTCTTGTTTCTATAGTTCAGTTTGATTTTATTACTATTACATTTCAGTGTTTGGGTTATTTGGGGTCCTTTAAGGGGGAAATAAAAGAAGCGTGGCCTTAATTTTGTTTTGCTTCTAATCTCTTGCCAAATGAATGAGCTGGAAGCATTTTATCCTGACAAAATATGGTCTGAGCTGTGAGAGTTCTGACTCATCTGCTGCTGTCCAGCCTCCCTTGAGAAACAGTTTTGTGCAGGCAGGGAAAGTTTTGGTCCATGGAGTCTGTGTTAATGGGTTCTATTGCTGGAGATACTTTGAGCCTGGGATCCCCTGCCCTGTGACAGGGGAGCACAGGGGAGCCCCGGGTTTATGGGTGAGCCAGGTGATCAGTCAGTGCACACAACAGGGCCCTACAGACAAGATTTAATAAGAAGAATGAATGGAGCCAGCTAAGCCCCCAGGGACAGATGAGCCTACTTCTCATTTTCTGTTTATTAAAACCATTCATATCAATTTGTCATGTGGGAGCATTTAGTTCATTCAAGCACAAGTGTAATTTAAAAGTCTTATTAATAATACTTTAAACACAGACTGTCAGATTCCTTACACACAGGTGATAAGAGAACCAGAGTGGCAGCTTAAGATGCCACAAGATGTACTAAACAATGGCTCAAAGTTCCTTTTTCTGTAAGTTCATTGAAGCCAGAGCAGTTGAGAAGGCATGAATTTAGGAAAGCACTCCAAAGGACACGAATGAACTTCTCTGAAGTTGCCTTTTCTTTCTCATTAGCTTTCTGAGATTTCTCTTTCTATTTGCTCTAATTGCCTGTGAACTGATTTCAAAATTTGTAAGAGTTCCTGGAAAACTCCAAAAGTTTGTTGGATTTTTTCCTCGGGATGAGAAGCACCTTGCAAGCTCCTGCACTTGTGGAACCCAAGGCTAACTCCTGGCCAGGTGCTCTGCTGTATTTGCACACTCACTGCAGAGGAAAGGCCTCCTCATCCATGGAGCTGTGAGAGCAGGCAGGACCAGGTCACAGCACTACACCTGTGGGCATGGCTCTGGGCAGAATGCTCCTTCTGAGACATTCCACACTGAGATTTATCCCAAAGAAGTCAGTTGCTGAGGAACTAGCCTTATCAGGCTGTGTCTACCTGCCTGTGTACTGCTGTGTGCCTGTGGGCTTTGCCCAAAGCTGCTGAAATGAGGGTCTCTGCATTTCCTTGAGCTGCCCACAGCCCAGAGCCTCTAAATGCCAGTTCAGAGTGTGACAAATGTCTGTTTGTGAACCCTGGGAGTGCAACTGCAAAGAGCAAGTTGAGGTGTAGAGTTTTCCTGGTGTGGCCTTGGCTTTGCCTTACCCTCTCCCATTCATCACCAGTAATCCAGACATTTAGCCCTGGCATAACATCCATCTTCACATATGTAATTAGTATCACACCTACAGGCTCTGTTTCTTTTAAATAATCCTTTGATGAATGCTAGAGATATTAAGCATGTTATTAGAAGGAGATGGTGCTTAGAAGAAGGGGAAAAATGCTGTGCTTCCTGACTGCTTTGTTCTTTTGAATTATTACATGGTAGAAAAAGAAAACAAAACCTTTTCTCTCTTCCAAAAGAATATACAAAATGCTGCTGCGGATCCAATTGAACTGTTTCAGGTTCCAGTAGTTACTAAAAACCCAAGGCAGAAAGGAAAGGCAACCTCAAACTCTCAAAATATTCAATAAACTCATGGCCCAGGACTAGCTCAATACACGACAGCCTATAAACATCAAGGCTGGGAATTGAAACAACCTCTTGGTATGAATGGCCAGACCAGACCTCCCTCCTTAAACTAAGCAACTACAGTACCTGGTAAAGTTTTATAGCCCTAACAAGACCTTTAACAAATTAAAGCCACTGGAACCAGGACTTTGTTCTTTCTTTTCAAGCTGCCCACCTTCCCATTCCTACCCAGAAAAGCCACTGCCCCACGGATGGTTTTAATTCAGGTCCAGAATGGTACAAAGCTTAGTGTTCATACAATAAACCTTTCAAAGGAGAATTTAGGTTTACTGGAGCTGTTTAATTGTTGTAGAAGCTCTGCTGTAATGAAGAAAGACTTCTGTCATTTTTGTATCTTTGTTATAATTGACTAAATCTATTAGAATATATTCATAGCTGAGGGAAGACTGGGATCCCTGTGACTGCACTTATATTTGCATTATTTATGTAGCAACAAGAACTAGATAAGGCAGAGAAATAAGATCCTTGATCATCATCTCCTTTGATCATCCCCCTTCCCCCACTGCATGCACAGAGCTGGCCATGGAGGTATTCTGGTTCAGAGCTGGGCTTCCACAGAGCACTTCCAGCAACACCACACCAAAGTGCTGCCTTTGGGCCTTACTGTGTGCTGATTGTGGGGGCTGTGGCAGTGCCAGGCACCACCTGAGGGTGCTGAGCCCACCCGTGCAGTGCAAACCCTCCTGGGCTGCCCTCCTGCCCAGAGCAGGGACACCAAGGGCACTGCAAGCAGAGAAGGGACACCAAGGGCACTGCAAGCAGAGCAGGGAGCAGGGACACCAAGGGCACTGCAAGCAGAGCAGGGAGCAGGGACACCAAGGGCACTGCAAGCAGGGAAGGGAGCAGGGACACCAAGGGCACTGCAAGCAGAGCAGGGAGCAGTGCCCAGCCCAAGGGCACTGCAAGCAGAGCAGGGAGCAGGGACACCAAGGGCACTGCAAGCAGGGAAGGGAGCAGTGCCCAGCCCAAGGACACTGCAAGCAGAGCAGGGAGCAGTGCCCAGCCCAAGGACACTGCAAGCAGAGCAGGGAGCAGTGCCCAGCCCGAGGGCACTCCAGGCTGCTCAGGACCTGCCCCAGGGCAGGCTCCCCTCACAGACACAGCAGCTCTCAGCAGAGTACAGCTCCTGCCTGCTCCTGCTCCCCCAGCCAGGCAGGGATTCCTGGGCAGTGCTTCCCACAGTGCTGTCAATGTTCAGGCATTTTCTATTTCCTTTCTCTAAGAACCCTCTGTTTTCTGGGGGCTTTCACTGTGTGAATTCCCAGCCAAAGAGAGATGCCCCCAGAACGCCAGCAATGATCCAAGGGAGCGCCTTTGCACACACCTCTAAGAAATACACAGCAAGGATTCTGCTTCACTCCCAGTTTAGGGTCACCTGAAAATCACAAACTGTTTTCCCAATCTCTTCATGAAAGCTCTTGGGTTTAGTACAAAGCTACCAAAAAGTAGAAAATTGCTACCAAGACTTTGCATACTTAAAGGAAAGGGAAAGCACATTCCCATCCATAATAGGATGTAAACCATGGCAGAAAGAGCAGAAAGAAAATGCTGGGAAAATCCCTTCCCATTACACGTATGAGATTTGGGTTTAGCTCTAGATGGTTTTTTGAATTCATTGTCAGGTTTGGCACGTGCCCTTCTGCTGCTTACACAGGAGCCTAAGAATCAAACAGAAATTCTGAGGATGTTGTGCTTGAAATCAGCCCCCGTTTGTTAGGGAGCTTTCATGGTCCAGGTGTAAAATCTCCAATAAACATTAGACATAGCTCAGACAGACAAAGCCACCCTGCTCTGACAAGATGTGAACCATGAGGCCACAAAGTACAAAGAAGCAGCTTCTGACATTGAGACACACATGGTATTCTTAACTGACACCCATAAAACTGAAATTAGTCAAAACACATTCTTCACCAAGGCTTGGAGCTTGGAGCACTTACTGCACACTGAATAAAAATCCCCACAAAAGAGAAAACTTCAGATGATGAGACTAAACTTTTGGTCTCCAGAGCAAAAAGAATTGAATTCATCCTATCTTTAACATCTGTACTTCTTTGTCATAAGGTACAGACAGAATCTTGTAAAATACTTTTGTACAAGTACTTGGGCTTGGTTATTTTTAGATCTGTAAAGCTGTGATTGTACAGAAAAATCCCCATAAATATCTATTCCTATATCAGGGATTGAACACCTGTTGGTAGCCAAGGCTCAGACAGTGACAGAGCAGAAAAATCCCCTCAGCCCTGCTGTGTCTTCCTCACTGCAATAACCTGAGGGCTGAGCTGAGGCTTGGCCTTGGTGCCGGTGCATGAGCTGCGAGGTGCAGGGGGTGCTCGGCCTGCCCTGAGCAGGTGGAGCTGCAGAGGCCACCGTGGATGTTCAACAGAGCTGCTGCTGGTCAGACCCTGCTGCTCACACCTCGGCACCTCCCAGCTGAGCTCCAACCTTGTGGCAGCAGCATAAGGCTTACAGCACTTAGGAAAAGCCATCCATTTTCTTTCAAGCTCCCATGACAGCAATGTGTCAGGTAGACGCTGGAGGGGTGCAGCAGTGTGCCAGTAAAAGTTTGTTTTCTTCTGCCAAGGAAAGTGCTGTTTTCAAGGCAGATTCAATTAAAGGCAGAGGATGTTACCTGGAGGAGCCACTTTGTTTACATTTCAAAGGCCCAATCCTCTTCTCAGACGGATCCTGTATCATGCAGATCCTTAATGAAAAGCATTTGTTTGGCATTATACCTCAACAGCAAAGCAGACTCTCCCAGGACAGTTAGGCTGTGTGAGAAAGCTTTTGGGACTGCCCAGACTTTGCAGGGTCACTGAGATAACGACCCTCACATCTGCACTTCGCAGTGCCCTTCTCCAGGAAAACACAAAAAATACCCAGATCTATTACAAACCTACAGGATTTATCACCCCAGCTTGATTTAGATAACTTATTTTCCCTCTAAATTCCCAAACTCCACCTGAAATAAATTACAGGACTGAACATTTTGGTAGTTCTTCTTACGCAGTGCCTTTAAGCAAAGTCCCTTGCAGACACTGACAGTGCCTGACTCTGGCCAGCAGCAGTGGCAGCTTTTTTCAGAGGGTTTGGGAAGGGTTCTCACTACACCAAGAAATGAAAACAATGGAAAAGTGACAAGGAAAATGACTGCAATCATGTTACATATTTCCTGGCTCTTGCTTCTCTTGTATGACCGTTTAAAAAAAAGCTACTGTCTGCCTCTACTGAACATTTCCCCTACTGGTGGGCAGAAATTAAACTGAAAGTCTACCTGTAAGTTACATTTGAAGAATTTTTGTGATAAGATCCAGAGAAAGCTACAAGAACTTCATGTATTTAGAGAAGCAAACTCCCCTGTAGTGTAAAATAGCTATACAATTGCTATATATATATAAAAGCTAGTGAAGCATTTTAGTACCCATCACTTGGTGTCTAGAAAATGCCTGTCATTTCTTTGCTGAGAGATCTATACAGTCAGTTCTGTTCTGGAGTACGTACCAATCCAAAACCCCTCCATCTCACTACAATCTAAAAGCCCTGCTTCCCTTGTTTTGTTGCTGGGATGCTGCTGCAGCCTGGTTTGGAGTGCTTGCTGAGCGAAACGTGGAAGATCCATCCCAAAACACCGAGTGTATTTAGAAGGAAACACCGTAATTGAGGTTTATTTCTATTCACATCTCAAAGCCCTCCAGAAGGGGTTGTCACACGCAGACACAGAGCCCATGGGGCTCAGCTGCCAGCTCCACGCTCAGTGGCTGGGCTGGCTCAGCCAGGTGATTTTGGCTGTGCCAAACAAAGCTGGAACCGCTGTATCCTCAACCAGAAGAGCTTGAATGACAAGTGACTCATATTAGGAATTCCTTCTGTTCAATCAGCTCCCCTTGATGTGAGATAAAGAGACTTGATGAAAACAGACAGAATCCAGTTCCAGTCTCCTCTTGGGAGGAGTGAAGCCCTTTTTTACATAGGGACAAATTCATTCCTGGCATAAGGCTTTTTACTGGAGTGGAATTATAGCAGGGATGAAAACAGGTCATCTTGTTTTGTACTACATGCTTCACATCAGTGATGAAATAAACTGGGTCTCAAAGGAGAGGTGATAAAGTCAGCCCTTGTGCTTTTTGTGATTTCTTTTAAACTATAAAACCTCCTAATGCTTAGTTTTTAAAATATATTCATTTGATTTATCACTGACTTATGCAACACTCTGTGCAATGACAACCAAAAGCTTTTTGTGGAAAATAGAACACACTCTGAAATCATCCAGAGCCAGCAAAGCACATGGACCATAGCTCTCACAAAGAAAGCCAAAATCACCTGGTTTAAGCAGCCAACTGGAAGGAGAAAAAAGACCAAAACAATAAAACCCAGCAAAGGCTTCTAATCATTCTTTGTATCTCCCTTTTGGTGTGCATGATTTGAGATGCTTTAATGAATCCTCATTCTCAAACAAGTGCTGGGTACCTGTTCACTGGGAATCAGGCACATCACAGCACTCACCCACAGGCGTTTACGGGAATATTCAAGGACCTCAAGCACAGCTGAATATTTATTTTATGGTTCTATCCTGGTCTGAACTGCAGTTTTTGTAACCTGAATATCTCTTTTGTAGTACTCTGAATATATTTACAGTACTCCATAGTAATGGTTGCAAATGCTGCAGTCACACTCTCATGCAGAGCCGGCTGCACTGCTTTGATCATCCCATTATTTGGGTTATTTTACGACAGTTTTAAATGGCTGAGAACTGCACAGAGATGACTCCATTGTATCATTAGCCATGAACAGCAAGTCCATGTTAACAAGCTGTAACTACCCCTGAACAATGTAAACAGGAAGCCTGGTGTTGGAAATTCACTCTGATGGTTTCCACTCTTCTTGCAGGTCACAAAGAGAGTCACAAATTAAAAAATGTCTTCACAAAGTGCCAGCTAGGAGTTTAACTGTTGCTGGACCTAAAGAATAGATGTTTTCAGCCATTCTGAAAAGTATTTTATGTCACCATTCACAACAGAATTATATGAAAAGTGCCTCAGCATTTGAATTTAGTTATTGCATAAAAAGCTCCCGGTGATATGTCTGACATAATGCACAAAAATAAATAAATATTAAAAAACCACTTCAAAATCTTTAGTACTTTCTTGAATGTGGTCATAAGCATAACAGCCTTGGTTCTGTATTTCCATGAGTTCAGAGGGAAGTGCTGTGACTGAAATGCTGCCAGGAGATTCCTCTCCACTACCCAGTTTATTCAGCACAGTGAGGATGTGGCTTAAACTCTTCTATAATAAGGATATTCTGGAAAAAACCTAAATCTCAAAAATGCTATGTGTTGGCAGGGTTTGGGTGTTTGGTTCACTTGGGCTTTTTTGTTTGCTTATTTTCTTGCTGTTCTGACTTATCCCAGCAATCTTCCCAATAAGTTCCTGGGAGCAGCACCTCAGGCAACATAAAAAACCCAATTTTCTACTGTATGTCCCAGGCAGATTATTGATATAATCTATAGTGCAGAACAAATTGTGCCAATAATCATACTTGATTTTACGTAAAAGCAACCTCTATAGAACCAAGAGAACAAATCAAGTGAAAACACAGTAATCTGAACAAATGTTTTCAGTACTAGAAGGTGTAAGGTGAGCAAATTGCTGCCCTAAGGACAAGGTGAAAATCCCCAGCTCCCCTTTCCAAAGCAAACAAACAGTAGTGAAATGTAACATGAGCTAGTTTCCACCAAGGGAGAACATTCTGCCAGCCCCCCTTTCTCCTGAGGTTGCCTTAACTTGGTTTTTGTGGGGCCTGATCCTCGATCCTCTCAGGAGCTGCCCCAGCCGTGGCTCCCAGCCGGGGTGAGCCAGGCTGAGCTCTCCTGTGCCCATCAGTGCTCACCTTGCTCAAAGGTGCTCTCACCACTCAGCCAATACCGACTGAGACGTTTCACGCATGGATCGAGTGTGGGATTTCTCAAAGGCAGCAGTTCCAACCCCAGCAAGGTGCTCAGTCTTTAAGAGCCCTCTGGAAGCTGCAGGTTTTCAGTGAGTGAAGGTGTTTCTCCCCAGGTAACCCATGTTTTAAAGCAGCAGAAATTGAGGACTTTTTAAAAAGCTGGGCATAATCGATTTCTTGACGCTCACATACAAATCAATAATGTAACTAGAAACGCGATCCAGAAAATTTAAAATGTAGTACTTTGTACCATCCAGGTTAACAGTGACCAGCTGAGACAGACTGCAAATTTGTGTGTTGAGGACTGGCTCTGGTATGGATTTATTAAGTGGGCTGAAAAACACAGCAAAGCACCACCAAAGCTTGTACCAAAGTTGTAGTTGGATTTTTTATTTGCTTTGATGAAGAAACTATTTCACTTTGATTTTAGAGTTCCTTTATAGCTTTTGAGTGGCAGGCAGCCCTTTACATTATTAATAAATGTTTTGAATTTAAAGTCTTTAAACTAAAAAGTTTTTTTGGGGAGGAGCTTTGAAAAAACCAAGAAATAAAGGAACTCATCATAACACTTATAAGATAAAGCTGCTTTTTTCACACTGAACTTTGGTTTAATGTGTCAGAGTCATGATTTTAATAACAAATTCTATCTAATGTTGAAATAAATGCCAAGCATGATGACTAGAGGAGCTCTGTCTTTATAAATCTCCCATCAAGCAAAGTGGGGAGGTGCAAGTCTGAGGAGTGTAAAGGAGGGATCACTTCATCACCTCAGAACAAAACTCAGTCCTGTAGAGAGGCCAAGCCCAGGCAGAGCAATGGAGAGGAAGAACCTGGTGCAGCCTCCAGCAGCAGTGGGAAAGCTCTTCTGGAAGTGACAGGAGCAAATCAGTGTCCAAGGATGGGAGAGGCTGCCTCTGGCCCTAGGGAATTCCTCCAGATCTACTGCTATTCTCTTTGGTTGATCTGAATCCTTTACTCATTAAATAGACAGGCTCAGTGCAGGGAAGAGTTTTCTGTTCCCCAGAGGTCAGAAGCAGCAAAAGATCTGCTTGTGCTCCAAGCCCTGAGCACAGCCCGAGCTCAGGCAGCTGTGCTGCTCCAGAGCTGAGGCCCGGTGCCCGTCCACATGAAATCCTCTCTCCAGGCACACTGACAGCACACACAGATATAAAAACCATGCATCCTCTTGTTGAGCAAGCCCCAAGGTACAGCAGAACTGTCTTCAGAGAGCAGGAAATTGGGAATGTTTGCCAGCCAATAACCAGCTGGGGGCTGCAGGAAGAGGCCACAGGAGGCAGCTCCATGGAGTGAGAGAACGTGGGGACACAGGAGGATGAGCCACTTCTGAGCCAAGGCAGGGCTGAGCCACTTCTGTCTCTAGGAGGGACCAAAAGCCCTTCCTCGTCCAATGGTGGCTTTACTCCTGCAGCTGCTAAAAGATGGGGCTGACAGCTGCTCCTGCTGCTGCAGAGATGGCTCCTGATCACTCTCCTCCCCAAACCAACTCCACACCCACCTCACCGAGCAGCTCCTTTGACTGCAGCAGAAGAAATGGAGGGAACAAATGGTGCTTGAGCAGCTGGTGTCCTCCTGCCCAGGGGGGACAATCTGTCACCTGCGTGTCTGAATCTGCCTGAAGCACCCTCTGCACCCAGACAGGGATTCACTGGAATGTCATACTGGATACCTGCATGGTGCTTGAGGGTCAGCAAGGAGAGGTTCTCAGTAACTGTATGGCAGAAAGCACAGAGCTTGTGTCACCCATCAAACCTGCAGTGGCCTTTGGAAGAGGACCCGTATTTCCCAATTGCTCCAGTCTCACAGGAAGGGAGGCATTACCCACCACACCTGGTGTGGCACCACACACTGTGAACCCTTCAGTGGAGCACAATTTCAGTGGGCAGAGATTTCTACTGGGAAAACACCTGCCAGCTGTCATCCCCATTCATGGGTTCACTGGGAAACCTCTTAGGGATGTGCAGCAAAGGTTTTAAGTCTCTTGCATGGCAGCAGAGGTGTCAGCAGCAACCAAAGGTCCCAGCCCCCTGCAAAGCCCTTCATGACAGTCAGTAGAAGTCAAGTTTCATGATTCCACTCAAGCAACACATGGCAGAAACAGCAGCATTCCTGTTCGAGCCAGGGCTGGCGTTGGACATGCAGGAAGTTCACATTGTGGTAACATAAAATCTTAATGCATGGTAATAAATACCCTGGAAATAATTTAATAATATGTTTTGTTTCATCATAAATTGACAGGAACCAGTGAATTAAACAGCCCTCTCTAGGTCTTTTCACATGATAACTCTCTTAATAACTGTGGAGTATTTCACCTTTCACAGCATAAGGGTTTTGTAAAGCACATTTTAACTTAAAAGAGCCTCAGTGTTTCTGCAGGGTTTATACAGATTGATCTGCAGTAATCTATCTAGAGTTCTTTGCCTTGATGAGAGATATTTGAAGTGGTCCTTACTGTATTCTGAAGCTTCACCCATTGCATAAAGAGCTACTTCTGAAAAAGCCCATGATGTACTGGGTAAAACATCAAGAGCAATTAGATTTAGCGAAATTATTCAGAAGAGGGCCAAGATCAAATAAACATTGCTTTTCCAGAGCAGAGGGGAGCAGTCTCTCACTTTTTGCCTAACAACAAGGTACTGACGGCGGTGCTGCAAGCAGGATGGGGCCAGGCTTTGATCTCCGCAGGGGGCTCGTGTTAACCACCACTGCGAGCTGTCTGCAGGCCCACAGGTCAAGCAGGTATTTTTAGTTCTATTTCCAAGACACAGAAACATACTTTCTCTCATTTCAACAGCAGAACTATTCATTTTGGGCTGGGGAGGGAGGGGGAACTGCAGACAGATATATTGTTGAGATAAATCAAAACAAAGGAGACATTCGATATTTAGCCATTAAGAAAATATAGAATACTTCCTGTGTGACAGAATCCCTCCCACCCATTTCAACGGCTATATCCCTCATAAAAGTTAACAGGGAAGAATTAAGGAACAACATTCCACAGCAACAGTCCTAAACACTGCAATGATGCTTCAAATTGAGCATTTTGGATGTTTCTGCAGACCATTTCAGTGGTCAGTGAAAGAAATTAAAGAGAATAATTCAAAATTTATAATACTGCCAGGATCAGAACAAGCTATTATTGAACCCAACATATACAGATAAAATAAAAACAGGAATGGAGACATTAATTCTTGGCTTTTACTGTAGCTAAGTATGATTTGAGTTCATCAAGGCAACCTTAATGACCAAGCAAGAATGAATCCCATCTCATCTCCTCTCCTGCCTTTTCCCCAAGGACACTGAGCAGGGGACACAGAGGCTCCACCTGTTTCCTCCCTTCCTCCGCTGCGAAGGTCTGGGTGAAAGGGTTCTGGTGAAAGCTCTGCTGGAAATAGCCTGTGTGTGGTTATGCCCCTGAGCCTGCAAAGCTTGCACACATGAGATTCCCACCGACTTGGATGGGAATTTTGTGCATAATCATTTCAGTGTCTGACCACAAAAACCATAATTGGAATTAAAACATCAACGGAATTGTTAAAAATCCAGAACCTTGGCACCAAGATAATACGGTTTTACTTTAGACTGAATATATGACATTTACATTTATATGCCATTGTATGTGATCCTGGGCATTTTAGTAGATTTTCATTTACTTCACAGAAAGAATACATTAAATGCTGCCCTAAATGATGTAGTAAGGATATTACAAACACATACCTTAAATCAAAGCAAATTGCCCCCCCAACACCCACTCACCCATGAAAATTATTTTTATAAGTACAGTGCAAGCCACAACTTTTTCCTCATATTTATTATAAAAGCTTTCTTTCCCTTAATGTTTGATCTGACTATAAAAGGCAAAATCTGTTTTGTTAGTAAAGCTCAACCTTTGGCAGCCAGCAAAGTGACTGAATTTCCTACAAACAATTTCAGTTACTCTTGTGTTTACCAATGTGCTCGTTTCCCACAATCCCTCTGGGAGGAGATAACGTCCCTGTGCAGATGTTCAATGTTATAATTGGGCAGCATTCAGCAGAAATGTCATCAGTGACACAACACTTTAACAATAAAAGAAAATGAAACAGACATCACAGGGGACTCCCATTTCAAAGCAAACCTTCAAGGATCTGAACAGGAAGCATATTTTCCATATTACAAGTTCTCATTTAAATTACAAAAGTACATTGGCATTTATTTCCTTAACAGATGAGTTTATCACCAGTTTAGCAATGAGTATCAATGGCAACTGAAATTACAGTTCCTTTCATACTGTGCTTCTTTTGATAAGTCCTTTCCTTTACTTACAGCCTCTTACAGATTTCTTTTCTTTTGACTGTAACATCCAACATTTTGCAAAAATATAAATTTTCATTGTACCAAACTGCTGCCATAACACCTTTTCTTTTGCAGGACAGAAGAACAACCCATTAGGTGGCCCTGTGCCGAGTGCCCCTTTCCAGTCAGCTGTAGCTGAGTGCCTGCTCTCAGGGCCTGAGAGAGACAGGAAAGGGCAGACGTGGCTGCACAATTCCTGTGTTTGCTGCTGGCTACAGAAGCTGAGGTGACAAGGGGACAAGTGCCAGGCTGCAGCCCAGGCCCAGGACCCTGTGCTGAGATGTTTTCTGTGCCTGAATGATTCTGTTCACCTGCCAGCAGCACAGACAGCCAACGACAGTTGTTCCTTTCTAGCCACTGGCACCCACTCAGAAATCTCAGGCTCCCCAGGGATGTCTCCTCTGAGTCCTCTCACTAATAACCAGCCCTGTGGAGACCTAATGTGCTGGAAAAGCTGGGAAAAGCAATCCCACAAGCTAATACTGGAGAAAAAGGTCTAGAGGTATGTCTAAAACATTATGATCCAGGTTTTGTTCTCAGATACACATTGGGTAACTCTTACTATCTTTATTCATCTAAGAATTGCGGGAAATTCAGAAACTGGGCAAAATTCAGCTATACCCCATCAGCTTCATGCAGAATACAAGTGACACTGAATTTTCTACATGCTCTCCCCGGATTTACGGAGTGGTGCTGCCTGCCCTGCTCACTGAACGTTACCAGGAGTGTATTTAGGGGGTACCACAGCAGCCTGCAGGGACACTGCCACCATGCACAGCACAATCCTGGGCCATGGGACACTGCCAGCACGCACTGACAGACTCAATATTGATGAAGCAATACCCAGTTATTGTCGGATGCCAAGCAAACCCAGTGTGTAACAACAGCTACTGTGTCTCACCTCTTATCCCCATGCACAGCAGGGCACAATGTCAGTCCCAATGTCAGCAGGTCCAGAAGGATGAGCCTCAGTTAAACTTGCCTGGAGAAGGTTTTGCATTTGGCTGCAGAACAAACAAACAAATCTAGTTCAGTGCACAAAAGAAAACTTTGAAGTAAGTTTCTTATGCAGTCTGAGGCACAATGTGCTAAAGGCTCAAATGAAGAATTGCAGGAGTCCATACCTGAGGGGGAAAGGAGGGAGCATAAATTGGAGCAAGGAATTCACACAGTACACTTCCCTTCAAAGCATCGTGTACATTTGCAAGCCTTGCAGCTGTCATTTGCATTTTTGTCATAAACATTTTGGTAACACAGTGGAAAAACCCCAGAGTATCCAGAGTGCATCCCAGCCACCAGGGTTTGCTGCACTGTGTCTGTCAGAGGGCCAGAGCCTGGTACCCTCCACGAGGCCTGGAGGGGTGTGGAGGATATTCTTACTAACTCAATGCACCCACAGCTGCCACCACTCTGGGGCACTTTCAGCTGCTGTAACAATTTTTTCCAGAATCAGAAGAATTTCCTTAGAATTTCCCTAAGTTTTCCCAGCCCTATCTGTGCTTTGCCCCTCTGGAAGTGTACAACCAAGCAAATGCTGATAAAAACTACAAATTTTTCAAATGAACAACATACATAGGAGGAAGAACTCTTTCCATCTGCAGAACTTCAGTCACCAAACTAACACCCTTTATGCTGCACTCCCGCAGAGTAACAACAGAATAAAAAAACCGCTAAAGCAAACGCCTATCCTGTCTTTTCCCAGCAGAGTTTCGACCCTTGCAAAGGAGACATTCCTGAGATTTTATGAAGTCCTGCAGGAACATGGTTTTGTTATTGATCTTATGTGGAAGTTGCACAAATGCTACCAGCCAAGGATGATGGTTTGAAAAAGCTGTGAGAGAAATGCCATTACATGCACACACATGACCTGTAATGACAGGGAAGGAATAAATATAGAGTGCTGCCACCTCCTCTGCCCTCCTCAACCCAAACCACCTGCAGACGTGGCTGCTTTCTTAAGCTCCTGCTGCTCTCACTGTGTCTTTGCCCGCCTTCTTCAATCCTTTCATCCAATTGCATTTTCCTCTGCACTAAAATCAAATACTTGTTCAAGGCTCTGTGTAGGTGAGGGCAAAATTCCATCTCTTACTTCATTTTTTCTTTGCTTCTCCAGTCTGTCTCCTGAAGGTTCCCTTAATCTTAACTCAGGCTCCGTTCCTTCTCTCCTGCTAAGCTCTTACGCTGACAGTAAGGTCAGAGTTTTGTCATGCCCTGTTCCTCTTTCCTGTCCAAATGCAATCTGCAGACTCTGCAGTGCTCTCCATACGCTGTGCCTGTATTTTCCCTTCTTTTAACCACTGGCACAATTGTCATGATGTGTGTTTTAGTGCCACTAGCCTGTTTCAGCACCACCAGTGGCATGGTTCTGGTTCCTCCTGTTCGGAGCAAACCCCACAAATTCAGTCCCATTGGTGTGTGACATTTGCGTGACAGTGGGACACAGCTGGGGGCTGAGGAGGAAATTATCCCATGTGGATCCAAAAGAAATCATACAAATCCTGAGAGGAAAGAAAAGGGGGAAAATAGGAAAATGGCAGTGGGGAAAGGTGAGAAATAGTAAATAGGAGAAATTTTGTGTGGAAGTTCTGACATCAGCAGATCCTACATCCATTACCTACTCCTAAAAGAGCTGACCCTGACACTGCAAATCTTTACATTGTGAAATAGAAAGCGATGGGAAGTGGAGAAGATAGGATAACACTTTCAGGAGAGCAGTTATGGCCAGTGTTTTTCCCTAGCTGACAGTATGAGATCCTGAGCTATACTCTGAATTTAACAGTGGAATTCCATAATCAATGAACACTTTTTAGAAGTTACATTGCAGGGCTTATATAATGAATCAGATCTCAGTGTGCTCATATACTTCAGTATCTCAACAAGAACAGAGCAGCTGGAAATAAGGAATTCAAGAGTCTGCCTGACTAATTCTTCTGTCATAATCCACAAACTAAGATTTGGCATTTAGATCCTTTCAAATAAAATATCAAGGGCAGTGAAAGGTGTTGAGAACGGCTTCAGAAATTTGTCTTAAATCCTCTACCATACTACAATGCATGTACATCTGTGCTGGCTCCAGCAGATGTTGGAAAGTTTGGTTTTGTTTTTTTTTTTAGCTGAAAAAGAGACAACCAGGCCTCTAACAGACCCTCTTTGATCTCACCTGGAAGGAAAGTTCTAATCTGGCCCTGAGAATCTCCACAGTTCAGGCTTAAAAGACAAAAGAGAGGAGAATGTGAAAAGAACAGGAAGCAGCACATAAAGCAAATGGGCTTAGAAACGCAGCCTGGTTCCCGGGAATGGCACTGAGTGGAGTTATGTCCTTGGAAGGTTGTTTTTGCAAAAAAAAGCTGTCTCAGAGATGTGCCAAACGCCCTGCTTTTGATTGGGGTGGCAGCAAATGGGACACGACAAGTAGAGCAGAGCAGAGCTGCTGCACTGCCCACAGCAAAGGAAGTCCCACTTAGGGGAGAGCAGGAAAAGGAAAGGTGATAACCCCCAAAATTGCCCACCCATAACAGAGGGTTTAGAGAAAACATTCCTGGGAAGCTGCATCTTAGAGCACTTTGAGAACATTTATCCAAACACACACAGACAATATAAAAAATCAGCGTCTCTCTGACTCTGTATTTTTGTTTTTCTGCACACACAACAGATTTTTTTACATATTTGTTGTCGTTCTTAAATCACAGTCAATGGAAAATGTAAGAAGTTAAGAGGTACGGAAAATCTGTAATAGAAAATAACAGTAGCTGCTCTGCACTGGAATCTGTCCATTAATTGGATTGTTCTGTATAGAATGTTATCAACAGAACTTGTGCTTGAGGAATGAAATTTGGGGTGGCAGGGACTGTCTTTAGGTGGGGTATTTGCCTGTAGCAATAGATTCATTCAGTTACCAGAATTTCTGTATTTACTTTTCAGTTTCCCCAAGTTCCTCTTTCCCTTTTCCTCACAGATTCAGGACCTGGCAAACACCCCCAGCTGTCCCAGAGAGGCCCTGCTGAACAGAAGGCACGAGCTCTCCAAGGCAGAATTAGCTGCTCACAAGGAACCTGTGCTGCTGTGCTGTGCACCAGCATCCTCAGGAAAGGACAGGGATGCTGACACCAGGCTGTGCTCTGTGCACAGCACAGCAATAACCAGCATTTCGTGTGCATGGTCTGAAGCCAGCAGTGCCAGCCCTGGAGGCTGCAGCCTTCCCTGGGGATGTGGTGCTGGTGGAACTCGTGTAATGCTCCAGCACAGGGCTCACCAGGCTGCACCCTCAGTCCTAGAGCATTGCTCCTCACTTCATGGATCAGGGCAGGAACTCCACCAAGTTATCTTTTTGGAAGCTTTTTAGTCCTTTCTTCCGCTTTCTTACCGAGCTGATGGCCAGGGTACGGCAGTAAATCTGCTCCTTTCAAAACTAGGTTAGCAGCCTGACTAGGAGTGATTCCTCTCCTGCAATCCTGCCTCCTCCCCCAGCACACACCCTTTTTAATTGCACATTTGCTAAAATAGTCTGAGATCCAGATCAACAAATGGTCTTTCTGGTGCCAGCACAGAACAGGAGTATGTCAGAATGCCCTGCACAAACTGGCATGCCTGTGTGTATCACTGACGGGATGCTTCCACGCCTGCTTTAAACAAACGTGTTTCCAGCGCACCTTCAGAGCACAACAAGCTGCTCAAGGTTTTACCACACAATCTTTTTTTCTTTCTTTGCTTTCTTTTTGGGTGGGGTTTTTTGGAGATTCTTTTTTTTGTGTGTGTGTGCTTTTGCTTTTGGATTGAAGTTGCTTGGGGTTTTCCACTCTTTATTAACAAAGCAAATCCTGTTTTACTTGTTTACCCTCAAGGAATTCTGCTATTACAGTGATTTTCATAATTTTAATTGTAGTGCAAATGTATGAAAAAGTCTTTCTAAAACACGAGCTGTCTTACAATGGCACAGTGGTCCATGTCTGGGACCTGTTGTATTATTACTTGTAGAGTTCTTGGATTACTCCATGCATAACAAGCACTGCCAGAACACACAGTAAGTTTCACTTCAGAGGAGTCTGCCAGCTAAATAAAATGTTCAAAAATCAAAATTAAAAACGTTGTCAGTGTTCTGAGGGGTTCTGATACTCCAGGCACTGGGAATGTCCTCCCAGCAGCTCGGTGCCTGTGGTTCCACCCTCCTGCACCCTGGACAATGGGGCTGCATGAGGAGAGCTGGAGGCACAGAATGTGGATGAACAGCATGGGAAGGTAGAGAAAAGGTTCTACAGTTTGCCAGGCTTTCCACAGCTTGCTTGTGGAAATTTTTGACACTTTTTCAGATCACAATTGAGATACTTAAGCTTATTAAAAAAAATTAAATATATATGTAACATATCAGTCTTAAATTTTTCCTTCTGGCTACACTGAAAATTTAAGTTATGGAGTCATTAACTAAAGAAAGGCATATCAGTTACATCAACATACATTGTATTTTTCTCACTAGAGGGAAAAGCTTTGTCATAAAAATATAAATCTTGCAGTTTCACATGTGAAACAGAAGGCAAATTAAACTGATAATATACACAAGGTCTGCTGTATGTATGAACTGAGAGGCATTAAATAAACAGTCTCTTGTTAGCCAAAATATTGTTTCAGTTAGTCAGATGTCAACACAAACCTTTGTACTACCCCTAAACTGACCTCCTGTAGACAGGAAGAGAAATCAAATTTGCATCAGGATAGTAAACATTAAACTAATCTTGATTTCCAGAGCTCAAATTTATATTTTTATTTTGATTTAGTGGATATCAAGTGTCAGTGCAAAGTGAATGTCAAAGAACATTAGTTTTCAAACTCCTGAAAAGATGAAGAGAGCCCCTGGAGCAGTGAGCAGCACAGATCATGTTTCCTGTTCCAAGACATTCTCGTTATAGAACTTTGATGGTAAAATAAAACTCTTTAATCTGGGGCATAATCCTGAAGATAGCATGCTAAAACTTGAAGGACACCAGCATGTTCTGATGTTTTTAACCCTGGGCTACCTTGCTTGCCAAGAAAATTTAATCTCCTGACATGTACCTTCATGAAGAGTCTGCTGCTAATGGTGTCTGGGGGACAGCAAGCAAGGCTTCCTGCAGCAGTCTGGTCCGGAGCTGCTGCTCGGGGATGGAGGAGAGCAGAGCACTGGGACTTCTCTGGGGTTTGGCAAAGATGGGAACCTGGCCTGTGGAAGTTTTCTGAAAAACCTTTCTCGAGAAGCCTCCAGTCTCTCGTATATTGAATAAACAAGTTAAGGAAATGTTTTGGATTTGTGCACCTGACATGCAGCGAGCAGCTCTGGTGGGGGTAATCACCCTGAAAGCAAGAGATGCCACTTGCCAGGTAAAGGAAGCACACATAGAAGGCTTTGCAGAGCTGGAGCCTATTAATAAAAACCTCACTTTTACAAAAACCTCCTGGGCTGTATGCAATCCTTCCTTTAAAACAAGTAAAAAATGTGAAAATTGGCTGCTAAGCAAAAAGCAAGTAATCATGGAATTAAGCAAACATGCTTTGTAGAGTGATCACAGCAAACATTTCTGTATCTAACCTCTTAAACTCTGACAGCAGTGCAGAGTGAAGCACACCTGAAAAGCCCACATGAGGGGTGAACTGGGGAAGGATGTGCGCTGGCATTGTGCTGAAGGTAGAAATAACCTGTTTGGGGTTTAAATTGGTTAAGAAGCACTGGGCCCTGCCTTTGGTAAGGTTCACTGGATCCTGCCCTGTGGGAAGGACGGGCAGTCTCAGGTCCCAGCTCCAGTCTGCACTGTCATTCCCTGTGGAGATCACCAGAGCCAGCTCTGAAGGAGGAGATGTGTGCAGGGCCTGTGGGAGCTGGAGGGATTCTCCACAGCTCATTCCACAAGAACACCAAGGAAAGTGAAGGCAGCAATCCGACCAACTGCACTTGTAAGCAGCTCATTTGAGTAAGATCTCAGTTACACAAACACAGTTTCCAACATAACCCATAAATCCATCCATGGAGTTTTCAAAAACCCAGCCTACCTGAGAGAATGGAACCAAAGCAAGTAAAGGGCTCCCATTCCACTCTAAAACTCTGGCCATGGGACTCAGTTTGGATCCACCCATTAGATCTGTACAGCAGGTCAGACTCACCAAAGGAGTTCATGTAAAAGCCCAGCTTTCAGGATTTCACCATTTTCTGGTGGGGAGGTTTCCCCTGTTGGTGATTTCTTTTGAAAGGCCATATTTCAGGTTATTCCATTCAGAGTGAGAAAGGGATGGACTTTATGGACTTGGGGAGGTAAATGTTACAATGATTACAGATGCCATCTACAACAATGAAATCGGTCGGCAAGGCGACTGCCGGAGATGCCCGAATTCCTCTGTAATTAGCACATCGGGAACATCCAAATGCCAAACCCTAGCAACCCCGAGGAGCGTGCAAAGAAGCTGAGGAACACAGCACAGATGTGACATCAACGTGACCCTGGCTTTTTACACAATATCGGGCAGCTGGAAGGCTGGTGCTCCTGGAGGGGGAGCAGTGGGGGATAGGGAGCAAGAACAGCTCAAGTTATTGCCTGGAAATTTTAGTATTTTTGTAACTGGGACTTTCTCAGGGTATTCTCACTTTTCATTTATTCTACACTCCAACAAAAAGTGGGCTTAAAATGCAGCCCATCAAGTAATGTTACTTTCTTAGCTGATTTTCTGCTTCTGTGTTGTTGTTCTAGTAAATTTAAAAGCAAGGACAACGTACACTGCATAAATCCTTGTGGAATGGCAAATTAGAGAGGATAACGAATACGAGAAGGATGTTGTACTTAAAGAAAAGTAAAAAATCAAGAAAGCAGTAAAGCTGGGGTCAGGAATTCAGTTGGCCTGATTTTCTTCGCAGGTATTTTTGTGTCTGTGTGTGTTTTGCCCTTCCACAATGGAGCTGTAATAATTTAGCCCTTTATTTGGCTCTGCAGAGCACCGAGGGATGCTCAGTAAATCAAACAGGTGTGAAGTGGTTGCAATCAGCCTAACCCTTGCTTTCCCCATACAGAGGTTTTGTACAAAGTAACTGTGGCTGAAATGGAGGTGTTTAAAATTAGATTTATTTTAGAGACTGAAGGTAAAAACCCTCAAAGGATGTGAAGTGTTTTCTGCTAAGTCTAGATGTCACTGTCAGATCTCTCTGAATTAGAGGATTTCTTGGGGAAAGTAGATACTGCTGTAAGGGTGCAGAAAAGCCAAACATGTATCTGCACCATTCACAAGGCAGCTTCTGATTCCAATCAAAGCGAGCCAGGGCTAACATAAATGGATGATATATAACAAATGGGGAAATCAAAAGGTGGCAAAGCTTCTTGCTCCTTTCCCTGGCTGTGTGCAGCTAGCCACAGGCATTGTGACACCTTAATGCCATTCAGCAGCTCGAGGTAAGTGATCTTCCTTTCCTGCAGGCTTGCTGTGCACTGTGGTTCTGTAGTTTCTTCTCCATCTTTCACATTATTGCAGTGTGGGTTTTTTTTCCAAAAAAGGCATTTGATTTCTCTTTTGGTTGATCTTGTCTCAAATTAGATTCCGAAACTGTACTTTAGCAAACCATCTATTCCAAGGTGTCTGATCAGTGCTGTGTCCTGGTCCCACCAGGAGCTGCTGATATGAATGTATCAGCAGTGTCCATTGGCAGCAATCCCTGAGCCTGTGCCAGGGGGGCTGCATTGATCCAGGACCATTTCTGAACCACTGCCTTATCAGTGCTAACTAGACACAGCTCTGTGACTTCCATTCAGCTCTGCAAATCAGAACCATAATGCAGGTTCTGATTCATTGTACGCCTAGGTCTGGAATGATTTCCTGGTTTCAGTTGTTCCTAGGTTTCTAAAAGATTTATAATTTAAATGGAAATGTTCTTACTACAGATAAGCAGGGTGATTGTCCCCTGTTTGTTATAATAGGATATAATTCCTAAATACAGGGAAGATGGAGCTCGTGTTTTATGAGGAGAGAACACTTGTTTGTGCTTGGCTGAAACTCTTATTACACATCATTAGGACTCAGTGAGGCACAGATGCTGAATGGATGTGGGAGGATATTCTTATTAAAAACGGTTTCACATGCCCCAACCACAGTAGCTGCAGCTCTGAATTGCTGGCCCTTTTTTCTGTGCTAACACCAACCCAGGGTCCGTTTCCCTGCAGGGTTGGGCAGGGTGACTCTGGGTGCCCCAGACCCTCCCTGTGTCCCCTGCACGGGAAGGGTTCTGCTTGACAGGCAGGACAAACCACTGAGCTGCTGATTGTTTATAATATTAACATATAAACAAACATTCAGACATGCAATCCGACAAAGAGATAACATAAATGGATCCTTCTAAACAGGCAGTGCTGTACCACTGCTTTCTCACAGGCAAGTTCTTGCTGACTTGTTCCCAATTCTGCCCTGGCTGTAATCCCCAGGAGCCAGCACTGAACACAGGGAGCAGTATCTGCGATTGGATCTGCTGACTAGAAAATATGTAAGGGCCGTGGTCCTTTCATCAGTTCTGACAACAAAGCTGCTAAAACAGGTTTAACCTAATTATGATAATCAACCAGACAATTTAAAAGAAAAAAGTAAGTCAGTGTGGAACAGAGTAAATGCCAGCAAAGAAAGAGGTGAAAGTTCCTGAAAGAAACTTAAAATATCTGTCTAAAAAAATCAAACCATACCAAGTTTCTCGGCTCCTAAGAATGCCTGCCAACATTTCCACTAAGTAATTAATTTTGCCATACCACATCTTCATTAAAGAATAAAAAAAACCAACAAAAATCACCAATAAGCCTCTTTTCTGTTTGTCTCTCTGCCTTTGTCTTTAGAGTCATTGATAAGGGCAGCTGAAGAGAAATAAAGTGCTATGATTTGTGGAACCCCCTCTTCCTGCTGCTTTGCTGCTACTTCTGTGGTGGAACCAACAAAAAAATTACTCCCCTACTATCTTTTTAACAAGGCCAGTGGAAAATAACCTTTGATCTAACATAATCATCACTGGAGGAACATTTGGCATATAGGCTGAATGACAACAAAATGAGCTCCATCAAAGGAAGGGCAGCAGGAAAAGGAACGTGGGAGAAGGGCAGGGAGCATCGTTATAAATACAATGACATTAAACTCCAGAGTTTAGGGCAGAAGGGCTGATACAGCCATGAGAGAACCAGCTGAATGTGATAAAAACTTCCCTTTTTAAAAGGATCGTGCTATTAGTTTCTAAAAAAATAATCTGCGAACTGGCCTATCAGCACAACATATGGATTAGGGCAGGTTTGGCTGGATTATTAAGTATCTAATTTACATCAGCTTTATCTGAAATCGTGTCCCTGACACCCCACAGGAGAGAAGAGAATTTGCAAATTCACTGATGGGAGATGGAGCTTTCACTTTTTAATTTACACTGCACATTTTCACTTCCTGGAGTCAGCCTGGCACTTCTCTCCCTAAGTGCAGTGGCTTTGGAGTGCTCGAGTGCTCTCAGATGGAATTCTCCAAGGTGTGTTTAGGTCCTATAGATAGCAAGGAATGTAAGGGAAGGAAAAATTTTATATCCATCTTTTTAGAGTTGTTTTTAAACCAGCCTTGCAGAAAGCATCCGTGCGGCAGGATCCAGCACGGGGAAATGCCTCAGCGCCAGGGAACGTCGGGATGCTCACACTGCCCCTCCGAGGCCACGCCACAGCACGAGCAAGAAGAGATGGTTTTAGCAGCCCCGGCTGCCCCCATTGCGTGCAAGGCAACAGCGAGGGAAAACTCACCTCGGGGTTCACAGGTGATCACGGGAAGCTGAAAGTAGTGTGAACACTTCTTCAATACAGCCCTGTGTCTGTTCAAAAGCGTCTTAGGCCTTTTTAGAAATCCTACCTCTCTGTTGAGCACCGACTAGACCAAGGAAATACAGTCTCCATACAAATTTCTGAAAGTAAATCCTTAATTTTGTAGCTTTCATATGTACAGACAGTGGGAAGACTGGGAGTATAGAGAAAATTAAGACAGAACTCCTGGGTGCAAAGATGAAGAACGTTTGGGTACCTGCGCTCACTCACATCAATCCCATCACTTTTGCAGATAAACTGCAAGTTTGCTGATAATTCAGTATTTTTACAGACAATGTACAAGCTTGTCAAACATCTCAAATTCACGAATGGCCACTGGAACGAGCAGAGAAATATCTGTATGCTGCAGAATTGACCTGCAAATTTGTAGCAAGTTTGATAATGCGAGGACTGCTTAAAGACCTGAAAAGAAAATGCACTTTTCCAGAGGGTCTTCTGCCACGAGAATCCAAAGGGGGGTTTGGCAGTTTTGGAAATGCAAAGCTTTGAACGTGTAACCCCCTTTTCAGCTGATTGTACAATTGGCAGAGTGATTTTGTTTACTCCCATTTCCCCAGCCGTTTTGAGGATTAATGTTTTCCAGAGAAAGATAGCCACTAGCAGATAGAAGGCTTTATTCTTCCACAGAGTTCAGTGAGCTGGGCATTTAACTTGTCTCAAAATTTACCCTTCTTAGTTACAACTTCAAAAAAAATCTTAATCTGCAGAAGAGGAATAATGGAAGTGTTCGACTTGAAAGAGGCACTGGGAAGATCTCTCCCCTGGGGAATGCTCGTGCTGCCTGACGAGACCAAAGGAATAGAAATGAACAGAGCAAAGGAGTGGAAATGCCCAGTGTTTGTGACATCCCTGACACGAGGCAGGGCACAGCACATTTCCCACGGCAGGGTGCCTGTGCTGGCTGGGACAGGGCACGGGATGGGCACACAGGCTGGACTGAGCTGGTCGCAGTTCCAAAGGCTGCTGCTCACAGGCAGAGCTGCTCTTGGGAGAAATGTTCCCTCTGCAGGGACACGAACACGGGAGCACCCGCACCTGCAGCCATTTCACCCTGACCGAGGGGCTGGAACACCGGGACACGGGTGAGCTAACACACGGATCTGAGCTCCATCGAACAAATGAATGCACAATGGGCTTCATGTGCTGCAGCTCATTTACATTTCAATATCCCACAGACATCCCCTCTGCTGATTGTGCCCAAAGGATGTGCTTTCAACTTAGTTACAATCTCTTCTATTCTGTTACACATTCAATTTCTATTAGTTTTTATATCTGCAGACTCCTATGTAACTTTCAGAATCAGGGAGGATTACCACACTGCCAGGGGGTGCTTAGCTGAAATGGAGCATATGGCTATTAATATAATTATGAATATGTTGCTTTAGGCTACATTAGATTGCCTTTGGGGTCCTGATTCTTAAGAAGAAAGGATTGAACTATAGTCACCCTCCTTTGGTGCAGAAGATGTGGAATAAATAATCACTTTTTTTACTTTTTTAAAAATTATTATTTACATGCTTCATTGAGGTAACCTTCAACAGAGCAAAAATTTAGACAGGGTCCTGACTCTTCACATTATCTGTGGCACATTTAGCTTTAAGCATTTGTTTTTGTTTGCCTTCCTTTGTTAGACAAAAGTTCATGATGCCTTTCTAAGCTTTGCAATTTTAATTCATCGTAATAAAATTCATATTTGTCTTTAGAATTGCCTGCTTTTCTTCAGTCCAGTGTCTGGATGCAATCATGCCCTTTTGTTCCCTGTTACAGCAGAGGTGAGTTACTTTCTCGAAATAACATATTTCAAACTATTGTATCTTGGGTAAGAATAAACCAAAAAGCATTGGCCAGCAAAGAGAAGCTAAATTAACATTTTATAAGCTGGGTAACTTGAATTGCTGAGGGCCGATTACATCAAGCATCAGTTGAAATCAAAGCTTCAACTTCTCTCTCCAACACACACTAACTAGCTCGAATTTAAAGCATCAGATAAATGGGGCTGGAGATTTGCATGTATGAATAAGAGCTGAGTTAGAAACAAATCTGAAGGGTTCCAATGTACTGAAGATAAGCCCCAGATTTTCACCTGACACCTCCATCGAGCTGGGGAACAGGACACAGAGTAATCAAATTGTGTCAGGGGTCTGGAAAGTGTCAAAGGCTTTTTAGGGCGAATGGAAAAGTGGTATTTGGAGGGATAGATTTACACAGAATTACAGAACTGGGTTTTCTAACTTTTGTCTCCACCGACAATCCCCCTTTCTCTTCTCAGTAAAATGAGAATAAAGGAATTTTCAGGGAAGGAGGGAGAACTGAGATTGCTTAGTACTTTAAGTCCCACAGCATGAAAAAACAAACCCTCCTTTACAAGTGAGAAAGAAAAAGAGTATGAATGAAAAGATAGATTTACTAGAATAAGAGAATGTAAGCAGATACTGAAGTTCTGGAGTGGCTCTGATTTATGAGGAATTAAAACAATCCAAAGAGAAGACGCTGTGGAACCATTTTTTATTTAAGACCTCACGTTATGATGATTACTCGATATCTTTCCTCAAACAAGAATAACAACTTAATGTGACTGAGCTTAACTGGGAGCCAGGAAGGGAAGGTGAGTGATGGAGTTGGAGTACGTAGCCACCTGAAAATGAACTGTCAGCAGATCCAGATGACAAGAGGGAGATTAAAATCAAGCCTTATCTCGTACCTGGCCCTGTCCTCAGGGGGTTGCTCCCGAGTGTGGGGTTGATCTTGTTTTACAGTTTGGCAGTGCTCAGCGTGGACTGAAACCACTGTGATATTATATAAACAACCCATTGAGCTCACACAGGGCTGAACATCCCAGGCAATAATACCCACTGAAAATACAGAAGTCATCAGCTAATTGCAAACTGCAGAGCTGCGTGTCTGAGCAGGCCCTGGGGAGTGCTAATATTAATCTGCAAGTGCAGGAAATAATTCTACACAAGGAACTCTGCTGTCTCCTAAGGCAAGCTGTTCATTTCACAGGTACCAGTTTGCAAACTGAGAATCCAGGCACTACTATTTATAAATATCTCAGGTGTAACCTCACTGCAGGAGACCTGCAGAGCACCTTAAGTAGTTTATGGCTCATCTTGCACAATATTTCACAAAGCTCACTCACATTTCTAAGGTCTCCTCCAAACTGCCACAGCCTGAGCGCCTTGTCCCACATACAGCAGATTTTCAAAGAACATTGATTCAAACCCATGATTTCCCCTTCCTCTCCCTCCTGAAACCAGAGGCACATTTTCCCTGGAAGCGACACTTTCTCATAAGATTTTATTTTGATATGTCTTTTTGTCCTGCAATGTTTCACCAGCCAGCAGCACTCTGCTCATCTGCACTTCAATGGCAGAATTCACCAGAGGTCCAGGTTTCAATAGCACATCTTGAGATGGGAACAATGAGGGAGAGGGGGAATGGCTCTGCAATAAATAAATAAATAAATAAATAAATGAAGTCCTATCATACACTTAAAGCCAAATGCCTGCTGGGACTTAGGTTCAAAAGCACATTTGGAAACTGATCCCTTGAGAAGATATGTTTGTTACGGTGTTTGGCCTCAGGATTTAAAAGGATTTGCTTTTAAGCTGTTACTTTACTGCAAGTATGTGACTGGAGGCCTCAGGTGTGAAAGTCCTTTGATAAAAGGGACCCGTGTGTGCCAGAGAGAGCGAGTGAAAAGCATTAACACTCGCAGGAGCGGGAACGGGAGAGCAGGGGAAGGTTGGGACAAAGTACATCAAGTTTAAGGCAAGCAAATGCTTGGAATGCAAGAGGGATGAGAAACCACAAAAGCCCTTGAACTTCTTGCTTTGCATACGAAAGCGATTATGGAACAAACTCTCAAGGAACTGAACACCGAAGTTGCAAAAAGGGTCATTTCCAGTTAATCAGGTGAAGCCCGTCTGGAACCGGAGCACAAAGCCCTCCATAAAATATTATGGCTGGAAGGAAGCCCAGGGGTCACGCAGGCCCTTTGCAAGATCAGCTCTGCTTAGGTCACTCCCGACAGACAAAAGTTTATCTACCTGCACTTACAGACCCTTAGCGGTGGAGACACCGCAGTTTCACCGCAGGAAATGTGTTCCAGGCCTATTCTATTTCCATCAGAAAGTGTTTCTAAATGTGTGACTTGGATGCTTTGTGCTGCAACCCACGCCTGTTGCTGCTCACGCTGTCTGTAGGGGATAAAGAGAGGAGCCTAATCCCCTTCTCTTTGCCAATCTTTCATGTGTTTGATGATCCTTTGGTGATGATCCTCATCACGCTGTGCTCCTCACACCCTGCTCGGGTTCCACAGCAAAACTGCATCTGCTCTCTTATCAGAGAATATCTGCAGCATTTGCATTTTAGAAGTCAGGTGCACCATTTTGCCCTAACCTCAAGATAATTCTACATTGTTTCCTCAACCACTCCCATGTAACACAGAAACTTTTCTTGCATGTCAAAATCTGCTCTGAGAAAAACTACAGTAAGCACAGAAATATGTAAAACTCACACTTCCCCACAATCTGCTTGGCAGTGGAACTGAGCACTGTTTATTCAGTGCATTTTTAGTGCTCCAAAATGGTTACAACTGCCAAATCTGTGGGCTGCACTTCCAGTCTGCCAGACACTGGACACATTCATGGTGATTCAGTATCAAAAGTTTATGCTGGATAGTATAGTAAATCTCTTTATTGGTTTGTTTCCACTTGAAAATCCTGAAGCACATCTGAAACTAGAAGTAGGAACATGAAGAAAAAAAATGGTAGTTCATGTTGCATCTAAATTTGACCTAGTCTGGAGTAACTACATGCAGTCCTAGAACAGAACCCTTCATTCCTCTCCTGAAATAACAAGAAATAATAGCACTACAACTTCTGAACGACTTCAGGTCATTCAACCACATATTTTTTTTTGTCAGGACCCATCAATTTCAGAATAACAAAGAATTCTCAGTTATCACGGCTACACTTATCTGTGGGTGCAACCACAAATAAGTTACAGGTGCATGGCTTCCATGAAAAATCAGGCTATTGACCTTCTGCGTGAGAATGTTCTCAGGGGCACTACTATAACAGGCTGTCAAACCATGTAGATGTCTTGCTCTGGAATGCTACATATGCATTACACTGACGGCAGGAAAAAGAACATTATATTTGTGGGACATTTCGTATTCTCTAGCAACTAATTCAGAACTGCCTTGCCAAATAAACACTGCCTATCCCGTTACACGTTGCCCTGCAATCAAGTCCAGAGCCGGAATTCTTTTTGGAAAGCGCAGGCTGGTTCAGCTTTGGGGAGCAGATGCGCTGTCCGTGTTTGAGGTCCGAGTGAAGAGCGCATCTCTCCGCCAGCCCGAGCACCGCCGTGGCTGCCGGCAGGAGCGGGTCCTGCTGCCCTCCCGCCCAGGCTCTCAGTGTTTCAGGTTCCGGCTGAATCTGGCATCTCTCACCGCCGCCGGCGCTCGCTTGGAGCTCGAGTCCCGCGTCGGTGCCGATGCTGTCCCAGGCTGTCCCAGTTTGCGGTCCCGGATTAATTTGGGGTCTCTCCCGGCCGGTGCCGCTCGCAGCCGGTGCCGATGCTGTCCCAGTTTGCGGTCCCGGATGAATTTGGGGTCTCTCCCGGCCGGTGCCGCTCGCAGCCGGTGCCGATGCTGTCCCAGTTTGCGGTATCGGATGAATCTGGGGTCTCTCCCGGCCGGTGCCGCTCGCAGCCGGTGCCGATGCTGTCCCAGTTTGCGGTCCCGGATGAATTTGGGGTCTCTCCCGGCCGGTGCCGCTCGCAGCCGGTGCCGATGCTGTCCCAGGCTGTCCCAGTTTGCGGTCCCGGATGAATTTGGGGTCTCTCCCGGCCGGTGCCGCTCGCAGCCGGTGCCGATGCTGTCCCAGGCTGTCCCGGTCCAGCCCCGCTCCCCGCTCCAAGCGTTGTGTGCAGCGCCGCCCCGTGGCCGCGGCCGCGCCCTGCAGCCGCTGGGAAGGCAAACCCCAGTTTGTTTGTCAGCAGCAAGTTGTTCCATTTATGACAGGGAACGGGAGCACATACACAAAATCTCACTGCTCAGAAACTGTTTCCCTCTGTTGAATCCCCATTAGGGTCTCGGACATTTACTGGTGTCTGGATATGGACTGTACTGGACTTCACAGGGGAAAAAAATGTAACAGGAACTTTCAGTTCAAGAGAAAGTTCTCACATCTGATCGTGGTCTGGGTCTGACTGTAATTGTGTAAAGCAGCTGCAGATCTTACTTGTCAGACAATTTAAATTCAATATTAGAGAATTAAAATAGCATTCAGCAACAGAGAAGATAGAACTCATTTAGAAAACTTTTATGTGCACTGAAAATCCTGAACCACAATTTTTTCAGACCATCCTATTTCAACAACACAACGTCACAGAGCATTTTGCAATTTCCAGACCTAGATCATTCACTATAACCAGTTTCAAATAAAAATGCGATTCAGTTGCATCTGGGATCCAAGTTGGAAAAACTGAAGTGATCCATGTAATCATACCAACAGAAATAATGACTCATTTTGCTTGAAGACAACACAGCAAACACTGATAAAAGCTGGCAAACACAGGACTGCTGTAAGATGATATCCCTGCTCTGAAACAGGGCATAACAGAGTGGATTAAGTTCTTTAAACATCAAGGAATACAGGTGGCTGACATCCCTGCTGATAGAGCAGCAACAGATCTAAAATCCTGGCAAAATTATATGATGAAAACAGAAGTAGAGAGATGAAGTGCCTGATTTTTGGCACCTTTTGACCCTAAAGCATTGCAGTATTTAATACTGTTTTTTTCAGTTTTAGCTAGCTGAGATCCTGTGCACAACAACATTAAATGCTAAAGGGGGCATCTCAACATTCTCTGTATTCCCTTTCTCCATTGATCTCTTTCCAAAGAAGGAAATTAAGCAGACATAATACAAGCGATAGAATACAGATGAAGAAAATGCTTAATCACATCAGACACAATTTTGAAATCAGCAGCCAATGTGTGCCAGGAAATATGGATTTATGTGGCATTTCAAATGCAACACAATCTTTTGCCTTTCTCTGTGTTGGGACGCTTTTAAAATTTTTATTCATTGGATAGAATTGCAAAGTACATATCTAAAATGTGATTCAAATCAAATCAGCTCACTGAAAGCACCAAAACGGGACAAGATAGTTGTGATATTTAGTTAAGGATGTTACAACACAGAAAACATAAAATATTATTCCCCTAACCCTAAATAATGATTCCCTAGGTCTCACCAAAGGTGCAGTAGCCCTGTCTGGTCACAGCTCCAGCAAAAGCACGAGGACAAGGCACAGAGATTGTGATGCTCCTCAGTCATCACCAGCTTCCATAAATTTTGGACTCAGGATCTCTAAATCCAGTAAATGTGCCTGAATTGAACAGTTCTTGGCAGTCGTTTCCTGCATGATTTTGTCCAGTCACTTTTTAACTATTAGCACTATTGGCTGACAAAATCCCAAATTCGTATAGTGCCAGGATTGCTTTTGGAAACACAATGGACATCCTCAACATCCTGTTCTGAAATGGATTTCAAGGGTTTGCCTTGGTACCTTGAAACACAATGATCCAACAATTGTTCAGGGCTGAAAGCTTTTCATGTGGTCTCTATAGCACCATTCTGGTTCTGCATAAAACAACTGAATGACCATTTAAAGGCTGTTCTACTGCACTCAGCTTGGACAGACACTGCATTAACATGCAGAACTGACACGAAGGTGAAAGTATTTCCTTTTGCTGAGAGTTTAGACCACTGGCTGTTGAGGTGATTGACAAAGAGAAAGATGAGAATTATTGCACAACCAGGCGCTCCAGAGGTGCTGCAGGTGAGGAGTGGGGACCGAAGGAGCTGCAGTTTTAAAAGCAAGGCTCACTCTGCAGCTGCGGCGCTGAAATCCCGGCTCTCCGGGGCCGAGGGGAGCGCAGGTGCCCAGCGCCGGTAGGTGTCAGCAGCCGCCTCTCCGCTCCCGGCCCTCCCATCCCCTCCAGCCTCTCACTGCGCCCCACAGGCAGCAGCTCGGGCCCCAAGGCTCAGGGCAGCTTCAGCTTCTGGGGCAGAGACACCCTCAGCTCAGCCAGTGCCAAGGGAGGAATTATCTCTGCAACTTGCATGAAAAGTGCTCCAGCCAGATATATCCTTTCCTGTTATGTTATGTGGTATTTCAGAGATCATATTCATAGATCCACGAATTCAGTCACTTTAGTTCTCTGGATTTTACATTGAGGCTGAACCCAACATAAAATAGATTGGCAGATCGAGGCAAAACGAATTCCTGTATTCTACAAGCTGTGAACATTATATCACATCACCTCAGCATCCACGGGCTGATTCACGATCCTGGCATTTCTGAACTTAGCAATTCTTCCTTGTTCAGAATGAGGCACTGCAGAAGCTGTGACAAGTGTCCAAAGTTCTGTCCATTTAATCTCATTAAATTATGGTGCACTCATTTATCTTTCAGCTGTGTTATTTAAGAAAGGCTGCATTTTCAAGCAGGAACCTGAGCAATGACATCTTGGTAGGCTGGTGGGACATGCCTGCGTTATGGCACACTTCCTCCCAGAATGAATGCAGGACAACCTTGCAGAAGGCACCATGGCTTTTCTTGGTGCCACAGCTCTGCCAGTGTTGATTGTCGTTGTCCCCGAGGTCACAGAAGGGGCCTGGCAGGAATTGCAGGCCTTGTTTACACTGGATGTCCCGTTCCCATCCTGCTCTCCATGACCAGAGCACTCCTGCAGCTCAGCCAGAGGCACTCCTGGATTACACAGGCCACTGGCACTTTACAGAAAGTTTTTGAATTTGGGCCATCTGCCATGTCCCATTAACTTCCACAAAGCCTAACTCCACCACGAGGCTTTGAAATCCCAAATCCTAACACTTGTTTCTTCTTGACCTCTTTTGATCTTTCTTTCTCCTGCCATTAGCTGTGAGTTCAGAACCACAGCCAGAACAATCATAGTTAAAATGACTGCAGTACTTCCTGAAAATGTAACAAAAAGGGGTAAAAATGGAAATGTCAATTGGCTGGCTTGAGTATTGTGCAAGCTTCTGATACCTGGGCATTTGAGCATTAGGATCTACACCTACATCCAGAACAAACAATTCTTATCAGAAATCCTGGAACAAAAAATTAAACTGGAAATTAAGCAATACTGCTGCTGAACAAGTACAGTTTGCTCAGAGAGAAAAGAAAAGCAGGATATAAGCATCAAGTTCTGTCTGGTCTTTTACACTCTATAAAATAATTTTGTGCATGTTGCTTTACAGGCAGATATTTAGAAAAAATATATATTTATTGTAACATGTTTATGTACTCAAAAGGGTCACGTTCAAAACCACAAAGTAAATGTACTTTGAGATCCCTATTGAAAGGAGACACTCTTTTGCTTTTAATTAAAATCCATTAATTAGATATTATTTTAGAGCATGTGTGCTTTAAATGACAACTCATGTTGATTTTCAGGCATGAAAATCTGAGTGAAGGTGTGCATTTACATGTGCTTAGTAGATAAAATATTTGCTATTGAAGGTAGTAAAATAAGTGAAGTATACAGGAAGTTCTGTTTGGTGAATTAAATTATTTCAAACTTAGGTGTAATATCACATTATTTATCTGAAAAAAGGTAATGCTGCGAATGAGAGCACATGCATGGAAAACTTTGCTTGTTACTGTTAAAATTCTCCATCTCCTTTGCATTGCCCCATTGTAGCTTTTTGCTTCCATTTTGCCCATTCTTGTGACTTTTTTTCCATAGGAAAACTCACTGATTACACCAAAACAGCATGGTCTTTAACACTGCCACCAGCCTGTAACATGTGAATATATTCTGGCCACGAAACAATGAACTACAGCTCCTTTTTTTTTTTCTTTTTTCCCCCAAGTCACTGATTTCTTTGTTTCTACATCCCGTAATCTTTTCACTCTTCTTTGGCATGTCCAATTTAGAGGAGCCAGCACTCTTCCTCTTCTCATTAAATATGCTCAGAACACTTTGTATAAAATAAATAAAAATACTGACTAGTTTGAAAAGTGTGTATTTTTGATGGGAAGAGGTTTAAAGCCAAGGCACTAATTAGCCAGCACAGATGCAGGAAGTTAGATTTTGATGATGTGATCAGATGTAAAAGAAGATAATACACAGTCAAAGAGAGGAAAATGATGCATTATACCCTCAAGAAAAGGATTTGATTTGTTTGGCTTTTAAAGTCAAGTGCCGAAGCCGAATGAGCTGAAGCCCAATTTTAATGCGTGGAGAGAAACATCTGTGATGGGGATGGTCCAGAATACGCAACATATGGAATGATCAGGCAAAACCCCAGCTCAGCTTCAGAGGGAAACGCACAGAGGGAAAAGCGAGTGCAGATCCTGCAGAAGATGCCGTGCAGAGGGAGGGTCAGTGGCAGGCAGCGCACAGAAGGGTTTCAGATGTCAGGAGCACACCTGGGCAACATCTGGAATCTCGCCGGGCCCTGTGCTGAAGCTGCTCTTCTGCTCTCGCAGCAGAAGCAGGCTCACTTCCTCTGAGAGCAGGGAAGGAGCAAGGCATGACTCAGCCAGCAGAGCTGTCAAGAGGCTCCTACCCTCTGCCATTCACCCTTTGCTGCCCGAGAGGGTTTCGCTGGTGATGCTTTGTCCACCGACCCACCAGGCTCATTGAAGGCCCACTAAAGGCAGCAGCACTGGCACCCAGAGTGGGTCAGACACTGCTGGACCCACCAGGCTCATTGAAGGTGCACTAAAGGCAGCAGCACTGGCACCCAGAGTGGGTCAGACACTGCTGGACCCACCAGGCTCATTGAAGGCCCACTAAAGGCAGCAGCACTGGCACCCAGAGTGGGTCAGACACTGCTGGACCCACCAGGCTCATTGAAGGCCCACTAAAGGCAGCAGCATTGGCACCCAGAGTGGGTCAGACACTGCTGGACCCACCAGGCTCATTGAAGGTGCACTAATGGCAGCAGCATTGGCACCCAGAGTGGGTCAGACACTGCTGGACCCACCAGGCTCATTGAAGGTGCACTAATGGCAGCAGCATTGGCACCCAGAGTGGGTCAGACACTGCTGGACCCACCAGGCTCATTGAAGGCCCACTAAAGGCAGCAGCACTGGCACCCAGAGTGGGTCAGACACTGCTGGCACCGGTCTGCACACTCACCAGACAGCAGTGCTCTCAATCTTCTCACTTACCCTTATTTACACAGGGACTATGTACTGAGCACTGCTCAAAGCCCTTCCATAATGACTTCGTTTTTAGCAAATATTCACCATAATTGTTCTATTCTTCTAGATTCTGTTAGGACTGAGAGATAGCCAAAGAGCCTGCAAAGACACAGGCAAAAAGCAAATATCTACTTCAGCCTTTTTTTCCTTTGCCTCCTGAGCTGCTGGACTTTGAAATTGTGAATTTCAGTTTGCTAGAATCCATCACTACATAAACTGACAAAGTGCAAGGCAACTTCATTTTTAGCAATGATTTAGGCTGCTGCCAAAGCCTTATGCTTCCCAACAAAATGAGTGACAAATGTTGCATGCATAGCTCTTTCCTAATAATACAGTGTTCAAGCTTTTATCATGAATAGAAAAGGAAGCAGATCTTTATTAGAAATCTAAAAGACTTTAAAGATAATTAAATTTGTTTACTCAACCACCCAGCTGGTTTGGCAGAAAAAGTAAACATTTCTTCGAATTTCCAAAATACTGTTTACCAATGAGAGGTTACTTCTGAAAACACCATTAAGAGGATTTTTACAAGGAGAAAAAGTGATAGGCAACATGACCAAAAGACCTTCTTAGGCTGAAGGTCAGAAATCTCAGATATTCTGCATTGGTTTTAGGCAAAGAGTTGTCAATCCAAATTCTGGTTTCTTGCATGTGGTATTTAAGCATGTGAAAAATATAGGACCATCTCCAAAAACTGTTTAATAAATATGTAAGGAGCCTTTTGGTAAAAGCAACTCTTACCTTTTCACAGAAGTTTGAAAATGTTTTTCCTTGACTTCCCTTGTACTTCTAAAAGTGGTTCTATGAGAGAAAGAAGTTAAATATTAATATCTTCTTATGTTTCTAAGGTGATTTTCAAATCAATTTAATTGTCAGATCAGAGAAAGTGAATCTCCCATCATTCTTTTCTTCTCATGATTTTTGAGGGACAGTTCTTTGGTTTCAGAAGAAAAGTCAGTGAGGCATCCCAGCTGCATGTCTAGTTGATATTAAAAAGTCTTTCAAAGCCTTGGATAAAACCCTTTCAGGACAGGCCAGTATCATTGCACCAGTTTTCCAGGTGCAGACTGACAATACCCAAACTCCTGCTATTTTTTTTAAAGTATGTATGTATATTCAGAATTTTTAAACATTACCCCTTATGTGTCCTTCTCAAGGCTGCCCGGTATCAGGCACAAACTGCATCTGGTTATTCTGATTTCCCAATTTGTGATTAGGATTTTCCCCTTGGCAAGCACACATGAATATTGCTATTTACTCCATCATGCTTTTTGGATACCAAAGTGACAAACACTGCATTTAGTAAATAGCTACCATTAGTTAATACTCCTTGTAAGATAGTGCAAAACACTTGGAATTAGGTGTCAGAGGATCTTAAACCGAGGGCTAGAGACCTGCCAGGAGCAGGGGGGAGGCTGGCACTCAGCAGTATTTACAGTTGCCATTTCCCACCACTAAGAGAGGAATGTGCTGTGGAGCTCCCCTGCACTCCTGCCTTACCCCAGGCTCCTTTTAATGCCTCCTGATTGATGAGTACACAGCTGTGAATAGAGCACGTTCAATGTGTGTGAGTCACAGGGGCTGTTCCAGGTACAGCACTAACGTGCAAATGGCACGGCAGCACTTCAGGCAGCTCTCACATGAAATATCCTTTTCAAGCCCTGAATATGGAACCAGGCAACGCTGTAATGGCTGGAGTGGAAAATCAGATCCCTGCATGTCAAAACCTAAAATAATTGCACCAGAAATAAAGGCAGACTCAGAAGGGCTATTAAGGAAAACAGAAAAGAAGCTTTCTTTTAATTACTGAAGTGAGATATCCAAATTAATACAAGACTACATCTCTGTAATTGAAAACTCTACCACATAATATAATGTGTGCTAAAATAAAAGGCAATAAAGCATTAAAGTTCATGTGACATTTTAATCAGAAAGCCAAATAAATGCATTAGTAAACAGAATTGACTTAGGCAATTATTTTAGGTTTTAAAAATTAATTTGTTTACCATTACTTCATCCTTGAACTTGCAGCATTAATATCAAGCACTGTTTTCCAGCATGTCCATGGGAATATTCTCAGGGTATTTGAAAGCAGCTGAGAGGTAAGTGCTTACGAGATACATGCTTAGGAGAAATAACTCACAGCACTGCAATACCAACTTGCACACACAGTAAACAGGAGGAGGCACACCAGCAGACTTCACAGCCTCTGTGTGGCACCCCAAGGGTTGTGCCCACGCTGTTCCTCTGACTTCCAGCTGCTGAACGGCAGAGAGCCCTCCCAGCCCTCACCTCACACACAGGGGGAGGCTCCAGCTCCTGCTCTCTGTGAGCTGATGTTGGCACGTGGGAAGCAGCAGCAGGGTTTGACCGACCCCCTTTGCTGAGCTGTCAGCTGCTGGGCACAGCTGTTTTACCCCCACAGACCCTCACTTTTGGGAGACCTCAAGATATTGCCTTAAAAGAACGGGTGGTGTTTGGCTCTGACATCGAAACATTGGATCTTTGCAGAAATGGGACAGAGCTTCTCCAAAGGGAAATCCAAGAGTAACTTCCTCTAAGTCCACTAAGCCCTCAGCTTTCCATACTAATGAAATCAAGTCAAGCTTTTGATTTACCAGAGCTTTGCACTTTGGTGTAACTACTTATACACACTTAAATCCAATATAATGGCAGTGTTTGGCCCAAATTGAACAGTTCTGATTTCTAGACAGCCTTCAGTGCTACTGTGAGAAGACTTGAGTCTTTACTTGAGTGCAGTTAATTAATAAATAATACATACATGTACACAAAAAGCAGAATGATGGATCACAAGTTTTATAGATCCTGCTCTGCAGGATGCAGTCAATAGTGAAAAATGTCATTATTTCCTGGTAATGAAAAGTTGCCTGTGGATATTTATCATTAATATGCCAACCATTTGTTTTCATCTGGAACTGCCAATTTGCAAGCTGGGACATACAAAAACCAGATTCCTGACAACTGAGACTTAAGTTTAATGAATAAAGTTGCTTAATTTTCCTAACTATAAAAAAATCATGGTCCATCTTGTGTGCCATGCAGGAGGCTATCGCTGCTCATATTTCCTAGCTCAGCTGAAAGCCTTGTATCTGAACCCAGCTTCTTTCTGTGCCCTGCACTGGTCAGTGGTGACAGGGCAGCCCCAGCACTGTTTCCATTCATGTCCAAGCAAAGCACACTAAGGTTGTATTCATCACTTTCAGTGTTCCACTGCTCACACTACTATTAGTTAATCAAGCAGTGTGCATCAACTTGCTTTGTGAAAAAACAGAACAAACCTGCTGGAAACATCCCATTCCCACACAAATCCAGACACTGCTTATACACTGATTAATTAGTTATTCATTTTGAAATACACTGTTGAGATAGTCGAGACTTCCTAACTTGTAGTAAGTATTTGAAAGAAAGTGCAAAGCTATTTTAGGACATGAAGAACAAAACATTTACTGTTCCTGTACTTTTTTTCCCTGGAGTCCCCTGTATGTCAAAAAATATTTCTTCAGACAAAGGAAAGTATTATTCTTAGAAGACATCCCTAGGAAAAGAAAATCTCGTGTTCTCAGACTTGGAGCTAAACTCCAAAAAGCCAGAATAAGCTGGAAATATCTGGTTTCATTATTTATTTAGGGGAAATTAGATCTCAAAATTCACCTACAGCCTCTTAGCACTGTTTTACAGCTGCAGAGTAGACAAGGTAAAAATAGTTCATTTTCCTTTTAAAGATGATGTTAATCCTACTCTGTGCACATCTACCCTGACTGAGCACAGGGGAAGAACAGGAGGAGACAAATGTTTCATGTGTCCTACCCTAGAACAGCAAAATATTTCAGAACAGAGAGGTCAGATAAAGAACAGATCCATTCTTTCTCTAAACAACTTCAAACCCAAGATTTACCATGACAATCAGCTTTCAAAACTTTGTTGACAAAAAATGCAGTCTCAGAAGCCAGGCCTATTTCTTAAAACCTTTGGTCAATAAGAAAAAAATCACCTTTTGTTTTGATCCAACAGAACCTGTTCTACAGCTGTTGTTTATCAGCTCAAGCACACTTTTATGAACCGAAATGCAATATCAAAGTGTCTGATGTGTTTTAGAGAACGAGGCATTATTGACATTTGCATATATTAGAAGCTGAGGGAAAATTGCATATTGATGATAGCAGAGTTGTTCCAGAAAAGAAGGAGTAAGAAACCGTTTAGGGCTTTATTAGATATTTTCTGGATGTTGAACTACTCAACTTTAACACTGGCATAAGGTAAGCATTTCCTGGCTTTGGTATTTTCTGCCTTCCATTTACTGCAGGTGCACATTTTACCAGGCAAGATGGTTTCGCTGCTTTTACAATTGGTCAACCCCTTCCAAAAACTCTCCTGGTGAAATCTTAAGCCCAAACAGATGAACAGCAGGTTGTATCTTAGTTTCAATACAGATAGATTTATTTTTTGTTAACGTACCAGTCTTTCACTACCAGGCAGATATATAAAAGTTCAAAAAGTGAACAAACTACCATAGAATTATAGAATTGTTTGGGTTGGAAGGGTTGAAGCTCATCCAGTGCCACCCTTGCCATGGCAGGGACACCTTCCACTGTCCCAGGTGCTCCAAGCTCAGTCAAACCTGGCCTGGGATCCAGGGGAGCCACAGCTTCTCTGGGAACCCTGTGCCAGGGCCTGCCCACCCTCACAATAAAAAAATTCTTCATAATATCTAATCTAAACCTACTCTCTTTCATGTTCTGTGTGATTTATTTCCCCAAAAGATAACTTTGCATTAACAAAATTAAAGCTGCTTTCCAATCACTACTGCTTCTTTTAAAATCAGGATTAAATGGCAATTACTTAGGAAGAAGCACTATGCTTAATTTGCTCATTTGCAGTGCTGCCAAGCAGCACACTAACTAGATAGTTATCAGCTGTAAAAACCTTATTGAGCAGAAACAGGAATTAATTAAGGTTGCACATCTAGAATCAGAGGGTCAGCATCCCAAGGCTGCCTGAGGACTTTTTGTCCTAGAGGAGATTGCACTCAAGGTACTCTCAGGAAGTTCTCTCTGTGGGGAATCTTTTATTTACCACTTACAGCCACCATGTGACTAAACAGCATGATTGCAAATCAGGTTAAAATTGCTTATTTATTAGAAGACCTTAAGTTTTGAGTCCAGACATTCCTGTTGTGTAATACATAAAAACTGTCTGTGATGCCAGCAGTCTAAAAACAAACACTAGGGCTGCTGGAGCTTTTTGTTTCTATTGTACATGCAGTACCAAGCCATATCTGTAAGGGCTGTCTGTTAAGAGGTCTCACAGAGTCATAGTTACACACTTGAAGAAAGAGAACAGCTTTGAAGTTTCACACCATTTTGACATCATCCATTCAAGTACAGCCTTCTCTTCTGGGATGCTTACATTGTATCTTACTAAAAACATATCTCAGAACTTGCTAATTACCCAGCTACTCAAGAAGCACACCAGTAAGAAACGGTCATACCAGTAAGAACTGCTCTTGGAATGTCAAAGTAGAAGAAAAACAGAAGTGCTAATTTAATTCCCATTCCCATTTTAATTGAAATCCACTTTAGCAAAGAAGAAGTAGAACCAGTACCATAAAATGTGACCCTACCAACAGGTCAAAAGGACGTTTTAAAGACAAACAAAGCCCAGCCATGACAGAACCGTGAGCTGATTGCAGTGCTTGCTTTTGCAGGGTAAGGTCAAACTGGTACCAAAGAAGAAGTAGAACCAGTACCATAAAATGTGACCCTACCAACAGGTCAAAAGGACATTTTAAAGACAAGCAAAGCCCAGCCATGACAGAACCATGAGCTGATTGCAGTGCTTGCCCTTGCAGGGTAAGGCCGCACCAGTACCGACCAGTGGGCGCCATGTCGGCCTCGCCGGGCTGGCTCCCCCACACGCGGGCACACAGTCAGCCCCGCCACTCCTGCTCAGCTGGCAGGTCAAACGAAGGAAAAGATCGCCTCCTGCTGCCCACCCAGCCCAGCAGGCTCATCCTTACCTGGTGATGGCAAACTGGAGGGGCCATCCTGCTGACCAGGGGTACCTTGGCTGTGACACCTCGTGCCCGTCAGGCCCTGTCCAGGGCGCGGCCCTCACGGCCCTCACTGCCCTCATGGCCCTCATGGCCCTCACGGCCCTCACGGCGCTCGGCCGGCCAGGGCTCTGGGCACCCATGGGCAGTGCCAGGGCTCACAGCAGGCTGAGGAACACAGTGCCAGGGCTCAGGACACGCTGAGGGACATGATGCCAGGTGTGAGATGAGCTCCTGGTGCAGGTCCTGCTCACCTGGAGCAGCCGGACTGAGCCACAGATCCATGAGGGAGGCAGCGACATGGCGGGCACTTGGGCGTGAGGTGAGCTGGGATCTCCACAGGGACCTTGGGCTGGGAGCTGGAAGGACCCCATTCCCTTGGGAGGAGGGCTGCAGGTGGGGCTGCCCCTCACACCTGTGCGGGAGGAGGGAGGAGGTCCTGAGCAGGGATGGGGGTACCCCTGGGGATACCTGTGAGTACCTGCCCAGCTTGCCATTGGCACTTCCATAAACTAGAAGCTGAGGGAAAATTGCATATTGATGATAGCAGAGCTGTTCCAGAAAAGAAGGAGTAAGAAACCATTTAAGATTTTATTAGATATGTTCTGGATGTTGAACGACCCAACTTTAACACTGTCATAAGGAAAGCATTTCCTAGCTTTGGTATTTTCTGCCTGGCAGAAGGTGCTGGCACTGCCAAGGTGAGTGGCCTGTGGGGCTGGGAAGGAGCAGAGTTCAGAACAGTGAACAGGCTTTGTAGAGAAGGAAAACCACACCAGGCTGCCAGAAACAGCTGCTCTCAACAATGCTGAGAAAATGCCTGCACTCCTTCTGCATATGTATGGGTGTGCTTGCATTGGGGTTTGAACTGACCGTGGGTTCTGTTTGAGGCATATCCCTCAAAACCAGCATTATACTGAATATCAGATTTATCCCAATTCTGATTTTGTAGAGTTGTTTCTATTTGCTGTTGGACCTGTGTGCTAAAGAATAGCCTTAGCACAACCTAAATGTATATTTCACTTACCTGTTTAACAGACCGTGAAATAACACAGGCCACATAAGAATTTCACTCATATTAGGCTAGACCTTTTGTTTTCTTGTTATATACAGTGGTAGATTTATCTATGGTGTAATACAAACTGTAATTTATTGTAAATTTATGAGGAAGTCTGTAAGGAGGATCTAACTTTATCACAGCAAACCTGATGAAACAAAGGGAGCTGATGCCTTGTGCTGAGGTGACTGGGGCTGAAACTGCACACCAGCACTGATGCTTGGTACACAGAGATCAGGAATGTCACATCTGTGGTACTGCTGGCCTCTCAAACAAACCCTGCAAAGGCTGAAGGAAGGGGAGAGAGCTGGCTATAAGCATTTGTTTCCTCTTGGCCCTTTCTTCTGTTAGTTTGCTTATTAACAGAATATTCTGTCCCATCCCAGGATTTTTTGTCTGCTTTCCTCCTTTTCATTTCAGTGGTTTTGTTGAAGTTAGCATTCACTTCAAATATCACACACACAGCTGACATTGATTTCTAACCAGCAGTGCAGTTACATTTAAATGAAGGTGGAAGAGCCTTGGCTGGGAAGAGAAACCATGACATTTATCACAGATGCATAGAATGGTTTGGGTTAGAAGGGACCTCAGAGCCCACCCAGTGCCAGCCCTGCCATGGCAGGGACACCTCCCACTGTCCCAGGTGCTTCCAGCCCCAGTGTCCAGCCTGGCCTTGGGCACTGCCAGGGATGCAGGGGCAGCCCCAGCTGCTCTGGGCACCTGTGCCAGGGCTGCCCCCCCTGCCAGGGAAGGATTTCTTCCTAAGATCTGATCGAAATCTGCCCTCTTTCAGTTTAAAACCATTACGCCTCACTCTGTCACTACCTCATTTCTGAAAGACTGATTACCTCCTCTTCTCAGCCACAGTGGTGCTGATCCCTAGGAATCCATGATGTATTCTTCTGACAGAAGGAATTAGATTTATCTGATCTCTGCTCCAAAAACCTATGGGAAATCGGTTTTCTTTCAGCATGGTACTATTTAGCAGTGTAACTGTTGACTGAGGCAGATCTTGCATCATAAAGATAAGAATTTAACTTCTTGGAGAGTAACAGACTTTTTCAAACCCTTAAACTGAACTATTTTACTATTAAAATGAACTGTTTTGCTAATAATTTTTTCTTTCCAAAAATTCCAAGCACATGCTTTCAAAAAGGAGCAAATCCTCCCCAGCACATCAACTGTTGATCAAACTGCTTTTGTATTGGGAGATAGATTTGGAATATTTTTTTCCCAGAAATTCATTGTGCTGCAATAGACTTCTGAGGCATAACTACAGGTAATAACTTCAAATGCACTGAAACTCCTGAGTGTTTGCTGCACACTCTCAGTTATCCCTAATTGAATAAGCAGTTAAGATTTTAGTCAATTTGTCTGGAAGTCTTTCAGTTCATTGGCTTTACAAAATCTCCTGGGCTCATCAGGAAGTGCTGCACACCTCCCCTCATCCCTTTCATTTTCTGGTTAATGCTCCAGCCTATTTCCATGCAAAGGGCTGCTGCTTGAGACAGGAACAAAGTGCATCTTGGTTTACTTGCATACATTTACATCCCAATGAAAACCATCATGTTGAAAACATCTGAGTTAATTTTAGGCATTAAATTCAGCAGGAATATTCATGTGAGTAAATATTTTCACAATTACTTCTGTCCCAGAGGATAGACACGAAATGAAATTTGAAGCCTAATCTACTACTTTTTTCTGTGAATATAAATTTCATAGGAGAGCATTGGTTTTTTCACTCTTTGCTTTTAAAAGATTAGTTCAAATGATCAAGTTTATTAAAGGGACTCTATCAAGGCTTAATTCAGGAATTGATGAGGTAACAATATAAAAAATCAAACTCATGCTTCCTTTGCGTTGTTAATCTATGATTTTGTGTAAGACTGAAGTTGAGCGTGTGTGTTTGTGAAGTTGTGTGTGTGTAAAATACAGTTTTGTATTTGGAATTTTTTCTTCTAATGAGCTAGAAAATGTAGCAATGTGGTTTTTATTACTATTCTTTCTTTCATGCCTCTGTTTTTTAATTCTACCCCATAAAAGGTTTTTTGCATGTCTTAGCCTGAATGAATGTGTAGGTTTTTCAAGTGAAAAAATATTGTGTATTGGAGTATGCATATGGAATAATAAATGTATTTGTGCTGATGTCCACAGTCTGTATTTAAAAAAGAGAAAATATTAAAAGAGGGAAGGACTAATTGTTCATATACTGCTTACACAAATCCAGTCCTTCAGTTCACTTTTATATCCACATGGAATTGAACAGAGATTGTTATTCTCAGCACCCATGCATAGATGTAGGTTTGAAAGTAATGCAGTTAAAGGCTGTGGAACTCAAGCTTTTTTCCTTTTTTTAAGTTCACATGATTGATGTAGATTATACTGTAATTTGTCCAGGAGGTACTGATGCAAAATTCTCTGGAATTTATTAGCTGACAGTTAAATCAGCCCCAGTGTGCCCTTTTGCCTTGCAGCCCAGCCTCCTTCCCAGGCCTTTGTTACTTTGCCATCACCAAGGGGGAGTCATCTGCTTTCTGCAGCTTTTTGGTTGAAGTGATCTTTTCATGTTAAATCAAATGAAAAGTATTCAACACTTAACCGTTGTTGTTGTTTTGCTACCTGAAGCACTTACCTGACAAAAAAATAATCACTGCAATATCCCGTAAGGCTTCCTCCATTATCAGATTGACAGCAGCATGCTGTTTTGATTCAGATTAGTGGCTCATGATGGCTGCTATTAAAACTCTTGCTTCTCCTAAAAACTCAATTTCAATTTTTTTTTGTGTGTGCGAAGGTGAAGGAGCTGGTCCTTCAGAGAAGTTACCTGATAATTTTGCAGTGAAGAACTGTTTCAAAGACAGAGTAATTCAAGTGAGCTGAATAAACCTTGCAAAATTAGGACGTATTTATTGTCCAAAGAGGTTTCCTTCACTTGGCACGAAGCAAGACAAGTGAAAAACTGGTTTGGAGCCCCTCTGTGGTTGTGCTGGCAGCAGGGAGCTGCCCAAGGCCTGCAGCAGGGCCCCCCAGCACCCAGCTCTGCTCCTGCATTGGCTGTGCTCTGTCTGAGCTCCCTTCAGCCTTCCCTGCACACCTTCCACTGCATGCTCCTGCTCTTCCTCCACACCTTCCTGGCCTTTGGGATGGAAGGAACAGCAGGCTGAGCAACCAGAGCAGAGCTGGGCAGAAATGTGAATTACAGTCTGCTTTTAGTGCTGAATGGAACAGAAATATTCCCCGTTCCTGCTGGACCAGTTGGAATTGTGTCATGCAATTAATGAAGCTGTGCTGATTTACCAGTGTGATAGTCCTGCTTAGAGTGGAGCTAGAAACTCACAGCTTGATCGATTTCTCCAAACATTTAAAAAAACAGAGGTGAAAACACTGCTTCATCTCTTACCTCAATTTATCAGACTTCCAGCAAACATCAATTAAAAAAAATAAATTTACACAGCATGAACTGAAATCATTGGCACAGAGAAAGATAAAATGGAAACAAACTGCTGCAAAGAACTTGAGTGTGTTTTTCCAGTGAGCAACATGGCAGTAGGGACAACGGCCTGGAATTGTTGTCCTGGGAGGCCACATGGCACTCTCCAAAGGGTCCAGCCCTAGAGCACCACAAGAATATCTGCCAGGAATGACCTGTATGTCTACCTTGCAGAAGGTAGATATATTAGCCAACTTCTTATCTTTATAATTTTAATATACAGTAAATCCTTGAGATTAATTCATAACGGATGTCAAGAAAGGGTTTATCCATGTATTGAATTAATTGGGAAAATAGCAGGAGAAAAAAAGTCATTTTTTTGTTTTATTCTTTATCTCCTAACCAGCCACCATCTCCCCAGACTAACCTAGAACTTTTCAAAGCAAATTATTATCATATTACTTTTCCAAAAAAAGAGTTTCCCTATAGGCTTTTTAAACAGTTCAGATTAGTCAAAGTGCTGGAGCCTTCCCTTTATTTTGTGCAGTGTCTGAAGCCACGTGCTCTCAATACCCCCAGGGCAGTAACTGCAGCCATGTGTGTGCCCTGGTGCAGGTTTTGCTATCAGCGGAGAAGAGCAGGGCTGGCTGCTGGAGCTCAGCAGAAATTCGCTCTGTGTGCTGACATCTGGGCTGGATTTTTGGTAAATGAGGGCCAAAAGGGTGGCTGACAGCAAAGGCAGCAGCTCTCTGAGTGCAGGAAATGCTTGGGAAAGGATGCTCTGGTATTTATTATGTGGCAGCAGGAGGACAAGTAATTCCATCCAGTTACCTTAACGGATTCTGGGATACCAGAACCTCAACCAGGCTCTAAAAATTACTTAATATGAATAAAATATTTATGTTTTCCTTGTATAATGGATGAGCTACCTTAAAATAGTGCCATGTGAATAAACCCCTCTAGCTCAACAGCACGATGCTCAAGTTGTCATCACGTTTCTGCCTATGAGACATGACTGAATCAGTTCTGCTTAATTCAACCGTAAAAACAAAATCATGAGACCTGGGGATTTCAGTTACCCCCAGGAAGGGCACCCCAGCACGTGCACAGAACTATTGTCTGTGCAGGACACTGCAGCTTCGGCCTGAATTATCACAGAGGTGTGATTTGGGTGTTGCCCTCAGAGACAGACCTGAAATATTTTTCTGTGGGACGTTTGCAGATGCATTGTGTGAATAAATGAAAGGGACATCGAGCTGTATATTAGTACTGGCAGTGGAACTGAGTAACACCAAGTCTAGACCCTGTATTAATGCAAACAGTAATCAAAGACATGGCCTGAGCTATATTTCTAGTTACTCTTTTCAGTGAATATTTTGATACCAAGATTAGAGAGGAAATTACTTTTTTAACTGTCCAGCAAGCACACACTGAACAATTGAACAAAGAAGCAGTAAATTGTTATCAGCAACTCCAGCTTAAAAAGATTTAGGCCTGAGATCTGATTTGCTAATTCTGAGGCTGAGGCCATCTCCTAATATTTTTTCCAATAAGCATTTCTAGTCAGGTTTTAGTCATCAAGAACTCCATTCAGTTTAAGTTTATACCTGTCTTGCTTCCACAGTTTCCTTGACTTCTACTCAACTTGTGGGAATTTTGATTTAGAGACCAGTTCAAGAACTAAACATCAACAGTTGATGAGAAAATGCTTCTCTGTGCACTGCATAAAGGCATCATAACTTACATCCTCTCATTCTTCATTAATATGCAGTTACACAATTTATATACCACTTTAGTCATTAGCATATAAATTGCCACCAATATACTGCATTCCCAGTGCAAAAATAAGCCAGTGTGAGGAAAGGAAAAGCTACCACAAAATGCCTGGTATTTTTATATCTATAGCTGCTTCAGTGAATAATAACCCTAGAGAGTCAAACTGATACACTTTGCTTCATCATGTAGAAATGTTGCTGTGATCACTTCCTCACCACTATCAATGCCTTAAAATTTGAAATATCAAAATATTTTCCTGTCTGGGAAGCAAGCGAGTATTTTTGTAGAACATTCTAAAGAAAACTCTAAAATCACATTGATATTGTTTTACAATGTCACTCAAGCTCCAGACTGGAAAGCATTTGCTTCCCCACTTAGAAGAATGGTAATTCGTAATTATCTTTATTAATGACCTTCTTGCTGGTCTTGATGACTTGGGTCAACACAAAAGTAGCTTTGAGGGCAGGAGCCAGAAGTTGTGGCAACAGGACTGAAGTGAGAACCCTTTTGAGATGGTTTGCTGTAGAGACATCTGCGTGTGCAGGAAGGCAGCCTCCATCAGGACAGGCTGACAGAGGTGGCAACTTTCCATTACAATTTTGGGGGTTTTAATCAGAGCCGAAGATGTTTCTGTTACGTGGCGGATTCACAGTGGAAGATGATAGTGGAAATCCATGAAGCTCAGATGGAGATCAGCAAGCCACCACAAAAAAACCCAAAACAAACTGTAAAAAAATCCACGATTCACTTAGTGAATTAGCCTAACTTTATAAAAGACACTTTATTTGAATTGCAGTAAAAACACCAGCTTGCATCCTGTTCTGGTTTAGAGATGCATTATTAGCTTCTCAAGATCACAGTTTCAGGTAGTTCAATTATTCCTCAAGAACACTCTTTGTTTTACAAGAGCAGAGCTTTTTGACAGTCTTGTTCAAGACATAATTAGAACTATTAAGTCATTTTAGGTTAACTTCAGCAGCAAAGAAGCCCATAGATTTTAATAGGAGGAGGACTGGCTTTGAACTAAGCTTAGGCATGATATTTTCTTATGCCTTTGAAGACACAAATAAAATAATCTCTCTCACATGGCTGGATTTGCTGGTTAATTATCCCCAGCATCTGCAGCACAGAATCCAGTCGTGGGCTATTTCAGGTTTGGCAAGACAAATATATGGCTCTGCAGTCAGAAAACTGCATCCTTGCTAAAATCACTGACATCTGGAATCACCAAGAGCCAGGGGCTGGCCAGAGTTGGTGACTTTCCATAGGTAAAAATGTATTGCAAGGTGACTGCACATTCATCACCATTCATGGCTGGGCTTCCCATTGCATTTGTTTTTGAAAATATCAGAAGTCTTTTATTTCTTGCTAGAGATGGCATCTGATATCCTGAGAGAATGTGGAGGTTTTCCTACGATAAAATAGCATAAAATTTTTGTGATTTTTATGGTGTGTGAATGGCAAAGTTCTCATTTGGAACCGTAACTCACCACAGTTTTCAGAGTGCTCAGAAATAAAATCAGAGTCATGTAATAGAGGCTGTCACAATGTCTGTGTCAGATGAAGTGCAAAATGTAGATACAAATTGTAACTGTGGTGTTATTTCCCTCTCTATGGACAGATCTTTTTTCACTATCACCTATGAATATACATAAAAGTGACAGGAACTTCTCCCTTCTGGTCATCTGCGAGAGCTGGAAGGAACACTCTGAACATACCAAATAATGTCCCAGGCACGGTTTCCTTACCAAGTGGTTAAAAGGAGCAGTGCCTCTTTCTGATAAAATGTCTGTGTCATTTCTAGGATAAATATTGTCATTGATTATTGGCCAGTCTTTAAATACTCTGAGTATTTCTTCCCCTGAAACTTGGCTTTCTTGGTCTCATTCCATCCTGGTGCAGTGCTGTTTGGTGGGAATGCTGGGAGTGCAACAGGCCCCACTTTGTCAGAGTTATCTCTGCAGTCCTCTCATTGAGATGGAGGCCACTTGGAGAAGGAGGATATTTCTCACCATTTTGGGAAGTGTTACTGATTCCTGAGGAAATGTGAGCATCCCACACTCAGTTACTTTATTCAAGTGTAATTTAAAACCGGCTCTCAAGCATAATGGGATGTTACAGCCAATATTTATTTTTCTTTCATTAGATAAATAGTATTAAATTGCAATCCTTGAGAAAATTGTACAGACTGTATCACATTTGAATGTGTTTGAGCTTGAGTCTCGCTCAGGCAAATTCTCATCATATTCAAATAACCATCATTATGCAAATAAGAACATCCTCATTGCCAAGCAAGTTTAAAATGGATGGTTGTTTTTTATCTGATGGATTATCTTGCCCCTGGTAGCAGCTTCATGCAGCTCAGAAGAGCTGTACAGGTCCTGGTTATTCTTCAGATTTCTTTTGCCAGTTGCTAGCTATGGTTTTTGCCAGGAAGGATGGACTTTTATTGTTTTTCTTCCCATGTACTCTGCTTGAAAAACAGCACAACCAAGCTTTGCTTATCACCAGGGATTTTGGCTTCTTGATTGCACTGAATTTTCATGTAACAAATAAGGTTATTCTGTGAGAGCCATTTTATTATATCAGTACTGCCTCAAGGTAAAAATTAATTATAATTACAGTTCTGAAAACTGTAAATGTAAGGCTGCAAAAGTCATCTTTGTGTTTTCTCTCTGATGTACATGTTGTGCAAAGGAATAGTAGCTGCAATAAGTTACAGCATTTAGTCCAAACTCAGGATCTTTACTATCAAAATACTCTTAAATACTTAAAAAGAAATGGATTTTTATGGAGATGACAGCGTCACAAGATCTCTTACTCAGTTTGTTAGACTGTTACCAGATTCTTCTACAAGCTGTGCAGAAAATGGCTAAATTTCAGTCCAATTACAGACACTTCAGTTATTTATGACAAACAGAGGAGCACAGTGAAACATGACTCTACAACCAATATCTGTTGCAGGACAATTTTTGCAGATGATGTTCCATTTAACTTAAGAAACATGAGTTCTATGAAATCAAAGAAATAAATTCATTAGAGCCCCACATTTTTCACATGATACAGGATTCAATACAAATTTACCAGTGCCATCTATATCGAAACCTGTAAACTTCGAATTCTTCACTCAAAGAAAATGTCTACAATCTACCACATGTTAAATGATTTTTCATTTTTGTTTCTATAATATCTAGAAGACAAAAGGTCTGCAGCAGAAATAATTCTTTCTGTCCTAACTTTACAAAGTTCAATTAATGCAATAAACAATAAATAACAAAACCAATCCCCCTCATATTTGGATTAACTGCAACCCTCCAGGACCTTTCTGTTCTGTTCTCATGGTCTTTTTGCCAAGAATACAGAGGATTAAGAATTCAAAATAGATACCTGGAAGAGCAATGCTTTATTCTCTGCAGAGCCATGAGAAAAGGTGCAAGTGAGTTACAGGCCAGGCAGGCTTGTTCTGATAACAACATTGCTCTTATTTCTATTTACAGTCAATGTTATAGCTTCTGTAAATTAAAAATGCCACCAAACTACTTGAAAAGGAATTAGAATCTATAAATAGCTACTTTATGCACACTGTATCATTTCCAGTTCTGTCAAGCAAATACATTTTCATCCTTTAGTCCAGCAGCTCATCCTAAGCAGTAATGTCTGCATGCAAGTATGTACTACAGGCCAAAATCTGCTTCTATTTACTGCTTTCTTTTCAAGATCACTATCTTAAAGAAGTGCAACAGGATATTTTCTATGACCAGATTCTATCCCTGGCCATTTGTGTGTAATCCTGAAATAACAATCAGTTCCTGAGCATGGCTGATCATAAGCAGTTGTCAGTGTGGGTTATTTATTAAAAGACCGATTTTTGTGCATTCTCTCATGTACATTTCAATTTCTTTGGAACTCATTCTTTCAGTAAAGTTAAATGCCCCTCAGATTTCTAAATGAATGGAAGGTTTGTATTAGAGTAGGTCTTCACAGACACATGAAATCATGAGATTTAAACTACTTTTCTAAGTGCTAAGGGAGAGGGGTGCTGTTGACATTTTAGGCTTTTTATCTTTAAAAAAATAGAACAAAATATCTGTGATAGGAGGATTCTTGTAGATACCTAATGCCAGAGGGGAAGGCCTTGGCAAGGAATGTGACATTTGTTGTAGCCTTTCCCAACAGCACTGGCTTGGAACTCTCGCTCCCATCAACGATGGAGCAGATAATCAAATTTGTACTTTTAGTCTTAACACAGAGCTAATCCTGGAGTGCTGAAAGTGGCTCGGTTTGGAAAGGATCAAAGATGTGCCCAAGTCTGTGTGCAGCACCCGCACGTTGATTCAATCAGGAAAGAGGCGATCAGCTTCTGCAGCACGCCAGGGGTCACTGGATGCAGTTAATGAAGAAACAAAAGGTGCAGCAAGGCAGAGCTCTGGGCCCCACAGGGGGCAGCTGGGAGGAGCAGCTGAAGGGGAAGGAAAACACCCCCAGTCTGCCCAAGCCTTCTCTGCCATCCTAGCGATATGGAAAAGCCTTGGCAAATGCTCTGGAATGAAAATATACAGATTTAAAATTCAAAATTCCTTGTCCTGGGCTTGGAAAAAGAACTTAATGCCAATAAACTGTTGCAGTCTACATTTTTTTTAAAAGCACAGCTGCATTTCAAAAATATAGACAGAGTAGGATGGTGAGCAGTTGGAACTCCTGTTTATACCCAATGAAACTTTCCATGAAAAAGACACATCTAGCCCATCTTGCAGGAGAAGGGATGTACATGCACCCGCCATGATATTTTGTATAAGGCGGGAATGTATTGTTACATTTTAAAAGGCAAAAACCCCCATACTGGATAAATAATTGTTTTGGGATTTTTTCCTTTATTTTTAAGGAAGGAACATGGCATTGTATTGCAAGAACCCCCTAAAGTTTGGAATTTTTATTTGGTTGTTTTTTTAAGGCAATTATAGAAGCTTGGAGTATTTTCTAAACACAGAAGAAAACCCCATTGAAAAGCTGTCCAGTTTTGTTTCCACAACTGATTCTACTGGATTGGGTACTAAGGGAAAAGAAACAACTATTTTAGAAAATGTGGCTGCACCCCTTAGATGAAATAAATGAGCTATAGCCTCTTTGTCATTATAGAGTTCAATTCAGCTTGGAAACTTCGTGCATTTCCCTTCTTTTACCAGTGTGTTGTACTTCACCACAACTCTTAAAAAAACAAGAATTGAGACACCTCTCCTTCCATCATCTTTCCTCTAAAACCACTTTCTTGCACAGCCTAGAATTAAAATTATTTTTCCTTTGGCTAATATGAAGGTTGTTAATTCCCATAATGCAACTGTTGTTTATCTAACACAGGCAAATAATTTACTTATTAATGGCACATTTAATTGATAGCTTTGCTCCTTAGTGTGTGCAGAGTGCGTTGTTTGTGTCCTTCTTAAATAGCAAATAATTTCTTCACTGTCATCGTTTTCACTGGCTGGAATGGATGTGTTTATCAACTGTTCATGCTGTTTGCTTTGCTGCATGTTTGGATAGGCCAATAACCCCCTTTGCTGAGAAGTGCACAGCTTTCTTTTCTCTCATTAACTACAAGGACATTAGAGAGAAATCACGTTTCTTTTCCCTGATCAGACCATTGCAAGTCAGCCTAATCTAAACTACCCTGGTGTGCTCTAAAAGGGAAGGCGGTGATGCTCCTCCCCTCCTGCTCTCTCAGGCTGTAATTCTGGCTGAGCACAGTGACTCCTCCTGTCCTGCAGCACAGAGTTACAACAGCACCACAGCACATTCTTCAGTTCAAATGCTGTGCCAAGCTCACAGAGAGAGAACAACAAATAAATGAAAATGAAATCAGCTGCTCTTAAATAAAATAAGAATTGCAGAAGGATGTAGCTTACCTTGTGAGCTCCATTTCATAATGACAGCTGGTTTATTGCACCTTTTACAGGCCATGTGTTTAATCAATATAAAACTCTAATAATGTAACAAGATCTCCCAATGTTTTCTGACAAGTACTTGTAAATTTTTCTGGAATACTTCTTGTTAAACAAAGATTAAATGTGGCTATTAAAAGCGGGCAATAATGTTCCAGGAAGAGAGCTTTATTTCCACACATGAAATGGCTACTGGGAAAGGATTGTTAGGCTCTGTAAACTTAAAAAAATGAGGTAGTGACAGAATAGCTATTACTTTATATAAACAGTCAAATAAGCAAAGCTGCACTTGCCTTGGACTCCATGACTGAGATTCTCAGCAGTACAGAAAGCAAACAAAAATTGTGTTCATTCCTATATATCAGCACTTCAGGTAAAATAATCTGAATTGCATCAATTCCATGATATTAATTGATACTGTTTAATTAAATTACCTCAACATGCATTGCTGAGGGAATTACTCACTCTGTAATGGTGTCACTAACCTGGCAATTGTCACTTTAATTTTCTGGGTACAAAACAACTTGAAAGGGTGCTGGAGAAAAAACGTGAAACGATGCCGAGCATAATTGAGGTTTTAATTTGCTGTCTGCTCAATGAGTGCCAGATCACAGACGTCCCCACTCCCACTGACAATCAGCTGTGCATGGAAAGTCTTCCTGACCTGTGGTAACCAACTGTGTGTGCTGACATTCATCACAGAAGAGAGCTCTGGTTTTTAACCTTCCAACCAGAGTCAGAAGGTTTCAGTGCTGCAGAGTAACTCCTAATCCTTAAATAAATGCAAAACGCATGCCCAAAGCTCAGGTTTCTTTTAGGAAAGAAAGTGAAGCTGATGCCCATGAGCAAGAAGATCATCTGCATGATAGAAAGTGAGCAGTGTGTCAGCAATTTGCAGTCAGCTGTTAACCTTGTGGGTGAAACAGAATTCTGTTTCTGTTAGGGATAGAAAAGCATTTCCTGGGTTTTCCCAGACAGGTTTTGGGGCTCAGACTCCATAAAAAGCCTGATTTTGCTGAGCTTTGAGGGGTCTGACACCCACACCTGCTGCTTTTCCTCTTGAAGATGAGTCCTGGCACAACAAAGAATGGAAAGCACTTGGGTCTGGAAGGAGACAAAATAGAGCTGAACTGTCCTGGAGTGTTTGGACAACCTGAGAATCCTGCTTGTCTAATTCTGGTGAGTGTTGAAGATAAAACTGAACTGGGAAAATCACTCTCTGTTTGCTCTCAGGCGAATGTCTTCACCACGAGGTTCAAGTGTCACTACAGTGTCATACTCCTGACAGAGTCCCCTGATGGAAAAATGTGATTTTGCATTGCCATTGAAGACCATTCCAGACCTGCTCAGGCGAGATCTCAATGTTTACTGCACATTGCCAGTTATGTAATTCAGTGTTAAATCTAGATTTATGTGATTTTGAGATAAAGATTGCATTTGCTCTAATCCTGGGATAATCCTTGCTTATTTTTGAAGATCCTTGAAAACAAACTCTGTGACAAGATCTACCCATAGGTATTCTTAAAAACTTAAGATGATCAATTAACAGCAACTCTCTTTTTTGGCAATTCTCCTGGCCAAATAAAGTCTTTTGATGCTCATCCAAAGATGTAAGAGATTGCATTTTTCTCCTTGTGCAAATCACAAGCCAGACTTTTGAAGTTAATCATGTCTTAATGATATGTACCAATATGAGTTAGATGAGAATTGGGTGAAGTGCTTAAAACCAAGTAATGAAAGAATTCCCTCCTAAAAACCACCAGCTAACTTTGTTCCTGTTCTCCTGTGCATTCTCTCTAATGCACTGCAGCTGTGGGAAGGCCTCTCCTTACAAACAACAAACTGCTTCCAATAAGATATCTATGGATTGATATGAGTAATTATTTGGAGACTTGTGCTTATATAGGAAAAGGTGTCACTGGGAAAGCCTCCATCCTATGTGATTTTTTGGCCTGGGGAATGATGCAACCAGACTGTTTTGGAGGACAGAGGTCGAGCTCCTTCCCTGATGTTGTGGGGTGGCATTAATGTGTGTTCTGGTGGCTGCAGAATTGTGACTGTGACTCTGCTCCCGGCAGCCCCGTGTCCCACTGCATGCACCCTGAACTCAGTGCTGTGCATTTAAACATTTGCATTCCTGGGAGAAACTGAAAGAGAAATCCAAATTTTCATCTCCTCCATGTGGCTTTCAGTGGGCTCTTGGTTTTGCTGGCTAGCTTTTATTCACAAAACAAATGTAACAGCCAGCAAACGTGTGCCTCTTCTGGGGCTTGGGGACAGATAATTACAACAGCAGTGCTGTGGGACCAAACGCCAGCAGCTCCCTTCAGTGGAGTGTTGAGCATCATAGGTAGTTCCTGGTAAACCTGGTTTAAAGTTAATCTATAAAAAGAAAAAAAAAAATCAATCTTCTTCTTAAATTCCTAAACCATCTTATTCTCCCAATTTATTTTTTCTTCCAGCTTTGCTACTGTACATTCATTGCTGGTTCTAATCCCTCAGCTTCCCAATTTTGCATGCAAATTTGTTTCTTTTGCACAGGCTCTTGTTCTCAGAGTTGTTGGTTTGGGGGTTTTTTTGTCACACATTCACAAAGCTGGTGTAATTTTCCCCTCCCCAATTTCTTCTCCAGCAGCTCCAACTGCAAGGACAGCCAATGTTTATAGTGAGAAGGTTAAAATATTCTGGATATCTTCCGTTGCTTCCTCCTGTTTACTGACACTGCAGTTTCAATATGAAATCTACTATAGTGTGGAAGCTGTTTGCAATATAGTGTAAGGGCTTCCTACCATATGCTCTCCCATCTGTGATAAGAATGAGGGCTTTGGAAAAAAAGGCAACAATTTCAGTGTGACTGGTGTTGAACTGCATGCAATTTCTGCCTGCTTTGAGGAAATCTTGAAAAGTAAATATGTGCATTATACATGTCATGAATTCTTCCTCCTGTTTATCCCCCATTGCTGATCAAGCATTTTCTGTGTCAAAACCAGAGGCTAAGATCAGGAGAACGAGTGGAACTGAATACACCTCAGGAGCTTAGCTCAGTAATCAGTTTGCAGACACTTCAATTTCTTTCAGTGGCTTTCAGCCCTTCAGTGCTGCCTGACACTTTGGAGAGGGCAGGCGTGGCCTTGCTGTACAGATGTTAAACTTACACACAAGTGTCCCTGTGACTCCTTTAAGACCTTTTGTGGAACCTGTTTGCCCTGGTTGCCTCTGGTATTTCCAATGTAAGCAAGGGAGAGGACTATGGCTGTACTAGACAGCTCAAACACCCCCCAAACCACCAAAAAACCCACAGAAGAAGCCAAAAAGAGGAACTTTTAATTTAAAATGTCTTTATGGAAATTACTTTTAAATCTTACATGTTTCTGTATTGCAAATCTTTCCTCCTGATGTGTTTGATGTTCCTATCTCTTATCATTCTGCATTGGAGTTAGAAAATCTGGATTTGGAGGTAAAAGCTTCATTGTCTTCTACAGTAGGTTTGAATTTGGCTCTATATAACCACTGTGTAGTATTGGCTCTATGTAACTACTCATTTTGCTACACTGGATCTTCCATTAATAAATATTTTATAAAGAGCCAATAAATTATTAACCTCTAATAGCATTACCACATGGATATAATAGTGAAAAATGTAATAATCACGTTACTGTTGGGTATTTCCTATAAGCAAATAACAGACTTAATTAGACCTTACAAACATTTATCCTCCATTAAAAATCGATTAGACTTACACTTTATAGACCAACCCTAAATACACAGTGTGATCTAAAACACACAGAATTCGGTATGCAGACAAATTATTGCAGAAAAAAACACCCAAATATTTTGGGCAACAACAATTCTTCAGTAGCCAACAGACATCCAAGAAGGGAACCAGACAAACATTTCCTGTATAATTCAGTAAGGGACCCAGCTAGCTATTCTTTGATATCTAGAACTGGAAAAGTTTAAAAACTAGAAGTTTTGCTTTTTCCTGTAATGCCCTCGGTTTACTGTTTCCTCATGCCATTTATTTCACTATAATTTATACACTTATGATACAGATTTAGCTCAGACGCCAACTCTTGTCTCGTTCTGAGGAGAAAAGAAGCCGTGCTTTGGTGTCAGGATGGTGCCTGGAGCCTCAGCGAGTAACTGCAGCACTAGGGGTCACTGGCACTCCATCAGTAGCCGGCCTGTGACATACAAGGTTGGGTTGTGGCGCAGCAAGGAGCCTTTTCCTGGGACTTTCAGGAATACCGGTGCTCTAAGGTCCAGCGTGTGCGCACGAGTGGGCACCATATGGGTTTATTCCTTGGGTTTTTGGGTCTCTCGTTCCTCCCAAATTCCTGGGCTGTGCTGTTTATGTTTATGTGTTTCAGCCTAACCTCCAGTCAGCTGTAAACTCGTGTTCCATGGGGGCTGAGAAACTCCAGACCTTTGGATCCAGGTCACAGGAATCAGCCTGGGGCACTAAAATGCTCTCCCTGCGAGGTTTGTGCAGCACTGGGCTCCTTCTTTCCAAGAGATGTTGAGCACAGAACATCAACTGGTTCTCAGAAAAAACCCATTCTAATCGCAGAAGATTGGACCTCTACTCACAATACTGTGTTACAGATTATAATTACTGTATTTAATGACCCTTCTACTAAAACATGTCAATTGATTAGGCATAAAAGTTGCATTTTTAATCCTGTTAATAGAATTGCTGCAATTTCAGTATTTTTTCATATTGAAAATGAAGATCTAAATGATGAATTAAGGAATCTCTGTCTTGGTTTTCCAGAAAAGGAAGCTGGCAGTACATGCAGGCAAGGTTTTCCTATCTCCAGAGTAATTTTAAACGGGCTTTGCCTTCCTTGATTGCATCACATCCACTTGTCTTTAGTTACATCTCAGGTCAGGCAGGGTAACATCTGTTCTGCTCTTTCACGTTATCTGCTCCTACAAACCAGTGAGTTTCAGCTGCTCCCCTGGGAACGCTATCAGGTTTCCAGTTGGACACTGCCTGTGAGCATTGACATTCCAGCCACTTGGATCGCTCTGCCTCTGGTAACTTGGCAGGCATTGGTGCTTTTGTACCTGTTCATTTTCTCACAATATACAGATATTGCTTCTCATACTGACTTTTCCCTGAGGTGCACACATACTGGTTTGTTTATTTATTGAGTTTTCTCTGAGCTGGCCTCTGCATCTTGTGTGATTTGGTCCTTATAAATCATTGTGCTTTATTGTGATATGAGTGCAGTAACTTGCAGCCACAGCAGCTTTTAAAATCCTACTGTCAGATGAAGCAGGTTAATATATTAGTTCATTAATTCAAATCAAAAAGCCCTCTTAGATACACCTTTGCCTATTAGAATGCTGTTGATTTGGCTGATAAGAGCCTAGCTGTGTTGTGATAAGTCCTTTGTCACTTTTAGAATGACAAAGGAAATCATTTGGAACTGAGATATTTCTGAGTTTTCATTGGAGACAAGTGAAGGAGAGTGGAGATCCTGACATCATCTCCTTTTCCAGCGGTTGTGAACTGACAGCAAGGCCAGCACCACAGAGCAGAGCTGTAGGAACGCTGTTCCCCACTGAGGCTGGTGTTTGATCATTAAGGAGATGGCACTCAAGGGGCACTGCCACAGCCAGCAGAAATACAGGCTGTCAAACAGATCTTGCTCTCAGCCTGGCCAAGATTTTTCAGTGACTCTGCTTTTGTCATAAAACAGAAGCATTATAAGGAAATCAAGTGATTTCATTTTTTATTTACCGATGTGGTTTGAGTGAACAGATGAGAATTAGTTTTTGTCAAATTAACAAAGATTTAATGCTTCATCCTGCTGTCACTGAAACAAAAATCTAAGTGCTGGTTAATGTCAAAAAAGCGTAAGATGCAGAAATTAAGAGGCAACTGAAGCGTGTGACTCAGTGTGGTCTTTGTGGCATCTCCCATTAAGCTGTTCTGATTTTCAGAGCATTTCTGGGGGAGCATCACAGCTGTGGCTGTGGCACAGCTGGCCAAGATGTGGGGTACACAAGCACCCGAAGGAAGTCCCTTCCCCCAAAACTCTGCATTGCACAAACACAGAACAGACCACAGATAGATGTGCTGAGGAAACCAGGGATAGAAACATGAAATAGTCATGGAAGGACTTGCACTGTGCATTCTACTGACAGTCACAGTACACCTGCTGCCTCATCGCTGCTCAGTGTTTTGGAGACAACACGTGAAATTGTACAAAATTGCTGGGAGGTCAAGCTGATCATGCTGATGCCTTTTCATCTTCTGAATCTCTGACTCTAATTGCTCCTCTCTTTGAATGTTGTGCAGTTGCAAACCCAGATAAACCATTTCAATGCCCTTTGTGCAATCCCAAGCAAAGGAGAAAAAAAAATAGTATTAAAAATCTGTCTCTGTAAAAATCAGTGGCAAGGCAGGCACTGACTTCAGCACGACCAGGATTTTTCCCTCAGACTTTAATTGAAAGTGAAAAATATTTTTGGAGAAAAATGTCTAACTGCTCAGGTTAAAAGTCTCAATAACATGTCCAGTTCTTCCAGTCTGTGGGCACTGAGAGACAATTTTTAAATGCAACTGGCTTTTGGAATGAATTGTTTGCTTTCAGATCACTAGATATATTCTGTATTTCCATGTCTTTTTATCTATCTCTATGGATTTATCTATTGAGATATCTATATCTATCTATTTCTCTATCTAGATGTGAAATACTGGGCAGAGGAACATTTTAGCTCGTGTACCTGGCTCCAGTTTTCCCTTGTGCAGCTCTTGGCCTTATCAGTGGGGCTTCCCCCAGCCTTGTGCTTTCAGCCTGTCAAGAGGGGACATTGCTGCTTAACAAAAACCAACCTCAAACAAGAATGGGAATTGATAAACTGATCAGAACAATTTGCAATTTTAATGACATAAAGTTGACGTAACACACTGCAGATGAACCAAGGAGTCTCAGGGTGAGGATGGACCTTCTCATTACCTTGTTGGGTGTGGATTAATCAGTTTTCTACCTTTTCCATTAGGTTGTGGGTTTTCAGGTCTCCCCACTCTCTCATGTTTTCCTAATGCCAGTTCTTCCTTCACAATTAGTTGTGTTAATCACCCAGAAGAGATGAGGCGTTCTTGCCAAAATAACATATTGCTAATGAAACAGGAAGATGTTTTCTCATTATGAGTTGTGTGAATTGCTGTGATTTCCATGAGCAGAGCACAGGAAAGGTTTTCATCCCAGAAGCGCTGGCCAGGACAGAGTTTGCACAGCTGATGTGCTGCCACCTGCACTCGTGGGCACCAACTGGAACTGGGACACCCACTCTGCAGGGCAAATTCCAGCGGCCTGACCTTCAGCTGGCACTTCAGTAAAATGCCCACTAAACCAAAACTGAGATTATTTCTGGGCAGGGCAAGAAATGGGTGCACTTGTTCATCTCTGAAGGGACTGAAGACGACAGTTTATTCAAAAGTCACTTGGCTTTGAGAGAGACTCGAGACCCAAATCTGGTTTGTGGGGATAACAGGACAGTGGAAGATGAGGAGGAGGATGGTGACGAAATATTAAGTGTCCATTACTACCTACTAGAAGTAAAAGGTCTGCGGAGTGATCTGGAGGGGAAGAGTATTGATGCATAAAATTTAATAATTAGTTAGTGACCTTTCAGAATTACTTTCAAAAACCTTAAGGAAAAAGTAATAGCTTGGATTAATTTTTTCCCTCTCACAAGATCAAATTAAAAAATTAGTCTGTTCAGTGAGTAGCAGCATCCCAGATGAAGGATCCTAGGTTCCACAGTTTCCATGTTTGGGCTGAAAAATGAAGTAAGTGCTTCCAAGCCTATTGTTTCAACAACGATGTTGCAAAATATGAAGAGAAGGGAAATAAGCTAATTTTGCAAACGTAATATGGCTGGCATTAAAACTCTCTCTCACTCTGCATTTCTGTAACAACTTTTGCCCTTCCTTCACTGAATGACTGCGAGGCCTTACAAAAGCCAATGCATAAAACATCTCCAAATGGTGCACAAAAGACCTGAATGTAAAAGCATAGGGGCAGAAACTGTAGAAGTAAAAGAAGAGAATCTTGGTTTGGTTTTCTTATTATTCCAGTATCTTTTTTTCTTAAATTACTTTGGTGACTAAACTGCCCACACCTGTATCTGGAGAGAAAGCTCTTCCTTTGCACTTTTCATACTTTGCAAAGACTTCTTTTTGAAGCTTCTTCAGCAGAACACAGATTAACTGGTTTGTTATCCTGGCACATTCCACTCTGAAGGAAGCTGGACACTGACTTCCTCCTGCAGGGCATGGCTGCTGTATCTGGGATAGAGTGTTGTTTAACAATAATTCTCCTATGTTGTACGACACTGCAATTTGGCCACAGCATCTGTCAATAACAGTTATTTATCCTCTGTCAGTGGGGGATATTCTGAGCTGGTACATTTCAGTGCAATGCCAGTTCTGGAGATGTGCTTCATTCCTGCTCTGGGGAGCCTCTCAGGAGCTGGGAATCCTTCCAAAGCTGACATGAACCTCTAAAATGAATTCACACCACCACACAAAATGCAGCCTTTTCTCACTGCATGGGTAATCGTGTACTTCTCAGTGTTGGCAAACAGTGTGCAAAGTTTATTTTGATTAACTATTTACAGCTCCAGTGTTGTGGATGTTGATATACAGACAAATGTTTTTATTGCTCCCAAACATGTACTCCACGACGGAAGAAAATGACTATAAATTCTTGTAGCTACTTCTTGTTTGTTTGTTTTGTTTTGCTTTGTTTTGCTTTGGCTGTGGTAAATTGCATTTTGCTGCATTTCTATCTGCCAAGAGTAATATAGATCTTATTTTTAAGTTTGACCAAATGCTTGGGTTCGTACTGACACCCTCTGTAATGGAAAACCTGAGGTCAGTTATTTTCCCCCAGCGCTTTTGGAGACTATTTTCGACCAAATGTCGGTATTTTTGCTGATGTTTCTGCAACATGTACGAAGTATTCCATTACATGCTCCTCACATTATTTCCCTATTCCGCCTGCACCGCACTTGATTTGGCTCACGACTTTTGCAGTGGCTTGGGGAGAGCTGAAAACACGGCAAAGTGGGACGAGGGAAGGAGCCCCAGCCTCGCCACGTGCAGCAGCACGCTCATGTCGCTGCTGGCAGCCGCAGGGATGCCGCGGGTGTTTGGCTGCGTGTCCGTCCGGGCGGCCGCTCGGGGATGCTCGGGATGCTCGGGATGCTCGGGATGCTCTGCCTGCCCGTGCTCCGGAGCGGCCGCTGCCCGGCGCTGTGCCCGGCGCTGTGCCCGGCGCTGTGCCCGGCGCTGTGCCCGGCGCTGTGCCCGGCCCTGCCCGCCGAGGATGAGGCGGGTTCCAGCCCCGCGATCGGTGCTGCTGCTATCTCCCGCCGCGCTCGGGCCGAGGGGGCAGGAACCGGGCAGGAACCGGGCAGGGGCCGGTCCGCGCATCCCCGGCCCGCCCCGCTCCGCCCCGCTCCGCGCCCCGCTGCCCGGGGATTGGGGCTGCCGGGCCGCCGGGGGCGAGGCGGGGCTTGGCTCGGCGTTATTTATTTATTTGTTTGGCCGTGCCGTGTTGTTGTTCTCGGCGGCGGCTCAGCCCGGTACCCGAGCAGCCCGCGGGATGCGGCGGGGCCGGCGCGGGCGGGCGGGCCGGGCCGCGGGGGCGGGAGGTGCGCGCCGGCCGCCGCCGCCGGCCCCGGCAGCCCCGAGCGCCGTCACCTCCTCCCTGTGACCTCCCTCTCGCGCAGAGAGCCAGACAGGTCAATGAGGAAATCGGGAACTTGAAAAAGAGCGAGAGGAAAGAAGAGCGCGCACCACCAAGCCCTGCGCGTGTGGATGATTCCAGGGCGGATCATCATCGCCTAAAGGAAAACTTTGGTGCCGCCCGGGCGCCGCCGCGATGCGGGCGCCGGCCGTGTGAAGCGCATCCCGCGGCGGGCGCTGCCCCGAGCCCGGCCCCGCCAGCGCCCGGCACGGACGCGGGGCTGCGGGGCACCGCGCTGCTCGCCCGCCTCGGGCGGCTGCGGCTCTCGCCGGCATCTGAATCCAAACGGACTGCTTTTTATTCATGCGGGAGAGCGGTGCTTTCTCACAGCATCATCTGTTTTGAAGAAAGGAGGGAGGAAGGGGGAGGGTTAACGCTAAAGAAGTAAGTCTTCTCTGCGAAGGAAATCCCTTTTGCGCTTTCCAGATGACCTTTTCTGAAAATGTAGCTTCTCCAGCTGAACGGTTTTGATTTTGACTACCAAGTGTGTGAAACTGATCCCTAAGTGCTTCACAAACCGTAGGATGTGTGCTTCCGGGATTAGCAATATGGGGCATCTGTTGTCGCCTCTCCTCTTGAGCCTGGCAGCAGTTTTTTCCAAAGGTAAGTCTTAATCTCTTCTGTTTCACTGCATCTTGTTTCTTATTTTGCACAGCCAGCCCTTCTCCCCTCTCTCTGTAGTGCCTTGAGTGCTGATACGATTCAAGACGGAAAGACTTGGGGGAAGCCATGTGCTAGTCAAAACCACAGAGCATGCGATGGGAAAGCCTGAGTGGAAGGATCTTTCCTTGGCTGACCATGACAAACAGTCTGGCAGTTTCCTGAGGCATCTGTTCCTCCTTACTGTACTTTAGGTGGGGTAGAAGATGCTGCTGCTGAGCTTAGCTCTGCTTTGGATTACGAAGGGTTTGTGGTATGGCAGTCTGAAATCCCCGGAGGTACAAGCTGTTGGACTTGGTTGCCCCACTGTTATCTTCTGTGCCATTTTTCAGATTAAAATTTCCGTATCTCAGACTGACTGGCAGTGTTTTACTGGACCAAAGAAACAGGTACATAGTGAAACATTTCAAAGCTTTGATGAGATGCTGTAGCAGGTGTCTGATCTCCTGCATGCTGAAGAGAATTGGAATATCCTGATGGCATGACTTCACCCAACTCAGTGATTCCTTCTTGGAGCCCTCGAGCTTGTTTACAGTAGCAATCAGAAAACCAGCACACAGGCAGTGCACATATTTTTGTGTGCATTTAAAGCTTCCTCGGAACTTCAAAGTTTCCTTCAATGGCCTCAGCCAAAAGGTGAATGCACTTTTTGCAATACTTAATTTAGATGATTCTGAGCATTCCTGTGAAATATCAATTAGGAGAAGTATACATATCTACCGAGCAGATACTGTGCATCAGCAGTTGTATTTTGGCAGGAAAACAAAGTTTTCATGTGGTTTAGTCTTCAGAGGGGAATCAAAGCATATGCATTAATCTGTGATTCTGCAAACATGCTGGTAAAGAGTCCTGCTTATAAATATCCCTATTAAAAAATATATTACTTATTCTTAATGCCCTTTTACACTTCCAGAGATCAGCACTTTCCTTTTTCATTAAGTGAGTTATTTTTACTAATTAGTTTGTATCCACAACTGAATTTATGACAGAAGGCAGACTACATAGCTCTGTATTTCTGTGATGCTTCCCTGTATCAAATTCCATTCTCCTCCTTTTTTCCTTAGAACAGGTAAAGAAAGAAAGGAACAAAATTGTAAGTCTTCTCAAATGTTCCTAAATGCGGTGCCTACGTAAGTCCCGTTCTAAAGTTGCAATTGGAAATGCATTAGCAGCAGGGATTAGAATTCAGAGTCTTTTCAAGAGATTGCTTCATTCACATTGCACACCAGTAGCTTGTGATTGCCCAGCTAGGCTGTAAATGATGTATTTTGTTATAAGCAATATCATCAGTACTTTGGATAGGCTCACAGTGCAGTAAGAGTATGAACTTCATTTCATTCCCTGGTTTTTGCTGTGTTTGAGTTTGCTGCCCTAACACTGTATTCACATAGTGTTGGACTGAGATTGCAGTTTATCCCAGGACTGGAATAAATGGCATTTCAGTTTTACAGCATTTCTTTATTGCCAACTCAGCAATTATAGCATTCATATGTGATTTCATTCTGAAATGCTACTTACATCTCTTTTGAAAGATGTATTAGGAAAAATTGCTTCTCCAAAGGGGTTGTCAAGCCCTGGCACAGCTGCCCAGGGAAGTGGTGGAGTCCCCACCCCTGGAGGGATTTAAGGGACTGTAGGTAGGGTCAGGGGTGAACGGAGCAGTGCTAGCTTAGCAGTGGCATTCAATGGTCTTGGGCTCTTTCCAGCCTAAAGAATGTGTGATTCCATGAAAGCTGAGATCAGGAGATCCCAGCAGAAGCACTGCTGTTAGCTGTGCTATGGATCTTGCACGTCGGGCGTCCAAGACACCACTGCTGTGGGAGTGCCAGGACTCTGCTGTTCAGTGACACAGATATCTGCCCTTAGTGCAATTGTTTATTTTCTCTTTGGTGACAGACTCCATCTGCACTGCTATGCCTTGACACACTGAAAGACCAGAGTGTTCCAGAGATTTATGGTATGAACTTCACAGTGTAAAAGGTTGATTCCCACCCCCTCCACGCAGTAAGATGAACAGACAAAAAATACATCAGGCATGATTACTACTACAGGGCATGTTTCTTTGATGCTTTTCTGTTGCTAATAGAAAAACTCTCTCATTTACGACACGATGACAAAGTTTTCCTAAGGAGATACAAAAGCTTTTAACATGCAACAGCAATCAGCTGTCTATTGTGGCTAGGGCTGCTGCTTATTACTCAGAACCATGGCAACACACCTTGTACTGCACTGTTTCCAAATCTTTCAGGTAATAATGTTGAAGACTTGAGAATACTATTGTGATTTTGCTGTGCTTTTATCTTGTAAAATGCAGAGCTCCAGCCTGAGAAATGAAATGTTTTCAATAATGAGCTAAAGATCTACCAGGCCAGCTTGTCAGTGATGACAGAATCCACGTGTGTTAATGCACCCTCAGTCTCACAGCAGATGGATGTGTCAGGGCAGGGGTGATTATGCTCTGTGACTGCACTTCACAGCTTTGTCCTCAGCAGAGCTTTCCTGAGTCAGTCCTAGGAGGCCAATGCTGGCCCTCAGTTCAGTGTTTTGCTGTTTGCTATCAAAGGTGGGAAGAAGTTCTTGGGAAGTCTTCAGTCAAAAAATAACCAGGTCCAGCTGTTGTTAATGAAAACAAACTATATGCAAGAGGCACAATAATGTGGGCGTTTTGTTCTCTTGTTTAAATGGAAATTCATCAGCTCCACTGCAGTACAATAGGACCCTCAATATTTTATTTGAGCTCCAGGTTCCATGCCTGGCTTAAGTCTAGAATAAAAACAGCATCTCCCATAAGATGCCAAACACTTTTGGGATTTATACTGTGAAACTAAAGATTGAGGAGCCTTTTTCATTATGAATGTCTCCATATAAAACCTGATTTCATTGATTTCAAATTTCAAGTTTAAGTTGACAGTAAGAACCAAGTGAATATTTTAGTGACTTGTTCTGCTGGTCTTCTGCTGAGCATTTTGTTCTTCTGTGTCATCCTGGGCAGAAATCTTCCTGCAAGTTGCTCTCTAATGATATTTCAGGCCATAGAGCTGCTGGTTTGATTTTCTTTTTCTCTCAATTTAATTGAAATGGAGGCTTGGCAAGTGTATTAGGCAGGATTTCCTTGTATCCCCTCAGGGTGTTCCCCATAGCTAGAGATGTGCAGGCAGTGATGCAAATCTCCTGTTACAGCAAAGTGAGTATGGGAAAACAAGGAAACCCAACCCCAAATGTCTAGTTTTGGTTCATTCCTCTAGAAAAGTGGTAGTAAATTAGTAATGGTTTATAATTCTGTATATGGGATTAAAATCAATGATTATGCAATTTATGAGATGTATTTTCATTCCACTCCTTCTTGGTGGTGGCTAGACAAGAGTTCAGGGTTGAACGACAGTTCATGTTGACTGATTGGGATCGTGATGATGAGGGACACATTCTCCTCCTCAGAGTAACGGTGCTGGTGTTCCTTGTGGACAGACCCATTTCTGGCATCAGCTCCAGATGTGCAGCTGGTCTGGATGGAAAATGTGGTGCTTGCTGCTTTCACGTCAGCATAAAGTACACGTGGGGTCAGTAGGAGCTTTTCCTGTGAGCTCTGCTTCTGGCCAAAAACCCAAAATGTTTTCTGTAAAACCCCCAAAAGAAATTAAATCTTTCCAGCTTTAAGTTCAAGAAGTTTCCTTAAACCCAGAGTTTCTGTGCTTTGTCCCAGCTGCATTGAACTTGAAGTTGTTTGATACACCAAAAGGGAAGGGGTACACCACTTCCACTTTTTCACTCTTGCTGTGTTTCTTGCCACAGAGTATTTGTGGGAAAAACCCCATTCTGATCCCTTTTCTTTCAGTAAAAATAATAAATTCAGACTGAACAAAAAATTCCACAGCTAGACCCGTGTTTTATTTGTCAGCTGCAATACTGGCTTAATGTGATTTGGTTTCTAATATTTCCCTGTAATGTTCTCATTTTTTACTTCTGTCTTTTCTTTTATTAGTTCCTTAGGACAGGCAGGCTCTGTGACATCAACCAATGTTTTAGGTATTAATAAAAGCAGCTTTATTCAATAAAGATCAGTTTTATTTAATAAAGGAGAGAATCAAAAGATAATCTGATTTTTCATGCTGCATTCACATTAAATCAAGCTCCTGAGGTGGTTGTGGATGCCAAGTCTAGTGGCAGTCTGTCACGGGTCCTGGGATACATAAACATGACTGCAGACAGATTGATTGCAGGGAAGCTGAAGAGGCAGCTGAGATTCATCCCAAGTTTGGTTTATAAAGTGGTACATTAAATTACTTGATTTTCACCAGTCTTTGTAGTATTGCCTGCTGCATTATTAATGGCAGCTCCAAATGAAGTGGATTTTAAGTAGGTCCGAGACATGTAGATAACACTAATTATCATGAGCAGTTTAAAGTGCATGTTTGAGGATCTTAGGCTACTTTGCCCTGGGGTTGAAATGTGGGCACAGTTCACTGCAGAACGAGGATTGGCCTCTTCATGTCCCTGATTTCTTCTTTTATTGAATAGACTTAATTCCGGTGTAAGGTGTTGCTCTGATGGCCCCACAGAGCCAAGGGATTGAAACTGTTCATCTTGCAGAGCACAGCCTGTGTGGTACCCATGCAAACTTCCATTTCCTGCTTTGGTCCTGTGCCTTAAACTGGACCCAGGGGAGGGTGGACCTCACAGCTCTGTGGTGGAAGGGGTTACACCCTGCTATTGAGCCCACTGCAGTCAGTCAGGGCATTTCAGTGCTTTCAGCAGGCCTCAATTCAGACTAGACAGCGTTTTCTGGAGTGGTATTTTTCAGCCTGTAGCCCACACACCGGTGGTGATTCATAGAACATCTGAGCAGTGTTGTGAAACCAGTGCCAGAAACCTTCTGCGTGCAAGGGAGAAAAAAACGAGGGGAGGAAATGGAAGTAACAAGGCTGCTTTCAGACTGCATCCCAATTTGTGCCTGCTTGTAAACAAAGACCTTTGTGACAATACCAAAACCAGGGCACTGTGTAAGATGCTCTGGATTTCTTTCGGGAGGTCGGATGGCTTTTTTCCTTGAAAGAGAAAAACCAGTGTAGTGGCACTAGCTGTGGTAGTTGAAGTGTTGCTGTGGGCTGTTTGGTGCTGCCCTGTGCTCCAGACACAGGCGCTGCTGGTGTGTTTGTGATCCAGGGCAGCAGAGGCTGTTGGAATCGCCCTGAGCAGTGGTTCAGCAGCAGAGCAGGACAACCCTGCCACTGGCTCACGGCATCTGCACTCTGGGGTCAGTAACTGCCTCGGAGCTTCCGCTCTGCACACAGAGAACGCTTGTTTGTTCTCACAGCCCTACTGATGGGGTTTTTGCATCAAGAAAGAATCCTTGAGAGAGTTTTCTGTGCTGCAGACAATTGTCTCCCTGAAGTGGCTCAGCAAAATGCACTTTGGTTTCTTGTACAAGCAGTGTATAAAAGGTTGGGAGGAGAGTCATCAATGTTTCCATATTTTCCCAGATTTACGAAACAGAAGGCTTCTTTCCTCCTCCTGTAGTCACTTCACCTTCTCTCAGGCCCATCTGGCTCTATTTTTAAAGTTACTTTGAGTTGGTTTGTCTAGTTATTTGGGGCTTTATTTGCAAATAAAGACTTTGCTACAAGGATGTTTTGGTAGAAGTGTCTCAGAAATTTACTGTGATAATGGTTCATAAGCAAAACAGACCCACATCTGAAAATGACCGTGCAGATTCTAAACTGTGGGAAGGGGAAGGTAGTGAATAAGGTAGCTCTTATAAAAACAACAGAGGAAATCAGTTAGCTGGGTATGTATGAAAAAGCAGCAGGGGTAATAATAACAAGCGCCACAAGCAGAGGTGTGGAAAGATGTCAACACACTCTTTACCCTTGGGGGACACAGCTTTGAGATGGACTGAGGAGCAACAGGAGCTCCTCTCCAGCTGCACCAGGATGCTCCACATCTTGTCCTTTGAAGTGTTTGCTTTCAAGAGAGGCAGACTGTTGAGCAGACAGTCTGCAGATCTCTTGCTGAGGAGCAAGGCAGATGTCCAGATAATCACACAGATGACTCTGCATGTCCTGCATGCTAAAAAAATCATCCAAGTCACAGAGTGCAGTCTCATCTAATGCTGAATGGTCTCAAAACCTTGAATTTTGTGGGCCTTCAACATCACTTGCTTTTTATTTATATTTTTAAAAGTGTAGTTTTATGTCTTCAGTAAACATTATGTAAATTCATTGTGCAAGAGGAGGAACCCAAAGCTGGCAGAGGTAACTAGTACTGTCTCTGAATATTGACCTAATCCACAATAGAGGGAAGAAGCAATCCCATTTAGTGTTCAAACCACTCCTGTACTAAAGATTCTGGATTAGCACATAATTGTATCCTCCATTTTCTGCTGAGCCATGGTGACTCATTCTACTTGTCTTCATGAAAATAATGGTGATTTGCATCTGCTTACATTTGCAGTATCTGTATTTATCCTTTAGTGTTGCATCTCTGTCCTAATGTAATCAGCCTTGCTTGGTTAATTTTGATTTGCTGGTACACATGGGGTAGTTATCTTTCTTGTCTGTGTGTGTCAGATTCCTACATTTAACTTCCTACTTTGCTGCCAGCAGTGGGTATATTGTCAGGTTTTCCTGCTTGATGTTGTTTCTGTAGACTGTGTTTTGAGCTACTGTTGAAAGAACTATTCAGCTCTGCAAAACTTTGCAGTGTGATAAATCTGTAAATACACCATGTACCTGCAGTCACACTGCTGTCATCCTTACCTTGTTCTCAGAAATAAGAATAGGATCTAGTTTGCTCAGGGTCACAAGTCTGTAGCTCTGCAGATGAAGAAGGATCTCTTTATGTGCTTCTCAATACAGGGCTTGGGGCAGAACCGAGCAGCTGATTGTGCCCAGCAGAGGAAAGAGTGCCCAGACACTGCAAGTTCACTGCCACGTGTGCTGCAGAGTACAGGGAATCCTTTTACACTCATTTTCCCTGTGTGTGTTCTGTTTAGGATCTGTTTAACCCAGAGTTTGTTAGGTGCTGTGCTCACCTACAGAACTGGCCACTGAAAGCACTGAACACACTTGTCCTTCCTTCTCTGGAAGGAACACATGCAAAAGGGGCCAAGAAGGTTCTGCAGTTCGTGCTCCCTCGTTCCATATCCTTTTCCACATTTCTGGGTTGTGAGCCTACCCTGCCTTTGCTGTGCTCTGCTCTCCTCTGTGGCTGCCTGTGTCCCCTGCAGCACTGTCTGATAGGAGATGATTTCTTGCATACTGAACACTTGTGCACAGTGGGATTCTGTTCTGTGCTCCTGACTCTCTGACACCATCTGCCCAGCAAAGTGGTTTTAATGGGTTTCCACTGAGCCAGGCTGTACTACAGCCCTGGCAGCACGCTCAGTGTTTTTAAAAATAAACAAAATCTCTTCAGACAAGCCACACACGAACATTGGCATCTCCAACAAAATTGAGGATTTCATACTGTTTGATATTTTGTGGAGCAGAAATATCTCAGTTTGATAGGCTCTAAAGTGGAAAAATGACTGATAGCTTGGAGTGGCCTTCTAATAGTACTGGTTTATTACTGTCAACGACCTTATAAAGCATTATTTTGCATCCCGTTTTGTTAAGTCAGGCATTATTATCCTTTTACAAAAATGCAGTCATTTTACCTTGTTAGAGTTCTCTTCTTTATGAGACCAGGGGAATGTAGTGGTTCATGATGGTGATTTAGGAGTGAGGGTATCCATTGGCTTTCTGTAACCTTTGAAAAACCACTCCAGTTCCCTGCTTTCCCTTTTTTTAAACTGTCTTGTCTGCTCAAAATACAAGGTGTTCAGAACAGAATTTGGTTTACTTGCAGCTGTACAGCATCTGCTGTACATTTTACCACATGAAAATAATTAATTTCTAGCATCTGTGTTAAAAATTGGAACGTGACATTCTGATTGCTGGACAGCATGAACTGCTCAGAGGCCTGTAAGAATAGAAAAGAAGAGTGGGGTAAGGAAAAGAATAAAGATATGATGAAAGCATGTGTGTGATTAAAATATTCTAAGGGATGGAGTAGATGCCATCCCCTGATGTTACAATGAATATGCTATCTAAGCCTTTTCAAGCAGCAGCATGGTAAAGGGAACATAAAAAGCTTTTTATAAGAAGATGTCATAAAGATGGTTTTGTATTTATTTCTGTTGTATTCTGTGTTAATAAACTATTAAATAAAATATTTTCAGTGTCTGTATTAACAATGCAACAAACCACTTATGAAAAAGTAGTTTTTTTGGCAGATGGTACAGATCTTAGAAATATTTCATTCCTTCTTTGCCCCTTCAAGTCTTTGGGGTTTATTTTAGGCTCCTTCAGTCTGGTAAGTTGTGAACATGGTGGGCAGTGGTGGTAATGAGATGGTGAAGGGACTCTTGGCTGGTCCCTGTGTTGTTGATGGGACATGGAAGTTGAAGGAGTCTAAAGAAATGGATTCTTCTGACTTCTGAGCTAACCTGTATGAACACACAGAGAATCAGACAAAATCCTGTTCGTTAGCCTTAGGTGGAGTCTGACTTGGAACCAATTTCATCTGATAAAAAATACAAAGAAAATATCACTCTGAATTCCCTTGACAAAGAAGGTGGCATTTCCTTGTCAATGCTGTCCACCAGGCTGATGTTTTGAGTGGTATCTCAGTGCTCCTTTATTGTTCTTAATTATTCATTTGTGTAAAGCTAACTAAGGTAAATACTTAAGATCTGTGATCTTCCACAGGTGTTTGCTGCTGCTGTTACCTTTTTTCCCCATTTGTCCTGTCATAACTTTGGATATTGCTGAAGATGCTCCCTGCTGTTTCAGCTGCAGCAGTTTACAATACGAGTATCAGCATCAACTGGGGCTTTGCCTGCCTTTTTATTTAGCCTCTTTATCTGAGCAGCAGTAGATCAGAGTAATGGTACAATAATCACTGGTGAAGCATGTATTTGTTTGGTTTTGTTCTATTTCTATGCAGTCATGTGCTCCTTTCATCTATTCCTGTCAGAATTATGAGTTTGGTTTGGATCACACCCTGAAGAAAGAGAAATGCTTCTAAGTGGAGAATACTAAATATAGACCTCTGTTCCTGTATTTATAGTTTGGTGCTTAGAATGTCTGCGTGTGCATTATAGGTTCTCATCAAATAATCAAATTGCATCAATAATAATAAAATGATGGTTCATGAGGAAATTCTCGTCAACTGTTCTCCTTTCAGCAGCTCCAGAAGAGAAGGATGACTTTGGCAGCATATCTGATCTGCAGTGCTGCCAGCTTTGGGCTTGGGCAGCCCAGGTGAGGAGCAGTGAATTCGGGTTTAGGTGCAGAGGGGAGCATTCCCAGAGCTTGCAGGATGCCAGCAGTTGCAGTGGGTCAGATGATCATTTCTCAGGTAGTTCACTCTCCCAGCCCTTAGGTACTTATGGCCTCCAACTTGTCTGGAAAGTTGCTGGGAGACAGTGAAGATCAAGGGATGAAGAAAAGTCCCCCCCAAATGCTGAAAGAGTCCTGCAGGATGTTACTTGGTGTAAGAGGGCTTTTCCAGTGTCTCAGTTCATCCTGTGAAGTGCCAAAGCCATCCTTTTTTCAGAACAAGTGCATTCTCGTTTGCTTTCCGCCTGAGAAGAGCAGCCCTCTAATCCTCACATCTGTGCTGACTCTGCAGCGTTCCCTTTTGGGCCTCCCTCTGACTTGCTGCAGATGTTTGCTGCCACTTTGATCAATTTGTCACAAGCACTACACATTCTCTCCCTTGTTCTATCTTCTTCCTACAAACAGGAAACGATCAAAATCTCCTCTGTGGAATTGTTGTGGCAGTCTCAGTTATCTTTTGTCCTTCTCTGACATCTGTCTTGGGAAGGGCTGATCATTATTTCCTTCAGTCTAAATCTGACTGGGCCTTAGCAAATGGCACTTCCAGTACCTCGTCATTTTCTTCTCCAATTTCTGAATCAATGTTTCTCTCAGACACTCAACAAGTGAATCCCTCCATAATTCCTGCACTTTCTCCTGCCCCCTTATTTATAGGTCAGTGCTGCTGCTGTTCTCTTTCCAATACCAAGCCTTGTTTTCAGCAATGGGATGAACAGAAGGAATCACAGAAGAAAACAGACCATATATAATCTTAGATTTAGCGATGACATTGAACTTTAGTACTGACCTATACGAGTTATCAGAAAATAATTGAAACTCTAGGCTGGGAGCCCAGAAAATTAAGATTGAGGGCAAGCCAGAAGAAATTTATGGAAGTTGGAAGACAAGAAGAAGAAATAACGATTGAGCTCTGTGTTGTGGTGGTACTCTGCAGAGTAAGAACTGATAGTGAAGATGGGATAGAGAAAATCAGAATAGCTGTGCTCTGTGAGCTGCTCCAGGCACACAGGGTGTGCACAGCCCCTCACCAGAGCCATCCCAGGAGGTCTGATGGGTTCAGTTAAACAAATACTTGATCTTATCCAATGAAACTTGTATTCTACCAAACTGCAGAGTTGCCCTCACATTCATTAAAGCAATTTAAATTAAGAAGACACAATCCCTTCTTTACACTTAAGTTTCAGACTAAGACAAATATTAAACTACCATAAATTTTCATGGAATAAATAAATCTTAATTTTGCTTATGCTGGCTGCAAGTTGCAGCAGCTAAGATAGCTTTGCTTTTTTTCTCAATAATCTCATGTGAAATGGTTTGTACTTTATTTCACCCCCCGGAAAGGAAAACCAGAACAGCTGATGCTCAGGTACTCCTTTGCATTCAGTTGTTGAAAATAGCTCCTTTTGTCTTTGCAGTAAGATACTCTCACATGCATGCAAGCTTCGTCATTCTCACCTCTTCTTTGCAGTAGTAAAAAGTCTCTCTGCACATTCTGGCCTTTGCATAATGGAAGCTCTCACACTTTCAGATCCTCTGAGTGTGTTCCCTTGACCTGCTGGCCGAGGGTGATACTGGGAAGGGTTTTGTTTTGTTCTCAGCTCTCCCAGTAGAGCTTGCCTTCTGCCCTGCACGAGTAGGCATCAGCTGGGCCAGAGAAAGGCTGCACTGTGTGCTCCTGGAGATGCCAGGCAGCTCCAGAGGAGATAATGAAACCACACAGCATTGCTGGGAAAAGCTCTGCTAAGTGCTGTGAAAACACAGCTGGGAACAATAAGCCTTCAGGAGTCAAGGCCTAACTTCACAGATACAATGTTCAGAATTTTTGTAATTTGGCTGTAGAAAATGGTTCTGACAGACTCTTTCCTGGAAATTAAAAAAAACCCACTTTACAGGGATAGTGCAGGTGCAGTAGTTGACCAATGGTGCTTCCTGTATTTTGTGGGTCGGATTTTGTTCACTTAAACCTAGACTGTAAGCTGGAAACAGGAAAAAAAATTATAATAATTCTTTACTGGGCTGAATCTGCTCTGAAAAGGAGCATGGATGGTAGAGCTGCTCACAGCAGTCAGCCTCAGCTGGGGCTTCTGCAATCTCTTTCCTGTGTGGCATTGGCATTTCTGCAGTTGAGTAATGAGCCATGCAGGGAGCTCACAGAGACAGCTGAAAACTAATATTTTTTCCTCATTTATAGAGGTTGGGGTTTTTCTTTGCAGGCACCAGCTCCAGTAATACTGCAGTTGCCTACTGAGGTGGTTGAGCTCCTTGATCTGATGGAAAACTAACGGAGCAAAAAGAAAAGCTTTCCAACAGAGATGGGACTGTGAACAATCTCACCCTGAGGCCACACACTCATCAGATCTCAGATGAAAAAGGGCTGAGTGCCTTCATCGGGGCTGCAGTGAATGCTTTCTGTTTGTAGCACCAAGCTGTACATCCAGTAATCTGTTCCCAGGCCTTTTCATTCTCACTCCCTTGCAGACAGCATGCTTATAGAGCCAGGTGATGTTCAACCTTAGCTGTTGTTCAAGCATAGAAGCCAGGCCAAATGGAAAGAAGCTTGGCAGTGATCACTTGGTGTATTTCTAATTGCCTTTGCAGCTGATAGTCCTCAGCAAGCCAACATCCCATTGCAGCTACAGAGCAGAGACACTGGCTCCCAGTGCAGTGTTCAGCACTACAGACTGCTCTTGCATGGGACCCCTCACACCTGCCTGTCACCCAGACACTTCCCAGCTCTTCACCACTTGGGTGTTTCCTCCCTCCTGAACTGAGCTGGTTAAGTCCTAGTGCTCATCAGATCTCGTGTGGGCTTCCTGCCCCTCTCCCACCCCCAGAATCCCTCCCAGCAGACAAATTCCATGTGGGAGCTGTAGCTCTGCCACAGGTGCACTCTGCTGCTCAGAGTGTAGTGAGGTGCAAGGACCCTTACAATGCCCCCTGATCTGCATCACTGTTGCCTTTTCTGTCCATCTGGATTCTTGAGGCACTCAGCCTTTGGGTCCAGCTGTGAGCTCACAGGAGGGTTTTATTCCATTACAGTGGAATGGTGAGACCAGCATGAGGGCAAGGGCTGTTTGAGTCACTGCCCAATTCCTAATTACACCTGTGTGCTTCCTTAATGGAATTCAAAGCAATGATGATGTTGTGTGAAAGCAGTGATATTGTATTTATTTCTGAATTCATTTGAAGGTGTCAGCATGTAGCCCTGAGGATGTGAAAGAAAGGCAGAGCTTGTCAGCCTCCCTGGCTGCTCTGAATTACCCTGAACCTATTGGAAATGAGAGGTTCAGAGAGCACAGATGGAATAGATTGAAGCTTTGAGTGAATTGAAAGGGCAAGTTTGCTGGCTAATCATGATCTCTGTGGAGAGAGGGGTAGCTAATAGATTGGAATTGTCAGACATTGTGAAGTCCTCCAAAGATCTGCTTAAGGCATTTCACTTTCCAGTTCTAGCTTGTGTAGCTGTCTTCTCTTTAATTAAAATAGCTTTTGTTTCCACGTAGTTAAAATAAAACATGGAAGCATGTCGTAATTAGTGAATATGTGATGTAGGAACGTCCTTATCTCGGCTGATTATTTTCCTGCTTTTAAGATAACATTGCATTAATACATCTGTTTAGCAACACATTTCTTCCCTCTTTAGATGAAGGCTGGGTTTTTGGAAGCATCTGGTTTTAAATTTAAGAACCAAAATGCTCCCAGCTCAGTGGATAGGATCTTGTCTGGAGTTCAGGGATGCTGATGTTACTATTACAACAGAAGTGGGTTAAATTGATGAGTTCAGAATTTCTGTTCCCCTGTATGTATTCCATTTCTCTGTGTTATCTTCTGGTGGCAGAACTTCTTTGTGTTGAAATTCAAAGTCACTTTCAGATCAGTCGTGAACATCTGGAAGTTCATCATTCACTCCAAACCCATGTCCATGATGCAGAACTTAAGATTGCTTTAAAACTATCCTGAAACTGTTCTACAGATATCAGGTTCTTTCACATTTTTGTATATTAGAGCCCAGCCTGAATTTTGTTGAAAGAGCAAAGAAACCCCATAAAGCCCTAGGAAATAGGGTGGCAGTCCTGAGTGCAGCAGGAATTTCGTGTCAGAAGGCTAAGATTGAGTTAGGGCATCAGAAATGTCAGGGCTTTGTGGAGAAGCAGCCAAATCAGCCCAGCCTTTCCCTGAGACAAACAAGCATGTCCTGATGTCCTTTCCAAAGAGATTCCCATTGACTGGATTGTTGTTAAGATTTTCATTGATCACAGCACTGAGCTGCATTCTCCCTTCCCCAGGCCTGCACAGAGCGCTCTCTTGAAAGACAGTTTTTATCATTCCCAAATAATGCTTTCATGCTTCCTGTATACACAGAACAGTCCATATCTGCCTTCTAAAATTAAATTCCTCTTACATTGTTTCAGAGCTGGATAATATCACAATATCCACTCTCCACAGCTGGTGGCCCCAGAAGATGATGTGCAGGGCATTCTGTTAAATCAGACATATTCCAAGCGGGCCAAACTTCCATTTTTTGGAAAACAATCCCTTTTCACATATTAAGAAGTCTACACACAGCTGGTTTTTTCACATGCTCTTGCAAGCTTTGGGCAGCTGAGCTGATTGGATATCATTTTTGACACACTGGCTACTGAGAGTTGAGTTAAAGCATCCAAGTAATTCAATATTTATTTCCCTTGGGACTTTCCTGGGAGTATCTGGTGGGCATCTTGTTCAGAGGCAATTCTCGCTGGGAGGCTGCCTGTGTGAGGAGCTCCACAGTTGCCATGACAAAGACCTCTTTTATTTATTTCTCTGGGAGGGGAAGGCAGGAGCAGCAGAAGAGTGGGAGAAGAAAGCAATCCCCAGAGAGGTGAACCTGGCCATTGCTTTTGGAACCCAACAGGACACCCTGGCAGGAGTGCATGGAGCTGGCTGAGGCTTTGCTGGGTCTGCCTTTGTTTCCCTGCCCTGGACACGCAGGGAGGTGACACTGCTGTCCAGAATTCAGGTCTTTCAGCCACTAACCAAATTTACTGTTGTAACAGCCTGTAAGGCCCTCTAGTCTCTCTATTTATCATGTAAACATGCAATTAGACCTTTATCCATTGTTTCACCTTTGTACTGAGTCCGGTGTTGCACATTCTCCTTCTTTTCATCACCTTTAAAAGGGCAAAGCTTGTTTTTGTTGACTGTCACCTGGGTAATTAAAAGCTGCTGCTTTCCAGTTTGAATTTTCTGGGTTTCTGTTAAGCAGGTCCTGTTTTACCTTGATAAGGGTCCCTGTCTGCTTAGGTTAAGGACATCTTTAGTGCCCAGTATTGGGGCCTTTTTAATGAACCAAAATCAGCTCCTGTCTGAGCCCTCCTGTGTCACTGAAAAAGGACTTTATAACTTTGTACAGCCCAGTGCCTCTTCTGGCCAGAGGCAGCTCTGATGGAAACAGCTGTAACACTGCTAGCATTGCAATCAAATACAAAAAGCCAGACTTCAGCCCCTATCTTTGGGGTTGTGCAGCCACAATCAAAGTCAAAACTTGGCCCTCGGTTTGAGGGAACAGCAAGTTTGCTTTTGTGTGGTTCCTGGGGTCCTTGGGAATGGTATCACAGCCTCAGCATCCTCCTGCTGCTCACCTGCTCCAGATGTCTCTGTCAGTAACAAATGAGAGAGGCCTGGGCATAAAGGAGAATATTTAAAGGATCAGAAATTAAGTGCTTTAATAAAGTGTAGGTGAGATGCTGGGATAAGATTCGATTTTTGTTGTTATTATTAATTCAAGGGGGGAAAAATACTGTAAAATGAACACAACCTCAGCTGAAGTTTATGGCTTTGAAGGAAATGGTGCCTCAGAGGAGTGGTAGGACTCAGGCTTGATTAAACTGGGATTTCAGAAATTCTCTGCACTGAACAAAATAAAAAGGCATTCAATCTAATTAGATGGAATTGTGGAAGGAGAGGAGGAAGAGAGGTATTTCTGACCTGTTGGCTTTTTATATAACCTTTAATCCATGGGATGTGTTTGCAGCTATTTTGGTAGATTTATTTTTCTTCTCAAGGGAATTTGGCCTCAAACTGTAACCTTTTGATAACTTCGCTTAGGAAAATCTGAGGAGAAAACCTTCTCATGGTCCTGTTAATATATACAGACTTTAAGGAGGCCTGTTCCGTATTTTTTCCTGATGAAGGTTCATATTTTGGCCAGATCCTGTGCCTCTGTACAATTTCTGTTGGATTATATGGCTTTCCTGCAGTTTTGATTTCTGAAATATGCCTCTAGTTTAAGGACTGTTAATCCTTATATACTTTTGAGCAGCTAATTGGTACTCACTTGGCAGTTGCCTATTAAGGCATGAGTATAAAAAGATGCAGAGATATGTTTAGAGACAGCTAACATAATGCTTTTTAAAATACATTATAGGCACAATTTTAGAAATGCTAGCTAATATTTTTGGAAAATCTCTACTACATTGTGAATGTCCTCAAGAAAGAGAAGAGGTTGCAATTATGTGCTTTGAAATGGAATTAATCCTTGACCCTTCAGAGAAACAAAATGCTATTTGTGCTTAGAGACTGACACAGATTAATTTTGATCATTTACCAGTCTTTCCCTCTTCTCATTTACTTCAAGTTATCAGGCTTCAAAATTCCCCCTGGACTCTGTGATAAACAGACCTAGGCCAGGGAAATACTGTTCCAGGGGGAGATTTTGGAGTGACCCATTGGCATTGCAGAACAGTTTCCATTTGGAGTGACCCAGTGACATTAGAGAACAGATTCCATTTGGAGTGACCCAGTGACATTAGAGAACAGATTCCATTTGGAGTGACCCAGTGACATTGCAGAACAGATTCCATTTGGAGCAATCCAGTGACATTAGAGAACAGATTCCATTTGGAGCAATCCAGTGACATTGCAGAACAGATTCCATTTGGAGTGACCTAGTGACATTAGAGAACAGTTTCCATTTGGAGTGACCCAGTGACATTAGAGAACAGATTCCATTTGGAGTGACCCATTGGCATTGCAGAACAGTTTCCATTTGGAGTGACCCAGTGACATTGCAGAACAGATTCCATTTGGAGTGACCCATTGGCATTGCAGAACAGATTCCATTTGGAGTGACCCAGTGACATTGCAGAACAGATTCCATTTGGAGTGACCCAGTGACATTGCAGAACGGTTTCCAATGCTGGTGTTCTTTACCCTTTCAGTGTAAATCTGTGTTCATGTAATCCCTGAAGGGCTGAGAAGCCAAAGATGTGCTTTTAGTACCAAATTTCAGTTTGTATGGACAGCTTGGCAATCAGTGAAAATACCAACTAAGGTGCTGTCCACATTGCAGGTAAAGCCTGCAGGGAAAGCATTCTCTAAAACATTGCTTAGGCAAGGAATTCCTGGTGCCATGCTGTGTCACAAGGTTAAACAAGGGTGAGTTATGCTTCCTTTTCACAGCATTTTATGTCTAATATTGTGACGATTTCAGAACTGCAGCCTACGACAAATGTTCAAAGCAGAGTTTGATTTATGATGGTTGCAGCTTGTGTTAAAGCTCCTTTGCTGGTCTCACGTTTCCTGTTGTTCCATTAACGCTCCCTTTGCTTGCTGCTCGTGCTGAGCTGAGCTGTTGCAGAGCACATCACACTCTTTGTACCTCATTAGTTTGGTGTCTGGGAGAATTTGGAAGGAGGAGAAGCCGGTGCTCAGCTCATGCAGAGTGACTCGTGCTCCAGACGATGTGCAGTCACTTTGGATTCACATCGCTGCACTGGGGGCAGAATTGGCCTCTCCCTGAGGAATTTCACCATTCCTTTAGCTCCTGAGGAGCCTGATTAAACTCCATTCAGTATGGATTGTTTTATTTCCAAAATTGTGAAGGTTTCCTTGAAAGCAAAATTCGTGGTTGGGACTGCTTCCTATTTTATTTGTGATAGGCTTGTATGTAACACAATTAACACAATGAACAATGACAATTTAAACAATGAAATAATTGTTATACTGTTCAAAAGCTTTGTGACTGATATGGAGACATGATTTGATGTTTTCCAGCATGTAAAGCCACCAGTTGTGTTTGTTTATTTTACAATACTTGATTCTGTTTGTCTAAATATTTAGTTACATCTATGTAACAGTGACAGAAACCACAGCAGAACATTCTAAAATAAATATGTTTTAGTAAAAGAAGCATCTGTATCCCTGCATTAATAACAGCTCACGTAGTATCTCCAAAATTCAATCACTTCAGTGGCTTAAGTTGAGGATTTGGCTGCAGCAATTTGTGTAATAGAGAAAACACCTGTTACTGAGCAGTGGTGAATGACTGGATTTTATTGGTTCATAACCAAACTCAGAGGTTAATATCTTTGTTTTGTGAAACAGATGTTTAATTCTGAGCCTGGGCAATTGGCTCTTTTCTGTCTGAAGAGGGAAAAACAATGGATGTGTTGGATTACTGCAGACTCTGTAATTGAGTGTGACAGATGTAATAAATTAGCCTTTCCCAAAGCTTTTGGTGTTTGCCTCTCTGAACTGTGAATTTTACTGGACTTTCTCCCTGCAGGTGGCATGGGAACATTCTGTGCATGTTTCCTTTTTCTCTGATAGGACAAAATATCCAGGGTTTGCTGTGGAGTCACACCCCGTCCATGTGGGTAAAAGACAAATTCTCTGGGGTTCGTGCCTCAGACTGTAATGTGAGAGGCTGAAAGGGAAGAGCCCGTAAAAAGAAATGCTGCAAATGCTCTTGATTTTCCCAAATGCAGAAACAGAGCAGCGTCCAGGTGAATGTCCCAGCGTGTGCCACAGCCCTGGGAGCACCAGGGCACTCTGGGGTGTTTAATGACCCAGACCCTGGTAAAGGTTCATTAACTGTGCCCAGCCTTCATCTCAGCCCATCATCATCCTCTGCTGATAAAGCAGACGAACCTGTTACAAATGGGGGGTGCTTTCTGTGCGCAGGTACCACTTGCAGGGCTTCATTCTAATCTGATTTTCAAGAACCCTGACTCAATTCAGCTACTTGTTACCTTGATATAATGGTGGAGCAGTTTCTGGGGGATTACTCTGGATTTACTTTGCTTTTACAGGGGACAGAATTTATCTCTTTAGATTCCAGCAGGAGGAGAAACTTTCTAATTAGAGTAATTTCTGCTTTCCCAGTACATATGTTTGATACATGTGCTTTCCCTGATCTTATTCACTAATATGGCAAGCCTTTATGGGATCTTGAAAAATTGATATCTGTTTTGTTTTAAAAATTACCCTAAGAAAACTTTGCATTTGGGTTCCTTGTTTTATGATTTAGCTTTTTGTTGTATCAAAAAAGAGATTTATCACTCCCATGTCAGTGCTTTTGAGAAGTTTTGAGGATTTAGCTGTAAACCTCTCATTTATTATAAAACCTTCACATTTCTGTGGTTTTGGAGGAACCCTTGAACACATTTGAGTCTTTAAGGTTTATGTCTAAAGACAAATAAAAAGAAATCCAATAAATTTCTGTGGAAGTTATTGCAATTGCTTCTTTCTGAGACACCAGAAGAACAGACTGAGACTACAGTTATGAGAAGTATTAACTCTTAATCCTGTAAGTGCAGGCTGAAAGATTAGAACTGTAATTGTTTTGTGTGTTGTGTTTTTCTTTGGTGATTTGAGTGGAAGGAGAAATTCAAGCAGGGCAAGGAAAATAGTTGTTTAAATCCTTGTTATATATATTTTTGCAAAGTTTATTGGAATGATAATATTTATTATAATGCCTTCAGCATCCTTAAATAAGGCTTGTTACAAGAATGGGAAGTCAGGTTATATTGGTTAGTTGCTGACTTTATTTCTGGTCTGTGTAGACAAGAAAACAGGTGAAATATAGCTGCAAACTTGAAATGACAGACATGTATGCATTTCCATCTCAGGCTCAACTAATAAAGCTTCCCAGTATTTTTAGAATGCTCTGCTGCTGGTAAAGTCAACAAAATCTCTGGAGTCCTGCTGGGGACTTGACCCTAATATCTTCCCTTCTGCTGCTTCCCTCAATTGGGGCTTTAGCTGCATTGGCTCGTTCTTCCATCTCTGCTGCAGATCAGACTAAAGCTGGGTGACCCCAAGGGAGCTGGGGGAGAATGGGGACCCACAGATCACGTCTTTCCTACAGGCCTGGCAGAAATATGGATCTCTCCTTCCTCCACAGAGCTGCAGTGGGAGGCCAGTGTGTCACTGAGGAACAGGCACTGGAATCCCCCAGTCCCGCTGGATACATGGATTTTATACGCAGCTCCAGGTGCAGTGCCTTGCAGTTGCTCACTGACATTTTCATTCAGGCTCATTTCTTAATTCCAGTAGTATTCTTTGGCCTTTCTAACAATGCAAAAGCATTTATGACAGAATGGGGAAAATTTATTCTCTTGATGCCTGTTTCTTCCAAGGTGGTGAAAAAATGATAAAAGTGGAGTTTTGCTCTAACTCCAGCTCCAATTTTTCCCTGCTGAGAAAGGAGCTCCTGCAGCAGGGCTGATGGATGGCTGGCTGGAGATGAGCTGTTCACCATTTTTGCAAGGAACAGATTTTGCTTTTGAGTAACTTTGTCTGGAAGACATCTTTCTCCATAGCAAGGCAGGTTTGGAGGAGTGATCTCTGGGACAGGAAAGCTGTTCCAGTCCTGCTGTGTTTTTCCTTACTTCATCTGAAGCACTGAGGCAATTTACCCAGCCTCCTTCAATGCATGTTGTTATAATCCATGTTTCTGTGGAGTAAAGCTCACCACAAATCTCTGTTCCCCTTTATAAAGCTGAGCTGGAAAATGCTGTATTGAAGAGGTATGAAGTGCTGTATTGAGAAGCCCAGCACAAAAGTAATTTTTCTATTGTTTTCTTTGGAAATTATCCTCCACTCTTAATGGCAGTATGATCACCTTTTGGGAGAACTAGGGGAAGCACAAGTTCATTATAGTAACTGTGACTTAAAATGTTTCCCTTGGTCACCAAGACTGAGTGCTCCAATATCCACCTGTGTGGTGTGAGGAGTGATGAAGGGGAAAAGTAGAAACACAGAAACTTGGTTGTTGAACAAAGCTGTGACATTGTGCCTGGAAAACAGGCAGGGAGGGAAGGTGCTGTTCTAATTTTCTCTAATAGTCCAAATCTATTTAAATTATCAAGAAATTAAATTATTTTCCCCCAATTCAAGTCTGTTTTGCTGGAGATGCTAATGAGTGAATGACCTCTCTGTCTTTATCAATCCATGAGATTTTCATCTCGTTTTTTCCCCCATCCTGTTGAGGAGGGGAGGTGAGAGAGTGGCTGGGTGGGTGTCTGGCAGCCTGTTGTGGTCAGCCCACCACAGTCCTGCCAGGCAGTGCAGTTTTGGCTCCTGGGGGGATTGCCATCCTGCTAGAGCTGGGACTGCATCTGCACCAAAGACTGCCCGAGTCAGGGTCCTGAGCTCACCTGCCGGCACAGGGCCCTTGAGCCGAGCCATGGGATTCTGCTAAAACAGCAGAACTCGTCCAGAATTGAATGCTGTCTCTGAGCTTGTGCTCACCTGGTAAATATTAACTTTATTAGCTGTATATACATATAAAATACTGCTAATTCAGGCTGTGCTTTGCAAACACAGACAAGGCATTGGCTCAAACTTTAGGAAGTGGCAGTTGGAATGAAGCATGCCCAGTTAGAAATGCCTGCAGAAGTTCCAGCAGTATTAGCAAAAGGAAAGGGAGATGATGAGGAGGAATTAGAAGAAGAGTGGGAGTTCTGGCTAGCAGCTTGTCAGCTCAGATTTGTGTGCAGAGCTGGGAACAGCAGGATTCGCCCTCCGCGCTCTCAGCAGCCACAGAACATTAGGGGAGAAGCTTTTGGAAAAAAAGGAGAAATTACAGGGGTGCAGAAGAGTGATGGTGCTTCTGGGTGTCAGAGACAAAGAGGGATGTGCTCTGTGCAAATCCTCCACTGGCGGTGTGGGAGGAACACGTCAGGTATTTGGCTTTTGCTGTTGCTGTCTGTGTGAATACACAGGAAACTTCAGTGGCATTTTGCAGCCTGTTTTCCCTCATGCTTCCTGGAGGCCATACCTTGGCTTTCCAGAATTATTTCATTCCATTTATTACTAATCCAGTTGTGACTTCAGCTCTTTAGGTGCTACAAATAAATGCAAAAATATCATCCTTTCTGGAGGGGGAGAACAGAAGGTGCTTTTCATTTACATGCCTACTTTTCATTCATTTTTTGGTATGTCTCAGTTCTCTGGGTTTCTGGAGCACAGTGATTATGTACATGTCTGTACTGAGGCTGAAACTATTGATTTCTTTTCCAGCTTCTCTGCAGTAGGTCCTGCAGACGGTTGAAGCTAATTTGATTGTGTCTTGCTGAGAACTCTCTCCAACGGCAGACTGAAACGTAAAAGATACAAATGTCATCTGTATTAGGGGTGTAAAACATCCAGCTGTGAATGGGGAATGGCAAAGCTGTTATGAAACAGACACATTAAAGATTTTTAAACTGTAATCCGTGGCCAGGAAGTGGCAGCTAACACAGAATCACTCCTCCAGACACCTCCATGGAAAACTTCTCCCTGGTCCTGGCTCGCCTCCGCGGCAGGGGCACTGATGGGCACAGAAAACTCTCCTTGGGAACAGCCTCAGGTCACGAAAGCCAAGTAAGATGTGACCCTTGCATTAGACAGAGATCTGCTCTAAGCCCCAGGAATTACCACACTCTATACCTGCTTTCTAACACAGTGCCTGCTCTGCCTCCTGCTCTAGAACTGGATTGAAAACCTGGTGGTTTCAGAGGAAACTGCTCCTGCCACAGCCTTTCAAATGCTTGATGTTAAGTGTTGTAATTCCGCAGAGTTACACCGTTGTACCAGATCATTTCGATGTTCTTTGCTCCATTGCTTCCTTAAGGCACTGAGTTTTCTTGTTAATAATTCTGGTCAGGTGAAATATGGAAGAAATGCTGGATGTGACCCTTAATATTCAGTTCTCTAATGTTTTTATTGGCAAACTGAATTTCTAAAGGCTCAGAGCTACAATATTTTCTATACTTGAAGCAGCAATTTCCCTTCTACTGTATATTAACAGCCATATAGAAACATTTTTATTCTGTGCTAGGGGATAAAATGACTTGGACATTTTAATAACATCTGGCAAATCATTTTCATTTTCCCCCTTATATGATTAATAATGGTCTAGATAGATATGTAGATCTACTCTTTACTTACTATTTGGGTTCATGCATATATAATGTATAATATGGAGATGGGATGGATAGAGAAAATAAGCAACAGTATAATGGGTTATAGTCAAAAACTCTAATCTGGGCAGTTGAAAGACTTTGAATGAAATATTCTGGGATTGGAATGTGAGATCAGTTCTGAATGTTGCAGTTTCAGTTAATCACACCTGCACATCCAGCTCCCAGTGCCGTGTCCAGGGCTTTCCTGAGCTCCCCAGGGACTGGGACTCGACTCCAGTCCTTGGCAGCCCTTTCACTGCAGAAATTCCTCCTGATGACCACCCTGAACGAGTGTGAGTCTTTTGAGACCTGGGCTGGGGCTTACAAGGGGTCAGGAACACTCACTTGGCCCAGGGAGCCGATGTCTGTGCTCACTCAGGACTCGTGGAAATTTGCACCCATCACAGAAATACCCATGGGCAGAGCTGTACAGCTGTGGTTATTCAGGTTTGTGTAGTTCTCAACCCTGCTGCACAGAATGCAGCCTGTTTTATGGTGGTGCTGATTGTCTCGAAAATCTCCTTCAATAGATTTGCCTTGCAGCTGTGTTTCAGCATGGAATGATTTTCAGTGGTAATAAGGGAATTATTACAGATTTGTATGTCTGGATATGGACCTTTTGATTCATTCCTGTTCCCACCTTTGCTCCTGTTTTTCCTAATGGAAACAGAACCTGTTTCACTTAATAGGATTTTTCTTAGTGCATGATTGGATGACTTGAACCTACTTGTGTAGTAGTGGCTGATGGTTTGTCCCTAGACAGATGCTCTCTCTCCCACTGTCCTCTGATGTTTGCATCTCATTTTCCTCTCTTTCTTCATGGTAGCTTTTTTCATACTTTTTGTCAAACTGCACCCTTGTGATAAAATGGGGATCTCTGCTTCCATGTGGGCAACAAGAGCAGCTCACAAAATGCTCCCCCCTTGCTGTGAAGGATTATTTTCCAGTGCCAGTCTGCAAGCACGGCATTACAAACGTACCCTGAGTCTGTGTTCATCTCAGGTCTGCCAAATCCAAGGTTTGAAATCAACTTGGTAAATATCAGTGCTTTGTTTTTGTTCCTGTGTTCCTTGCAAAGGCCAGCTGAGGAGTTCAAACTGCCTGCCTTCACAGGCAGCCCTTCCCCAGTATTTATTTAGTGAGAGCTGCAGCCTCTCTACAGTACAGAGTAATCCCAGTGCAATATCAACTCGCAAACAATTTTCTAAAGCATCTTTAATGTACAGTGTTACTGTACCCAGAGGTGCAGGGGAGCAGTATTAATGCAGGCATGATAGTCCTGAGTGTTCATATGAGTCCTCCAGGAATAATAAACAGCTTGAAATAACAACCAACAAATTCTCCAGATGCTTTTTATCCATGTGTTGGCAACTGTGTTGATTCCAGATCAATGCAGGGTATTAAGACATTTATATGATTGAGCTAAAAAGCTGCCAGGTTCTACAAGCATTGGGCTCATAAAAAATAGGAGAGCTGAGTAAAGGCAGTGGTGTTCTGTTCATAAACTGCAGGAGTGGAACTTCCTGATAACAGAACAGATAGTGGCACTGGGAGCATGTGGGGTTTCATTGGGCAGGTGTGCTGGGAAACTCAGCGGGTGTGAAAGTCACTTGAGTACCTGATCCCAGTATTGGAATATTCTGCTTTTACAAAATGAGGCTCCTGGTAGTAAGGTCCAAGTCATTCCTTAGACAAAGCCACACAAAACCTTTATTTGAGATGGAATCCCAGCAGAGCTCAGAGCTGGCTCTGCCTCTCTGGTTCCTGGGCCAGCAGAGCTTTGGACTCATGGATGCCACAGCTGGGCACCATGGAACGCCTGGGGAAAGCAGAGAACATCCAGAGCACTCCTGTGGCAGCCAGGTGGTGCCTGGGCTGCTGTCATGGCCCAAAAGCTGGACAAATGAGCTGATCTGGAGATGACGGAGGCCTTTGGAGCCCTGTGTAATTGGCTGGGTGGAGATTTGGATCAGAGTGTGTTTTTTGATTGCATGTATCAAAACCACATATGGTTGGATAAAGGAAGTTACACCCAGTTTTTCTTTGAAATCACTTGATAATATGAAATTCCCATGGCAGTGTAAACCCAGATAAGATATTGATGCAAATGCCTGTGAAGTGAAATGGGTTCTGTTCAGGTCTTGTACCAACCTTTTAATGCAAGAAAATTACACAGAAAGCTCCAAGCTTTCAAATGGTTTTGAAATGTTTCAGATACAAACTGTGTTCTGCAGTGTCTGTAGCTATGGGGGTTTAGACACTGAAAATCTTGGCTTCAGACCATTTGTTTTGGAAAATGGCTTTATGTACTTCTTGGGCAAAACATGGTGAAAAACAGGAAGATTTTTGTTTCTTCTATTTGTATTTAATCTTCCATGTATTCAGAATATTCTGGAAACTCACACAAGTGCTGTCAGGTGTTTGAATTCCCTTGTTTTGCTTCAAGGACTGTTTTGTGTGAAAGCATGTTATTTGTTAGTTGTCATCTATTCCACAAAAAGTTTGTCAGCAAGTTAGGAGATCTGAAAGTATTTCTTTCATTTTATTGACCTAATTTCATTTTTAATTGCTTTTTCAGTTGACATCAAAATGAGGTAATATTCATCAAATAGAGAGACAAAACAAGCAAAAGAATAGAGACTTTACTTTTTGGCTTTTATACTCAAATCGTGATCAGTATAAAATATTTTTGAAAGTGGATATTAATGTCTTCAGAACTCCCAGGCTTTCATGTCAGTCAAACAATCTCTTCACAGGGATGCATAGCACAGTTTTAGCTGGATACTGCACAAAGAAAAGCTTTCTAAACATCATCACCTAGCAATGTCCTGGGGTGACTTTATGATGCTCGTATGCTGGATGTTTGTACGCTTATGGTGCTGAGTGATGCTGGGACAATGTCCCAGGGCTCATTTCTGCAGCCTTACTCCTCTGACAGATTTACTCACATGAGTAATCTCATGGGCTTAAATTGAATCCTGGCAGGAGCAACAACTGGCTGAGTAAACTAGTGATTATTTTTATCCTTTCTTTTGAAAACTGTGTTAGAATTCTTCCCTCTTAAATATCTTCCCAGTGTCTCTTGCATCATTCAAGTTACACAGCACTACATAAAATTCATTACAACTCAATTATGAGGCTCATTAGGTAGGTAGTGGCATTTTGGCTATCTTACCAAGTTGTGAAACATATTCATTTATTATCCATGGTATTGTTAGAATCAGAATGGAACAATGAAACCAAACATAACATGGAAGATGGTTCAGAACATAAAACCGTGGATCTTTGCCAAGAACAGGTTTTATGTAACCTGCTTTGAAATCTCCCTGTGCTGCGTTCATGGCTGGAGCACAGGGAGAACTGTCCTTTGGAGGTGGTAATGAACTCAGAGCACCTTTGACAGAGTGCCACTGCATGCTGGCTGGTGCTGGGCTGTATCCTTTTCATCTCCTGAATCTATCCAGCAGGTAGAAAGTATATTTATCTACCTGTACATCTTTAAATATGATCCTGCTCTTGCTTTCTGTGTTAATTAGCCCTGGTTTCCTCGGCAGAGTGCTAGCAACAGCAGAACGTGTGACAGGGACTCAAACTTCCTAAGCACTGCACAGAGCCAGCAGAGTAATTTGTCCTGTTTCAAGCAGCCAGGGACAGTGTCCCCAGCCAGGCTGGCATTTCCAGCATCCAGGAATTCCTTTACTTAGGGGCTCGTTAAGGCCAGTGGCTGCTGATCGTTCTCAGCACTGACTCTGCTGCACGGATGCTCCCAAGTGTGAGCTTTGACAGCTGGGTTAGAGTCTGGACTGAAGTGTTCTGCCTGGAACTGGGTGTTTCTCTTGGCTCTGGGGCTACCTGTGCCTGTAAATGTTGTGTGTGGCACCCCTGTGTGCAGATCTGTGCAGCTGACACGGACCATGGCTACCCTGAGATGGCCATTTCATGGTGCTGTCACAGTGAATGCTTTGGGATGGAAGGGAGCTTGAAGACCGTCCAGTTCCATGGGCAGGGAGCCTTCCACTATCCCAGGCTGCTCAGAGCCCCATCCAACCTGGTCTTGGTGTCCCTTTGTTAACAGAAGAAACCGTTAAAGCTTTTTCCTTATCCTGTTGTTTCTTGAGTCAGTTCGTCCTGAATCCCACCTTTTAATCCAATGAAATTCAGCCATCTTATACCTTGCTGTCAGTTATTGAGTCCCAACATCATGAAGTTGGAACTCCCTTAGGTTGAACCTCCTTTACACCGAGACTGTGTCTGAGTTTGTATTGTTTGTATTTTGATGAGCCATCCTATCCTAAAACAACAGATGGGAAGTGACAGCTTTGAGCTGTTCAGGAACAGGCACATCCCCATTGATGGTTGAAGGCCTCCTGAGAAATGTATCACAGGGAGCCCTGACTCATGCTCCTGTTCCAAAGGTGAAACCCAAAGCTGAGATTGTCACGGAGGGCTGGATGCTGATTGCCCATGACATTTGTGCTCCTGGGATGAAACAAAGGCTGTGTCAGCCCGCACACTTCGTCCCCACACTCAGAGTGGAAAGGTTCCCAGTGCCCACAGGAGAGAAAAATGCCACTGAGCTGTGAGGAAATCAGAAGAGACTGCTCCCTTCCTTCTCAAGCAGCATCTGCTCCCAGACCCCCTGCTCTGGGACCTCCCTCTTCCAGTACAGTGGTCACAATCTGATTCCAGTCCAAGCCTGCCCTTCAAGGCTCAGGGAAGTGTGTGTTCACCTCCCAGCACAGCACAGCACAGCGCAGCACAGCACAGCACAGCACAGCTGGGCACTGCCAGGGTTTGCTCATGGCCAGGGTTTGCTCATGTCCAGGGTTTGCTCATGTCCAGGGTTTGTTCATTGCCAGGGTTTGCTCATGTCAGGGTTTGCTCATGTCCAGGGTTTGTTCATTGCCAGGGTTTGCTCATGTCAGGGTTTGCTCATGTCCAGGGTTTGCTCATGGCCAGGGTTTGCTCATGTCCAGGGTTCGTTCATGTCCAGGGTTTGCTCATGTCAGGGTTTGCTCATGTCAGGGTTTGCTCATGTCCAGGGTTTGCTCATGTCAGGGTTTGCTCATGCCAGGGTTTGCTCATGTCAGGGTTTGCTCATGGCCAGGGTTTGCTCATGTCCAGGGTTTGCTCATGTCCAGGGTTTGCTCATGGCCAGGGTTTGCTCATGTCCAGGGTTCGTTCATTGCCAGGGTTTGCTCATGGCCAGGGTTTGCTCATGTCAGGGTTTGCTCATGTCCAGGGTTTGCTCATTGCCAGGGTTTGCTCATGTCCAGGGTTTGCTCATGTCCAGGGTTTGCTCATGGCCAGGGTTTGCTCATGTCCAGGGTTCGTTCATTGCCAGGGTTTGCTCATGGCCAGGGTTTGCTCATGTCCAGGGTTTGCTCATGGCCAGGGTTTGCTCATGTCCAGGGTTCGTTCATTGCCAGGGTTTGCTCATGGCCAGGGTTTGCTCATGTCAGGGTTTGCTCATGTCCAGGGTTTGCTCATGGCCAGGGTTTGCTCATGTCCAGGGTTTGCTCATGTCCAGGGTTTGCTCATGTCCAGGGTTCGTTCATTGCCAGGGTTTGCTCATGTCCAGGGTTTGCTCATGTCCAGGGTTTGCTCATGTCAGGGTTTGCTCATGTCAGGGTTTGCTCATGTCAGGGTTTGCTCATGGCCAGGGTTTGCTCATGTCAGGGTTGCTCCCTCCCCTGCACGCTGCCAGCCCCAGATGAGGAGTGTGCTGTTTGTTCTTCCCTCTCTCCGTGCTCTGGCAAAGTCTGTGTCCTGTCCCCCACTCAGAGACACAAAGCAAGAGAAATGGTGCTGTGTAATGAGTGTGTAGGAATTCCACTCAGGGTTTGGGCAGCTCCTGGAGTTACCCACCATTGTCTGCAGATCCTCCTGCAGCAGGAGTTCAGACTTAGCTTTTGATGTTTAAACTGGAGCCCTAGTCCCACAAATCTCAGATTAAGTGAAGTCTTTTATAACGTCTTTTCTTGCGTGATCACTTCCTGTGCTTCCTATTTGAGAAGATAATGGACTCTGTAAATTCTGCTATATGAGCGCACCTGTGTCAGTGAGAAACCGTGCCCCAAAAAATGAAATTCTTCTGCTGTATTAAATGCTTGGATTCCAAGCTAAAGAAACCTTCTGAGTAAAAGCTACTCAGTGCACAGTTTCTCCATTAGCAAAGTGCTGTATACACTAAATTATATTGTGTGGCTGCCTCCAGTTTAGATAAGCACATAAATGAGATGTGCTGAATCTACTCTTTTCACAGGCAGCAGTTCAAACTGGGTGTTGCACTGCAGCTGAAAACGTAAAATGGACATTATTCATATGAATGGGAGTAGTTACCAGTTAATGCTCACACCTTGATCAGGAAAGGAGATCTGCGAGAAAAGTCAAAATTCCAGCAGCCTCCTGAAATTTCTGCCTGAATTGAGTGATGCAAAGTTTTGAGAAAAGTATTAAAATAATATTAGGAGGCCATTGATTATTCTTTTGCCGAACTGTAATACATTCACCTCCTTTAGCCCTTCTCATTTCAGTGTTACTGGCAGACAGAAGGGTGTGCTCTGCGCCAGTAAGTGCTGCTCTGCCTCTGACAGGATCATTTCACACCTGTGTCCAGTGTTTGAGTGGGGTGTGTGTGACCTCTGCACTGGCTTAGCCCTCACACAGGCTGATGAACACAGGATAACAGCTTTACTTAAACCTGACCTCAGCACGGAACCGCGATGAGCTGCTTGAGCTGCACTATAAAGACTGCAAATCTCTGGTACTTGAGGCACTGATGTGAACTCAGCCGGATTTTCGTCAACAGATACTATCCATGAGCCAAAGTCCTTATGGTTTGTAGTTTGATTTGGTTCTTGGTCTTCAGACATTGTTTCTTTTAGTTCACTGGCTTCATATGAATGCAAAATACTAATGCCAGGAGACCATCCTAGTTATGGCTGAAGCAGAGAGGGGGGTTGTTTGTTTCTCGATCTTGACTGTGCTTGCCCGTAGTTCAAGGTTTGAGATTAAATTTCTTAGATACTCTTGAGATGCGAAAATCAAACATGGGCAATCCTAGAAGAATTCTTTTGTTTGGTGCTGCACTTAAATCAGAACAAATTAAAAAGTAGTTTAAGATGCGGAGAACTGGACTCTGAGTTCAACCATGGAGCCCTGTCAGCTCTAACGTTCTGCTTGTCTGATTTTGAGCTTCCCTTACACCAACTAAACCTAGCTTAGTGGATTACTCTGGGCTTTCTTGGAATAATTTAACCACAGCCAAGCTGCACGGCACTGCAATCTCTTGTTACTGAAGTCCCAGGCAGGACATAGAGCCTCAAAAGCTGCATAATTAAAGGAATTGTGCTTTGCTTTACTTTCAACGCTATTCTAACAAAAAGCAGATTTGCTGTTCATGTAGGTAAGACAATTATGGCCACAGGCTTGGATTTCTTTTCTTGTGCGGAACTCTGGGGTGGTGAGGGTAGTGATTGAATTCTGTGGGTAAGCAGGGGGGGGACAGGAGTGTCTGTGTGGGTTTGTGTCTGTGCACAGCCCAGGAGCAGGTGCTCAGCACATCCAACTGCAGAGAGGAATGGTCTGATGTCTGCCTTGGTGGTGAACCTATGGAATTCGTTTTAAAGGCAACATAAATGCTCTCCACTACCTCACCAGAGCCTTTGAATTGCCTGTCACTGCAGCATTAACAGGCACGGGGCAGTATTGGAACACCTGCGGTCCAATATCAGGGGTCTGGACAGCTGGTGCTGGAAGGCAAACAGCGCCTGGTGCTGCCGCTCCTACACCTGTCCTGATGGAGCTGAACACCTTTACAGTTCATAGCAGAGCTCCAGCTAACACCAAATGTGCCACATTCTATTTTCAGACTGATCTAATGAAATCGTAGACAGCTGAAAATTGTGATTAGTCTAGCACTTAGTCTGGGACTCAGCGAGCTACAGCTGAAACCAATCTTCAAAGAGTTTATTCTTTTCAAATGCTCGGAGAGTTGTTCCTTCATCGTGAGCTACTGCTCATGAAGTCAAATACTTCCTCTGGTCCTCGTCCTCTTAGCAAGTTTATGAGAATTTTTGGTCTTTGCTTCTTTCTTTCCTCCCCTTAAGTAATAAGAAACCTTTCCTGCTCAGGTCTCAATCAACCTGCACACCAATTAAGCTAATTTGCAACACATTTGAAACACTCCCTAATTACAGCTGCAGAAATTTTCGGAGAACAACCTTTCTGCAATTTTTCCTTCAATCAAAATATAAAAAGCAGTAAACCCCCTGCAGCTCTTAACTCTTCCCTGATGAGACTCTTGAAATGCTTCCAGAAGAACTTGGTCCAGTGGCCCCTGGACTGTGTGGCTGCTGGAGGTGCCATGAGGAGGTGGCTGCTCCCAGTGAATTTCCTCACAGGAAATTTCCCTGTGAGTGCCTCTGTGCAGGCAGGGGTCAGGAAAAGCACTGCTGGAGACAGCTGGTGCCAATCTGAGTGCTGAAGACCATCAAAGCTGTAGAAGGCTCTCACAAACGAATTTAACTGGGAGCAGCTGTGGGGTTTTGCTAAGTCATGCAATCAGCCAAACCATCCCCAGGTGTGCCTTCTGATTAAATGCAGAGTTCTCCCTCAGTCCCCTTCATTTGCAGAGCAGCTCCTGCTCACCTTCCTGTGTACTGCAGCTTTGAAAGGACAGGGTGATACACAAAGCCTGCACATCCTGTTTTTAAACAAAGTGAGTGGTTTGAGGTTCTTTGGGTGGGTTTTCACCTTTGGTTGTGTTTTAGTGGAGGAGAATTCCATCGATGCAAATTAAGACATAATTAACAACTGATGCTATCTCATTTGCTATTACAAAAAAGGCTGAGCTCCTTTGGTTTATAAATGGAGCTGATGGCATCTTTTGTTTGATTTTTGACCCAAGCAGGGGAAAAAGGTGCATCTTCTCTTTTACTTTTGTATTTCCTATGGGTTGCTGGTTTTGTGTTACTCCTTTCTATCCTGCATTATTTCTACTGAACTGCTCTATCTTCCATCTCAGGAGCAGTTCCCAGCTCCAGCCTGCTCACAAAGGAGTAATTTGTTGCCTTGAGCCTGGTGTGTGAAGGGAGCACTGCTTAAGCAGGGATGGCACATAGAGGGGAAGCCAGTGACTCCTGACACTTGGGAAATGCCAGCCTGTGACCTTCAAAGGGGCTGGAGGGCACAAGCCTAAGGGTGCACTGCCCAAACAGAGGGGAGCTGGCTGGCTTGGCTCTGAGAGCAGTGATGTGTGGTGCCTTGGGGCCAGCCTGGGAGTTCCCTGCTCCAGGAACAGAGCCCATCATGTTCCACAGAGCAAGCCCTGCTCCTCTCATACAGCTCTGAGGGTGTTGATGTCCTGTGCCTTGGGGCCTGCCTGGGAGTTCCCTGCTCCAGGAACAGAGCCCATGGTGCCCCACAGAGCCCCACCTGCTCCTCTCATACAGCTCTGAGGGCACTGATGTCCTGTGCCTTGGGGCCAGCCTGGGAGTTCCCTGCTCCAGGAACAGAGCCCATCATGTTCCACAGAGCAAGCCCTGCTCCTCTCATACAGCTCTGAGAGTGTTGATGTCCTGTGCTTTGGGGCTGGCCTGGGAATGCCCTGCTCCAGGAACAGAGCCCATCATGTTCCATAGAGCCCCACCTGCTCCTCTCATACAGCTCTGAGAGTGTTGATGTCCTGTGCCTTGGGGCCTGCCTGGGAATTCCATGTTCTGAGCACAGACCTCCTCCTATTTCTGTGTTATGATGAAACTCTTCACCTATCCAGAGTATTTCCTCCCAAGGTATTGCCAGTGAATCTGCTCTGGCCTCCTTCTGCAGGTGGAGTACTTGGGTACTGAAATTCCTTCCCATGTGTGGAGCTCCTCGCTTTCAGGGACTGTGGGATCACTAATGCTCCTTGCTATTTGTACAATTTAAAGCGCTCAAGTCTTAAATTTTATATGTGGCACCTCTGTGAACCATATGTAATTTGGCAGAACACTTTTAATATGTCATCTTAATGCTTCTGATTTCCTTCACTTTCAGTGGTTTGTCTTGGTTGATTTATTCCTGGATATTTCCTAAATTGCCAGGCAGTAAATGTCTGTACATTGTGTGATTTGTTCCATCAAGTCAAACCATTTCTCAGGGAAAGGGGTCTGAAGTACTTGCAGACTGTGTGCATGGATATGTAAAGAAGCTTATCTTAATTTGTAAAACAAGAGATAGCAATGTAAATTAGATTAAGTAATCAGTACTTTCTGTTTGGTCTTAATTATATATTTGTCTTCCAAATGCAGGTTTAATCCTTCTTTTTGTTATGTAATAAAACAACAGTTGGTAGTGATTTGTGGATTATGATAACTAAGCATAGAAATATTTGCTCAACTGTTTATTCCATTTATCCAATGATTTGATTTTATCCGGCTAGGAGAATGAGAGGTAGCTGCTATGTTCAGGAACAGCCACTCACAGGGAAGCAATGTCAAGCTTTAAAGGAGCTGCCATTATTATGAATGCACCAAATTAAAAAAGTTCCAGCTCCTACACATGCCAGTGTAGTAGAAAGGCTGTGGATTAAAATGGAGATGCAGAATAGCTTTTCTGAGAAAGGAATATTCAAAAAGTAAGATGGAACTTGAGAAGACAGGTTGGAGGCTTTAATTTTTTCTTTTCAATTTTTAAATGGTAACATTATTCTTTCCTATGTCTTTATTAGGGTTTTCCTTCTCTTTTGTAGTGCTGGGGTGCTGAAGTGTATTTCACTTTGGATTGAACTGACAGAATTGTTTTCAGGTTTTGATTAGTTTGGCTTGGCAGCTGAACAATCAGTTATTCAGAGACTTAGAGTAGGAGATATGAAAGTGCAGCAGCAGTTCTGTAAATGAACCCTGCTGAACCAAGTGCCGTGGCCAGGGCGGGTTCCAAGTGGAGCTGAAATGGGGTAATGCCTTTCTGCTGGGCTGCTCTTGCACACAAATCCCACCATCTGTCCTGCTCCACCTGGCAGCCACCGCTCTTTATTCTGGAGACATTCAATTAGAGAACCTCAGCTTTTCATCTGTTATTTACAAGCAGTGATGTGAAGCATCAGTCAATTACACAATTGTAGAATCAATTTGGTGCAGACTTAATATACACAACTTAATATGTTTGCTTGCAGCAGGGTTTGCACTCAGCTACACACAAACAGAGACACGAAATCTGAATTGAACTGTTTCAGAGTGCACATGGATTCACACATGCAAACACTCCCAGACCCTGGTGAGGATAATTGGTTGGAATGTGTGGAGAAGAACCAGCCTTTAAGAGCTGGCTGTGACAGGGGCTTCTGTAAGTGCGAAGACCTGCTTGGCAGAAGGTGTATCTGTAATTTGTTTTAAATGCGCTGTAATTGTTTCTGGGCTTTCCACTGTGTGTTTTCCACCCCTGCTACTGAAATCTCCTGTTGAAAGCTGCTCAGTGGGACTGGAATGCAAAACTATTCATGTCCAAGGAGCAGGGATTTTAAGTATCCAAGCTAATTGCAGGGTAGGGGGAAATAACCTGAGCTCCCAGTGGTTCTTGTGCAGCTCCCCTGCAGTCCCTATTGCTGCTGAGTGTCAGACATCCTCCACACTCTCCAGGAGTGCACTTAAAGCACCAGAGCAGGCAGCTCCATGCAATGGCATCCTCCTGGGTGGGCTCTGACTGTGGCACCCAGCTAAACATCCCAGTTTCTGGTCAGCCTTCGAGAAAAGAAGGTATTCAGCTGAGGTGGGTTTTCATGTGACCTTTGGGATCTGTGAGGAGATGTGAGACTGGCTCAGAACTGGCAGAACAAACTCCCAGAGAAGTGCTGAGGAAAACACTGGAGCCTTTTTCAGGCAGAATCTCTTCTTTGGTGTTTATGGAGTGTTGAATGCTGCAGCAAATCCATCAGTACCAGCTCATCTAGAGAGCACTTTGAAATAGCTCTGAGAGAATGGAGGTGGTTTGAAAAGGTACAGTAAATTCTGGAGTAGGTTTTTGCAGATTTGCATGAGCAAAGAACTTTCCCTAGACTGAGTTAAATGAGTAGTGGATGAGTTTGGGGGTTTGTGCCCTTTGGAGTTTGCTGGGATAGTGAAACAAAACATTATGGGACTGTAAAATGATAATTCAATCCTCTTGGCTCTCCTCTCTGTTATACTTTGAGACCATTGAGAGAGGAGCACGCTGCTTTATTTCCAGAGCAAGAAGAGAGATTTTAAAGATAGAGGAACGTGCCAGAATAAGACTGAAAACTGCCTGATTAATTATTCTGGTGTTTGGGTGCCCTTTTTTCTGGCAAATTCAATTTCTGAGGCACCTCAGCTCCCCCCTTGGCTGACAAGAAGCTGAAAAGGCTGGGGAGTGTGTCAGGTTACCTTGCAGCACAGGAACACTTGTGGCAAGGCTGGAGAGCAGCAGGGGCTGCAGGAACGTGTCAGGAAGGCTCTCACTCATCTCCATGAATGAACGAGTGCAGCCTTTGTGTTTGGGAGGTGCTGAGGTCTCTCCATGGCTGCTGCCAGATTTGGAGCTGCAGGAGTTGTTTCAGAACAGCTTTCCAGGGCAGGGATGAAGGCTTTGTTTCCTGAGCAGGAGGAGCCTGTGGGCCGAGGACATTCCCAGCTGTGTGCAGTGTCTGTCCTAGAGATCTCAGAGAAGACACAAATGCCCAGGTGTCAGTGAGCTCTGCCGTGTCCCTGCTGCCAGAATCGGATCAGCCTTGTGCCTGTTGGGATGGGTGGATGTGTCTTCTCTGGTGCCCTCCAATTTCCACACTCCTCAGGTACAAAAGGTGCCTGAACAGGGACCCATTTCTATCTTCAGCTCTTTCTGAGAGCACACCCAAGTATTTTTAAGCTGCACTTTCTTTATTGAATGTAAAATGTGTGACAGCAATGTATTTAATGAAATATTGCTGGGTGTATTGAAATTCCTGGAAATTTACTGCATATACCAGCACTATGGTGTTATTTAAATAAGACTTCAAGATTTTCTTAATTTTTTTGGTCTTGTTAGTGACTGTAGCCATTGAAGATCAATATTGTAATTGTTGGTTGTACAAATTCAGTATTAGGCACAGAGCCTGCAGCAAGATGTAGAGTCTTGATATGGATTAATAAAATTAAAATGAATTTAGAACCCCCCATACTCTGCAGAGGAAGAAGGCTCAGGCAGCAGCCACAAACACTCCGTGCTGCAGTTCCCAGAGCAGGGGCCTTGGCTCAGGGTGCACAGACATGGGTGTCTTAGGAAAGGGCAGCTCAGGACCTGCTCTGCTCCTTCTGCTGACTCAGGTCTTCGTGGAATGCTTGGAATTCTTGTTTCCTCCCATCAGTAATGGCCTGGTAGAGAACGGCAGCCTCTGCACAGCCCTGGGGTCCCTGCAGAAAATGAAGAGGGGATTCTGCAGACACGTGAGGCAGAATTCCGATTGTCTGGAGAGCCTGGTGAGCGGTGCAAGGCTGTTCCTGCCAGTCTTGTACTTGTGTCTGTCGTGAGGAGTTGTTCAGTGGATGTTGGATTCCTGGCACTCTGCACTCCCTGTTACTCAGCCTTGCTTTTCTTTCTCTTGGTTCCCAGACATAAGCACATGAAGAAACTGTGTTTAAGTCAAGATATTCTTGGCAAGTATTTCAGCTTTCTAATCTTGTGGGTGTTCTTTTGCTCATATGTTTGACTATGTTTTGTTCTTTACATCTTGGAGATCTTCATTTATTGCTTTCTCTGGAAGCAGAGCCATAAGTGAGGAGGGGGCAGGGCAGAAATGGAGACACACAGAGTGTTGGTGTTGAAAGCCTCAGATATCTCAGTCTGTTGGACACAGCAGCTCTGGTCTCTGTCCTTCTGCTGTTGGAGTTCTTCAGCTGGAAGTGGCTCTCTCCTATCCCGGTGCCTCTTCATGGCATTCTCCTCTCCTGGCTCATTGAACACCTGCCCCAGGAGTGCAGGAGCAGGGCTGGTGTGTGTCAGGAGGGTGAGGCAGGGAGCAGGGCTCTGTGCCTGCTGGAGCAGTGACACACGGCAGCTGTGGTGCCTCTCACCTGGCTGCTACCTGCAGCCTCTCACCTGGCTGCTACCTGCAGCCATGGTGCCTCTCACCTGGCTGCTACCTGTGGCTGTGGTGCCTCTCACCTGTCTGGTACCTCCCCCAGTCACCTGCAGCTGATGGCCTGGGCCAGCCCTCTGTGCTCACTGGTGCCCTGTGCCTGGACTGTCACACTAATCCTCCTCTGCCCCTCTTTCCTATTCCCCAGTGGTCAGTGTGGCTGTGAGTTTGGTTTATTTATTGTTTGGTCTTTTTTTTTTTCCTGATTTTTCTCACTGTAAACTTTGTGGTGCCCATCACTGCTTTGCCCTTTCATGTTCAGGCTGACATCATTTTGTGAAACAGTGTCATATCCTTTTATCTAAATACTTTTCTCTGTAATTATTACTTTGCTGCTTTTTCAGGTGGGAGCTTGCCTTTGTTATATGATCTTTCTCTGATCATTTTTGTATCACTTGATAATATAAAGGTGTATGTGTTCCTCAGAGGCCTTTTTATTTAAATTATTTCTTTATCTATCTGTCAGTGTGAATAATAAAACACCTTCAGGATCGCTCATCTCTCTCCTACTGAATGATGAGGTGTCATGTGTTCTAATATCAATGATTAATTTACAAAAGTCTGAATAAGCTTCAGTAAAACGCGATATTCAAAGCAAATATTGTGTCATCAGAGCTCAGTGCTGTTGTCACGAGGCCTTGGCGTGCGTGTTGGTGAGGCCCATGAAGGCAGCTGGGTTTGCAGAGTGTGTGTGTGTGCCAGGGAGCCCTGCCCAGCCCGGACACGAGAGGGGCAGCAGCAGTGGGTGAGCCCAGGGCTCCTGGGGCTGCAGCTGCTGCACCCTGGGGTCACTGCCTGCTCTCACTGCACCTGGCCAGGCTGCAAACCCTTTGGTGCCGAGACTGAGCTCCAGAATTGTCCTTCAGGGCAGCCCCCAGGAGCTCCTGATGGTCGGGCTTGTGAAAATGATGCATTCCTGTTGGCTTTGGTTTATTGCCCTGCTTTGGAAGCATCAGAGACCGGCTCATGCTAGGGCCTGAGATTGTTTCTGTGCTGCTGGCTCTTCTCTGGTGGAGCAAGAGCTCCCTTTGCAGCAAACCTTCTGAATGTAACATAACAAAGCTCAAATGTCCTTTGCTGGGCAGGCTGTGATGTTTCCCCTTGCAAAGGCCTCTGTTTAAACACATCAATAACTGATGGTCTTTCTGGTCAGGGAGATCCTCCTGAAGTTTAAGCATCTTGGCTCAGAGCACTTCCTTCTTTGTCTGACTCAACACTGACAAATTCTTGGTTTCTCACTGCAGTAGTGATGCTTGGTAGTTTTCACAAAAAGAATGGTTTGAAAATGTGCAGTCCTTTTAGAAGTGATGGTACAGGTGATTTGTCTGCACCTTTGTGAAGTTCAATTTGCTTTATTCAGCATCTGCTGTTGTTAACTGTATATTTTACTCTTTAAAATACTCTAACTTGTTTGACATTATCTTACAAGAAATGAAGAGTCACCTTTTCACCAAGAAGCTTTTCAGTGTGGTCTGCAGCCTTGATGTCTAAATCATCTTTCCCTGACTTTCTAAAAGGTCTGCAGAGAGATGCAGAACTGGAATGAGAGCTGGAGTAACTGGGGGAAGAGGGAGAAGTTGGCAGGTTAGGAACAGCGTTGCTCTTGGAGAAGAATGATAATTTCCCAAGGATGAAACAGTCACAGGGAACATTATAAAGTGAAGCAGGCAGAGCAGTCTGAAATGCTAATAAGGAGAGGACTTAAAAAGAAATTGGTGATTTTGGGCCTTGAAGCCATTTTTCTTTTTAATTTGTTACAGATAAATGCACGACTCTTGGGTTGCAGGGTTCTATTTTTGCCTCCCTCTTCGTGACACATCGATTTGGCCTTATCACTGCTCTCTGGGTTCTTGCCCTTTAGAATGCTGCTGGTTCCCAAAAGCAGGAGGTTTTTCTGGGAACTGTTCTTCAGTGGTGCCACAGCACAGGGAGGAGAGATCAGGGTTCTTGCTGCAGGTAGGCTGGGTTCTTTGAGTGCAGATTATGCTGCTTTTCCTCTTCCAAGCAAGGAGGTGAAGAATAATAGGAAATCAGTGTGAATAGTGAATTACTGGATAGTGATCAATTGCTGTTTCTACCTTGTGTTGCACAGCTGTGTGGGGAATATTGGGATCACTGGAGACTTTTAAATACAATTGTGCATCCATAAGGAAAAGCTCCTTTGGACAAGTTCACCTGCAGAGCAGAAACGCCCTTGGGCTGTAGCTGGGGCAGGGGTGACCCTCACTCTGTGTCTGTGCTGGAGGAGGGATGGCTCAGCCTCCCCACCTGCCTGTGCCAGCTGTTCAACAGGAGGGTGGGTGCTTTGGTGGGGGTTGGTTTTGTGTATTTATTGTGGGCTTGGGGTTTTCTTAATTTCATATGGTAAAGTAGGGGAAGTCTACAGGAAAATCAGACTGGTTTAGTCCTCAGCCTCCCCTTACTTCTTGCCACTGTGTCACAAAGCTGCTGGCAGTAAAGCCTTAATCCAGAAGTGAAAAGTGCACTGCTAATGGTGCTGAGGAAGCTGAAGCTGCCACAAGGCTGGCAAAAGAAGGAAGATGGGGAATCATCCTTGGTAGGCTCCGGTTTGGCTCTGGAGGATGCTGGAACCTGAGGAAGGAACAGGACAAGCAGCCTACAAACCCTTCGGGATGGAAATGATCCTACTCAGATCTTCACAGTCTGAACCCTCTGTGTCGTGCCTCCAAGGGGCAGAGCAGATCATCCCCCGGTGCAAACTGTCTGAGCTGCACCTGGGGAAGGGGCTCACTCTGTTCATAGCTTGGCTTTAAAATGCCTCCCTTTTGAGCATTAGCAGATTCAGCCACTTAACTGGGTTAAGGCTGAAATATCTTAATTTTTCAGAAGTGAGCCTGAAGTTTCATTGGAGCAGACATCTCCCACAGCATTACTTTCCAGAGCTGAAAATATATCATGCTAGCCGAATTTTTTTTCTAGATACTTTTGCTGAAATTATTTCAACTCATAGCAAACCTTGAAGAGCAGAAGTGTTGAGAAGATTCAAGGAGAGCAGCTGAAATGAACTAAAAAGGTAAAATTTCTGGCCTTGCTGAAAAGAACCACTTATCTCAATCCCCAAGATACAGCAACAAATTCCATCTATTGCGTTACCAGCCTGAGCCTGCAGCTGGGAAGGCAATTTCCCTAAGAAGTTGTTCCCTTCAATCTACCAGAAAAAGACAATTTACTTTTTTTTAATAGTAGCATTATATAATTGATTGGAAGAGTTTTATATCTCATGAATGCTGGATGATTGTGGATTGAACTGTTTTAAAAATAAAGTAACTGTGAGGGCTGAAATCCCAAGGATCTGGCAATAGAGAATGGAGTTAGTGGGCTGGCAGAGTCCTTCAGTTTTCTGAAGCCATGGTCAATAGCTGCAGTAGAGCTGAGCTGTGAGGAGTGGTTTGTCCCTGGCTGAGAGCTGCTGTTCCATGGCACTTGAGGAGTAAAGAGGGGAGGATTTTAGCCAGGGTGCAGTACAGAATGAGTGCCCTCATGGGGAAGGCAGCGTGACTGAAAGGTGAGTGCAGCAGGGGCATTGAGGGGTTTGTGCAGGAGCAAACTGAACGTGCTGCCTTTGCCTCAGAGGCTTTCAGATTCACTGACCTACAAATCAGTTGCTTCTTCCATCAACGGCGAGTATTTTTTAAACTGTCTCAGCCAGAGGAAGGCTTACTGAGAAGAGAGGACAGAAAACCATCCTGTGGTAACACCTCAGGCGGCCACAGACTGCAATCCTCAGCAGACTCCAGAGCAGGAGGGGTCAGACGGTCCCTGTGACGCTGAGAAATGGTCACTCCTGGCCTGAGCAGGGCATCCGCACCAGGGCTGGCTGGGTTCCTCACCCTGCTGGGCATCCTCTCCTGGAAGCAGAGCGCTGCTTCTTCTGCAGCCAAGGTCTCTGTGTGGAGACGTTTCCAGACACAGGAGGACAGGGAAGGTCAATGGCAGCTCTTGGGTTTACCTTTTGTCTTGATGCTGTTTCCTTAGGAGCGCTTCAGTTCCCCGTCCTTTGTTTTGTTTGATGTACTTACAGTGAGAGAGTCACTGTGTCACCCTTGACTTAACATTCAGGAGGGTTATTCCAGTGGAACTTGGGTTATGATGGTATAGATGGAATGTAATATTTAGGATAGATTATATAATTTAAATCTTTAAAACATTGCTTTTCTGCTGAGTCTCACTCAATAACAAACAAAATGGTAATCTTCTGCAATTCTGCCTTTGTAAAAACATGCATAATTTTTACAGAAATAGTCATGGTTGTAATTAAGGACGCTGATAGTTGTTTTTGTTTTTAATTTCCTATCCTTCTGAATCCTTAATAAACTTTCACGGTCAAAATCCAGATGGTACAGCAGAGCTCAGTGTTGTTTTTGAGACTCTTTTTTTGTTTGTGCTGATTATAACTCTCCCCAGATAAAAGTTTAAAATGGTTTGGATTTTTGGCCTTTGGCTGTTTGGAAAGCTGCTGTCAGCTTCCAGCACAAACCAGTTCCAATCCAGTGTGCATTCCCAGCTGGTGCTGGGGGAAGGGCACTTTGAGGGGACCAGAAATGTAAAGCCAGTGCATTTATTCCAGCTGTGAGGTTGGTTCTGCTTTTCATAGGCTTTCAATTCACCTTCTCTTCCTTTATTTTTCCCTGTTTGTGTTGCTCTCCTGTTCTGAAGAGTCACTGATTTACAGAATCTGAGGAACATTGTCCTGTGGGGATGGGGAATGCAGAGGAAAAGTTTTTAATCCCTCAGATAATTAAGCACTAAAATAAATGATTAAAAAATTATGAGGTGAAACACTCTGTTAATTTTAATATAAAAATAATGTACTTTTCCCTGTGGAACACAAGGGAGGGAGCTGCAATCAAAATAAGGGGAATAAAAAATTGAATACTCAGAGTTTCTTCCTCTTCAAGTTGCTTCTGTGATGCCTTGCTGTGCTTTGCCAAGACGTTGGGAGGATGAAATGAGTGTGGAATTCATAAATGGGGCATTGGATGGGGAAGGGTGCTGTGGGCTGGGTGAGCTGAGGAGTGCAACAGAGCAGAGCTCCAGCCCTGCAGCTCCCTGCCCCAAAGCCAGCAGGGCTGGCAGGAATCTTTGCTGGAGGATTGTCCAGAAAAAGGGCTTGAAAAACTGCGCTTGCTCTCCATCAGTGTCTAGAGAAAGCCTTTAGAGCATTCGGCTCCCACTCTAAGGCTAAAATGAAGGTGGTTTTGTGTGGAAGAAAGCTCTGCAGTTCAGTCTTTATGAAAAATGGTCTTTGTAGCAGATCTCAGATGAATTTGCCCCCTCTGGGGGTCACAGGATTTCAGGTTTTCAGTGCTCTTGCAGTTTACAGTCTCAGATGCTCCTGTGTGCTGGGGCCATTTTCCTGGTCCTTCAGATAGAATTTATTTCCAGGTCTTTGGGGTTTGAGGGGACCTTAATTAAACTTTGTAATGTAAGGTTTTATTGCAGTTGTTTATTGGAAGAGGAATTCCTCATTTTCAAGGTGTAGAGAGGGATTTTGTGAGGCTCTGAAACTCCTGTGTAATCCTTTCTTCCTGGTCTCTTCCATTCTGAGATTGGTTCCTTCTGAGGATGCCCACCCTTATCTAGGGTTAGTTTGTTTTGGTTTGTTGCTGATTTTTAGGGGATTTTGTGGATTATTTTCTTTTAAGAAGCCAGATAGTTTTGCTTTTGCATCTAGAGAGTCTCTTGCCCTTCTCTTTTTAAAACCTCACTCTGTTTTGCATTGTGTTAGGCCTGGAGACCCTAACCAAAATCACAGCTTTGGTGTTTGAGGTGCTGCTCCTACATAAATAAGACAAGTCGGTTATGTTTGCAGTCTACAGACAGACAAAGGGTAAGGGGAAAGAAACACTTTAATTTTTGGACAGCAGCACAGGAAAAATGGCTTGTCTGAGGTTGGCTGCAGCACTTAAATGGAAGATTCATGGTTAGCAGTAAGTGGCATCAGTTTAGGCCACCACAGTACTCATGAGCAGATAAATATTTAGGTCAGATGCTGAACAAAAAAATAAAGACTACTAAAGCATTTGTGAATTAGAGCTTGAGAAACTGGGTTGTCTTTGGATGCCTTTGTCCCCTTTCTGAATAAGGGAAAGGACTTGAATTTGCTGTGGGGAAAATAAAAAGGCAATTTATTTCATAATTAGGGTAGAGAATGTGAGCACAAAGGTCAGCTGTTCAAGTGGGAAAGGTGACACTGTATTTGCATCTGTATTTTTAACGTTTCTGTATTCTTTGGGACTGCCATTTCCTAGAAAGGAAGCAGAGCTTGCCTGCCTCAGGTAATTGCTGGCTGGCAGAGTTAAAATAGGTGCCCTGCAGTGGGAGAGGCTCAGGGCCACTGGAAATGCTCTTTGCGTGCAGTGAGGTACAGCCTCCAGATAATGCAGCTGGGTGAGGGGACAGTGGAGGGTTAGGCAACAAGAAATCCTGATGGTGATTTACAGAAAAACCCTTTATTCATGTATAAAGTGAATAGAAGGGACTGTGAATTGGATGCAAATACAACTCCTTTTGAAATCCTCCCAGAGTGATGTAAAGGAGCTGTTGTGTAAATGGCTATTGTGCCAAATATTTCTAAAGTGAAATTCAGCCTTATGGAGGCAACCATTTAGAGTCCATGTATTGCTTGAGAGTGCTGAGAAGGTTGAAGTGAACTCTGGGCAGTCCATTTGCAGCATTTGATGTAAAATCATTGCATTGGATTCCTGCACAGGTGGAGCTGGCTGTAATGATCAGGTTTTTCAGATGTGCCTGTGCAGTGATCTGGGGTTGCAGGTGCTGACTGGGTCACTTTGATGATAAATGTTCATTGCAGTGCAGATGTGACCTTTGGCACATGTAAACCTCCACAAGCTACTTCTTTTAATCTGGCTGTCATGCAGAATGTATCATAAAGCATTGTTTTCCAAGCTGATTGGATAAATCATTGTCAGCCTAGGCCACCTCTGCATGGACTGATGGAGTTTATTGCCACTAATCCCAGCTGCAGCACTGTCCAGCCCCTCAGTAAAGTCAGCCAGGTTATGTCACAGGATGACTTGGAGATCTGATCTCTTAAACTCTGCTTTCCTTCCAACAGTGACTGAGAGTCGAGGGATCCTGGAGAGCATCCAGAGGTTTTCTTTGCTGCCCACTTACTTGCCGGTGACCTACCGCATCCACAATGCCGACGTTTCCTTCTTTCTTAAGGAAGCCAACCAGGATATTATGAGGAACTCCAGCCTGCAGTCCCGGGTGGAATCCTTTCTGATCTACAAATCCAAGAGCCCACCCGTGTTAAACGCCAGCTATGGGCCTTTTTCCATTGAACAGCCAGTGCCCCAGGACTTAATGCTGTCTTCAAATCCCTTTGGATCTACCAACAAGTTCTCCTTTAACTGGAAGCTGCAGGCCTACATCCTGAGCAGCAAGATCTACCTGAGCAAGCCCCGGGTGCAGGTGCTGTTCTACATCGTGGGCAGGGACTGGGACGAGTACAGCCCCGCGGAGCGGCTGCCCTGCCTGCGCGTGTTCGCCTTCCGCGAGACGCGCGAGGTGCGCGGCAGCTGCCGCCTGCGGGGGGACCTGGGGCTCTGCGTGGCGCAGCTGGAGCTGCTGCCCAGCTGGTTCAACCCCCCCACCGTGGTGGCTGGCCGCAAGAAGCAGCTGGAGAGGTCTGAGGGCAGCCCCGTGGAGCTCTACTACTCCATCCAAGCAGGGGATGAGAGAGGGGAGTGCGCCAAGGAGGACGTCAGGAAAAGCAACGGGATCCGCTCGGGGCGCAACGACATCGATGAGTCGGGACCTCCCCTGCAGAGGATTGGAAGTGTTTTCCTTTACCAGACACATGCTGCCCCTTCTTTAACTGAAATGAGATTGGATAATAATATTGTCATCCAGTATGCACCAAAGACTGTCAAGCAAGGGGACATTCTGACTTTCCTTGTATCTGTTGCTAAAAACTCGACAGAAGATCAGTTCACACTGAGGTAAGGCTGCTTTGTGTTTCTTTGGTACCTTACTTTTTGTTTCTCTGCTCTTGGAAGTCACTTTCTCTGTGTAAATGGCCTAACAGTCCATCAGTTGCTGCTCTCCAATCTGATACTGTATGAATTGTCTGAGATGTGTCTCATAGAGTGAGAGGCCTCTTCCTGAAGTTCTCCTTTGAGGAATGCTCACAAAAATTGAAATGGTAGAGCTGGGATATATCTATGTACTAAGAGGTGATAACATCTAAATTCTTGAGAGCTGGAGTTTGCAGTTCCCCTATCTCTCACTGGACTCATGTTGAGATTAATGAAGCTTAAATCCACAGAGTTATTTACAGGAAATGAGCAAGAATTGGGCATTTATGTAGGATTCACATGTTTCAGCATCTCTCCCCAGCTTGTCGTGAGCTCTGTTCTGTATTGCGGGATGTTTGAGGTTCCTAAAGATTATTGATCTACCAAAACAATTTCTGAAAGTGAGAAAGTGCCCCAGGGGGGTGGTGGTTGGTGTTTGGATGTGACATTAGGTGCCACATTGGTTCACCTCATTCTGTCCAAGCACTGAGCTGTTCCAGGGGCAGCTCCCTGGAAGCACCAGTACAGTCCAAGCCAGACCAGTGAGGACTGGGCTGGGGCATGGAGCAGGTGTGTGTGCCTGCAAGGGAGACTGTCCAGGGTCTTTTCTTTCCAAGCTTGCCCCTGTGTTTAGCACTGTAAGCAAGGGCTGTGGGGCTGATGTGTGGGAAATCCGTGTCTGCAGAGATTATTCCGTTTTTGATCTCTTACCAATGACTCGTGCCACCTCCTCCTGAGCTGAAGGTCAGTGTCACACTCTGGCTTCTGGAGTGAGACTGACTTGTCTCAGGTGTTTGTCCCAGAAGTGGTGGGTGTGCCAAAGCTCCCAGAGTGTTCCTAAAACAGCAGGTGCATCCTAGGAGGGAGCAGTGACCTCCCCACTTGTACAAATGCCACAGACTGGGAACTGCATTCGTACCCAGCTGTGCTGAGCACCAGGGACACTTTGGAGCTGCCACCTAAGAAATCCTGAGAGGAAACTCCTTTCTCTGGCGGTTACACATCTCCCCTTCCAGCAGAAAATGGGGCCAGGTTGGAAATGGAACATTCATGGATCTCATGTCTGCCTTGGCTGGACTAAGGAGGAGCTCAGATTGGGCACCTCAGTACTGAGAGCTCAACCCAGTAACTTTTTTCCCCTTCCCCGGGGAGATTTGTGGGGGATTTGTGGGGAAATGGTTTGCCCTAAAATCAGGACCTTTTCCCTGCGAAGGTGTGTGATGTACAAACTGAATAACCTCAAGGGCAATTATTTCTTTTTCATCGGGTGGAGAACAAGCACATCTCCTCACCATATCAGTTGCTCATCTTCTGAGTCAATCTAAGATTTAAATTGTGTCCTGAGTACTGATTTCAAGCAGCCAATCAAAGCTCCTCATAGCAAATGTTCAGGGATGGCTTTGTCTTTTATTCTCTGTACTAATGACTTAATCACAGCAGCAGACATGGCAACTTCTGCTACATTTGAAAATAGGTTTAAATATAAACATTAAAAGCAATTAAGGTAAAAAATGTTTATTGTTTTTACTCTGTAAATGTAGAGCCTTAGAGATCTCACTTCAAAGCATCTCTGTTTCCATGAGCTGTAATCTATTAAAAGTGGAGCTGGTTACAACCATGATAATTGTTACATATGGGTTTATAAAATTTTCAAAAACCTTGCTTTGTTTAAATTAGCATGAAAATGCAGCACCTGAACTTTTTAAGGATTACTTCTAAAATGAATTTTCTGGAACAAAAAGGAGAAGATGTGTTTGAATTGTAGCTTTTTATTCGGAGATCTAAGGTAGCATAAAACAAAAAATAAGCTAAAAATAGGGAGTGACTATCAGTTCAAAATGAAAAGTGTGGCATTCTTGTCTTAAAGACAGCACTTTGGTGTTACCTTTTAAAAGCAGACTTGTAACAACTCGCTGTTGCTTTCTTGAGTTTTGATTTCTCTTGACCTCCTTTTCTGAGAGCACCTGGCTTTCAGACTGGAACCTGCTGCAGTGTCAGAGTAGGTATAATGTTATTTAATTGTGCTTCTAGGGAGCCTCTCCTCCCTTGGATCTGCTCACAGCATCTCTCAGGGGTTTTGGGTTGGGTTTTTTGGTCAGAATTGTGATTTCTGTGTTCATGGCATATTCTCCATCTGTCTGGTCTCATTCTGATCTTCTCTCTGATAGAGGAAAAGGTCTCTTCCCCCCTCCCCCAATGTAATTGCTTTATGAGAAAAATTCTATTAATTTTTATTTCAAACCAGTCCATTATTTCTTGAAGTTCTGCCTTGAGTGGCAGCAAGATTTGGAACTGTATTCATGAAGTGAGGCCAAGGGCTGCTGGCAAAATGCTTTTACCATTGCTTTTGCTCCAGTGGACTGGAAACTATGGCTTGAACAGATGGAAAATATAGGATATACAGGTCAAAAATGAGGAATCAGACATGCAAAACAGCCAAAAGTAAAAAATTACTCATCACTACTGAGTCTTTTCTGGTTCAGAACAATTGTGCCTAGAGTAAACCCTATCCCCTTTCTAATAGGAAATTGTCTTCAAGGGCAGCCTTCTAGAAACTTCTGAATACTAAAAGATTTAGGGAAAGGTACCCTTGGTTTTTATCTTGTGCTGCTCTGCACAAGGGAAGATTTAGAGGTGTGAATGTGGAACTGATGGACTGTTTTCAATTTTGGAAAGTGGTTGGCCCATAAGAGGCAAGGCCTAGGTTTTGTTTTTTAATGAGCTCGGGAAATTAAAAATATTTGTCTTGACTCTGTATGAGTGTGAGAGATGGAGGAAAGGAAGGAGATAAAATATAGATGATGGGTAAATATGGAATATTGCTCTAGCTTGAAAGCTTCAGCTGGGCCTTAGGGATTTCTCAGCTTCATTCAACACTTGCTTCCCCTTTTTCCCCTTCTTTTCCCGTGCTGCTGGCCAGGGCAGGCTGAAGGCTCCTCTTCCTCCCCATCATGGGTGCTGAAAGCTTCCTGGTGTTCGAAGAAAATATTCCAGTCTGTCTTGTTTTGCTGTTTTTCTGCAGTTGCATGGTGCATGTATTGGAAACTGAAGCGAGATCTTTATTGGTGGTGTTTTTGCTGAGAAAGGAAAACATGAAGTATAATTCCATGTCAGTCCTTGCAAAGGCTTTCAGCAAGTGAAGCCTCAGAGCTGTGGTGTAACCCAGTTCCAGGTCCTGCTGGGATGGGCTCGGTGCTGTTACAGACACGGCAATCTGTGAAGTGTGTGCAGCATCCGCAGCTCCCGCGCGAGGAGCAGGACTTGGCTGAATGCACGCTGCAAATACAGCTCTTTGCTTATTAGCTTTTGTTTTGTTTTGCTGGGCCTAATAAACATAACCTTCTGATTTGTTTTAAAGTCAACAGGATTGATACTTTCTGCTTGCAGCCTTTTAAATTTGTTTTCCCATTTCTGGAGATGAATCAGCAAAGAAATTAGAGAGCTGGAATTGCCTTAAGCTACTGAGTGCTAGGCCTGGATGCATTCATGAGTGGAAAAAAACAGCAGCTTTTTTTTCTTTTTACAGTTATTCAATTTCTAATTATGCTTCCTGAGTCCTGTGTGAGAGAATGATTGAAGGTTGAAATAGAAACTTGTAAACCTCCCATACTGGAGAAAAGTAAGGGTTTTTTTATAAACTATCAATGCTGTTTCTGCATTTGTAAACCCAAATTGGGGTTGGACATCTGTAGTTACCAGTTTTATAAAGTCTTGGGAAGCTTTGTGGCTTCCCTCTGGTATTTTTAATGATGATAATTGTGGGAATACAGGGACTGGTGGAATTGTGGTGAATAAGCAGTGCTTATTGATAATTGGGAAGATTTTCCCCAAAAGGCCTAAGAGTTTGTTACATGAGCTTCTTATTCTCAGTTTTATCTACCAATCAATGGACAATAATCCAGCAAACATGAAAAGGGCTGCATAAATACATGAGGGGCGCAGAGTCCAGATCATTAGCACTCAATTTACACAGCAAGAACATTTGAACAAGACTGGCATTTCATCAGATTGCCTCTGTGTTCGTCTAGTGCTGGGCTAAATCAAATCTTATTCTTCGTGCTGAGCTGAATCACATTTAAATAGCAGAAACAGGTGGTGATCAGGAAGGTTACCAGCCGCATAAAACTCTGAGATGGGCTTTTCTCTAGGCCTTAGATTATGTGGCTATTTCATGGTACCCCAGCCCTGAGCTTGTACCTCCTCTGCCAGATTGAAAAGAATCCTATTGTACATTTTTACCATTTTTACTCCTCCTTCCATAGCTGGTTCTGTCAGTTAAAACATCCTTGTCCACATTCTGGTTTAAACAGCTTCTAAAATCTTCTCATAACTGACTTTTTCCCTCTCTTCTAACCATGAGAGAAAAGGAATTTAAAAAACCAAACAAAGCCTAAATTACCTCTTCTTTTGAAATCCGACCTCTGCATTTCAACTTTTTCACTGCTCAGTCCTGATGTAAAAATAAGATTAAGGTAGGCAGGAGTTGGACACTGTGACCTAAGAAGATGAGAGTCCAGTGTCTTTGTTTTGTGGTAAAAAGTGGTAATTTCTTTACTGTTTTATGGAAATAGCTGTTCTTTCCCAACAGGAGCTGGTCAGAGGTGCTTGTGCAGCAGGGCTGGGTGGAATTACCCCTGTGCTGCTGCCTGGGGAGAGGCTGCTCCTGGGGTTTCTGCTGTGTTCAGCATGCTATGCCAGTAGGAATTAACTTTCATAGCCTGTTTATCAGCTACTCAAGCAAATATAATTTTTTCCATCTTCTGCATGGCAAAATAGCTTTCCTGCGCTGCTAAGTGACTTGCTAATGGCCCAAAATTGTCAGTGGCACTGTGGAGACAGGTGCTTCAGAACTATTGACTTCCAGGGCACTCTATTACCTCCTGTTGGACTTGCAGATTATATTAAGAAGAAAATAGTTCCTTCTGTTAAAATTATTCCAGTTAACATCCTCTGCCTTGAGAATCAACTCACATTGCCTGAGCAGGTGTCAGGAAACTGAGAGACAGATCCAGCAAAGCATTACCCACACGAGTGGCCTTTGCAGCCATCTGTTATTTCAGGTTTGATGCACTCAAGGCCTGTTATCCTCCCGCCAGAGCCATCCCAGAGCCTGGCCCAGGTGTGGCTGGAGCAGCAGCGCCTTGGAGCGGTGTGAGCAGCGTGCGGGGCTCTGCTGGCGGGCACGGGGCCCTGGCACAGCCCCGGGGTCCCTGTCCAGGCAGGCTGCACTGCTGTGCTCGGCTTGTCCTGCTGGGAGGGCTCTGCCTCCCCTCCTCATCACCTGGAGACTGCGGACATCAGGGAGCTCTGACACTGGAGCTGCACTCTTTGGGGCTGCACTGCTGCCTTGCTCTTGTTCTGCTGCACTCTGTGAGATTTGGCTGGGGAAAACGAGCTTTCCAGTGTGGCTCATGAATCTGGGGAGCTGAAGAACATCAGCAGAAATCAACTGAACATGGTTACATCTGGGAAATATGGGTCTGGGGTGGTTTGTTTAAAAAAGGGGAGGCTTGGAGTACTACAAATCCCCCAGTTCATGGAATAGATGTCAGAAGTGTTGTTCTATTCCCCCAGAACCAGCTCAGTTCTCAGTGCAGAACACGTTAGCAGCTCCTTTGTATCAGAAATGAACCAATATGAGAGGGGCTGTCAGGGCTGTGCTGGTAAAGGCAAGACAGATGGAGAGGGTGATTGGCACTGACAGGGTGTGAGCTGCCAGGGTGCAGCTGCTGCTCCTGCCATCCATCACACCTGGGGACGTGTCACACCTTGCATGTGCCCAGTGCCACTGCTCAAGGGCAGGGACTGCAGGTGAGTGAGCCCAGGTGAGGGGCACTGAGGGCTCTGCAGGTGTCAGTGAGCCCAGGTGAGGGGCACTGAGGGCTCTGCAGGTCAGTGAGCCCAGGTGAGGGGCACTGAGGGCTCTGCAGGTGTGAATGAGCCCAGGTGAGGGGCACTGAGGGCTCTGCAGGTCAGTGAGCCCAGGTGAGGGGCACTGAGGGCTCTGCAGGTCAGTGAGCCCAGGTGAGGGGCACTGAGGGCTCTGCAGGTCAGTGAGTGAGCCCAGGTGAGGGGCACTGAGGGCTCTGTAGGTGTGAGTGAGCCCAGGTGAGGGGCACTGAGGGCTCTGTAGGTGTGAGTGAGCCCAGGTGAGGGGCACTGAGGGCTCTGCAGGTCAGTGAGCCCAGGTGAGGGGCACTGAGGGCTCTGCAGGTGTGAATGAGCCCAGGTGAGGGGCACTGAGGGCTCTGCAGGTGTGAATGAGCCCAGGTGAGGGGCACTGAGGGCTCTGTAGGTGTGAGTGAGCCCAGGTGAGGGGCACTGAGGGCTCTGCAGGTGTCAGTGAGCCCAGGTGAGGGGCACTGAGGGCTCTGTAGGTGTGAGTGAGCCCAGGTGAGGGGCACTGAGGGCTCTGCAGGTGTGAATGAGCCCAGGTGAGGGGCACTGAGGGCTCTGTAGGTGTCAGTGAGCCCAGGTGAGGGGCACTGAGGGCTCTGCAGGGCACACATGTGTGATCTGTGCAGGGATTCCTTTGTTCATCAGCCCCGGGCACTGCACACCCAGGATGTGATGAACGTGTCCTTTCCAGCCCCTTGCACTTCCCTAGGTACTGCTGAAAAGTTTAGGAGCTCTCTTTTTATCTGTATTTTGGTGTCTGACATTTTTGTGAAACTTTGGAGCTCTTCCTCTAATATTCTGGTAAAACATGAAATCTCATCAGGTAAGGATTTTTTCCTATTTCCAAAGTACCTCTAAAAATAAAGGCTAAGTACATTGAGAATAAGACATTTCATGGGAGACAAAGTAATGTTTGATTTAAAATTATTGGAAATGTTTGACTTTTCAAATGTTGCTTTCCCATTTTTAAGGGTAACATTAATCCAGGATGAGCACACTCATGTGAAATGCATCAGGCAATCTCAAGGTGCATTTTTGATCACAAAAAAATTGGAACATGAGTTTTCTACTTCTAATGGCAAATCTGAGCCCTTTCAGATTTTAAGGTTATTACTCAAACAGGTCTGTCAGATCCTTGTAACATCTTGTAAAGCCGTGGTAATGAATTGTCCTGTCACTTTATCAGATGTCAGCCTGCACAGCATCAGTCACTTTGCAGCGTTTTCCTCTCTGCTGCTGGTCCCTCCTGCAGCCCTGGGCAGGTTTCACACACAGCAGGTCCCAAAGCTGCTGTGAGCCCTGGCTCTGATCAGCTGTGTCCGTCTGTCCTGGCTCTGCACCCTCTGTATGGTGGTGCTGCATGGCATTCCCCTCTGCTCTGCACGGTGTTTGTGGCTCTTTTTCCAGGCTGCTGCATCCTCCCCCTTGCCATGGCATGGAATTCCCCTGGGAATGGACTGAAGGGAGCTGCTGGTACAGAATCGGAGTTTGTGCTGCTTGAGCTCCTCAACCCCATCACAAAGAATACCAATGGTAATAGCCTGGGGTGGGTAGTTCATTGCACAAAATAATTGATGGGTATTATGGTGGATAGAATCTGATGTAAATCTATAACAACTTTAACTGGTGAAACCAAGCCCTGGCTGTCAGGGCAGGAGTTTTGCCTTTGGGATGTTGGAGCTGCACAGCCTGAGATGCTGGGCATCCTGACCAACTGCTGCGGCCCTTGGACACTGAGTGCACACTGGGGAGATCTCTAGGAGCTTCAGCTCTGAGGCACAGGGTTAGTGGTGCATTTCTGTGGGTGCTACATCATCATAATGTGGAATACAGTCAACACATCATACATAATGTGGAATACAGCCAATAGCACTGAGGGCAGGCAGAGCTCGTGCCCAGTGTTTGGGGCAAGGTGGCACATTGGGAGCCGGTGTCCACGCCTGGGTGCTGTTTTGTTTGAGGGCTCTTGGAGTAAAGATGTTGACATGCGAGGGACAATTCTCCCATGTCCTAGGGAGGACACACTGTGGGTTTGGTGCCAGGCAGGCTGTGCTGGGCAGAACCTCAGCCTGTGCAGTGCCTGTGTTTGGCGGTGCTGAAATCAGAGAATTGAGCTCACAAAATCTGACATGGCCACTTCAGTGGCTCTCTGACCTCTCTAGCAATTGGCTGGAGTAAGCAGGACAGACATCTGCTCTGAAGTAATGCAGGGACCCTTCATTTTCCTACTCATTTTTAATTGTGGTTGGTCTACCCGTTCCTTCCTCAGCTGTGCCTGCTGAACTCGGGTGCACCGTGCTTTGTAAAGGCTCATCAACAAAAGATCTCCTCATAAATCCTCAGATCTAATGCCTAACAGCTCTGAAGGGTTTGCGTTTAAGGATTGTCATTTTTTTGAGGAATTGCCTATTGCAAGTATTCATTACTCAAGCTAACAGATACTGAAAATGCCTTTAAATCACCTGCTGGGTTTTCCTTGCTTTTTTTTGCTTTGTATGTTATTTTATTTCAGGGATAGGATTTCCTGCATATAGGTCCTGAACTTTTACAGTTGATCTATGAAGGCTTTTTTCATCTGCAGCTAGAAATGCTAATTGACTTTGATTTATCAAATAAAAATAAATTAATTCTGTGTTGAGAGACCCTTTCTAAACCATGTCTGTGCTCCAGATTTAGCAGACAGTAACTGCTTTGCCAATCTGTCAATTGGAGCAATCTGTAAACAGTGAAAGAAAAATGTCACTCATCACCAGCTGGTGGACAAATTTGAACCCAGGAGGGGAAAGGCAATTTTGGGTGTTCAAATAAACAGGGAGGGCCTGAAGGGGCTGGGCTGCGGCACCAGTGCGAGTTCTGGCACTATTTTTGATTAATTTTCAAAATGTTCAAGAAGTTTTCAAAAAACAATTTTTTGTGACCATACAGATGTTCAACCCTCACTGAAACGTGATAAAGAAACAAAGTTCTATGACCTGACACCTCTGCAGTGACTGGGGCCTTACTTTGGGACATGCAGGGTCCTGTCCAGGGTGGCAGGTTCCAGGAATTTACTGCAAGTTTCTCAATATCTCTTAATAATGAAGGAATGGTGGGAATTTCCTTTATTGTATTATTCTAGCTTCTTGACCCATTTGTTGGAGGGAATATATTATTAGCTAAAAATTCCCAAAGTGAGATACCTGCAGAGAAAAGCTCTGTGCATGGCTGTGAGGTCTTGTAATAATTAGGTGGCTAAAACACTTTGGAATGCCTGAAAAATCTCATTATTTAGCTAGAGATGTTTAGGCTTTCTTAACCACCCAGAGTTGGTGATACTTTTCAGCTGTGAGGGAGGATAGGAAGTGCTTGGCTGTGCACTTTTTGGAAAACAGACTTCAAGTCTCAGTTTGGGAAGGTTGTAAAATAGGAAGCTGCTCACCACAGGCTTGCAAATGGCTGAACTAGGACCTAACTGAATAAATAAGGTGGCTGCAGGGAAAGAACTGAAAGAGGGAAAGGAGGAGGGAAGAAAGAAGGGCATTCCCCAAGATACATTAACATCTGTGAAATAAGACACTTGTAAATGTATGCTAATGGCCTAAATGTTTCCATATTCAATTAAGTAATAAGTCCCGAGTTGGCAATATCCTCCCCAAACATTCATTTACTGAGAGAAGGCTCTGCTGGGACAGCAGAGGCACCATAATGAACTGGTGTGGGCAGTAAGACATGATAATGCCTACTTCAGAGGGAATTACTGCTTTCATAATGCAATTTACAACAAGAATTTACTTGTTAGAAGAGTTTTTTCCCTCTTCATTATGACAGTGTAATTATGGCTCCAGTGGCTCAGGATCATTTTGAGAGGAATGAGTTACCAAAGCCTTTGTACTGAGTGTTCTCAGGCACTCTGAACACAGGACCAGGGGCAGTTCTCTGTAAACAATCATCACGTGGAAGTTCTCACAGGACAGCAGCCTGCTTGCAGCTATCTCATCCTCCTTCTCTGGGCCCCACCTGCAATGCATTTCCTGTTTCTTTCTTGCAGTGTGTTTATTTATCAGTTTGATTTAAAATCTCAGCCCGGTTCAACACTGACAGGCTCTGGTACAGTGCTTGCAGATGTGGATTTACAGGTGTTGATGCCTGAGTGGGTAGCACTGGCTGTGGGCTGCTTGTCCGCTGTGAGCAGCCTGAATATTCCATGGCTGCTTCTGAACAAGGGGCTCAATCCCTCTGGAATTGCATCCTTTCAGAATTCATGTAGATGTAGTGCAGGATGCTTCCAGTGCCTGCTCAAAGCCACAGCAATTTATTAAGTTATTGTCTAGCTGACAGTCTTTCACTTCAGCCTCTGAATTTGGACGAGTGCATTTGAGCATGATAATAATCCTTGATGCTCTGTGCCCCCTCTGGTTGTGTTCAGGTTTCTGTCTGTGTTTTCAGACCAGCCAGGCACTATTGCAATAACTGCTCTGAATAGATTCAATGTTTGTTTGTTTTTCTTCCTCCATTGTCTTAGGAAAAGCCTGTTAGGATGGCACTTGGCAGAGATTGCTCTGGCCTTGTCAGACAGAAAGTGACTGGCTGTAATGTGCTTTTTTCATTTCTCTGAGAGGCACCGAGAGATTGACTGTGCATTTGTTACTTAAGACAGTGTTGGTAAAATCTTTTTCAATTATGGCAGACTTCTCATCTTCACAGGGTGGCAGATGTGGCTTTTTCTAGAAGCTGAGCTGGATGTGCTGGAGCCTGGAGAGATGGCTCAGCTGAAACAAAGCTCTCTGCTCTGGTGAGGCATTTATCCCAGCCTGGAAGGAACATCTCCAGTGGGATGTGAGTCATTCATACATCACTGGCACTGCCTGGGGGTGACTGCCATCTCCCTGGCCAGGGACAGGGCTCAGGAAGCCATTCAGATCACAGCTCCTCACTGATGGGAGCTTGTCTCCATGGCTGGCTGCAGCACCACACCAAAGGCAGGGACCAGGAACTCTGAAACCCTGCCAGGGACATCTCCTGACAGCTCTGGGTGTCACCCAGACCAAGCAAACTGCATGTGTGAAGTGCAGAATTCATTCATAGAGATGCTGACAAGAAATCTCAGTAGTCAGAGATGTTCTTTGGAGGACTGTAGAACATGCTGCTAAATGTGCCAGGAAACTTTAGAAAAACTAGAAATTATTAATATGTGGTTACCTGATGATTTATATTTCTTAAATTGAGTAAATGCTAAGGCAGAAAAAGTAGATAAAAAGGACTTTTGCACTTATCAGATTGATTTTATCTTTAGGTTTCATAGTGTTTTACAAAAAATCTGACTGCATTTTGTAGTCAGATGAGCTGAAGCAGAGGCGAGGCTGAAGTGCCCAGTGTCCAGGAGAGTTGATAATTTCCCTTCAGTGCTTCCAGGGTGCCTCATGTCCTTGCTGTATCAACCACACTGCCAGGCTGTGAAGATAGATCAGACAATAGAGGGGGAACAGCAAGGAATTTTTCTCCTTTTGTGATTTAATAGACTCTTCTGCTCTGTTTGCCCTCTGAGGGAGCCAATAGATTTAATACCCAATTTCTCTCATCTGCTATCAGAATGCAAATGTGATGGCAGATGAATATACTTTCAAGAATGCTTAACCTAATGGGCATGTAAAGCCTGGTAATTACCAGTTGTTCGTCTCCTCTTGTGTAATGGTTTCAGTAATAGGCAGCACCACACACTGAGATCTTGGTGTGGGCCAGGGCCAGATTCCAGTGCAGCTTCTCCTGCTCTTCCAGTGGAAACAGCAACAACAAAGAAATACAATGTCCTCATTGCAATTGTTCCATTTTCAGTACCCTGTGAGTACCAGTTGGAATAGTAGGTTAATAATCCAAATTTAGCATTTCATCGACCTTTGATCCAACACATGTGGTAACAGTGACAGAGTTTTTGTGCTGCATGTGCCACACAGGCAGGGATGGTGACAGAGCAGACTTTGGGGCTTTGTGGCTGACAGAGAAAGGATTCAGCCGGCGGTTCCTGACCCTCCCAAGCCCCCTCTTGTATGGAAAAGAAGCAAAAAAGACATGCAGCTCAAGGTTCATTACTCTCAAATTTGACAACAATGATAAAAGATAAAAACTCTAATGGAAACACTGCAGACTAAGTCGAAGTTGGTCCATCTTGCTCCCTGCCTGCAGCACCTTAAAGCCATTGGGAACAATAGACTCTAGTGGCCTGAGCTGGGCTGGGAATAAACACAGCAGTTGGTGTTGTATTTCATAATTCATGTTGTCACTGAGTGCCACTGTTGTGCCAATGCTGGGCACATTCCCGGAGCACACACCGGGCCCGACCGGCAGCACTGCCTGCCCGGCCAGCTCCGGTGCTGCTCCGACACCAGAGCCAGGCCTGCCGCTCTGCTCCATGGACTGGGAGGGTGCATTTTGGTGTCGTAGCCATTTCTGGGCACTGCAGGGCTCTGCCTGGGGCCGAGCGACCGTCTGAGAGCTGTGAAATCCCTGCCTGGCTTTGATAATGGGAAAGCAAAGGCAGAGCCGTGGGTTTGGCTGGAGCCTTGGCACCAGAGGGAGGGGTGGCCGGGCAGGGGCAGCGGTGTCGGTGCCAGCCCGGGCAGGGGCAGCAGGGTCAGTGCCAGCCCGGGCAGGGGCAGCGGGGTCAGTGCCAGCCCGGGCAGGGGCAGCAGGGGCAGCCCGGGCAGGGGTGGCGGTGTCAGTGCCAGCCCGGGCAGGGGCAGCGGTGTCAGTGTCAGTGCCAGCCCGGGGCAGGGGCGGCTCTGTCACAGCCTGGGCAGAGGTAGCAGGGTCAGTGTCAGTGCCAGCCCGGGCAGGGGCAGCGGTGTCGGTGCCAGCCCGGGCAGGGGCGGCTCTGTCACAGCCTGGGCAGGGGCAGCGGTGTCGGTGTCAGTGCCAGCCCGGGCAGGGAAAGCAGGGTCAGTGCCAGCACGGGCAGGGGCAGCAGGGTCAGTGCCAGCCCGGGGCAGGAGCGGCTCTGGCACAGCCTGGGCAGGGGCAGCAGGGTCAGTGCCAGCCCGGGCAGGAGCGGCTCTGGCACAGCCCGGGCAGGGGCAGCAGGGTCAGTGCCAGCCCGGGCAGGAGCGGGTCTGTCACAGCCTGGGCAGCGGTGTCAGTGCCAGCTCGGGCAGGGGCGGCAGGGTCAGTGCCAGTCCGGGCAGGGGCAGTGGTGTCGGTGTCAGTGCCAGCCCGGGCAGGGGCGGCTCTGGCAGCCCTCGGTGCTGCGGGGGAGGCTGCGGCCTGCCTGGGCTGCTCTGCCGTGCAAGAGGGAGTCATTTCCTCTAACAGGAGCTACAAAGTCTAATTGAGCCCGTAAATGTAACTCCCCCATCACTCTTAAAAGTTAGGTGCAGTAATCATGGATTTTTCAACTGAGCAATGTAAAGTTGAAAATGAGCTGCAAAATGTGTTTAAAAAGCTCTATTTTCTAAGTGATTAGCTCTCACTAAATCTGTGTGGCAGCATGTGATCAGTAAGCAGCCCAGCTCTATTAGAATACTCTTATTTATGACTGACCAATATAGACTCAGCTGTCATCACTTCACTCTTACAATCTGTTTTCTAAATAAAATCACAACTTAACCATATGCTTGACAGAATTATGTAGCAGCTTTAGTGTGTTTATTTTTCACTCTGCTGTATACATCAGTCCACACTCGGTTTGAAAGTCTGTTCTTTATTGCTGTTGTAAACTCAGCTGGGCCATTCATGCCCCGTGGGTATTCAGAGAACAGGCATTCAGTCAGATTTGTCCAATGATGCTGCAGAGGAGGCAGCATTCAAAATCCTTGAGAGGTGCATTGCCCTTCCTTCACAACAATCATTGTTTAAAGGGTTGAGATTTAGAGAAAATTGTTTGATGTAGCTGTCTCTTTTTTCCCTCTCTTATTTGCAATCAATATTTCTTACAGGATGTATCAGGAGCAAGTTGTTCAGATGTTGGGCTTCTCTTTGGTTTGGCCAGCATAAAAACAGGCTGTGTCCCTGTGCCACAATGGTTCAATCTGTGGAGAATGTTATCAGCTGATTGGGGGAATTAAAACCTGGCCAGCTGCCCTACAGAGCTCAGCAAGCGACCAGTAAATCTTTGGTTCCTAGGGAAAGGTGGGCTTGAAGTCAAAACCCAGACATAAACAGAGAGAGAAGACAAATGTATATATTTCAATCCCAGTAAATTGGACTTTGGTACATGTCAGAATTGCTCTGTATTCCTCTGGAGCTGAAAACTGCAGCTATTAAGCCAAAAGAAGCGATTGCCTGAAATCCTAATATAGACTGGGGAGAGGGAAATGATGCTGCAGCCAGGTAGAAAATGACACCTCGTGGTGTGCCAGTCACCCACGCACACCTTGCAGACGGAGCCATTAGGGGAGAGCAGCTGAGCCCAGCCGGAGCTGATGGGCTTGGCATCCCACTGCATTTGGTTTGGACTGGGGCTTGGGGCTTTGAGTTTTTCTCTCTAGTTCATGGCTGATGCTTTCAGAGTGTGTTCCAGCACCTCCTGACTTTGCAGCCGGACCCAGCTGATTGTGGCGCTGTGTTCTCTCGGCGCTGAGGGGCTGCTGGAATTGGGTTGTGGAGAAGTGTAGGGGGATAGAATATAAGAAAACAGAGATAGTGTAGAAAGCAATCTCACCCCTAAGGAGTTGCAGCTGGGCCAGTTATCAAAGATTAGGAACAGGCCTGACTTTACCAGGCCACAGGTGTACCCAATGAGAAGGAGATGCTATAAAAGCGTGGGGTGAGAAGGGAGCTGGGGTCAGTTGGCTGCTTTGTGAGGAACAGAGGCAGTGCTCTGAGAGCTGCCCACGAGAAACACCCAGACGGTGTGAAACTTTTGTGATAGGAGACAACAACCTGGAGCCCCTGCAGTAAGATGACAACAGAGAAGGTAAATCTGAGGTGGAGACTGCAGAGCTGCGAGTGGGATTCACTTGGGGGAAAGGGCCATGAGCTGATTGCTCTGCTTGGCACAGCCAGCCTTTGTAGGCAGTGAGGAGCTGGACATGCAGGCTTTTCTTCTCAGTACATCAATACATCTTTTGAAATGAGAAATATTTTCAAATATTTCAACATCATTTAGGAAAATGCATGAATGTGTACCCTGCTGTTTGACAGACACAGCTTGGAAAATGTTATTGACTATAGCACTCTTCTTCAGCATTAGTCTGCAATATAAACCTCAACAACAAATCAGGCTAAGTGGAGCCTGAGTTCATCAAATACAGCACAGCAGCACAAATAAATAGCATACCAGGGATCCTTGGAATCCCCAAAACCTTCTACTTCTGCGTCAGAATTAAATTAGTCACATAGCTGTTGTGTTCTGACATTAATACATGGTGGCTTTGAAGCACAACCCAATTCTAGAGGAGTTCTGCTTAGTGATAGAGAATTTAAAAATAGGTTTGTAAAGGGAAAGATTAATTTGGTGAAGTGACAATAATTTCAGAATAACAAAATGCTTATCCATAATAGATAGTGCCATCTCCTCTCTGTTCCTTTGTGTACGCCCTGCTTTTTATCTTATGCAAATGATGAACTACCTTGCACTGTCAGAAGTTGCACTTATCTTTACTAAGCACTAATTAGTAACTACATGGCAGAGTCCCATTTTTAATGATCTGGAAAAAATGCAGGTGGGGTTGGACACTAGTGTTAGAACAGGTCCTTTTCCCTGCTGTGCCAGCTGCAGGCAGCCCAGGGAATCCTGCAGTGAATGCAGAGCCCCAGGAGCTCCTGTGGCTCGGGACAGACAGACAGACCTGCCTGGCACAAGGACAGGTAAAGCAAATCTCAGCACTTGTTCTGTTGAGAGGATTTTGGGGAGCTGTAGTCCCTTAAGAAAGCGAACAGATGTGGTGCCTCTCAGGTTTTAAAAATACGGGGTGCCTCCTCTTTCCATGGGAAATTTATAAGATCAATTATAAACCTTTAGTTTTGAGAAGATATATTAAATTGTTCAGAAGTTTTATGGAAACAAAGTATGCTCTGGAAGTAATATGGCTTATTTTGAGATCTATTATGGATGCTGAAAGTGTTCCCAACCTTGAATAAATCATATCACATATTTTTAACTACCTGTCTAGGAATTCTGAACTGAGAAATAGACATAATAAATAATTTATTGTGCAGACCAGGAGCAAATATGTTTGTTACACCCTTTGATTTCCAAACACATCTTGCTGAGCAAAGGCACTTGGTTTAAACCAGCTTTGCAATATTCCCCAGTGTCTCAAAATCAGCTTGTGTGCGATGAACCTGAGCTATCCTGAGTGAAATCCAGGGGCAGTTCCCAGCAGTGGCAGCTTTCCAATCCAGCGCTCTCCTGCTCTGTTCTGCCAGTCCTGGAGCTGACTTTGGGAGGAGCTGCTTTCACATCAGCTCACGGACATTTGAAGAAGCTCCCATTTGTGTCAATGGCAACAGCCAAAATTTCTGATAGGAATTCTAAGTTAGCCAGAAAGAAATTAATGGACTGAGAAGTTCATCAATCAGAAATAAATATGTCTTTATTGGGTGAATGCTGAGAGGAAAAGACCAGGAAGGAGACAAATGATGATCAAGGACTGGAGGTAGAATGGGGAGCTCTTCAGGGACAGGAATGAGAATGAGGCTTGCTAATTGCTGGGCAGGGAAGAACATGCAAAAGTGGCAGTTTTCTGTGTTTAGGGAAATGGGATTTGGATAGTCCCTGAAAAACTACAAAGGAATGCCTTACTGGACATGAGGATTGGTATAAAACTGAATAAACCTCACGGGAGCAGGGCTCCCATCTAATCCATGGCTTCTGTGTGCCAGGACAAGAGCCCTGCAGGGAGCCAGTCTCTGTTTCTGGGCATGGCCTCAGCCAGACCTTTCTGCCATTGTTTTTCCAGCATGGTACAGAGCATTTCTTCTCTCAGTAAATGTTTCTTTTCAAGAAGCAGCACAGAAGTGCCCTTTTCCTCAGAGCCTTGCTGGGACCCTGCTTTTTTGGTGTCCCTGTCACTTGCTTGGCATGGCATGGGATATGATCCCGGTTCTCTCTCTCTCTCCCAAGAGTGAGCGATGGAATCGTTACAGGAACGGGGCAGGTTGAGGAGAGCAGAGCTCGTTTTGTGTCCCTCTGTTCCAGCTGAGGGGCAGCTCTCTGGCGCGATGCCATCAAAGCCCAGCAGTGTCAGGAGAGCAGGGTGAGGTTCCGGGGCAGAGGCAGGGTGTGAGTGCAGGAACTCCCAAACACCCTCCCCAGGCTGAGGAGCTCTCCCTTCACTGCTGCCTTGGTGAAACCTCATCTGTGACCTTTGGGAGTGCGGGAGCCTGATGGGACTTGCAGCTTCTCTGCTTTCAAAGTGACTTCACAGAACATGAAACTTGTAAGAAGAACATTTAAAGTCTCTTGCTGGAATTAATTCTGATCTGACTTATACCCAATTTCATTCAAATCAGACGGTGCAGATGAGAGCTGGGAATTTGCATAGACACAGTAATTTGGAGAGGGCGTGCAGAAGAGCTTTTTAAAATCCACATGAAGTTTGTGTCCTCAGTCTCTGAGTATGGGTAAAATTGAGGAAATTCTGAATTCTAAGTAATTTTTTTCCCCTCTGACTCTCTTGTTTGCTCAAGTCCAATTATTCAGAACCAAAATATCCTATTATATCATGGACTAAACAGGCACACTTTGCAGCTGTGTTGGGAAATGAATGAACATTTGAAAATGTGACTCTCTCATATTGTTGTATTATCATTGGTTTGAGTATGTGCTGCAAATAACATTTTGAAGACCAGGTTTCCTTTTGACTTTGAAAGAGACATATGAATTATTGAAATAATGAGCTAAAATCTTATTTTAAATTGCATTCTGTTACTTTAAATGCTATTTTGCTATAAATTTCAGTTTTGTCTCATATTGCATTTAGCCATCTTTGGTTTTCAGCAGGTAATAGTCTCTTGCTCCATCACCACTATCAGCAGCAGCTTCAGTTTTAATGAATTCCCTGTTCTGAGCACATCCCAAGGCAGTGCCATGGCACTGATCAGTCAGTGCATAACCAGATATGATGACGGCTCTGATGAGGAGCAGCACACCTAGTGACCCACTTTGCACATGTCAGTCCGACTCTGCTGCAAGGACAAACCCAGGGAACATCTGACAGCAGCTGCTTCCCTCCAGCTGCCCCAGCAGCGCTGCTGGCCCAGGCAGCCCCTCCTGGCAGCCCTGCCTGCTGCTGGGTTCTCCAGTGCTGCCTGTGGCTTCTCCTCCCTTCAGAGTGGATTTCCCAGGCAGGTGGAATGGAAGTTAATTAGTGCAGCCCCTGTGCTGCTGCAGAATGTACACATGAGCAGTGATGGCTCTGTCAGAAACTCAGCTTCCTAGAGGGAAGGTCTTCAAATTAGCCTTCAGGAGGGCCTGTCAGATTTATTTTTTTCTACTTTTCCTTTTCAGTGTGTATCATTTTAGTAATTCTCCTCTAGCAGTCACTCCCAGACTACCCGGCGGATATTTTTGGAAGAGGAAAATTTTCTTTATTTAGCAGAAAACCTCGGGGCTGATGTGTTGCCCTGTGTACCTGCAGCCCTGGTGCTGTTGCAGATGCCCCTTGGTGGCTCTGCCCCGCGCAGGGGACGGCGCTGGCGTGGCACAGGTGTGCCAGTGTGCCCATGGCATCACGCGGTGGCAGGAACAGCCTCCCCAAAGGAAGCTGCTCGCACACTCCCATCCCCACGGACTGAACAGAGTAGGGTGGACTTCAGTGGCTGCTGGATTTAAGCTGGTTTTCCCCAAATTAGCCCTGTTAGAACAAGTAGCTCTCAAAGAGGTTTTCAATATGAGCAAATAGGGATTCCTAAAACACATTAGGGGGGTTTTGTCACTGAGATAGGGCTGAATTACAGGCTTTGCCATGGATTTTATACAATCCTAATGGACTGTAATCCTTGTAATACGACAGGTTTGTGATGGAGATGACTAAAATATTTATCCCTGGCATCTTTCCTTTTTAATACATTTGTTTTCTCTCTCTTAAGTGAAAGCAATACATTGACAGCAAACTAGAGGTATTTCATCAGTCTCTTATCAGCAGCCAGCACTAAAGCCAGCCGGAAGGGTTGGGGGTTTTGGATAGCATTTATTACACGGTGTTTTCTGTATTTCCTGACCAAGTTCCAGGAGAGCCTTTGTAGCCACACAGAGCAGACTGACTCTTGCTTTTCCAGCTTAGAGCAGCCTGTGCTCCAACACCTTTGTTCCCCCAGCCCACACTGCCCACATTTCACCTTCTGCAGCTCTGCATTGGCACCTCGGGGTCCCCCGGCCCGGGGCTCTGTGTCCCCAGCCCAGCATGCTGATGAAGAATAGATTTCAATCCAGATTTAAACACTCCCCTGGGTTGTCAGTGCCTCCCCCAGCCCCTTCCAGGGCCGGTTGTGTTTGTGGCTGGTTTTGCTCTTTGCTGGGAGCACATGTGTCGTGTCACCAGCAGTTTGCTGGTGGTGGGGCTGTGATGACAGGGGCTGATGCTTAATTAGTGTCTCTCTGAAGTGCCTGGAGCTGGGGCTGCTCTTCAAAGGCCTCAGAGAGCCACCTCTGGTGTGGGCTTGGAACGGGGCTTCAAAGAGAGCCCCTTGGAAAGAATCAGTGTGCAAAACACTCCAAAGTGCTAATTTCTGTGAGCTGTGGGCTGAATTCTTCATTGCCCTGTTTGTAGGTTCATTGTTTGCCTCTCTGCAATGTGGGAATAAAACAGTGATTTTCAGAGCAATAGCCCTGTGTGCACGTTTTGTGCAGGAGAAATTCCAGCTCCAGCTGGGAGAACGTTCTTTGTGAAGCAGATGTCTGCCTTTCCCCTGTCTTCAACTCATTAAAAACCCCAAACACACTCCAACAGTCTAAAACATTAAAGCCCCAGGGCTGGGGCTGTGAAGACAAATGCCCAGCCAGACCATGGCTCAGAAAGGAGAATTCAGAGGCCTCTGCTGCTACTGGTGTCTCATCTCATTTGGGAAGTGGGGGTTGAATGGGTGACACCTGAAACTGGCTCACATTCCTTGGAGTTTGAAACAACGAGGGGAGAGGCAGTGTTTGATAAATTTACAATTTAAGTTTCCTTCCTGGCTCCTTTTCTGCAGTTTTCCTCTCTTTGTTGTGGTTCCTTCAGCCTCGTGTTCCATCACTCTCATCCCTTCATCACCCAGCCACTGTGGGGGTGTTTCAGTTGCCTGCTAAAACAGCTTTTATCCTCTAGTGGTTTCTGTCCCACGAGCTGGCAGCCAGGGACACAACCTTTTTCCTGTCAAAGGCAGCTGTCTAGTGGTCACTTCTTCCTGGAGAATTTTAAAAAGTAGCAAATTAAATGAAGAGTGTTAATGTTTTTGGCTACTGGGCTCTTGCTGCAGGAGTAAAAAATGTCAGTCCTTGCCACAAGTAACGTCCTGCATGTCTGCTCATTAAAACTTTTAAAACCCTCTATTTTCCATAGAGCAAATTGGTACCTAAAATTTTGATGCCCTAAATCTGGTGTCCAAGGCCACAAGATTTTAATACAAAAGAGCAGAATAATTCATATGATTTCTTGAATTCTTGCTCAGTCCATGTTTTAAGTTCCCTTGTTCTGTTTCATGGTGTTTAACTTGGAGCACCGTGAAGGACAGTGGGGATTCTCCCCATTTGAATCCCACAGAGGGTCCTTAGAACAACTGTGCTGGGACAAGAAGCCTCTCACTCCTTCTCATCTTACACTGAAATGCACAAATAGAATAAAGCAGTGCAAGGATATGCATGAAGTGAGGCTGAGAGATGTAGTTACCATTTTTCCAGGATTTATATGTGGAGAGGATTGCCAGCTGCCTTTGTGCTCCTGCACAGTAGCTCTGTCTTGGAGAGCAATCAACAGGGGGGGTTGTGTTACTCCAAGGGATCTCTTGTGCTTGTTTGGATCAGCCAAGCCTGGTCCTGTGGCTCTCAAGATGAAAGTCATAACCATGGCTATGCCCTGGCATGCACTGGAGTTAACTGCTGCAGCTGGATGCTGACAACACTGCGTGTACCCTGCATTGAGGGCACGGGATAATTTTGAGCAGTGTCATTTTGGTATTAATTGAACTCCCTTCTGCATCAGTGGCTTCACTGAGCTGTCAGGCTTTGCCTGCAGCAGAACTCCTTGCTGTTATTTAGCAAATGTTGCTTTGGTGGCCACTCGTGCAGATGACAGAAAGGTGGTTACATGTGGCACTAGAAGAGCTGTAGTGTTCAGCCTGGATTTTATGTGTATAACAAAAATTCCTATTTGAATTACTCAGTGAAATACCTATTTTATGCCAACAGCAGCTCTTTGGAGCAATGCAGGCTTTTTTCCTCCACTGAAGAATCTGCACCCTTTATTCATGCAGTTCCTTTCCTTTCTCTTTGCTGTAGCCCTGGTGCTGTAAACCTTAAGTAATGTCATTGGGAATCAGGGGTGTTGCTCCCAGGAGGGAGGAAAGGTCTGTGCAGAAAAGGCTTTTCGGGCTCAGGGTTTTTGCAGCAGTTGCTGCTCCATGGATTTCTGTCCCTCAGATGCTGTTCTCTGAACATCTGACACGCATGTCATTGAGTGAAGGACGCATGGCTCCGTGGGTTCAGTTTTGGCCAAGCTAATGTAACGGCCCAGCTGCTGCTCCTGTGTCACCTCCTGCCAGGAGCTGCACACAGCAATGGATGAGAGAATGCCTGGGAAAGAGAACTAAGCATCCACAGTTTCTGTGATGTCCAGAAGATGATTTTATCTGCAGCTGTGAGAAGTTGCTAGGGAACAGAGCTAACTCATTTTTGCTGATGGCTCCTCGTTAGTGCTGTGGAGCGACGTTCCTTCCGCTCTCGGCGCTGCTGCGCCTCGTTCTGCATGAGGATGTGACTTGGGAATGCCTCCGAACTGTCCTGCTGCTGGAGTCTGAGAGGAACTCTTTAGTAAGGAGCATTTTCCAGGTCACTTCCAGCAGCAGCCCGTTCAGCAGGAGTGCTGGCAGTCCCCAGGTGTCACCATGGAGGCCTGGAAGGGCAGGGTCAGCGTGGGGCCCTGGGAGGAGCACTGGGCTCACAGAGCCTTTGTTGGGTTCAGTCCCTTCAGCAGAGCACAGGAACGTTTGGGGAGGCTCTTGGTGTTCTCTGTGGTTGCTGATACGTTTTAGGCTCAGCTAGAAGCACTTTCTTTAAGATGCACACTCCTTGTCACTGAGCGTCAGGCAGCTGGGGGAGTTGGGGTGGTGGCTGCTTGAGGAGTCCAAATTGCTGAAGTTTTGATTGCTAGCAACATCCCTCCTTTCAAGTCTTGTGGAAGGTCATTGGCCAGGCCATGCCCTGAAGGAGTATCTGCATCCCTCAAAAATTGCCTTTCTGTGTGATGTGACCTCAAAGAGGCCCTGCACCAGGCACTGCTTTCCAGATCAAAGCAAAGAGCTGGTGTGCCCAGCCCCATGGCTTCCTGGTCTATACAGAGAATAGAAAGTCTGTTCCTATTTCTGCAACTTTTTGGAAGACTCATGGTGCACAATTTACCAGTTTTTCTTCCTTTTCCTGTGCTCAGTGTTGTCAGCCAATTCAAATGAAGCATAAGAATTCCCCCACTTGTTGCTTTCCCACCCAGCAGAACTGTATATATGTACACAGGTCTATACATGTGTGTATGTACCCAGAAACACAGAGAGAAGGGTCTTACAGCTCTTGGGAAATGTTGTGCTGTTCTGTTCTCTTTCCTCCTGCATCCGCCTGCAGTGGAGGGCTGGGTGATCGTACATCCCATGGGCTGCAGGCTTCCCTGTCCAGCAGCAGCCCCAGTCCCATGCTGCTTGTGCTCTGCTGGCTGTCCAGAACATGTTTTTCACCTGTGAAATGGGGCAGATGGCACTTTGTTTTCCCTGCACAGAGTGCCCAGTACTGTGCTTTGTTTTTTCCTGTCTTTCCTTAAATCTAAGTCTAATTTTAAAAAATTGCTGGTTGCACAAGCTGTGCTGTTAGCAGCTTTGCTGCTGTTTGGCCAGAAATAAAAGGGATGTGCTGCATTGTTTGCTTTCTTACAAGCAATTTAGAAAGATTTCAGACCCTACACGTTATTTTTTGCATTTATTTTGGAAACAGTACTTTGAAGCAGTCCACGGGGCTCCCAACCACTTTAAATCAGCAGGCAGCACTGTTTATCTTTGCCTTTCATTTTTGTAAGCAAACACCCTCCTGCACAGCCTTGAATACAGAAAGGATTTGCTGTGCTCTGGCTGCTCGTTGGTGCCCGGAGCTCTGTCCTGCAGGGGAAGGTGCTGGGGAGGGGTCTCCTCCTCCTCCTCCTCCTCCTCCTCCTGCCTGCAGCATCCTGACCAGCCCAGAGATGCAGGGAGCAGGAGGGGGCACCAGGGTTGTGGCAAACCCCTTCCAGAGCTTTGTGTCCCGCTGGGAGCCCCAGGATGGCTCCTGCTGGGGGCACAGGGTGCCATTCTCAGCTGGAGTGTCACTGGGGCTCTGCTTCCTGAGCTTCACCTAACTCAGGGTCTTCTGAAAAAAGCCCCAGTTTTGCTTCCCACTGAGGATGGGGCCCTCTGATGCCTTGTTTGGTGAGTAAATAGAGGTCAGAGCTGCAGACTCTGTATTTGTTTCTGCTTTAAATTGATTTGTATGCATCCTTTCCTTTTGGCTCTCCAGAGACTTGTGTGTTTTACATCTTGCAAAACATGTTTTAACAAGGACCTTGTTTGAAAGGCACAGGAATAAAATCTGAGTGTGTGTCATGCATGCATGTATGCAGATATCTGCACCCGTGTGCAGGACACAAACTTCAGCCACAATAGGTGATTTTTGGCAGCCCATGAGATGCACATTACAGACAAATCTATTTTATTTAACTCCTGGTGTGCACAATTCAGCTTCTGAAGCCTAAATAGTCTTGTGGCCTTTCACTAATTAAATTTAATTATAAATCCACCTGGGCTATGTTTTTGTAATATCTCCCTTTGAATGGCAGTGGCTTGGTGGCTGTGTGGAATGGGTTTTCCTCCTGAAATGTTAATTAGGTGGAGAATGTGTTATGCTTTGGAAAAGCTGCATTGCAAACCCATAGATAAACAGATTGATTTAATTTTAATCTGCTTTCATGGTGATGCATAATGATAACTGGTTTCTGTCTCACAGGGCTGAAAACCACAGACCTTAATAAGAGTTTGTGGGTATATTATACAGCTTTAAATAGCTTCTGTTGTGCTAGACCGCTCTCCATAAATTATTCCAACTCCATCAGCATCTCAGGGACTCCCCATTCTCTTCTGCTGTGGATTTTCAATCAGTGCAACTCTTAGTGTAATCTGAAGAAACTTGGAGGTATCTGCTCTGAAAACAGCTGCCAACACTGGTTTGTACATCAAGTATTCAATGGGGAGAGCAGAACCAAAAAAGCCTTGCAGAAGCCAGCTTTGCAGATCAAATCACAGCATCCAAGTCCTTCCTTTTATAAGCCATGCCAAAATTAATTATGGAATTAAAGCCACACATTCAGATGGTTGGTATGAAGTGTCTCACTACATGACCTGGTTTTTGTGATCTCCCTTTCCTGCTGAACTGAGAAAAGTGCAATTCACTTCAGCCAGTCCTAGAACAGTTGGTTTACATGGGCCCTTCTCAAATACAGTTTAATCCACTGAAAGAGTCTCAGCTTTAAAGGTTTGTTCCTGATGGGGAAATATTTTTTGGGTTTAATGGTCTAAATTTCTTCAGGGGTTTGTGGTAGCTACAGATCCAGAAAGCCTTTTTATGCTTGGTTTTCATGTGCTCACAGCAAATATGCCTCAGGTCTGACAACGATGGCTGAGTTGTGCCTGTTTTCTCCATGACAGACATGTTTTATTTTTGACTGATGTTCAAAGAGCCTCTTTCAGGCTCAAATTCTGTCCTATATTAGCTTCAGCCATAAAAAGCAAAGAAACTGCAGAGGGAGACAAAAGAAGAGTATGACCTCAAAGTGCATAAATTTAGCATCACCCCAATGCTGTACATAAAATTGGAAATGCTGGGAACACAAATTCCAGCCATCCCTCCCTGTGCTGTAGAATGGTTAATTTGGTCTCATCTACCGAGGGCTTCTCAAATGAGAGCAGATTTTGGCCAAAGGGTGGTTTTTAAGGGAGGCTGGACAGACAAAGGGCTGGATTACCTCTGGGTTTTGTTTTCAGCGTGAATCTTGGCCCCATGCTTTGCCCTCTCACCGTTGTTCAGTCTGGTGGGCTCTGTACATTCCTCATTCCCATTCCAGTGCTGTTCATGAGTTTACCAGCTTCCCTGGCATTCACAAACCTGCTATCCCATATTGCCTTCGATTCTGGTACTCCAGGGTTTAAAAGAAACTCTGTCCTGAAGTAAAGCCAGAACATTTGTTGCTGTTTTCTGTTGTTTTGTGCATTGGAATATGATTGTTTGAGCACAGAGGCCTCAGGGAGGGGAGGAGGTTGTGTGCAGGCAGCGAGACATCAGGATGTAAATGTCAGTAGAAGTGTTCTGGTATCAAAACGGCCTCATTTAAGCAACATACAGCTCCAGCCTGACCTCAGATCCTGCAGAGACGTCTGCATTTAATGTAGCACAGCATTAACAGGATCATTCTGCACTTATTGCCAGCAAGAGACAGCTCCCAGGGAACTCTGAGTGCATCTACAGCTTAGTCATGCCACAGCTGCTGGCTGGATTTTAGATCCCATGGTAGCACCTGGCCCCCACTACCTGATTCCAAGCCTGACATTTAATTCTGGTCTTCAGGAAGGCCCTGAGGAGTCTGCAGCTCCTGCTTGGTGGCTGGAGGGTGGCTGGGTTTGCCCTTCAGCCCCTTGCAGGCTCGGGCAGTGTTTCCAGCTCCAGGAATTTGTTCTTGGATCCAGAGGGGATGGCACCAGAAGGAGCCACCCCTGGCACTGTCCCCAGCAGAAATGGGCCCTGGGCAGTGAGAGATGTAGGGCTGGGAATGCCTGCAGGGTTGTGCAGGGGCTGTTCTGCTGCTGACTTGCACCAGTGCCTTTGACTTTCCAGGGAGTGAAAACTGACCTGATTCCTTTGTTTCATGCCACGAGGAGCTGTGCTCGGGTCCGTTTCTGCTCACATTTTGCTTGTCTTTGGTCTGAAGTGGGCGGTGGGGGAAAGCCTGTCCCACCCCTCCTGCTGCCATCCCTGCTGCTGAAGGAGGTGGATATTGGCACAGGGAAGGCTGCCACCCTCACTGCTCTGCTCCCTCTCCGTGCCTGGGTTAGGGTCAGGCTCTGGGCAGGAAGAAACACTGAAGATAAACAGAAATAGAAGCCCCTTCTAGTTATTTCTGAAATGCTTTGGGGAGATGCAGTGACAAGGCAATCTCAGAGGCCACTGTGATGTCTGGTAGGTGCCCAGGAGCTCTCAAAAATGCCCCCTCTGCACACAATTTATCTGCACCTTCTCCTCGCTGCTGGTGACAAGATGACAACCAGTGGTACCAGGGTGTTAACAGGCTCCCTTTTCTTTTTCTCCTTTGATGTAGAAAGTAGCTCTCTTTCTCAGAAGGACCATGAAAGGTTCCCACAGATCTTTGCCCCGAGCACTTACAGTAATGAAAAGCTAACTTCAATGTCACGGGTCTGAAGCATCTTTATTTAGAGCTGTTTAGGGCTCGGATTGCCTGTTTGTTTGTGCTGTGGTGGAAAGGGGGGTGATACTCGTGTGCTGTGAGCAGGGCACTGCCAGAGTGAGATGGAGAGGGCAACCTGGCCTGGGCAGGGTGGCTGTGCCCATCCCATCCTGGGCAGGGCAGGGTGTGTGTGCCCATCCTGGGCAGGGCAGGGTGTGTGTGCCCATCCTGGGCAGGGCACGGTGTCTGTGCCCATCCTATCCCATCCTGGGCAGGGTGTCTGTGCCCATCCCATCCTGGGCAGGGTGGCTGTGCCCATCCCATCCTGGGCAGGGCAGGGTGTCTGTGCCCATCCCATCCCATCATGGGCAGGGTGTCTGTGCCCATCCTGGGCAGGGCACGGTGTCTGTGCCCATCCCATCCCAACCTGGGCAGGGTGTCTGTGCCCATCCCAGCCTGGGCAGGGTATCTGTGCCCATCCCATCCTGGGCAGTGTGTCTGTGCCCATCTTTTGCAGTGTGTCTGTGCCCATCCCAGCCTGGGCAGGGTGTCTGTGCCCATCCTTTGCAGGGTGTCTGTGCCCATCCCAGCCTGGGCAGGGTATCTGTGCCCATCCTTTGCAGTGTGTCTGTGCCCATCCCAGCCTGGGCAGGGTGTCTGTGCCCATCCTTTGCAGTGTGTCTGTGCCCATCCTTTGCAGGGTGTCTGTGCCCATCCCAGCCTGGGCAGGGTATCTGTGCCCATCCTTTGCAGGGTGTCTGTGCCCATCCTTTGCAGGGTGTCTGTGCCCATCCCATCCCAGCCTGGGCAGGGTGTGTGTGCCCATCCTTTGCAGGGTGTCTGTGCCCATCCTGGGCAGGGTGTCTGTGCCCATCCCAGCCTGGGCAGGGTATCTGTGCCCATCCTTTGCAGTGTGTCTGTGCCCAGCCTGGCCTGGGCATGGTGTCCACGTGCAGGAATGACATGGGCTGAAAGCTGAGCCCTAATGGTTGTAAACTGCAGAGACTGGAGGTGCTAAAGCAGCTCCTGTGATAAATGAGAGAGGATGCTGCCTGCATTTTAATTGCAGTTGCAGCCTCTTCCATCACTAGAGTAAACAGAGTGTTCAGTGGGTCAGGGATAGAATTGGGAATCGCTATCTTTATGCACTTAGGTAATGCATTTCCTTGATTTCAGTTGTGATGTATTGATTCTGGGAGTTCCTTCTGTGCTTTTCTTTGCTTCTCCCTTCCCTTGATTTGTACCCTGTCAGCATTGACGAGTTTTTAGGGATGTGGACTCCCAGGAGCTTTGTTTGCCATGATTGATTTGGTGCGAGGGGTGAGCTCCTCAGGAGCCTGGGAAACTGATGTGAGCAGTGATCCAGAGGTAAATAACAGCCAGGAAGGTGGTTAGCTGGATGGGCTCCTTGTTTGAAAAGAAACAACACCAAACCAGCCACAACTCAAATGTTTATGGCCTTCCTTTCCTCCTCTGCCCCGAGCAGACTCTGCCCAAAGGAAGTGATGGGCACAAAACGCTCCAAGCACTCCAAGCACTCCTGCTGCAGCCCAGCCTAGGTGTGTGACCGTGCTCACAGGGGTCCCAGGGTGAGGGGAGAGATGAGGAGCTGACTCATGGTTCACAAGGCTGATTTATTAATTTAAGATCTATATTACATTAAAACTATACTAAAAGAATAGAAGAAAGGATTTCATCACAAGGCTGGCTAAGAATAGAAAAAGATGGAATGATCACAAAGGCTTGTGGCTTGTACAGACAGTCCGAGCCAGCTGGACTGTGATTGGCCATTAATTAGAAACAACCACATGAGCCCAATCCCAGATGCACCTGTTGCATTCCACAGCAGCAGATAACCATTGTTTGCGTTGTGTTCCTGAGGCCTCTCAGCTTCTCAGGAGGAAGAATCCTAAGGAAGGATTTTCCATAAAAGATGTTTGGGACGTAGGTGTTGTGAGCAAACTTCCAGGGTGCCGGCAGCAGGAGCTCCAGGCTGTGTGAGTGAGAGCAGCCCCTCACTCCCAGCTGGCAGGGCTGGGGCTCTGCGCCCATCAGCTCAGCTGGGTCACCCACACCCACGGGACACCGGAGCCACAGCTGCTGTGTCCAAGAGCTCCGGGCGGGGATGAGCTCCTCGGTCACAGCCCCACACCTGCGCAGCACCTGCGCCACCCCAGTCTCCCTGGGGATGGGGATCATTTCTCATCGTGTCACTGCTCTGCGATGGTGCCCAGCAGTTTTCCTTCCTCGAGGTGCAGCAGGAAGGCAGGACCAGCTGCCAGTCCCTAGGAGTGGCTGAAGACACGTGCTGAGAAATGTCTCACCCAGGTTGTGTGGCCTCTTTGTACCTCCCTCTCTGAGACGTCAGGGATGGAGTTTAATTTCCACTCTGCTTTGACCGCTGATCTCTTGTCCTGAGGGATGTCTGCTCTAGCAGCAGTGACTGCACCTGCTTAAAATCCATTTTGTCAAATTAGCATAGGAGAACTTGCACAAAAATTGCCAGCCTCCATGTATTTATTCTTCCAGGTGTGCTAAGGAAATTGCAGCCACTGCTATTGAGTTAGTGCTGGGAGAAAGGAGGTTTAATCCTTTTTGTTCAAGACAGTTGAAAGAATCCTTTGGCTTTTTATTCTGAAAACATCTGTGTGGATCTTGTCCTTCAAAGATTTCCTGAGCAATTTCATGCGGGGGCAGAGCTGACAGTGCTGTTTTGCTGCTGTTTGCTGCTCTGCTGGCAGCAGCTGCTCTGACAAAAACCTCCCCTACCTTTTGGGGTTTCTGCCCAGAACTGAGGACTTGCCATGGCACCGAGTGCATTTTGTGTATGAGATTTTTAGCAAATATAATTAAACTGTCATTTCCTGACACCTCATGAGGCTTGATCACAATGGACTCCTTCTAAACACGTTCAGGAACCAGAAGTTACCAGCACCAGGGACTCCTCCTTCAGTAATTTGGCCAACATTACATTTCTACCTGTGGGGCAATCCTGTAGTGCCCCGAGGTACAAATTTTGGAGAAGAGGGAGGCAGAATTAAAGAATGCCACACCTGATGAGAGGAATTGAAATAGATATTTGAAAGTGCATCTCTCTCCATATAAAGCCCCTCTTCTCCACTGGCAGTTAATAACTTTTTATTCTGGTTGTTCTTTCACCATGCAACCCCAGAAGTATTATGCTAGCCCATGAGAACTAGAAAGCACCTCTGCAGAGCAGCCAGGCCAGTTTGCCACATGGCTTTTCCTGTTGTCTGGACCTCTCTTACGTGGAACCGGAGCTCCAGAGAAATCAGGTGCTTTAGGAAAAATAAGAATTTTTTTAGAATAAGTATTTTTAAGTTCAGAGCTGACGGGACAATGAAACACAACAGTATTAAAAGAAAATGTTGTGAACTCAAAAAGATGATGAAATAAGAGCAAAGATAAGGATTGGCATCTTAGAGCAATCCAGAGAGGGAGGAGAGAAAGGGTAGATTTTGTTTGTAGTGAGGCTTAGCAATGGCTCTTCACTCCAGCACCCAACTCCTTTCTTTTGACACCAGAAATGTTACCTTCTGTGCCAATGCAACACCTTGAGCCAGGAGAGAGCCTCGGTGTGCCCAGGGGTGCCCGGAGTGTGGGTAAGGGAGGAGCAGGAGTGAGGAGCCTGCTCCAGAGCACACCCACCCTTCAATCCAGCTATGACTAAAGCTCAATTACCATTAGTTCAGTCAGATTCTGTCTTGATACAATTTCTTCAAAATGTGAACGTCTTAATTAATTCTCTCATCTCCTTTCCTTGTCCTGCTGTTGAACTCTTAATGAGTGGTGGCATTTTCTGTGGGGCAGTAATGAGAACACGATGATGAAATAAGGAGTAGGTTGAGCTGATATTTCCTGTCTGATTGGTGCAATATATTCTTGTTTTCCCAGGGCCAAGGTGAAGAGGGGTGTGAACGTTTTCAGTGTGAGAGCCAGCAGCCCCTACCTGTGGGACATCAGGGAGAGCGTGGATTACTCTGGCAAATATGCACCAGCTGTGGTGGTGTGCCAGAGGAAATCTGCTGCTGAGAACAGGTAGGTCGTGGCTGCTTTCAGTACATTTTAATGATTTTAATACATTTTCCTACGGTGCATGAGGAAATGCTTTTGGAAAAGCTGGGACTGTCGTTGTTTTGTACTCGTTGCTCAATCCACCACACAAATGTTACTCAGCCCTAGTGCTCAAAGGAAGTGAAAACTAGCAGAAAATGCTGTTGTCACAAATTATTTGGAAGAACTTGTTTCATATCTTCGAGCTTGATTGTGAATAGTTTAATTTTTTAAAAATTATTTTCATATGGCTGTTTGTGGTGGATTTTTTTTGGTTTGGTTTATTAATTTTGCTTGAGGTTTTCTTGGTGGATTGTGTCCCTTTCTTTGTTGGGTTTTTTTCTTGTTTCTGTTTTGGTCTTTTGTGACTATATGAAAATGATGTTGAGGGTGAGATTTAGATGAATTTTTGATCTGCAGAAGAAATAGATTTTCTGTTTTCCATTCCCATTCTGCAACATTGACGTGTCTTAAAATGCCTTCATCTGGCAGGTGGATGTTCCTTTTTTAATCACAAGTCTTTGGTTTAATGAATACATTTTTATATAATGTGCTGCTTCTTGTTCATTGTTTCTGACTGCAAGTCAAGTGCCCATTTATAATGACCAGACTGCCTTTGTTTGGGGCTGGCATTGCTGGTAGAAAAATTCCCACTTTATGTGTGTGATTCACATGTGAAATGTTACAGAATCTAATAGAGTTTGGGGATTTGTTACATGGTTTATGATATATAAGTAAATACCTTCTGAACATAATAATTAAGAAGCTTCATCTCCTTGCAATCTGCATGTATAAAAAAAGAGGAAGGGAAGAACTTCCCTTGGTAATCACTTTCTGCTTCTAATAGCTCAGATTCTACACAGTTCCTTTGCTATAGATGCTGAATTTTCCTCATCTAAAGCATATATTGTCATGTATCTGGCTGAATGGCATTGGGCAAAGCAGAAATGTGTGTATATGCCAAGGTGGGAGCTTCCTGTGCCAGGCACAGTCTGTCAGATTCCTTAAAATCCCCCTTCAAAGCTACTGGAGGAAAGGATGAATATTTTCATTGACAGAAATGGGCATTGGATCAAAATCAGAGATTATTTCAGCAATGACTTTTCCATCACACTTTATCTTGTTGGGCCCATAGAGTGCATTTGCCTGATTTCTGTTCCTCAGCAGGAAAATGTAAAGCAGCCTCATGGGGAAATTGAATCTTGGCAACTTAACTTCCCTTCACCATTCATCATCCAGTGGCAATCCTTTAAAATGACCCCTGGTACACAAAAAATAAATTACTATGTCATCTTTCATGCAGTGGTTGTGGATTCTGTGTGCTTGCACGTGCTGCTGGGTATAAACATTGCTGGATGTTTATTGAAAGAAATCTGGGGTTGTACACAGATGTTACTGGAAAGAAAACCCAGGCAGGGGAAGGTGTATGTGTACCTCTCCTGTGACTCCTGGTTTCATTTGCTCCATCGAGTTCCCAGCTGAGATTTTCTGGTTTTCTCACTTTTGAGAACTTCCTCCCTCTTTGCAACAAGTGCAAAGTATTTGCAATGCATTTCCCAGTGTATTGTTTTCCTCATTAAATGTAGTTGGCTCTGTTTAGCTCTGCATTTGAAGAAGCAAGATCAAGCATTTCATGGGGAAAGAGCACATTACATGTGCTCTACAGCTTTTGGGAAATAATTTTATCCTTATCTAGAAATGTTTGATGTCACCAAATAGGCACACTGGGTCACAGTTAAATATTGATGTCCTTTACCAAATTTTTGGCCTCCGTAGTTCATTTAGAAATTACAGAAACTCTATTTGCATATTCTTTAATTTCTCCTAAAAAGCAGAGGTCTGATCACATGGATGCAAAGGTGGCAATGTTAATTAACTGCAGATTCAGTACCTTTGTGTTCCTGATAGTTTTACATGGATCAGAAAATAGTGCTAATAAAGCTAACTCAGTGTGACAAGTGTAATTTCACGGCTTAAGGAGGCACTTGTGCAAGTGACAAACCAGAGCAGAATGCCAGAGCCTTCCCAGCTCGGGTTTGAAATATATCCGTCATTTTGTTTGGAGAGGTTCTGGCACCGGCAGCTTATCGTAACAGGATTAACATATAAATATTATCACAGCCAGCAGGGTGTTTTCAGATGAATATTAACAGCAAATATTATGATTCTGTCTGGGAATAACTAATTAAGCCCATCTGTCAAATATGATTTGAAGTTCTCGTGCCTTGCTTATTACGGGCTGGCGACAGCGTTCCAGATTAACGGAGAAGCAATTAGAAAGTTCTGCCCAGTTCTGCTGATTTCCTTCCCAGGCAGTAATAATTCTGTACCACTCTAAACCCTGACCCAGGAGATGATCAGATGTGTTTACTGCCTGTAGCACCTGCACAGCACTGCTGCTGTTCCCCGTGAAGCACCAATCCCCCACCCTTCTCCTGGCAAGCAGGTGACCAAACAAGCAAAGAGAAAATGCTCTGGGAATTGAGCAGTGATCAGAAATGGACTGGGGAAACCCTTCCTGCACTGACTGAGTCTGGGAGATGCATCCAATCTGTAAAGCCATCCTTTACTTCTGCCCTGGGGGTGGCTGATTTTATTTTTGTGCGTTCCCCGTGTACTGAGGTGAATGGAACAGGAGGGTGACATTCAGGAGTCCTGCCTTTCCTGAGTGTTTCCTTGGCTTGGGGCTGTTTCCCACCTTGCCCAAAATGACCTCTGTGCTGTGCTGTGCAGTGGTGATGGGGAGGAGGAGCAGCCCCAAGTCCAAGGTCTGGATTGCTGCCTGTTGTTGCTGTTGTTGTTCCCCAGCCCCAAGTCCAAGGTCTGGATTGCTGCCTGTTGTGGTTGTTCCCCAAGTCCAAGGTCTGGATTGCTGCCTGTTGCTGTTGCTGTTCCCCAGCCCCAAGTCCAAGGTCTGGATTGCTGCCTGTTGCTGTTGTTGTTGTTGTTGTTGTTCCCCAGACCCAAGTCCAAGGTCTGGATTGCTGCCTGTTGTTGCTGTTGTTGTTCCCCAGCCCCAAGTCCAAGGTCTGGATTGCTGCCTGCTGTTGTTGTTCCCCAAGTCCAAGGTCTGGATTGCTGCCTGTTGCTGTTGTTGTTCCCCAGCCCCAAGTCCAAGGTCTGGATTGCTGCCTGTTGCTGTTGTTGTTGTTCCCCAGCCCCAAGTCCAAGGTCTGGATTGCTGCCTGTTGTTGTTGTTGTTCCCCAAGTCCAAGGTCGGGATTGCTGCCTGCTGCTGTTGTTGTTCCCCAGTGCTGCTGTTGGGCTGGCGCGGTGCCCGCTGGGCTGGGCCTGGAATCCCCTGGGCGCTGGAGATGAGGATTCATTGGGGTTTCCTCCTCTGCAGAGCACCACTGGCAGCACCTCCCTCCATCCACAGCTCTGGGGAGACACCAGGCAAGGTGGTCTGGTGTGATAGTAATGGGTGTCCTGATCCTCTTACAGTATCCTATTTGTATTTATCTATCTATTTATATTGGGGGTAGAAATGTTTCTTGTTCCCATTCCATTACCGTGCTCTGTGCCTGTGGCAGGAATGGAGCCACTGATTCAGTGAAATACAAAATAATTACAGACAAAGCTTGGCCATCTCTGAGTAGAACCTTAATGAACATTTCCTGCCTTATCACCAAAAGTGTTTCAGTTATGTAATGGATAATTTGCTTGGCAATTTCCTTTCCCTTTTTCTGGAAATGTGACAAGGACAGCATTTGTTTTGATACTTTTCCTCCTCAGTTCTGTAGCACTGAAGGAGTTGCTGGTTTGTGCTGCCTGAAACCAGATGCTGCTGTCACAGAAACGGATTCTCAGTTTGAACTACAAGTGACTAAATCAGTTTGTGAGAACATGAGCACAGTGAGAGACAGTAACAGGATCTTCTGGGCTGTATTCTTCATTTATTCCTGCAAGTCTCATTTGTTCATGGTACTGTATTTCAGGGCTTCATTTTCTTAACACTTTTATAACTGAAGAAATTAACTTGGTATTAAATAACAACAGGGGACTGGAAAACGTATGCCAACACTGCCTTTGATTTTCTACACAATATTTTCTTTGTATTGCATTTATGCCATTGTCCTTAGTGCCCCGTTTCTCTCATTTTCCCATGCAATGATTAAATATTTTCATGTTGTAAATGCAGTGAGCTATTGCCTCGCTCTCTCACTTGTTGCACATGCCAGCACATTTGATGGACTCCCAAGAGTGCTGTAGTCCTAAAACACTTCTGAAGCCAACAAGAGCAACAAATTTAACATAAATAACGGCCTAATGGCCACAATAATTACACTCTGTCTCTTGCTGGTGTTCATCAAAATGCTTCATAAAAGTAGTTTAATGTTTTAGATCACCATTGATTTTTTTCCTTGCTCCCATGTGCTCACATGACTTTGTCACCCAGAAATGGATTATTGCTTGGAAAGAGAAATTTCTGCTCTAAAATAAGAGAAAGGGACGTGTGATGTAGTAAAAAAATCCCTTTATATTTTGTCACATCCCATCCTGTGGGAATCACGTGAACTTCACTTTGTCACTATGAAATAAAAGCAAGAAAGAGATTGCAGAAATCAGACTTTCAGAATGGAATATACTCAAGGGTGATGTTTTCAGAGCTGGACAGGCCCAGTGGGGGAAGAGCTGGGCTAGGCTGGATGTTGGGGATTTTAGTGGCAACCCAATGCATTATTTGTTTATGTGCATTCTAAGCAAAAAAAAAATTTCTCCTATTCATTTTTTAATCCTGGTTTTATTATTGAGGGAAACAGGAGGGAAGGGAGAAAGGTGATGCTTTTATGTGGTTCCAAAATTGCTTTCTGAGAATAATTACTCAGCCCTAAAAATTGTCTGTTCATTCAGGATTGTTGGTCCTGATGTAATCCATTAGGATATCTCTTGTTGGGCAGGTGGAATATGTTCATTTAATTCTGAAACAGCAGGGTTGAGCTCCATTTCTGCTTCTGAGACGTGTGGGTAATGATCAGCTGCAAACATATTTACCCTGGGTACTTTTAGAATTTCATGCTGTGTACACTTTAGGTTTTTCTGTTTCCTTCCTGTGTTAGTAGAAACCTCCAGGCTTCCAGGAGTTTGTCTGTTGTGATCATGTGCAAGTACTGAACATCTCAGAAGTCATGTTTACATTCCTCCGTTTGAAGGCAATTAGTCACAAACCTCCATTTCTCATTTTAAAGCTTAAATGTGCCCTCAGAGAGAGAACCCCTTGAGATGTTGAGGCAAATTTGTCTGAACCAAGCCTCAGTGCATTATTATTTTACATGCTGACCCACTTTTTCCATTTTTAAAAAAGAAAACTGTTTCATTTAGCAAGAAATGCAGAGTCTTTCTTGAAATCATTCTACACAATGCTAATACCCTAGAAAAGATGTTTATGGTTATCATCTGGGATCAAGCAAAGGGAAAGAGATGAAATAATAACCAATTATTCGATAAAGGCATTATTAGCCAACTTTTCCACCTGTTGGTTTGAGACATTCATTTAAAGAAAGCATTTCAAAGGCGTGGGGATGGCCTTTGGCACCTTAGGGGGCTCTGCTGGCTCTGGCACTCACGTGGAGCAGGTAACCCAGGGAACTGCAGCTCAAAGGGCACAGGTGATTGATTCCCTTTAATCTCAGCTCAGTCTCGGGCTCTCCTTGGGGAGCACGGCTGTTCCTGCTCCTTTGGTGTTGAGCAAGATGCTGCTGGAAGTGGGAAAGGCGAGAACCAGCACCGTCTTTTGAAGCTGTTAAAGAAAATAAATTCCCTCATTCAGGGGTTATCCTTTTGAAATACCAATGTATGACTTCTGTGGTGCCCCGGATCTGCAGATCTCCTGGGACTGGAGTTCTTGGAGCAGAATATTAGCAGAGCAGCTAATATTCAAATGTCCAGGGATCACTGGGGGAGCTGTGCTGGCTCCCCACAGCCTGGGGAGGAGCTGGGGCTCCCAACTCCAGCTCTCATTGCATGCATGGGAATAATGATATCATTCATGAGTAAATACAAGAAACTGATAAAGATGTTGTGTTCCCTTCAGAGGGCTTTGCAGGAGGAGGAGGTCTCACTTATCTTGGCCGTTCTCATGTTTGGCTCTGCTTTAGAGGGAGTGTGTTCCAGGGAACAATGACAGACAGTGGGACTGCAGGCTGGTGTCCTCAGGGCCAGGCTGCCCACACCTGCAGCACAGCTCTGCAGTCCTCCTCTGGATATCCAGAAGCCCTGGGAGGAAATTCTGTGTTCTCTGCACTGTCACAGCTGAACACAACCTGGAAGAGTGTTCCCTAATTTGAGTTGGAGCAGTTCCATGTTCCCATATGGCAGCATCAGGGTAACCTACCCCAGCTCAGCCAGCTGTGGCCTCAGGGCACAGCTTGGAACAGAGGAATTCTGGCTGCTTGGAAGGAGGATGCATTTCATTTCCTGGCCTAGTTCATCTGAAAGCATGTTACCCCTTTGTATATTGGGTTAAATCTTACTGGGTTTTACCTCACATATAAAAACAGTCATGGAAGGCAGGGATCTGTAGGTACTTCATGTATGGGGCTCCCAGATGACGCCAAAATGGAACAGAGAGCAGATAGTCAGTATTCCCTGTTCACGAACTCAGCTGGAATACAAGAAAAGCTGGGCTGGCTTCTGCAGCAGCGACTGTGATGGCTCAGGGGTGGGGCTGTGGATGGACCTGAGGAGTCCTGGGAGGAGTTCTGATGATTCCCGTGCTCACACAATGAGGGATCCTTTTCTGATGCTCTCATGGGAGGAGTCAGAGTGTCACTTTTGGCATTTCAAGAGGTTCTCCAGACACAGACACAGAGCTGTCTGTGCTGTGTGGCAATCAGGCTTGTTCTCTGTGAGTTAGCCCTGCAGTGCTCTGGGTAAAATGGGGTTCTGCAGCTCCATGTTCAGCATCAGCAGCTGCAGGGAGCTCTCAGGGACTCTTCTGAAGGTACTGCAGCTCTGCAGACAACTGACCTGCAGACAATAAATAATGTTGGGGCTTAATCCCCTTTCATTGAGAGTTCTTGGCGTGAAGAACTGGGAATCAGATAATTGGAGGGAAACAATCTAAGGTGAAGTAGTTTGCTGACAGAAGTCAGTTACAGAAAAGGCAGGTAATTCATGGATATGCTGGGAATTCTGACCTCTCCTCCTGGGTGATGTGCAGGTGTTTCTGTCTCCTCCCTTGCTGAGCACAGGCCCTCCTTTCTGTCTTGTGTTGAAGTAGCTAAAGGACATTTTCAATACTTTGGATAACCTCATTCATATTTAGTGCCTGTATTTTTACCCTGGTATTACCCAGTGTAATAAATATAATTTTAAGCTTGAGAAAGAATTATTTCCCTTAAGAACCTTCAGGATTCATCATTGTTATGCTTGCTCTGTGTTTGTGGTACTTAGCACTGTAGTTCTTATGTAGTTCTTAAACCTTTAGTAGCCCAGAGGCTAAAAATAACAATTCCAGTAGGACAAAGCCAGTTTGCTTTCTATTACAGAAGAGACAGCAAGTGAGTAATCTCCTGTCTATTAAAAATCTAATATTAAATGCAAAAGTGTGTCTTGTGAAAATATCTCTAATGCTGCTGTTGATTTTTTTTTCCCCTTGGAGGAAATCTTGTAAGAAGTAATACTAATTACTGAGAGGGTTGGAAAGTTGAGTGGATGACTTAAAATATGAGCTGAGGCTAAAAATATGCCTGTTGCTCTTGAGACATGGGAATTCCCATGTTTTGGGTGAAAAAAATCAATCTGTCACATCTAAATCAACACACAACTAAGTGTGGGCCAGAAGGTTAAGGGAATTATGTAACAGAGCCTGGCATCCTTCGAAATCACAAAACCAGTCCTAAATAAATTCCAGCTGCTAGTACAAGGCTGAGTTCACTGGGCATTTGCATGATTTTATGGCTTCAGCCCTTGCTGTGCAGATGCATCAATGGCACAGTTCTCTGGAATTATTGCTGGTGTGTCTTAGATCTCTTTTTGGAGTTTCTCTTTTTGGAGTTTCTGTTGGCTTCCGTGCCAGTAAAAGAATTTGGGTGTTTGGGATGCCTTGTCTTTGTGGGTGTCTCTGACATGGACAAGTGTGTAAATCCTGGGCTCTGAGCTGCGGGATTCCATGCAGAGCAGGGTGTGCTCCCTGGATATTCTGGGTGCCATCAAGGAGTGCCACGTGCCCCCTTCCTCCCCCTGCAGCAGCACACTCCATCCAGCCTGGCTGCTGTTTGCAGCCCAAGGCACAGTGTGGAGCTGAGCTCTGTGGTGTGGGCTGGAGCTGGTGCAACGTGCAGCACACTTTGTGTCTCTGCCACAGGCTGGGTCTGTTTGCGATCCATGCTTGTTGTGTGAATGGTGAATCCTCTTCTGTGGATGATATTTGTCACTGAGTGTGAGTGGAAGAATGCGCAGGGAAAACATTCCACCAGAAGTTAGGCAGGAGGATTTTCCTGTGTGGGAGTGGGGATTCAGGCTGTACGTCCATGGCAGTAAGTGAGCTGGGAAGGGACCAGTGGCTTGTGCATGATTCCTTGGAGAAGTGCAGGAGTTGCTGCAGTGTGTGTTCCCTTTGTTACTCAGGAGCCCTCAGAGTTCTTCGTGTCAGAAGTAGAAATGTGGCTTTGTGTCAGATATATTTGGAAATGGGAGTATTTGCAGCTCTGCTGCTCTGCCTGTGATGCAAGAGTGGCCTAGGCTGGGCACTTAGATAGACAGGGAGAAATGCTTCACTGAAAGAGTGACTGAATTGTCTGCCCAGGTGGAGTCACCATCCCTGGACGTGGCACTCGGAGCCATGGCTTGGTTGATCAGGTGCTGTGAGGTCAAGGGTTGGGCTGATGATCTCAAAGCTCTTTTCCACCCTGGTTAATTCTGCCATTCTCTCATTCAATGATGAGAAGTCCCCAGTCCAAGGGAATGTGGCCCTGGCAGGGTGCATCTGCTGCTGGCTCCGTTTCCAGAAGGATCCAGAGCAGATCCAAGGCTGTGCCTGGGGTTCTGTGCCAGGGTGGCACTGAGGGATCACCTGCACTTATGCAAATGTGCTCGTGTTATTCTTAGTTCCAAGGGTTACCTGAAGCTAATATTCAAATGTGCAATTAGCTGAATGGATGGCTGCTATCTGCAGTGATTCTTGAGATAAATTTTCCCTGGCATGTTGCAGGAATGCCTGCCTGCCTTTTTCTCAGCTTTAGCTGAAATACTTGAAAATCCCTTCAGTGTTGACAAGATACTATCTTTCCTAGAAGCCTTACCTGTGGCCCTGAGCCACACACTCCTTCAGCAAGTCCTTGGTCACAGGATGAGCAGAATCCTTGAAACTGGCACTGGAACAGGGCCTTTCACTGTGACCTTGTGAAGTGCTGGGTGGAACTTCTTCATTTTCAGTTTATTATTACACTCCTCATTTATTCCCATACTAGAGAGAAAATAATTAGCTTGAATAATTTTCAATCCAAATAATCTATTCCTGAGTGGCAAATATTGTACCTGGAAACAGATCCATTATGAAGTGTTTCCTCTGAGATGCATTTTCCTGTTAATTGTTGAAGCAATTAATTTCCTTACAGACACTTGCAGGTCTTTGTGTGGAGTAGTGAAGGCAAGGAGAACAGCAGGCCTGGAAGAGAACAAAAGCTGCCTGTAAAAAATGAGCACAGAATGAATAAAGGGAATGTATGTGGAGTACATTCTCTGTGTTGTCCATACATTGTGCACTTGTCAGCATCCATAGCGGAGGAGCTTTAGCAGCTGCAGAAATCAGGAGATGCTGGAGTGAATCTGATGCATATTCATGAGGAACAGTCTCACAGGAACACGTGGGACTTGTTCCACAGGACCATGGGCACAGAGGAGTTTGGCAGACAGGCTCTGACAAGTCTGGGTGTGACACGTGTTTCAGAATAACATCTCCCTCGTGTCCTGGGATCCACACTTCGGAAAAATTTGGGTGGATTTTTATAGGGAAAACAAAGTTCTGTTTTGCATCTTGGATGCCAAACCCAAAATTTATCCAAACTGTGTCCCTTGCCAGTCTTTGAGTCTTTGCTTGGAAGCATAAGAAACTTCATCACGTTCTTCTATTTTTGAGTGTTGATTTCCAATTCTAAACGTCTGTTAATATAAACAGACAAGGCTGTTCTCCTAAATTCCACTGCACATGGCAAAATGGCTGCAATTTAACTTGGTTTTCCCAAAAGCTAGATACACCTCTTAGATGGAAATTTATATCTTCATTTTATAGCTTCATTTCTTTGCCAAGTTGTCAACTACTGAATGGAGGATGGTGCAACAAATAATTTTGAATTGTCCTAATTATTTTTGTAGCTTTCAAATCTACATGTTATATTCCTGCGATCTCACCAATATCTATTTATGTTAGAGATGCATTTACACATTCAGTGCATACCTATTGTCTATATTGCAATTCTTTTTAGGTTCTGATAGATTGAATCAGGTTTGATTTTATGCACATTCAATACCAAGAAGGCTGAGGAAGAGAGGGGGGTTGTGGGTTTATTCTGCATTTGTTTTCTATATTTGAGTAAGATAAACCTCTGACTTAGTCCATAAGAGTCTCAAAGAGAATTACAATGTCTTGATGAAAAATTACTATTTGTTCAAAAATCAAGACTTTGTTCTCATAAAGGACATGAAAATAAATCTTGTTTGCAGTGGCTCTCAGCAGCAAAGGATCAGGAATTTAGCTGTCTCCAGAGTTTTGGGATAAATGACAGTTTTAGAAATGCAGCCTTACGATCAAATCTCTGAGATGGTGGCAATCAGCAGTTGTTTTGTAAAAGCTGTATTTTTGCTCTTCACTTTAGGTGTGTGCATTTGGCACTCTCATCTTTCTTATGTAATTATCTAGGAAAATATCTCTTGTGCAGTGGTTTAAGGGATTAATCTTGTTTATGAAAAGAAATGCTTCTTCTGCTTCTTGGATAAACCACAAATAAAGATTTTACTCTTCAATTGTAATCAGGACTTGTAAACACACCCAAAAGTCCTGATGAACTGCTACTGATCACTGAGGTGCTTCCATCAGAAACTGCAGAGTTTAATTGAATGGAAATACTCAATTAGCAGGCAGGTGAAGGCTCTCAGGTAGGAGAATTGCTGTCAGGCTCAGCCCTGTACCACAGACCTGCTGGGATGGAGATGATGCTCTCACCTGTCACTTCAGAGGCTGAATATCTCATTTTCCATTACAAAAAAGATGTGGTAAATGGAACTTTTTAACTTTTAGTGGAAAAGGAAGAGTTGTGCCAGGGGCAGAGCAAAGAAGGCAAATATTTAGATGTGGTCTAGAAGGAAAAGCAGGATGTACATTGATGGAGATGCAATGCACACACAGGAAGGAGTAAATTACAGCCCTTGATTTGTCCCCCAGGCTCGTGTGAATGCTGCAGTGTAGGGTAACAGGGCTGCTGTAAACTGCCCATGCCAGGAACAAGCACTGTCAGCACTGTGCTTACACATCTGGCCGTGGGGCACCATTCCTAAATACCAGTTTGCATGGCAAGCTTGCAGTCCCTCAGGTGCTGGGGCTTTTCAGAGCATAAATGTGTATTTAGATCCATCAGAAAAGGAGCATTTTTGATCAGTGCCTGTGCAGAAGTCTCCTGTTCTAAAATTAGAAAGTCAATTTGTCTGTTAAGCCAGGGGAAGAAGCAGCTCTACAAGCCCTCTGAAATTAGCACTGGAACAAGCTGTATTGAACTCATCTGCAGCTTTACACTCCGGGGCAGTGGCTGCATCCAACACAGACAATATTTCCCCAGGCTGTCACAGCTATTTGACAAGGAAAGGAGGAGGGGGAGCAGGGAGTTGCTTCAGTCTGATCTCTAAGTGAAATAACCAGCTGAACTTTTAAAATCATCCAGAAGATTAAAGGACGCTTCAAACAGCCTGGTGTGTCAATTTATTCTGCCGAGTGTCTCTTCCTTAATTGTCACAAAACGAAGACATTAAAGGTAACAGAGTCATGTGCTCTGCTAAAAGGTGCTGCTGCTTTAGAGAAAGCTGTTACTGGGGAGGAGAAATGCAGAGGGAGGTCTTTCATGTAGTACAGAGCTGGGAGAAAAAAGGAAATAAAGCAACAATTTGAATGCATTTGATTTTCTACAGATAGTACCTGGAAAGGATTGGCCATTGTTGTAGGTGTGCAAGAATCTGTGTCTCTCCAGTTACAGTGAAGTTTTATCATTGCAAAGGCCCTGCAGCTGTTGGGCAGATGAGAGGCACTGACCATAAACAGCTTCCATCCCCACAAATTCTACAAAACCTCGGCCTGGAGAGGCACAAGGACCTGGAAAACTCCAGAAGCTTTCAAGGAAAAAGTGAGGTGGGGTGCAAAGCAGTGCACACAGCTTTTGCTGCTTCCCCCCCAGAGGCCTGGGTGGAAATATGAAAGAAATTTGTGCAGCAGCATATCAGGCCTTGAGAATGATTTCCATGACTAATAATTCAAATTAAGTTACATACATGTATGTGATATTAGGCGATTGCAATTTCAATATGTTGTAGATTAAATTCACCTAATATTTGTGCTGTGCGGGCCACGTCTCAGAGAATGTGCATAAAGATGTCAAGTCAATTTCTCAAGCTTTTTTCTCCCACAATATGAGATTTTTTTTCCATTAGCTCTTAATTTACATATTGTTTCTGCGCTCTGTGGATATTGCTTTCCTTTTTGTTTATACATCAACAATATTCATGCTTTCTATTTTTAACATTATAATATTCCCCCTAATTCAGGGAGGTGTCAACAGGCGAGTGGATATATTCAAGTGCTGTGGTGTGTTGTGCAGATCTCTCACTAATAATAGGTGTAGGATGGTTCATTTCAAAGGAGAGAACCTAGGCTTATTTCTGTCATAAATACAGCCTGCAGTAGTACACATGTGCTAGCTCCAGAATACATTTGTCATTTTTAATGAAGGAAATAAAGCACGTAACTACAGCTAGGTCAGTTTTTCATTAATTTCATTAAGTTTTTTCCTTTGAAGAAAAAAAGGGGATTTTAGTCAGGTTTTGAGAGCAAACGAGTCCCATGCTGCCTGTGCATGTGTGCCTTAGATTTGACAAAGCTGACTCAGAGATGGGCATTTCTTATCTGTGTCAGGAAAATACACAGAGTAGAGGAAAAACAGAATAGAGAGTCTCCAGGCAGCTGAATTCTTATCAATAGGCAATTATGGAAAAATCTTAAATAAGAGCTTGGAGTTGCTTGGACACAAGAGCCAATCAAGCTTGAGACAGAGTTCTGTAGGAAAGTGGCTTTTTCTTGCTCCATCCTCATGGAGCCTCTTCTTTTCTATGCTTAAATAATTGCCAGAAAATCTTGGCTCTGGAGTGCACAGCTGGCTTTGGGGCTTCACTTATCAACATGTGGGACTGGGGAGGAGCTGAAAGGTGAGCTCTGGGAGGCAGGAGGAGCTGAAAGGTGAGCTCTGGGAGGAAGGAGGAGCTGACAGGTGAGCTCTGGGAGGAGCTGACAGGTGAGCTCTGGGAGGCACTGGGAGGAGCTGACAGGTGAGCTCTGGAAGGGACTGGGGAGGAGCTGACAGGTGAGCTCTGGAAGGCAGGAGGAGCTGACAGACAGGTGAGCTCTGGGAGGCAGGGGTAGGAATTCCCTTCCGCTGGGATGGGTGCAGGGAGGGCACTCCCAGTGCTCTGGTCCCCAGCTCAGCACCAGTCCAGGTGTGTTTGCAGGGCTGGGTGCCCCTGAGGAGAGCAGCAGTGCTGTGGTTAATGCTGCCAGTCCCAGGGCTGGCCCTACCTGAGCTTAGCCAGGAGCTGCCTCCTGAACCGAGGAACGTCTGCTCACCTGAGCCACTGCTCGGTGCAGCTGCCCTCTTACCCCCTCTCGTCTTTCCCAGAGCTGATCCCTCTGGGGATGGCTCCTTGTGGCCCCCCAGCACTGGAGCTGGCAGAGCTCACTCCAGTTCAGTGGGGCTGGGACTGGACACAGCCCAGTTCTGCTGGTGGGAAGGGTCCCTCCAGAGAGCCCTGCAGGCAGAGCTTCAGCCTGAGGAGCTGGGCAGGGCTAGGACAGGCAGTGGTGATTCCAGTCCCTCCCTGGGGTGAGGAACATCCTCGCCTAGCCCTCCATCAGGGAATCTCTGCTCTTCCCATCAGGGAATCTCTGCTCTTCCCATCAGGGAATCTCTGCTCTCCCCTCCGTTCCCCTGGGGGATGCACAGTGCATTAGATGCTGCTGGGGTGGGTGCACAGTGCATTATATGCTGCTGGGGTTTTGCACAGTGCATTCGATGCTGCTGGGGTGGGTGCACAGTGCATTAGCTGCTGCTGGGGTTTTGGACAGTGCATTAGCTGCTGCTGGGGTGGGTGCACAGTGCATTAGATGCTGCTGGGTGGATGCACAGTGCATTAGGTGCTGCTGGGGTTTTGCACAGTGCATTAGATGCTGCTGGGGTGGGTGCAGAGTGCATTAGGTGCTGCTGGGGTGGGTGCACAGTGCATTAGATGCTGCTGGGTGGATGCACAGTGCATTCGATGCTGCTGGGGTGCGTGCACAGTGCATTAGATGCTGCTGGGTGGGTGCACAGTGCATTAGGTGCTGCTGGGTGGGTGCACAGTGCATTAGGTGCTGCTGGGTGGGTGCACAGTGCATTAGATGCTGCTGGGGTTTTGGACAGTGCATTCGATGCTGCTGGGTGGGTGCACAGTGCATTAGGTGCTGCTGGGTGGGTGCACAGTACATTAGATGCTGCTGGGGTTTTGCACAGTGCATTCGATGCTGCTGGGGTTTTGGACAGTGCATTAGATGCTGCTGGGGTGGGTGCACAGTGCATTAGGTGCTGCTGGAGTGGATGCACAGTGCATTAGATGCTGCTGGGTGGGTGCACAGTGCATTAGGTGCTGCTGGGTGGGTGCACAGTGCATTAGGTGCTGCTGGGTGGGTGCACAGTGCATTAGATGCTGCTGGGGTTTTGGACAGTGCATTAGATGCTGCTGGGTGGGTGCACAGTGCATTAGGTGCTGCTGGGTGGGTGCACAGTACATTAGATGCTGCTGGGGTTTTGCACAGTGCATTCGATGCTGCTGGGGTTTTGGACAGTGCATTAGATGCTGCTGGGGTGGGTGCACAGTGCATTAGGTGCTGCTGGAGTGGATGCACAGTGCATTAGATGCTGCTGGGTGGATGCACACTGCATTAGGTGCTGCTGGGGTGCATGGACAGCTGGGCTGGGTTCTGCCCCCCAGCAGCAGGAAGGATTTGGTGGGGCAGAAGGAGCCCTGAGAGGTGAATTGTGTGTGAGCTCTGCAGCTCCCCCTGAGCTGGATGAACAGAGCAGTGCTCACCTGGAGCAGCACACAGACACCAGCCGAGCAGGGAGGCACGCCCTGCCACCTCTGCTCCTCTCCCAAACACAAAACACAAAACACAAGCTCTCTCAAGAGGGATGGGGCTTAGCAGGGAAAATGGAAGTCAGAATCTTCAAGGTTAAAAAGTTCTGTCTAACCTTTCATATTATTGCTCAGAAGAATTATTTTTTGAAGTTAATAAACCACGTGCATTCACCTCATATGGCTATTTCCCTCCCCAAACAAATTGCTTTTATTGTCAAAGCTACAAATTCGGGCATTGTGATCGATACCATCGTTTTATGAGCTGTCAGGAAAGGGACTTGAAGATGCAGCTTTGCTTGATTGTGTAGGAATAAAGATTGATCAGCCCTGTTGCTGCTCCTGTATAGATCCTGGCTGATTCCCATCCAGAGTACAAAGCAGAGCACCATCCCCTCATCCCTCTTCAGAATCACAGTCGATAGCTTTCCCTCTGTGCTCCTCTGCCAGCTCCTCAAAGTACAGCCCCACTTAATGGCTGAAGAGGGGCACAGAGGAGCAACAGAGGTATTTTGGTGTTGGGGGGTCTCTCCCTCATAGGAAAATGTGATTTTAATTCCAGACTTTTCTTGGTTCATTTTGGAGAAGTTACTGAGCCAAGACTGTTTGCTTGCACTGCTCCATGTCTGTGTTATTGCTTTTTGAGTGAAGAGTGCAAGATGAGAACAGTGAGCTGCTGGGTCTGGAGGGGCACTGAGGCTCTGCAGTGTCACACCCTGCTCCAGAGGGAAATGCAGTCTGCTGCTCTCAGGGTTTGCTGAACATATTTATGTCCAGTGGGAAAAAAGGGAGTATTGGCTGAGGTATTTTCATGTCTGTATTCATTTACCATAAGAAGTGTTGCTGTAAGTGTTGCTCAGGTGACTTAACAGACTTGTGCATGGTGCAGGTTGTGCAGTGCCCACAAGCTGGACCTTTGTTAGGCCACAGGTAAGTCAGGAGTCACATCCCCAGCTGCAGGTTTGTTCAGGATTCACATCCCCAGCTGCAGGTTTGTTCAGGAATTGCATCCCCAGCTGTAGGTTTGTTCAGGAATTGCATTCCCAGCTGCAGGTTTGTTCAGGTTTGTTCAGGATTCACATCCCCAGCTGCAGGTTTGTTCAGGTTTGTTCAGGATTCACATCCCCAGCTGCAGGTTTGTTCAGGTTTGTTCAGGAATTGCATTCCCAGCTGCAGGTTTGTTCAGGAATCACATCCCCAGCTGCAGGTTTGTTCAGGTTTGTTCAGGATTCACATCCCCAGCTGCAGGTTTGTTCAGGTTTGTTCAGGAATCACATCCCCAGCTGCAGGTTTGTTCAGGTTTGTTCAGGATTCACATTCCCAGCTGCAGGTTTGTTCAGGAATGGCATCCCCAGCTGCAGGTTTGTTCAGGAATCACATCCCCAGCTGCAGGTTTGTTCAGGTTTGTTCAGGAATCACATCCCCAGCTGCAGGTTTGCAGCAGCTGTGAGGTTTTTCCTGTTCCATGTGTGCCCTCAATGATAAGGGGCTGTGCCTGCCCTTTATCACCGAGGGCATGCATGGAACAGGAGGGGGAGCGCCTTCCTTGCCCTCCTGCCTCTGCTTTGTCTGGCAGGGAGCTGCTTTGGCATCAGAGTGCCAGAACACAGCCCTGCCATCTCGTGGTGGGTCCCCAGAAGGGCTCAGTGCCCGTCCCAGGGGTGCCAGGGCAGGGAGGCAGCTGCAGGACGTGGCACAGGCTCCTGTGAATCCAGAGCAGCACGTTTGGTGTGCCCTCACCCAGGGGTGACCCACGCCTGCTTTGGGTTTCACGTGAGGAGTGGGGCCATCAATGCCTGGCACTGACACTGGGGGATGATACAAACATTGCATGCTTCGTGTCTGTAAAAGCTTTTGGCAGTTTTGGACAGGAGGCTTGCACAAACAAATCTAGAGATTTTAGAGTGGCCATCGTTCTGGGGCAAGTCCTGCTCTTGCTTAAGTGCTGGGTTCCACTGGATCTTCTCTTGAGTTTGTACCTTTGCTTTCATGGGCTTACAGGAGGTCCTCTGGAGCTCCCCCTGTCCAAGGTTCACTGCCCTGGAATCCCACTGCAATGGAGTGGAAAGCCCATCAAAATCTCCCTGCATTTGCACTCAAGTGACATATGGCCATGGTGTTAATTTAAAAAATAAAGTGATGGTCTTGTAGTCTCCATGGAGACTGAGCATGCTGGAAGAGGAGGGAGTATAAAATATTTTCAATTTTCGGTTGAAAGGCAGAGATCAAAAGTTGTTCTGGTTAAAATGCTGGTGGGTGTCAACATGCCCAGTTGAATGATAAGGAATTTTGCACAAATGCTGTGCAAAATGTTTTGAAAATGAGATTTTAAAGCAGGTTCCCTGTAGTATTTTTAATGGGTTTCTGGAATAGAGCTGGATGTGTACTGTCTGTGCCTTTGTCAAATTCCTAGCAGAGTGCATGAGCAGGGAAGGTAAAATACCCATCCTGGCAACAAGGAATCCTTGTTTTACAGGGCAGCATCCCAATTCTTTTCGAGGATCATAAAAAGTAAATGAAAGGAGGCCTAGCAGAAATGGAGACATTCCATGTGATTAAGATGTCTGGCTGTCAAAGAAGCCAAAAAAAAAAAAATTAAAAAAAAGCTTTCCCAAGCTTGCTTTGGGGAAGAAAGAGCCAGAAAACCACATGAGAAGTATTCAGCAAGGAGCAATAATCCTGTTTGTTGGTAGCTGGTGAATTTGGTTCAGTGCTGTTCCTCAGGCACTTGGAGAGCATTGCTGGGAAAGTGTTCCTGGGGGAAAATCACCTTACTGCCTAAATGCAAAGTGGACAGCAGCAAAGGATGCATTCTGCAACTTTCTGTTCCCAGGTGACCATAGGAACAGCTTTGCTGACATCCAAAACGCAGGGTTTGTGAGCTGGGATTGAAAAATCACTAATTCAGTGGTTTGCATCTTAAATGGCCGTGGGCAGGGTGGGACTGACAGGTACAGGGACAGACAGTTTGCCTCTTAGGATGATTTCCATGGGGAGGACAGTTTAAAACAGCAGAACTGGCAATTCTGGCTGCTCTTGGTGCTCCAGCTGAGGAAAGTTTATTGAGTCCTCCCTGGCTGATGGTGGATGGTACTTGTTTATTTAAATATTTTACAGGTATGGATCTGGTGCTAAAAGCCAGGGATGTCAATGGATTTAGCAGCCTGAGGGGGGAAGAGGAGCAGAATGAGAGGGGAGGGTGGGTGAGGGTCTGTGCAGCCCATTGCTCTGGCGCTGGGGTCCCTTGCTGCCTCTGGAGCCCTCGTTCACTGAACTCACCCAGGGCACTTGGAGATGAAGGCTGGAGCTTCTCTTGGCTCCTGGGGGCTGAATGTGCATTGCTTGAACAAGGATTATGAGTGGATCCTACTGTTTTGGGATGAAGTTTTGCCAGTGATATAACCACAACAAGATTTCTTTATTAAAATACTTTTTGAGCATTATTAAAAGAAAAATTAAAAGGCCCTGCACTCTTTCTCCCTTTAGATCAGAGTGGAATAAATACAGAATTTGGGGAAGACAGGAAGGAAAAAACCACACATGAAATGCAAAAATATATTCAGTTCTGTACCACTGTCTGCCTTGGAATTGGCTTCCTCTGTCAGTAAACAACTGAACAGATGGAAAAGGTCTGAAACAAAGGGAAAACAGTACCTAACAAAAATACTTGGTGCTTGTTACCTGGAGAGAGTGCTCGAGTGAAGGCAAATAGATGAGGGTTGGCTTGCAGCAGAAGGAAAAATGAGGTTTTACAAATCACGGCTGTTGAGTTTTGGTTTAGGAAATGTGGTAATCTTGAAAGGAGCAGGCATTTTATGCTGTAGGTGCTGGCACCACCCGAAATAGAAATGGCTTTGGTAGCTGTGAACTTTCTCAGCAGTCAGTGCAGTGTTTTTCTCATGCTGTTCTGTGTGGGAAACTCAATCAGTGCCTGCTTTGCCCTGCCTGGTCCTTTTGTTCCTGGAGTCAAACCACCAGGTGATTCCCTGGGTTTCTCCATTTGCAGGAATAATTCAGTAACAAGAATTTTTGTCTGTCAAGGATCAGACAAAATTTTGTATTTTTTTGACCCTGTAATAGACTGACATCAAATTATGGCTTAAATTTAGGCACCAGGTTTTGCAAGCAGCACTTTGGACAGGAATTCTTTATTTCTCAGAGGCTGGGAAACTACACCAATTTTTTAATAGCTTTGATTTGTTAGTACATTTATATTGAATCTGTTTATTCTTCCCTAACTCCCTCTAATAGAAATTAAACATGTAATTAATTTAATAATAGCACCTGGGTCAAGGGAATTATTTCATGCCACCTCTCAGTTAATAGGAATGAAGATATTTTATTCTGAAGGCTATTGTGTATGCAGAAATTTTCCATTTCAAAAAGAATAATTAGCAGTATTGTTAAGTGAACTGGGTTTATCTTTGGTCAGCTTTGCATTCCAGAATGACTGAAGAGCAGAACAGTTGAAATGTTTTCTCTGCTGCTCAGTTCTGGCATGGCACCTGCAATGTCCTTGGATCAGTGCTAGTGCAGTCACTTTGGTTCTGTGCTTGGCCTAACTGGGAAATGGGAGCTGCTTCTGGCATGCACCTGGAGAAATGAGTGTGCCCAGCTCCTGGGGAGGCTTTCAGCACACAGCCAACTTCTGCTGACTCCATTTAAATGTGAAGTGTTGGTGCACATGGGGCAAATTGAAAGGTACCCTTACAGCTGGAAATCTCTGCTAGTTCAGTTCTTTCAAAGTTCTGACTTCAGAATAGGAAGATGTTTTACCTCTCCCCCCAAAACCCAACTAAACCCCTTTTGTCTGTGTAGTTCAGACACAAAGCTCTTAAAAATCACTCTGTTCACTTGTAACATGTATTCGTTTGCCAAGGCTCTGAGTGGGTGTTGAATTTTATCTAAAGGACAGTGTGAATAGCCTCTGGGGCTTAATTTAGAATTTATACAATTTCCCACTTCTCTTAGATAAATCCTAGTGAAGGAAACATCTTTCATATGTAAAGAAAGTTGTGATTTCCACCCCATTTAAAGTCATGTTTTATTTAGACCATTCTATTTCCTCTTCTCTTGGGGCAGTATCTGAATTCCTTGTCAGTCATTAACTACATTAGATGCATTAGATGAAAACATTTGAACATTTTTTGGTCAGAGAAACAACATTTAATGAATTAATGCTGTGTACATGTTCTCAGTGGGAGCTTTGTGCTCTTTTCCTGCCTGCCCAAAATTGCAGGAGCTTTTTGTCTTAATGGAACTGGAGTGGGCACTTGAGTGGGCAGGTCCCTCTGTGTGCTGCAGCTCTTCAGGGGCTCTGATGGTAAATTCTGAACCTTTTCCTGCTCATGCTCTGGGCTGGAGATCTCAGCACCAAATGAGCCTCAGTAAATGTCATTTTGGGAAGGACATGGCAGCACCTTGTGCTGGGGTGTGCTGCTCCGTGCCCTGGGCACCTCAGCACTGAATGAGCCTCAGTAAATGTCATTTTGGGAAGGACATGGCAGCGCCTTGTGCTGGGGTGTGCTGCTCCGTGCCCTGGGCACCTCAGCACCAAATGAGCCTCAGTAAATGTCATTTTGGGAAGGACATGGCAGCACCTTGTGCTGGGGTGTGCTGCTCCGTGCCCTGGGCACCCCCAGCCCAGCCCAGCCCTCCTGTCCTGCCCCCAGCAGCAGCTCCCTGCCCAGGGCTGCCAGGGCTCCATGGACTTCACCTGCCTGCACAATGTGCCTCCATCTCAGGCAGCACAGCCAGGAGAGCTCTTCCCTTTGAGGCTGGGAACACCTCCTGCAGCTGCACTGGCTCTGTGGGGACACAGGGAGAGGGGAGCAGTGGAGCTGTCCCTGCCTTGGCTGCCTGGAACAAGGAACAAGGTTCCATAGAGTTGGGGTGCTGCCCTTTCATTCATGGAACAAGGAGCAAGGTTCCATAGAGTTGGGGTGCTGCTCTCTCATTCCTGGAACAAAGAGCAGGGTTCCATAGAGTTGGGGTGCTGCTCTTCCACTCCTGGAACAAAGAGCAAGGTTCCATAGAGTTGGGGTGCTGCTCTCTCATTCCTGGAACAAAGAGCAGGGTTCCATAGAGTTGGGGTGCTGCCCTTTCATTCCTGGAATAAGGAGCAAGGTTCCATAGAGTTGGGGTGCTGCTCTTCCACTCCTGGAACAAAGAGCAAGGTTATAGCAGTTGGGGTGCTGCTCCTTTATTCCTTGTGCCCCCGCTGTGCCTGCCCCTTGCTGCCTGGATCAGGAGTGTCTCTGAGTGAAAGCTGAGCACAAACACACTCCAGTGCTCTGGCTGGGCCTGCAGAGTCCTCAGCTGGGGCTGTGGGGTGCTCCAGTGACAGCAGGGAGGAGCTGTCATCACACAAACCAAAGAGCCCCGATGGAAATGGGGAAAGGAGCCACCAGCAGTGCACTGGTGACCTGCACAATGACAGCAGTGACCTCCTTGGAAATGGGCACTCGTGCACTGCTCACACCTGAGGGGAATTTGAAACTTGCTTTGACTGGTCTCTTATATTCCTATTGATTTTACAGTTTTCCTTACAATTAACAGATAAGGTGCTTTTCTCCCTCCACTCAGCATGTTATTTATCCTTCCCAGACAAGGGTTATTACATGCTGTCTCTTTTTCAGGCAAAATCCAATAAATTTTCTGATCTCTGCTGTAAAACCGGGGTAAACGGATCGTGCAGAGGAGTCATCTGTCATGATTCCTCCTTAGTGTCTTGCAGGAAATGAGCAGCCAGGAAGAATCTACCAAGGCTGAAAGATGGTATTTCCTTCTTTTAGCTCAACCTCGAGGAACCCAGCCTCAAACAGTGAAGTGTATATGAAATTCTCAACTTACTTCTCTCTGGCCCTGTTGTTTTGAAGAAACTAAAAGCCTCACAAGCTTTTGAGGTTTCTGTTCTTTTTTTTTTTTTAAATGCTTATTGGATCTTTGGCTGGAAAAACACATCCCTTCAGTGAGCACTGGCACAACTGTTCAGCTGCACTTCATTAATATGCACATACTTAGCCTGCTCTTGATTGCTCTTGCTGCCACACCAGAGGTGGGGGATCAGCCAGTGGAACCAATAGCCAGCTTTTGGCAATAGATAAAACCACGGGAAAGCTAAAAACAGGAGTGATTGCTCTTCACAGAGCATCCCAGACTGGGGTGCTTAGCCAAGGAGAGGGACCATTCTGAGACAGCTCATACCTGCCTTTAGAAGCGTGGGTTTTGCACAATGACTATCCTGCAGCGTTTTCTTGGCAACCTTCCTCTGTAAGGCTGCCCTGGAGCACAAGCTCTGTCCTTCCCTTGCTCCTGAGTCCCTGAAGTTTAACCTGAAATCTTGCTGGCATCAGTAGGATTTGGACACTTGCTTGAATTTCAGCAATTATATTTTCTTGAAGCATTTATTGGAAATGAATTAATTGGCTGGGCAGCCTTGGAGCATGGGGATAATGTGGGCTCTTACAGTAAACATGAGAAAGATATTCTAGGGCAAGTAGAGGATTTTGGATGCATCAAATTGGAATTTTTCAAATTAAAAACTGAACTGAGATCGGATTTTCAGGAATGCTGGAGTGCTGTTGGGGTGATGGTGAGGGGAGGAGTGGAAAGCTCAGTCCTGTGTCCCCAGGCAGGCAGGCAGGCACATCACTGGTTTCATTAACAATCTGACCAGGTGCAATTGAAATCCTTCTCCTTTTATCCCTGCTTGCTTCAGCTCCTCTTTCCCTGCTGCTCATCAGTGGTGACACAGAACAAAGAGAAGGAAGTTCTCACTGTTTCTTATCTGGTTCCTTGGTGACCAACAGGAGATAAACCTGTCGAGTCCTAGGCCAGACTCTTGTGGCAGAGTTTCCCTGGGAGGAATGAGTGCCTGTGGCATCAGAGGCAGAACAGGATCAGTCACTGCAGAGCTGAGCAGTGCCAGTCCCTCAGCTGTGCCCAGAGAAACCTGCCCACAATTCCTTCAAACTCAGGCAAAAAGAGCTGGGATGGGGCAGAGGCTTTGGCAGCGTGGCTCTCCATCCCTGGGATTTCCATACTTGACATGCAGACTGATAGCTGGATAATGCTCCATTCAACCTTCTGGGGGTTTGCAGTATTTTAATAGGAAGCTCCTTAGAGTAGGCATTTATTTCATAAAGGAGGTTGATGCCAGTCTGGTCTGACAGCAGAGTGAGCCGATTAAAGTTTGGCAGACCCTATTGACATTTCTAATAAAGAAATCACTACCACAGCATTTTTCTCTACTTAAAGCAACAAGAGCAAGAATGGTGAAGAAATAAAACCTTTTGAGAGAAAGACGCTGTTGACAGCACCTTTTAACTTCCTCCATTTAATCACAAGTGCTCAGCTTTTGCCACCACTAGAACCCATAAAACAGCAATACTGCAATATATTCATTACTCACCGTCCTCTGGAGTGCCTGGGAATTAGGAGTGTGCAGGGCTGACTCACAGGGGGAAAGAAGAACATGGAGAGTCTGTGGAGAGGCCATGCCCCAGCCACAATAAAATCACCCTGTGCCACATTTGTTCTGGAGCTGCTCATGAGCTCACTGGCTTGCATCTGCCACTTTTATTCACCCTGCAGATTTCCCAGGGAGAGCTTCATCCTTGGGGTGTGCTCCCTCTGTGAGCCCTCCTCAGTGGGACTGAGCACAGCCTAATCCAGGCTGGCTCCCAAAACCAGTCCCTGCCCTGCCAGGGTCCATCAGAGCCAATGCAGAGGCAGGATGTGAGCCCTGGGGCTGATTTTCACAGCCCACAAACCAAAGGGAAAGGGTACTTTGTGTCCATGCCTTCAGGCTAATCAGACACTGGGGATGGTTCAGTTAATCCTTATCATATTGCAATACAAACTAGATTGTTAATTGCACAGCAACACTAATGGGGTAATAATGGTAAGAGTAAATGAGAGTTTGAAAATGCATTCCCACACCTGTGTCTGCCCCCTTGCACTTTGGGATAACCATTGCTCTGTTTATTTGGCTAATGAGGTATCTCGGGGACCACTTACACACTTAAGAACTGCTTATTTTGGGTTTCTCTTAGATTATTCTTCAGATTTTAAACAGATTCCCGGGAATATCATGAAGTCATACTTGCAGCCTGATTTTGAGCCCCCCAGGCTCCCCAGCAGTGCTGTAACTGGTGGATGTGTCCAGAGCTGTGTTGCCTGCCCTGTGCTGCCCTGCACGGGTGTGTGCAGTGCTGCTGGGGGGTCAGGAGCTGTCTGTGGGCCGTGTTTGCCAGCCTGGGTGCCTGTGGTGGGCTCTGCTGGCCCTGCTGACAACACGAGCCATGGGTGACGTGTGGCTGCAGCAGGCAGGGCTGAGCTGCCCCTGCCACCTGGGCACTCTCCTGGGAGCAGGTCCTGGTGAGGAAAAAGCCAGAGCACTGTTCAGCAGATGCTGTGCTCTGCTTCTGACCCCTCGGTGGTGAATGGCAGGATTTGCTGGTAAATTTAGCTTTGGTTTTATCATCTGTATCTCTCACTTCATCCTATTTATCCATCACTTGCCAGGCCATTACTCACCTTAAAATAGGTATGACAGAAAAAAGGATGAAGGAGGGTTGTAAACGATAGCAATGTTTTCCATCCCATGTGTCCATCCTCCTCTCCTCTGAAGGAAGCCAGGGAATGTGGAAAATAGCTTTGAATTCTCCACAAGTCTGTCTCCCACATGACACTTGCTACTTTCAGGCTAGCCCCCGGCTGCCACTGCTGCTGAATATTTGTGATCAAAGAGCACTTCAGTCATTCTGGATAGCTCCATAACACACTTGTATTGTCCAAATACTCTGTCCTGCACCAAGATTTATCTGCCTCACCTGTGTGCAGCAGACAGAAGTAACCGTGTAAATCTTACCACTCAGATATGAACTTTGTGGCAAATGCCTGTATCAGTAAACCTTAAGGAACTGGAAAATCTTTTATTTAAATTATCTTTGCATCCCTGAGGAGATGTTTTCTGTGCTAATGTTATCTTCCTTCACAGGAACTTCTGCACACGTGCTGTGACAGTTTACATGGAAAAGGCATCTTTAATGTGCAGTTTAGCACCCTCCAACACGTTCCTAGCTTGGAAAATGGGTGTGCAAAAAAGATGCAAAAATCTCATCTAAAACTACATCCAAGTGTCAGACTAAATTAAAATTCATGCTTCATTAAATGGGTACAGTACAACTTAAAGAAGTCTTGGTAGAAGCACAACTGCTTCTTCTGTTTAGCTTTTTTAGCCAGCTGGGGCTGAATCTCCTTACAAGTGCCCATGGTATTGAGCTAATGGTGTTCAGCAGTTGTTTATTCCTAGTTTGCCAGAAGGCCTGATTCTGCTTTTCCAGCAGTTGTTATGGCACATCCTCAAACTGATTTTAGGCTTTATGTTTGATCAACCATCTTCTGGCTGTGAGTTAAAATACACGCCAGCTGCTGCAGCTCACCTGTGATTTACAACCTGTCCCTGGTCTGTGGAATATAAAATACCCCTTTGGTCACCCAGTGGGTGCTGTGTGAGCAAACACAGCCCGTGCAGCTGCTGTGGCTGCAAGCATTCTATGGAAATACAGCCTTGGAAAAAAGAAAAAAAAAAAAAAATATATATATATATGTCTGGTCTGATTTTCCCTACCCTTTCATGTTCAGCACTTGGCCTTGCTCTAAAGAGGGATTTCAGAGAAGCAGCTTTTCTGTAGCAGGAGCTGAGGGCTCTCCAGGCTGGGGCTCTGCCGTGCTCCCAACAGGTGCCTGAGCCTGGAGCAGGAGCGCTGCTGCTCATGTTCCACACTGTCAATTTTGTGCTGTTTCAGCACTCGAGATATCAGGAGATCTGAGTCCAGATCTGAGCAAGAGCCACGGCTTCTTTCAAGTATAAAATCCAGCAGAGTGCTTTCTGAAATAGGCAAGTTGACTTTTGACACAGAGGCATCGATTTCCTCCCTGTCCTTTGAGTTCACGTTTTTACATTTCCTTGACTTCTGACATCTTGAAGATTTTTGCAAATGAATGTGGTGATAGACAGGAATAAACTGAATTGTGAGAGTCAAAGATGAACCAGAGGAATGCAGAGTGGGTCGGGGAAGGGAAAGGTGATGGGGGCATTCTGGCAGTGACATAAGGGACATCTCTGCCAGATAACCCAGGGAGAGATTTCAGTCCTCCAGAGCAGTCCCGAGGCATTTCCAGCCCTTCATTGCTCACCAGCCTTCCCAGCCCTAAGCCAAGTGCACGGGTGTCTTTCCTTAGAGCCAGGTTTGGCTCAAAGCTGGAGTGGGCTCAGCTGGGAGGGGAACAGGCTCTGCCCTGGGCATTGCTGTCCTGGCTCCTCGGGGCATCACCCTGGCATCTGCACAGGAATGGCTGTAAAACCTGGAAAGGGCTGCCAGAACCCTTCCAGTGCTGAAAGCAGATCCTGCCCAGGGCACAGGAGGGAGCTCCCTGGTGGGGACAGTGCTGAGGCTGCAGAGCCTTCCTGTTGAGGACAGCTCTCACTCCCTGTTTTACTGCCTTGGTGGATTCCAGCATGCACTGCCACTGTGTTCTCTGAAATATTGCAACTCTCCGAGGCCAGGGCAAGTTTTCCACTGAAAATGATAATGTTCTCCTTCCTTTATTTCAATTAGCATTTCAGTGGAAGTGAGGAATTTGCTGATTTATGTAATTCTTTAAAAGAGGGCAGGGCAGCAAACTTCAGGGTAATTTATTTTTTGACATATATATTGCAGTGGTTTCAAAGACTTTTTGCAGCAGTTTGCAATCCTTGTCTGCAGAGCAAAATATTCACCTCAGACGGTGGAATTTCACAAAGTCATCACTGATTCATGCATTTCATGGCTATTTGCTATTTTTGCAGCCTCATCTGTGCATTTTTACTCCGTGGCATCCTGCAGGCATGCTCATTTCTATCTGCTGTGCTGAAGTATTAAGCAATATTTAAGAATACGTTTTCAATCGGTTCAAGAAAAACAAACTCTTTCTTTTAAACAATTGTACTTATCAATGAATTTTTTCTGTATGTGCAAATACTTAATGAACAAAAAAAATATAACTTGGCTTTTAGCAACCAAATATGAATCTCATTTGGTTGATGAGATAACCATTTCTAGAAGTTGTCAGTATTCTCCCTCTCCCCAGTGTTTATTCCCAGCCTGCAGTTGTGGTGCTCTCAGTAGGGCTGGCACAGCTCTGAAGAATCTCAGGAGCTCTCAGGAAAAGGGAGAAAAGGGGCTGATGGGGATCATGTCAGTGATCTGGGCTGAAATCATTTCAGTGGTAATTTCAGTGATCTGGGCTGAAATCATTTCAGTGGTAATTCCAGTGATCTGGGCTGAAATCATTTCAGTGGTAATTCCAGTGATCTGAGCTGAAATCATGTCATTGATTTGAGCTGCAGGGCAGCACTGTGTGCTCAGAATGCCCCTGGCATGGGCAGGGAGCTGGGTTTAGGCCTGGCCAGCCCTGGGATGGGCACAGGGAGCTGGGTTTAGGCCTGGCCAGCCCCTGAATGGGCACAGGGAGCTGGGTTTAGGCCTGGCCAGCCCTGGGGTGGGCACAGGGAGCTGGGTTTAGGCCTGGCCAGCCCTGGGATAGGGCACAGGAGCTGGGTTTAGGCTTGGCCAGCCCTGGGATGGGCACAGGGAGCTGGGTTTAGGCCTGGCCAGCCCTGGGGTGGGCACAGGGAGCTGGGTTTAGGCTTGGCCAGCCCTGGGATGGGGCACAGGAGCTGGGTTTAGGCCTGGCCAGCCCTGGAGGGGCACAGGGAGCTGGGTTTAGGCCTGGCCAGCCCTGGGATGGGCACAGGGAGCTGGGTTTAGGCCTGGCCAGCCCTGGGATGGGGCACAGGAGCTGGGTTTAGGCCTGGCCAGCCCTGAAGGGGCACAGGGAGCTGGGTTTAGGCTTGGCCAGCCCTGGGATGGGCACAGGGAGCTGGGTTTAGGCCTGGCCAGCCCTGGAGGGGCACAGGGAGCTGGGTTTAGGCCTGGCCAGCCCTGGGATGGGCACAGGGAGCTGGGTTTAGGCCTGGCCAGCCCTGGGATGGGCACAGGGAGCTGGGTTTAGGCCTGGCCAGCCCTGGGATGGGCACAGGGAGCTGGGTTTAGGCCTGGCCAGCCCTGGGATGGGCACAGGGAGCTGGGTTTAGGCCTGGCCAGCCCTGGAGGGGCACAGGGAGCTGGGTTTAGGCCTGGCCAGCCCTGGAGGGGCACAGGGAGCTGGGTTTAGGCCTGGCCAGCCCTGGGATGGGCACAGGGAGCTGGGTTTAGGCCTGGCCAGCCCTGGGGTGGGGCAGCTCCTGCTGCAGAGCCCAGCAGGGTCCCAGTGTCCAGAGCGTGGCTGCTGTGCCCTGATCCCCTCCTGCTGCTCAGGGAGGGAAGGCTCAGAGCTCTTGTGTTGTTTAGCTGCTGGCACAAAGTGACTGGCAATTGTCAGCAAGCGTTTACTCTTCTCCCGTGACATTTCCTCCTAGCAACACGTAGGATATACATTTCCTATAATTTGTAAGGCTTTTTTTTTCCTTCTCCAATTTTTTGTGAGTCGACAGCAAAGTATTGGGTACAGGGAGAGACCAGACAAACACCAAGGAGGTCTCCAAGGCCTGCAGCAGAACCCACAAGCAATGTTTTCAGGGCATTCAGATTTAACTCTCATATGTTCCAGCAGCTCAGAAGGAGATAAAAAACCTCCAAGAATTTTGCAATAGCTCTTGAGAAGCTGAGAGCACACAAAACTCAACCGAAGCAAAATAACATTTCTTACACTTGAATGAGTTTAGGATTGGTGTCATTTACAAGAGAAAAATAGAAAAGTAAAGGCAAGAATGTTAATAAATTCCACAGTAGTCCTTAGCACTGAATTATATCAAAAAGTGAAGTCAAGGATGTGTGTGTGTTCATATGTGAAAGCCATAATTTATTTAAACTTCAGTGTGCCTCTGGTGCTTTCAGCAGCTGCATAATGAGATAATGACGTTTCACCTTAAGGTCATACTTTACAATAAACTCCAGATATTATTATTTTCTTCTTGAGGTACCTGTAATATCTTAGGTGATTTAAAAATATTGCATAAGAATGTCACAGAGTGAAATTTAGACAGACAGCTGAACAGTGGGAAAGGGCAGGATTGGTACAGAGTTTATTTATACAAGGCAAGTCCTAATGGGAGAAGGTTTCTGAGAAAGGTTTGGCTGCAGACAGGGAAGGTCAGTACAGATTAGAGCTCTGGGATCAGCCTGCTTTGTGCTGTAGCTCCACCAGGCCCTGCAGCACAAATGACTTGGAGATGGGTTGTGTTTTGTCAGGATAAATATTTGGGGTGGGCAGGGCACCAGGAGATGGACTAAAGCTGCATGCCCTGCTCTCAGTGCCCTGGCACGCGTGGCACTGGCAATGCTCACACAGTGTGTGCAGTCCCTGAGCAGCTTTTCCATCACGGGCACTCTGTGCTGCTGCACTCCAGGGCCAGGGAACCCCTGGTGCCCTCCTGCCCTGCTCAGCATCTCGGACCCTCTGGGTGCTCATCAGCCAGGACTGCTGGCTCAGCTCCACCACAGCTATCACAGTTCTGATACACCATTTAGCCCTCTTTTTAGATCATTTTTCTTCTCATCTGCGCCTCTGAATGTGTTGTTTTTTCTGACATCTCAGGCTAGGGCTGACCTTTTACCATTCCAGAAGAATCCAGGGCATTTTTTGGCTTTTGAGCAATGGTTGCTGCTTTCTGTAAAATGAGCAAAGAACAGAAACTCAGCAATGCTACTCCAGATCAGCTCTGAGGAGGGCCAGCAGCTGGAAGGCCTGGGGCAGGAGCTGCCCCTGGTGACCAGGCTGAAAACATGGCCAGGGCTGATGTTCAAAACCCAAAAGACACAGATGCAAACTGAAAATCCTGTAATAATCATGCTGACCCTTGCAATATTTCACCCAAACATTTAAAAAACAGTATCTTGTTCTAAATGTTTGGCTCCCTAATGCTGTTTTATTTCCTTTTTCCCCATAGAAAAGTGATAGTTGCCTGACACTTGTTCAACCGTTTCATCTCTCACTGTACCAGACTCAAATTGAAGCAAGTTGCTCTGTAAAATTGGAAGTGTGAAAGGTTGTGGAGTTGCCCTCTGGAGGTCAGGCAGGCACTCAGCTCAGGTTGTGTATCTTAACCTCCTTTTTCTGTGCTCCTTTTTCTGTGCTCCTGCTGAACACAGCAGCAGGGGAACCTGCTGGAGCTGGTGTTGCCATTGCCTAAAATCTGTGCCCAAACACCAACACTTCCAGCTGCATTGTGGGCTTTGCATCATCCCATGTTTCTTTTTCCTTCTTTTAATAATCCACTTTGTCAACATATCAAAGCAATGTTTATTTACCAAGTAATTTATTTATGTTCATTTAAAATCAAGATTATCCAGTGCTGACTGGATTTACCAGAGGTCAGGGGCTCCAAGGAGGTTTCTGATTATCCATTCTTCCTCTTGGAGAAAAACTTAGAACTCTTGCTGAGAGAAAAGACATCTGGAAAGGAGAGAAGAGTTAGTGTCAGGGTTATATTATTACAACTACCAGAATATATTCAAGTAAAGAGTTCTCCTCCTATGCCAAGGTCTCCAGACGTGTGGGTAGGATCTCTGCTCTCTGGCTAGCTTGGTTTCCCCCCCTCTGTCTCTGTGCCCCCTTCAGTGTTTGAAAGCTGAATTGCCTCTGCAGCATTCAGGGATGAGGCTGCAGCTGGCATGGATGAAATCTCTGCTCCCACAGTGGAGTGGATAATTGACAGTAATGGCTGTAAAATCCAGAGCTCAGGGGCTGGTTTGTTGAGTTTTTTTGGTTTTTGGGTTTTTTTTCCTCCCAAGACATCCCTCTGGAAAAGAGTTTGATCAATGGCTGAGCATTTCACACTGGTATTAATAAATGCAGAATGTTAAAGAGCCACTTCAGGAATAAATAATCTAATTCAGTTCATAATCCAAACTGTTGTTTAAAAAGAAATAGAAGTAATAACAAAAACAAATTACCCTTTATTTAAATATTAATCTTTGATGGTAATTGTGCCTGAATAAATATTTCAGTTGCAAAGAGGGGTTGCATTGTCAGCCTGAGAGCTGTGCTGTGCCTGAACGCAGTGTCCTGTGCTGTGCTGGCAGAGCAGAGCTGCTGCTCTGGAAGCTCTCTGCTGCTCTGTGAGTGTCACTGTGCATTAGCAGCAGCTCCCTGAGTGATGGGGGCTTGCTGAACAGGGCAAGGACATCCACTTGCCTCAGACTCCTCACTGGGTTGCTCCAGTCACATCAACATGATAGATATATATATACATTCATAAAAACCAGCAGCATGCACAGCTCTGGGGCTCTGTGTTGTCCAGGAGTGCAAAGCACAGCTAAAAATTCACTCTGTTGGAGTTTTAGGGGGAGCTGGTGTGGCTGATGCTCCCAGTTCCTGCTTCTCACCTAATCCAGTTGTAATACATGCACCACTGAGCTTTTCCTTATTTAACCAGGACTTGGATCTCTGCTCATGTAAAAAACTGCATTATCAGCTACTGCTTTTATTTTTCTTCACTTCTCTTTCCCTCTGGACCTTGTGGAATGTCAGTGCCCTGGTGCAGACCAGAACTACCACCCCAAGAGTCCCCAGAGCTGAGGGGCTTCAAAACAAACTGATGGAGGAGTTCATATCTGTAGTTTAGAGTGTCAAGGAGGCAAATGTTGCAGTGGCCTAGTGCAGATTTAAATGCAGTGGAGTGGAGTGATCTAGCTGGAAAAGAGCTCTGCAGTCTGACCCTTGGACTGGGGACTGCCATGAGCAGCACTGGAGCTCAGGAAGGTGGGATACAGGTACCTGAAGGTGGGGTACAGGTCCCTGACCATTGCTCAGGGCATTCCTGCTGGGTGTGCTGCACACCTGGCTGATCCCTCCGTGTCAAAGGAGGGGGTTCTGATCTTGGAGGATCTCAGTGGTCAGGATTTGTTCCTTTGAAAATCTTAATTTAGCCCCGAACTCTTCCTTTTGGCCTCCAGTGACAGATGTGGAGCCCTGAATCATATTGAGGATGTCAGAGATGTGCAGGGATGAGTGGGGACGTGGCTGGCACGGGGTCACTCAGCAGAGCAGTGACACAGGCAGACGGCTCCTGTGCTCCCAGCTCAGTGTTCCACGTCAGCTGCAATTTTTCATGGCTGTGTGGCTGCTCCTGTTGTATTCCTGCTTGGAAGTGGACCCAGTGCCAGGGTGTCCCTGAATTCAGTCCAGTTCTGCCCCTGGATTTCACCTGCAGCTCCCGCAGTGCTGTGGGAGCAGTGCAAGTTTCTCTTTCTGCCACCTGTGATTGCATTTTATGAGAGAGATGAGAAGAGCAAAGGATGGTCATGCTTGCAGCATGGGACCTTCTGGAAGTAGGAGCCCCCTGTAATTTATGATTTACCCTCATCAGGACTGATGGAGGTGTCACTTTCTTTGTACCTATGGGAGAAATGTCTGCTCTGGAGCCACTCCCTGCTCCAATGCTCTACATTTCTCTTTCTTACACAAACAGCTTCCAAGTTGTTTCTACCTCATCTTTTCTCCACACAATTCATCTGCCCACTTCTCACATTCATGTAAAAACTCTGGCACCAATCCTTGGCTGTTTCATGTTTTAGATTATTTTGCTCCTAAGCACTGGAAAAGTCTGCACCAGTAATTCAGATGATTTTGTTGCTTCTTGTTTTACATCTCCACAAATTCTGCAGAACACAATGTTTCTTTTATGAACAAAGAGTGAGAGCTGTAAATTATTAAGCACAGAAATAAGAGATAGAGACATATTTTGTAGCGCTTTTCTTTTGGAATTGTTCAAGAGAAGTTTGATTCATTCATGCTACTGCATGTTTTTACCATGAAAAAAGAGTTATTCCTTCACCTTGCTTCAGTTTTGGAGCTTCTGCTGTTCATTGTGTGTCCTAGGACACTCTGATACAGAAAATACCCGTATTGCATTTTAAATTTCCATTAGCTGTGCTCAGTCAGAGGCAGCCCTCCAGACACTGGGTGTGCTGTGTGCTGAGCAGTGAGCACATGCACAGATGCCATTTGTTGCTGAGTGCAGCGTGGTGGTGGTGCCTTTGCTGTGCTCCTGGTGCAGCCAGCCTGTCTGGGAGCAGGAGCCAGGCCGTGCTCTCATTCTGAGATTGCAGGGTCATTTCCATGCAGCGCTGGGCGAGGGGCAGGAGTCATTCTCTCAGTATAAAAGGGGTGAATTTACTGAGCTGAAGTGCAGATTCTGCTGATAAACGAGAGCCCAGCTCAGCAGGCCATTGAGGTTGGTGGCTGTTTGGCAGAGCACTTTGAGCCTGGCTGAGCAGATGAGTGCCAGGAGCGGCAGAGCTGCTCTGAGCAGGGCCAGGAGGAGCTGGGATCCGAGGAAGGGCAGCGAGCCCCGAGATGGGAGCAGTGGGGCCCCCCTGCCTGTGCTGCTCAGGAATGGGGGCACTCGGGGCCTGCTCCGCATCCCTCCTCACACAGGCAGCGCTCCCTCCCTTCTGCTTCCAAGATTGAATCATTCTTCACCTCCGCTCTGCTCTCTAATTTTGTTGAAATGGGTCTAATGTACTGGAGGGAATGACAAGGACTCAGATGGACTGATTGCATAATCCTCTCTTTATTAAGGAGCTTGGAAGAAGAAAAACAACTCCCCAACCAGCTTGTTATAGCCATCTATGCCACTGCAGAAATGATTTCTTTCTAAGCATTTTATCCTCTCTACTTTTAAACCTTCCCAGATATTGTGTTTTCCAGTTCTTTCTGAGGCTCTTCCACTGTCCTTTTGCTTTGAATTTGCTCCATGTTTCCTGTTGTTTCTAATTATACTCTCCTGCCTATCTGCTCTAGCAATTTTCTCTCCTTGACAGATAAATCCTTGAAATATTTGTGGAAAGTGAGCACTTTCTGCTTCTTGTGCCTTTTAAGCCTCACCTACTGATTTTTTTTAGAAAAATCTCCAACCTACCTCCTGCTCTACTTGATGTTCCTTTAAGTACTGCTCATTCAGGCCCTCTGGAAATCTGGCAGATTATTTCTTCTACCATTTTTCTAAGAACCCTGCCCATTTCCCGCAGTCCTCATGGCTCTTGTTTGTACCTTATCCTGCTGTGCAATGACAGCAGAACTAAAGTCAAGCAGCTTGAGCAAAGCAAATGGAAAACCATGCCTAAAAATCCATTTATATTCACAGACTGTAGTGATAATTCTGGCAGGGCTGTGTTTTAATTCCTCACATCGTTTGGCTGCTTTTAATACCCATAACAGCTGCCCATTGGATTTCTCCACACAAATTCCAAGAACCATGGTAGTTTGGAGGTTTGGAGTAAGTTCCCCATCCAAATTTTCCATGTTGCTTGCTTGGAGCAGATACTCTAAGCCCACATTTTTGGTGATTTTGTGTCCCAGCTCAGACCCCCTCGAGGATTTTCATTGCAGAGAAGGAAGAGCAGTGTCTATATTTGCAAAGGTTACATGTTAGCCTTGCAAAGAAAGAGAGTTTACATTCAATTAAGTCATTAAAGACTCATAATTGGCCTAAGAAAGTCTGGGGCAGTAGCAGTAAGAGTGAAAACTAAATAAGAGTAGTTGAAGCAGTGCAGTGTTTAGGTGTGTGCTGTGACACGTTACTGGAGCAGACATTGATCTTCACTTACTGCTTCTCCCCCTTACATGAATGATTTATGAACCTGTTGAAGCTGTTAATGATTACTAACATTACTGAATTCATAATTATAACAATTAGGGTGTCTCTTCCCCTGCCTCCAGCTCAATAAAATCAATGTGTCTTTTTCAAGGGCTGGATGTGCGTCTTTCCACAGTCAGTGGCAAAGATTTCTGAGTTGAGGCTGAGGTTCCCCAGGTGGGAGCAGGGCTGTGCTGAAGCTCAGCAGTGAATCTGCTGTTGAGCTCCAGGTGAGTCCCTGCGGGCTGAGCTGAGAGTGGAGCCCAAATTCCAGCAGCTGAACTGTGCCATGCAAGGAGGGTTGGGTGATGTGTTCTGGCCTCCTCAGCTGACAGCACAGGCTCCTCTCCCCGGCTAGGGGACATTTCCTATTCTCATTCCTGGGGATTCCAGGGAGCATTTCATGCCATGGCTGTTTTCCTGTCTCCTCCACTTCTCTAGTTATTAGTTCGATCATGTTGTTATTTTTACTGAAAGAGTGATTTCCTTTTGGAAATGACAAACAAGTGCAGCCCCGTTCTGCCAGAGTGCATTGAGGTGAGGTGGTGGGAGCCCACCATTCTCATCTGCCTCCTTAGATCAGGGAATATTTAAAGTCCATTTAAGTCTATCTGCAGTAATGGGTTTGTTTACAGCTGTTTGGCTCAGGCGATTTGAGGACACAGAAACTTGGAAGGAATAATTCTGGAGGAGGGAGCTGTTACCAGCCATGGCACGTTCCAGAAGCTCCGTGTTTCACTGAGAGCCCTGGCAGGAGGAGGAGCTGCCCTGGCCATTATCCCTGGCTTCTGACTTCAGCTCCAGCCAGGGTGGCTCCTCTGGCTGCTTCAGCCATTAGAATAATCAGCTTCTGCTGAAGCCTTTCAGGGAATAGGCATTTCAAATCCCTAAGTGCTTTTAGATGGAGCTGGGTGAGTTTATGGAGAGATGATTTGGTGTGGTGGTTGTCCTGGCAGGGAGCAGCCCAGCTCAGGGTGCAGCTCTGCTTTTGCAGCCTTGGATTTCCTTCTGCAGGGGAGGATCTGCCTGCCACAGGGGTCTCTGCCCTTGGGGTTTGCTGCTGCAGCTCCTGCAGTGCTGGCTGCAGTGACACTGGGCTGCAGCTCCTGCAGTGCTGGCTGCAGTGACACTGGGCTGCAGCTCCTGCAGTGCTGGCTGCAGTGACACTGGGCTGCAGCTCCTGCAGTGCTGGCTGCAGTGACACTGGGCTGCAGCTCCTGCACCGCTGGCTGCAGTGACACTGGGCTGCTGCTGCTGCTGCTGCTGCTGCTGCTGCTGCTGGGGGACACAGAGCCACCCGAGAGTGGGACTGGGAGCCCCCAGGGGCACAGACCCCAGCAGGGACAGCCAGGGACGCAAACCAGTGCTGCTGATTCCTGCACTGATTCCTGCACTGCTCCCTGCCCTGGGGGGCTTTGCTGTCTCTGGGCACCTCCCCCGGGGTAATTCCCTGCAGTGTAACTGCAATCATCACCTGCCACTGCTATTATTGTGTTATCTTTTTATTGTTTTTATTCTTCCCATCGCTCCTGAGAGCGCACCCAAGGATTGCCAGACCCCTGTGTCCCGTGCACCTGAGCTCAGGCGCTGCACAGCCTCGGGCTCCAGGGAGCTGCAGGTGCACCAGCAGAGCCCCAGGGGATTGACTGCAGCAGCTCATGCTGATAACAACAGGGCTTCTGGAGCTTTGGAACTCACACAGTTTGTAATGTCACCAGTAGATCAAAAGCAGTGATTTGGTTTGACAGGCCCTGGGACTGGCTGCAGACCTGTCCCACCATCCTGTCTGAATGATTTCCTCGTGGCTGTCACATCATCCCAAGGTGTGTGGAGGGGAAACATCTGCTCCGAAAAATGTACCACAGCTGGAGCAGGGACAGGGTCTCGTCCTGATTGGTACAGACAGAACAATTTACTGAGAAATAATCTACCTTGAGAAAGGTGCTGGACCAGGTGGATTTCAAAGATCTCTCCCAACCAAGATTGCCCTGTAATTCTGTGATTTAAAATCTACTTCAGACTAAAGCTCTTCCAGAAAGCTGGGTTTGGAGAGAGGCAAGGTGTATCTTCTCTCTTCAGTTTATTTTTCATATTATTGCTTAAAAATAAGAAACAGGATTCTGGAAACTTCTGTTTTAATATTAAGAAAGGTGGAAAGTATTTCCTCTTTTAATTCTAGACTTGGCAAACACTGAACAATTGTGTAAAGAAAAGTCTTTCTAGAAATTTTTATTTTAATTGAAAAGGACTTTGCAGTTCTGGAAGATGTATGAGTTCAGCAGAAATACTTGCTGAATAGTTCACAGCAGAGGAAATTCCTGTAGCTGAGGGTACTAATCTCATCTATTGGATGTGCCTTGGCAGGTATCTCCAAATAAGTCACTAATTTTGAAATATATTGAAAGCTTGAGTCTTGTGGAATGTAATGCTGCTTTTATATATAATTGCATTTGTGGAACCAGTGTGGACACTAATAAACAAAGCATAAAAAAATGTGTTACAGATCTCACTGTGGAGAGCTGCAGCTAAATGCTAAAGCACCAGATCTGCCCCTCTGGATTCAATGCCACAATTAATTTTTTTAAAAATTAGTAGGGGGCATAATTCCAAAACCATTCTGAATTCCAAAGTCTAACCCCACACATATTAATGCACAAGTGTAAATTTGCTGGTCCTGTGTGAGAGGGGCTTTTAGGTGGATAAATGTTTGTAGGACGAGGAGTGAATTGTGCTGAGCACGGTGCTTGATCCCAGTTTGGTGTGCTGGGGTTACTCAACAGTAAATCCAACAGTAAATAATGGCAGTGCTGCCTCTGGAGGGTTTTGGCATGAAGATCCTGAGTCTGCTTCCCTCGGAGCAGTGCAGGGTTCGTGCAACTCCTGCCATTCAGAAAAGGTTCCTTCATTTCCAGGAGGCTGTGAGGGTGTTAGCAGGCTGCCAGATTGTATGTGAATGAATCATGGAAAGCTCTATTTAGGAATGCTCAGGAGTGTCACTGATCAGAGGCGCAGGTCTGGGGTGTGCTGTGGATCCTCACTGGGCAGACGCCTCCCTGCCCCTGTGCTGAGCTGGTCCTGGCTGCAGCCTTCATACCCGGCTTTCCTGCCCAAAACACGGCAGCTGTGCTTCCTTTTTCCAATGTGCCCCTTGTTCAGCCAGCCATGACCACGCTCCCTGGTTACCTGGAGCAGTGTGAGCCTGGGCTGGCTCCTGCAGACCCTTCCCCAGGGAGCTGTGAGCGCTCGTGGCTCTGTGCTCCCCTCCTCTGCAGTTTTACCACACTTGCAAGTGAGTTATCCCACATTTATTGTTATTTTTGTGCCGAGGACAGTAAAGCAGCAGGTGGAGAGAGCTGGATTGAGGGTATTTGCAGGGTTTTATTGGACCTTGCACTGTCAGTAAAACCATGCTTGTAGCCTTCAGCTCTGCCTCCTGCACAGGAGCTGGGGCTGTGCTGCTCGTGTGGGGCTGCTGCAGAGGGACCCGGAGTCCCTGACTGCTGGGGATCATTTATTGAGTGAGTATCAGATGGGATGGAATAAAGTCAGCATGGTTTACCCTTCCCTTGGCACCATGTGGGAAATGAGCTCCGTGTTTGCCACGCCAGGGGATGCTCAGAACCCTGGTTCTGAACTGAACTGCTGGCTCGCTGGGTAATTATGTTTTAAATTGATATTATATTAAGAGGTTTGCTAATTTTTGCTCACTTCTGAATTGAGTTATTTGGGAAAAGTGCTATCAACAGCTGGAAAATCATGTAGTGAATAATTTATTTGACAATAGCAAAAAAATAAAAGTAAAATAAATAATTCAGCAAATATTTCTCAACCAACACTACTGATGTCAAGCTCCAGAGAGATGGATCGATTTTTAAAAATCACTCCATTACATGATTAGCAGACTCATTTTTTGGTGATTTTTCTTGCCAGTTGGTTCACTTCATATGGTGATTCCCACAGAAAAATGACTTTTCAGTCTACCTATGCTGAATTTTTAATAGTAAGATGACACTGAATAAAGTTAAATTTTAATGTAGTGCTGTCTGTACCACCTTCTCCTGATACCTCAGTGGTGAGTAATGATCTTTGCTGTAGCACAGTGCTCCAGGTTCTACAGACCTGGGGTTAGAGTGCCCTCTCTGACCCTGGGATGGGCTGAGCCCCAGGTCTCACCTTCTTGTCTGAAATGTTTTTGTTCTTTGTGGATGTGTGGAGGATGAGCTGTCAGTGTGCTGACAGCATGTGGGGCAGTGCTGCTCCACGCTGTTGGGCTTGGGTTAATGGAATTCCAGCTTTTGGGGTGAGCTCTGACACGTTCCTGGTGAGTGCCAGGGAGGTCCTGCTGGCCTGGCCAGGCAGATCCCAGCCCTGGCTGGGTGTGCCGAGCTCCCATTCTGGAGCTGAGCCAGCCCCTCAGTGCTGGCAGGCGCTGCCTTGCTTGTTTTAACTCCTGCTTCGTGGCACCTCCTGCAGCGTTTGATTTTTTACCTTAAGTACCAGTTGTAGGGACCAAATAGTCCACAGAAAACCTGCAGCTGTTATTGCAGGTATAAAAGCTTTCTCCAAAAACAAGCTGGAAAATATTCATGATTGCACTCCAGCTTGGAAAGCAGAGGGAGAAGTCAATTGGATTGGATTCATTAAATAAGGAATGTCTGTCTGTAAGAGTATTGTGGGGGTTTTACCTTGTGGTACCTGGGAGAGGCAGAAGGACCCAGCCTGGCCAGCCCCAGAGGGGTCCTGGAGGAGCCAGGGATTTGTCCTTGCAAACAAATCTGGGTCTGCTGGTCGGCAGAACTGGCACTGAGAGACACAGGAGACAGGGGAAGGATTCCCTGGTGGGTGAAGGGAACGAGAGAGGTTTGTCTTTACAAACAGCTCTGGGTCTGCTCAGAGGGGAAGTTGGATACACACAGATGAGAAACACTGGAAGAACCACAGATTCCATAGGAAAATCACTGACTGGCACAAGGAGAGGAAAAGGGGGTCATGCATGAAAAGGGGCATTGGATATTAGGGGTTTTGGGAGGTCTGTGCCTCTCAAGCACCTCAGGCAGTGGGGAAAGAGAGAGGGAAATGTGGCTGGGATAAAATTGGGAGATGCCCCGAGGGCTGTCCCTGTGCTCAGGTAGGGTCGCAGGGCTGCCCTGACTCCTGTCTGCACAGCAGCCCCGGTGTCTGTGGGTTCCTGTCCCGGCCCTCGCCGCTGGTGCCGCAGGAGCCGCAGCACAGGGGTGTCAGACACAGCAGAGGGTTCGGTGCAGCACGAGTGGTGCCTGTTCCTTCAGCAGAGAGGTGATCTCTGGCTCCCCAGCAAATGTGGACACCAATGCAAATGTCCCTCCTGCCACAACAGTTTGACTCAGATGCAGAGGCTTCTTAAAACAAACAGAAAACCCTCACAAATAAAAGGATTCTCTCTCCTGAGATCAGAGCTGTGGATATCTTTTAAGAATTCAGCAAAGACTAGACAGACAATCTTTTCTTGGTGAAAATAAACTAAAAGATTATCGGGATTCTCTCCTGGCTACTTTAAATATAGATGGGATATATATATATATATATATATATATATAAATATATTCCTTCTGGTACAGGAGATTTTTCACTTAGTGATTTCTTTTCTCTTAATATCTTCTGGTTTTCTCCTTCTTTTTTCCCCCACCCAAAATCTGTTTAGGTGTGAAGACAGTTTGTTACTGGGCTGCATGTTCCCAGGAGCACTGCAAAAATATGGATAAAATCCACTTTATTTAAAGACTTTGGCACTGGGGATCTGCTGCTCTAGGGAGGGGAAATGCAATGCCCAGGAGCTCCAGGGGAGCTCCAGGGCTGGGGAGAGAAGGGAAGGAGGTACCAAAAAGCAAATATTCTGAAGCAAGGGTTGATTCTGTACTGATCCTTTGATTTCCTTTCCACCTCCCCATTCTTAGTTAGGAAACAAGTCCTGTTCAGTGATGGTATCAGGAGTAATGGCTTAAAATTCCAGCAGAGAGGAGCAGAGAAGGTTTGTGAAATCCTTTTAGTGAAATTGTTTACATTCTGGGGAAAATGCCACAGGAAAAGGTTTCTTTTTTCATTTTAAACAGAATCTCTATCAGAAATGAAATGTTTTTTAAAAAATACAGAGCTTTGTTCCAGCGTGGCAGTGCTTTGGCTTTTTAGGCATTTCTCCTGCATCTGCTGTGGGTTGATGTTGTTTCCTCCCACACGGGGAAGGAAACTTGGGGGTTTTGCCTGAATTCCAACACAGCACATGATCTTACTTTTACCCAAAAAATTAACTTCTGTCTGAAATGTCACCTTTTTTCCACTTTGTGGTGCATAAATCATCTCATCCCCTCTTTCTATGAGAAAATAATTTTCAGTTTAATTTTCTCTCCCCTGTAATGGTTTTCACAAACCCCTTCAGGCCTGCTGGGGTCAGCTGTGCTGCTGCCACCCTTCTCTCTGCTGGGAAGTTTTCCCAGTTATCCCAGGGAACATTTCTCCCTGTGCTGAGCTCTGCTGTCGCCCCTTGCCCTGGCTGTGCAGTGTTTCAGGCCACAGATTGCTGTGGTGCCCTGCAGGAGATGTGCTGTGCACGTTTGTGGGGCTGGAGGAGAATACAATTCCCTTTGCTCTGCTCTGCTCTGCCCCAGGCTCTGTGTTCACTTTGCTGTGGCACATCCTGGTTCGCATATTCATGGCCTCAGGCTGCTCCTGTCCCTCCCAGCCTGCTGCAGCCAGGGCTGGAGCTGGGTTCGGTTTGTGATGGGAGCATTGCAGGGCTGTTCTGGGGAGGAGCACAAGGAGCTGGGAGCAGAGGGAGCGCAGCTGGTGAGGGCAGCGTGGCATCCTTGACCTGGGAGCACTGCCCACAGCCAGGGCTGCTCCTGGGTTTACAAGGTGTCCCCTTCAGGGCAGGAGTGGCCATCATCCACATCCATCCTCAAAGCAGGCTGTGAGATCCCTCTGAGCAGTGCTCACTGCAGAAACCTGGTGCCAGCACATTTCTGTTGTGCTGTGCTGTGGCCAGGTGTAGCCATGATATTTTCTGGAAAATCCTTTCCTTAGGATCTTTTCTCCTGAGAGGCTGAGAGGCCTCAGGAACAAAATGCAAACAATGGTTATCTGCTGCTGTGGAATGCAACAGGTGCATCTGGGATTGGCCTCATGTGGTTGTTTCTAATTAATGGCCAATCACAGCCCAGCTGGCTCGGACTGTCTGTCCAACACACAAGCCTTTGTTATCATTCTTGTTTTTCTATTCTTAGCCAGCCTTCTGATGAAATCCTTTCTTCTATTCTTTTAGTATAGTTTTAATGTAATATATATCATGAAATACTAAATCAGCCTTGTGAACCATGGAGTCAGCTCCTCGTCTCTCCCCTCACCCTGGGACCCCTGTGAGCACGGGCACAGCCAAGGGGCTCGGGCACAGCCCCTCTCAGAGCCAGAGGCAGCAGAGGACATTGAGCACTCCATGAGCTCCTCAAGCACAGAACTGGGGTGGGACACCCTGCACAAACCAGGCTCTTTGCCAGGGACTGCCATGCACTGCCCATCCCTGCTCACACAGTTCAGGTAACTGAGATTCAGTGGTCACAGCTGCAGAAAGCAGCTTCTGATCCCACCTAGGGCAGCATGAAATGAGACTGCATTCAGGGCTAGTTTAGAAATCCTGCTCTTTTTTCCATGACATGAAGAAATGAGAAATTGAACACAATGTGTTCCATTTTGGCTCGCTTTAAATTCCATCCAGGAGAGAAAGGACACAGTGCATCCACTGAAATACAAGCCTTAAAGATGATCAGAGCAGCCTCTTCAAGAGGCATTGCATAGAGCTCTGAATTCAGTCAGCACAGTGGAAATCTCTGAGGATCTTGGGAATAGTCCCAATCTGGGGCTGTTGTCATAAATGGTTTTCATAAAAGTGTATCCTTATTTTCAGCTCTTTTCCCACATCAGCTGGGAGGCCTGCTGGGGTTTGGGTGCATTTTGGGATTCTCTAATCAGTTGCTGAAATGTTCCTTTTTTCCTGGTTGCGCTCTCCAGCAGAAATGCCTTGTGACACCTCAGTGCTGTGCCAGTCTGCCTCTCCTTGAGGATTATCCCACAGAAGGAAATTCTGCTCTTTCCCCTCCACACAGACACTGAAGCTGGTTCAGCATCCAGTACTTCAGGAGTAAAACCATTCTCAGTGTCCCCTGGATTTGTGCACTGCTAAGAAATCCCACATTCCTCTGCAGCTTTACAGGAAATTGAGTTTTTTCTTGTCTCTCTCAATGCCACTGGCCTAAGGAGCTCACCTCAACAATGCAATCTTCACTGCCTTTCCATGCAGTAGCTGGTTTTATAACAAACTTTACAGGAATTGCATCAATTCCCTTTCCAATCTTCCCTCTTTGCATTTCTGCTGTATGGAGTCCTCTGAGAAAAACCTGGAACCCAAGGAAGGAGAGCAAAGTATGGAATCCTCTGAGACAAACCTGGAACCCAAGGAAGGGCAGCTCCCAAAGTATGGAATCCTCTGAGACAAACCTGGAAGGCAAGGAAGGAGAGCAAAGTATGGAATCCTCTGAGACAAACCTGGAACCCAAGGAAGGGCAGCTCCCAAAGCCCCCCGTGCCCCCACAATGCCACACCCAGCAGGGCTTTGCTCTTCTCTGGGGCTTTGCACTCAGGGATCCTGGCAGGACTGGCTGATGTTAAACAACCCAGTTCTGTAACTCTCTCACAACGAGCTCCATTATCTGTAATTCCTGGTTTAGCAAAGGACAAAAGGAGCTTCCCACTGACACTCACAGCAAGGCAGCAGTATAGCCAAAAATGAATTCAGAGTTTTACAGTCCTCTGCTCCCTGCTGCCCTTGTTCATGGACCCCATCCCGAGCTTTGACCTTTCTTCTATGACTGCATTTTCAATAAACAGAAAATACTTTTGGTGCAGTGGTTTCCCCTTTCAGGAAGGATTCCCTTTATGTTTGTTCACGTGCTGCTTTAGCAGGGAGGAAATGCAATGTGCTCACTGAAGGGGGGTCTGGGAGTCACTTTGAACTTCCAGCCTCTGTTTGCCTCTGATCTGGTTGTGTTTCTCCCCTGTGGAATGGAGCAGTGCACAGTGATCCAGCCACAAAGTGTTACTGAGCCCTTGAATTGCTGGGAAATAACCTGAAATCTTAAGACAAGTGCAAATTATTAATTCATTGTTAAATCCATCATCCCACCAAATCCTCTCTTTGAAGGAGCCTTAATCCAAGGTATTATTAATATAAAAGCAATTATATTCCTGGTTTATCAGTGATGTGAATGAACATTTCATTCCTTTTTCCTGCAGTGCGGAGGGCCCTGCCTCTGAAATCATGCAGATTGATTTTGAAATTGAAGAGCTGACTGACCTGCCTGAGACCCAGCTCATCACCTGGCAGGTGGAATATCCTGGAGACACCACATCAGACCTGGGCATCTCCAAGATCTACGTGAGCCAGAAGGACCTGGTAGGAGTTCTCCCTTTGGCTATGGTAAGGAACTGTTTGGCATTCTGCAGGGCTTCAGCACCCATAGCTGGGAGGGACAGGGGGAGCACCTGGGGAGCCAGATCCTGCCTTGGGAGGGGACAGCACAGCTCCCTTGGGAGGCCAGCTCCTGCCTTGGGCTGGGCTGTGGGGCTGGGGGGCAGAGGCTGAGCTGATGGCATTGCCCTGCTCAGAAGGATTTTGGGGGCAGGAGCTGAGCTGATGATGGCATTGCCCTGCTCAGAAGGATTTGGGGGGCAGAGGCTGAGCTGATGGCATTGCCCTGCTCAGAAGGATTTTGGGGGCAGAGGCTGAGCTGATGATGGCATTGCCCTGCTCAGAAGGTTTTGGGGGGCAGAGGCTGAGCTGATGGCATTGCCCTGCTCAGAAGGTTTTGGGGGCAGGAGCTGAGATGATGATGGCATTGCCCTGCTCAGAAGGTTTTGGGGGGGACAGAGGCTGAGCTGATGATGGCATTGCCCTGCTCAGAAGGATTTGGGGGCAGAGGCTGAGCTGATGGCATTGCCCTGCTCAGAAGGTTTTGGGGGGCAGAGGCTGAGCTGATGATGGCATTGCCCTGCTCAGAAGGTTTTGGGGGGCAGAGGCTGAGCTGATGGCATTGCCCTGCTCAGAAGGTTTTGGGGGGCAGGAGCTGAGTTGATGATGGCATTGCCCTGCTCAGAAGGTTTTGGGGGCAGGAGCTGAGTGAGCTGATGGCATTGCCCTGCTCAGAAGGTTTTGGGGGCAGGAGCTGAGTTGATGATGGCATTGCCCTGCTCAGAAGGTTTTGGGGGCAGAGGCTGAGCTGATGATGGCATTTCCCCTGCTCAGAAGGATTTTGGGGGCAGAAGCTGAGCTGATGATGGCATTGCCCTGCTCAGAAGGATTTGGGGGGCAGAGGCTGAGCTGATGATGGCATTGCCCTGCTCAGAAGGATTTGGGGGGCAGAGGCTGAGCTGATGATGGCATTGCCCTGCTCAGAAGGTTTTGGGGGCAGAGGCTGAGCTGATGATGGCATTGCCCTGCTCAGAAGGTTTTGGGGGCAGAGGCTGAGCTGATGATGGCATTGCCCTGCTCAGAGCTGCTGTGGGTGCTCAGGCACTCCTCCATCGTGGGGCATCTCTGACTTGAGCCAAGAGTGCTCTTACCTTGGCCTGGGACACAATAATCCTGAGAGACAGGATTGCCACATCCTGAGAACTGACTCCATGTCTGTTTGAGAGTGAGAAAAGAAATCAAAGGAGTGGCATGAGCTCTGATTAATTTGAATTAGTGGGGAGCACAAAATGCAGCATGTAGCCAGCTGTCTGTTCTACAGAGGTGCAATCAAACAGGTACCCCATGGTCACAGTCCAAACCAGAGGACTTGAAAATGTCCTGATCCTTCAGCCTTGTTTTTACCTAAAAAATGCCTGTTAGGTACCCAAGTTTTGAGTACAGTCTGAAATTTGTGCATTTCCTCTTCTGTCCCTCTCACATTTCTGTGTTGTTGGAGATGAAGCACACTTGTGTAAGCTCTGGCTGTGCCTCATTTCTGTTCTTAGGCAATCTGTTAGAAAATATTGACACATTATTATTTAGTGCTGAAAGAAAAACAAAAATCAATCTCAAAGCATTTAAAAAAATGTAACCTGGATGTTTGCCTGGTGATAGCAAGTTAATTGTGCCATTACTGAAGACTGGAGGTGTTCTCTGCACTTTGAGACTCCCAGAACTGGCTGCTCTTGTTATTTGTATTTACCAACTTCTGAACCACTCAGGTGCTGAGGTTCTTTATTTTACCAAGCCCACGTTTTCTCCCTGGTGGCTGGGGCTGGCTCCCAGATGAGCGCTGTGTCACCCTTTGCACGGCTGCATCTTCCTGCCGAGCCCTGGGAGCCTCTGCTGCTGTGCTGGAGGGAAGGGGCACCCACAGAACATCCTGGGCTGGGGCATCACGGGCAGCTCTGCTGTGAGCTGGGCCCTGCCGTGCAGCCACACCACTTCTGGGGGAGCTGAAGGCTGTGGAACCATCACTGACGTCATGGGAGATGCTGGGGTTTCTGTTCTCTCCATACATAATTGAAAAGATAAAAGGTTTCCTCCCCAGTGGTCCCAGTGGTGGCAGGAAAGCAGAGTTCTCCTCAGGTGTGCCCACGAGCCGTGATTGCTTTATTGTCAGGTGATATAGTGGCAAAATATAGCTCTGAGAACAAAAATAGCTGCTGCTGGCAGCTGCTACAAATCAGCTCACTCTCCTAATTTCCATGAAAGATGAAGAAAAGCCCATTTTGCAGCAGCCCAGAGCTGTGTGCTCAAAGGTCACATGCAGCCTGTAAAGCTGTCGGGAGGTGGCATTTGCAAGGCAACAGGTGTGGGCATGGTGGGGAGGAGAGGGGCAAAGACAAATGGCAGCAGTGCCTGGATCCCTGACAGGCTGGGAATAGAAAACCTTCTCTGCACTGGAGTGCCAGGGAAGGAGCTCAGGGGATTCCCAACCTCCAGATCTTTGTCCTGCTTCACTTTGTGCTGAGGAAGTGGTGATTCATGTGCAGCCCTTTGGGTGTCCAACTTTGATTAGTTTGATACTTCAGTTTTCCCTGTGCTCCTTAAAAAGCCGGCTTGGCATTTGCAAATTAAAGTGAAATTTAAAAATAATTTCTCCTCTTCCATTTAGAAAGAAGCACAATGAAAATAATGTGTTATGTTATTTTGCTGGTTTTGGAGACAGGAATAATTTGAGTTGTTTTTTTACTGGTCTTTATAGCAGAACATGTAATTTCATGTATGCCATTGTTTCAACCTGCTCCTGATGTTCTTTTTAAACCTTTAATGAATATGTTAAGAGCAATAAACTGTTCTACTTACCATCAGCTTGAGAAGCTGGATAAGCAGACCAGGTAAATAAATAAAATCAGTTGTGGCAATAAAGAGGCTATTAATTATAAAGGAAACTTTATTTGTACTACAATTATTTCTAATAATTGCAGGGATCAGCTGTCATGGCAGTGCTGGCTCTGATGGATTCCATAAATACCCAGGGTATTCATGCCCCATACATGTACCTGACCCATTTCATTGGTCACTAGTGCTGCTCACGTTCTGCTGGACACTGGGGCTGCACTCAGGCTTGGCCACACAGTTCCCAGTGGGCTGCTGCAGTGGGATTCTGGGGCTGTTCAGCCTCCTCCTCCTCCCACCCACCCTCTGAGCTGACAGTCGGGGTGCTTTGGGGTGAAATCTGAGCTGTTCTGAAAGCTGAGTCTCCCCCGTGGCAGGGATGTGGAGGAACAGATTGATTTGGGGGATCTGCTGGGCTGGGAGCAGCCTGAGCTCTGCCTGGCGGCTGAGCAGTGCAGGATCTCGTCAGCCAAACCCTCTGTCCTACTCAAATTCAATGAGGGAGTATTCCTAAAGACTTCACTGACAGCTTTATGAAAAAGAAAGAGATGTCTAGAGAGTAGATAAAAGCTTTTACCTTCCTAATTCATAGCTTTTAAATTGCAATTACAGTATTCGGCAAGTTTTCAAATATTTAATTAAAATGTTACCCAGTGCCGAAAAGGAGCCTTTTTAAATCAAAATGATTAGTGAATCACAGATGAAATCTACTCCTAAGGAAGGGAGGAACCGTTGGATCACTGTGATATTGCCAGCAACCATTTTCTTTTCAGAAATATATTCTATTGCTTCCTGAAATAAGACAGGTCAAGGACTTCAGATTTCACCCCATAAACCAGACTTGCCATTCTCCCAGTAATGCAAGACTTGCAATTCTCCCAGACCAGCTCAGCACCACCAGTTCTGGTTTTGAGTCGCCTTTCTTGGAAATAGGCATCCCAGATGATGTCAGAATACCAGACAGTGTCTCCTGCCGTTGCTGTCCCAGTGTTTATGTCCTGGAAATGTTTTGTTCTGTCTCAGAAGATGCATGCCAGGGTTTGGTTCTGTTTCCTGGGGTTTTGAGGGTTGGTCATGGCCCTTCTCTGCAATGGTTGTCCTGTGACTCAGTCACATCCAGATCTTTCTGCTGCTCTCTTCTTCCAGACTGGAGAGCTCTCCCCTGATGGCTGAAATTCTGCCTGTCAGTCCCCATGATGGAACTTCTCACTGTGGCAGCATTTCATTCCATTTTGTGTTCTGAATCCTTGGGTTCATCTCTTGCTTCTGTTTAATAGTTCAAACTTGTGTACTGACAATGCCTTCCCAACTGATACTGCCTGCAAATTTGAGCAGTGGTCTGTTCCAGGGTCATTACTGACAGCAGTTAAACCACAGATTTTCCTGGGTTATTTCTGGGCTATTGGATCAGTCTAGCTCTGGAATATTTCTGTGGCAGTCCAGAGGAACAGATTGTCTCACTGGCTGTGGCTCTCCCAGCTTTGCCTGATCCAGAAACCTCCCTAATGGATGGTTCTTGTGCTCAGGCACCTTCCCCTGCAAGGACTTTGTACTGCAGGGCTTGTTCATCAATCTCTGTGCAGTGTGGGAGGCAGATCAGGTTCTGTTTCACATCCTGGTAACTGCAGTCAGCCTGTGCAGCTGATGGGGGAAAGAGTTTCATTAACATGGGACAGTCTGTGGTGCTTCAGGAATTAACTGAACCACAGATCTGAAACCACAGGACATTTTTCCTGTATGTAGATGTTAAATATTCAGGCTTTTTCAGAGCTTGTGGCCCTGGCACCTCTCTGTACCCCAGTGATGGGCCAGGCCCTGGGGAGTGCCCTGGGGTGTGGCAGCTCTGCAGACTGTGTTCAACAATGAGCATCCCTGCAATGGGGCTGATTTCAGGGCTGATTTTCCCTGCAGTGGGGCTGATTTCAGGGCTGCTTTCCCTGCAATGGGGCTGATTTCAGGGCTCATTTTCCATGGGGCTGATTTCAGGGTTCATTTCCCTGCAATGGGGCTGATTTCAGGGTTCATTTTCCTTGCAGTGGGGCTGATTTCAGGGCTCCTTTCCCTGCAATGGGGCTGATTTCAGGGCTCCTTTTCCTTGCAATGGGGCTGATTTCAGGGCTCCTTTCCCTGCAGTGGGGCTGATTTCAGGGCTCATTTTCCTTGCAGTGGGGCTGATTTCAGTGTTCATTTCCCTGCAGTGGGGCTGATTTCAGGGTTCATTTTCCCTGCAATGGGGCTGATTTCAGGGCTCATTTCCCTGCAATGGGGCTGATTTCAGGGCTCCTTTCCCTGCAGTGGGGCTGATTTCAGGGCTCATTTTCCCTGCAATGGGGCTGATTTCAGGGCTCATTTTCCCTGCAGTGGGGCTGATTTCAGGGTTCATTTTCCCTGCAATGGGGCTGATTTCAGTGTTCATTTTCCCTGCAATGGGGCTGATTTCAGGGCTCCTTTTCCTGCAGTGGGGCTGATTTCAGGGCTCATTTCCCTGCAATGGGGCTGATTTCAGGGTTCATTTTCCCTGCAGTGGGGCTGATTTCAGGGCTCATTTCCAGGTGGAGCTATCTGAAATGAGGCTTGGTTTGGGGTTCAGCTCCTGCTCTGGCTGCTGTTCCCCAAAGCCTGGCCTTGCTGTGGCAGGGCCAGCTGTGCCCACCAGCCCTGGCTTTGGTTTGTGTGCAGGCTGGAATGAGGAATGCAGGCACTTGGCAGTGGAGCACACCCATCTCCAGTCCAACAAATGCCACCTTCTTTGGTGTCTCCTTGCAGATTAATGACCACCCTGGGCTCCTCAGCATTTGAAACATCAGGCAGCCGCTCTCTCCCTGCACAGCCAGACCTCGTGCTGATGTAGGAATCACTGCTCCTGCAGCCCCGCACTCCCGTGTGGCTCCTCACACCCTCAGGCAGTGACAGCCATGGGGCACATCTCCTTCAGTGCAGTCCTTTCTCTGCCACCCTCAGCACAGGTGATGGAAAGGGATCCTGATGAAGTTGTTGCTGAGGACAGGAGGTTGGAAATGTCAGGCTTGTCCCTGGAGCTGCAGTGGGGCTGAGTAATGCTGTGATCACCTGGAACAGCAGCAGCCTGGCCCTGTCAGAGGGCAGTGAGTGATGAGGGCTGGGGCTGCTGCTGGCACAGCTGCTGACAGCCACACTTTGATGTGGGCCCTGGGAATGGGGCTCCCAGAGAAGCAGGAACAAGCACGAGGATATTTTCCTTAGGAATTAAAGCCTAAGAAAAATGGCTTTGCATAAGAGCTGCTCTTTCTGAAGTGTGAGTTACATGTGTTTTCTTTGATTAGACTGAACAGGGTTTGAGACAAGCCCAATCCTTCACCCTGACAATCTCTGTGTTGCTCTGGAGCTGTGAAATGTAGAAGGACCAGGAAAAGACAGCAGATGTGAATTTAGAGCAGGTTTCACCAGAGCCTGTCCCTCCTTTGGACACAAGATGTAGAAGTGCTGGCCTGTTTTCACACTGCTGTAAAACCACTGTTATTACAAATGTTCTGAGTTTAAAACAGAAATAATGTGGTGGTGAATTGAGTTTTCAGAACGATGGTCTTGTAATTATTTTGTAATTTGATCATTTTTGTGGAGTCAATTTCAGCCAGCTGAAAGGGACCTCATTTTGAGTAGAAAAGTGCTCTAGCTGTGGGGAGCAGCTGTGGGGAGCAGCAGGGATCCAGCTGTGGGTTCCAGCTGTGGGTTCCAGCTGTGGGCTCCAGCTGTGGGGTTCCAGCTGTGGGGTTCCAGCTGTGGGCTCCAGCTGTGGGGTTCCAGCTGTGGAGTTCCAGCTGTGGGTTCCAGCTGTGGGCTCCAGCTGTGGGTTCCAGCTGTGGGTTCCAGCTGTGGGCTCCAGCTGTGGGGTTCCAGCTGTGGGGTTCCAGCTGTGGGCTCCAGCTGTGGGTTCCAGCTGTGGAGTTCCAGCTGTGGGGTTCCAGCTGTGGGTTCCAGCTGTGGCTTCCAGCTGTGGGGCTCCAGCTGTGGGCTCCAGCTGTGGGCTCCAGCTGTGGGCTCCAGCTGTGGAGCTCAGCCCCAGCCCACCTGGCTCTCAGGCCATTCGTGCCCAGCCTGGTGGCCCTGGGCTGGCTGCAGAGCAGCGCTGTCCTTGGCTGGGCTCTGCTCTCCCTTGGCCTCCCAGCCCTTCACTGCATGCTTATGGAAAGATTGTTCCCTTTTGGCATAATGAAGGGATGCTGCCTTAATTGCTTCCCCCCTGATTAGTGATTTGGACACAGCATTGCTGAGGAGAAGCAGAGCATTTCTCCCTGCTGACATAGATCATCACCTCTGTGGTGCTGCTGGAGCAGACCAGGCTGGGATCTCTCTTTGCAGCTTCTTGACATCATTTTTAGATGTTCTTCCTAATTTGGGGGCTGGGGGCTTCTCTCCTTTTTTTTTTTTTTTTTTCTTTTCTTTTTTTTTTTTTTTCCTCCTGGGGATTTAAGGTTTTGAAATTATTTATTTATGAGCCATGAAAATCTCCCCAAAATGGATTTTAACAAGTGTGTAATTGGATAATTTGACAACTGGTAAGCTGAAGCCCCAGAGATCAGGAATTACACTTCACCACAGAATAGTGGTTCTTCATGTAGAATTAATTAGATTTCCTCTAGATTACAAGTAGTAAGAAGAGTGGTCAATTAAGAGAATTATTCACTGACTTTTCCATCCTTCTTCAAGCCAGTGGTTTTAAGAATTCCTTTTCCTCTGTGAGATGTTCTCAGAGGCAGGATGGCAGTCAGAGGACAAGGGCCAGTGGACTGAGCAGGAGTTCAGGGTGTGCACTGAGCACAGGAATTCGGGCTGAGCACAGGAATTCGGGCTGAGCACAGGAATTCAGGGTGTGCACAGGGTGTTTTCAGGGCTCCCAGGTGTGTTCAGGAGCAGCAGCACAAGCACAGGGCCTCCAGAGCCTGGTGCTGCTCCCCTTGCAGAAGGAGCAGTAGAAATGACACAGAGATGTGCCCAGAGGGAGAGGACGTGGACCCGAAGCACCCAGGGCGAAGATCTCAGAATTTAACGTTTCCTGAATGCAGAGAAGATAGATTTTGTAACAGCACATCTGTTTCACTTCCATTGTGACCTTCAGAGAAGGGAGGAGGAAAGAGTGAAACAGGAAATCTGTGCAGCTGAGATTTTGGAATACCTAATGTTGTTTTATAATCCCTGATGTCATTTCTAATTGTGAGGAGAATACCAAAAAACCCAACAACATCAAAATGTGGGAAGTGCTCATTTAGAAAAGCTTGACATTTAAAGAGACTAAATTATAGGCATATAAGAAATGTAAATGTTAAATTTAAAAAGTCTGGTTCTTTTTCATATCACTTACTAGTAGTTCTATCATAAAATAACAGAATCACTACCCTGGAGTGGGATTCTGCAAAATTACTCCCCTGGAGACACAGCAGTTACAGTTCAAAGTGACTTTGCCTGCAATGCTAAACTTCTATTTCCTCCACCCATCAGCTCCAAACAGAGGGAACATCAATATTGAAACCACTCTACACCTGGCCTGAAAATCAGTCCTGAAAGTTTCAAAATAACTTGCTGGACTTCCAAATGTTCCAACTGGCTGTAAAACCCAGTAATTGTTATGTTATATAGAAAGATGAAACCTACATAGTTCGATAAAGAAAGACAATGCACTATAGTAATGAGACTTTCCATTGTAATTCAGGGTAAAAATTCCAAATTCTGGTTGTAGTATTTGTGAGGCAAACCAGCTTTGAATTTAAAAATAATTCTCCCTGTTTCAGTGAAATGAAGGTGTGTTGTTTTCACATGTGTATTTTCTCTTTGATCTTAAAAAGATGTCAGAAAATGGAATTAAGTTTCCTTGTCAGAAGTGGGTGCAATCTAATATATGTATATAGCTCTTTGCTGATAAGGTGATAACAGGAACCACTAAAAAAAGTGAAAAGCTTAGACATGAGGGGAAAACAAAGCATTTCAACATTTAAAACAGAGAGGAAAAAAGCTGAACATATGTAAAAATATGTAAAAGTATACATCTAATTTAGTCCTAAAGAGGAGCAGAAAAGAACAGATCTGCACTGCAGCTGGCATCCAAGGAACCACAGCTCTCCTTGTCTGGGGGCTTGGTTGGGCAGATGCTGGAACAGCCAGAGTCAGATTTTACAGGTTATGTTTAGGTTATAAGCTTAGGTTTATAGGTTTATTTATAGGATGTGTTTTCTGTTCTGTGCTGTCAAATGAGTTATGAATTTCTTATTGTGAAAAACTTAAATGTTTCAGACTTGGCTTTCTGAAGTGATTCTGAGCTGTGTCTCTCAGCTTTTACAGCGTGGGGGGAAAGTCTTCAGGAGCAGGCAAAGTCCAGTTCCAGTTATCTTCATTTCTGGTTTCCCTTTTCCATATTGAAGTGGGAAGAATATAAAGAATGAGAGAGGGGTGTTGGTGTTTGGCCAGAACAGGAGTGGACTGTTCTGTGGGTTTGAAGATGGGTCCTTGCCTTGCTCTGCTTTCCCTTCCCTCTGTCTCCAGAGCCCTGTTAGACCCTGTGAGGAGAGGCTGCTTCAGATGTGGATTGTGTGCAGTGGCCAGAGCAGCAGGGTCTGCTTTCAGCTGCGCAGTAATGCTGACAATCAGACAGGAGCAGGCATGGGGAGATGCTCAGTTTGCAAGGGGGCTGGAAGCAGCAGCCAGGGCTCTGTGATTATGAGACTGCTGGACAGGATTCTGGGCAATGAACTCACACGTGGGGGGCAAAAGCCAAAGCCTTCAGTAGCTGGCAGTAGTTCAGCTGCCCCTCAGTGTCCAGCCTGGCAGCTTTCTGTGCCTGCTGTTGGAAATGCCCGTGCTCAGAGGGGCTGGCGGCCAGCCCTGCCCAGAGCTGCTCTGTGCCCTGCTGCTGGCCTGGCTGGACAGGGACAGGGACAGGGACAGGGACCTCGCTCTTCAGGGGCAGCATCTGCCACCCTAGCCTCTTCTGGTGGCATTTCTGCTTAAAAAGAGAAAGAGGTGGAAAGAGAAAGGGATTCCAGGTGGAGGAAGCAATTCTTCTTCCAGGGTAAACTCAGCCCAGTTAATTACCTGAAGCAGAGGAAGGCAGTGGTTCTGGATCAGAATTCTCATTTCAGGCACCCCAGAGCTGAGAATGAGGTTCAGTCTCAGGGATAGGGAGGGTTTGTTCATATTTGGGACTGGAAATCATAAAGAACTTGGTTAATGACTAGAAAAGATTGGGAACTTCCTGCTCAAAATATTTTCCTTTAAATTCCACACATCCCAATAATCCAGATTAACAGTCTAGGAGGAAGCATTGTCAGGGATCTCTTAGGAGATTGAGGAGGAAGGTTTTACTGCCTTGTTCTTGTTTCTAATGGTTTCTCATAGTCCAAGAGACTACAGAAATTGAGGTGAGAGGATGTGCTTTTCTGTTTCTCCTGATAACATTGCCTGGGGATATCAGTGAAGAACACAGTCTGTGGAGAAACTCAGAAAATTCTCTAGTAAAGGAAGAACAGCAATTGGTTTTGCTGCCTTTGCCATTTATCAGGGGGGCTGAGGTTCCTCTCTGGAGCTCTCTCACCTTCCCTGCCCTGTCCCAGGCAGAGGCTGAATGAATCAGAAGGCAGCACTCTGACCTTGGGAGCTGAGCTGATTGCATCCCTGGCCATCCCCTCTGGGCACTGCCCAGCCTCACAGCCAGGTCCTTCTGCACCCCGTGGTGTTCTGTGCCCCAGGGTCCTGTGTGCTCTGTGTTCTCTCTGTGTTCTCTCTGTGTTCTCTCTGTGTTCTCTGTGTTCTCTCTGTGTTCTCTCTGTGTTCTCTCTGTGTTCTCTGTGTTCTCTCTGTGTTCTCTCTGTGTTCTCTGTGTGTTCTCTGTGTTCTCTCTGTGTTCTCTCTGTGTTCTCTCTGTGTTCTCTGAGTGCTCTCTGTGTTCTCTCTGTGTTCTCTCTGTGTTCTCTGTGTTCTCTCTGTGTTCTCTCTGTGTTCTCTGTGTTCTCTCTGTGTTCTCTGTGTTCTCTGTGTTCTCTCTGTGTTCTCTCTGTGTTCTGCACCCCGTGGTGTTCTCTGCCCCAGGGTCCTGTGTTCTCTGCACCAGGGTCCTGTGTTCTCTGCACCAGGGTCCTGTGTTCTCTGTGTTCTGTGTTCTCTCTGTGTTCTCTCTGTGTTCTCTGTGTGTTCTGCACCCCGTGGTGTTCTCTGCCCCAGGGTCCTGTGTGCTCTGTGCTCTCTCTGTGTTCTCTCTGTGTTCTCTCTGTGTTCTCTCTGTGTTCTCTGTGTTCTCTCTGTGTTCTCTCTGTGTTCTCTCTGTGTTCTGCACCCCGTGGTGTTCTCTGCCCCAGGGTCCTGTGTGCCCTCCACAGCTGGCAGTGCCACCCCTGCACCTGGGCTGGCCACCAGGGCCCTGTCCCTGCTGGGAGCCAGGGGCCTCAAGAACCAGGTCCCCCCCGTGGCAGAGCTCTGCTCCTGTGCTTGGTTTCTCTTTCTGTCCTTTCCAGATTCACACAATTTCTTGTTGCTTTCTGGAGTGGCCAGCAAGGAGGCACTTTAAACTTCAGTGACCTTTTAATAATGGTTTGGTTCTCCTTCCTGAAAGAACTTTGTTATCCACATCTTAATTGCAAAATTGCTGCTGCCTGAAAGCAGTTAGCAAACATGAATCTTGTGGGGAAAAAAAGGACTTAGCAACCAGCCAAGCTATCAGTAATGCACATTGTGGTACATGTGTGGGGCTGCTGGTGCCTGTAGGTTGTAGATTAACCAGGTGAAGCTGCTTGTGCTGTTCCCCAGCTGAGGAGGCAGCTTGGCTGTACAAACACAGAGCTCTGCTGGGATCTCTCTGTAGTTTTCATGCTGCTGAGCAGGGTGTGTGGCTGAAGGCTCTTGTGCAGGTCTCCACATCCTAACCCCCACTCTGGGCAGTCTTGGAGTAACAACAAATTTATTCTTAGAACTCCCAGGGTATTGATATGTAGTCACAGCAATGCTGTGGCATTTCAAACCCAGGTTGCAAGTGGGGATTTAATGGTGTCAAAGAAGCATTTGCTGCCTCTGAGAAACCACCCGACACTTTGGTTGTCACAGGTTCTGGACAGACCAATTACATAACTGAAACCAAGGCAGAGAAAGGCACTGATAGGGAAACACATCTTGGGAACATTAGGTACAGACTCAGAAGAAGGTTCTTGTATTCCTGCTCTCTGCTGCCTCTCTGCATGTGCCTGAGTGGTTCTGGCACAGCACAGGCATTTCCAAGCCCAGCTGACCCCCTGTACATCCGCTCCTCCCTTGTGCCAGGGCACTCTGGGGGCTGGCTCCTCTCTTCTGAAGCAGCACAGGCTTTACTCAAATAACCTTTGTCAAACGGTTTGAACCCCTCCAGCAGAAATTTCCCAAAGGCTGAGAATGGAAGGAGAATTTGGATGCTCTGATGAACGGAAGACACCGATTATCTCACCTTCATACCTGTCTTCCCAGTGCCCTCTGCTGGGAAGTTCACCCAGCCTTCCCCTGGCTGGAACTGGATCACACTTCAGGCTGTGCCCTCCCCCTGTGAACACCTTCCTGGTAACCCTTCTGTGCTTTGCACATCCCTGGCAGAGGAGAGGATGCCCAGTCATGCCCTTTCAAAAGTCACTATTTCCGCTGGAAAATGTGCATTTGTAACATGCTTTAGCAGTGCTGATTGGTGCACAGGAAGGACGTGGGGTGGGAGGAGGGAAAAGGAAGCTGGGAGTGCAGCAGCAGCTGCAGTGTGTTCTGTTAGCAGGGTGACATTTAGAAATACCTGCCACTGGACTCTTATCTCCTCTCAGTCTTTCTTTTTTATCTTAAATGGATCCAATCAAGAGTTGCTTCATGGACAAATAGCTGGAAGAAAACATTCATCTTATTTCCTGGTTTTAAAAGTCTTTATGCTAAGAAGCACTGGAGAGCAGTGTGTAAGTCCTTAGAGTACTTACAGACTAATGGGAAATTTATTTCCTACCCAAGCAAGAGCCCAGCCTGGGACTGGTCCCCCTCCCTCCAAGCCCCACTGTGGGAGGGCCTGCAGTGAGTTCCACATTCCCCTTTCCTATCAGGGCCAAACATCACTTCCAGAATGTCTGCTTGCTCTGTGGTGGGATGGAAGGAGCTTTCTGTGATTCTGGGGAACATCTGGGCCTTGCTCGGACCAGGCTGGTGACCCCCAAAGCCACGGGAGGGGTCACAGCAGCAGTTTTGCTCTGGGCTGCAGTTTGATGTTTCACTGCAGGCATTTGACAAATAACTTCAAATGTCAACCTGTGAAAGCCCCTGTGGGAAACAAGAGTTAGTCCAGCTGCTCCTGAAGGCAGCATTTACCTGTCAGTGAGGCATGAAGGCACTGAGAGAACGCTCTGTTAATGGGCTCTGATTGGTTTGATTTAGAGAAAGACTGATCTCTCTGTGGCCAAGGAGCAGCTTTTGGTTTGTTGTTTCTTTTAGGTCTGTCTGATTCTCTTTCCACATCCATTCTCTGCCTTTTGGCTGGAACTCAGGAGGGAAAGGCAAAGTGAACCTTTCCCACCTTGCTTGCATAAACAGTTCATATTTGTTGGAGAAGTCCTCAGCACTGAGCAAATGGAATTATTTCTGGCAGAAGAGGAGCACAGGAATATGTGACCACACTTCTTTATGGCTGCAGAAATTACCTGCAGCTGCCCTCATGTACACTGGTTACAGGGCAGTTGACAAAAGGATTGATTTTCAGAATCCACTGGAAAGAAAGGAAAATAAGCTTATTAATAAAGGTAAGAGTGCAAGAGCTCTGAGTCACAGGCTCATTGGCTTGTTCTTCCCGAGCAGGCTCCCAGCACACCAGCAGCTCCCTTTTGGAGGCACTCGAGACAGAATCACTCCTGTTCCACAAGTGTTCCTGTGGAGAGATTGATGCCCTACTTCTGCCCTGGATATCAGTGCAGAAGTGTATGAAAAGATCATCAGGTGATAGCAAGATGATTTTAAAGGATTGAAGTTGTTATTTTTGTTCATGTGGAAGTGTCATTTGTATTGTTTCTGGCTGGAGGCTTTCCATAGGAAAACATGAACTGACCTTCAAAGGTGTCTGGATATTTGCTGGTTTATTTACTATTTCTAGGCCTAAAACCAGTAGGATTTAATATTTTCCTGGATGTCTGCAAAGCAACAAAACCTTTAATGCAGCCTTGGTTTGTGAAAGATTTCCTTCTGAATCACATCTAAAGGGGAAAGGGAGCATGAGGAGGGGAAAGGGAGGGCCAGGGGAAAAAAGGCATTTGTCAGCTATTAGTTAAATGCAGGTTTATTTAGAGAAAAGGGAATGGAGAGAAACTCATCCATCTGTACGTATGAGCTCTGCCTTGGTGGCTGTGTGTGTAATTGCTCAGCAGGGCTGGGGCTTTGTTGCTAATGCAGATTCTCTGCTCACCAGGGCAGGCTTTGATACAGCCTCAGGAGATGGGGTTTTACTGCTCCTGCCTCAGCAAAGGGGCAAGCTGAACATCTCAGCTTGTGGATATTGCTATTGGTTTGTAGACTATTTCTTCTCATTTTCCTAAAACTGTGGATTTTCAGGTGTGTTTCCAGTTACCAAGCAGATGCAGTGCACGTGTAATTTCTGTGCTCAGCCTTAGGGGTGATGCAGAGCTGGGTGTTCTGCCTGTTTTCCTGAGCAATACCTTTGGCATGGAATGAGTATTTCTGTGTCCACCTGCTTTGCAGAGTGTTCATGTTGGAATGAAGCTAAGTCCCATTGATACAGCCTGTTTCTATCAGAGCATTGAGAAAGAAGATTGTTTAAGTCTGTCAATTATGATGAGTCAATTAAAAAAATCCATGCTGTACAGCCAGTATGGAAACAGCTCATTTGTTTGCTGAAGTCAGGTATTCAGGGGATACCAACACTGCCATCATTACAAAGCCTCTGCTGGGAATAATCAGAGTATCTCACTCTCCATGACAGTTTTTTGGAAAGCAGCTTGTGACAGACTATTTAATGAAGCAGAAAGTGGAGTTGGGTTTGCATTATAGAATACTGACATGAAATCCCATTCTCAAAGAAAAAAAAAAACCCTAACTTTCTAGCTCCTCTTCTTCAGATGTCTTCATTTAAATGCAAATAGCAGCTTCATCCACAATGAAATAAAAAAAGCCTTTTTTCCCTGGGAAACAATAATGAGGGTAAATTTAAGTAATTTCATTTTTGTAATAAGATAATCCTTTTCAATGCTCATGGTAATATTATGATAAAGGTTGATTTTAAAATTAATATTTTTGAGTAAGGGAATGTATTTTTGTCTTTAGTAGAAGCAGGAATTCTGAATTCACTGTAACTGCCCAGATGCTGCTCCTGGGGTCAGGAAGTTCAAGGGTCTGATCTGGATTCCACTGAGCCCAGTGGGCAGATAATCCATAATATTATCTGCAACTAAATCTTGTTCCACCTGCACTTGATTTGCTGATGAAAATGATGGTTTGGTTCTGGTGGGGTTTCCTTGTGCTGGTTTTGCACAAGCAGCTTTCAGCAGCCCCGGTCTGGGGCACTCCCTCATTTACTGACCTTGGGGACAGGACAGGGAGGTGACAAAGTGACTGTGGGCCCCTTGAGCAGCTGGTTTGTCACACACTGTGCCCAGCATCTCCCAGCATGGCCCAGACTGTGCCAAGGGGGTGGGTCAGAGAATATCGTGGTGTGCTGTGCTTGGTGGCACTGAAACCCTGTGGCTGGTGAGTTCTGTGTTCCCCTGAGAGGCAGTGATTGCAGCTGGAAAAACTGCAGAGCCTGTGACAGCTGGATAAACTCCACCAGCCTGTGATAGCTCCATCTGCACCTCCAGTGATTCCAGTGGATAAACTGCAGAGCCTGTGATAGCTCCATCTGCACCTCCAGTGATTGCAGTGGATAAACTGCAGAGCCTGTGACAGCTGGATAGACTTCACCAGTCTGTGATAGCTCCATCTGCAGCCCCAGTGATTGCAGTGGATAAACTGCAGAGCCTGTGACAGCTGGATAAACTGCAGAGCCTGTGATAGCTCCATCTGCACCTCCAGTGATTCCAGCTGGATAAACTGCACAGCCTGTGATAGCTCCATCTGCACCTCCAGTGATTGCAGTGGATAAACTGCAGAGCCTGTGACAGCTGGATAAACTCCACCAGCCTGTGATAGCTCCATCTGCACCTCTCCTCCACAGTTACTCCAACTTTCCTGCATCTTGCCCAACTCCAGCAGCTCCAAAGCTCTTCTCTTAGAGAATCCTAGACAGAATTGGTTCCTCTCAATGGAGTGAGGTCCAAGGTAGATAACAGGCATGCAGAAAAGGAGCTAGAGCCTGTAGGTAAGAGGAATAAGAATTTTCTATAGCAGTTTAATATCCAGAACTGAAAATCTTGCCATTTAGCCGTGGAAGGTCCAAAGGCAATAGGATATCATGGAATACAGATAAACAGCAAGGTGTTTCCAGCAGTCCAGAGAGCAAAATACACTTCTGTTATTGTATCCTCTGTTTCTCAAAGCTCAAATTATGAATGCAGCTGCTACAGATGTCAGAGCACTTGTTGATAGAGGTCCTGAAGAACAATGTGCTCCCTGGTTTCCAGGGATTGCTCAGATCTACCCAGATGCCTTCTGGGGGGATTTTCTGTCTAAGATAACCAAATGCCATTTCTTCAGCCACGTACAGATCTAATAGAAAAGAGTGGGAAGATTTTAAATCAGCAAGAACCATTTTCTGCAGCTGTTATTTATGAGTAGTATTAGTTCTAATAGCACTGTCAGCAACATGCAGAGTGTTTGCTGGGTTCAGTCAAGACTTTCAGGATGTTTCATGCTCATGTCAGTAGCTCCTGGCTGATTCTTCAGATAACTGGGTTCTGTTGTGCATTTTGAAGTCTCTCTCAGCTCAGCAAGAGGGCAATAACACAGATTGTGTCCAAGATGGTCACTGCAATATAATATAGATATACATTACCTGCATTTGGGTTCTCTTTCTATTGCGAATTTTTCCATTGTTAGACTTTAATTTGCACATTAAACACATAGTTTCCCTTTATGAAGCCAGAAGGGTTTTCTTTGCAGTGCAAATGAGTGGCTCAATTACCCTCCTACTAATGGATAAAATGTAATTAACATTGTCTTGGGGCTAATTTTCATTTATGCTGCCATTCTGCGTAAGCTGAACATCATTCTCTGGAAAAAGTCAATGTGTCACTTTTATTAGCCCAGTTTGCACTTTAACACCAAGAAAATTAATTCCAGATAGATTAAAATACTTAACTTGAAATCCAGTGAAACGATCTGAGGGCAGCAGATAACTCTGACATGTCTTTATGAAGTCCTGCAGTGGGGTGCCTGGTACATGGGGTGCCCCTGGTGGGAAGGGCAGGGTGCAGGAGCAGCTCCCAGCCAGCTGCTGCTCTGAGCCCACCAAGATTTGCACACCTGAACAGCCAGAAAACCTTCTTTGGGTGGGATTTCCTCCCATCAGCTTGTCTTCAAGGGCTGAAGCTGTGTGGTTGTGGTTCAGTTTTCAGGCCTGAGGAATATTGCTGACACGTGTTGCATCCCTGTAGCACAATGCAGAATGTTTAACAATACATTTTGGGGCATATTTCAGTGTCTTCGAAGCCTGTAAGGAAAACCACTTCAGAAAAGCAGGCTGTGGTCAGAGCCTCCAGTGATTTTTTGTATTCTGTGTGTTTTTAAATATCTGCTCCATGCTGACATGAGTGAGACCATGGGGAGGTTTGTGCTCTCACTGGCATTTTACAGTCAGCTGTTTGTTAGGAGACATTTCTCCATGTTTAGTTTGTATTTTCCTTTGCCCACTTGAATCCCAGAGCTCCTGCTTGTGGTCCTCTCTGAGCCCCCCAACACCACCCCCGTTCCTGCTTTTGTTTGGGTGAGCCTCATTCCCTGCTCTGGGAGATGCTGTAAATGCAGTTCCTCTCTCCTGAATCACTGCCCCAGACTCCTCCTGGCAATTGCTCTGCTGCTGCTGCTGCCGTGTGCAGCTCACCTGAGCCAGGTGCTGGGCTGTTCATCACCACCAGTGCTGCCACAGGGAGAGCTGGAGCCTCTCCTTCCCCTCGGTGAACCCCGCCCAAGAGCCCTCTCCCAAACCAGCGGGGCCCAGCAGACCTCTGAAATCTCCCTCTCTTCCAAAGTGGCTCCTCGATGGCTGATGTTTTGTTCTGGTTGCAAAAGCAGCAACCTGACTCTCAAATGTGTGTGGAAGTCAAGTGTGCTGCTCTTGTTTTCCAGTGCTTATGCATCCCCCACGGACAGGCATTCAGCACCTGCAAAATTGAAACAGTAATAACCCCAGTGGTGAGGAGAGACTGTGTTGTGATTATAGTTTTGCTTTGCTCTCTATTGGGAGCACCTTTTTACAGCAGCAGCCTCTGTGTGGAGCACTGTGAAATAAGAGGGATGTGATGAAGGCAGGCCAGGGGTGCAGAGGGAGATAAACTCACACAGCTCTGTGTCGTGACAGAACAGACTGTTGGAGCAAAACGTGTCTGTGGAAGGGGCTGGACATTTCCATAGTGGAAAGCTCAGCAGTTTTACCTGGGAGGAGGGCAGGCAGTGTCCTGAGAGCTCACCTTGCCCAGGGCTGGCTCTGCACAGAGCACCCCCAAAGCAGTCACTCTTGCCCCATGCAGAAAAGGCATTTTGGGGCATTGCCATCTTTTAGGTACCCAGGAGCAGAGTTTGCATTAGATTGTGCAGGATATGGGCAATAGCAGTATTCAGAGTGAACTCCCAGCATGTCTTTGAGCTCAGGAGTAGCTCTCCATCCATCTCTGTCTCTAGGGCAAGAAAACCAGTAACAATCACAAATACAAATGGACGCAAAACTAGCCATGATTGATAAACTTTTCCTTCTCTGCCTGTTCCCAGGTGCAGGACAGGGCCCCAGCCTGTGCTCTGCAGGGACAGGGCAGTGCAGGAGATGAAATCTCCCTGGCTGCTCTCAGTGTGTGCCAGGAAAACTTCCTGCAGTTCAGGAGCAGGGAAACTTCCCAGGCACTGCTGTGCCTGCACCTGCCTCCCTGCCCAGCCTCTCCAAGTGGCACCTGCACGTCCTGGTGGCTTTTTGGGAGCTGTGGGGAGGAACCCAGAGCCTTGCTGCCATCCAGTCAGTGAGCCAGGAACTGGAACTTGTTAATTGCATTTTGGCAAAGGGCACGGGAGCCACCAGGTACATGGCACAGGATGAAGCTTTAGCACAGCTGCCTCATTTCTGCACATTTGCAGCGTTTCTAGCTCTTTAGGCTGAGCATGTGTTTTAATGATTTGGGTCCAAGTGCATCAAATATAGGAAGAGAAAGAGCATAAGCACTAAATCCAGAGATCAGACGTGGTTTGCACCAAAGCAACAGATTTCTTCCTCTTTTCTGGATTTGAATGTAGTTAGAAAAGGAATATGTTCCAGAAGAAATCCAATTGCTCTGGCATTAAATATAAATATATATCCGTGTGTGTGTGTTAGTGACAAGGCTGTAAAAGGCCTGGCTGACAAAGGGAACATGAAAAGACACTTTCTGTTGTAATTCCCAGCCTGGTCCTGTGTACAGATTATGTTAAGAAGCAGCTTCAAAGGGCAGGTTTTGTGCCAGGATCTGATCCTGGCAGGAGCCCTCAGCCCACCTGCCCCTTATTGTGCTCATTAAATCCCTGAGCCCCATCTCAGCTCGTTTCAGGTCTGTCAGCATTTCCATTTCATACCCAGCTCATGGAATGCACTGGCCCCTTCCTTTGTGCTGCTCAGGGGTTATCAGTATGCTGTGGACACTATTGTATTTTACAATATATTTAAGAAGCAACAGGATTTTAAATTTGCTGGAACAGTTTTGTCTGAGGTGGTGGATTAGCATTTCAAATATTTCTTTTGTGCTAACCTCTTGGGTAAACCCTAATTATTTAAAAGTAAAAAGCTTTCAGAAATAGAAGACGTTGCTAATTGAAACAGTCACAAACGAAAAACTAATGTAAATGCTTTAAGTTAACCCAAACAATTTGTCTGTCTATAGGGACCATTACAGCAATCAGGGGTAGATTAACTATGGGGAGGAGCAGAGGGAAACAGGGAGTCTGTAGCAACATTTACTAACTGGGAGCCAAAACTCATTTGTTACAAAAGCTGTATAGCCTCAGTCTTTGTGTTTCTGATGGTGTGAATTATTAGTGTACATCATGGGCATCTTGCATAATTTCAGAATAGTATTCCTAGAAAATGGCATTTTACTTTCCTAGTAGGAAAGAACAAAAAATCCAGGAGACAATAGGAATCCAAAGAAATGTATTACCTTTGGACACCAAAATTCTGCCTAGTACTTCTGAGAAGATTAATTATTTTCAAGCAGTCCTTCAAGCTGAAGTTTTAAATTTTTTTCCCAGTAAACATGCAGGGTCACAGTGGTTTTAGACAGCTCATTTAATCTGCAGCTTGAATGCAAAACCCAATTCCTGCATTACCTGGCAGCCAGAGCCAGGAGGGATCCATCTCAGCACTGTTTGAGGTGTGCTGCCACAGGAGCTGGGAGGGTTCTCCTTCTTTACAGGGCTGGCAATAATTAAGAATTGTTCAGAGAAAAGAGAAAGAAATGTAAGGGCTGTACTATGGAGTTCTATCCTTCCATCCTAATGCAGTTTCAGAGTAAATCCCTCCATGTCATGTAAGCAGAGCATTAAAGCAAACAGCACTCAAGATGATGCTGTAAAATGTGCTTTAATACCACAATCATTTATTATGCTCCTGTTGTATCTTTCATAATAATAATAAATCTGAAAGCAAGTGTTTATGCAACATAAACCTAGCTTAAGGCAGACTGCAGAGTTTAGAAAGCTCCAAAAGCTGGTCAAAATCTCTCACAGGCTCTTAAAAAACTTAAATTCTCAGTGTAGGGTTTTATTCCACTAAATTCTCAGTGTAGGATTTTTCCACTGATTTTTCCACTGAGTCCTTTTGCTCCCGAGGACAGTCCTTCCCTCAGTGAAAGCAGATCTGTTGGTATTGGATGAGAGGGATATTTTTATGTCCTGGAGCTTTGCTCTTTGATCTGTGTGAAAGCCTTAGGAGTGCCCAGAGCCTCGGTGCAGGTCTCAGAGCCCCTGAGAGGAGCTGGGCTGGGCTGGCTCTCTCAGGCTGTGTCTGCTGAGGGCTCTGGCTGTGCTCGGTGAGCCTCTGATAATCCACACTGCATTTGGCCAGGAGCACAGAAACACCCCAGGAGCCCCTGCTATCCCCGTAGGGATGTGTCCTTCTCGTTTTGGGTTCTCCTTCTTCCTGTGTGCTGAGCCATTTGTGTTTCTGTGCTCCCATAGCTGCAAACAGGGCCCTGTCACTGTCCTGGCTGGCAGCAGTGGCTGTGCCTGCTCTTACAGGACGTGGATGTGGGTTTGGGGGAGCCCATTCTGTAGGGTGGCAGCTGCTCTTTGTCCCTGCAGTGACCCTCACTGCTCCTCTGCCAGTTTGGGAAACAACTGACAGCAAAGCTTATCCCATGGGAGAGGATGGGATGGGGAATCCTCTGTGCACCAGCCATTTGTTGTATTTATGACACTTGTATTTATGGTCCTTGTTCTGGCAAGGCAGCCTGGCCAGGAACTCCTGGCTGGTGGGACCTCCCCTGGAAATGCCCTCTGAGACCTGCGCTGCAATCTGGGAACACTTGAGGTTTGAAAGGAGCTGTGTGCATCTGAAAATTGGTGTGCATCCCAAAACTGGTGTGCATCCCAAAACTGGTGTGCATCCCAAAATTGGTGTACATTTCAAAATTGGTGTACATCCCAAAATTGGTGTGCATCTCAAAATTGGTGTGCATCTCAAAACTGGTGTACATCCCAAAATTGGTGTGCATCTCAAAACTGGTGTACATCCCAAAATTGGTGTACATTTCAAAACTGGTGTGCATTTCTAAATTGGTGTACATCTCAAAACTGGTGTGCATATCAAAACTGGTGTACATCCCAAAATTGGTGTGCATCCCAAAATTGGTGTACATTTCAAAACTGGTGTGCATTTCTAAATTGGTGTGCATCTGAAAATTGGTGTGCATCTCAAAACTGGTATACATCCCAAAATTGGTGTACATCTCAAAACTGGTGCACATTTCTAAATTGGTGTACATCTGAAAATTGGTGTACATCTGAAAACTGGTGCACATTTGAAATTTGTCGCGCTGCTGGCTGCTGCTCCAGCAGGTTGCTGTGGTGCTGGAGGGGAGGGAGTGCAGCCAGGGAATGCCCGTGTCACCCCCTGGAGCTGCGGGTCCCTGTCCCCCCGGGGCTGTGCTGACACTCAGCAAAGCCCCTGCCTCTCCCACGCCGGGCCCTGCTCAGCTGCCTGGGGCTGGATTATATTCTGGATAATGAGGCACGATGCAGCCCAAGTGTTTAGCATAATGGAAGAACAATAAAGCATTCTGGAGCTGTCAGCAGAAGATTTGGATGCTTTACACGAGGTAAATAAACAGTGCCTCATTAGAGCAGGAGCCTGTGTGAAATCAGGAGGCAGGAATTGTATTACTTTGTTTCCAATGGGTGATAATTGTTTTAAACTATCGGAGTGATTAGGTTGTAATTCATTTGTACCTCCCTTTTGTGTGCTGCTGAAGAAGACTTGAGAAATTGCCGTGCTTGTAAGCAGTGCTGTGTGTCTGGCACTGATAAATGTATCAAACTCCAGCACGACTTTATCTGGGAAACAGATTTTGATAGCTTGCTAGGATTTAGGTCATTGGATAATTCAGTGCAAACTGCAAATCTTAATGCTATTGACAGAAGACAGAGCACAAAGAGGCAGCACTTTCTATAAATCCCAGACCTGTAAGTAGCTCTTCTTCCACAGATTTATGGTAAATGTCCTTGAAAGCTGTTCAGGAAAATGAGCACACTGGCTCTGGATTGACAGGTTGCCTTCTCAGATTCATGGCACCCACGTTTGCCCCACAAGATGTTGTAAAAGATCTGGAACGTGGATCTGTGCAGAATGCAAACTTTGTAGGATTTACAAACTTTGAAGGGTGCAGGTCTGACATCCTGCAGTGCACAGGGAGAACTCTGAAATTACTGGGGCCACATGGCTGCCAGCCTGATTTATCTGGGACTGGAGAAACTTCCTCCTGCTCAGCTTTTTGAATGCTAAAATTCTAAACCCAGAGGCTGAGATACACTCAGACACCCGGGAGCGTGGTTTGTGTGGAGGAAAGAAGTCAAAGAAATTTTGAGCATCAAAAGGAAGGGTGACATTAGGTGAAAAGATTGATGACTTTCTGGTACATTATTTGGTTTTATTTAGCTTTAATTAAAACAACCCCCCCAAAGAACAACAAACTTCCCTTCAAGCACAGAATAAGCCAGGTGTGTCCATCTCCTGCACAATGGCTTTTTGAGTCTTTCTTTCAGAGGCTGGTCATCTCCTGCATGCCAGGAATAAATCTGACATGACATGTATGATTGCAAAGTTGCTTTTATTATTTTCCAAAACTTCACGTCTAGCCTAGCATGAAACACTCTGTGACAATGGTGAAGTGACATATGTCACACCTCAAGGAGAGTGCAGACTGTGTGACAGACACTGCTGGGCTCAGGCTGATCTAAGCCCTGCCTTTGACGTGCTGCACTTGACACTGCTTTAACTCAGCTGTGGAACACGGGGAAAAGCCTCGGCCAGCCTCAGCACCTTCTCCAGCAGCTGTAAAAACTCCCAACACGGCTGTGGTGTGTTCTGTCACTAAAACACATCCCCGGGGCTCAGTGTCATCCCAGTGAAAATCCCATTGTCTGTTCTTTAGGAGCCGTGGGTTGGCAGAGCGAGCTGTGCCCATCAGTCCCTTCCCTCACAGAGGAGGAGGTTTGGCCACACGAGTCAAACGCCCCTGGTGTGCATTAGCACAGCACTGCTCTCTGCAGTGCTCATGGAACTCTGAGCAGGAACTTTGTGCTCAGGCCCAGCAGTTACACCTCTGTACCTGCTGGAATTGCTGTCAGATTTTGACAGATGGAGAAATCTGGGGGAGGAAGTATTGGTATTAATCATTTTGTCAGATTTAAAATCAGTTAATGCCTGCTTTCTGCTTGTTCTGTGATCATGGAAGTTTCCTGATTTGAGATGCATGTTTCAGAGCTGCTCATTTCCCAGGAAAAATCAGAACAAGATTAGTAGGCATGCAGTGTGTACATTCTCTGTAATGGCTGTGCTCCCTGTGATCAAAGGCAGAGCTTTTCAATATGCAGTTGCACAGTATCATGATCAAGAGCTGGCAAGAATAATCTCATCAGATCCGTGTAGGCAGGGTGATAACAAGTTGTTTATAGAAATTAATAGTGTGAGCTTAATTTTTTAAGATTTTCCCATGAGTGTGCTTGACCTTTTCTTCTTCAAACACTGTCAGTTCATTTTCTGAGATTCTTTGGTTCTTCCTCACTTACTTAGAGCCTGAAGACAGAGTTCAGGTGTCACCTCTTGGTCAGGTGTAACTATGGTAACAAGGCAAGAAGCAAGGTTTGTGGGCTTCCAGTGCATATTTTGCCTGGGGTTAATAATGACCCCAATATTGGCAGCACTTAATATCCCCAAGCAATTACAGAAGGAATTGAAAGAAAATGAATGAGGATATTCATACTGATAATTCTGGACATTAGAGACCAGCTGGGAAGGAAATGAAGTTCTGTGCTAGGTGGGGAAAGCAGAAGCTCAGGTTCCACTCTGTGCTTTTCTGAAGATCAGACACGGACAGGACATGGCCTGGCCCCTTTTCCCTGCAGGGCCCTGGATCAGCCCCTGAGAGCCCTCAGCTGGAGCCTCTGTGGAGGAGCCACGAGCTGCTGGCACCTGAGAGCAGCTCAGCTCCCAGAGCTCTGCAGCCGAGGGTTCAGAGCAGCCTGGGCAGGAGCCTCCATCCCATCTGCCTGGGGCTCAGAGCTCAGCTCAGCCAGCTCAGCTGCCCCGGCAGGGACTGCTCAGGAGTGCTGTTCCCTCTGAGCAGAAACCAGCTCAGCTGCCCTGGCACAGACTGCTCAGGAGTGCTGTTCCCTCTGAGAGAAACCAGCTCAGCCAGCTCAGCTGCCCCAGCAGGGACTGCCCAGGAGTGCTCCTCACTCTGAGAGAAACCAGCTCAGCTGCCCCGGCAGGGACTGCCCAGGAGTGCCCTTCCCTCTGAGAGAAACCAGCTCAGCTGCCCCAGCATAGACTGCCCAGGAGTGCCCTTCCCTCTGAGAGAAACCAGCTCAGCTGCCCCAGCATAGACTGCTCAGGAGTGCTGTTCCCTCTGAGAGAAACCAGCTCAGCTGCCCTGGCAGGGACTGCTCAGGAGTGCTGTTCCCTCTGAGAGAAACCAGCTCAGCTGCCCCGGCAGGGACTGCCCAGGAGTGCTGTTCCCTCTGAGAGAAACCAGCTCAGCTGCCCTGGCAGGGACTGCTCAGGAGTGCTGTTCCCTCTGAGAGAAACCAGCTCAGCTTCCCCGGCAGGGACTGCCCAGGAGTGCTGTTCCCTCTGAGCAGAAACCAGCTCAGCTGCCCCAGCAGGGACTGCCCAGGAGTGCTGTTCCCTCTGAGAGAAACCAGCTCAGCTGCCCCAGCAGGGACTGCCCAGGAGTGCTCCTCACTCTGAGAGAAACCAGCTCAGCTGCCCCAGCAGGGACTGCCCACGAGTGCCCTTCCCTCTGAGCAGAAACCAGCTCAGCTGCCCCAGCAGGGACTGCCCTCAGCAGAGTTCAGGCTGATCCAGCTCAGCTGCCCCAGCACAGACTGCCCAGCAGTGCTGTTCCCTCAGAGCAGAGCCCAGGGCTGCAGGGCAGCAGCACAAGGGCAGCACCTGGAACAGGAGCACAAGGACCCAGCCTGGCTGGTTCCTCAGGGGAGCTCTGCTGTTTAATTAGGGGTGGATGGTGTCAGTTGATTGCAGATGCTGACACCTCTCTCTGCATTGCTGTGGCCAGGGTGGGTTCTGAGCAGACCCTGGGGTGAAGCTGTGCTGTACCCACCTGCAGCCTCAGCAGCCAGAATTACCTGTTCCTGTTCTTGCTGCTCACCTGTTCTTATTGCTGCTGCTCACCACCACCTGTGGCCTGGGATGAATATGGATTAAACTGTGCTTTAAGTGTTACTTCTCTGATTGCAATTTCTGGTCCTCCTCCTGAAATGGTTCCTCTGGTTGGTTTGTGTTATCAATGGGAATGCTTTGAAAATTGCTTTGGTGCTAAGGAGGAAAACATGGCTTCGTGGTGAGCATTTTGAAAGAGAGTTTATATCCAGAGCATCAAATTAATTTCCCCAAAGAACAATTTGAGCTGATCAAAACCAAAAATGATCATTGGTTTTGCACATATTTGAATACAAATAATTTAATTTCAAGAAGTCTGTTAAATGCAGCAGCTCGTGGTCATTTCCATATTTCCTCAAGCACAACATAATTATTTTCTTAGACTCCATTTTCTTGGTTTTAGCCATGGAATGAGCCGTAGCAGCCTTTGGTCTGGCATGCAGGCAGGTGTAACTCAGTGGCTGGGCAGAGTCAGGGCACAGCCTGAGCCCTGATGTTCCTGATCTCAGTTCTTGGGGTGCCAGCCAGGGGAGGTGGAGCAGCAGCACATCATTCCTGTGTTTGCATTTTTCATGTTTCTCTGCAAAGCTTCTGATCCTCAGTTGAACTCCTCTGAGAATCCTAATGGAAAATAGTTGAAAGCTTTAAAAGATCTAAAAATTTTGCCAGATCTTTGTAGGTTCTCAGAAATCCTTTAGCATTTGTGAGAATTGACAATCAGCAGCACTCCCATACTGAGTTTTTAATACATGATATATATATTTATATTTTTTCTATGTGCCCATCACAGTGGTGAGTGAATTGCATTACAGTTGCCCCATGCCCTGCAGGCTGGGGGATTAGGATCCTTCCTAAGCCCAGAGGAGCTTAGTCAGAGCTCAGAAGTGTTCTCCAGCCCTTTCAGGGTGTTTGTGGCTGGAGCAGGAGTCAGTGTCGAGGTCAGCTCTCCTTCCTCTGAGTCCTTTGGTCCCACACTTGGTAATTGCTGCCCAATTCCTTAAACTTGTTCTGAACCTCATCTCTGCGAGGGCAGGGGTCACAAACAGCAAAATAGACTGAAAAATGCCAGGACATGACTTGGGTTACAACAGTCTGAATTTGTCCTCCCGAAAAGTCAAAGTTATTTAACATAAGAAGGGCAAAAAGCCTTCAGTGTAAGGCTGCTCCTCTGGAGGGCTGAACAATCAGGATGGAAAAGCTCCAAATGAAGGAGAGCTGCTCCAGCACACACAGGGGATGAGGCTGCACTTGGGTGATTTGCTCTGCACAGTTGCATTTCGCTAGCAGGTCAAACAGGGGAGTGCCCAATATTCTAAGAATAACCTTGGTACAAATGTTAGATAGTGAAAAAGCAAAGCATTTAATTTGATTATAGGGAGCTTTACCAATCATTTCCATTAAGCCATACACTACCAGGGGCTGTGTCTCTGAGTCCAAGCAGGTGTGGGACCTGCCAACACCTTTGAGAGACTGACACAAACCTCTCTCCATGGGTAAATGTGAATCTAATTCCAGGGAGTTAAAGCAGAAACCCTGGCATTTTCAAAGCAAGGACCAGATTCTGATGTGAATGGTTCAAGTGTGACACCCAAACCCAAATTCCAGACTCTGAATTTCAAGGAGCCTGATCACTGAGGTTGCTCAGCAGGCGGTTCCCAGGCAGCTCATTTTATTGAATTGTAATGGACTAAATTCACTTAATTACACCTGTAAAGAAGAATTTAGGTGAGGAAAGGCACACAGGTTTGAAAATGCTGTGCTCTGACTTTCTGTGCAAGCTGGGACCGTGGAAGGGGTCCCTGCCCATGGCAGGGGCTGGTCTGAGGTCCCTTGCAGCCCCTCCAGTCTGGGCTCCTGTGTGAGCTGGCATGAGGGGGCACAGAGCAGTGCTGCTCACAGAAAGGCAGACAGCAGTGCTCAGGGTACCAGAAACAACATTTTCCTAGATAATTATGTAGGATAAATAAGCCTGGTACGGAATCTGTTCACACAGTTGAGGAAAAGCAGATTTTAATTTCTCAGCATACAGTTTAATGTGAGCAGAATCTCTAAACAGAGACTTGACATTGTTAACAAAGGTAATATTAGATTTGAATGAGAAACTTTCTATGGTTAATTAAAAATCAAAGGCACAGTTATAACAGAAGTAATTATCCAGGAGTATTAAATCAGTTGCAAGTCTGAGCCCATAAAAGAATTAATCAGGAATAATTTAATATTTGATATTGAGGGCTTATATTTTCCACTAATGCCAAAATCCATTCCATTAACCAGCACAATTCTTCAAGTCTATCTGCAAACAGGGTCCCCAAAGCAGGACAGGAGAGGAGCAATCCAATGGGAAGAAGCTTTAATTCTTCTTTTACAGTGCAGTTCCAGTAAATAGAGGGGTGTACTGTTGAGAATCCCTCGGCTGAGGCCAGGGGTTGCTCTGATCCATTTCTGCAGCAGTGGCTGGGAGCAAAGGAGTGGTGTGAGAGCAAAGGGAGCTGTGCAGCTCAGCATGTTTGTGATCCAGGGGTTGATCCAGTTTTCTTCCAGTAATTAGTTTGATTTCCCTTCAAATTGCAGTGGAGGTCAGTCCATAGGAACATCCCTGTTTTCTGCAGCCATGGATTTCCTGATGCAGCCGCATTATTTGCAAAAGCACAGTCTTTGTTTTGAGCCTGAAAACTGTTGAAAAATGAAGCTGTTACTCCTGCACTAACCCCAAAAGAATTGTCAGGTGCAGATCTCTGTGTACACCAGATTAGGAAAGTTCTTCAGATGTCCTGGGTACAAAAGATGTGATTTGACGTCAAGTCCAGATTTATTTCCTTGAGGACATTGGGCTGATACCAACACAAGTTCTCTACCAATCCTTCTGGAAGGATTAGATGTTAAACAAGAGTCACAGGATATGCAATATGGTCTTAAGGGCAGTGAATCTGAAGCAGGCATGTTCCCCAGGATATTATTACAAGATTCTTCATGTCTTTTTTCTAATGGCTTTTTGGATTCCCTGCTTTCAGCCTGCCACAACCAGCTTTACAAGTGTCTGACCTCTCTTTTTCTCTGTTATTAATGTTTTTTTCCTATTGTAAAGCATTCTTCTGTCTGTCTAACTGCTTCTTAAGTTTATTGCTTTTCTGTGGTGCTGTTAGGGATGTTATTTCCCAATTGGTATTACTTTTTAACTACTCATGTAAATCTGTATCAGTTCAGATTCATGCAGAAAAAGCAATTTGTCACAAATCTGTAAGGGCTAAATGATCAAAGCAGAGCTTGCAGGCTCACTGCTTTCTTTCTCAGCCTACTTCTAGACCTAGAAATGTTTTATCTTCATTCAGATTCTGATACTGCCCTTTACCACGGCCTTTATCTGTGGCAGGAGTCAAATGTACGGGTCACCTCCTTGGCATGGGTGTGAAATCAGCAGAGTTGCACCCATTCACATCCTGGCAGTTGTCACTGCCTGATCACAGAGGAGTTCTAAGTGAGTAGTGCCACTGAAGTCACAAAACCACCACTGTGGGCACAGAATTTGTAACGAGGGAGATTGTTGGAAATAAATCTTTGGTTGATGTGTTCTATTAAAAAAACATAAGAATAATCATTTTCTTCCCAAGACCAAGCGCAGAGAGCTGAAGGTTTGGCTCCTCAGCTGCAGGGCTGGCAGTGTTAGAAACAAAGTGCACGGGGATAAATGGGGTTTGTGCCTAGAAACAGGGTGTGAGTGCCCCTCTCAGCACCAGGCTGGAGGAGGTGCAGCCTCTGCAGGCAGGGTCGGTGTCCTTGTCCCCTCAGTGCCGTGGGTTTGTGCTGAGGCCGTGCTGTGACCCAGATTCTGTGCTGGCCACCGTGGTGTCCTCACCAAGGTCATGGTCACATGTCTCAGAGCAGACTTTGGCCCCATTTGCCATATGGAAGCTGGAACAGCATCTTTTTCTGAATGTCCCCTTTGTTTATTTTTGTGTTTCTGTTTAAAGCTCAGCTGAGGAGCTAATTAGGAAGGCAGCAGAGCCCGCTGGCTGCAGGCTGCCCCCTGCTCTGCCCTGAGCCTGCTCATGAATGAATTGTTGGGTTGCAGGCGGCTTTCCAAGGCCCTGTGATGGTCCCAATTTAGCTCAGGCTGCTTCTTGCCTGACATTCCTAAATGTGAATGTGCTACTCGAACTGCCAGGCCAGTCTGGAAGGGAGTTTTGGAGCAGGCAGTTTGGTCACTTCTCCTCTGCACAGTGACCTGCAGAACACGAGTTCTCTGCTCCTTATAACCTTCTTCTTCTCTTTAGAAAAGTGAAAAACTGCTTTGGCCCTTGCTCTGTGGCTCTGCCAAGGGAGTTTACAGTGATTGCCACATTGGGGCCGATTCCATCCCTGCAAAGCTTCTGTTTCCTCTGGTCACTGCATCATTTTCTCCTGTCTCGCCACCCCATTTGGTCCCTGGTCACTGCTGCTGTCAGGATTTCCCCGTGCAGCAGGGGATGGCAGAGCTGCAGGCATGGCCCCTGGCTTTGCCACTGGAGCTTGGGCAGCTCCTGACCTCCCTGCTTCTCAGCTTCCCCTCTAGAAAGCTGCAAGAGCAGCAGCAGAACTGCTAAAAGCATGGGAGAATCAGCTCAGAGTGAATAAATGTGTTGATAAATCCATTTCTTGATCTGAGAGGGCTCTTTCACCTCTCTGGTTCTGGGTGCACCTTCATTTGCCTGCTTTACCAATGGGTCTTGCTTAACCCCAGAGAGTTAAAGCAAAGCTGTGGGAGATGGGAGGGGAGAAAAACGGGTCTGCTGGGGATGTGCAGCATCCTGTAATGATGTGTGCTGGAAATCCCAACATCCTGTCCTATAGTCCACCCCTCTGCAGCTCCAAAACCCCTGCAGCACCGAGCCTCTGCAGGAGCCTTCCTGCTGGCACAGGGACAGTGACACTGCTGGCACAGGGACAGTGACACCACTGGCACAGGGACACTGACACTGCTGGCACAGGGACACTGACCCTTGCTGCTGGCACAGGGACAGTGACACTGCTGGCACAGGGACACTGACCCTGCTGGCACAGGGACATTGACCCTTCCTGCTGGCACAGGGACAGTGACACCACTGGCACAGGGACACTGACACCACTGGCACAGGGACACTGACCCTTGCTGCTGGCACAGGGACACTGACCCTGCTGGCACAGGGACAGTGACACCACTGGCACAGGGACACTGACCCTGCTGGCACGGGGACACTGAGCCCATGTGTGAAATCCTGATTCCTTTGGCTCATTGGGCACGGTGTGGCCCTGCCAGGGTCCCCAGCCCTGAGTGGCAGCAGGCACAGGGATCTCCTGTCCCCTGGGGCAGGTTCCCAGCTCTGCTGCTCTGAGGGTCCCCAAGCCTGTCCCTGCTCTGGGGGTGCCTGGCCGCCTGCTGGGGCAGAGCCAAGAAGAAATCCAAACACGTTTGTTTGTTTGCTTGTTTGTTTGTTTCCTTTCAAGAGCAAGCTGTGCTGATGAGCAGCTACAGCAGCCTGTCTAGAGACTGAAATCAAGTATGCACACACAGCTTTGTGGAGTTACACTTTGGGGCCTGTGAATTAATTAGCAATTCCTCTGAAGAACCACAGCCTGACAGCTCTGAGGCTGCCTGGGTGAGACTTTGATAAGCAGGGAAGGTGCATGACAGCTCCCTGGGATGGTGGCAGCCTAGTTAGCACTGCAAACCACCCAAACAGCAAAGGACAGCTCCCCAGAAGGATGCTAGCACAACTCCTGAGTACTACACATCAAAGGGACTTTGTCCTCTTAAACCTGAGACAATTAAATCGACCCTGCCTCCACAGCCAGGAGAAGTGACCTCCATGGAGGGGTTGGCTCCCCAGCTGTCAGGGTGGGAGGGAGACCCAGTGCAGCCTGGTGCCTTTGCTGGGCTGTCCCAGCCTGTCCCAGCAGCTCATTCCCTCTCCAGTCTGCCCCAGAGACACAGAAATCCCAGGCTGAACATTCCCTTTGCTCAGTCCCTGTGGGAGCCCTGGGGTGCCTCTGTCCCAGCAGCAGAGCTGGCGGGAGCAGGGAGCCCCCAGCACTCTGCATTTGTTGTGTTTGCCTTGTTGGACCTGCCAGGGAGCTGTTACTGCTCTTGGCTGCTCCAGACCTGGGTCTGAGCAGGGCTGGACGCTGCACAGACACAAACCAAACCCAAAATCCCGTTTAGAACCACTGCAGCTGAGCCAGCGAGGCGGGCAGAGGTAAGGAGAAGGGACACACCAGGCAGATGTGTTTTTCTCTCCCTGGGAGTGAGATGATTTATTTCCTGGCTCTTTTCATCACTCAGAGCTGTGGAATTGCATCCTGCAATCATAGGCAGTGTCCACATTGCCTGTCTTTGCTGCACACCCTGGGAAACAAGGGAATTACCAGCCTCTCCATGGGGCACCACAGCAGCACCTGCCTCTGCCTGCTGAGATGCATTTCTGTCCTTCTTGAGCTTTTTCCTGAGCATCACAGGCTGTGTAATGACAAACCCCTCACTGCTGGTCATCTTCTACTGATCCCCCTGTTCCCTTGTCCCCCCTGCCTCTCCTTTTGCTCCTTGTCCCCTCTTTGCTGCTCTCAGCACTGTGGTACATCTTGAGCTTTTCTTCCCCACCCCTCCTCCAGCCTCAGGGATAGATTCCATCTACACCCAGATGAAAGTTCCTTAATAAGAATATAGAATAGCTGGAAGGCTTTGCAAAAGTTAAGTCTGAGATTAAATATAATTAGGTATTTTTCCTGGTGCCTTGTGTGTGACAGTAGGAGGGGCAGACAGGCTCTGTGATTGTGCCATGTTGCTTTTTCCCTACAGCACAATCCAGCCATTGGCTGTTCTCTGTTTTTTAACTGGAAAATTGTGGTTGCTGGGCTTGGTGTGTATATGGGGTTTTGTTTCACCACTCGTCCTTTCCCCATCTGCTCCCTCCAGTGATTCTGCCCCAGTGAGGAGGAGGTGCCACCCCCATCACATGGAGTCAAAATTATCCCAGGAATCACAGGCTGAGGAAGAAAGAGTGAAAAATACATCCTAGTATTGATTCTGCCAGCCACTCCTTTCTAAGCAATGGTTTGCAATCACATTCTACCATTCAAAGAATCCCTTTTGCCCTCTCTAGCAGCTGTGTGGGAGAGTGGGAGCAGCAGGCAGATCTGTCCAAAGCTGCATTTGGGTTCCTGGGCTGCTCCTTTCTGCCCTGTGTCAGCCCATCTGCCCCTGGAGCTCTCCCAGGAAAAAGGGGAACTGATTAAGCAGCAAGTGCTTGAATGAAATGTGATTAATTTGCTTATATTCCCCTCCTCTCTCGCATTCCCAGGGAGTTCAGATTTCATTCTGCATGATGAAAGGTGCCCACATTAAACCAAACATTTAACCTTGGAGTTCATGTCAGTCTTTTCACATTTTCTCATTCAGCTTTCACCATGATTTCTCATACTTGCAGTATTTCAGCTTGTACTTTGAACTCTTCTGTTTATATTAAAGGTCTCACAAATTAATTTGGGTTATTTCTGGCCACTGCTCCTTTATTCCCTGGGACACAGAAGAACTGCAGCTGATTTTTCAATAATTTTACCAGCGCATCCTAAAGAATCTGGAAACAACAGGGGAAATAAGGAAATCAGAATTATATTTTCTATATTTCAAGCTGTTTGCCAGCTCAGAGCTGACAATAATGCACTACAGGCGAGGAAATCTGCTTTGGAGCAATTTTGGTTTCCCTGCACCACCTTGTATCTAGCCCCACCAGCTGCTTCTAAAACTTGCACTTCAGCTGCCATAATCTCATCATTAAAGGTGGATTTAGGGTTTAAGAGGCGATGAAGAAACCCTTTTCCTTGCAGCCAGGGGCTGGGAGATGACTCTGCATTTCAGGTGCAAGCTCAGCTCTGCTCCAGCTCAGGGCTAATCCTGGCTCAGGGAGGGTTGGTGCCACCACCCTCAGCAGCTCCTGCTTTTCTCTTCAGCTGCTGCCTCCTGACTCCTCAAATCCCTTCTCTCTCGCTGGTTTTGTTTCCTACCCTTGCAGTGGAACAGGAGGAAAAAGCTGAGTTTGACCACATCCATGAGAATGTCAAGCATTTAGACTTTATTGGTTTAGAAGCTTACTAAATTTAAACAGAAGCATTAACATGGCCTTAGGCTCTCTTGACAGTTATAAACTCTTCCTTGGGGGGATTTCTGTAATGCTTTCTAATCAGCTTAAGGAGTTAATTAAACAGCTGTCACTTAGCTGCTTAATTCTGAGACTTGATGCTAAATAAGATTTGAAATTAGTTATGCACGACTGAAGCATGGATCCTCTGATATGGGCAAGATGGCTGCTGGTTGAGCAGGAGGCAAATCCAGGTCTTTGTACCTAAATAGTGAAAAGATTCAAGGTGGGACCCTGGATTAATGCTCTACATGCTGATGAATAGAAAATACATTGGAAATGGAGAACCTAAGGAATGTCAGAGGGGAGGGATTTTCAGGCAGCTATTCAGTCTCGTCTGTGCCTGCTCTGGACTGCAGGAGGTTTCAGGGGTCAGGTTATTCTCTCCCTGATTGCACTCTGTACATAACCCAGGGGCCAAAGTACATACTGGAACCCGAGAGGAGCATTCTTGAGTTTGGAAATGAGATCTTTAGCCTGCAGATACATTGCACTGCTCTAATGAGGAATGTCTCTGGAGATCTGCTGTGCCTCCAGAGCAGGAGTTACAGTGTCCTGGGCAGTTTTTAACCTCCTTTTCCCTGTGGATGGCAGCAGGACAAGCCCTTCTCCTGCTGAAGGCTGTGAGTGTGGTGGTGGCAGGCTGCACTTCACTGCAAGAGAGAGGCAGCAGTGCATTTCTTGGTGATGAATGCAGTGGGGTAAGCCCAGGGCGCAGTGTGGCTGGCCAGGATGCGGTGCAGGGGCTGATGAGCATTTCCAGCCAGCCCAGAGCAAACTGCCAGGGAGAGGCAGAAAGGAGCCCCTCGAGTCCCAGGCTGAGAGGGGAGCTCAGGTGCAGCTGGACCAAAGCTAAGCATGAGCCAGTCATGCACTGATTTCTTTCAAAAGTTATGTATATGCACATACACACACAAACTGTATACACAGACAACAGAAACAGACATTGGGAAAGATTTATAAAGATATTGTAAAGTCCTTTTTTTCACCCCAGGAAAGATAAGGCAAAAGATGTCTGAAGGGAAATTAAATTTCAGGCAAGCTACCTATTAAAATTGAGAAAACCTAATAGGTATTCACTTCTGCATTTCAACTTAAATTGATGCTCACTGTGTACATCTTCTGAATATGTTTCTGCTGGAGGGCTTAATATGCTCAGTTATTTAATATGAATCTCTTCAGTAAGCAAAGAACACTCACTCTGGCATCTTCTTTAAAGTATTACTGTTTATTTACCGTGGTAGCAATTTCAGAATAAAGATTACCTGGTCTTCCATTTCTATTACATGCAGAGACATGTTTTTCTCTGATTATTTCATTTTCTTATTGGAGGGTGTAAGTGAATTATAGAGCTATGCTGTGTTAATAGTTAGAGAAAGTTCAGCACCTTTTTAATAGCTGCTGAGGGAATCAACTTTTACCAGCGAGACTGTGGCTGTAGCTTTGCAAAAGTGTAACTATTCCCATCCTGAGGTGCCCTGACACCTTATCTCCTGTAATCTGTGTTAGTTATAGATAAAGAACATCATATTTCTTCAGGAGATTCCTTTTCCACTCAAGCAGCAAAAAGCAACAGTTATAAATTAGTAACTATTTAGATTTATAGCTTTTACATGCTGAGGCTCTGAACTATAAATCTCAGTGTGGCTGAGTAAGTATCGGGTTTGTTTCCTCAGAATGAAGCAGTTTTCACAAGCCTTCAGCAGGGGATGTCCAGCCCTTCCTGGCTGTTCAACAGGGGCCTGCAGGGGCATTTATTTCCCTGTGCCCTGCAGGGTGAGCTGGGTAAATGTTGGTATTTCCCTGTGCCCTCCACAGTGAGCTGGGGTCAGTGCTGGTGTTGCTGTGCCTGGGGGATGCAAAGCAGTGCCTGGAGAAGCCATCCTCGAGTCCTTCCCTGGGGAGGAGCAGAAATGTCTGCAGGCAGAGCACCCAGCTCAGTGACTGCAGGGCAGGACAGCCCAGAGTCAGGCTAGTGTCAGTGCCAGCCCAGTGTCACCCAGTGCCAGCCAGTGCCAGCTCAGTGACTGCAGGGCAGGACAGCCCAGAGTCAGGCTAGTGTCAGTGCCGGCCCAGTGTCACCCAGTGCCAGCCCAGTGTCACCCAATGCCATCTAGTGCCAGCTGGGCTGGCACAGCGCTGCCAGGTGCAGCCTCCCCAGGGGCTCTGGGCAGCAGCTCCTGGCTCAGAGGTGCTGCAGGGCAGGGCAGGGCAGTGGGCAGGGCAGTGGGCAGGGCAGCGAGCAGGGCAGGGCAGTAGCAGCAGGTGCCAGCCAGGGCAGGGCAGTGGGCAGGGCAGTGGGCAGGGCAGGGCAGTGAGCAGGGCAGGCAGTGAGCAGGGCAGGGCAGTAGCAGCAGGTGCCAGCCAGGGCAGGGCAGTGGGCAGGGCAGTGGGCAGGGCAGCGAGCAGGGCAGGGCAGTAGCAGCAGGTGCCAGCCAGGGGCAGCCATCCCTGCCCCTGGGATGCTCTCTGTGTTCAGAGCATCCAAAGGCAGCCCTGCAAAACTCAGAGACTCAGAAGAAATTCATGGAGCTTCTGAGGCTCGTTCTCAGTTAGTGGCTCCTACCAGGGGAAATTCCATTTGCCCTTGGTAAGCAGAGCTCATTAATCACGCTGCTTCAAAGGCTCGGTTATTAGAGCTCCCTTTGCTTTATGAAATAATTGTGAGGGTCACACTAATGGCTGCAGGGGAGGCAGGAGCTGTGGCTGCCTTGGGGAGCAGCTCCTGGCAGCTCAGCACGAGGTGTGAGCAGCAGCACTCAGGTGCTGTGGCCTCCAGCAGCCCCAGAGAAATGAGGTTGGTGCCCCAGTGCTGAGAGCAGGGCCTGCCCCTGCTGCTGTGACTCAGCACCTGCTAACGGTGCTTGTGCTGCCAGCTGCCCCTGCCTGCAGCTCTGCAGAGCCCATGGGAGCAGCAAAAGGTGCTGGGGAACCTGGGTGCAGAGCCCAGGCATGGGAAAAGCCACAGAACCTGGAAAGTTCATTGCAGACCTGAGAACTCAGTGCCTGAGCAGTGCATTCTGCACTGAGAGCCACAGACCTGAGTGTGCAGGCAGAAATTCTCACCCTTGGATGGATTGCAATTTAAAAATATCTGAAGGGCTTTTGTGCTGAGGGAGGGGGAGGATTTTCTTCTCAAGTTCTCTTTTTGTGAAATCCTCTTTCTCCCTTCCCTAAAGATCACAGTGAGGATGGGGCAACCTTAGCAAAGCAGCTATCAAGTGACCAGGAGGGGTTTTTCTTTCTTTAAATATTGCTTTGAGTCTGAATAAAGTGTGTCTGTTTCTTTAAGTAAGAGGAAAAGGTCTTTTTGATGTGAATACTTTAGAGGAGAAAAATCCCAGCTTCTCCCCTTTAGCCCAAGAGGCAGTAGGAGCAGTCATCATCTTCTGGTAGCTGGGTTCCAATCCCCACTCTTGTCTTCCAGGAGTAAAATCAGGTCAGTCTCAGAGCTCAGAGTGGGAGCTATTTAGATAATGAGAATTTAGCACCTGGGGGGCTTTGGGAGCCTTTATTGCACACGAGCCAGCTGAAATCAAGAGCCTCTTGTTCTACAGGATGGTCCCAGCTTCCCAGGCACAGCTCTGAAAGGCTCAGAGACCCTTCCAGAAATGAGCAGGATCTTGCAGTTAGGGGTGGGAGGACTTGGGCAGCAGTTTGTGCTCCGAGTGTCCTGGCACAGATCAGCCAGTCTGTGACACAGGTGACACCCAGGTGACAGAGAGCTCTGGTTGGTCTGATGCTCCTCAGGTAACCAGAACTCAGCACTTTTAAATAAGAACTGGTAAATCAAACGGGAGGAATGTGCTTTGCAACAGGCGCTGGTCACCACAGAGCTGGTTTTGTTTGGTGAGCCCAGACCCTCCCAGCATCCCCCCTCTGTCTGAAGGGGCTGGGTTTGCACAAACCTCTTGAACAGGTAAAGGAAGAGCTGTGGGGAGGTGCTTGCCTAGCAGGAGTCAGGGTACACCCCAGAAAACTGAGGAGGCTGTGATCCCACACTGTCCTGTGGGGCGCAGTCACTTACCCAGGACCTGAGTCTGCCTCTGGCTCCCCTGGAGGCAGGGCAGGGAAGCCAGGGTGCCTGTCAGAAGGGGCAGTGGCTCCACAGGCTCTGGGTTCTGGCCTTGCCACGATTGCATCCCCAAGGGCAGCTCCAGCCCTGCCCCTGAGCTGTGCCCGCGTGCCAGCCTGGGTGTGCAGGCAGAGGGGCACTCCCAGCACAGAGTGCCAGTGTTTGTGGGAAACCTTCCAGAAAAGGGGTAAAGCAGCAAGGCTTGAGACATTTTTAAGTGTTAATCAAGATGAGCTCAGGCTGGAGGAGTCCCTGCTGCCACATCCAGGTGTGTTTGTCCCTTTGGGGCAGGGTCACTCCAGGTGCTGGCTGCTCTGGCCCTCAGGGAACATTGATGAGACAGAAGTTAGGGCAGGACAGAAATTGGGGCGCCACAGACATCTCAGCACCCTGAGTCACAGCTGGAACCGTGGTCAGGGCTGCAGGGAGGAAATCTGCCTGTCCTGCTGGCTGCCCTGGGAACAGTCCTTGCCATGGCCGTGAGGAATTGAGGCTGAATGCAGGTGCTGCTAATCAATTAATAGCACTATATGTATATATATATATATAATGTACTAAGTGGCCTTTTGTTTTCTTTTCTCTCAGGAAGCAGAGATCCTGAACACAGCCATTCTCACTGGGAAAACAGTGGCTGTCCCTGTCAAGGTGATTTCTGTGGAAGATGATGGGACTGTGACAGATCTTGTGGACTCTGTGGAGTGCAGATCGTCAGATGAAGACGTCATTAAGGTAGGATCAGGCTGCTCCTTCCAGGGAGGCAGAGGCCCTGCAGAGCAGTGCTGTTCTCTAATGGAACAAGTCCTTTCATTTTCTGACTGCTCTGCTGCTGGAACACCAAGATTTATTATCGCTGTTACTGCTGTGTGGCTCGCTCCAGTGAAGCAACAAACCCAACACCAAATCCCAATTTTCCATGCTGCCCGTCAAGCACGTGGGGCTGTGTGACACCCCCACCTGGGGAGCATTGCCAGGGCTGACTGTCCCCGTGCCTCTGCAGCCCGTGGGCTGTGGGTGCAGAGCCCTGGCAGTGCTGCTGCCCCTTGGGGTGCCTCAGGGGTGCTTCATGGCCAGAGCCAGGGCGCAGCTCACAGGAGCCCCTGAGGCTCCTTTTGGGCTGAACTGGGGGGTCACGCTGGAGCCTCGGGGTAATCCCTGCTTCTTGGAGGCTTGCAGCCAGCGCCAGCATTACCACTGGAATCCTGTGAGGAATCAGTCCTGCACTCCTCTGTCTGCTTGGTGAGTGGTGAAGAGGAAGGAGCAGGGGCAGTGATGGGGGCAGATAAGGCACAGAGGGTTCCAGAGGTGACACAAAAGGTGCCCTGTCTGCAGCAGCTTTGATCTTCTCACAAACTCTCTGTGGCTGTCACTCGAGAAGAGGAAACAAGAGTTGCGGCTGCTAATGAAAGTTAATATTGAATTTATTTTATATTATTTTTATAACCAGCATGTCCCAAAGCAATCACAAGCCCTCCAGGACCCCCTCCCAGTGGAGGAAATGGAATTCCCAGTGGTGTACATGGTTTGTCCTGAGCTATCTCTTCTGACAAAAAAAAATTGCAATTTCTATGCGCATTGGACTTGTTTTAAATAATTTTGTCATGGTAATTTCTTATACATGAGATGAACCCCAGGAATTTCAAAGTTTAGTATTTGTTATGCTTCTCTTTTAGAATCTTCTCAGTGTCCCTGCTTACCTGATTAGCCACCATGTTGGTATTTTCTGATTAAATGTGTCTTTCTGGCTGTATTATTAGGAACCTTTGGGCTTTGGGGTTTTTTCTCTTCTGTGAAGCCTTTTTGGATCTGGTAAATCTGCCAAATATAGCAAATTGTTGGACTTAATTTAGATTTGGAAACAGAAGGAAATTATTTGTCCTTATGTTGTGGGAGCTAATGGACCAAGTCCTTACTAACTCACTCATCTTCTATTTCATTTTCTTAGTGAATTGGAAAAAAACAGATTTTAAAGCAAACACATAATTTGGAAGAGGTAAAACAGCAGTTTTGCATTCTGGTGTTTGAGCCGTTGCCTTAGGAACACGAGTGTCCCAGTGAGCGCTGGTGTCTGTGGTTCATTCCCGTCCCCAGCCCGTGAGCAGCGCTGTTGGTGACAGCCCCGGCCCACAGCAGGCTGGCACCGCGGGGATCAGGACACTGTGCACCCCTCCTCAGCAGCACAGAGCGTTCTGCACAGCTGAAATGAGCTGCCAGTTTAAAGGGAGCTCTCAATTGAAAATGTGTCTGGAGTTTGCAGTTTACCTGCTCTGGTTCAGAGCAAGCCTTGTTCCCAGGCACCTAATGAAGATAAAGATATATAATTACTGGCCAGCCTTCAGCATGCAGCAGTAATTAGAGTTCCTGTTCTCTGGGCAGCAGAGTGGGGAATAGAAAATGGAAGAAAAACCTGCTTAAGATGCCCATTGAAATATAAAGATTAAGATTACATTTCTTTGGGTCTTTACTGTTGCTGTTTTTCAATGCAGCTGTCAAGTAGCATCTAACAGATTGATTATGTCTTCGTGGCTTAGCTTTTATTCCTGGTTTTTTGGTGTTGATTAATGATGAGGTTAAGCTCATTTTCCTTGCAGAATGAGGGTACCTCATTCTTCTTTTCGTTTCAGGGTCCACATTTATTACTCACTTCTTTCATCTGAAACTTCAAAGAACTTTAAAGAGCTGTTCCAAACTCTGCACTGACTCTTTTTGTGCCAAACTGCACCGACCTGAACCTGGTTGAATATGTCAGAGCAGAATTTAGTCCACTGAAACAATATTTTTGTTGACAAATGATTATCAGAAATTACTTGGTCCAGCCTGACAGAATAACCAAAAAATGGAGGTGTGTTATAGCCTGTGTTTCACTAATGAGGACTGAGACACAGAAAAGCTAAGGTGTGAATTTCAGAGTGCTGTCAAGTACTGACCATTTGTGGATAGTAAAACTCCTACTAATGGGAAAAAAGAAAGATTTTTGAGCAGACTTTTATTTTTGCTGAGTTTTTAGTAAAGAATAAACTCTCAAGATGATTTTAATCAAGAATAAGGAGAGAAGAAATATCAGCTTCTTTTAATCTTTCATTTTGAAAAGACATTTTTGTTTCCAAATGCCCATTTTCTTGAAGGCTCAACAAAGCCTGGAAGTTTCCAAAGCAACACTTTCCAGTGCTCTGGCTTTTCAGTTCGACGAGTTAATGGAAAATCTGCATTTGGTTACCCTGAAACGAAAACTGCTTTTTGTTCATTTTGTTTGATCAGACACCTGAAAGCTGCCAGAAGTCACCCAGTGCTGGAGGCAGCCCTGGGAGCAGGATTCGGCTGCTGTGCCCCTTTTTTGGGCTGTGCTGTGCATTTCCTAGAGGGCTCCTTTTGAAATCGGCGTCACCCAACGCTGTGTGCTTTCCTCCAGAAGCCCTGCAGCTGATGGGTTTGATTTCCCCCTGCAGCTGATGGGTTTGATTTCCCCCTGCAGCTGATGGGTTTGATTTCCCCCTGCAGCTGATGGATTGGATTTCCCCCTGCAGCTGATGGATTGGATTTCCCCCTGCAGCTGATGGATTGGATTTCCCCTGCAGGCTGGGCTTTGCCTGGGGGCAGGGAGCTGCTGGGCCCAGGGGCTGGAAGGGCTCGGTGTTGCTGCTGGCATCCTTGGCACAGCCTGGGCACTACCCCAGAGCCCTGCAGGGTGCCCAGAGTGGCCTTCCCTGGGATTTCCCTCTCCCAGAATCACTGAAACACTGAATCACACGCAATCACACGCAATCACACGCAATCACACGCAATCACACGCAATCACAGAATCACACAGTCAACAATCACAGAATCACACACAATCACACACAATCACACAATCACAGAATCACACGCAATCACACACAATCACACACAATCACAGAATCACACAGTCACACAATCACAGAATCACACACAATCACACACAATCACAGAATCACACAGTCACACAATCACAGAATCACACACAATCACACACAATCACACAATCACAGAATCACACGCAATCACACAATCACACGCAATCACACACAGTCACACAATCACACACAGTCACACACAGTCACACACAATCACACACAATCACACACAATCACACACAATCACACAATCACACAGAATCACATGCAATCACACAATCACACACAGTCACACAATCACACACAGTCACACACAGTCACACACAATCACACAATCACACACAGTCACACACAATCACACACAATCACACAATCACAGAACCAGAATTCACAGAATCACAGAATCCCCAGGTTGGAAGAGACCTTTCAAGACCATCGAGCCCAGCCCAGCCCCAGCACCTCAGCCAAACCCTGGTCCCCAGTGCCACATCCAGGCTTTGTTAAACACACCCGGGGATGGGGACTCCACCACCTCCCTGGGCAGCCATCCCAGTTCTTTTCACCCTTTAAATGACCTTTTCCTGTACCCAAGCTGTATTCTCTCCCTTGGCCAGCTTCCCCAGCGCTGTGCAGCCTGTGTGGGGCCGGCCTGGCTCTGTGCTGGCCCTCTGCAGGGTCTGGTGTCCCTGGCTGTCCCTGGCTGTGCTGTGCAGGGATGCTGGTCCCCCCTGCTCCCCAGGACGCTGCTGCAGCCACAGCTCCATCGTGGGCACTCATTTCTGGTCCAGGGAAGGGCTGGCAGCTGCTCTGCTCTGACACTTTGGAGTGTATTAGAGGGGAGAGCAGCACACTTGGCAATTTGTAAAATATTACTGCAGGCTAATAAATCTTTCACTAACACTTAGTGTGGCTTTATCAGTGGCAAAATAACATCTTTTAACCATGTGACAGACTTTACAGAAGCTGAAGTGTCAGAGCATGTGAAGTAGCCTGAAGCAGACAGTGTTTTAAAGCATGAAACTTTTAACAGCTGTTCCTTTTCTCCCTGACTCTGGTGCACTTCAGGGAGAAGTTGAGCTCTTCTAAAGTCACTGGTGTGACAGAGTAAAGGATCAAAGGGAGCAGAGAATGGAGTCAGGATGCTCTCTGCTCCTGGCTCACCTGGCAGCTGCAGTGCTGCAGATCTCCGAGCTCCTGGTGGTGCTGGGTCCCTGAGGTCTCAGTGTCCAGCTGGAAAGGGCCAGGGCGAGCTCCCATGGGGGCACTGACACACAGAACCCTCCAGGCAGGGCTGCACGAGTCACCCCGGGCTCCCTGTGCCTTGAGAGATCTTCAGTGAAGATCCAGGTTGTGCCATGATTTTCCACAATAGAAAGGGATTTCTCCCACCAGCTGAACTGCCTTATTCCAGCCCCAAAAAATTTTGATCCATCTTGGAAACAATCTTGATTTAAGTCAGCAAATGTATGTTTTTATTTTCTGCAATGTCTAAACATTTCATTTTGATAGAAAATGATGAAATCATGTCCTGTCATTTCAACTCAGTTTCAATATTCCTGACATCAGAATCCATCTGACCTTTTCACCTTAGGAAGGAGCAGCTTTAAAAATGAAAATGCTTTTTGTGCCCTGCTCTAGGAATACAGGACACAGAAAAATGCACTGTCAAAACGAAGAGTTGTAATAAGAACTGTAGAGTTCAGTTCATGTGCTGCTGGTGCTGCTTATGAAGGGAGAAGGCACAATTTTAATCTCTCTCTGGTATGAAAAACAGACGTGGCAAAGATGAATTCTGAATGTGGAACCAATACAACAGCCTTGCACCTCCCAGGAATTGTCTGGAACTCACCTAAAGCTGTTGGAGTTACTGGATTTGTCTCTTTCATATTCTGCCAATTCATCATTCTGATGTGAGCCTTGGGAAGGAACGAGGTTTCTGTGGTGTTGTTTGCCTTTTTGTAATCATAATCATCCATGCTGAAAACCCCAGTGGGGCTGCCACAGTCACTGTTGCCTGCACCTCCTTTATGTTTTTGAAAGGCTATGAGCTTATAAGATAAAAAAACTTCTCTGTAATGGAAAAAAAAAACCCCAAATAATTTCTGAGTTGAGGCTTCTTCAGAATTCTCCAGAAGATACCCAGGAATCTGGGGTTTTGTGCTTCATGGGAAAAAATACGAGTGGAAGGGGTTGGTGTTGCTAAAATAAAAATACATGTGACATCTTTACAACTAGAAACACACGTGAGATCTTTACAACTAGAAACACACCTGACATCTTTTCAGCTGATTCAGATGTGCTCAATTCCAAGGACTGTGTCAGTATTTGCTGAGGGTGGGGCTCATCTTCTGGAGTTAGTAGAGAAATGCTGGTCAGAGCTGGGGTGCCCTGAAGATCAGCTATGGGATCCTTGCAGGGCTCCCAGGGCTCTCAAAGGCAGCTGGGTGACTCTGGACATTTATCTGTGCAGGAGAAGGGGAGGCTGGGGTTGATAGGCTGTAATGAACCTGAATTTTTCATGCTGTCCTGCTCGGCCTTTGCTCTAATGAAGGAAGGAAGGAATCATGCTCTAATGGTTCAAGCTGGGATGGGATTTTAGGCGTTGCAGGTTCTAATAAGGGCTCAGCCTGCACACAGCCTGTGACACTCGATTTTCATTTCTCCTTAACAAGAGTGCACAACAATTGGATGTCCTGGGTGGTTTCTGAGGTGCTGCACTGAAGGGTGACAGTGTGGGCTCTGGCATTCAGCTGGGCCATTGTGGGCCTGGTTGATCTGAGCTGTCTCAGCAGACACACAAAAGGTGTCATGGGGCTGAATTACCCTGGCAGACAAAGAGCATTAATGCTAAATCCCCCAAGAGTGCTTTGGGATGTAAAATGTAATGTATGAGCATCCTCATTAGGGCTGTTAATAACATCCATAACCCTAACTAGGACAGAGCACAGGCTCTCTAGAAATCTCCTGTTCAATGTCACTTAATCACAGCCCATCACAAATTCTGTCATGATAAAACATCAGTGGCTGAGTAAGGAAGGATTTAGAAATATTTTCAGATTTCTTATGTAACAGACTCTGTGCAGGTCAGTTGACTGAAGGTTTCTTCTCTTTTATTCACTGTCTGGACCATTTTGCATTTCTTTTAGGATGGTGACTTTTGGTTACCCATGTACTTTTTCTCTTTGCAGTTATATAAACAATTATGCAGTACTTAGGGATTTCAAGAGAAAAGGAAGTAAACCAGTCAAACACATCTGAGAAGTGCTGGAGGTACCAGGAGCTCCCTGGGTGCAGTTTGTTAGCAGAGATGATTGTGTGTAGCACTTCTCACTGTGCTTTACCTGTGTGACCTGGGGCTGGCTTTCTTTGTGGGACACTCCAGAGCCCTTGGTTTCCCCATCAGCTGCCCACAGAAATGCTGGACAGCTCTCCTGTTTCAGCCTTGGTTTGCAGCATCCTGTTGAACTGGTTATTGGATGACAAGCCTGATTTCTGAATCAATTTAGGTATTCAAATCAAATCAATTTAATTGCAAATTAGAAACCTAAGCACCTACAAAAAGTGGCTTTAATGGCTCTTCAATTTTGACTAAAAGTGTAACTGTGTATTTAGAGCAGGTGGGTATTATACAAAGCTGATATTTTCTCCCAACTTAAATAATCTGTTCCTTATAATAACTATTAAAATAATGTGATTATTTGCAAGCAGGTAATTGTTTTGTAGCTGTAAAGGGGGTTTGTTTGAGTAAATTTAGGGCATCTTCTTTAGACTTGGGGATTTGAGTGCTCTCAGCAATTTCTTGGAGCATTTGTGAGCGTGTGAAAAGCTGCTGCAGTGTTCGAGACTTTGTGAGACCTGGAGCTGCTAGCAGAATGGAATCTGTGAATGTGACGTTCCATTACATGCTCCATTTCATTCCACTGAGAGGCAGAGAGGGAGAAGTGAAACTTCAGTGATGAGGGGAAGTATCCTTGGCCCTGGTGAGGAGGCTTCTAGAGGCACAGTGGATGGTACTAAATTATATTTTATGCATTGTCTGTGAGCATTATACTAATTGCACTTGGCTGTCAGTAAAAGAAGCCAGTCTCACATGCACCCACACATACAACTTGTGTTAATGACTGGATCTCATTGCTGCCACTGCAAATCCCAGTGTAACCCGGTGTGGTTAATGGGATTGCTGTGCCTTTATGGGATGAGGAGAGGAGGAGTTCCTGCCTGGACTGTTTGTGTCTGAGCAGGGCTCTGCTGGCTCTGCTCAGCTGGGAGCCAACAGCAGCCACAGCCAATTGCACTCGTTCGGTGCCACCACCGTGTCTGCCCGTGTTCCTTGAGAGCTCTCCACACTCTCCGGTGATGCTGAGCTGAGCTTCAGGCCTGTAACAAATCTTGAAAGGCAGCGTTTCCCCAGGGCTCAGAATCCCATCCCAGGAGTTCACAGGGGCTGCAGAGGAGCAGCACAGCCCCTCTGGCAGGGCAGTGCCTGCACTCTGCTGATTTCTGAAGACACCTTGACAAGTGGCTCTGCTGCAAATGGTGCCCTTTGTTCCCAGGCTGAACAATGTGTGTGCCTGATCTCACCTGGAGCTCCCTGAGCAGACTGGGCTGGGCACATTCCCCGATCCTTTCTCTGAGCTGGGTGCAGTGTGGTTAATAACCTCCTCGTGGACTCTGCAGCTCCTGAGCTCACAGCTATCATCTGATCTCCAGCAAGGCTCAGTGCTGACAGGATTTCCTTCGCAGGCTCCTTGGTTGTTTTGTTGCTGTTGAGTGGATAAAACGAGACACTGAATATCATAAGGTGTGCTCAACACACGAAAACTGCAGGAAAGACATTTCTGAGAAAGGCAAAGGAATGGGGTGGCCCCAGTGTGTCATTGTCTGAGGGAGGATTTCCTTCCCTGAGCAGCACAGGCAGCAGTGAGGGAAGAGCCTGGTCCAGGCTGGTGGGGCCAGTGTGTCCTGGAGCCAGTCCCAGTCTGGCCAGAGTGTGCTGGAGACCTGAGGGCACTGCAGGCTGCCCTGGGTTCTGGTGCTTTTAGCCCCGGCAGCAGAATGAGCCAGGCTTCCCTGGAGCTGGGTTTCCCTGAGCCCAGCCTGGCCCTGTGCTCAGGAGCTGCCCCTGCAGTGACCAGGGCAGGGACCTGGAGCAGCTCCTGTGGCTCCTGGGCCTTCAGAGCAGGACAGGGGTGGGCAGAGCAGGGCCAGCCTGAGCAGAGTCTCTGAGGTGGAGCTCTGACATATTCCATGCTGCTGAAGGAAGAAAACAAGGAAAAGCCTTGCTGGAAAGAACCTGACTGTGTCCGTGGGTGTCAGGGCAGAACAGAGGCCAACTGCAGGGGCAGGATTTCCTTGCACAGATATCAAATGAGTGCCAGCCTCCCGTGGAACAGACCCAGCTCCAGGATCTCCCACTTGGGAATGCTCTGCTCCACTAAAACCTACCTAGCCTGGGGCTTTCATCAGGCCTTCCATTTGTTAGAGGCATTTTTTACCCTTTCACGTGCAATGTAGCCTGAAATACAGAAAAGAGCAGTTCCTAATTAAACTCCTGCCTAAATCCATTGTAGTTTCTGAAGCCATTGAGACAGGGAGATGAAAAGAACCTTAATGATCCCAATATGTAAATAGAGATGTAAAAGTTTGTTTGGAGGAATGAAGGTTGGAGGCCAGATAGGAAACCAAACATTAAGCCTCTTGGTGGAAATTGAATCACTGCATTAGTTATCATGGATTTTCATAAAAATAAAGTAATAATGCACATCCAAGTTTCAGTTCGTAAATACGAAGTGACAGCATCTGAGTAAGGCACTGAAATTATATTATAGACCTAAAAAAGAATAATAGAGGAAATTGAGAAAGCATAAGAGGGAGTTGTAATAGAATTGGGCATTGGTATAAATACAAATCATGAAAGGGAGATTGATTTAGTGAATGATGAAACTCAGGAACTCGAGGTGTTAAAAAGATCATCTGCTCATGTGGTAAGGAATGCCTAAGGCTGCACAACTTTTAGCTGAAACAGCCAGATTTGCTTAAGGTAGATAAACTTTGAAATTGTGTGAGGAATAATGTATTGCCAGGGAGCTTGCTTCTGCAGGGCACAGCTGCTGTATTAAGGAAATTGCCTTTTCTCATCAATTTAGTCAGAAATTGTACAAGGAGTTCTGGGAATGGGAATTGCTGTTTCCAAGGAGCCTCCACAGGGACGTTCCTTGGCAGGCAGCAGTGGGGCCTGCAGGGAGCCCTGGTGGTGGGTGGGTGTCCAGGCTGTTCTCTGGTGGCTTTGTGGCCCTGGCAGAGGAAGGAGAGCCCCAGATCCTGTGCGTGGTGGCTCCCCCGAGGGTCTGCTCGTGTGCAGGGATGTGCTCAGCTGGTGGAAGCCTTGCAGGAGTGAAACCCACCCAGCTCTGCCTGCAGAGGGATGGAAACCTGCCCCTGGCTGAGGGAAAGGCTCGGAGATCCAGGGGGATCCTCCTCTGGAACCTCCTCTCCACATCTGAGGGGACAGAACAACTCTTTTGGGGCTGAAACCAGCAAATTGGAACTGCAGCTTTGTCCTGAAGGGATGAGTATCTCCACACTGAGATTTGCAGCAGTCATAGTTCTCTTGCAAATATCACATCTCCATTTCCTTCTCCTTCCTTTGTATGGAATCCTGCCTTCCAAACCAATGGCAAGAAAAGGATGAAGGACCCTGTTCTTGCCCTCTGTACCTCAGTCCACTGGATTTTGGATTTTGCACATCCACACACAGAGGTTGGGTGGGACAGCAGAGAGGAGTCTGGGGAAGAGCTCTGCACATCCTGTAATCAGCTTTTCTCTTCTTTCCATGCTGGGCATCACCCCTGCTTCTGAAAAAGAAACCTGAATAATCTTAGGGAGTCCAGAGCATCCTCCTGAGGCAGACAGCCCTCGTCCACCCCTGGGGATTGGTCAGCCATGAGACTTTGTCATTGCCATCATCAGTTGCCAAGGCCAGAATGTGCAGGGTGTGTCAGCACAACATGCACTTTGTGTTCAGATGGAGCCTCTTTTAGAGGCTGGCTGTTCTTTCCTCCTGCTTGTTTGGAGATAGTTCAGATATCAAGCTTCAGGACTCAGCTCAATTTCCCAGTAAATAGATCCGTGCTATGAGTGCTTGTCAGGATGGAAGGAGTGTGAAAGCATTTGAAAGATCAAAGCAGCATGACTCCCATCAGAGTCAATGGGAACAAGCAGCTAAAATCTTACAAAATGCTTTCAAATTATCCTCCACCTTCAATTCCCTAGCCTCCCTGAAACCAGCTCCTGAAATCTTTTATTGAATGTGTTCTCTTGTCATTTCTTTGCAATGAAAGGAGGCTTGGAGGAGCTGTGGGCTCAGGTTGGCAGAGATCCTCTGCCTGCCCTGCTGTGCCACCCTGGGCTGCTCTGGCAGCTGGGGCACAGCTGGGCTCTGTTACCTGGTTTGGGAGAAAAGCTGATGTCCCTGTCCTCTGCAGGGGCCTTGGGCATGTTCTGAGGGCTCTGTGTGCTCTGGGGTGCCAGAGCCAAGCCCTGAGCCCCAGGGCTGTGTCTGAGCAGGGGCCTTGGGCATGTTCTGAGAGCTCTGTGTGCTCTGGGGTGCCAGAGCCAAGCCCTGAGCCCCAGGGCTGTGTCTGAGCAGGGGCCTTGGGCATGTTCTGAGAGCTCTGTGTGCTCTGGGGTGCCAGACCAAGCCCTGAGCCCCAGGGCTGTGTCTGAGCTGTTCTTTGCCCTGGCCAGGCCTGGCACTGCCCCTTTGGGCACATTTGTATTGGGAGAGCTCCTGCAGCATCTCCCAGCAGCACTGAGCCTCGGTGCAGGAGCTGCAGGGCCCGTCAGAGCCGCCCTGTGACACGAGCAGCCATGAATAAAACACTGATGAATAAACAGAGCACAAAACTCCTTCTCTGAGGTCAAATGGCAGAGATGAAATAGAAACTGCATCTCTGCAGTCCTCACCTGGACTTCTACCCATTCCACAAGTGTGGGCTTGCTGATAAGTCTTTCTGGACTGTGTGAGAGGAGATGTTTCTGGCCTGGCTTTCCTATTTATGCTAAATGTAGCTGTTTTCATTGTTTGTTTGATTATTCTCCAACATCACAGTAATGAGACTTCATTTCTCATCCCAGATAGCACTTGCAGATAACATTGCCCAGCACTTTGTGGCCATGGGAGAGCTTTGTAAACAGTAAATTCCTTCACTCCCACAATGAGGATAATGCTGTCTGTGCTAGAGAAATAGGTGTTTCTATGAAAAATGCACACAGGGACACACATTTATGTCATGAGCACTGAGCCCTCACTCTGATGTGCTTTACAAAGTGTTGTCAGGAGGTTTTTTTGCAGAATGCTGAAATGCTGTTAGATAATGGGAGTAGTTCAAATATAAAATGTTCATCAGCAGCACCATTGTTGTTATTATTTTACTTGACTCTGCAAAGAGAGACACAGAAATGAAACTATTGATCCATAGTGATTGCACTGTCCTAAACCAGGCTTTTGTTTAGCTGTCTGAGGAAAACAGGATGCCTTTTCTTCCATCTTCTTAATATGTTTTTTTCCTTGAATCTTCTTGATTTAATGCAGTGTGATAAATTTTCAGGCAGTGGTTTGTCTTGCACGTCAGGATGCTTCACAACTAATGCTATAAATACAGGTGGGAACGATATCTTTAGCAATTTCTCACATCTAAGAAGGGAAGAAGGAAGTTTGAAGTAATATTTACTTGGTGCACTGCAAACTTGTTTACCTGCATGCCAGCCCCATAAATTGGCAAACTCTAGTGCCCTGGTGTGATCAGGAGGGTGCTGAGCACACTCTGCTCTGCCCTCTCTGGAAGTTCAGCCAGCTGGGAGGGGAGGATGCCACAGGGCTGTGCTCTGCTGCCTCTGGTACTGTGCAAAGCACATCTCCCACTGCAGCAGGGCCTTTTGCTTTTGTGATCAATATTGAATCTGAGCAACAAAGATGAAATACTTGTGTCCTTTTTTACCCAGAAAAACTGCATTTCTCGTAGATGGCATGCATGGACTACAGACAGGAAAAGTTGTGCATCCCTTATCTCACTATAAGGTATAAAAATCATTGGAATTTTCCAACTGAAAGGAGCATGAAAAAGAGATTAAAAGAGCGACATCCTGACAACTTCCAGCTATGGAAAACATTCTCGAAAGTCATTTGTGTGAGCAGTTAGAAATGTTACTGCAGTTGTTAATTATCATCTCAGCCCTCAGTGGTCCCTGGAGTCTTTAGTCAGATCCTGTCTAGTTCAAATTCTTTTCTGCACTGATGTCACCAGGCCAATCTTCCCCATCCTGCACTTAATTGTTTCTATCCAGCTTTGTACTTCGCCCTTACCTTTCTTCAATCTCATCTATTTATTTCAGATAGTTTTCCACACCACAAAGATCCTTTTGAATTCTAAGCTTGTTCTCCAGAGAACTTCTAACCCCTCCCAGCTTGGCATCATCTGCAAATTTAATGAAATTAATTAAATGAAAATTAAATGAAAGGCTCGCATTGACTTCAAGGGGCACTGGAGTGAACCCAACCTGTCTTACATCTTTCACAAGTGGTTCAAGTGAAATACACTTATTGCTTCACAGGCCGTTTCTGTAAGGGAGGAAGACGGATGCATGTTGAATAATTCAGGGTCCTCGTTGCTGACTGAGAGAGATTTAACTAATTTGTCAAAATAATGACCCCTGTTCACGGCAGGGAGCAAGGGCTTTGGATGCTGCAGTTCCCAGAGAGGGGCTGGAGCAGCCTGGCTCAGCTCAGCCCCTCGGGATCAGGGGATCCCAAGGGCAGGGCAGGGCAGGGCAGGCAGAGGAGCTGCTGCCAGGGCAGCCAGGCTGCACACGGGGGTGGCACTGAGCCCAGCCCGGTGCCATGGGGCCCTGTGGCACAGCTCAGAGCCCTCCCTGCTCTCAGGGCACCCACACATGGCACAGAGGGAGGGGAGCTGCTGTGGTGGCTCAGGGGAGCGCAGGAATGCCCTCCCTGCTCGGTGTCCCCTCTGTGCTCCGTGTCCCCTCTGTGCTCGGTGTCCCCTCCTTTCCCTGCTCGGTGTCCCCTCTCTGCTCAGTGTCCTTTCCATGCTCGGTGTCCCCTCTGTGCTCAGTGTCCCCTCCCTGCTCAGTGTCCCCTCTGTGCTCGGTGTCCCCTCTCTGCTCGGTGTCCCCTCCTTTCCCTGCTCAGTGTCCCCTCTGTGCTCGGTGTCCTTTCCCTGCTCAGTGTCCCCTCCTTTCCCTGCTCGGTGTCCCCTCTCTGCTCGGTGTCCCCTCTCTGCTCGGTGTCCCCTCTGTGCTCAGTGTCCCCTCTCTGCTCGGTGTCCTTTCCATGCTCGGTGTCCCCTCTGTGCTTGGTGTCCCCTCTGTGCTCAGTGTCCCCTCTCTGCTCGGTGTCCTTTCCATGCTCGGTGTCCCCTCTGTGCTCAGTGTCCCCTCCCTGCTCGGTGTCCCCTCTCTGCTCGGTGTCCCCTCTGTGCTCAGTGTCCCCTCTGTGCTCAGTGTCCCCTCTGTGCCCAGTGTCCCCTCCCTGCTCACTGTGGTGCAGGGTCTCTCTGTCACTCCAGTGCAGACTCTGGAGTCCCTTCCACAGCAAGGGAGGCTTGGGAGCATCCTCTGGCTCTGCAGCCTGTCGGTACTGGCAGCTTTCATCTGGCACTTGTGTGTTGTGGCTGCTGTTGGAGCACAGCCCTGCTTATTTATGCTTCTCTGCAAGTGATTCTTGGCTTAAAAAGGCGTAGGGCTCTCAGAAATTTTTCATGCTTTGCTGTTGCGTTATTTTCCCCCTGTCACTTCAAAGTGTTGGCCAACTTTCCAGAGCCTGCCGTGTGTGCATGAGTATATGTATATTGCAATAGATTTTTCCTTTTTTTCCTAAGTTGTGATGTTGGATATCTGAACACTTGCCAGAGGAGTAGAACCAGACTTTTCCTGGGCAAACTCTGTGGCAGAAAGAGAACTGGATCCTTAACTCTTTGAAGTCCTCCTGTTACCAAGATGGAAATCTCTTTGTCCTTGCAGCTCTGAAGTCTGCCATTGCTGAGACATTTCATCTCCCTTAGGCTGTGCTGAAGTGGCTGAAGGGCAGTGCCCTTGCTGGGGTGGTGTCTGAGTTCCACAGGTGATGCCAGCAGTGTTTGGCCATTGTTCTGTTCCACAGCTGATGCCAGCAGTGTTTGGCCATTGTTCTGTTCCGTGCCAGCTCAGAGTTCCCCAGCTCAGGTTGGTGCCTGCAGCTCTGGGCACTACAGTTCAGACTCCTCCTCTCCTTTCATCCTGGCATTCTCTTCTCTCTGCAGGGGCTTTTCAGTCACTTCTGTGCAGCTCTCATCTGTTTTAAGCCTGTGGAGGTCTGGTCTCGTGCTTGGCTTGGGCCACATCAGTCCCCAGTGCTGTCCCTAATTAAAACTGATTAATGACCCAGTACCGTTTGGACAGAAGTTAAAATCTCAGGACGTTCCTGTTTGAGGCTGTTTGGGGTAGGATCAAAGCTTTCCAGAGCCAAAGGGACATCGCCCCTGCTGGGTGGGATTTGGCTCTCCTAAAGGCTGGATCCTGGAGCCTCCACTCCAGTTATTGGTGCAGAGCTGGGCCCGTGCCCAGCCCGTGCTTTGTGTCTGCCATGGCACAGAGGTGCCCAGGCTGGTGATTCTGCCCGTGCTGTGGTGTCTGCAGGGAGATGTGCAGCTGAGTTATGTGGGCACAGCTCCACAGCCCCCAGCTCTGAGCTCTCAGTGCTCAGCTGTAAATCTCCCCAGATTGCTCAGCCTGAGCATCCCTGTGCCCACAGCCCTGTGTGTGAATTACCTTCCTGTCCTCGCTGGTGTGTTGGGAGGGCTTGCCCAGGGGTCACGTCTCCCTGTCCCCCGGTCCCACCTGTGCCTGCCCTCCCCTGCTGCCTGCCCCGCTGTGCAGCCCTGCAGGGCCTGGGCCAGGCTGTGCCATCCCTCTGCAAAGGGTGAAATGCTGCTCTGAGCCCTGCCTAACCACCTGTTGCTGCAGCACGGGCTGCATAATCAGAACTGACAGTCCCTGTCTAGAGATTTCTTGGAAGCTGGAAAAATGAGAATGTTGTCAAAAAAATACCAACGCTTCCAGTCTGCAATGCAGTGATGGAGATGAAAGATGAGTGAATGCAAGGAGGCAGGGAATATATCAGCCCAGTGCTTTTTTCTGACTAATTTAGGAGTCCAGAATGGTCTGGAAGAATTTACATTTCTCTTACAGCCTTAAAGAAAAAGCATTTTAAGCCAGTTTCTGTATTTCTTTTTCTTTACAAAGAAATCCAACAGCTGTTGGTTTGTCAGACCAAGGTTTAATAGCAGTCATGCATAAAACTACAATAAGAGTGGTAATTTCTTTTTTCATCAGTTGATGCAGAAGAATTTTTATATTTTATTTGGTTTGAAGCAATTTTCTGTAAAGTTATGAAAACCCTTTAAAGGAGGATCTTATTTTTTTCTAACAGAGCAAACATAAATTTCCCTGGGAATGAGCAGAGGGTGTGTGGAGGAGCTGCAGTCCATGGGGAGGAGCAGAGGAGCTCACACACAGGGTGACAGCCCCTGGAGCTGGCTGTTCCAGGCTCTGTGTATTAATTACCTTCCTGTCCTCACTGGTGCCTCACTGGCTGCATCTTACCAGTCTGGGACCCTGACTGGCCCCTTTGGAGCCTGGCTTTGGTGTTCAGCCCATTGGGTTTGTCACACTGTTCATCAGCTCTGCTTCCTTGGACATCAGGTATTTATTGCCCAGAGACAAGTGAGCAGCCTCCCTTTCAGGAGTGAGAAGCAAAGTTTGTTCTGTTGTCATTCCTGCTCTTTTAGCTTTGCAGAAATGCCATTCTCAGTTCAGAGATGAGAGGCTCGGGGTGCTGGCTGTGCTGGGATGGCTGCAGTGGGTGATGCAGAGAGAGAGAGGGAGATGGAACTTCATTAACAGGAGCAAGAAAGCGTTGTCACGTTTAGTACAAGCAATTGTGGCTCCTCAAATGTGAAGCGCGAGGTGGGCTGAGCCCAGCGGGCTGCTGGCAGCTCCTCAGGCAGTGCCAGCCTGTGCTGCCATCCTGTCCCTGACTGCCAGGAGCAGACCCGGAGCTGTCCCAGTGCCACTGAGCATCCCGGGCAGCAGGTGGCCAGGGAGCCTCCTGGGCCAGCTGGAAGCAGGAGTTGGAGCAGCCAACAGCAAATCAGGGGAGGCTGGGGCAGCAAGGGGAGTGGGGAGCAGCAGGAGGGAAGGGTTGGATTGTGTGTGTGTGCCCTGGGCAGAGCTGCACCCCAGAGCTGCCCCTGCCCCAGGAGCCCAGGAGGTGAAGGGCTGGCCCAGAACTGCCCAGAGATGTTATCAGAAATGTTATCAGGAGGAAGGTGCAGCTGGGTGACTCCAGCACCTGAGCTCTTCTTGTTCCTGACAGATCAGGCTCTGCAGAATCCCTGTAAAACAAGGGAGAGGAGCCTGATTGTGCACATACATCAAAAGGAGATTAAAGGCCGGATTCTCAGAGAGCTTTAACACCAAACTCCCCTGGAGTTCAGCGGGAGTTTAACACTTTAGCATCCTTCAGAGTATTGATCTCAATAAATTACACAGCCAGCTAGGAGGGGTGTGAGGGAGAAGGGAATTAAAGCCAGGCTTGTGCAAAGTGCTTCTGTGCCTTTCTGTCCCCTCCTGCCCATGGGAATAGCACATTCACTGTGCCAAAGGCACCACGGGTTCCATGAGATTCCATTTTAATTGAGCAGGTTTCATCGTGATGATTTTGTTTTGATTTGTGGCCCCAGTTGATTAAGGCTTATTGGGGAAAATTTGGCAGTCAGAATTTGTACTCCTGTAAAGCAGCTTCATGAGATGATGCTAATTTCCTTGGAATTTCATCTCTGACAGAAGAAAAAAAGAAGAAAAGGATGTTACCAGGTTCTTGTTGTGTCAAGGAAACAACTTGTTTTGACATTTCCAAAATGAAATGTTTTGATTTTTTTTCATTTTAAAATAACTTTTTCCTTGACATTGTGGTATTTTTACATAATTTTAATCATTTGAAATTGAAATGAAACTGAATTTCGTGACCCAAAAATGAAAGCAAATGTAGGTGTCTTGCAAGCCCTGGTGAATGCAGCATTCATCATCTGGAGTGGCAGTGCCATGGGAGAGGGGACACAGCAGCAGGGACACACCAGGGGGATGCTCTGGGCTCAGAGGGGACAGGCTCCTAACAGGCAGCCCATGGGCAGGAATAAATCACAGCTGAGCACAGAGCGTGCACAGACTCCAAAATGTGCTCACGAGGGGCTGGGCAGAAGCTGCTCTGCTCACCCCAAAAAATTGTGAAATCTGTGCAAATCCACTGCACAGAGAAACTTGTGGTTCACAGGGGTCTGAGGATGAGGGAAGAGACGAGAATGTTGACTCCATGTTTCAGAAGGCTGATTTATTATTTTATGATATATATTACATTAAAACTATACTAAAAGAATAGAAGAAAAGGATTTCATCAGAAGGCTGGCTAAGAATAGAAAAGAAAGAATCATAACAAAGGCTTGTGGCTGACTGAAACAGTCTGAATAGCTGTGATTGGCCATTAATTAGAAACAACCACATGAGCCCAATCCCAGATGCACCTGTTGCATTCCACAGCAGCAGATAACCATTGTTTGCATTTTGTCCCTGAGGCCTCTCAGCTTCTCAGGAGGAAGAATCCTAAGGAAAGGATTTTTCAGAAAATATCATGGCTACAGAAACTGACTGTTTGTAATAGTGGAAACAGAGGCAAAAGAAACATGGAAGGGAAAAACCCACTGAAGCTTTATCTGCCAAGTCTGGGTTTTAAAAAGCAGAAGGTGATTCCTGAGGAGAGGCTGTTAAAGAGGGGATTTTTCAGGTGGGTGCACTGACCCAGCAGAGGCTGTGTCAGACCACAAAGGAGCTGTTCCACGTGCAGCTCCAGCTGGGTGTGTGCCCAGCATTGTGAGTCCTCTGAAATGTCCATGGCGTGGTGCTTCACCCGGGTATGTTCACTGAGGATAATACACTGCTGTTTGCCACAAAGCTGCAGAGCAAACCAAAATACTTCTTAGAAATAATTTGGTATCAGAGTTCTCCTAATCAATATGCTCTACGAGACACTTCAGGTGGATTAGTGCAGTAAAAACCATTTTTCATGTGCACGGGTCTCTGCTAGTATCTGTTTATAGCAGGGCTGGGCAGGCTTGCATCGTGTCCCTGTGCAAAGGCTGGCAGCAAGCAAGGCCCTTAGAAACTGAGGGAGGTGTTTGGGTACAAAATCCTGGAGTTCCTGATCCCTTGGGCTGGGCTCAGCATCCCCGGAGTTCTGATCCCTGCCCTGCAGCTTTAGGCTGGGCTCAGCCATGCCCGGGTTAAGCGCGGCTCAGTAAAGGTGACTCCGCCTCCCCCGAGTCGTTCATTAGTGACTTATAGAGCTAATAATGGCCTCATCCTTTTGTACCTTGGTACACAGCTTGTGTTCTGGAGTCTTTTATAGCTCAAATGAGCTGCTTTTGCTTATTTATTTCCCCGCTCATTCATTTTTAATGGTTAGCAGAGCCTCCCCCATTCTTCTCCTGGCAGCAGTGATTTAGGCAGGGCTCATTATCATAACTTACCTCACTAAATATCCCCATTTGTGCTGCTAGGCCAAGGAAATGTGTGCAGTGCTAAATCACAAGAGGTCCCATGAGCTTGCCTGGGTGGCAGGGCTGTGTTTGAAGTGTGTATCATACCCAGAGAGCCCTTCGAGGGGGAAGGATCATTTACAGGGACAGGGATGGGACAGAGTCATTCCCAAATACTGATTTTTATGAGAAATAGCAGAGGCTTACCTTCCCAACTGGCCACCCTTGAGATACACTGACCCAAACTGCTCAAGATATATTTTATTTTCAAAGATATATTTTATTTTCAAAGGACTTACTAGATGTGACTTCCTAAGAGTTCCAACAGAATTACTGTAGCAGGAAAGCAGTTTCCTGTGAGGGCTTTGCTGTTATCCCATGGGAATTGAATAATGATAAGGAGGTGGGGAAAGCCTGTTCCAGTTATTTCTGAGAGCTGGCAGTGAGGTTCTGGGTGCCTCCTCTGGGAGTTAGGATGTGCATTCCCCTTTCCTCCCTCCCTTTAGGGCTTTGCATCCTGTTCAGCCAGAAGCTGCCACTGGGTTTATGGGAGCAAAGGAATCTCAGCCCAAATTCAGGTGTCCCACAGACAGCCTGCACACAGGGGAGAGGGAAAAGCAGGGAAATGCTTTTAGGAGAGGGCTGGGAACAGTGCTCACGGGAGAGGCAGGAGGTTGGTGTGGCAGGGACTGTGTGGGGCTTGTGCAGGGCCTCGGTGCTGCTCCCCACGTTCCCCAGGCTGGGGAAGCCACAGATAATGCAACCAAAAGAGGGGGAAATTAATAAAAACCAATTGCTCTGTTTGTGATCACACCCCAAGAGCATTCAGAAGGGAGGAGCTTCAGAGGACAGAGATGAGCCCTTCTCAAAGAGCACAATCAGGCCTTTCAGGTGAATGTAGAACTGCCTTGGAGCAGCAGAGCCCCTGGTTGTGTTTGTGTGTGCAGGAGGGGCACAGCAGCATCCCCCTGCTGGCACTGGGTGTGAGTTCAGTCGCTGCCACAAAATGTGCAGAGTCAATATTCCAGGTGTGCCCAGCGCTGCACTGAGCCCAGTGCCAGCAGGGTGTGTTTGCCCTGGGCACAGGGGGATGTCCTCACTAACTCTGAGCTGTGGGCATGTGGAAATGTCATTTCTGGGTCTGTGCTGTGCTGGCAGTGTGGGACAGACAGAGCTCTGCCCTAGAGCCAGCACTCGTGCTCAGGTCTCTGTGTCACTCACAGGAAGCTGCCTCAGCTCTCCACTGGTGCAAGAAAAAGAGGGGGACCTGCAGGAGCCCAAAGAAGCCCACAGCACTTCTATAACCTGCCAAGTCCATGCCCCAAAAAGCCATTCAAAGCTCAGTCCCTCAAGAGATGAAAGCCCCCTGTACTGAGAGAATTTCTGGGCATCTTGTGAACACTAAGTACAGTCTCCCCTAATTAACGGAGCCAGCTCAGTGCAGGTGTGTGAAAAGCTCCAGTGACACAAAGCCTGGAAAAGCTTCAGCAAGGGAGCACAGCACCAGAAGGGTTTAATGGCATTATGAAGTCCTTGGATTGCAGTGGCCACAACACAGAGATTTATTCCAGCAGTACATTAGCAGGAAAGGAAAATCTGCTCTTTGTCTCTTGATGCCTTGTCACCTTTGCTGAAAGCTGGAGCTGGCATCTCTGGGATAGCAGAACCCAAAGGCAGGAGGAGGGGAAATGAGAGATGGGGGCAGTCCCTGGGTTTTGGGAAGGAAACAGATTGGCTTTCCCCACAAATCCCCCACCTTTCCCCAGCCCCTTTGAGCTCTGCTGCATTTCCAAGGTGCTCAGTGGCTTTCTGGAGTGGCTGTGTGTGCCCAGGCTGCTGCAGGCCGCCCCTGATGTGCCCCAGGAGCGGAGCTGGGCCAGGCCAGAGCCCTCTTGCCCCGTTCACAGCTCTGAGAACACAATCTCAGGAGATATTTTGGTTCTCTGCTCCCCCTGTGTGTTTTTGGCCCTTCCCTCGTGCTGGAGATGAAGGCTCAGATGTGGCTGCAGGAGCAGGGCCTGGCTGATCTCTCTGCCCACTGGGACCTGCTTCTGCCTGTGCTGGCTGATTTATGAGCATGTTCTGGACTTTGCCCCGTGTTTTGCTGTTGCTCTGTTGGGTCTGCATGCGAGCTGCAGCAGAGCAGTGCTGCCCATTGGTCTGGGCAGGGAGGGCTGCCTCAGTGAGCTCACCGTGCTGCTGGCTTCACCCACAGCCAGGGAAACAGGCACCAGCAGGAATCCCAGTGCAGGCGCTTCTTCCTGACCATCAGTTTGTTCTGTAAATCATAATCTTGAAGGCACAAGGTCATGGTATCTATTTAATCATTCATACAGTAGTCTTTTAGGGATGGATTCTTTTTATAGCTCTCTTTGTGCAGTGAACCCTCATAAAGTTGGAATCCAGGTCTGTTTGCCTGCCAAATTTTCTCTCTCTTGTTATTGCTCGAGCATTAATGAGTTTAGAATCTGAGAGTCTGATTGCCATCTCTGCCCAGCACAGTTCAGCATTTGTGTCTGTGGCCTGGGAGAGTCTGTGCTGAGTTCCAGCCCCTGTGGCTGAGCTGCTCTTCACAAGCTCACGGACCAGTAAAACCAGCAGCAAAATCCCACCAAAAGTCACTGTTCAGGCAGTGACACCGGGCCCAGCTGCCCTGGTGAAGTGCAGGGCAGGGGACACCAGGGACACACAGGGCACACCCAGGGGATACATGGGGACACCAGGGACACGCAGGGCACACCCAGGGGACGTGCAGGACCCAGCAGCTGCCATGGCAGTGCAGGAGCTCAGCTTGAAAGCAGGCTCACCTGAGACACAAACCCCATAAATCTGCCTGTAAACAAACTCCTTACTCTGCTGCTGAAACCAAGAGCAACTCAGGAGTTTGACCTTAAAGCAGAGGTGGCTTGGAAGGGAGACGCTGCAAGAGCCATGATAACCTTTTCTTGGTGTGTCACCTGGGCTCAGACAAGCCAGGATGGAAATGCATTTGCTATGGGTCTGTCTGTGAGGGGGTTGTTGTTATTTAAAGATAATGATGTTATCCTACAATTATCCTACAAAAGCTGGTGATATTTAAATACGATTTAAATTCATTCAGCATTTAAACAGAAAAGTAGAAAATGGCATTAAACTCAGACAAGGACGAGACTATAGATTGCAGAGTGAGAAGTATGAAATACATTGATGGAATGGAATAGAAGGTCTGGCTGGTAATGGATTGTGAAAAGAGCTCAGGGTTCTAATAGATCATTCCTTCAGATCATCAGCACGGTAAAGTGGTAGTTAATAAATTATTTGACGTGTACATTCACTCATATATTTTAACTAACTGTAATGAACAGGTCCTGTCAGCTCACCTAGATCCTCGCAGTTTCTGCTAAATTGCTCGAGTGAGATTTAGGAAGTCTCTGCAATATTGATGTCCCGAGCTGCAGGTGATAAATGGAGGGCCAGCGGGGCTGGCTCCTGTTGCAGCGCTCTGCCAGGCTGGCAGCAGGGCTGGAGCTGTGCCCTGGCCAGCCCGGAGCCCTTCCTGGGAGGAGCTGTGGTTGTGAGCACCCCCCTCACGGCCTGGTACCTGTGGCAGGACTCCTGAAGAGCTCTGTCCCGTTCTGGGGTGGATCAGAGAGATCTGTCCCTTCTCAGGGCTGAGTGCAGCCCTCACCCGCTCCTCCCCAGCTGAGGGGGTTCTGTGGGCTCTCAGGGAGAGCAGGAGGGCTGGGGAGTCTGGGCTGTGGGGAGAGGAGAGGAGCCTTCTCTGGAGTGGGAATTAAGGACCAAGAAAAAGCTGCTCCCTTATCTGAGATTATACCAGAATGTTTACAGCAGGAAAAATCAGCCTCTTAAAGTGATGCTGAATTACACAGGCTATTAAGGGCACACCAGGCACCTTTCTCATTATTCCATGTTGTCCTCTGAACCTGGAGCTAGTTTAAACCTAGATCCCTTCTCTTCCTCCCACTCACTTACCCAGCATGTGGTGAACTTTATAATTAGTGAAGAGACTCATTAATTTTTTTTCCTTCTCCTTTTTATTTTCAGGTTTCTGACAGGTGTGACTATGTCTTTGTCAACGGGAAGGAAATGAAAGGCAAAGTGAATGTCGTGGTTAATTTCACTTACCAGCACCTGAGTGCCCCTTTGGAGATGACAGTGTGGATTCCTCGTCTCCCGCTGCAGATAGAGGTCTCTGACACAGAACTCAATCAGATCAAGGGCTGGAGAGTCCCCATCATCTCTAATAAGAGGTAAGTTTCATTACAGGATGTTCACTTGCCAGGGACCTGTCAGGGCCTCTGGATCTGAACATGCTCATTTGGCCTTAATGCAATTCTGCTGTAAATTTGAAGGTCACCAGACATTTATTCAATAGGTTCCTGCACTGGACTTGTAAGGGAAATGGAAGCTGCAGATGCATGAACCTGGATTGGAAATCAATTACCTTTTGTAGCACTAATGACTGAGATGGGAAGAGCCAATTGGTCAGGTTAGGCAGGATCAGGCACGAGGCAGCAAGGAGACATCAGCAGGAGGCAGCTCTGGCAGGGCTGGCCGGTCTCCAGCCTGCTCACAGGTCCTGCAGCTCCTGGATCCACTGCCAGTGTCACAATTAGCACAGAGCTGCTCCACACCCCCGTGGGGTGCGGTGGCACTGATCAGTGCCCCACAGTCAGGACACAGAGCTCCCAGACACTGTCAGTGCCCACAGGACACAGGGTGGATGAAGCAGGTCAGAACTGGCTGCATCTCTTGTCAGTGTTATTAAGAACAAGAGGAACAAGTTGATAAAGGAGGTGCTTGGTATTCCCACCTGCAAATGAAGCCATTTATTACAGGTTTCTGTTAGCATCAGAGCAAAGACATTTTGGTGGAGATGCGATTTCAAATTGTGCTGTACAGAGAGGGATGTGTGTGTAGGTGCAGAGGAGATTTCCATGGCAACACCAAGATGTTTATGGGAAGATCCAGAGAGAAAAGAAGTGTGAAGGTCCTGAAAGCAAGGACTTGACATGGAAAACAATGGAAGATGCTTGGGGAGGACAGTGTGGTGGCAAAGCTGGGAGGCCAGAGATGGTCTCAAGTGCTGTTTCTGAGTTATGAACACGGGAAACAGGATAAAAGTGGGAGAAGCTGAAGGAAGCAGCTGCAGGAGCAGGCTGCAGGCTGAGGTCAGCAGCAGCTCTCAGCACAGCTGACCCTGTCCCCTTGCTGTCCCCAGGCCCACGCGGGACAGCGATGACGAGGACGAGGACGAGCGCAGGGGCAGGGGCTGCACCCTGCAGTACCAGCACGCCATGGTCAGGGTGCTCACCCAGTTCGTGGCCGAGCCCCCCGAGCCCGGGGCCCAGCTCAGCTTCCTGCTGGGCTCAGACTGGCAGCTGGACATCACCCACCTGGTCAGGGACTTCATGCAGGTGGAGGAGCCCAGGATCGCCCAGCTGCACGAGGGACAGGTCCTGGTGGGGCTGGAGCTGGGCATGACCACCATCCAGGTAGGGAGATCACTGATGTGCTCTGTTTGTGCCTTAATTCCCAACCACCATCCAGGTAGGGAGATCACTGATGTGCTCTGTTTGTGCCTTAATTCCCAACCACAATCCAAGTAGGGAGATCACTGATGTGCTCTGTTTGTGCCTTAATTCCCAACCACCATCCAGGTAGGGAGATCACTGATGTGTTCTGTTCATGCCTTAATTCCCCTGCCACCATCCAGGTAGGGAGATCACTGATGTGTTCTGTTCCTGCCTTAATTCCCCTGCCACCATCCAGGTAGGGAGATCACTGATGTGCTCTGTTCGTGCCTTAATTCCCCTGCCACCATCCAGGTAGGGAGATCACTGATGTGCTCTGTTCCTGCCTTAATTCCCCTGCCACCATCCAGGTAGGGAGATCACTGATGTGTTCTGTTCATGCCTTAATTCCCCTGCACAATCCAGGTAGGGAGATCACTGATGTGCTCTGTTTGTGCCTTAATTCCCCTACACAATCCAGGTAGGGAGATCACTGATGTGCTCTGTTTGTGCCTTAATTCCCAACCACCATCCAGGTAGGGAGATCACTGATGTGCTCTGTTCCTGCCTTAATTCCCCTAAACAATCCAGCTAGGGAGGTCACTGGTGTGTTCTGTCCCTCCCTCAACTCCCCTCCCCACCCATGGGTGGTCCAGCATTAACAACAGAAACTGGAGCCATGAGCTTCTGAATGGAACAGAATTGGAGCAAGAACTAGAAGACATGGCAGAGATGGTTTTCTCTCCTTATCTGCTGCCCCAAAGTGTAGTAGATCACAGTTTCATTTAATTTAATCCAGGCTGTCTATTGGGAGGCTTTTTCTGATTATTTTTGTCTAAGGCTGCTTCTGAACCTGGAGCCAGATTTGATCACAAGGCATGCAGCTGCTGGAACAGCTCAGTGTTCTCCCAGCCTGCCCTACAGAGCAAAGGGTAAAGTGAAAATTATCCAGGTTAAGGAACTAAGACTGGAATACTAATCCAAATATTAATTAAAAGAAAAGGAAAAGGAGATGGGGAGAGAGATTATTTCAGTGATACTGAAGTAGAATACGTGTTAACAAACACTAGAACAGGAAGAAAATCTCTCTCCAAACATGCTTATCATCCCATGCTGTCAAAGCAGAAAACAAGCAGCACACCTGTCGATAACGAGGTTGTCAAGGCTGGAGAAATGGGATTTGAGGTTTTTGACTTTCTGCAAAATCTGCAGAGCTTTTCTGACTGCCTTTCTAAAGCTCTGGAATTTACAGTGCTCTAGCCAATGTACATAAAACTGTGGAAAGAAAAATCCAAGGGTAAAATCTGAGAGCAAGTTATATTTAAAGAATACCTCTTGTGAGCTGCTTCAGAAATGCTCTGTATGGATCATTAAATCCAGCTCTCTGCTAATGAGCACCGTGGATGTCATGTATCACTGCACTGACCTCTCTGTGTATTTTCTTAACCAAAACAAATTCTCTCTGTCAATTTTGCATTCAGTACCATGAGAGGTTGTTGTAGCAATACATTACCCTTCCTTTCCACAGGACAGAAATAAATACCATTTATTCAGTGGATTTTATAAAAATCTACAGCCTACATTATATTTATGCCACCTCAAAACATGAGGATTAATCAAATACTTAAATTTTACATGAAGATTACATTTACAGCTAGTTACTACATGTGAGGCAGATGTGGTAATTACGTTTACAGACAGCCCATCTGAAGCAGATGTTGGCACATTGCAGAGGGGAGAGGCACAGCTGATCACAGTTGCACAGGTAAAAGGTGTTAGAAGGCCCCTGTTATTGCAGAAGAGTTACAAAATGTGAGTAGCCCTTTTGAATCATATTTTAATAGTGTCTGCTGAGAGAAATCCCATTCCCAAAAACATCCCTGATGTGTGTCACATGAATCCTGTGCAGTTATTTCAGTGGTGCTGTACAAAATGGCTGTTGGTAACTGCAGTTCTCCTTTCCAGATCCTGTCCCCCCTTTCAGATGCCATCTTGGCTGAGAAGACAGTGACAGTCCTGGACGAGAAGGTGACAATAACTGACCTGGGAGTGCAGCTGGTGACAGGACTGTCCCTCTCTCTGCAGCTCAGCCCGGGCAGCAACAGGGCCATCTTTGCCACCGCAGTGGCACAGGAGCTGCTGCAGTCCCCAAAGCAGGTCTGTGCCCAGCTGGGCTGCTCTGAGGCCCTGCCTCTGACACTGCCAGCAGCTGCTGGAACTGAGCAGGGCTGTACTCACAGTGTGCTAACGAAACATTCTGTGCATGGCACTTTCCTGAAGGCCACCAAGGGTCCTGAACAGCAACACAAAGAGGGCACAAAAAGGGCACTGTGTTTTAACAGCCCCTCCTGCCAAGGCTGATCCATAAATAATGGGCAGTGCTGTGTCAGAATTGAGCACCACAGTGCCCTTGCACACACACACACACACACACACACACGGTGCCTTTTCTGTCCCATCCAGCACCCTCTGGATCCCAGGATATCCTGCCATGTTCAGCCTCCCACCACAGGTATCCAAATCATCCCTTTCATTCCACCTGTACACGAGAAAGTGCTCGTGTTGTGCCAGACTCTTCCTCCTTTAGTCACTTCCCGTGAGCACTTTAAGAAGTCAGGGAGCATCCCTTTCATTCTGATCCATTACTAGAATATGAATCAGCATCACTGACTCATTTCCTGATTCATGATTTCATAAACCATTTTTTCCCTTATTACTCTTAGTTCCTTTATTAGGGAACCAACAGTTACCAAGGGCTTTTGGACTTTGCCATGTCCTCATCAGTCCCTGCTTGGCATTTGTCCTTGTGCTTCTGCACGCATTTGAAATGTAAACTTGTTTTTCCAAACCAAATCCATCAGTCTGGGACTTTCATCAAGGATGCACTGGGCTCTTAACACTTAAGCAGGTTCTGAGCTTTAAAGGCAAATGGCATCCCCATTTGAAGTTTGGCCAGCTGCTGGGGTGCTTTAATTCATCATGGAGTGAATTTAAATCCTCATTTTCCTTGGGATGCAGGATGAGAAATAATGCAGAGCTGCTGTCTGTATAGGGTGATAAAGTTGTGTAGTGTTCCAGGAGTGAAGGAATCGATGGCAGGCAGGTGGAGGGAAGGCCAGTGAGCTCATCCATGGCACAGGGGGCTGGACAAAGTGCCCTGAGGCCAGCCCAGGGCAGGGCTTGGTGCCAGTCAGCCCCACTGTGTGCCCAGCCCAGGGCAGGGCTTGGTGCCAGTCAGCCCCACTGTGTGCCCAGGGGCAGGGGTTGGTGCCAGTCAGCCCCACTGTGTGCCCAGCCCAGGGGCAGGGCTTGGTGCCAGTCAGCCCCAATGTGTGCCCAGCCATGGGCAGGGCTTGGTGCCAGTCAGCCCCAATGTGTGCCCAGGGGCAGGGCTTGGTGCCAGTCAGCCCCACTGTGTGCCCAGCCCAGGGCAGGAGTTGGTGCCAGTCAGCCCCAATGTGTGCCCATGGCAGGGCTTGGTGCCAGTCAGCCCCAATGTGTGCCCAGGGGCAGGGGTTGGTGCCAGTCAGCCCCAATGTGTGCCCAGCCCAGGGCAGGAGTTGGTGCCAGTCAGCCCCAATGTGTGCCCATGGCAGGGCTTGGTGCCAGTCAGCCCCGCTGTGTGCCCAGGGGCAGGGCTTGGTGCCAGTCAGCCCCAATGTGTGCCCAGCCCAGGGCAGGGCTTGGTGCCAGTCAGCCCCACTGTGTGCCCAGCTCAGGCATTTCAGCCCCCAGAAATGGAGTCTGGACAGATCCTTCTCTGCATGCAGGGCTGCAGTCCGGGATCCACAAAAACCAGAGAGGAAACTGTGTGCCCCCAGTCTGGCAGGGCTGGCTCTGCTTTCAAAGGCAGCTGAGTCCCTCCAATGCTCAGGACAGGATTTTCAGAGCAGTCCCTATAAGCAAAGCAATGCAAAATTATTAAATGATTATGCAGGTTTAAGCAACACAGTGGGAGGATGAGAGTTGATGTCATAAATTCTATGCAGCCTTCAAGAAACAGCCAAAGATTAATAAACACAAAGCTGGGATTTATGACAGTGTCAGCAAAGTCTTAGGGCTCTGGCCTGAAATAGAGACAGAAGCAAATCTCCCATTGAAGCAGGGGAGCTTTGTGGCTCTGAGGATTTCAGAATCAGGCCAGTAGAATCAGCACCCTACAATCCCAAAGGACTGGAAGCTTGTTCTCCATGCTCTGAACAGGTGAATGACTTTGTGCTGTGAGCAGTTTAAAGGATGATGTGTTTGTTCTCTGTACATGTGTGGAGTTAGAATGTAAATGCTGTCTTGTATGAAAATCTGCTTATTTAAAGAAACAGGACTTTGATATTCACGGTTTTCACAAGTTGATTTGTTGGTTGGGTGTCTGTCTGTCAGTCTGACTCTCACAGCAGGGTGATCCCAACTCTGGCCATAGAAAAGCTCATTTTAGAGAGTAGAGAATCACTGATGGAGCCAGGTCTGTCTGGTGGGGATTCTCCAGTGCAGATACCCCAACCAGGGCAGCTCACACCATCAGAAGCAGGAATGAGATTCCAGGAGAATTTTATCTGTAAATGATCAATGTAGGAATACAAAGATGTTTTTCAGGTGGCACAACAATTTTTAATAGCCATTTGAGAGTCCTTAGAGGACCAGATTTTCAGAAATGGGTGAGCACATGTTTTCTGAAATTCAAAAATACTTTGAAATGTTTCAAGTTAGAAGCCAAAAGTCAAGGATCCCAGGAAAGCTGCAGCATGAGGCTTGTTCTTAGTACCCAGGTCAGATTCATTGGCATTCAGTGAAAGCCTCCGTGCACACTGGAGTACACAATCTGCATTGCTGTGACACAAGATTAAACTTTATTATTGTCTTGCTTTTAATTGCTAACAAGCATAAAAATTGCCCTGGCCGTTTTCTAAAGAAGCAACTGATTGGTTTCCTCTGCTTATACAATCTGCTAATTTAATTTGAGAGACAGGAATCAAGGAGTGAAGGTGTGGAGTCACGTGTGGACCTGTTTGCTGTATTAGCCATCTTTTAACATGTGCTTTGTGTAATAAGAGGAGACTTTGTATTTTAAGCAGTTTAGAAATAATGTTGGGGTTTTTTAATGTAAATACACAACAGTAAATGATCTCAGTCACTGGTAATGCTTCCTGACATGCAATTTATTATGGTGCTGAAGTAGATTCTGCAGAGCCCAGGGGATACAGCTCCTTTAAGCACCTTTGTGGAAACCAATCTTATTATCAACGAGTGTTTGAGCCCAGTATTTCTCTTCACGCCTTGGCAAGATATTAATTTCACTGCTCTCCCTATTTATTTCTGTTCTGATCACTAATGGTGTGTGGATCCTGTGAGGAGGTGGGAGCAGACCAGAACAGAGCACATTTCCCTCGAGGATCACTCTGAGTGGGTCTGTGTTTGTTTTATGTATTACAGGAAGCAGCCATCAGCTGCTGGATCCAGTTCAGTGATGGATCTGTCATGCCCCTGGATATTTATGACTCCAAAGACTTCTCCTTGTCAGCCACCTCTCTGGATGAGAAGGTGGTGTCCATCCACCACGACCCCAAATTCAAGTGGCCTGTGATTGCTGCTGAGACCGAGGGCCAGGGCACGCTGGTGAAGGTGGAGATGGTGATCAGCGAATCCTGCCAGAAATCCAAAAGGAAGAGCATCCTGGCCGTCGGAAGCGGCAGCATTAAGGTCAAGTTTGGGCAGGGTGATGCCAACCCCAACGCCAGCGACAGCAAGCACAGGGGTGTCCAGCTGGAGAACCACGGCAGCGAGCGGCGCCAGAAAAGCCCCTGGCAGGAGAGAGGGGACGGGCACTACTACAGCTCCTCCATGGGCCACGAGCAGGGCAGGGCCACCACCACCCACAGGTCTGTTCTGAGCAGGAAGGAGGACAGAGAGAGCCTCCTGGACGACGCCAGCCAGAACGTGCCCCTGGACTTCACCAGCTTCCCTGCCCAGGTGGATCTGCCCAGGGCTGCTGGGGACGCGGAGGACAGCGAGCTGGTGCCGTCCCCCCGCGGCCTCAGCGACCTGGAGATCGGCATGTACGCCCTGCTGGGCGTCTTCTGCCTGGCCATCCTGGTGTTCCTCATCAACTGCATCACCTTCGCTCTCAAGTACAGGAACAAGCAGGTGCCCTTTGAGGAGCAGGAGGGCATGAGCCACTCTCATGACTGGGTTGGGCTGAGCAACAGGACAGAGCTGCTGGAGAATCACATCAACTTCTCATCCCAGCAGGATGAGAGAATCACAGCCATCGACAGGGGAGTGGACTACGAGGAGAGCAAATACCTCCTCAGCACAACTGCCACCAAAAACATCAATGGACAGTCCTTCAGGTCTCCTGAGTCCACATTCAGTGAAGGGAAAGAACAGAAAAGTGAGCCAACCACTTCTCCTACCTCCAAGAGGAAACGGGTGAAATTCACCACCTTCACCACCATCTCCTCTGACGATGGCTGTCCAACTGTCAACTCAATCTTGATGAGTAATGAGGATGACATTAAATGGGTCTGCCAGGACATGGACCTGGGGGAGTGCAAAGAGCTTAAAAACTACATGGAGAGGTTACACGAAAACGCGTAATGAGACACAAAAGACTTTTTTGGTTTGGTTTGTTCGTTTGTTTGTTTTTCACTCACCTTCTGCCTTTAATTTTGGGTAGTGGGGCAAAATGTTGTATTCTAACAGGAATCAGCTGGTGGATAATTACTCACTGGAGCCCCAAGAAGCCACCCAAAAGCAGCTGGGAGAGCAGAGATCCTGGACAGCTGTTAAAATTCAAGTCTTCTCTGTGCTCAGAGATGGAAGTGAGAGATGTGTGTGGTTTTTTGATACACGATAACATGAAAAAAAAACTTAGAAAAATAATGCAGTCTCATTCTCTGTGCTTTCCCAGGAAATCAATAAATATAACAAACTCCAGTGCAGTTTGGATATTACAAAGCTCACACAGCTCTGCCGTTCGATATTGCAAGCTTTGGTTAAAAGCAAAAGATTGGTCTCAGAATAAATAGATCCATGAGAAGAGCATGTCGTTCAGGCCACGTGCAGAGAATATCCATCCAGGAACATTCATTTAAAGCTGACAAAAACCAACAGTGAACGAAGCAGCTCCCAGAGCTGAGGAGTCATGCGTTCCAAAGAGTCTGGAGGGGATAAAGGCGTAACTGGGCTGTTTACAAACCAGCATGTTTGCCTCCCAAGCACTGACAATGGATACACAGATACAGTTCAAACTGAAACTCTCTTTTTAAGTAGATGCCAAGGTAATAAACTTTGCCAGCCAATTTTGGGTATTTCTTAATTTGTAAAATAGGAGAAGATATGATCTATACTCAGACTATCACTCATCCTAAGGAAGGTCTTTTGGAAAGTTTGAGAGAATGAGCTATTTTTAAAAGCCCACTTTGTTTGATTGTCCTGTTCTGGATTTGTATTCTCAGCTCTTTCCCTGGAGCTCCCCATCTGGTATCCTGAGGGCACTTCCCAGATCAGTCAGCCTTGGAGCTGTGGTCCCTTCCCTTCCCTTCCCTTCCCTTCCCTTCCCTTCCCTTCCCTTCCCTTCCCTTCCCTTCCCTTCCCTTCCCTTCCCTCCTGAGCCCATCACTCCAAGGCTGCTCCTGCTGGTCCCACGCTGTCCTGGCCTTCCCTGCTGTCCCTTCCCAAGCTGGCCCTCTCCCTGGGCTCAATGCCCCGTGTGCTGAACTGGCCACCACCACCAGCAGCTGCCTCTGGGTCCATCCCCTGCCCTGGGGGAGCTGGGGGTCTTCAGTTCCTTGTGCCCCCTCTCCTTAGCCCAGCACGTTTAGAGGGCGCTGGGAGGTCGCAGGGGAGAGCTGCACGTTCAACATTGAACCCTGCACAGCTAAACTCAGCAGATAACATTTGTTTCTCCCAGGGGTGATGATTATCTTCTGTTTTCTTGATAAGGATGTACATACAGTAGGATTTCAGTGATTACCCTTCCGACCCGACGTGCCCTCCAGCCTCAAACCAGGACATTTCTTGTGAGGTCCAACAGCAGCCTCCAATGGCCAGTGGCAAAGTGCCAAAGCACTAACTAAAATCCAGGTAATGGATTTGATATAGAAAAATATTTCAAGCTCCCCTTTATTTTCTGGAGTCAGTCCTTGCCCCCTTTTTGTTAAGTCTTCCAAGATTGAATCTAGGTTGCTCAGTTTAATACACACCCGCCCTCCCACAAACACTTAGATTGAATCCCTCTATATTTAGAATGTACTGTAGATTGTAAGAATGTAATATATATATTTATAAACATGCCAACTGTGAATAAAATTTGCATTTTAGTGGCTTCATCTTTTTTCCCTACTCCGCACGCCTCTTTCCTTTGGCTGTCAGGAGGTTCGCCCTGAGAAGCCTGGCAGCAGTACAGACAGGAGGGCTTGGATGGATGCAGGAGGCACAATCCACTCACAGAATTGCATTGGCAGTGCTGGGGGACAACGTGCAGCCCCAACAACCTGTCATGCTACAAATGTATGTGCACCAAGTCACCCTAACAAGATTTGGAACTATTTGCAAATAAATCCACGTGCTTTATTTCTAGCCTGAAAGCCCAATATGTGAGTTTGTGGGTTTAGGGTCTGCTTTTCTCCTCTGGGTAGATCCACCTTTGGCTATACACCTTCTAAGGGAGTAGGTGAGTAAACAGAGCAAATGTGCCCAAAACTTTGGAGATCAGATGGTCTTTGCTTTCTTACAGCACCTGTGCTCAAGGCTTGGATGACCCAGGGCAGGACGGGTGCAGCAGTGACAGCACAGGACCAGGTGCAGCAGTGCAGGACCAGGTGAGGTGTGAGGACAGGACAGTGCAGGCTCCAGACAAGGCCTGGCTGAGCTCCCAGGTGAGGTGAGCAGCCTTGCTGCTGCAGCACGGCCTGGCAGCCTCCCTGCGGGTCCAGCCCAGCCTTGCCTCCAGCTCTGGGGCTGTTTTGGGTGCTTTTTGCACATCAGGACGTGGTGTCTGCAGGGAGGCAGGCAGGGTGACAGTGCCCAGGTGTCTCTGGAGCCCAGCAGAGCCCAGGTGTGAGTGCAGGTTTGGCTCCCCAGCGTGTGGCCGGTCCCCTCCCTGGAGGAGCAGGTACAGACAGTGCTGGGAGCAGGCTGACACCCTTCTCTGCCCAGAGCTGCCCTGCTCCATCAGATTGCTGCTCCATCAGATTGCTGCTCCATCAGATTGCTGCCTCAGCTGCCTCTGGGGAACAGGAGCCACTCACAGCAAGTTCCTCTGGCAGCACAAACCACAGAGATGTTCTCTGAGCACAAGCAGCCTCCAGCTGCAGCACTGGGGATCCTGGCAGCAGATCTGTGCCTGTCTGCTCGCTCAGAGCTGCCTGTGTGTGCAGCAGCTGGAACTGGCCACTGTCACAGGGCAATGCTATAAATAATGCAGTTTATTTCTAGTGCTCTTTCCCATGGACCTCGCCGTGCTCTGAGCAAGGTGTGTTCCTTACTGACCTGGGGAGCCCAGGGTGAGGTGATGTGCCCAGAGTCACTGCAAATCCGTGACAAAACCCCCCCGTGCAGGATCCTGAGGGTGACCTGTGGCCACCTGTATGCAAGCAAACACCCCAATTAATCTGCTAATTAGCAGAATACATCAAGTTCCTGTAGGGATCCTGCATGTGTGTATCTTTGGGAGGGGGTGTTGTGTACATTCCCTTTTTGTACTGCACAGAGCCCACACTGCTGAGCAAAGCCCCCTGAGCATCCCAGGAGGAATTCCGTGTTTCAGGCAATCAGCTGAGATCCCAGCTGGCAAACAGAGGGCCTGAATCCTATTCCCCATCACTAAAGCAGTGCTGGTGTTGATGTGCTGCACACACACAACGTTCTGCAGCTGTGGCTCCCACTGGCAATCTCTTGAACCTGATAAAGAGCCCTGCTGACAGCAAGCACTCTCCTGTGAGAGTTATTAATTACCTTACTGTTTTCTTCTGTGCAGTTGCCTCTTATTTTCATGTTTGAGTCTCTCTTCCTGTGAGCAGACTGATTGAGGCATGTTTTTTTAAAAAAAAGAAGATTTATCTGATACAGTTTGGTTCTTTTTAGAGACTTTATGCATGAATACAATCAGGAGCAGAAACTCAATGGTCCTATAAATCAGGTAAGCTGGTTCTTTACTCTCTTCTTTCATTTTAAAAGCTTCCCCTTCAGCAGTCTTAAATATATGGTGGTTTAGACCCAGCTGCATTAAACACCAGAGAGTTCAAAGTCTGAGCAATGCAGCTAAATAATTGGTTTGAAACAAGACTTCTCTGGAGTTGCCTTTAAAAACCAGAATAGGAATTAAATCTCTGTGCAGCCTGCACCAAGTAGCTCTAGAAGCCACTTTCACACCTCGTTTCGGTAATGAATGGGATGTAAACGAAATGAGCCCCCTGGAGAGGCTCTGGCTCAGCTCAGTGTGTGCTGGGTTTCTCCAGGACTGGCAGCTCTCAGTTGTGCTGTGGCAGCTCCCGGTGAGGGCTGAAGGGCCCGGGCAGCGCAGCCTGGCAGAGCCTCTCACCCGTGGCATGAGTGAAAGAGAGAGGCTGGCTGGGCTCCCTGCTATTGATCAAAGTCCAGCGAGCATCACTGAGGAATTCGCTCGGGGAAGGAGCTGCCGCTGCCAAATGGTGCGTTTAGAAACTGCCTCCAGCATTAAGAAAACTCCCAGAGATGAATTTATTTAGTCCTGAAAGCCCAGGACCTCTGTCACACATTTCTACATGTTCATTGTGGTGCCAGAGCCCATCCCTGGGCCCTGCAGCCGCACATCCCTGCCAGCAGAGCAGTGCCAGCAGCACTCAGAGCTGTCCTGCTGTCCTGCTGGCAGCCCTCCCCAGCACAGGGGCTCAGCTCAGGGGCTGGCAGGGGGGACAGGGGTGTCCTGAGCACAGGGGGGGGGGACAGGGGTGCCCTGAGCACAGGGGTGTCCTGAGCACAGGGGTGAGCACAGAGGTGCCCTGAGCACAGGGGTGAGCACAGGGGTGCCCTGAGCACAAGGGTGAGCACAGGGGTGCCCTGAGCACAGGGATGTCCTGAGCACAGGGATGTCCTGAGCACAGGGATGTCCTGAGCACAGGGGTGTCCTGAGCACAGAGGTGTCCTGAGCACAGGGGTGTCCTGAGCACAGGGGTGTCCTGAGCACAGGGGTGAGCACAGGTGTGTCCTGAGCACAGGTGTGTCCTGAGCACAGAGGTGCCCTGAGCACAAGGGTGAGCACAGGGGTGTCCTGAGCACAGGGGTGCCCTGAGCACAAGGGTGAGCACAGGGGTGTCCTGCACACAGGGGTGTCCTGCACACAGGGGTGCCCTGAGCACAGGGGTGAGCACAGGGGTGCCCTGAGCACAGGGGTGATCACAGGGGTGTCCTCCTGCACACAGGGGTGCCCTGAGCACAGGGGTGTCCTGAGCACAGGGGTGCCCTGAGCACAGGGGTGAGCACAGGGGTGTCCTGCACACAGGGTGCCCTGAGCATAGGGGTGAGCACAGGGGTGAGCACAGGGGTGTCCTGCACACAGGTGTGTCCTGCAGGACAGGTACAAGGTGCCAGCCCAAGCTGCCCATGCAGCACCAGCCATCCCCCCCTGCCCTGTCTGGCTGCAGCTTGAGCTGTCCCCTGAGCACAGGAGAGCTCTAAACCAAGGTTGGCTATCACTGCAAAGTGCTGAGGGGACAGGATTTGTGTTCTGCTTCCAGTTCATTTCTGTTTGAGAGCTCCCAGGTGGGCCCTGCCTGTGCCCTTACCCAGCCATCTGCTTAAGCACCTTTCTGAGCAGCGTTTGGCTGCCAACACCCATCACCTTCCTCATGCAGCAATAATGCTCCTGCCAGTGCAATCAGGGATGTGCTCTTTGGAAGCTTAAACAGGTGAAGTTCCAGGCTGGCAGCACTAATGGCCTGAGAAGAGCAGAGCACCCGGGCCCTGCTCATCCTCAGCAGCATCAGAAGGGCCAAGGTCACTCGAGTCAAGCACGTGTGCCTGCAACAGGATCATTTTCTCCCTTCTTGCTGATGTGATATGAAGACCTCTGTCAACAAATGCTTCATTATGCAGGCTCCCTGCTCCAGCTCCGTGAGGAGCAGCAAATTAAGCAGCCCATGGATGTAATATTAATGGCTGGAGAAGCAGCAGTGCTCCTGTGCTGTGTGTACTGCCAGTGCTCATTAGGAGATCCCCACCACATGGCCAAGGTGGCTGCTGGATTGCACAGGACAGGTCCTGCCCTGGGAGCCTGCAGGGACACCAGTGTCACGTTGGCCTGCACAGCCCCAGCTCGTGGCTCCCTGCTGAACTGCTCTGGGTGCTCATGGGGGCTCCTGCCAGGCCCCTGTGCAGCCACAGACCCTGCTCCAGCTCTGCCTGGTGCCAGCTCCCCGTGCCTGGATTCCCCAGCTCCCTGTGCCTGGATTCCCCAGCTCCCTGTGCCTGGATTCCCCAGCTCTGGTCTGTCCATGCTGGTTCCAGCTCCCTGTGCCTGGATTCCCCAGCTCTCTGTGCCTGAATTCCCCAGCTCCCTGTGCCTGGATTCCCCAGCCCTGTCCATGCTGGTTCCAGCTCCCTGTGCCTGGATTCCCCAGCTCTGTTCTGTCCATGCTGGTTCCAGCTCCCTGTGCCTGAATTCCCCAGCTCTCTGTGCCTGAATTCCCCAGCCTATCCATGCTGGTTCCAGCTCCCTGTGCCTGGATTCCCCAGCCTGTCCTCGCTGCCTGGCCCTGCCTGGGTGCCTCCATCTCCCTGTGGCAGCTGGCAGAGCCCAGGTCAGTGTCTCCAGCAGCAGGAGGCTGCAGCTCTGAAGTGTAACAGGACCATGCTTGTTCATGTTCAGGCCTGTGTTCCTAGGAATTCAATTAGAGCTTCCTACAGTCAGTTAATGCACTAATGGCAGAAGAAGCAATCCAAGGAGCTTCACTGCTCAGCCCTGGTAATATGAGAGGGCAGAGATGACTGAGTCCCACTGGCAGCATTTCCCTGAGCTCAGTAAGGGCAGAGTGGAGCAGAAATAAGGACAGAAGGAAGGGGGCTGTGCTTGCACCCTCCCTGAGCCCTGCCTGGGTCCAGCCCAGCCTCCTCTGTATCCATGAAGAGCTCACCCCCTGTTCAGTTGTACCTCATGCCTCCCTCTTTCCTCAGCAAATCTTTCTCTGGTGTCTGTGGACACACATTTTCCATCCTGCTACCATCAAGCCAAACCCTAAATCACTGTGCTCCTCTTGGCCATGAATAACTTTTTACAACTTTCTTGCATCACTCCCCTCTCCCAGGCCTAATCAATAGCTCTGCTTTTAGAGTTTGGCATTCCCTCCTGTGCTGCCCAGCAGGACACCAAGGTCAAACCAGTCCCTCTTGTGTTCCTGCCTTAAATAAGTGCTGCCAGCCTGCAAAGTATTCTGCAACAGTGGAAAATCCTGTCTATCGATCAGGTCTGTGCCAAGCTCTCCACACAGCCTTGACTTTAACACAGCACTCAGGAATTGTCTTTGCAAGAGCAGCTGATGCAGATGGAGGGGCATTTTTGGCAGGCTGCAAGTGCAGGCTCAGGAGGATTTTTCCATTGCACTGCACAGTCCTTGCACAATCACCCCAGCCCCTGAAGAACCATAGCATTTTAATCATCTCTTCTCATTGTTTTGTCCCCTCATCCTCTGCAGAGCTGGTGTCCCCCCCTCCCACCTGTGAGGAGGGGCTTTGATTGCAGGGCTGCTCTTTACCCCGGCTGTAATATCATCTGTGAGACTGCTGGGAACGATTGCTGCAAGGAAGAGGGAGGACAGACAGACAGGCTGAGCATCACCACACAAATCAGCCTCAAGCCAGGGGAAGTTTCCAGGTTTAGAGCAAGAGTCAGGCCACGCTACTGAGAAATTTGCAAACAGCTAAATTTTGCCACTGTGATGCTCCTAAAGAAAATAACATCATCTCCTCCTTCAGAGTCACACCGTTACATCTTGGGAGGCTGGATCCGCTTCTCAGCCTCCCCTGCAGTGCCCTGGGCTATAAACAGCCTCTCCTCCCCTGGCTGTGGGCTGGGCAGCTCCGGAGGGGAGGCACGAAGGGAGAGCAGCAGAGAGGGGCAGAAAGGAGCCAAAGGGGACAGGGGTGGCTCAGCTGGGACTCGAGGGCATTTTGTAGCCTCCCTGTTGGGAAGGGAGCAGCAGGACACACAGAAATCCCTGGGACTGGGAAGGTGCACCCAGCCCAGCCCTGGGACCAGCCCAAACCGGGGGCACTGGTGCCACCTCCAGCAGGAGCTCTGGTGAGCCCAGAGCCCCCAGGCCAGCCTGGGAGGTCTGGGCTGTGCCCTCCCTGTCCCCCTTGCCCAGAGCCCATGGCCTGGTGGGAGGGTGCAGGGTTAGCCAGGAGCTCCCAGCCTGCTGCCCAAGGGGCCCTGGGTGAATGCAAAGCCCCAGTCCCCAAGGGAGATGCCCCAATCCCCGAGGGAGATGCCCCTGTCCCCAAGGGAGATGCCCCAGTCCCCAAGGGAGATGCCCCAGTCCCCAAAGGAGATGCCCCAGTCCTCAAGGGAGATGCCCCTGTCCCCAAGGGAGATGCCCCTGTCCCCAAGGGAGATGCCCCAATCCCCAAGGGAGATGCCCCTGTCCCCAAGGGAGATGCCCCAATCCCCGAGGGAGATGCCCCTGTCCCCAAGGGAGATGCCCCAGTCCCCAAGGGAGATGCCCCAATCCCCGAGGGAGATGCCCCAATCCCCAAAGGAGATGCCCCTGTCCCCAAGGGAGATGCCCCTGTCCCCGAGGGAGATGCTCTCCTCTCACACCCATTAATGCCTCTCACACCCATTCGTGCCTCTCACACTCAGTCTTATCAGCTGCTCTGGCTTTGGATGCAGCAAGGGCTGGGAGATGGTGATTTTCTATTCCAAGGCAGCAGGAGGCCCTAAACAACTCACACTCCTGTATTTCTGTGGCTCTGAATTCACATCTGGGTGCCTCAGGTACATCCAGCACTGCCTGCCCTCGTTTCTGCCTCTAATTCATCCTTTGCTTACTACAGCTTCCCCACCCCCACTTTAATATTTTCACTTACTGTCCTTTAAAGACCAGAAATAGCTTGTCAGATTGAGACAGCTCTTGAGAAGTTTAATTTTCCTAATGCTTGTTGGAAATCCCCTTTCTGAATCTGCAGGAATATTAAGGTTCTTAGCATGAGCTGGGCACAGAGGGAATTTGCAAGTAAAGCTGGCAGGGAATTGCAGCTGGATTGGGAGAGGCTGGATGGAGCAGGATGGGTCAGGACTGTCCCCAGGGAGGGGAGGATGCCCTGGAGCTGGGGGTGGCACAGCTGGAGGGGGTGGGTCAGTGCCAACCATTTGATTTCTCCCTGCCAGACCTGGGGGGCTGAGAATCAGACAAAATGAGAGCAGGGGCACACAGGGTGTGTACAGGCAAGGTAAGAGCTCTGAAGGTTCCTGCTGCTGGTCCCCACCTGGCTTTGTGCTGGCACTGTTCCTGGCACAGCTGGAGCAGCCTGCTGGGACAGCAGAGGGCATGAGCTGAGTGCTCAGTGCTGTCCCCAAAGGCAGTGCCACTCCTGGGTGAGGGTTCCTCAGGCAGAGACAGGAATCCAGAGGTGTTCTACACCTTTGTGAGTGTTCCCCATGCAGAGAGAGGATCCAGAGGTGTTCTACACCTTTGTGAGTGTTCCCCGTGCAGAGAGAGGACCCAGAGGTGTTTCACACCTTTGTGAGGGTTCTTCTTGCACAGAGAGAGGATCCAGAGGTGTTTCACACCTTTGTGAGAGTTCCTCAGGCAGAGAGAGGATCCAGAGGTGTTTTACACCTTTGTGAGTGTTCCCCGTGCAGAGAGAGGAATCCAGAGGTGTTTCACACCTTTGTGAGGGTTCCCCATGCAGAGAGAGGACCCAGAGGTGTTTTACACCTTTGTGAGTGTTCCCTGTGCACTGAGAGGATCCAGAGGTGTTTTACACCTTTGTGAGTGTTCCCCGTGCAGAGAGAGGACCCAGAGGTGTTTCACACCTTTGTGAGGGTTCTTCTTGCACAGAGAGAGGACCCAGAGGTGTTTTACACCTTTGTGAGTGTTCCCCATGCAGAGAGAGGACCCAGAGGTGTTTCACACCTTTGTGAGTGTTCCTCATGCAGAGAGAGGACCCAGAGATGTTCTACACCTTTGTGAGTGTTCCCCATGCAGAGAGAGGATCCAGAGGTGTTTCACCAAGAGCCAGGGAATTGTGATGTCCCCAGGTGCCTGCAGGGCCAGGAGGCACAGCCATGGGGAGCCCGGCAGTGCCGGGGTCTCTGTGCTCTGCTCTGTGTCCCTGTGGCACCGGGACGGATCTGAGGGGACATTTCTAAGGACAGGCAGGGGTGAGTGGCAGTGGCAGCCCCAGGGTGTCCCCAGGAGCTCTGAGATGCAGGGCTGGGATCAGCCCCTTTCCTCCAGCCCAAGCAGAAGCAAATGGTTGGGATCAGAAAGGCTGACGCTTCTCCTCCTCCCCCTGCTCCTTTCTTGCTGGCCTCAGGGGTTGCTGCAGTGCAGTGGGGCCCTTGAGTGCCCATTGTCCTGCTCTGCCATGTGCCACAGTGGCACCTTTGTGCTCCCCAGCCATCCCAGCCCTGGGCCGTGCTGCTCACACAATGGTCTCTGTCTGAAGGGACCTGGAACGAGCTCCTGCATTATTCACTGCATTTATTGGGATACAATATTTGCAGGCACTTCATTAAATTCTCTTACAATGTCCTGTCATTTTCCCCTGTCTCCTTGCCAATGCCTGGCTCGTGCAGATAATGCAGCAGCGACAATGTGGGGTGTGGGGAGGTGGGAAATGGATTTGTTTTCTATAAAAGAGGATAGCTGTGAATGATTTCACTCACTGATCTGGGGATTCTCTCTCTCTCTCTTCCCCTTTTCTCCTCCAAAAAAAAAAAAGAAAGAAAAAAGAGAGTGAGCTTGGAACACATCATTTTTGGTAATAGATACAGGCAGTGAATACTCAGGGCAATTTAGTCTGGAGCAAAGAGAAAAGCCTCCAGCTTTACAGCCCAGAGGGGTGTGCAGAAGACAGGATACACAAACAGTCATTTCCTACACTGAGAAATGAACCCCTGCCCCCCTCAGCTTCCAGTGTGTTCATAATGCAACAGATCAGTCTCATTAATTGGTTCTTTTTCTTTTTAACGCTCCAAACACTGTGGTGTGAGGAGGGACTGATGGAGCTCAGGCTCTGCTGGCTCAGGCCCTGCTGCTTGCCTGGCACTGCAGGACAGTGCCAGGGATGGCAGGAGCTTTCCTCCAGGCGTGCCTGCACATTGCCAGAAGGGAGACTTTGGCTCAGCACTCCAGACTCTCCAGTGAGCAGGAGGGATGTGGAAGAATAAATGGAGTTTTATGCAGTGCGGTTCAGAAAATCAACACTCTGCAATTCCTGCCAGGTTAGATGGGGTTTTGGGGTTTCTATCCTGTGCACACAGTGTTTAAGGTGAAAGGGTTGCATTTGAGCCCCTTGGCTGCATTTGAAGCAGCTTCACAAGATCTGCTCTGCTCCAGGCTCTCCCCATCCCTTGGGGCTGTGTCAGGAGGGATCTGTGTGTGCAGGTGAGGCTCCTGCTCTGCTCCCATCCTTTTAGAGCTGTGCTGGCACACTCAGGAGGGATCTGTGTGTGCAGGTGAGGCTCCTGCTCTGCTCCCATCCCTTTGGGCAGTGCTGGCACACTCAGGAGGGATCTGTGTGTGCAGGTGAGGCTCCTGCTCTGCTCCCATCCCTTTGGTGCTGGACTGGCACACTCAGGAGGGATCTGTGTGTGCAGGTGAGGCTCCTGCTCTGCTCCCATCCCTTTGGGGCTGGACTGTCACACTCAGGAGGGACCTGTGTCTCCGGGTGAGGCTCTGCAGCCACACCTGCTTTGCATGAACACAGAATCAATGGATTGCAGTGACAGAGGCAGCCCTCAGTGACTGTGTGCAAACCAGGTTTCACCTCTTTGCCCGTGCATTTGTCTCTCCCTTCATCATCCAAAGGCCAAACACCCGAGGAAAGGTCACTCCTGCCTTGGAGAGGAAGGCAAGCAGTGGGGATGGCTCTGGGCCCAGCTCAGGACAGTCAGCTGTGACTCCACTGCTGGCTGGGAGGAGATCCCTGCTGGGGCCATCCTGGGAGCTGGGCTGCTCTAGGGCAGGCAGGCTCTGCCCTCGGCCAGCAGCAGGAGCCACAGAGGGGGAGCCTTGGCCCAGGGCAGGAGCTGCTCACACAGCCCAGTGCCAGACTGTGGGACAGCCACGGTGAGAGGGCACAAAGAACAGTTCTGGGGTGCAATGGTAAATGAGGAGCTGCTCACACAGCCCAGTGCCAGACTGTGGGACAGCCACGGTGAGAGGGCACAAAGAACAGTTCTGGGGTGAATGGTAAATGAGGAGCTGCTCACACAGCCCAGTGCCAGACTGTGGGACAGCCACGGTGAGCAGGGCACAAAGAACAGTTCTGGGGTGAATGGTAAATGAGGAGGTGCTCACACAGTGCCAGACCGTGGGACAGCCACGGTGAGGGGGGCACAAAGAACAGTTCTGGGGTGAATGGTAAATACCTGAGGGTTTGCTGTTTCCTGTGGCAGTAGCATTAACAGAAGCTGGCGACTGCCATGTGCTTTTAATGGGAGTCAAGCAGTGGCGATGGAGCCGTGTTTGCAATAATTCTGTGTTTTCTCAGGAGAATGCTGAGCCTCAGCCTTAACCTTCCCAGCAGTTCATGGCACTTGCAGCTGAGTTATTTGATTAAAATATTATTTTTACCAGCTCCTTGAGAGTGCTGCAGCAATGTGATTTGTGCTCATTGTCAGGGTGTTTGTTGAGGCTCTCAGACAGGATGAACTCTCCATTCATTTGCACCGATGCCAAGGGAACTGTTGTATCTCAAAATAACGGGGCAGAATGTGCAGAAAACCTTCTGCTCGTGCAGCTGCATCCAATGGGAATTACTTGGTGGTTTAGGGAGTTAATCTGCATCCTCTGGCAGTGGGATTGCAGCCCACAGTGATGCCCAGTCCCTGGAGGAGCTCAGAGTGCATTTACATCAAGGGTCTCTCTGCTCTCCTCCCTCCCAGCACATGAAGCAGCAAGGTTTTATTTCAAATATGTTCCTCTTGCTCAGCCCTTAATGGCTCAAAGTTTTATTATTTTTTATTATTATATATATATATATATATGTAATATTTAAAAATATTTTAAAAATTATTTTATTTCCTGAGGAATAATCTGACTTACTTTCTCTAATTTTCTAAAGCAGAGCTGCTGCACAAATCCTTCCCACCAGTACAGCCAGATTCCCCAGTCTTCCCCTGAAACTCTTGTGCTACAATTTGCTTTTAAAGCCTCCCCAGCACTCGGGAGGCAGTGGGGAGCTGGGGCAGGAGGGCAGTGCAAGCTGCCAAGGCTGGGACAAACAGGACTGATGGAATTTTTAAAGTGATTTCAGGTGAATTCTTACCTAAACCTGTTTTTAAAAGCAAAAATAAAAATAAAAAAAACCAAGCTGGGAAGAAGGATGGCCAAGGGCACCCTCGGGCTGTGAGCTTTTGCTGTATGGGCCAGGTCAAACTGGAGCTCTGCTAACTCAGTTCACTTTGGGAAAGCCACTGAAACAACAGTGGCAATTTCAGTGGCAGGGATTCACTTCTGAAGCACTAGAGGAGCATTTAGCTTCAATGAGTGATGAAACTTGGCTGAATCAGACAAATGAAATAAGTGACCTCTATCGGGCAAGGTTATACTTGTGGCTGGACGTCTTTCTTAAGCAGATTTGAAGTGCACAGAAATAGGAATTGTGTGTAAGAAGCACATTAAAGTACCATAAAAGAGGGGTCTGTGCTCTGGAGCAGGAAGGGTTAAAGGGTGCTCAGGGGGCTGAATGCTCTCTCAGGTCAGGTGCCCACAACTTTGATTTCTCAGTGCCCAGATGTTCTCTGCTGGTCTAATTAAAATGTATTGTTTAATTCCAAACACATGTTTTAAATTAGCTTAATGGCAATGCTCTAGGGGAAATAAATCTCCAGAATCATTTTTTCAGGCACTGGACAAAAATGCTGGCCTGCATTATTTGGAAAGGATGTGAGATTTGAAGTGCCCTCCATATTTGCTACCTAAAAGAGATGTCACAGCAATGTCATGGAATAATTACTTGATGAAAATATGCTTCATTTGGAGGGAATTAAATTGCAGATGATTATCCACCCCTTTGGAAAATGTAAACTGTTTCTTAACAAATGAGGAGTCCTGGTTTTTACTACAGTTTGCTCTTCCATTGGTGACTGTGAAACTTTTCATTTTACTAAATGAGATAATTGAAATCATTCTCAGTGCAATGAAGGCCCTGGAAGGGGAGGGTTTTGCTTGGTCTGTGTCAGAATTAAGGGCCCTGAGGAGCTCTGGGGCAGGACAGGGCTGCAGGGACCTGCTCTTACACAAGGTTTGAGTTTCAAACATTAAAGGAACTGGGCTGGGACCGAGCAGGCAAGGGAGGGTGGGAGTGAAATAAATTCTGGAGTGATGAAATTACTTTGGACAACTTAATGAAAAAAACCCGCTCAGATCCCACTGAGCCATTAAATGACTGAATTCCACATGGAAGCACCCATCTCCTCTGACAAGCCTTTGACAAAACTGTTTCTTTATTTTCATGGGAGTGATTCCTGACCTGAAGATTAAAAAGACTGAGGGGAGAAAGGGGCAGAAGGAGTTATGAGCCCAAGAGACAGGAGAAAATGCATTGAAAATGAACACTGAGGTGCCTGTGCATTTATTAATCCTAAAGGCAGCATTTGGTAATACTGTAATTGATGCTAAATGATTTGCAGAACAGGCACAAATACTTTTAGATCTCCCAGTATACATTTTAACATTTTTCTTTCACATTTAAGCCCTGATATGATTATAGCAACCCTTCAAAGCAACTGCCTGTTGCCAGGCTGAGCTCTTGGGCTCTGGAAATGGAAACCCCAATGGTCAGCACCCCAAATCTGGGCAAACTCAGCCCAGCATGGGAGTCCTTAGGGCAGGCTGCTTGGGAAGGTATGGGGGCTAACCCTGAGAACTGGGGTGTGGATGCTGTAGGATAATCCCAGTGAAATCCTAATTCCATGGCTGGGGGCTGTCCCAGGGAGGGAGCAGCATCGTGGTGACCTTGTCCAGGCCCATGGATTCCATGGCAGAGGTGACTGCAGAATAAAATGCATGCCATGGGATTCATCAACAGTGCCATGGGATTCATGAATAGTGCCATGGGATTGATTCATTAACAGTGCCATGGGATTGATTCATTAACAGTGCCATGGGATTCATGAATAGTGCCATGGGATTGATTTATTAACTGTGCCATGGGATTCATTAACTGTGTCATGGGATTCATCAACAGTGCCATGGGATTCATTCATTAACTGTGCCATGGGATTCATGAACAGTGCCATGGGATTCATTAACAGTGCCATGGGATTCATGAATAGTGCCATGGGATTGATTTATTAACTGTGCCATGGGATTCATTAACTGTGCCATGGGATTCATCAACAGTGCCATGGGATTCATTAACTGTGCCATGGGATTAATGAACAGTGCCATGGGATTAATGAACAGTGCCATGGGATTAATGAACAGTGCCATGGGATTCATTCATTAACAGTGCCATGGGATTCATGAACAGTGCCATGGGATTCATTCATTAACAGTGCCATGGGATTCATTCATTAACAGTGCCATGGGATTCATTCATCAACAGTGCCATGGGATTCATTCATCAACAGTGCCATGGGATTCATGAACAGTGCCATGGGATTCATTCATTAACTGTGCCATGGGATTCATTAACTGTGCCATGGGATTCATTAAAACAGTGCCATGGGATTCATTAAAACAGTGCCATGGGATTCATTCATTAACAGTGCCATGGGATTCATTAACTGTGCCATGGGATTCATTAACTGTGCCATGGGATTCATTCATTACCAGTGCCATGGGATTCATTAACAGTGCCATGGGATTCATGAACAGTGCCATGGGATTCATCAACAGTGCCATGGGATTCATCAACAGTGCCATGGGATTCATTAACAGTGCTATGGCATTCATGAACAGTGCCATGGGATTCATGAACAGTTAATCCAGGTGAGGCTCCTGCTCTGCTCCCATCCCTTTGGGCTGTGCTGGCACACTCAGGAGGGATCTGTGTGGTCTGAGGGATCTTTCGAGGTCCTGGGACGCAGAAGCAGCCGTGGGGTGGATGCACAATGGAGGTTTGGCCCTGCAAACAGAACAAGTGCTATTTTTGCAGCTGTAGCTGCATCTCATCAAGGTGTGCTTTGCTTCAAAAGCTGCCTGGGTAGGAGTGGGGCTTTGAAGGGGAAGATAAATACTGTAATTAGGGCTGCAGGACAACAAAAGGATTATTCTTACCTATAAAATCATTTGAGTGAAGTTGCTGCAAAGATAATTACACCCAAAACTGCTTGCATGGGTCTCATATTTTCCTTACAAGGACTTACAAGACTCATTGAATATTTATAGGCCTGGAACATGAGACTGGGTGAAATGCAAACCATAAATCCAGCCGCAGTTTATGAAGATGGAATTGCTGCAGTCGCTGGCCAGGCTTGGTGGGAGAGCAGAGCTGTGCTGGGTGTGCCAGAGCTCAGAGCCCTGCCTGGGCAGTGCTGAGGCCTCACAACTCCTGGGGCTCCCAAACCACACCTTGGGCTGCCTCCTTGATTCCCTCCTTGCCTCCCTTGTGCCTCTGCCACTGTTCCCACATGCAAATGAGCATGCTGCTTCCCAGATGCAGATCTCATATTTATAGATTAAATACAGCCTGAAAAATCATATGTTAATTACATTCTGAGGGTGTAGCAGAATTTCTCACTTGAACATATTTTGTTTTGCTGGGAATAGTACAAATTCCAGATCAATATATTTATAGTTGAAGCTTAGTAATAAATGTATCAGGCTGCAGAAAAAGCTTTCTGATCATTACTATTACTAATCATTTACCATCAGCTCAGTGCTAAGGCTCCTATCCCACATTGTGGATTTGTTTATTTGCTTTTAAAAACCTTTTGTTTTAGTTGCTTTCCTCAGAAGGCAACCTATTGGAAGGGGAGGGCGCATGGCTGAGGAGCAAAGCCAGTCAAGCATCAGAAATGGGCTGGCAGAGACCTCTGGGAGGTTGTGAGGAACAGGACACCCTGAGGTTGGCCCAGCTGGTTGGAAAACTCCTTCTGTATTCCCTGTACAGGTGCCCTGCCCTGTGTGATGCTGGAGATCCACCTTGCAGGGGCTCCCCTGTGAGCACAGGCAGGGCCCTGGGGGCTCCCAGCCCTCCTGAACTCCCAGCTGGAGCTTCAGCCCATGGCAGGGCACCCCAGCAATGCCTGGGGCAAATAAATGTGCTCAGAGGGGAGTGCAGCAGGGCTGGGGTTAAATCTGGCTTTGTTTGCCCTGGGATGTTACTGAGGGGCTGAGCAGCCCCAGCACAAAACAAGGAGGGAACTGGGGAGAAATCAATACACAGCATTCAAACTGCTTTCTTGTTTACTGTACCAGAACCTTGCAAAACATCAAAAATAGAGAAGAAAGCTTAAAATACACCGTGAACTTCATTATTACAAAGAAAAGTCTGACACAACAGCCACTGGATCAACAGAACAGGCCCTCCTTGGGGCAGGCTTGAGAGCACACAAAGGTTCCTAAGAACAAGTCATTACAAATATGCCCCTCGTTTTTTTGTTGTTGTTGTTTTGGGTTTTTTTCTCTAGCTGCAAGTCCTTGGATGAACAATGAGAGCCTCAGAGCTGTGTCCATAATCCCTGGGCTGGTAGGGATGAGCAGTGTGCACTTTAGGCAGAGATCAGGCTCACTTTCAGACAAGGCTGCTGCATTCTATTGAAATACATCCTGGAAAGCCACAAATAAGAACAAACAGTACCAAAACACACAGCAAACTGAAAATACCTCCAGCCCCCATCCCCTCGTACAGGTCTCATAAATCTTTCAATAAATAAGCAAATCCCAGAGGTACCAAAGGAGCTGGCAAAGCAAGAGGTAGTTTATGTAACCAAGCATCTCTGGCATGCTCTGGCAGCTGGGCCAGGGGCAGGATGCAGGCTCAGGAGAGCTGGGCTGCTCTGGGGGGCTGCCCAGAGCCCCCTGTGCCCTCCCTGTGCCCTCCCTGTGCCCAGGCTGGCTGTGATGCCTGGGCTGCCCATAATTCATCCTCTGCGTGTGCACCTGGGCTGCAGCAGGGCTGCAGGGCTGGGATGCAGCACGGGCAGAACGTTTCCTGGGAGCTCTGTGTGCCAGGAGTGCCCTGGGAGGGCTCAGAGCAGCGATCCCTGGCACTGCCCAGGGCTGGGCCTGGCAGGGCCTGCAGCAGCTCTGCCCACGGGCTGCTCAATACAGTAACAATGCCTGGCTGTTGTTCCAGAAAGAGCCCAACCCTGACCACATTCCCAGCACTAAGGGCTCTGCTGGCTCCTGCCAGGTCATCACTGCAGTCTCTGCACAAGGCTCTGGTAGGTTTTCCTTTCCCCTTCCCAGGAATGATGCTTCTCCACGTACTCCTTGGCCCTGCTCACAATCTGCTTCTCCAGAATGGGGTCATTCATTAAACCCTTGGACAGTGCAACAAACTCCTAAAAAGATGAAAAGAAGAATCAGTTAAAATGTCTTTGAAAAGGTCCTGATGATACTGCAATAGCTGGTACTGCCCAGCTGTGAGGCAATAAATGGAGCTGTCCTGAGTCCCTTCTCAAGGTCAAGTACCATACTTTATGTACAAAAAATGATCAATAAATAATGAAATTATTACTTTACACAGCCCTCCAACTAAGACATTAAAAATCAAAGACAATTCACATTTCATGACACAAAAATTGTCAGCGTACCCAATGGCTGGGAAGTCAGGCTGGTTGTAAATGAATTGCCTGTTCTGCAAGGAGGACAATTGGCATCAGAGGTTTGAGCTCAGCTCAGCTAAACTTTCACCTCATTGTGAATGTCATGGTAAGAGTAAGGAAGTGCCAAGACAAACACAGGGTAAGGTAGGAGCAGCATGCAGCACCTGGGCAGGGACAGATACAGCAGGGTCAGCCCAACAAACACCACGAAAACCCCACATATTCCCTTTAACTTCACTGGGCAAAACACCCAGAGAGCTCAGAGCTCACAACTGTCCTCTGCCTGCTCCTCTGCCTCCCATTGACTTCCAGGCAAGAGAAATTGTGAACTTCAAACACTTGAAGGGAGATCTGATGGCTGAACTAATCTGTTCTGAGCAGCTGCTCTGATTTTCCATCAAGAGACAGCTTCCAATGCTTCAGCTTGATTGCAAATATGCTCAGATGTGTGCAAAGCAGGGCTGGGTGCAGCTCGGAGAGCAGCTCTGGTGTCACTGGGAAATGAGGATGATGTATTAGCACAGGATGGGCAGGGCATGGGGGGACACAGAGGATGGAGGAGGAGATGCACTATTTCCACACAAATAATGCCAGCTGTGGAGGGAGATAGCCCAGCTAAGAGCAGAGTTCACATCAGCATCAGGTCCTTGAAAAGCCAAGCACCCAGAGTGCCCAAATGCCCCCAGAGCCGGGAACTCTGTGGTTGAACTCTGGGTTTCTGGGTGAGCTTTGCTGCTGCAGAGCACAGAGCACAGGGACCCTGGGCCACACTGATGGGGAAATCTCTGAGCAGGACCAAGCAGCAGGAAAATCAAACACCCAGAGCCACAGAGCACAGCAGTGCAAGGTCTGCAGCCAGGTAAGAGAATGGGGAGATTTCATCACCCACCTGAGCAAGGAGCTCTCATTCTCCCAGCTGGTGCTGAGCTGGGCTCTGGGGGAGCTGTGCCCCCTGCCTGGGGCTGCTCCGACTGGGATTTCAGCCCCTGCCCTGCCAGATTGTGTCTGCCAGAGCTGACCCAGCCCCACAGGCACCACAGGAAGGGGGGAAAGTCTCACCTGACCTCTGCTGCCTTCATCCAGTTGCCTGGAAAGTCACAGTAATAAATACTGGTCCCACTGAACCACATCCCCAGCTTTAATTTTATGCCTCTGTGGAGGATTTTATTTAAAGTAATGTTAAAAAGTAATTTATGTAAATTACCTAAGAGCAGAAGCAGCAATGTAACATTTCTTGACAGGTAGTCCTATTAGCATTCTTTTAAATTGTGGATATGGAGGACAAAAACTTGGAAACATGTAAATGATAGAAGAAATTGAGATCCTTATTCACAGTTACAATACTTAGGGCTGAGGATAATTTCAGGAAAAAATGCCAAACTGAGTCCAAAGTCTTAAATTTGAGAAAATGCAGAAGAGAGAAAAAGCAATTGGAAAAATCCCAGGAGGTGGCAAGTAAGGACTTCCCAGCTTCATCCTCCTCCTCCTCCTCCTCCTCCTTGTGAGCCCCCACAGGCCCCTGCAATCCCTGGGACTCGTGTGGGTGTGAGCCCTGGAGCAGCTGCCTGCCTTGGGTCAGGTGTGGATGCTGAGCTTCAGGGAGCAGGCAGTTCATGTCCCACGTGTCCCCCCTAAGCACAAGGGACTTGCATTGCAGCTGGGTCTTGTGCTCAGTCTGGATCTGCTGCAAGCAGACCTGCACAGCCTGAGCTCTGCAGGAAACCCAGCATTGCCCCTTGTGACACATGGAATGAGCGATGACAGGGAGGCAGCACCTCTCCAGCAGCTCTTCTGCTGTGTTTGGGATATTTGCACAAATATTTATGCACTCCCATATTTTGTTGTAGCTTCAGTTCTGGTGAAAGAGGGGTCAAAGCCACAAATGTCCTTTCAGTAAGAAAAGCCAAGGGCATGGCTTGCAGCAGCCCAAGTGAAGGAGGTGATCTCTATCCCAGCCTGCTACCTGGGGCCATCCATGCCTCCAAGAGAGCTTTATTCCCACCCAGGAGTGGGGATGATGAATGTGCAGGTGCCAGCAGAGCACAGTGCAAAAGCTGAGGCTCAGCTGTGAGCCACAACCCAGAGAAACGGGAGCAAATCCTCTCCTGGACCTCAGCAGCTCCCACTCTGCCCTTTCCATGGGCAGGCTCAGCACAGACACAGCCTTTCCCAACAGCAACATCCTTAATGCAGCTTTGTCCTGTAAATTGACCAATCATCCCTAAAGAAAATGTCAACTCCTCTGTGTAGTAGCTCAGATAAATCCTGTCTGATATCCTGCAGACACACACAGGTACCCAGGACACAGCTGGGAGATGAGTGAAAAAGGGTGAAGAATTCCTCAATTACCACATAATGAAAATAGCTCACACATAATGAAAATAGGATGCATGGTTAATATATGAATTATATCATGAAAGTAAATCTGCAATTAAAGCAGTGCAGAGCAGCTGGAGCAGCCAGAAGAAGGTGATTCTCAAAGAGCAGCCCCAGGGAGGCAGAGGCCAGGTGGGCAGGCAGTGCCACAGGTACCTGGGGGCAGGAAAGCTCTGGAGGGCACAGGAAAGCTCTGGGTGGCACAGGGAAGCTCTGGAGGGCTCAGGAAAGCTCTGGAGGGCACAGGAAAGCTCTGGAGGGCTCAGGAAAGCTCTGGAAGGCACAGGAAGCTCTGGAGGGCACAGGAAAGCTCTGGGTGGCACAGGGAAGCTCTGGAGGGCACAGGGAAGCTCTGGAAGGCTCAGAAAAGCTCTGGAGGGCACAGGGAAGCTTTGGATGGCACAGGGAAGCTCTGGAGGGCACAGGAAAGCTCTGGAAGACTCAGGAAAGCTCTGGGTGGCACAGGGAAGCTCTGGAGGGCACAGGAAAGCTCTGGAAGACTCAGGAAAGCTCTGGAGGGCACAGGAAAGCTCTGGAAGGCTCAGGAAAGCTCTGGGTGGCACAGGAAAGCTCTGGAGGGCACAGGAAAGCTCTGGAGGGCACAGGAAAGCTCTGGAAGGCTCAGGAAAGCTCTGGAGGGCACAGGAAAGCTCTGGAGGGCTCAGGAAAGCTCTGGAGGGCACAGGAAAGCTCTGGGTGGCACAGGAAAGCTTTGGATGGCACAGGAAAGCTCCATGGCACAGCAGAGCTGCTGCTCCCAGCCCTCCAAACCCTCACAGGGGCTGCCCAGGTCCCTTCTGCCCCTCCTTAGTGCCTTGGAGGTTTATTTGCCTCCTTCTCTTTATTTAGGTCCTTCTGTGAGCTCTCACAGACATGGGAGATGTAATTCTGAAACCCAGCCTGCTGAATAACTTCTTGTGCCTTCCCTTTAACACAGTTTTGCATTATTTATTGCCCCATTCTTATCTCTTATTTTTTTTGCTTCAGGTCCCATTAACTCAGTGTCAAATATTCCATAAACTTGCAAATTCAAGCAGCAGCAGGATCAGCCCATGATTTCAAAGTGATGTGCACAGTAATGTGCACAAATGATGGAGTGTCAGGAGCAAAACGTTCCAGGTTTCCCTTCCACATTAACTGTTTGCACCTGAGTGCTGGCTCCAGGCACTGCCAGGGCTTTTGCTATTTTCAGCCAAAGCCAAATGGTTAAGGATGGCTACAACATTTCCTGCTTTCCTGGAAGCCACAGGAGCTCACTTCCAGCAAGAAGAAAGCCAGCAGCACTCACCATTGACAACAATTCTCATTGCATAATGGTCAATTAACATCCCTCTAATTTGGCTTTCACGAGACAGCAGGCACAACTGCTCCTGTCCCAGGTACTGCAAAGCTTTCCCTCCTCACATCAGGAACAGCTGAAAGTAAGGAATGCTTACAGAACCATTCTTGAATTGGAAGAGTTTTTCTGTTAAAATCTTCTTCAAAGCCAACCAAGGGGATTCACCTTCCAGAAACACAACTTAACAGGATGCACTAATCCCACAGGCCACAAAGTAAATAAATAAGATACATTCTCTACTTTGCAAAATCATGAAATGGTGAATTCTAGTATGGTTTTTTAGTCTTGAGTGGAATAAAACTCTGAGGGAATCTTTTTCTGGGAGTCATTTTCCATGGCATACATGAATATGTAACAGCAGAGCCCTAATGCAGGAAAATATGCTGAAATGAAAATTTCCAGCATTTAAATATGGGCAGTGTTCCCTCTCTTCCCACTCTTACTTAACTTCCCTGAGACTTCATCCTAACACTTGGCTTAATTTTATCATTAATTTCTCTGACTGAGCAATATCTTGCCTCTAAAAATACTTTACATTAACACTGCCTGCTAGAAATTACAGAAAATGTGTCATCTGAAACTCCAGCTCATTCTCCTGGTGAGCTCCTGGTGTCTGACACAAGTTCCTGCTGCAGATGTGACTGAAGGGGAGTCTGGCACAGGCAGAGCATCTCCTGCAGGGTTTGCAGCTCCAAACCCGGAGCCTCAAGGGGCTGGGGCAGCTCAGAAACCTTCGCAAGGCTGACACCTAGTCCGGGCTCCCTGAACTGCAGAGGCAGCTCCAGAGAGCAGAACCTGAGCAAACTGCCCAGGAAGCACCGGGTGAGCACGCAGACACGCCTGGCACACAAAGGAACCCAAAGGCCTGTGCTGCTCTTACCTGGGGAGTTGAAAATAGCAGCCCTGTTTCCTTGTGCTTTACTATTGCTGCATTCCCGGGAATGTTCCTGGCCAGCACTGGGATTTCTAAATCCATTGCCTGCAGGAATATAGAAAAAGGAAGCATTTTCTAAGGATTTGTGGATTTTCTGGAGCTAACAATGACAATTTTAAAAAGAAAAGCACAAACAACAACCCAAACGTCTTTCCCACCTCTCCAGATTTTCAGCTGAAAAATCCCCTTCCCCAGAGAGCCCTGCCAAGAACAGAGCCCTGTACAGAACCCAGCTGCAGCTCTGAGCTGTGCAAGCCCTGGCCCTCAGCTCTGCTGCTCTGGGTCTGAGCCTTCAGTCACTATTGATGAATTGGGCACTCTGGAGATGCACTGGCTGTAAAAGCAGAAATGTTCATTTTGTGCAATTATCACAGCGTCAAATGGGGAAGAAATTCCCTCCCCCAAATCTTCAATGTGTTTCACACTGATTCCCTGTCACTCCAGAGTCAATGCAGTTTTAATTGCTGTCATTACAGTCCTGCATGAGGAGAAATTTTGCTTCAGTCCACACAGCAAGGAAACAAAACTCCAAGGAGAAAACCATGATTTTTTATAGTTTGGACAAAACTGAAGAGACAAACACCCAGGCTGATAAGGTACAGGAAGGGACTGCTAGGACTTAGCAACGTATTTTAATAATTTAAAATCCCCAAGAAAAGCACTGTTTAAATCACCACTGCAGGTGTATTGGTCTGACCATAGCATTTCCATAGCCCTGGCACAAACATCTGCTTTGCAGCAGTTAGTGCTAAAAATAACAGCCCTTAATGATAAAACCTGTTCTACACTTGGTATCAGAAACTACCAGAATTTCTGGGGTCACTCACACACGTTAATGAAGCTGCAGAGATGGTGACGGATTGAAGCTGAGCACCAAGTCTCTATTTCATTTTCTGTCATTTCCAAACTCTAAAGGGAAAGACATTTGCTCTGTCTCAGACTTGGAGGGCAGGAATTGCCACACAAGAAAAGCTTCAGGTCCCCAAATGCACAGGTACCAGTGAATTACAGCCACTAAAGGCAGAACAGATGGCCAAAGACTTCAGAGCAGGGCTGCCTTTATGCCACTGGCCTTAACCGAACGGACTGGGCTGTAAATAATTACTGCAAGAAGTGGCTTCAAATTTAATTTAGATACTTAGACTACTTCCAAGCAGTAAAAAGAACCATTTGCATTGTTGAAAAGATGCATAATTTACTGACCTAGCTTCCAGGAATAATAGCATCAAACAACATTTCAGTCCACTGGCCATCTGTTTTGTTGCATTATTTTGAGTGCAAATGTGTTTTGCTGCTCCTGCAGGAGGATGCAGGGTGTAAATTGAAGCTGTGGGGACGTTCCCCTGTAAGCACCTCCAGCCAGCAACACAGGGCTGATAGAGCAAAGGCAGGGTTTATTTAGCACTCTGTCTTTGCACTGTCCCTCATTTCCTTCCTTCTAGCCCATGCATCTTCTTGGTGGCTCTGCAATTTTACTGCTTTACAGCATCCCTTCATCTCTGCTGTTTTATCATTTGCTCTGGCTGTTATTCCAGACTTAGTGCTGCACATGCTGGCCAAGAGTGGATTGTCCTCCCAGCACAGCAGAACCTGTCCAGTTTCCTTTTCTTTTTGGTAAAAGCATGAGAATGTAATGATTTTTCCAGCATCCTGAGAGCACAGGGAAAGGCTCCAGTGCAATGGTGCTGGAGTTGTTCCTGTTGTTAGCAGGAGCAGAGGGAACTCAGAAACCTCTCAGCAGTGGAGCCTTTCCCACCATCCCGTGCCCAGGAACGTGCACAGCTCCTGGGCTCTCAGAGGATGAGATGCATTTTTAATGCCTGCTCTAATGTTTTGTTTTCTCTTCTTCAAATGCCAAACGCAAACAGATCAGTTCCAGTCAGATCTCCGAGATCTCAGACCCAGCTGACAGAGCCATTAGTGATGGCTCCTGGCTCTCCATACCTCCAGGCAGGTGGAACTAGGTGGGATTATACATTTATCTCATCTGTCTATTATATATTTATCTCACTCTGAAATACTGTTTACAGATTCATGACCTTGTTAAGTGTTGAACTTTGAGGACAATGAGAGCTGCATTTCCAAACTCCAGCCTGTTTCCTCCAGCCTAGGACCAGAAGATTTCTATGCAGAGTTTTCTGCCTTATTATCCAACAAGCTCTCAGCAGATGGCCCTTGCTGCTGCTGGCCCTCCCAGGAAAGAACTTCAGTGTCCTGGGCTGCCACTTCTGGGAGAGAGAGTGTTCCCAGCAGGGCGTTTTATTAGCACGTCTCAGATCCCACTGAACAAACACACAACCCCCAAACCCTTTGGGATGTGCAGCAGCGTCCTGCCAGCCCTGAGCCTGCACAGTTTGTACCAGACTGAGCTCACAGGCACTGCTGGGTCTCCCCAGAGCCCTTCTGGTGTGCCCGGCTGCTGCCTCTCAGCCCTGGCGCTCTGCGGAAATAAAGAAATAAAATAAATCAGCTTGAGTTTTGCTCAAGTGTTCTGTGAGTTCTCCTGAGGGGAGCATGGAGCAGGTGAGGAGGAGGTAACAGAGACTGAGCTTCCCTGGGTCAGGGCTCTGCAGCTCCACCCCAGCCTGCCTGGCCTGACACAGCCCAGCTTTGGAAATGTGAGAGCCTGGAAGTGCTGCACGGAGCTGGGCTGCTGTGCAGGAGCAGCTGCCACCCCTGAGCAGGGCATTTGGGGTGGAAATGCACCTCTGAGCAGGGCATTTGGGGTGGAAATGCACCCCTGAGCAGGGCATTTGGGATGGAAATGCACCCCTGAGCAGGGCATTTGGGATGGAAATGCACCCCTGAGCAGGGCATTTGGGATGGAAATGCACCCCTGAGCAGGGCATTTGGGATGGAAATGCACCCCTGAGCAGGGCATTTGGGGTGGAAATGCACCCCTGAGCAGGGCATTTGGGGTGGAAATGCACCCCTGAGCAGGGCATTTGGGATGGAAATGCACCCCTGAGCAGGGCATTTGGGGTGGAAATGCACCCCTGAGCAGGGCATTTGGGGTGGAAATGCACCCCTGAGTAGGGCACTTGGGGTGGAAATGCACCCCTGAGCAGGGCATTTGGGGTGGAAATGCACCCCTGAGCAGGGCATTTGGGATGGAAATGCACCCCTGAGCAGGGCATTTGGGATGGAAATGCACCCCTGAGCAGGGCATTTGGGGTGGAAATGCACCCCTGAGCAGGGCATTTGGGGTGGAAATGCACCCCTGAGCAGGGCATTTGGGGTGGAAATGCACCCCTGAGCAGGGCATTTGGGATGGAAATGCACCCCTGAGCAGGGCATTTGGGATGGAAATGCACCCCTGAGCAGGGCATTTGGGGTGGAAATGCACCCCTGAGCAGGGCATTTGGGGTGGAAATGCACCCCTGAGCAGGGCATTTGGGATGGAAATGCACCCCTGAGCAGGGCATTTGGGATGGAAATGCACCCCTGAGCAGGGGCATTTGGGATGGAAATGCACCCCTTGGCAGGGCATTTGGGATGGAAATGCACCCCTGAGCAGGGCATTTGGGATGGAAATGCACTTGTGCTGTCCCACCAGCACCTGCCCTGCCTCATTCCTGGGATGATCCCTTGGTTCTTACTCGTGAGGACTCTCAGATGCTGGAAATGCAGCTCATTACAAACACAAATGGGAGGCTCATTTGTATTACATAACCACATACAAATGGTGTGGTAATTTCTGTGCTCATGATGAACCAACATTCAGCACCCACCAAACAAATGGAATAACGAAAGGCATTTGCCCACAGAACTTCACTTCAAGTACACTTATTTTTTCCTGAGAAAGCACTTGATACTAAGCAGTGCCCTGCTTTGACAGGTATGAAATAAAACTGGTTATTAATTTTCAATACTGATGGCAAAAGGATTAACTGAGCGTGTCATTCATTCATTAATCATTTCAGAATTAAATAACCAAATACAGCTCTTAGATTGCTTTTTGAAGGGATGTATAAATAAATGAAAGTCCATTCTAGCAGCATTATAAGGAAGTGGGTGTTGAATCAAGCCTAGTGACAACCCCAGGAAATCAGAGTGATTTCTGCATCTCAGGTCTGCATTGTTAATTTAGCAGGATTGATAAAATTACCTTCTATCCTTTAAAAATAAATAGAGAAAACATAACAAACTGTCAGTTCAAGGGAAGAAAACCTTAATTGCTAACACTTGGAAAAAGAAATGCTTTAGTTTAGCCCTCAGTAGCTTTGAAAGGTGTCCATGGAACACTGACAGCCATTCCCAGCGACAGAAGGTGCTGTTGAGGGAAGCTCTCAGGATCAGCCCCAGGAAGGTGCCTCACCTCCAGGATGGCAGCAGACATGCCCTCGGAGATGGAGCTGTTCACCAGGGCCAGGCAGCTCCTGAGGGCAGCGTGCAGCTCCTGCTGGGGCAGCTCCTGCAGCACGTGCACGCCGGGGGCCCTGCAAGGACACAGCCAGAGAGAAACGGCCCGCAGGGACCCCGGCAGGGAGGGAGCCCCTCCGGGAGCGAGGGCACTGCAGCCGCCTGCCCAGGGCCCTGGGGTCTCCCATCCCTGCCTGAGCCCAAGGACAGCGCCTGGGGCTTGGCTGCCCCTGCCCGCGGGACGGTGCAGCTGGGGGAACTTCAGCCACCACAAACCCTCCCACGGTTCTGTCAGGAACAGATCTAAGTCAGACTCAGTCACAGGTGATTTAACCTAAAACATCAACATACTGCTTATTCTAGAATGTTCAATGGCTGGAATTCCTGGTCTGAGACTGTTCCATGCCAAAGGATCCAACAGCTTTGTCAGTCCCACAGAGCTGTGCATGGACACCCATTGGTATTTACCTGTGCATGGACAGTTATTTGTATTTACCTGTGCATGGACAGTTATTTGTATTTACATGTGTATGGACAGCCATTGGTATTTACACCCATTTGTATTTACCTGTGTATGGACAGTTATTTGTATTTACCTGTGCATGGACACCCATTGGTATTTACCTGTGCATGGACAGTTATTTGTATTTACATGTGCATGGACACCCATTGGTATTTACCTGTGCATGGACAGTTATTTGTATTTGCCTGTGCATGGACAGTTATTTGTATTTACCTGTGCATGGACAGTTATTTGTATTTGCCTGTGCATGGACAGTTATTTGTATTTACATGTGCATAGACAGTTATTTGTATTTACATGTGCATGGACAGTTATTTGTATTTACCTGTGCATGGACAGTTATTTGTATTTGCCTGTGCATGGACAGTTATTTGTATTTACCTGTGCATGGACACCCATTGGTATTTACATGTGCATGGACAGTTATTTGTATTTACATGTGCATGGACAGTTATTTGTATTTGCCTGTGCATGGACAGTTATTTGTATTTACATGTGCATGGACAGTTATTTGTATTTGCCTGTGCATGGACAGTTATTTGTATTTACATGTGCATGGACACCCATTGGTATTTACATGTGCATGGACACCCATTGGTATTTACATGTGCATGGACAGTTATTTGTATTTACCTGTGCATGGACACCCACTGGTATTTACCTGTGCCTGGACACCCATTGGTATTTACACCCATTGGTATTTGCCTGTGCATGGACAGTTATTTGTATTTACATGTGCATGGACAGTTATTTGTATTTACCTGTGCATGGACAGTTATTTGTATTTACCCGTGCATGGACACCCATTTTTATGTACAGGGTTTGAAAAGGGGCAGCCAGCTGCCTGCCTTCAGCACAGAGCAGCTTTAACATGAACTCCTTACCTTTTAACTCTCTCCTTAACTTCACTGGTAAAAAGTGGATCAACCTGGACAGGAGCACACACAGAGGTCAGTGGCACTGCAGCTCATGTTTGAAACACCCAGAGAAATAAACAAAGTTTAGCACATTTTTAATCTAAAATACTTTAAATGGTGAGCTTTAAAATCATGCCACAGATCTGTTCCTCATTTGTGTCAAAGGCCTGGTGTGACACCTCCTGTGTGAGCGAGGGGCAGGGCACTGATGTGCCCAGGGACTGCCCCTGTGCTCACTGGGTAAAAATGGGCTCAGGAGGCTCAGGAGGCAGCCTGGCTGCAACTGAGACGCTCACAGGGATGCTACTCACGTGCTCTGGCAGAAAGGCTTCTTGGAAATCTAATAAACACAAAATTCTAACCCCAGTAAATGACAAACACAAAATTCTAACCCCTAGTAAATAATAAATACATAATTCTAACCCCAGTAAATGATAAACACAAAATTCTAACCCCTAGTAAATAAACAGTCATGGGCAAAAAACCCAAAAAGAGCTCTGAGAGGAAGCTGAATACTTTAAACAAAGTATTTGTTTAATACTTTAAACAAAACTTTAAAGCTTTTTGCCCTTAACTCTTTTTTTTTTCAAAGTTTCATAAGCTCCTATTCTTGGAATATGGAACTGCTGAAAATTAGCTGCTGTTCCAAATTTCATTATAGGAATGAACAAAAGGAAAGCTGGAAGTGGAGACAAATGGTGAAAGTTTTACATAACACAGGCCTCAATCCTGCAACATTACCTCAGCTGCACCACCTGAGCCAATGCATAGAAAACCCAGGGAATAGAATACAATCTCATGGCAGCAAATAGATCATCTCATGGAAGTAAAGCAGAAAATAGAGTGGGGGCCTTTGTTCTTTCTCTTCTTAATTAATATACTCTTACTGTATGGGCTTTTATATTCACAATAAAAATTACATGCTTCATAGATGGTGGCACTGATTTTCTTAAGATTTTTGTGGTTTGAGAAGCAATGTGAATAAGAAGAGTACAGCTAAATATCAATAGAGCTGAGATGCATTTTTTCCTTTAGAAATATTTTAGCTCCATGAGAGAAATATGCTCTAAAATGTTTTAAGGAGGTTCAGCCCTTGATCCAGCCTGTGCACTGCCACTGGGTTATTTCTGGTCTGTAAAGACATTAGCTTGTGAAAAAGTGAAGCAGATTTAGAAAGACGACTGAAATGTTTATAAAACCCTCACTGGAGGCAGCAAGTGCATCTTTTGACTCTGAAGCACAGCTTCATTACACCTGCTCTAGATTTGCCTTCCACACCAGCTCACTTCCACATCCTTTTGTGTATTAGCGTGGAAAAAAGCCCAGATAAAATAAAAATGTAAAAACAGCTTTGAACAATAAAATCCTATGTCCTCAAATTTGCAAAGAATAAAACTGGATGAGAAAATAGAGAAATTGTTCTTATTTGCCTATTGAGTGTCTATTTGTTTTTTATAAAGCAAATTGCCTGCAAGTTTTCAGGCTCATGTGGAGATGAATCAGAGATGAGACTGATACAGAGGGAACACCCAGATGAGCCAGGGAAGCTTTTAGTCCCCTTCAAGCAGCAGAGAGAGTTTGTTTCACATGGCACAGCTGCCTCCTCAGACCTTCCCCCTGCTTGAACCAGGGCTTCAGGCTGCCTTTTCCAGCCCTGTGCTGCAGGATCCCTGATTTCCTTCTCAAAAGCCCTGCAATTACTTGTGTAACTTCAGCACAAAGTTCCACAGGTGGCACACAGAGGCAGAAGAATCAGGACAGAGGGAGAACTTTAAGATTGTTCTGAGATGGGGATGTATAAAACCACTCAGTTTATCCCAGGCTCTGAGGTTCTGAATGGCAAAGGAGCTGGGCTGGGTTTGTGAGCTCCAGCCCTGCCCTGGCTGCTGGTGCCACACAGAGGCTGAGCCTCATTTTAATTGTGTTAATTGTGTCTGAGCCAGCAACGGCAGCAAAGCCCAGCTGGAACGGACCAAGGACCCAGTGCTGCACGTGAGCAGAGGGGAGAACAGGGATAACAGCACTGAAACACCTTCACAGCACCAAAATCCTCATTAGCCAGGCCTGGGGGAAAACATCTCCTAGATGGCAGCTGCTGCCTTTCAAAACATTTGATAGGCTCATTTCTAAGCTGTTCCTGCTGAAATGGGCATTGCTAGTATTTGATTTGCAAAAGTACACGCTTTAGCAGTTTGTGAGTGTCTAAAACCCCACAGGGGAAACACCAGCAGCCAAGAGTCCAACCCAAATATTTTGCTGGTTTTTCTGTTCAGAACTCCTCCCTGGGATGGAGTGAAGCAGTGAGGAACAGGCTGGGCTGCCTCAGCTCCTGAACAGCCTGGGAGCTGCTGCCCCTGCAGTGCAGGAGCCCCTTCATGGGCAGTGCTGAATGGTGGGACTCTGGCCCTTCATGGGCAGTGCTGAATTGTGGGACTCTGGCCCTTCATGGGCAGTGCTGAGTTGTGGGACTCTGGCCCTTCATGGGCAGTGCTGAATTGTGGGACTCTGGCCCTTCATGGGCAGTCCTGAATGGTGGGACTCTGGCCCTTCATGGGCAGTGCTGAATTGTGGGACTCTGGCCCTTCATGGGCAGTGCTGAATTGTGGGACTCTGGCCCTTCATGGGCAGTGCTGAATTGTGGGATTCTGGCCCTTCATGGGCAGTTCTGAGTTGTGGGACTCTGGCCCTTCATGGGCAGTCCTGGACTGTGGAATTCTGGCCACTGGAGCCACTGCCAAGCTCAGACCTGGTGGGAACAGCCTTGACAAGGTCTGGGCTCAGAGCTTCTCATCTCTAACAGAAATCCTCTGAGCCAGGTTCAGTTTGGAGGAGAGCTGAGGCATCTCAGATGAGTTAAATGGAAATATATAGAAATAAAAATTACAGCAGCAACTTACTGCAGGTCCAATAATGCCCAGATGGACACTGGGATCCTTTCTGTGCCACTCTGAAACAGAAGAGGAACAACTGTTTTATTAATAAAAATTATTACTTTTTTAATCAGTATAAATAGCTCCATGGTTAAAGAAGAATTAGACAAATATTGTATTGCTACTTAAAAGACTGAATGTGCACCAGGTTCACACTCAGCCCTCACATTACTCCTCAGAATTCAAATATTAGCATATCTGAAAGTTAGTATTTAGCCTTTCTGCTTCATGCAATCTCTTCTGACTCAGGGGTTATTTAACTAACTCAGATATTAATTCTGAATCACTCAGGAGAACAATGCTCTGTATAATGCAGTGGTTCTGGCCACGAAGCCAAAATTGCTTGAATATTTTCCTGTGTCAAGGAACATGTGGAAGTAACTGCAGCCATTACAATCATTACTCAGGAATATGCACAAGAGACATCTGCTGCTTTTTATACCCAGAATAGACCAGGGCACCTCACTGCAAACTGCATTTGTTCCTCAGCATCACAAGGCTCCAAGGGTTATAAAAGTCACTTGAATAGTGCAGGCTGAATTTCCAGCTCAGAATGCCTGAACCTCTTACAGACACAAACAGAGCCTGACAAAATATTCCCTTTTGTGCTACCAGGGAACTTCAGCCTAGCCTGAGCACTGAGCCACAACAATGGGTGGTAAAATTTGTTTGCAGCTTCAGTGGCATTAATTAGCACACATGCAAATCAATGTAACAGCCACGGGACAGCAAGATAAAAAAGTTATTTTGAAGTAGACGATCTTTTCTTTTGTCTTCCATCAATATTGCATGTAACAGCAAAACAGTTTTCTCAGCAAGCAAAATCATCAAATATTGCTTTGATTTGAATGCTCTGTTATTCCCAGCAGGATGGAAAAGACATGGCAGAGAAATAATGTGTTGGACAGATCAATGGTTACATAAGAATTTCTTTTTTCAAATGTAAATATATGATGATGTTTCCTGCAATGAACAAAACAGCCCATGCCAAACTTATCAACATCAGAAGAATGTTCTGAGTGACAAACAGGAATGTTCAAATATCCAGAACTTACCTGAGAAAGCTTCCACCAAGTACAGAGGGTCCTTGACTCTGCGCAGCCCACACACCAAGAGGAACAGATGGACAGGGCCTGAGTCTGCAGGAATGCCTGGGACAAATGATTGTAGAAATCAGCCACTGGGGCAGGGGACAGAGCTGAACGCTCCAAACTGTTCCATCAGTGAGCACAAACAATGGTAAAAGCAGTAAAGAGTGGATCATGAACAATTATCATTATTCCCCGTTTCCTGCTCTGCATCAGTCCTACACTGAGGATGTTCATCACTTTCTAGGGCACAGGGGTTTATTTCCAGAGACAGGCAATGGGCAGGACTTGGAGAAAGCTCTGGTGCTGCTCTTGGACCCCAGAACCAGCTTTGGGCCCTGAGCTGAACAGCTCCCGGTGGTTCTCAACGGTTTTACCCCTTAGGCTGAAGAATTTTTCCTGATCCCCAATCTAATCCTGCCCAGCACAACCTGAGCCCATCTTCTCTGGAGCCCATCACCTCCATCTGCTCCTGAGCCCATCATCTCCATCTCCTGAGCCCATCACCTCCATTGCCTCCTGAGCCCATCACCTCCATCATCTCCTGAGCCCATCTCCATCTCCTGAGCCCATCATCTCCATCTCCTGAGCCCATCACCTCCATCATCTCCTGAGCCCATCATCTCCATCTGCTCCTGAGCCCATCACCTCCATCATCTCCTGAGCCCATCATCTCCATCATCTCCTGAGCCCATCACCTCCATCTCCTCCTGAGCCCATCACCTCCATTGCCTCCTGAGCCCATCATCTCCATCTGCTCCTGAGCCCATCACCTCCATCATCTCCTGAGCCCATCACCTCCATCTGCTCCTGAGCCCATCACCTCCATCTGCTCCTGAGCCCATCACCTCCATCGCCTCCTGAGCCCATCTCCTCCTGAGCCCATCACCTCCATCTCCTCCTGAGCCCATCTCCATCTCCTGAGCCCATCATCTCCATCATCTCCTGAGCCCATCTCCATCTCCTGAGCCCATCACCTCCATCATCTCCTGAGCCCATCATCTCCATCTGCTCCTGAGCCCATCACCTCCATCATCTCCTGAGCCCATCACCTCCATCAGCTCCTGAGCCCATCACCTCCATCAGCTCCTGAGCCCATCACCTCCATCTCCTGAGCCCAACACCTCCATCATCTCCTGAGCCCATCATCTCCATCTGCTCCTGAGCCCATCACCTCCATCATCTCCTGAGCCCATCACCTCCATCTGCTCCTGAGCCCATCACCTCCATCTCCTCCTGAGCCCATCTCCATCTCCTGAGCCCATCACCTCCATCTCCTCCTGAGCCCATCACCTCCATCTTCTCCTGAGCCCATCACCTCCATCAGCTCCTGAGCCCATCACCTCCATCTCCTCCTGAGCCCATCACCTCCATCTCCTGAGCCCATCACCTCCATCATCTCCTGAGCCCATCACCTCCATCTGCTCCCTTGTTTCTCATTATTTCTAACAGATCAGACAACAAAAAGCTCTGCATTTTCAGTTTACTTTGGGAACTCAGTCTATTGCTGCTGTCATACAGTTTTTACTACACTCAAACTTTTACTGTTCAGTTTTTCTTATGTGGGTCTCTCTTTCCAGCACAGCTCCAGGAAAATCTAATGCCTCTGTAAAACCCTGCCTGTGCCATGACAGGTTATGTAAACTTCTCAAGCTCAGAGAACAGCCCTGCCACCAAGCAGAAATTACAGGAGAGTTGAAAAATCAAACTACAAAAGCATATAAATAAAACATTTTGCATGTTTTATTTGCTGCTGCAATAAGCATGTGATGACCCTGAGGTTCCACACCACTGTGGGAGCAGCTTTAAGCCCTGGCTGTTGGCTAAACAAAGATTTCTCAGTCTGTTAGTGCAGGCTTTGTTGGTTATCTGCATCCTCTCATCACATGATGTTTACTGGGGTCTGTATCTCAGCCCCATTGAAAATCAAAAGCAGTTTTCATCCTGCAGTGATGACTTCAGGCCTGGCTGACCAGAGCTGCTCTGCCCCAGCCTAGAGCTGCTGGAGATCAGTCTCAGGTTTCTCCTTTGCTTAAAATGCCTTGTCGTTTTCTGTCAGTCTCCAGCACAAGGCTGAACTTCCCCTGACTCTCCCAAGTCTATAGATAGGGCTTCTGAAATGGCTAAACCCAAACAGACTGTGCTGCATAGAGATCCCTGCAATGCAAGGTCAGAGAAAGCAGTCTGATCATCTGCTCGGGTCTCCAGGCTGACACAGGCAGCAAAACCTCCTGAAGCAGGCTGAGCTCCCCCAGAGGCTGCAGGTGCTGTGCTCCTGGAGGCTGCAGCCTCCCTGGGTTCAGCTTTTTGCTTTGGCTGCTGCTGCTCACAGTCTCTCAGCCACACAAACAAACTGTGAAGCTGACTGTTAACCACAATGCAAATTTACTCTAAAAGCCCTTTTTTTGGTAGGTTTATCCAGTGAATGCTGACTAGCCAGTCCCTGGAGATTCTGCAGCCAGGAGACAGCAATAACCCCACACCATCACCTCTGCAGCTCCCAGAGACTATGAAAAACCACCAATTCCATGATATTTGTACTGAGATTGTACTGCACCCATCATAACAATAACAACAACAGCAAAAACCCTTCACAGCACTGCTTCCATTTGTGTCAGGCAATTGCAATTTACATTGGCACCCAAACTATCAAATGGAGTGCACACAAAGCTGGGATTCCTCAGAGTTCCGTTTGGCACCATTCAAATCTGAGGGCTGCACTTCTCCCACCATAAAGTGCATTTGGTGCATTCTGCCACTCACTTAAAGCCACCACTAAATTCCTTTTGAAGCCATTACATTGATGTAAAGAGGCTGTTTGGGTATTGGTGTCATATTTGAAGTGAGCAAATGTTTCCTCTGACTGACAGAAACATCAGCACAAAGAATATTCACAGGAAGCCTGTTCTGTGCAGGGAAGCCTGGAAGCATTCTGAAGAGCCTGTTCCATTAGAGAGAGCAGCCTGGCACCCTGAACAGCCAGGGAGTTTCACAGAGATGCCTCAGATGAAATAAAACCTGCGCTGCAGGGTGTGAGCTGTGCTTTGCATTCTGTCCTGGGAGTCCTGAGTGCGACAGAGGCTCAAGGGTTCTGCTAAAGACACAGGCAAGGGTTACCTGGAGAAATGCTTCTCCCCAAAAAATCATCAAGTGCCTTCAGACATGGAATAGAACCTCATGAAAAAAAATTTTAAAACAGAAAAGCTCACAAATGCCATGAGCTGAAGGAGACTGGGCAGCTTCATCTGCATTAAAGCTCAGGGTCTTTTCACATTGAGAACATTGTGCAAGTGCACACTGCCAAAATCACATCCTCCTGAGCAAAACTGCCTCCTGCTGTTGAGGGTTTGCTTCTGACTGCTCCAAGTTCAGTGGAATTTTAAACACTTTGGAACTGCAAATGCCCAGAAAAAACCAATTCACTGAGAGCTCCTAATTAGTCCCTGGAAAGCCAAAGGTACAGCCAGAAAGCCTGAGCCCATGTGCAGTATTAAAAGAAGTGGAAATTGTAGGCTGCCACCAGAGATGGACACAGGCACCAGGCAGAGAAGATAAATGAGATGAAGCAGTCATAAAAACAATACTGAATAATCTGATGCCAGTTTCCAAGTTATTATTTAATAAGGCACAGATGTTAGAGTCACATTTTAGTTTGCTTTTCATGTACATTATGAATTATTTTGCACTTTTGCATAAGCACACATTAGGCAAAAAACTGTCTCTAATACATTAGAAATTCACTTTAGGGGGAGCTTCCCTCTCCTCAATCTGTTGACAGCTCATTTAATCACAAAATGGTTGGACAAGAGATCAAATCAACACTAAGGCTGTGCTAGCAAGTGACAAATCATTTCACTTCAGACAATTATTAATCTTGGTGGCACTGTGATTTACTGAGAACAAAATAACCTCACAATGCTCAGTTCCCAATTGCCCCTGGCTCTGACTAATGGCTCACATCTCCTGATGGGTTAAAGCCACTGGGGAGGATTCACTTGCAGCAGAGGGAACAGCTGAGATCAGGCTGAGGGATGTAAAACTGAAACGTTTCCACCAGGCTGAAATGCCTATAAATCCCCCTTTTGGGGAGGGATGGAGTGATTAAAGATTGCCACGACCAGGTGACTCAGAATTAGGGCACTGCCTCACCTGGGCCTGCTCAGGTGTGAGCAGGGCAGAGGCAGCTCCAGCCCAAACAACCAAACACCAGCATTTATGTCTCCCTGCAGGCAGCCCAGGCTGTGACAGAATAAAGGCTGTGACAGAATAAAGCTCAGGGATTTGTGCTGTGCTCCCCATGGCTCTCCTGGTGCAGCCCAGCCCTGCCCAGAGCACAGACCCAGAGCATTTCTGGCTGCTGGGTGGCCCAGACTCATCTGATGGATGTTCTGCCATTTCCCATAGAGTTAAGGCACTTTGTTGCATACTTAGTTAAACTGATTCTAAGTTTCTTTCATCCTTTACATCTATTAGGAATAAACACAGAAAACAAAGGGAAAAATGGGTTTTACCTGCATTTTGTAGAAATCCATACCAGTCAAATGTTTCACTGGGTGTCGTATTAATTCCTGTGTAAAAAGAGGAGACTCCCATGTTAAATGTCCCCTGAGCTGTGGCTCCTGAAGGCTTTGGGAAGTCCAAAAAAGCAATATTTCTGCCAGGCACCCTGAACTGCTCTGCAGCTGCCCTCACCAGCAATGCCTGTGCAGCCCTTCCACAGGCTGGAATTCAGTGGGAAATGCTGAACAACCCCCAGTGCTTCAACTTCTCCAGCAACACAGCCCTGCTAAACCTGCCTTCTAAAACTACACCTGGGATGGCATCACCTGAGGGGAAACATTATTCCAGAACAGATCCAGGGCAGCTGGGACACAGAGCCCTCAACACAAAAGGACGTAAATTAAATTTATACACAAATCAAATATTAATCTGTCCTGAATATTAATGCATTCCTTTTTCCTTATGTTAAAGATTAATTATTTTAATGATGAAACTACTTTATTAATTTATTTAAACACTTATTTAACTATTACCTCCCTAGGAACATAAATATAAACTAAACATGGGCTAAACAGACTTCACAATGAGTTATTTCAACAGCACAGCCTGCAAAAGGATGTTACTTTCTTTGAAAGTGAAATACACAAAATGGAATGAGTTTTGGAATCCACAGAGAGTAATTTTTAATTAAATAAATTGGGAAATGAAGCCATCACACCTAAAACACTGAGTTGTGCTCCCTGGATTATCAGTGATGTACTTGGCTCTCACTGGGCTGGGAACTCACCCTGGAGCATTTTAAGGAACTTGGGGCTCCAGGATAGAATTCCCCACCCTCAAACCTTCTGCAGCCTTTGGAGAAATCCCAGAGCTGCCCCAGTGCCAGCTGACCTTGGAAGGCAGCTGGGAAAAGCTCCACAGAGCACCCAGTGCGGGGAAACTGAGGCAGAGGCAAAAAGCCCAACTTAGGGAGCAGCTCAGCCCAGCCCAGCCCAGCCCAGCCGGAAGCACAGACGTGGAATCCTTCATCAGGATCTCAAAGCTCTCACCTTGGCTTTGGACATAAATTTTCTTCCTAGCATCTGGCTTTAAAGAGAAGGAGAAGAAAAAACTTTCAGAGTTCAACATAAGAATATCTGTTCAATCTTAAAAACAAAAACCAAAAACACAATAAAGAGCAACAAAACACGTCAATGTGATTTTCTTCTGACTATTGAAAATCAAAATTATGAGATACATTAAGGAACTCCAAAAGCCAACAACGTAATTTATATTTACTATGTCCATTTACAGTATCAATGAACCAATTTTGCAATAAACACAATTACCAAGTTAGCACAAATATATATATATTTTTTAGTTTGTCTCTGTATCCTTTCTTATGACCATTACCCTGATTTTCTGGAATAAAACAAATTTCAACTGTCTAGCTGGAAATCAGCACTAGTTCCCAAAAAGCTGTTGGTCTTGGAAGACTGGTTTTGAAAATCCAGTTTATATTTATCTATAATACAATTTAGAAACATATCAGTTTCAGAAACTGCTGTCAAATATTAAGACTTGCCAAGACTGGAAAACTGGTGCCTGGCGGTTATTGCAGAGCATTCACAAATAAAAATTACAAAATAAATTACCTTAAAATAGCTGTAGTAAAAGAGGCAATTACTACACTTCCAAAATCCCTCCTGAAGCGCTGTTATTTAATTTAGGTGATTAAAGAAGCAATTTCCTATTTCAATATCTTTCTATAACTCAAACTGTGGATTTGTGGAATATTTTTTTTTTAATGAAGAGAAAATCAATTCAGAAACAAACTTCAATTCTTGAACCAGTCACCTCAGGAAACAGGAAGCCACAGAAGTGATTTTTTTTTTTCATTGCAGAGATTTTGGTTTTCCCTGTTGTTCCTCTGTGGCTGCCCCTCAGTCCCCTGCCCAGGCTCTGCAGTTACTAAAAATGAACTGGGAAAAGAAACTGGAAGAAAAGAGGTCACTAAAAAAGTCATCTCCAAGCAGCTCACAGATGGGGAGGAGGTGGTTTCTGAGAATCAGGGTGAGCAATGTCACCAAAATTACACAAAAAAGCAGCAAATCCACATGGGAATGGAGTGGGGGAGAAAGAAACAGCTCTGTGCTACAGTGGGAGCCTGGGGATATTCCATGGACTTCATCCTCCTTGAGCTTTTGTGTTCAAAGGATTGAAAATAATAAAAATCGTTCAACACATCATTTTATTACCTAACAGTGGACCTTCTCTGACCAACATTTTGAATTTCCCAGCATGATAAAAATCATAAAATGATAAAAACCCCCTGCAAGCAATGGGACAGCACTGCCAACTCCAGAATTGAACTCTGCAGAAAAAGGGAGCAAAACAGAGAAAAACAGGAAAAAGGAGGTGGGAAAAGCAGGGGGGCAGCAGCCCCAGCCCTGCCTCCCCCTGCTGGGTCAGACCCCTGAAAACACCAAGTTTCAGAGAGAATTTCAAGTTCAGCATCTTCGTTCCTGCCCTACAGAACCCCAGAGGGCTCAGGGAGTAAAAACAGCCCTGGAGGGCCTGAGAGCACGGGGACAGGGCTCAGGGACCTGCTCACACTTTAGAGATCAATTTCCTCCTATGTTCCTATTTTAAATGGGCTTGAGGAGAATGGAAAATGGAATGGAATGCTAATAAAAGTGGCTTAGGTAATTCTTCTGCACCAGTTTTATGCTCCTGAAATAAAACGCTGACCATGAGCACAAGATCTTTTCCAGTATTTCAAGCTCACCTGGAATGCAGATGATTACAAGGGCTGGGTTACACGTCAGAATTCAGGGTAATTTATCCAGTGAAACAGAAGGGGATTTGTTGGAAGGGCCAGCCTTTGAGCACAGTGCAATTGCTGACGTGTTTGGGATGTACATTCAGGGTGACTCTCAGCTAATGAAGCCCCACTGGAGGAGCAGGGCAGCTCAGAGCAGTGTGAGCTCACATGTAAATGCCATGAATGTCACGAACACCATGAACAGGAGCTCTGGGGGAAGGATGTGCTCGTGCTCCTCACTGCCTGGAAGCAGCAGATCTGAGCCTTTTGCTCCCAGCCTTCCCACAGAGAGCAGGAGCCCAAGCCCTCAGCATTCAAGGCACAGCCAGGAGCTGGAATTCAGTTCAGGATGGGACAGATCTGCCTCCAGCTCCCTGCCTGCCACAGGCCCCAGACACTGCATCACTCTCACGGGCCCCAGTACAAAATGTTTAGGTAAAACCAAAGCCTGCTACCTAAAAACATTCGAGGTGCTGATTCTGGAACTATTTCAAAGCTCAGTTTTGTTTCTTCTCCTTACACTCTTACTTTTGTCCTTTTCTTGCTTAATATCTCTGACAGAAGCTGTGCCCTTTCCCTTTTACCCATCATGAAGTTCATTGTAGTAACTACTAAAACCAAATTACATTTGTAAAAGAAAATACCAAATCCCATGTCTGCTCATGTATCCTTTTAATGCAAATAGATTTTAAAAATCAATTAATGCTGAAAGAAGGTATTGTATATCCTCCTGCTGTCTGTGCAAGCTCAGCTCTCAGTGATTATTTTTGAGGCAAGAGTGCATTAATGGTTATCCTGTGATGCAAATTAGAACTGAAGAGGTGCCAAGCACTTTGTTTGAGCTTCTTGCATTAATTGTTCAGCTTCAGCTGGTGTTTCCCAGGGTGAGGTGAGTGAGCCAACACCTCCCTGCAGCAGGGAGCTCCTGCCTCGCTGCTTCCATCCCAAATGGCTCCTCCTTACCCCTCACTGGGTCTGCTGATCAGCACACAGAAAAATCAAATCTAATTTACCTCTGCAGCTCACCTGAAGGAGTTCATTCTATTTCCAGAGTTGACCAAACAAGTATTTTCAAATTATATTTCCAAATTCTCTGTTGTAACTAATGCTGTCTGGAGGAATTTTGTCAACATAAAGTTTAGTAAATGATGCCAAAAGAAACAATTTGGCATCAGGAGAGACTGGGCAACAACAAATGATTTGTTTTAAATGTTACAGAGAAACACTTCCTGAACTGCTCCACACTCTCTTCTAATCCTAAAGAGCTTTTAATGCCAGACCTCTCTGACTGTACATCAGCAAGAAATGCTCTCTCTGAAAGGACAAGCAGGGCTGGGAACAATGCAGATCATTGCAATTCCTGCACTATTTAGGGCACATTTAGGAGCATGCATATCTGCTAATAGAGTAAGCACTGCCATCACACAAACATACCCACTCTGCTGCTGCCAGCTCCTTCATCTCCACGGTGAAAGCCACTGCAAACCTGGATAAGGGGACAAAAATAGTTGGGATCATCTGCTTAAAGTGTTTAAACATAAAAAAAGTACTTCAAAAAAAAACCTTGGTAAGAACTAAGATCAGAGGCTTACAAAGCTGATCCCAGCTGAAAGACAAAAGCAGGCTTTGCACTTGTTCCAGGAGAAAATTGTGGTTAAACCAGCAGCAGCTCCTCAGGCTTTGCATTTGTTCCAGCAGAAAACCATGGTTAAACCAGCAGAAAATCATGGTTAAACCAGCAGAAAATCATGGTTAAACCAGCAGCAAACCGTGGTTAAACCAGCAGAAAATCGTGGTTAAACCAGCAGAAAATCATGGTCAAACCAGCAGAAAATCGTGGTTAAACCAGCAGAAAACCATGGTTAAACCAGCAGAAAATCGTGGTTAAACCAGCAGAAAATCGTGGTTAAACCAGCAGCAAACCGTGGTTAAACCAGCAGAAAATCGTGGTTAAACCAGCAGAAAATCGTGGTTAAACCAGCAGAAAATCGTGGTTAAACCAGCAGAAAATCATGGTCAAACCAGCAGAAAATCGTGGTTAAACCATCAGCAGCTCCTGAGGCTTTCTCACCCAGAGCTCCTGGGAAGGTAAAGTGGGGATTCCTCAAAGAGAACCCCAAACAAGGGGACAGCTGCCAGTTTACCCAAATTAACGCACAGAGCTGCAGCAGGATTCCCACAAATGCTGGATCAGAACTCCCACTTTTGCTTGTTGAAACAAACCTTATTCCCCTCCATGTGCTCTGTGGGATCTGCTTTATGGCCCTGCAATGAATTTCCCACCACAACCTGACAGCTTTGAGGTTATTAAAGCCCCTGCAAACGCTGCCTTTGTCAAGTTGCACACGCTCCCTCCCCAGATTGTGCAATTATCCTTTCAATACATCACATTAACAAGCATAAAAAGATGTCACTTCTAAGTCTACAAAATACTGTTCAATAGGAAAAAAAATACCCCAGAGGGGTACAAGCACCATTTAGAGGGATTTGATTAAAAATGAAACACTCATAATGCCAGACAGTGTTCAATAGTTTGTTTTATGGAATGTGCTAGGATATTGTACTGGACAAGTAATCTACAATTCATGATGCTTTCTGCTTAGAACCCTGCAATCAATAAAGAAAAAAAAATCAATGTTTCTTTTAATAACTATGCAATGAATAACAGCAGTGATGCCACTGGAGAAGAGGTACATTCAGAATAACTTCTAGAAAATTGAGAGGATTTTCCTGTAGTACAGAAAATACTGTAAACTACACAGGGATGTCATAATACATTTTGAAAGATCATAGATAATTCAAGCTATTAAGGTATACTTCAGGTTCCCAACTCAATACCATTAAAAAACATTCAGTAAAGCAGATTTTGTATTAGCTGTATTTGTGACAGATGATATTTTAAACAGAGATGGATCAAATGGACACACAGAGATTGTTTTTATGTATTTCTCATTTTGCACAGTGCTGAAATCCATCTGACACATTAGATATCTTTTTCTTTTCCTTCAGACCTGTTTAAAGAACAACTTCTGATTATTTGATAACAAAAGTAAACAAGTACATAAATTTTTTCCTGAGTGGAACCTTCAGTTGCTCTCAGCTCCAAGCCACACTGAGACACAGGAACATGCCCTAATGATTTTTCAATGAGTGTGATTAAGTGCTGTCTTTAAAATCTGTTTACTTACCACATTTTATAGGGGATTACAGCCAGAGCAGCACATCTCTGCCAGTGCTAAGTGAGCCAATAATAGCTGGGAATAGTGAGGCAGCAGCAAGGATGAAGCAGGAGAGAGGAGCCTGGAGCAGATCCTGCCTGACCCAAACTCCATCCTGCTCGGGTCTGCAGCCACAAAAAGGTTTCCTCCCCCACCACAGCCATGAGCAAACACTGCTGAAGTCAACAAACCTTTGGATCAGCCAGGAGAAAACTTCTTTCCTGGGGATGTTGAAACTATCAAACACGCTCAAAAGTGTTCTTAGTAATTTCCTCTGGTTTAGGATCAGTTCTTGATCTACATTTGATGACTACACTGGCATGGCACTAGAGCTTTCCAGACTTTAAAACACCTGAAAACACTCCCTTGTCACCTCCCCCAAAAACTGAGGGAATTTGCTTAAAGACTTTTTCAGTCCCTGCTTCTTTGCTCACGGGCCCAGGGAAAGGATCACATTAGCAGGAGGAAAAATAAATTCAAAAAAAAACCTGCTTGTACCAGAGGGATCCGCTTTCCAACAGGCATGCTGTGAACAAGCTGTGTGTGAGGAGCAGGGAAATACCAACCAAACAGGCTGCACACAGGCTGCATGTTCTGCTCAAACTGTTCCCCTCCACCACTGAACCACAAATAACAGGTAAAGGGCACCAGGATTTCGAGCAGCCCAGTGTTTTCTGCTGGCCTCCACATCTTCGGTGCTTCCAAGTGTGTGTGGAAAACTTCCTAAAGATCTGCCACACAAAAATGCAATTTCCTGTCAGAAATCTTCCACCCCTGCTCTCACCTGGCTCTCTCCAGCACTGCTCCCATCACCTCGTGTTTCTCTTTACATTTGATGTCTTCGTTGACATCTGTCCCACCAAAGATGATTCCAAAGGGAATTCTGCTCCCTGCAAAGCAATGAGAAGTTGGCCAATATGTTCATGTAATGACCAGGAGTGAAAAAGTGCACTGATAACTGTGAAGCACCTATCTGAGCAAAAATCTGTGAAAAGGAAACTTGAATTTTGATTTTTTTAGCACTGTAACCCCACACACAATAACTTTGCACTTTCACAGGACATCAAACCAAATGGGAAACAAAGTTTGTTGATAAAGACAGGAAATGTACCATAGATTTCCATTTGTATTTGAAAGTTAAGTGAGCTGTAAGATCAGGATTTATTAGCATTGCTAATTTCCTCATTACTAAATGAGAGAGCAAGCAAAAAGAATGAAAGACTAATTACCATTCTGGCTACTTGGAGAATTTCCTTGGCATTTGTTGATATTATACTCTAATGTTTGCAGGTGGAGGGAATTGATGTGCACTATCAAAGCACCACTGCCTCTAATCTTCCAGAGACAGGCTGTCTGTAATACCACATAAAATATGCACTGCCTCGGTAAAGAATGAAAAAAGTGAATAATTATGATGCCATCTATTAGGTGTGTTGATCCTGTAAACAGAATTTCCAGGATGAGGCCCAGCAGATCAATAGTATGGCAGCAATGGTAGTGCAATCCTAAATTTCTAAATGTTCCAGGAGCCAGGAATGTTCCCTGCATCCCTTTTTTGTCCCAGAGGTCTGCAATAACCTTTACACTTTGACTATGATCATCTCAGCAACCTTACTGTTACTGTCCTGCCTTGCAGAGATTTTTGGTTTATTTTTCTTGCAGGCACTGCAGATACCTTTTAGAACAGTGTAACTGATTTATTGAAACTCCTGAGCTTTTGTAAGGTAGGAGGCTTTTCAGGTCACTTGGGACTTGGAATAGGTAACAGCAGCAGCATTTGGGCATTGCCATGCAAGTTAAACTCCAGTAAAATTGTACTCCAAAAAACAGTTAAAATTCACCTTTATCTTTTGTTCCTCAGCAAAAATCCCCAAAAAACCCAAAAAAGATGGTGCTCAGACTTTGCATAAGCCTCCTCCAAAACAATTCAAGGTCTTGCCAAAAAACCAATCATCCCTATGTTCCAACAAGCCTTAATCCAAATGTGAGCACAGCTCATTTTACATTATTTTACATTTATTTTTTTAATTTGTATTTTTTGCGTTTGTATTTCAGGTCCCTGCTGAAATCAGAGCCCCTCTGGAGCAGAAGGAGCCCAGGCACAGCAGACACAGTAACTGAGGCTGTCTGCAAAGCCCCAGCACAAACTGGGGGCACTGCTGAAGTCCAAACCAACCCCAGAACTGCCCTGAGATGGGTGGAAGGTGCAGTTCTGTGCCTTTGAACAGATTTCTGTAACCCAAGGTGCTCTCGGCTGAGGATGCACAAACTGCAGTTTCAGCAGGTGAAATTACTGTCTGTAATTCTCAGAGTGCTCCTAGTGTATCATTAGTGGCAGGCTAAAATTTTGTTCTCCGTGGCTAAAGAGAATAGAAAATTTTATTATTTGTCTGATAACATCCTGTGTCCTGCAGTCTGCCTGACAGGAATGTTATTTCACATTGAAAAACCCTGACTCGTTTTTGAGCAGAAAAATCAAATTAGCCTCCCTGCTTCCTTGCATTGGAGCCCAGCTCTCCTTGGCCAAGCCACTGTGCTCTGAAAGAACACATGTCCTGAAAGGATCCTGATGTTCATGTAATGCTCTCATCCTGGGGTAGCTAAAGTACTTAATTACCAAAAGCACCATGTGGTTTAAAAGTACATTTATTCAGTTCTCTCTCGATCAGTTCTCCCATTGAGAGGGATTTTTAGCATTCCTGAACGTTTGCTGAAATGGATAAACAGAGAGAGGGAATTCTGTGTGGGTTTAGACATTTCTGGCCATTTGTAGCAGTTATGATTCACTCTCTTCCCTTGCAGGACTTTCCTGGGAGGTATTTTTATTGCAAAGCAGAAGGGGGATTACCTTGCAGCAGTCTGCCTCCTTTATAGAGGTGAATGGCCAGGGCTGCATCAAACTTGTCTGAGGAGGTCAGGTTTGCTATTTCAGCTGCACTTTCATACATGAAAGCATCTTTAAGAACACAGATGTGACCTGCAGCATGTAGATGATTCCTTCATTATGGGAACAAAGAGAAAGAGAATAAAGAAGTCACTATTAATGTTACAGGCACAGCAGCATATGAAGCAAACTTTATCAAAATGTTTTTCCTCAAACTTTGCTCTTTCAACTTTATGCCTTTTTTGTTCAAGCAGCCAAGAGCTGTTCACAAGGCTGGTTTTTTTTTCCTGGAAGACATTTGTTATCTTCACCACTGTGAAGCCACAGGCACCTTCCAAGCAAGGTAACACTGCATGGGCCAAGCCTGATCCACACAAAAATCAGAAAAAATGAAATATGCCCAGGAGCCTTCCTGACTCAAGTTATCATTCTGAAATAACCCCTCCTTTTGAAGGGAGGTGTCAGAATTCTTGTGTCAGACCTTGCTCTCAGAGATTCTCAGCCCCTTGTTCTGGAGAAGGGACACCAAGTGAAGGAAGCACAACATGTCCAGGTATTCAATGCTACTAAAAATACAGAACATCAAAAATGAATGCATCAAGAAAGCCAGAGAGTTGAATTGTGTTTCCCTTCTGTTTGAGGGTGGGTTTAATTGCTTCTTGTCTCAGCTCAACCATTTACAAACCAGGCAAAGAATTATTGAAATAGAAGCAAAAAAACTGCACAAAAGTAATGACACAAATATTGAAGTATAAGCAAAAAAAAAAAAAAATTCACAAAAGTAATGACACAAATACAACCTGCTTAAAAAATCTCAGTTCCAAAAAGAAAAATCAACCAGCAAGCCCCTGGCAGTGAGCTTAGGCATGCCCCTTTCCATGCAGTGGTTCTCAGATGGAAACATTGCTGCAAGGGCTGCCAGAGCCAGGAACTGACTGACTGCAGACAGCCCCACTCCTGCCCCAAACCAGAGTCAGGTATCAATGCCCCAGGAACATCAGCAAACACACAGAGCAGCAAAGCTCACCTGACACGGGTGTTTGCACTGTCAGGATCACACAAACACCACAAAAACGTTCTGTGCTTGTCCCATCTCCTGGCACTTGATTGATTGATTGATTGATTTCTCGTCATGTATTAATGGTTCTGGCATTACAACCCTGCTGGCTCATTGACTGCCTGGATCGTGGCAGCTTTCATCTCCTGATTATTGCACAGCCTCCCAAGAAGCGGGATTTTCTGTCCTGCAGAAGTTACTCATTCCTGCAGAAACTGGTGCTAAGAGTGCTGTAAATGTCTGGGGGCACTGGAAGGAATGTGCCAGCAGTGCCAGACAGAATGGAATGGCAGGAGTGCCAGACAGAATGGCATTGGAAGGAATGTGCCAGCTCCACCGGCACAGCACAGGGGCTGCATCGCTTCCTCAGCCCCCAGAGAAACTCCTTTTAACTCCACTGTTCCAAACCAGACCAATAAATTATGATAACTGCTAATAAATAATGAAACACGGCCACGTTTTAAGCTCCTTATTTACACTGCTCAGCAATTCTTGAGACCAGTTGCTCCATGAGCTGGTTCCAAGAACCTGCCCTGCCCTTGCAAGAGCCTCTCCATTTATATCCCAATAATGATGCCCAAATCTCCCAGCTGGGGAGGGAAAATCTCCCAGGCATTCCTTGGGATGCTGGTGCATGCATTCCATAATTTCACAGGTGCTCATTAAATGGTCCAAAAGGGTTTTTTTCCCATCAGCACTCCAATTACCGTAAATCACTATCATGTACAAGCAATATGTTTGCATATTACAATTAATTTGAAAATAACTCTCTCAGGACATCAGGAATCAAGAAACTCAGCCAGGAATTCCAATCAAAAGTGGTTTTTTTTAAAACATACTAGGGATGATTACTTCTCCTCCACACATTGCACAGCTCCACATCTCCCTGGGGAATGGCAGCTGCTTCTGCAGTAAATACAGAGGGACTCCCTCAAGTGTTCCAAGGCTCAGAGATTGTGCATTATCTCTACAAATCCAATTTTTTTTTTTTTTACACATTTTTATTCTACTCAGGAGCACGTAAAAAATTTGCATACATCTTTAGAAGGAAAAATAAGCAAATATTCCCAGAATAATACAAATTCCCAGATTTAAACAGGCCTTGATCCCCTGAACATTCCATCGAGTTTGATCTCATTAATCACAAGCTTCAAACGATGCATCTCTGGAAATACCTGTGTGTAGAAGCTGAGTTATTGGGTAGTATTTAAGTGCTGAAATTTACAGCGTTATTTTCATATTTTCTAAATGGCTTTTCATCTTCATAACCAAAAAAAGCAGAGTGATTTTCACACATATGCTGTTACCAAGGAACACGATTAGGGAGTGCTGCAGAGTTATTGCAGGGATTTTTTTGGAAGCCTGATCTGTGTGTGAAGTCCCAGATGTCCCTGAATGAAGCCCAGGCACAGGAGACACATCATCCATATCTCTTCTCCCCCTGGCAAACGTCTGTTCACATTATTTTGCCATTTCATAAACAAATACTTTGTCAATGAGAAACAAAAATTAACCCAGCTCCTGCTGTCTGGGGATCAAAGACAACACTGGAAATGCCAGCTCTCAAGGCTACATTTTCTCTCTATCATAGTTCTTAACACAGGAGATAAATTCCCAAGTGTTTTAAAAACCCTGAATGTTGCTTGGAGCTAGAAATTGCCCTGCCACATTCTCCCCTTCTACTGACACTCTCATGGAAGCCAATGCCATGATTTGGAGAAATACTATTTCTAAAGTGGAGCTGAGCTGTCAGATCCCAGATTTTGGGTGTTTTTCTAAGAAGAATGCATCAGGGAGGGCTCCAGCCATTCAGTAAATGTGACAGAGCATTTTTAGAAGTATGTCACACTGACCACTGCTTACTCTGCACTATTTATACACACCTGAGTAGTGGACAAAGCATTTGTCCCTCATTTTAGCATTCAGGAAATTAATTTCTCTTTGTTTGGTACATTTTTAACAGTCTTTGGAAATTACAAAGCTTGTAAGTGCAACTTTCAAGTGTGTTCTCTGCATCTACACTGTGTGCAGAGATCCTGCTAAAAGCTGCAAGCTTTTTCTGACACATTTGCACTTTGAGATTTCTATACAAAAAACATTTTTCTCTAACACATCTGTGAAATACCAAGCGATATTTTACAATGTTTAATTTTTTATTCCCTACATAATTGATCTTCTCACTTCTCCTGGCTAGCAGTTTCCCCTCCTCCAGCATGAATCTGCAGTTCACAGGTTTGCATATAAAAAAACAGTTTCAGAGTTCCAAACACAGCCTGGCTGACAAGAAGGCACAGGAGTTAAAAGTGTGCTTATTTCTAAGGTATTATGGTTGTGAAACTTGCTCTGTTTTCTGTGATGCCTTCCTTTCAACTTCTAAATTTCAACTGATACTGATTTAATGGCATTATTTGCAGACAAAGAATGTTTGATTTCCAAAAAGTTCCTGGTAGGTGGATACACTGACACTTTTTGAATGGCACAAAATAGGCTTCATCCAAAAATATTAATTATCTCTTTCCCTCAGCTGTCTGCTCTGCACAGCAGCTGTGCACCAACTACTGTTAAATGTATATGGCACAATTCAGAGCTTGTTAAGGGAGCAGAGTCATTTCACTGCCTCTCAGAAACTTGGCCAGACCTGAACACGCACAATTCCCACTGAAGCTCATCAAATTACACGAGCTGAAACCCTGCCTGATCTCCTGTTTTCTTTGTAAATGATCTTATTTTTTTCAGAGTTGTTAAAACAGCATGTCCTTCACTTCATTTCCCTCTCAAACCTCTCCTTGAAGCAACATAGACAAATTGCACTGGCATGAGCGAACTATGAGTAAAGTTCACTGTGAATCACAGAAATTAAAAATGTGAGTGAGGATGGGGACCAGCTCCTCCTGTCTCTGTGTTCTGAGCTCAGTAACTGAGCTTTGCAAGGACCAAAGAACTCTGCAAAGCCTGAACCCGTGTTACAAACAGCTCCTGCAGTGCAAACCATGGTGGGGAGCAGCAGCACTGAGGGCAGCCCCTGAAAATGGTGGATCTCATGCCAGGGTGCAGATGAACACCTGTCCTGAAAGATGAACACCTGTCCTGAAAGATGAACACCTGTCCTGAAGGTTCCTGCTCTGGGATTGGCCACGCAGGGCCAGCAGGGATGTCCCAGCCCCTGAGCAGGGATGTCCCAGCACCTGAGCAGGGATGTCCCAGCAGGGATGTCCCAGCAGGGATGTCAGAGCCAGCAGGGATGTCCCAGCCCCTAAGCAGGGATGTCCCAGCCCCTGAGCAGGGCCAGCAGGGATGTCCCAACCTGGGCAGGGATGTCCCAGCAGGGATGTCAGAGCCAGCAGGGATGTTCCAGCCCCTGAGCAGGGATGTCCCAGCAGGGATGTCCCAGCCTGAGCAGGGATGTCCCAGCCCCTGAGCAGGGCCAGCAGGGATGTCCCAGCCTGGGCAGGGATGTCAGAGCCAGCAGGGATGTCCCAGCCCCTGAGCAGGGATGTCCCAGCAGGGATGTCAGAGCCAGCAGGGATGTCCCAGCCCCTGAGCAGGGATGTCCCAGCCTGGGCAGGGCCAGCAGGGAGGTGCAGGAGCTCCCAGAGCTGCCCTGAGGACAGGAGGATCTCCTGCCCTGGGAGTGCTCCCCTGTGGGATTCCAACCCTGGCACACAGGGTAAAATGAAATAGTAGAAATGTTTGGATTATTGAATTACTCCAATAAATGTCTAAGCTCAAAACCAATTGTCCAGAGGAATGATAAGCACCGTTGGATTTGTGGTTTTAATTCTCTTGCAGCTGATTACCTGGGGATTTACAGAATGGCTCTCTTAAATGGCCAGTTAATGAGAGCCAAAACAATTTCTCCCTCTCCAGAAAACATTTACATATTGGCAAAACAGTTAATCTAAATCTTTCTAATTAACCTATTAATTCCAGATTTCTATTCCTCCTTACTACCAAGTAATAAAAGATGAACAAGACATTTCAAGGGACAGGGAAGAATAATTTCTTTTCTTCCTTGACACCCTCTTTGATCTCATTTCTAAGGCTGAACAATGGCAGCCTAAGCAAAGACTTTTGCTTAGTGCTGTATTTATTCATTGCTCATATTTTTTAAGGTGATTAAAGATTATGGACACCAATAGGAAGAAAGCCCACAGCACATTCATTATACCACTTGTTTTAGCAAGTTGATTTTTAGCCAAATTAAATTCTGGTACCTTTGTCACCACTTACTTTAAACTCAGGAAATGAATATCTTATTTATGAAAAGATGAAGCAGTTATTGGAAGAGCTGTAACACCTTAAACAGAGTATACATTGTGATATTAAGCCATAAAATTAATCTATGCTGGCAAGTGTTCAACCCAGAGACAACGTCATTGTTTCATTTATATTTAACCAAAAGTTCAAAATTTAAAAAAAATTCAGGTAAAGGCACCTTGCTAAGCCACTGTACCTCAGGAGAGTGTGCTCACATATTCACTATCAATATCTGTAATTAAAAGGCTTTGATATAATATGTGAACCCTTGCTTTTCTGGCTTTTTCAGACTTATTTTAACTAGAAACAATGCAGAACCTGCTTTCTACTCGATTAGCTCTGAACAGCTCCAGCCTAAATGTATGTCTGACTTCCCTCAAAGTGGAATTGAAGAAGACGGTAAGTAAATATTTGATTTGTAAAGGTAAATAACCTCCTAGAGGAAAATTGAGCAGTGATGTGCCCAACAATAACTAGTCTTGTACTATCCAGTGAGAGCAAAGGGTAAGATATGAAAGGCAATGCAGAATGCCACAGGAACTCTGCTGGAAAGCAAAGGCATAAAAAGAAGTGTATATATATATATATATATATATATATATATACACATAAAGAATTTACTTGTCTCAAAATTTTCGTAACAAGTGTTGTTTTAAAATAGCAAACCTTCAGCTTTCTCTAGAGTTTCTATCTCAGTGCCTGGGTGACAGGACCAGCAGATATGTCCTACCAGCACCTCACACAACACAGCAGCCCTGCAGAAGGCTCAGGCTGCACTTGGTATGGCACAAGCAGCATGAAAACCTAATGTCTGAGGATGCTGCTATGCATAACCTCACATGTGAGACAATGCACAGATCAAGGTCAGGGAAAACTCATAATAGCAGAATATCCCAAGAGATTCATCCGAAGAGAAACAACTAAACTGTGGGCAACTCTTAGATAAGATGAACTCAAATCGTTATTGTGAGCCTCAAGAGGACAAAACCATTGGGAAATTGTTTATTTTTTATAGAGACTTATTTTTTTTATAGCTGTCATACACAGTGAAGCCCCAGCAGCAACACTCTCAGCCACATCCCTTTTCCACGTCACAGAAGAAGCCAAACGGGGACATGTGGGATATTTCTTGCGCTTCTGTTTGCTCGTGCCATTTCCCAGCACTGCAGCGCCGTGTCCGTCATCCATCCATCCATCCATCCATCCATCCATCCATCCATCCCCACGAGAGCCGCAGCCCACAGCGAGGGCAGCACCGGAGCGGCTCCCGCACGGCTGCAGCCGGGGCTGGCTCTGGCACTGCCGGCCTGTCCGTCTGTGCCATCCCCGCACGGCTGCAGCCGGGGCCGGCTCCGGCACTGCCCCGGTGTCCGTCACACTGACTGTGCCAGCCGGGGCTGGCTCCGGCACTGCCCTGCTGCCCGTCTGTGCCATCCCCGCAGCCGGGGCTGTGCGGGACCCGGCCACGCTGCGGGGCGAGAGCGGCCCGGGCTCCGCCGGCCGTGCCCGCTCTGGGCACGCACCGGGCGGGCAGCGCCGCAGCGGGGGCGGCCCCGCGGTGTCCCCGGCCCCGGCCACCGCCCCCCGCACGCTGCCAGGGCCGGCGGAGCCACCGCCCCCCGCACACTCCAATCCCGCTACGCTCTGCCGCCGCCCCCCAGCACACCCCGGCCGGCGGAGCCGCCGCCCCCCAGCACACCCCGGCCGGCAGAGCCGCCGCCCCCCGCACACCCCGGCCGGCAGAGCCCCCGCACACCCGGGCCGATGGAGCCACCGCCGCCCCCCGCACACCCGGGCCGGCAGAGCCCCCGCACACCCCCGGAGCCGCCGCCCCCCGCACACCCGGGCCGGCGGAGCCGCCACCGTGCGCCGGCGCGGGCCGCGCATGGCGGGCTCGGAGCGCAGCGCATCCTCCCCATCGCGGCACTCGCTCGCTCGCTCATTCACTCACTCACCGGATCCTGGCGGCCGTGGTGGCGTTGCCGGTCTGTGCCCGCAGGCACGCCAGCAGCAGCAGCCTCATCGCGGCCGCTCCGCTCCGATCCGCTCCGCCCGCCGCCGCCTCACCTGCCCGCGGCCCCGGAAACGGCGCTGCGGAGCGGGGCCGGAGCGGCCGCGGCCCCGAGCCCTGCGCGACCAACCCGTGCGGGGATGGGCCGGCCTTGGCCGGTGCTCCCGGGCAGAGGGCACCTGCATACCTGGCAGAGGTCTGGGTGCCTGCCCACGCCTCTAGACAGCGCTGCGTGCCCTCGTTAGTCCGGCACAGAGATGACACGCTCGGACCGTGGCCGGGGAACGGCAATTCAAAGGCCTCCTGAGGACAGCATCACTGCCTCTGCCTCCTGCTGCCACCCAGGAGGTGCCCCATGCTCGGGGCAGGGACAGCGTTGGGAAAAAACCTAAAGGTGGGTAAGATGCCAAGCGCCAGAACAGCCAGACGAACGTGCCAGTCCGAAGAGTAAGGAATGGGATGCTCAAAGACCTCTCCCAGCATCAGGGAGGTCACAAAATGCAGCAGAACCAAAGGTGTGTGAGACCAGGGAAAAGGCAAGAAACCAAAGCAACAGGCAGAACCCAAAGATACAACAAACAGGGAAGAAAAAAGAACAAACCTGAACTCCAGATGAAGAAAACAATATCCCAAAGCAGCCAGCCAGTCTTAAGGATAAAAGTGTCCACCCCAGTTACAGCCAGGAACACAGAAGGGCTGAGCAGGGCAGCAGGCAGGAAGGTGAGAGGCCAGCTCAGGGAGTCTGTTGGGAGATTAATAGGAAACAGGTGGCTGATTGTAGATACCCCCTGAACGTGTTCCAACATCTTGTAACAATATTGAGACCAGGTGCAGGACATTGGTGGTGATGAGAAAGGGGCCGATTGGACAGAAAAGTCACTTCTTTGCTTATAACCTGGTCAGATTGCCTGATGTAATTCACAACAGGGTCACACAGATGCCAGCTTCCCCAAAGCTGGAGAAGACAGGGAAAAGTGGTCTTCAAAAACCTGTAGTGCCTTGTTATTCATATTTCACTGTCAGGTAGACAGAGAAAAAACAGGCCACATGCAGAGAAATATTGAATTAATAATTTTTGAAACAGTACTTCTTCCAATAATTTGTGTGGATTTCTGAGGCTAACAGGTGTTCTGAAATTGAGGGTTTAAGCGTCATAAAAACACACAATGGAGTGGGTTCTGGCAAACTGTAAACATTTTGGTAGACAGACTCATGTTTTGCTAAGGAAACTTAATGCTGCAGAGCTGTGTTAACTGCATCTCACTGTTATCCCTTAGATTCAGCACAACATTCTTTAGACCACTTCAAACTCCACTGGAACTAAAAATTTTGGCTGCAACCTAGAAGAGAAACAAATCCTGCAGAAATGCTAGAAATAGGATAAGTGCTAATCTAAGGGTAGGCAGAACCAAACCATTGGGTCTAGAAAGGTTTTGTCACCATTCTAGAAAGTGTTTCTGGCATGAAATCCCACTCCTGCTGAGATGTGGAGGGCTGTTGTCAGTGGGGCCAGGATTCCAGCCTGGAAGTGGCTCCTGTGAAGCACATTTGGGCTTCTCAGCTGTCACACAGTCTGAGTGAAGCTCCACAGGTGCCTTTCAGCCCCTCCTGGTGCCACGATGTCCCCACAGCCCACCCAGGTGTGTCACACCTGGCAGCTCTGGCAGTGTGTGCCCAAAAATGGAGATTCTGCAGCTCTACCCTGGATCTGGCTGTGAAAGCTCAGAAAGCCACGTTCTGGGTTAGCAAAAGCTGTCCAACACATTTAGTGTGCAACACAAAGAAGAAAAAACACAAACATTAAAGTGAGACAAAGCCTGCTCCATGAGAAATGAGAAAACTCAACCAGTCACCTGAGAAATAAAGAGGAAATAAAGGAAACATTCAAAGAGATCTCAACACGTTATCACTATTTATGGTAACTCTGGCTTTATGCTATATAGGCTTTGACTGAAAAAATAATCAGGAAACGTGCATTGCATCTTGAAAACATGGAAATGCATGAATGTATTCATGTATAGCCACAGCTGCACTCACTGTGTGCATAGGAGGAGTCGTGGATGAATCAGAAGGAAGTTTTAAACACACTGTAGCTAAGTATTGTTTGGAGAGAAATTAAAACCTCCTTCCTGCTGTACTTCCAGAGAGAACAGTAACTTGTGAATTTAGTGAGAGTACCTGCATCTCTATTCCTGAAGGCTTAGGTAACATTTTAAGGTACATTGCAACTGCTGCTCAGCATTGTTAGGTGTTTGTACCAGTTGTGGGACAGGTCAATATAGAAATCTCACCTCACTCACCAAGGTAAATTATGAAGGGTCTAAAACATGAAAATAAGACACAGTAATACAAAGTGTGCTTTATTACTTTGAGTCTCCAGAAAATACTACCAAACTCCTCAGAAAGTGCAATCCCAGTTAAAATGACAGTACTGTATTAAGATAGGAAAAGATGAAATGTAATTTTGTTACAGAATCGGTCATGTTACAGTAGTTCACAAAGAAATGCCTGTACAGCTGGTTGCTTTTTCCTCATTGTCCTTTGTCATGAAATTTCTTAACTAGTTAAGAAAGCAAATATATGTAATCAGTCATTTTTATGGCATATGTTATTTACAGAGGCCCATTATTGAATGACTGTATTTACTTTTACAAGCATCACTTGCTCCAAAGTAAGTCATGCCTAAATGATTGGTATGTAACTACATGATGCCAATAAACTTAACTTTTTTCACTGAAAACACACAACCAGCAGTGTCTTACCCACTTTGTTCTGGCCAAAAATAAGACTTTTAGATCTGCTGCTGAAGACAATTTCATGCATTCACAACCTGTAGCTCAACACATGTGGTGCTGGAACTGCAGCACATCTCAGGGTTGTAATCTTGCTGATTGATGTTTTCCCATTTTAATCACATGCTTTGTCCCACTGAAATCAGAGTGTTCACTCTCCATGTGTACCTGGATAATTCCTGCATGCCCTCACACCCAGCTGCTGCTCCCACCCCTGAGTCACCAGGCACATCCTGGGTGCTGAGCTGGCCTCAAACACCTATAAAAACACGTATAAAAACACATGTGAAAACAGCCTTTTACACCACACATTCATCACCTTTTCCTGCTGAAAGGCCTTGTTGTGAGACAGTCTTTAACTATAGCATTAAATAACGCTAAAAAAAAGATGATTTGGGGTCTGGAGCATCTCTTTTGAGAGAACATGGGAATTGGGACTGTTCAGTCTCAAGAAGGCTGAGAAGGGATCTCATTAATGCAAACAAATATCTCAGAGGTGGGTGCCAAGAAATTGGTGCCAGGCTCTTTTCAGTGGTGCCCAGCCACAGGATGAGGAACAATGCCCACAAACTAAACCACAAGTTCCACCTGTCCGTGAAGAACTCTTTTCACGAAGGATGGCAGAGCCCAGGGAGCAGCGGCGGATCCTGCCTCCCTGCAGACATTCCACACCCACCTGGGCGCCTTCCCGTGCCAGGTGACCCTGCCGGGGCAGGAGCAGACAGAGCTCCTTCCTCTGGGACGGTTCGGGGATTCTGTGCATTTCCATTTCCCTGTGCAGCCCCCGAGCGGCAGCCGGGTCACAGCGGGGAGAGGCGCCGCACACCCCGGGCTGCCCAGCTCCGGCTGGCGCTGCCGGCCGCCCTGACGGGCACCCTGAGGGACCTCCAGGCCGGTTTGAGGAACCTCCCGGCCGCTCTGACGGGCACCCTGAGGGACCTCCCCGCTGTCGGCCGGCCGGCCGCTCTGACGGGCACCGTGCCGGGCCTCCCCGGCCGCCCTGACGGGCACCGTGCCGGGCACCCTGAGGAACCTTCCCAACCACTCGCCGGGACTCCCTCATGGCCAGGCCACTTCCGCCCCACCGCCCCCCACTCGGCCATATGACGGCGCGACGGGCGGAGTGACAGCGCCCCCGACCAATGGCACCGCGTCGCTCCCGGGGGCGGGGCCGGGCACCGGCGGAGTGACAGCGCCTTCGACCAATGGCGCCGCGGCGCTGCCCGGCAGGCTGGGCTGGGCCGGCGGCGGGCGCGGGTCCCGCCGGGCGGGCCGGGAGCGCGGCAGGGCCGCGGCGGGGCCGGGGGGACGCGGGGCCATGGACGAGGCCGAGCCGAGCGAGCGCAGCCCTCTGCTGAGCAGCGGCGAGCGCGGGCGGGCGGCCAGCAGCGCCTTCCAGGGCCGGCGGCTGGCCTGCGCCGCCGTGCTGCTGGCCGAGCTGCTGGAGCGAGTGGCCTTCTACGGCATCACCTCCAACCTGGTGCTGTTCCTCAACGGGCCGCCCTACGGCTGGGAGGGCGCGCAGGCCAGCCAGGCGCTGCTGCTCTTCATGGGCATCACGTACCTGGTGTCGCCGTTCGGGGGCTGGCTGGCCGACGCCCTGCTGGGCAAGTTCGGCACCATCCTGCTCAGCATGGCGCTGTACCTGCTGGGCATGCTGGCCTTCCCCGTCATCGCCGCGCCGCACACCCGCCAGGGCCTGTGCGGGGACATCCCCCTGTTCCCCGTGGAGAACTGCTCCTCGCCGGCCGCCAACGCCACCCTGGCGCCCTGCTCGCAGGCCGGAGCCACCCGCTACTGCGCCACCGCCACCTTCGTGGGACTGGTCCTCGTGGGGCTGGGCGTCGGCTCGGTCAAGGCCAACATCACCCCGTTCGGGGCCGACCAGGTCGGGTATCGTGTGGCAGCTGCTGCGCTCGGGGTGCCCAGGGTGGCAGAGGGGCTTGCCGTGCTGGGGTGGGCAGTGCCCGGCCGACTGAGCTCTGTGCAGGTGCTCAGCCTGGCAGGGAATGGCATCACCCTGCGCAGGGCGGCTTGTTCAGCCGGGCCATGTTTGGTGTCATTTCGGTGCCTCTGGGGTGTCCGATCCCTTTGCTTTCCTGGTTACCCTGCCTCACATGTGGGGTATGAGTTGGCTGAGCCATCACCAGCTCGAGGACTTGGGTTGAATACTTTATGGCCATTAAGGGGACTGTTAATTGTCCTCGCTGGTGAGTTTGTACCCCGTTAACGTGACCTCAGAGCTCATCAGATGAAGTACAACAGACACATTTGAGCTGGGACCAGGATGACATGGGCCTCCTAAGGCAGTGTCAGAGGCCTTTACCATCCTGAAATAAAGGATCTAACAGTGCAGACCAAACAGTTTTTATGCTTTAGGTATTTGTGCACTGCCTTGCCCCAGAGTGGCATTTCTGTGCAGGCTGGTGCTGCATCACATGATGGGGGAAGCTGCTCTGGCCGTGGTAAACATCACCTGGGCTGTTCCTAAGGACACATCCTGTCAAATGACCTTGTGGGTACTCACCACAGTGATCTCATTCCTTGGGACATCACTGCAGAACCCAGGGACTGCACAGAAAACCTTTGAGAGGCAGCCTGCAGCTCAGTAGCAGCTGGAATGCTCTGTTACATGTAGGTTTTTTACAGTCCTGTGCTAAGGCAGTGTGGATGTTGAAATGTAATTTCTGCTTTGCAAATGGAGAATTTCAGCATGCTCAGGTACTGCTGAGCAGCTTTTCTAACTACACTGAAAGTCCAGTGGCATGTCTCTGCTGGCTCACTGAGTTCTGGTTAGAGCAGGTATCAGAAGTGCCATGCATTCTTCGAAAGAGGGAGAATCCACCACAGAATCATTGCCAAACATACCTCTGTTCTCTGTTGTGCAGTTTGCATTTGTCATTCTTTGGCATTTCATGTGTTCTGAATTCTGGGTGAAAGGCAGTATATAAATGTAAAACATGATTATAGCCCAGTTTGTGTGTCCCCAGTGCATTAGCTCTGCTTGAGCCAGCCTGAGCCCATCAAGTGAAATAGCTTTAATATGGCTTTATCTTGTAAGGTGTTTTTCAAAACTGACTGCTTATCCCCAGAACGCTTTATGAAAGTTAAATATGGGAGATAAATAATGGCAAGAACAGAGCAAAAGAAGGACCATTGCCAATGGAAGTGTAGCTGTTGTAGCTGGATTTTGTAAAGGCTTTTCCCCCAGGATTTCAAGGAAAGCAGGTTTTGGCTGGGTTTGCAGATAATTCACAGTGATTTATGTAGGGTGAAGCAAAAGAAATACTCCTTTCTGGGCCATAATAATCAGTGGAGCTCTGCCGAGGCCTGAATTTTTCCCCTTCTCTCTTTTTCTGGCTTATCTCTTGTTAAATATATTACAGCATGCCACTTACCTTGGAGTGCAGTTTGGGGCCCTCTTGGGTGCCTTTTCCCTGCACAGGAATGTAGAAAACTGCTGGGGAGATGAGTATATATCTATATAGCTGTATATATCAATCTATATCTCTATCTACCTATCCATACCTGAGAATAAAGTCAATCCCAGAGCCACGTTCTTGGGAGGCCAGAGCACATTGCAAACATGTTTTGGCTGGATGTGTGCTGAAAGGATTTGTCCTCTTTCCCCAAAGGAAAGGATGAATTGTGTATCATGTACATCAGTTGGCACAATCACCTTTCAGAACGTTAATTGCATTTCATTGCAGATCTCTTAGAAATTACCATGTGAATTTTTTAGCTTGAATATGTGTATAGAATTTGGGTGGAGGGCTCTTGTATAATGAGAGGTTTCTTTATTTAGCAGAATCACTTTGTGGAAGATCAGAAACTGAACTGCAATACTTACTTTTCTCAGGTTGCTAACTCTCTGTTGAGTGCTTGCTTTTAGGAGTGCTGTTAGAGTAGTTAGGATCGAGTAACTTCCACCAGTCAGCTCAGCAAAGAGAGTTCCTGCAAAGCTGGGACAGAGCAGCTTCTCTCAGCTGTGTTTATAGATGTTTTTCTAGAAGTGTCAGCCTGGTCCGTGGTGCTGTGTCAGTCTGAGGGGATGGTTCTCAGAATGGTGTTTCTAATCATGTGATCCCATAACCTGGCCCTTTCCAGTTCCCCTTTCGAGCCAGTGTTTGCTGTCACTTCCTGCTCATGGAGCAGCCTGTGACTTTCTGCAGTTGGGAAACAATGGGACTGCTGGTCATTATTGTGAAAGCTGCTTCAGCTTCAGCACGGAGGCCAGAATAGCAGCAGACTCCTGATCTGGTCTCAGCCATAATCACTCTAATTATAGCTGGGTCTCTTTCAGGGTTACAGCGATTGGGGAGGGCAGGTTTCACCCACACCGGGCTGCCCTCTGAGCTGCCTTCACAGCCACTAAATCTGTCAGCCTACAACTGCCACACATCTTCCAGCTCTGCAGCTCTGCTCAAATTGCTGGTTTACAGTTATTTTGTTCCAGCTATTGTAAATTGCTGCTGTAAAGATGGCTTTGGAGTGATTTTCAGCCTTTATTTATTTGTAGAGCATAGATTTTCCAGCCTCTGGATGAGAATGGGGAGCCACGTATAAAGATTTGAAGGTCCCTGACTGCAACTTGTTTTGTTGTTGCTGCTGTCAGGCTTCTTATGAGCCTGTGGACCTCGAAGGCTCTGCAGAGAACAAGTTTGGAACAAGTTGTGGCATTCACAAGGCCAGTAATAACAGATGGGAGAGGAACGGACTTTATATGTGGACTTGCTGAATTTCAGTATAAAACTTTGAAATTATGTAGCAGCTGAGTAATACTGTGGAGCTCAGCTACCCAGCTCTCAGATGATCTCAGAGAGTAAGTGCTTGTGTGCAGTGATGGATTAGAGGGTCAGGATTCTCTAAGTTTGATGGCACAGAACTCGTCATTGTACCTTCTTTGGTAGGCTAAGGATGAGGACAGGGTTCTCTGTTCCATCCCTGCTCTGCTGTGTGGCTGCTCTCAGAGTTGACTGGGATGAGTTTGGGGGTGTTTGTTACATTTATCGCTTGTGGCTGTCAGTTGACTGCAGGAACAAATGAAAGCCACTACTGTCAGGGACTTTTGAGTGATCATGTTCCTTTCATGCAGAGTTTTGACAAGACATCTTCATAGTTCTTTGTCTTTGAGAAGATATTCCACCAGGTAGTTCAGTGGGACCTTTATTCAGTTATTAATGTTTGCCAGTTAAAGGCTGTAGTGGCATTTCAGACGTGGCTGTGATGTGATTTTTAGTGCAAGCAGATGCTTTGATAAAGAAGGAAGAAATGGATTCTTTGCATTGCAAGTCTGTCATGTGTCTGTCCTTTGAGCACTGCCTTCATTTTGGTCACTCTGTCACAAAAAGGACACTGGAGATGGTGAAGGGAGTTTCCAGGAAGGGCCACAGACATGGTCAGTAGTTTCCAGGTGAGGAATCACAAATCAGTCTAAATTTCCTACCTCTGGAAAGGCAGCAAAAAGGAAGATGTGACAGTGGTTTGTGCCAGCAGTGGGCAGGGGAGAGAGGCAGCAGTGGAGCAGGAATGGGATGGAGCTGGGCTGTCTGTGGAGCAGGAATAGGATGGAAATGGGATGGAGCTGGGCTGTCTGTGGAGCAGGAATGGGATGGAAATGGGATGGAGCTGGGCTGTCTGTGGAGCAGGAATGGGATGGAAATGGGATGGAGCTGGGCTGTCTGTGGAGCAGGAATAGGATGGAAATGGGATGGAGCTGGAGCAGGAATGGGATGGAGCTCAGCTCTCTGGAGCAGGAATGGGATGGAATGGATGGAGCTGGGCTGTCACTGCAGCAGGAATGGGATGGAGCTGGGTTGTCTCTGGAGCAGGAATGGGATGGAGCTGGGCTGTCACTGCAGCAGGAGTGGGATGGGATGGAATGGATGGAGCTGGGCTGTCTGTGGAGCAGGAATGGATGGAGCTGGGCTGTCTGTGCTGTTTCCTGAACAAGGTGAAAGGAGGCAGGCTCAGACAGGCTGGGTTCAAAGCAGGCACTGGGGCAGCCCTTCCCACTGTGCCATTACCTGTGGAGCTCTTTGCCATGGGATGCTGTGCATTCTAAAGCTGACCTGGGTTCAGAGGCAGGTTACACAGCTGGTGGAGAGGAGAGCTGCTGCATTGATTAAGCACACAGAAGCCATCCCTGGCTCAGGAAGTTCCTAGGAGCTAATGGTAGGAGGCTGGGATAATGCTTGTCAGAAGGCTCACGGTGTGCTTCCCTGTTCTTACCTGCATCAAAGTTGGCTTTCTTCTCCCAGCTTTCCTTTGTGGAGATGTCAGCCAGGTCATGTGCAGGAGGGAGGATGAGAAGTCATCTGCCTTGCAGAAATAAGAGAACTGAGACTTTGTGATGAAGAAATGGAAACTTCATCAAACAGATTGCTAACACTTACACAAGTTGGAGCACCGTGTTCCATTAATTGTTTGCTAATATCCTGCTGCTCATTGGGCTTTAGAAGGAATTCCTGGATTGAGCCACTGCTGCAGTTGATGAAAGTTAGGAATTGAGTACTAAGTTGAAGCTGGAGAGGGAGAATTTCTTGGGTTTAGCCCCCAGGATTGCATTGGACATTCTAACAGATGCACTGAATGCTTGGCAGTGCTAGTAACTGTGCACAGGAATAGATTCTTTCATATTTCCTCTGTGGGGCTTGGCTAAATGGTACAGATGGGTTTGTGCACCACTGGGAAACCTGAAGCTGTTAATCAGAACTGGCAGTGCTAAAAACTCATTGTAAGACACAGCTTGCTTTTCATACTGCAAACTAAATATGGGTCTGTTGGAGATCTGGCAAATGAGGAGGGGAAATTTGCAGTTACAAATGAAAAATAACTGACTCAGCCAGGCTGGTGCATGGCACTGGCTTGCTAGTCACTGTTAATGGCCTTTCAGTCATCAACCACTGACAAATACAGTATTATGGATTCTTCTGCAGACTGCTTGATCTTTTTAATGTGTTTCAGATTTTAATTTGCATCATTTCTCTTACATCACCTCTTATGAGTGATGCTGGATTCCTGGGAGTGAATTACAAAATGTGGGGTAACTTACAGTAGGCAGTAATGAAGAGGGATGGTAAAACTGTACAGATAGTTCTATAAACAGGGATGTCTTTACTTTCACTGGAGAGACACTGAGAGCTTCAAGCAGAAAAAATAACACAATGACCAGCACTGACTTACAGGGATAAATATTTACTGGAGCCTTGTGATCCTCAGGCAGCCCAAATTTAATTAATTTTTTTAAAGGTCAGAAGGACAAGTGCTCAATTTGTGTTGGGATGAGAGGCATTAACACTGTGTTAAAAATTAAATTTGTTGTTTAATTACCAAGCATTCATTTGAGGCTTAGAAATGGAATAGTGTTAACTGTTATATAAATACAGTTAGAAGAAGCAATTGTGGCAATACATGATTTTTTATGTAACTTAACCTTTCGTTACTAAAAAATAGTTACTTAAACTATTGTAGACTATGGGATGTTAATGTGAGGGAGCTTTTTGTAGAGCAATGACCCAGTGAGAGTCAGTGCAGCAGAAATAATAATGGCCTCTCTGGGGGAGCTGTGTCTCAGCAGTGGGGCTTTTTCATCCCTGTGCTGAGCTTCTAGAAGGTTACTCACAGAATGCTGCAGCTCTCACTGAGGGGGCATTTCATCAAATACCATCGAAGCCCAAAACACTCAAATCATTCCAGTGTGACTCTAAATGAAACCTGAGCTCTTCAGTGTATTGAACTTGCTAGAATTCTAATTCAAAGATTCTAATTCTGTTTAGCCTTCTTTTCTTCAGAATCTGAAGGGTTTGCTTTCAATCTTCTCCAGGTCAAAGACCGGGGTCCCGAAGCCACCAGAAGGTTTTTTAATTGGTTTTATTGGAGCATTAATTTGGGAGCTATCCTGTCTCTGGGAGGCATTGCCTACATCCAGCAGAACGTGAGCTTTGTCATCGGGTACAGCATCCCCACGGTCTGCATCGGGATTTCCTTCATGGTTTTCTTATGTGGGCAGAGCTTCTTCATCACCAAACCTCCCGATGGCAGTGCCTTCACAGACATGTTCAGAATCCTCACATACTCCTGCTGCTCTAAGAAGGCCCACGGGGAGCCCTCAGCAAACAGGTTTGTCACGAGCTCTCCTGTGCGGCCCCATTCAGAATCACCCAGGACTGAACTCCTCAGCTCACACTGCCTGCCAGGCACTCCCACCACAGGCTGCAGCACCACGAGCAGCTTTGCTGTGAGAGCTGCAGAGCTGCAGGCCTGGAGCTGCTTTCTGGGAGCTGAGGGGTGGAGGAGGCACAGTGAAGGCACTGGGGGTGCCTGCAGCCAGACCATGGCATGGAGGAGGCACAGTGAGGGCACTGGGGGTGCCTGCAGCCAGACCATGGCATGGAGGAGGCACAGTGAGGGCACTGGGGGTGCCTGCAGCCAGACCATGGCATGGAGGAGGCACAGTGAGGGCACTGTGCAGCCAGACCATGGCATGGAGGAGGCACAGTGAGGTCCCTGCAGCCAGACCATGGCATGGAGGAGGCACAGTGAGGGCACTGTGCAGCCAGACCATGGCATGGAGGAGGCACAGTGAGGGCACTGGGGGTGCCTGCAGCCAGACCATGGCATGGAGGAGGCACAGTGAGGTCACTGTGCAGCCAGACCATGGCATGGAGGAGGCACAGTGAGGGCACTGGGGGTGCCTGCAGCCAGACCATGGCATGGAGGAGGCACAGTGAGGTCCCTGCAGCCAGACCATGGCATGGAGGAGGCACAGTGAGGGCACTGTGCAGCCAGACCATGGCATGGAGCAGGCACAGTGAGGGCACTGTGCAGCCAGACCGTGGCATGGAGGAGGCACAGTGAGGTCACTGCAGCCAGACCGTGGCATGGAGGAGGCACAGTGAGGTCCCTGCAGCCAGACCATGGCATGGAGGAGGCACAGTGAGGGCACTGGGGGTGCCTGCAGCCAGACCATGGCATGGAGGAGGCACAGTGAGGGCACTGTGCAGCCAGACCATGGCATGGAGGAGGCACAGTGAGGTCCCTGCAGCCAGACCATGGCATGGAGGAGGCACAGTGAGGTGCCTGCAGCCAGACCATGGCATGGAGGAGGCACAGTGAGGTGCCTGCAGCCAGACCATGGCATGGAGGAGGCACAGTGAGGGCACTGGGGGTGCCTGCAGCCAGACCATGGTGTCAGCTGAGCCCTGTGTCCTGCCAGCTCAGAGCTCCTGAGGGTGTACTGTACCCTGACTGGGCTGCTCTCAGCATTAGTTAACTTTCTTCTCTGGCACATATGTTTGTGGATGCCTTCTGGTTTGAAAAGCACTGTCATCTGCATTTAGTGCTCTAAGGAGCTTGATGGGGAGCCAGAATTTTTCCACTCTGAAGGGCTGCCCATGGAGTACTGGTGGTTGAGTTGAATCACTGGTAAGAGGAGTCGGGTGCCTGCTCTGCTGTGGGGTTTCATGTGCTCAGATTGCCAACAGTTCAGTGACTTAACAAGCAATATCACAAAACACAGGTTACTCCAAGTTCTGCCAGTTACTTAGGGCTGGGCTGTGTGGGGAGGATGGGAAATGAGGAAACTCCATGGCAGAAAGTTTCCTCTGGTGTTTCCACCTCCTGGGGATCCACTGTGGCCTGGCTGCGTTGCTGTAACTTACATGAATTACTCATTTTGGAAATGCATTAGCTTTCTATAAGGAGGAGAAGATTGATTGCCAGTTGTGTTGAACTAAACATGTCGAATCCTTTTCCAAAGTGAAGGCCCTGGAGTGCTGCACCCGCCTCGCAGGCAGAGCCTCTTCGAGACGGCCAAGCTGTCTCGGGGGGGGCCCTTCAGAGAAGACAAGGTAGAGGATGTGAAAGCTCTTGTCAAGATTATCCCTGTCTTTCTGGCTTTAATTCCTTACTGGACAGTGTATTTTCAAGTGAGTAGTTCCATATGGTTACAGTTATGTTTTATATTATTTCTAATTTAACATTTTTGGGGTGTTCTCTTATAAATAGGAAACTTACCTTGAAGTTGAGAGATGAAAAATGACTACTAAGGAATGCTCTCAAACAATATTTTGACCTAATAATAGAAAATAAAAAATCATTACAATTGTAGGTAAGAGTTGCAGTTGTACAAATTCACAAATCTTAAATACTGTGCTGTGTTTCATCTTGCAGCTGTTTCATATAGGTCAGGCTTAGTGATCTAGAACTCATTTTAATTTTCAGGTTCTGCCTTATGGAGATGATTCAGGATATCAGATACATTTGGGGCAAAAGAAACAATGCAGAAATTTTCAAAGACACCGTTTTCAAAGACACAGAAATGATTCTTGGTGGTTTTAGTTAAAATAGCTACAAGGTTAAAAAAATCTTGGAATGTTCTGACTGTAATTGTTTTCAGTTTGCTCTCTTAGCATTTCACCTCTGGTATAATCTTTGTTAATGGTTACAAAATGAAAAATATCTTGCTCTCAGCACTCCTTGTCCAAGTAATCTCAACTCCTTTTTCCTAATGCTAGATGCAGACAACGTATGTGCTGCAGAGCCTCCATCTGAAAATTCCCGAGATATCCAATGACACCAACTCCATCCATACGGTGAGCAGAGCTAAACAAGAGCCAGGGCCTTTCTTTAGTGGAAATGCAGGTTAGGGCAGTATTGTACAACAGTTCCAGGAGGTGCAGCTGGTGCCTTTGGGGGTTTAGGAGCACGATGCACATCCCAGATTTGGTTATTCCAGCAAGTGCCTGGAGTTCACACCAGCCTGCTCTGGATGCATTCAGGTAACTCTCACTGCTTTCATCCAGAGTTTCTTTATCCTTCTGTGGCCAAAGTCTGACCTTTGGAGAAAGCTGATCAATCTCCCTGCCCTGAGTTTCCAGAGCAGGCCAGAAGCATTTCTGCAAGCCCAGTAGGAATAAATACCCATCCTTAAGTGATACATTAGCATTTGGAATTTGAGACACATTTGTTACTCTAGACTGCCTAATCAATAATCACTTCACCTTCAGCATATTGAAAGAAGCTGTTCAATCAATACTTTTCGAGAAAGGCTGGCATCATGTGATGCAGAAATGGCACAGAGAACTAAAACACAGGATTTACAGGGTTTACATGTGTTACACCACCCTCTCTGGTCATTTGACAAGTGTAACTTGATTTTAATTGAACTTTGCATTTACATTAGGAAGAGTCTGTTTCTGCTCTTCTGTGGCATATTTCTGATAGTTCTAAGCTTAATAGGAGATAGAGTTTGGCTGTTAAATGCTTTTCATGACTGAATTAGGTAAAAAGTTCAATTCTGTCAGATGAGAAACTGAGCTCGCCGTGTATCAGCAGCCTGATTCAATGAAAACCTGAATGGCTGAGTACTTCCTTCAGCTTTTAAACACTCCTATTTATAAACTCTTATGTCTTTTCACAATATTTGTCAGTGCATTGTTGTTCATTTTGGATCAAAGTGGTCAATTAAAACCTTTTTTGTAAAATTATAGTAAAAATTACCTCTTAAGTATGAAATTGCCAGCTCATCTCCCCTTTCAGTTCCCAGCAGCCTGGCTGACCATGTTTGATGCAGTGCTTATCCTGATCCTGATCCCCCTAAAGGACAAACTGGTGGACCCCATTTTGAAGAGGAATGGCTTGCTGCCATCCTCCCTCAAGAGGATTGCAGTTGGGATGTTCTTTGTGATGTGCTCTGCCTTTGCTGCAGGTAAGAAAATGACTTGGGCATCTCCTGACACAGTGAATTGTCCAGCTCACTGCTACAGCATTTTTAAAGAGCTGTGTGAATATTTTATCCAGCATTATTCAGATCTTTTTTAGCAGGATAGTTAGTATGTGCCTTCATGGATGTATTTTCCTCAATAAAGAGGATTGTATCCAACAATTTACTAAACTGTTTTGAACACTTGCAATAAAATTGGAGCATTTTTCCTGCCTGAAGTAGACTTTGCATATACCCTTCAAAAATGTTTCTTCATACCTTCTGACTCACAAGTATAAGAAAGCTGAAATGTTACCCAAAGTCCTTTCCCCTGCTCTGAAATAATAAAGTTAGGTCATGGATGAACAAGAGTTTCCTCCCACTTTGGGTTTTCTCCCCCCTGTCTTTCTGTTCCCTAATGTTTGGGAATTAGTGTAGTGTAAAATAGCTCAGCTGTTGCATGAAAGGGAAAAGATGGCAACTCTGCTAGCCCCATAAATCAGCTGCTTTTGAGGTGATTTCAAGTTGTTAAGTGCTGCTGATGTGGAACTGAACATCTCTGAGCAATGCTTCACAGAATCTATAGCCCTCACCAGCGTCACTGTAATGAACATCTGATAAAGCATTATAGCATTCAATAAATTCATTGCAGCACTTGGGATCCCCTATATTTTAGGGAGAGGGACACTTTGTATGGTTATTAAGATTTCTTTCAATAAGAGAGGTAATTATCAGGCCAAGGTCACTTTGTGGGCAAGGAAAAGTTCTTCAAGCAAAGTCATTTAAAGTTAAAATAGAAGTGTTTCTCTTATTCCATGTTTCTTAGGACGCTGCTGCTGCAGAAGAGGATGATGTAAAACACTTAAATGTCAGCTCTTTAAATAGAACCTGTGGGCTCACATATGAGGGAATTCAAAACCAGCAATATCTGTCTTTATTTGGACTGGGGAAGAGCACATCAAGCTGTGATAGCTGAGCTGGGGAATGGGCTCATACAGCAGAATTCCTTAAAGTTGCTGATGCTTTTTCCAGTTCACCTACAAATGTAACACATGCTTTTGTTGGTTTGCTCCTCCCCAAGTCTGCCCCAGTAGAAGCTGAAAAGGTGAATTCTTTGGGTGATTATTTGCAATCTGTTTGGAAAGTTGAACCTTTTGGAGTAACTTGACATCTCTTCATCATAACAGGAATTTAAGAGCTTCAGTCGTGACAAATTTGGGGTTTAGGAAAATGTTTCTTTCTAGCAAGGTGGTGGTTTCTGTGTTCCATTCAATTTTTATTTTCTCATTAAGTGATATTTATAGCTGCCATATTTTAGCATTCTTAAAGTACACTATTAACACCAACCACTGCTGCCTTCAAGAGGGACACTGAATGAAATCTTAAACATATGAAAATGTCAAGAATTTGCAATCATTGCAATATCTTAATGATTTGTTTGTGCCATATTTCCATTTTGACTTGCTTATCTAACAGCCATTAGTGGTGGACACTACTCAGGCTGCCTGTTAGATTGGTTAGATTATTTAAAATATTTTACAAGCTGTGTTAGAATACAACTGATGAGATTTAATGAACATCTGCTGTGCTTCATGCATCTTATGGTGAATTCTGAGCAGCAATGTTCAGGGTTATTCAGCTGGAAAATCTACTTCATGTATAGAGTTTAAACCATTATAGCAAGAAGTTCAGATTATTTTAACTACTAAGTGTAAAATTAAATATGAAAGTTGTCTATCAAAGTCTTAAGGGAAGAATCAATAGATTCCAGATACTGAAGGACTTTGAAGATGAATTTATGGCAAAGTTTGGGATATTGTAGTTGTGCTCCTAGGTGGCTCAATGGTTATTTTGTAAGAGTATAAGCACATTATACTTATACTTACACATTATACATCCCTTGATGTTTTGAGGTGCAACAATTCTGTGCTGAGTGTAAATAAAGGAAATTATGTCTGAGCTCTTAGATGACTCTACTGCTTTGTTTACACTTGAATTAAGTTCCACTCTAAAATGATGGGCAGCTATATTAAAATTAAAACATCAAGAACTCCAATTTTATTTTAATTACAGCAGCTCTTCATAGTTCAGAGGGCACTGAGGTAGGTGAAGAGCTAAAGAAAGATAAGATGGGTCACCTAAAAAGAAGTGAGGAATACAGAGAGTATGTGGTGGCTGGCCTGACATGAAGAGTAATGAATTCAGAGCAGTCTTTACCTAAACCCAGATGTTAGTGAGAACTCTGGCACTGCCACTCAGCACAGAGGGGCTGATCTGGCTGCTCCCCTCAGGCTTCTGTCACAGATTTGGGAAGACCCAGGAGAGCAGGAATTGTGTTTGTTTCTGGGAACTGCTGCCAATGTGGCTCAGAGGGGTTCAGCAGCTCATGGGATGTGTCCATGGCACCCCTGGGTGCCTCCAGGAAAGGGAAGTTGGCACTGAGGAAGCAGATGGAGTCCCTGCACGTGCTGTGATAGCCAGGAGCAGCCTAGCTGAGCCCTGCAGGTGCTTTTGGGGACACATTTTGTGTCCCAGGTGAGGGCAGGTCCTGGTTTTGGGGACACATTTTGTGTCCCAGGTGAGGGCAGGTCCTGGTTTTGGGGACACATTTTGTGTCCCAGGTGAGGGCAGGTCGTGGAGGGCAGGTTGGGGTTTTGGGGACACATTTTGTGTCCCAGATAAGGACAGGTCCTGGTTTTGGGGACACATTTTGTGTCCCAGGTGAGGGCAGGTCCTGGTTTTGGGGACACATTTTGTGTCCCAGATGAGGGCAGGTCCTGGTTTTGGGGACACATTTTGTGTCCCAGATGAGGGCAGGTCCTGGTTTTGGGGACACATTTTGTGTCCCAGATGAGGGCAGGTCGTGGAGGGCAGGTCCTGGTTTTGGGGACACATTTTGTGTCCCAGATGAGGGCAGGTCCTGGTTTTGGGGACACATTTTGTGTCCCAGGTGAGGGCAGGTCCTGGTTTTGGGGACACATTTTGTGTCCCAGGTGAGGACAGGTCCTGGCTCAGGACAGAAGGAGCCCCGGGCTGACAGCACTGATGGAGGCTGGAGTGGCAGTGGCTCAGGCCTGCTCTGGATGGTGATGAATAAATTCACCTTATTTCCAAGGATAAGGGATGAGAGTTCCTTTGTGCAGGTCTCTTTGGCTGCAGCAGGCAGTTTCATTAACTATTAGCTATTCTCTGTATTTTATGGAACTGTGAGTCAATCGTTTAATCTGGGCAACTTCAACAAAACCCCACAGCATTATTTGATATTCACTTTCTACCCTAAACTGTTGTGCTGAGCAAGCTACAAATGCTTATATTTTACACTATCCTGTCTCTTTTTCATTCCAGATGAAGTACTTTCTATGCAATGTATTGCTTGTAAATCAAGCTCTAATGAGCTCTTGGATATCTTTGGATGAAAAGTGTCATATAAATGTCATAATCATATTCATAGAGGGTTTTCATAGCTCTACAGGACTGGTGTAGCCATTTCCATAAGCAAAAGGGTTTCTAATTTATGAATACTATGGTGGCAGTTGAAATGGTTCAACAGTGCAAAGTAGTAGTTTGTGAAAATTGAGATTGTCTTTAAAAAAAGCCCAGCACAGTGTCCATGAGAGCTCTGAGCTGATCCATCCAGAAATGGGCCAAGTGTTTGTATAATTATTGCTACTGAATGAGAATATAATCACTAATTCTATGGCAGAAAAACCATGTCTTCAAATAACACCAGCAGAAGTAGTCTGAAATGCTTTATGTCAGGAAATAAATACATATTCCTATTGGATAATTCCTAATTGCAACGGAGGGCTGAATCCTAATTTAATTCTTAATGTGGAGAAACAATGTTTGCATCTTAGGTCAATCTTTTTTCCCTCCCCTTTCACATAGGAATTCTGGAAAGCAACAGACTGAAAATTGTGAAGGTTAAAACAATTAACCAGACAATTGGGAATGTTACATACCACGCTGCAGATTTGCCAATCTGGTGGCAGATTCCTCAATATGTGCTGATTGGATTCAGTGAAATATTTGCAAGTATAGCAGGTAAGAGTCTGTGTGTGCTTAAATCTGCTTTTGGATCTATTGGAAACGATGGAATCTTAGAAAAGAAATACTTCTCAAATGATTACAAGTAAGCTCTGATGTTCCCAAATGCATTTTCATACAGCATTGCTCAGTTTAAGTGGCAAAGCTCACCACTGGCTTGCACATTTGAAGCCTGGCTATGTAAGACTGTGCTTTCAAAATCGAATTTCAAGCAGAGTGACACCTGAAATATTTGTGTGACATCTAGTTAGTGCTGGATATTTGCAAGCCTTAATGGAAAACAATCTACTCTTTCAATATTGTATTTAATGCAGTTTTGTGTCCTCTGTATATTCCTCTGTGTTGGAAATACAATCTGTGCTTTGTGATGTTTTTTGGTCTTACAAACTGAGCTCAGAGCTTAGAAAGTCAATTAGTGAGTGGAAACACCTTTCTGAGGGCAAAGGGAAGAAATAAACCACATTTAGAAAGACTTAGCAGTTTAAATTCATGTTACTTGAGTTTTTCCATCTATGAAATTAGAAAAGTTTTTGTGAATATTAATACTGAAGTAGGTATTTTTCTATCATTTTATCTACTTCATTTCTAGATCAGATTTTCTGTAGCTGTTCCAGTACTTCAACATGACTTTAATGAAACTGAGACTCTGATCCCATTTTGTGTGTCTTGAACAAGAGATCTAGAATTCCCCAGCAGTGCCCTGGGTGCTGTAGCACAGCTGTGTGCTCCGGGTCCTGCAGCTGAAAGTGAAGTGGGAGGAGAGCAGTATAAAATCAGATTTCCTGGTTGGTTTCCTGTGTGCAGGCTCATGGCAGGAGGAGAGCTGAGGCCATTCTGCCATCCTGCCTGTGCTTTCCAGCCCCGTTTCCTGGGCTGGCCCAGGTGAACGCTCCTGCAATGTCTCAGCACAGATTGCTCCTGTGCTGCTGGAGCAGGGCTGGGCTGCCAGGACAGAAACAGCTCTGACATCCAGGTTTGGCCTGCCCCGGCAGGACTGTGGAGCTCCCTGCTGCAATCCTCCAAAACCCCTCCAGGGGCTCCTGTAAAGCTCATTTGAACCTGCCTGCAGTTCTGCTTGACTCCAGCCCCTGATTATTAACGTGTTGGATTCTGTTTGCAAGTGCTGAGCTCTGGGCTCATCCCCTCAGGCTGGCAGCACCCCCAGCTCCTTTCCTTCGACTGCTGTGGCTGAGCTCCCGTTTCACTTCCCCTGGGGAGGCCACTTTCATTCTTGGGCAAGCACAGCAGCCTGAAGTGAGACCTCAGCTCTGGGACATCCTGCTGGCCCTGGCCCATTTGTTCCCCTCTGAGTGCAGCACAGAACTTCTGCTCCAACAGGCTCTGGTTACTCGTGGGCTGCTGTCATCACAGTTGTTAGGAAATAAAATAAGGTGCTTGCATTGCTTGGCAAGGAGATTAAAAGTGGGGTTTGTTATTTTTTCCTATCTACTCGTTTGCTGTCCATTTCGTTAGGTGTGTATGGTACCTGTCACAAATGCCAGCACACAAAAATCTGAAGATAAAATCTTGCCTGATTTAGTTAGTTACTCCAACTAAGGCTGTATGTAGCACTTTTATCCAAAGAGTAAAATGAATTACTTGTAGCCAGTTTTGTTAGAGTTCCACTTCAGTCCTTACTCAGATAAACAGATGACTTATCAGAAACACCAGTGTTCATGGAAAATTAAACCAATTTCTTCCCTCTTACACAACCTTGTTTCTCTATCAGGTACTATTAATAGTTCATAGGTGTTTGCAAGGGAAAAGCAGCAAACCTGTGTGCAGGCTGTGGAAAGGTCTTGAGGCACTCTCTGTTTGCTGAACTCCAAGCTGAGAGGACTTTGCTGGAGTTCTCTGGAGAAGTCTTTAAGGCTTGCACAATTCTCATGTGAATATTCTGCTCCTTCTCATGGGAATATTTTGCTGTTCTGCACTGCTGGGTCTGTACCAACAGCATTAGAACTTCAAAAACTCTTGGTCAGGGTTTGAAAGAAATGCACCAGAAATTCTATGCAGAGCTTAATTGCTTTGTGTCGTGCACTTTCACTGGATTTGTTTTACAAAGGTTCTTCCCTGCCTTCTGATTGTTACCTGAACATAATTCTTAATATTTTTAAGAAGGCCTCTTAAGACTCAGAGTGTACTTTACCAATTCAATATTAAACTCGAGAAAGGCATCTACTGTGCTCTGAAATTCAGGCTTAAAACAAGCAAAGTGTTATTGGTTACAAAACCATAATGATGGGGAAATGTTTGTTGTGAGCAAAAAGGGAATAAATAGTCCAAAAGCTGAAACATACCTCTGTTTTGCTGTTTACTGTAAAACTAAGCATATTCTTATTAAGCCACATTAGTTACACTTGAGGTACCTTTAAAAAGATGACACACATTGCATTAATCTTTTGTATTATTCTGTCAATCCTCCTAAAGCACCCTGTCTAACTGGGAATTGTAATCTCACATGACAACACCAGCGAGGGGCTTTAATTTCAGAAGTGCTTGTTTGCAGGAGCATGAAATCATTATCAAGGGCTGCCAGCAGCCAAAGGAGCTCTGAAGGCAAAGAAAACATTTTATATTCTTTATGCCAGATTAAATAGTAGTGTTGCTGCAAAAGTCACTCAAATTTAGAAATGTACCTTATTTTGTTGCAAAAAGTGCAGGGTTACAGTCATTTTGGTATTTGTTCTGAGTCTTAAGGTCTTTTTCCAGCTGGAACAGTCAGATCCAGTTTATCTGTAAAATAAACAAGAAAAGAAACAGTTCAGATCCTTTCATGTGTTATACCTGAGCTTAACTGGTGCAGAACCTTGAGAAGCCTGGTGCCCAGGCTGTGGCAGCTCTGATCACTTAACCAGAGCTCCCAGACAAGCTGCTGTGTGCCCAGGGTAGTCTGCTTGCTTTTCCTTAAAGTGCAGGTGGACAGGTAAATGCTCCTTGGGAAAGCTGAATTGTTCCATTGGTAACAGAGCCTAGGGAACAAAGGCAGTGTTAATTCTGGCAGGAAATGCCACTGTGGGCAGCTGTGTGTGTGTCTGTGCTGCTCTCTGGCTGTGCTCTGAGCTCAGGGAAGCCCCACAGCTGAGCAGGGTGAGAGTTTCAGTTCCCTGCTGGCCCCAGCGGGATGGAGCAGCGGGGTGGTGGCCACCAGCCACAGCTCAGGTTCATATTAAAGGAATTGGCTGCATGAGTAATCACACAGGTTTTGGTAAGTGTGTTTTTCAGTCTGCTCATGGCCTGGATAGTAAAAGTTTCAGTTAAGCATCAAGGACATGGCACTGTTGAGTTTTAACGCAGTTTTTTAGCACAGTTATTATTTTCAAAATATGAATTTGTCTACTGCTCTGTTATAGTTTCATTTTGCATCTAAGCATGAAATAATGTGAGGAGGCTGCTGCTGGAGCACTGAGAGCACCCAGCTCTGCTGCTCTCCCAGAACAAAGCTCCTCCCTCACAGCACGAGGGTGCCTTGAATTGTTCATCCTTTGCTTCCAAAGAAATGCCCCTGGATTCCTGTTGGAGCTGCCTGGAGCAGTCAGACAGCAGTGGTGCTGTAAATAAAGCATGCCTTCATTATGCCAGACATGAGAGTTATGCAATTGCAGGTCTGTAATGCTCTCCTTGCAAAGAAAAATGTTAGATGAGGTAGCATTAATTCCCAGTATGAGCAGAGTGTTTTGAAACAAGCATTTCACCTGTCAGAAAGAGCTCTGCAAGGAATGCATTTGATTGTCTCTTGTGAATAATCCCATTTGATTTTTGACAGGAGTATTATTCTAAAAAGGAGAGTTAATCATGGGCATTAATCTTTGTGTGGCAGAGCCTAACCCAGTGAGTGCTCTTGGTACACAAATGCAGTAGCACAGATTTGCAGATGGATGGTCACTGCTACCTTTTTCTTGGGTTTATTGGTTGAAATTTGAGCAAAGACAGCTGAAAGTTCAAGCCCTTTATCTACAAATCTTAAAAAGAATTGCTTGCTAGCAAGCAATGAACTCAGAGAATTCTAGATCAAAAAGTAAATTAAATTAAAATAATTACTGCCTTTCCAGTTCCAGTTAATTTCTCTGTCTGCACATTCAGAGACAGAGACACTGAGGCTGTAAGAAATAAATGTTCATGGCTAATGCAAGAGTGACTTCTTTCCTCTTTTCCTCTTTTCCTTGTCCTGCCCAGCAGCCAGGGAAGCAAGGGAGGTGGGAAACGTGGAACTGCCAGGCTCGAGCTGGTTTCATTCATTTCCTTGAGGATAATTTTAGACAGAAAAAGGAATATGTTGGTTCAGAAGATTCCTTGATTTTACACATGGAACATAAATAAGATCAAAGTCTGTCTCAACATTGGGTTGATGCATTGCTGACCCTTAAGAGAATTCATAAAGCAATTAAAGTGAGCTGGGACTGCTAAGGATTCTCTACACACCTGTGCCTTCTGGAACACTTCTAGAACAATCTACTCTCATTTCTTACATATTCTAATAGCATTTTTTCATCTTTGCACACAGGTCTAGAATTTGCATATTCAGCTGCTCCCAAGTCCATGCAGAGTGCCATTATGGGGCTGTTCTTTTTCTTCTCGGGGATTGGCTCCTTTGTTGGCTCTGGCTTGCTGGCACTGGTGTCCATTAAAGAAATTGGCTGGATGAGTAATCACACAGATTTTGGTAAGTGTGTTTTTCAGTCTGCTCATGGCCTGGATAGTAGAAGTTTCAGTTAAGCATCAAGGACATGGCACTGTTGAGTTTTAACCCAGTTTTTTAGCACAGTTATTATTTTCAAAATATGAATTTGTCTACTGCTCTGTTATAGTTTCATTTTGCATCTAAGCATGAAATAATGTGACTGTGCAAAATAATTCACTGCCCTCATGAGAGCTTGAGGAACACCTCTGCAGAGCCTCAGTTACTTGCTCAGCTGTTACTGCATTTCATCTCTAGAAATTACAAATATTTTCATTTCAGTAAAAAATATTTAAATTATGTGCAGCAGAAGAATATATTCGGTATAAAGTACTGAAATTGCTTTCTGTGGTTATGAGAAGTAAAATGTACCCATTTCTCTCCAAGTGATTATTCAGCTTCCTCATTTCATGTGGCTTCATTGAAATTACCATGAGTTAATTCTGCACTTCTGTCTGCCAGCTATTTATACTCCTAAAGTTCAACAAATCACCTGCTTTGAGTTGCCAGTGGAGGTTAAAAATAATTACTGGCACCAGTAGGTGGCACCTTGGGAATTTCAGAAAACCCTCCCATCCTCAGTGGGCTAATTAATTCAACCAGGAGGAGTGTGAACAGTTCTGCAAATGTCTGCTAGACGTGGCTTAAAACTGCAGCCTAAACTTTCAGTTTGGTCCAAGAGAATTTGCCATTTCAACTGGATTTGCATTTACCAAAAAGCAGTGGTGTCTGATCCCTGCATGTGCCACAAGTTGGCATCTGTGGCTTGTAAGTGGTTCTTTAACAGCTGCAAGAGATAACAAGCAGCCTGCCCTTGTGGAAGTGTGCTCCCCAAAGGAATACTTCATCCCATTGAGGCTTCTTGTCCCCAGTCAGTTTCAAAATTGGAAAAGGAACCTTTTCTGCAGTGCAGAGGTCATTCAGCTGGTAATGGCTCAGTAGGGGATACGAATTCCACACAAATAATGATGGTGCCTCTTCAGCCCCTTGCCTTCTTCTCTGCAGCAGCTGGGAGAGCACACTGCCAGATCTTCTTCTGTAAAATATTTGGGCTGTGCTAAATCTACCCAGAGGTGGCCAGCACTGGAGGGGGCTGTCTGTCCTGGGCCATGGGCATCGTTCTGAGCAGCTCAGAGGCCTTTGGGCACTGTCAGCATCAGGTGTTGGTGCCTTTCCTGAGCCATGGGCATCATTCTGAGCAGCTCAGAGGCCTTTGGGCACAGTCAGCACCAGGTGTTGGTGCCTTTCCTGGGCCATGGGCATCATTCTGCTCAGCTCAGAGGCCTTTGGGCACTGTCAGCACTGGGTGTTGGTGCCTTTCCTGAGCCATGGGCATCATTCTGAGCAGCTCAGAGGCCTTTGGGCACTGTCAGCATCAGGTGTTGGTGCCTTTCCTGAGCCATGGGCATCATTCTGAGCAGTTGCTCAGCTCAGAGGCCTTTGGGCACAGTCAGCACTGGGTGTTTGTGCCTTTCCTGGGCCATGGGCATCATTCTGAGCAGCTCAGAGGCCTTTGGGCACTGTCAGCATCAGGTGTTGGTGCCTTTCCTGAGCCATGGGCATCATTCTGAGCAGCTCAGAGGCCTCTGGGCACTGTCAGCACTGGGTGTTGGTGCCTTTCCCCAGCAGGGACACACCTGGCTCAGGTGTGTAACTCTCTGTAACTCCATAAATCCATTTTCATTGCTGTAACATCATTGGAAGTTACCAGAGCCACAGCTGAACTTTACCTGGGTTTTCCAGGGTAGGAATGACATCCATGACATCACTGACATCCCATCTCATGACATCATGGGGGTGACTGACTGCCTCCAAGATCTCCTGAGGAGGTTCCCTCTCTGCCAGCACTTCATGGCTGGTTGCTGCCATTGAATTGACTTGTTTCTCCCACCAAAACTAAGATTTCATGGGTTTAATATCCCATCTCATAAAGGATAATTACTACTCTTTAAACACATCTGCTCTTGAAATGGAGATTCACATCTATATTGTGTTTTAAATGTCAAGGAAAGGCTCAGTTTAATTTTATTGCATTTTATGATAAGTTCATTTAATTGAATCTTAAGTTTCAGTAATTAAAGTAATTGAGTCTGAACGTTTATAGGCTTGCTGCAGGAGCAGCTGGTTAGGGTCCATGTACACGTCACTGTTTCAGTCTCTGCAACACATCTGATAATTGTAATGGTCCAGTTGGCTGTGCTGTGCTGGAAATGAGCCACAATATATTGTTCTTGGAAATCCAGCAGGAGCTGGGCATGCTTCCTAACAGAGGAATGATGTTTTAGCAATGAGCTTCCTTCATTTAACCTTGTTCAGTGTCCAAAGCAGTAATTTGTGACAACTTACGGGGGCATCACAGGTGGACTGAACCACAAAGAAGTCACCTCTGTTTTCATGAACTCCAAACTTTGTTGCCAAAAAAGTCTGAGAAACAATTTCAATAATGGCTTTTTTATATCTATGGAGTTGCCAACTTCTTCCTTTACAGCATTCATTTTTTGGGTTTTTTTTTTTTAATTTTCTTTTGACTTGGTCTAAGGCATTGGAGAACAAAAGAGAACACTGCTTATCCTGTGCACACCTTCCTCAGCAGTGCCAGCCTTTGCTGTGGATAATTAAAATGAACTTTGCTGTGGGATGGAAACATGGTTCAGTTTGGTTCTGCACAAAAGCCTTCACCACTCACACCTGTCCAGATTCACGTTTTCGTTTGTATCATCTCACTTAATGCTCTTTTCCTCCCCAATTCTTGCTAGGCAATATCAATGGCTGCCAATTGAACTATTACTTCTTCCTGCTGGCTGCTATCCAAGGAGCCACCCTGCTGCTGTTCCTGATTGTGTCTGTCAAGTACGAGCACCACAAGGCCAAGGCGGGCGAGGCGGCTGCCAACGGGAGGCTGTGAGCGTGGTGGGCACCTGTGCCAGCAGCACCAGGGAGGGCAGTGCCAGCAGGAGCCCTGCTGCCTGCCCAGGGACCCTGCAGCCCTGCCCCGTGCCCGTGGGTAAGTGCCTTAGGGCAGGGGCTGCTTCTTGCACTACGGCCTGGCAGGGACAGCAGAGCTGGGCACGAATCACTGCAGGCCCTGGAGCTGCTCTGTGCCCACGGGAGCTGAATCCATCCCCTGAGCCCTGCCCTGTGTCCACGGGAGCTGAATCCATCCCCTGCAGGCCCTGGAGCTGCTCTGTGCCCATGGGAGCTGAATCCATCCCCTGAGCTGCTCTGTGCCCACGGGGAGCTGAATCCATCCCCTGAGCTGCTCTGTGCCCACGGGAGCTGAATCCATCCCCTGAGCCCTGCCCTGTGCCCACGGGAGCTGAGTCCATCCCCTGGAGCTGCTCTGTGCCCATGGGAGCTGAATCCATCCCCTGGAGCTGCTCTGTGCCCATGGGGAGCTGAATCCATCCCCTGAGCTGCTCTGTGCCCATGGGAGCTGAATCCATCCCCTGAGCTGCTCTGTGCCCATGGGAGCTGAATCCATCCCCTGCAGGCCCTGGAGCTGCTCTGTGCCCACGGGAGCTGAATCCATCCCCTGAGCTGCTCTGTGCCCATGGGAGCTGAATCCATCCCCTGAGCCCTGCCCTGTGTCCACGGGAGCTGAATCCATCCCCTGAGCTGCTCTGTGCCCACGGGAGCTGAATCCATCCCCTGAGCCCTGCCCTGTGCCCATGGGGAGCTGAATCCATCCCCTGCAGGCCCTGGAGCTGCTCTGTGCCCATGGGAGCTGAATCCATCCCCTGGAGCTGCTCTGTGCCCATGGGGAGCTGAATCCATCCCCTGAGCTGCTCTGTGCCCATGGGAGCTGAATCCATCCCCTGAGCCCTGCCCTGTGCCCACGGGAGCTGAATCCATCCCCTGGAGCTGCTCTGTGCCCATGGGGAGCTGAATCCATCCCCTGAGCCCTGCCCTGTGCCCATGGGGAGCTGAATCCATCCCCTGAGCTGCTCTGTGCCCACGGGAGCTGAATCCATCCCCTGAGCCCTGCCCTGTGCCCATGGGGAGCTGAATCCATCCCCTGAGCTGCTCTGTGCCCACGGGAGCTGAATCCATCCCCTGAGCTGCTCTGTGCCCATGGGGAGATGTTTCCTGGGCTCCTGAGGCTGGCACACCTGGAGGGCACTGCAGGGACCCACAGAGGCTGTTCTGACCCAGACTGAACCCTACAGAAACTCTGCAGGCCAAGCCTTCCCTGAGGAGGGAAACCCTGACAGGAGCCTCAAGCAGTGCATGGACTTTCAGTGCTGGGAGTCATTTTGGGCCGAGAAACAGGGACAAATTAAATTACAAATCAGCACAGCTTAGATTTTATGATTGGCCTGTTACTGACAGTATATCAAGGGTTCCAATCCATACTTGCAGTCAGGAGGATCCAGGACTGAGTCCTAAATCCCAGTAGCTGCTCAGCAGCCGCTGCACAGTTAACACTTGTTGGGATTGCAGCTGTTTGACTGCAGCAATGGTTTTAGTTTTGAGCCTGCATTAGATGTGTTAGGGCAGCAGCCACCTCTGGGCAAGGCCCTGTTCAGTCTGACACTGTTCCTCCCCTAAGGACTATTCCAGGTATTTGCAGGAAGCAAAGCAAGCTGGAATTCTGAGCAGATCAATGCACAGTAACCACTCAGCAGCCTTTAGCCAGGTCCTTCAGCCTTGTCTTACTTTAGTTAACGTGCTCCAGGGTTTGGATCTTTCAGCAACACATTCCTCCAGCAGAGCAAATGGCTTCATGTTCAGCCTCTTGAATTTTAATGATTCTAACAACTGTACTTCAGAGTGTGTGCACACTGGTATGGAAGGTGCAAGGAATTATGCAGAAAGAAAATAAAACCTTTTTATTAATGCATTGAATTTTTATAGTTTCCTTTGTCTGCAGTTCTGTTGTTTAAAATGTCCTTATTTTGTACATGGACATCTTTTTAATGAGTTTACAAAATAAAATGAACCTCCATGCTGTGACTTCCGACCCTTTGTTTCTAGGTGAATAAAATGATGCTATAACTACTTTGTTCTTTAGCCTTTATTTCCTGAAGACACAGAGGAATGGTGTTGGATTTCTGAATGTCCACAGGCACCCCATTAATTCTGGCAGACACTACAGCAGTGTCCTCTCCCTGCCCAGATAAATCAGCAAAAATGCTTCAGCCATTGCATTCCTTAGCATGATTTAAAACTGCAATGACTGAAGAATAATGTCTCTATGAGGAAAAACTAATTTCCTTTCCTAACTCTGTTTCAGAAGCTCCATATGCTGTGTTTCTGGAATATCCCATTCATAACCAGCTAAAAAAGCCAAATATTAGGAGAGTGGAAGCTGCATAAGAGACAGAACAGGGAAAATAACTTTTCCCCTTTTTTAGCTGCTGTTCCCAACCAAGAACCAGCCTGTGGTGTTTCACCCCTGCATCACTGACTGCCAAAGCTCCCCAGGCCCGGGGAGAGCTGGGCTGGGCCTCCTCAGTGGTGCCAAGCTAGAACTTGGCAAACTTGGCTGGATTTCTCCAGAACTAAAGCTGCCAGCAGCTGGGACCGTGCAAATATTTAGAGCCCCGAACACCACCTTTAATCTGATCCCCAGACCCTGGGGAATGACTTCTCCTTCCCATGGAAAATGTTACCCCTTTGGGGTCCCTCAGACTGGCAATATTAGGGTGCCAGGCAGAACATTATCAAACTTTTCTGTATTTCTCAAAAACTGAGGTTTGGCTCTCTGAGGTGTTCCTGCTCTGCAGGGCTGGCCCCAGGGCCAGAGCTCCCAGGGCAGCTCTGATCTGCCCCTTTCTGAGCACTGATGAGAAACTGAGAAATTGAGAAATGGATGCATTTCCCATCTGCTGAGGGGCGGTTGAAGCTGAGTTTGAGGCCAGGAGAGTGATCTGCAGGTTCCCCAGGCAGGCAGGGGCCTGGCAGAGGCAGAGTCAGTGATGCTTTGGGGCCAGGACAGGGCAGAACCCGGCCCCTGGCAGCAGCTCAGGGCCAGCTCTGGGCACCCTGGCAGCCTGAACCAGCACTGCCCCGTGTAATTCAATTTGCATTTGGGATGCCTTGGCTCAGCTCCAGGCACAGGTAATTACGAGCATTTCTGAATGCTAATCTGACACCTCTCATCAGGGGGATGAGGCCTCTGAGTGACTCCAAGGCTCAGCTGGTTCCTCCTCCCCATCTCATCTTGCACTGCTTCCACCCCAGCACAGACATGAGAACCAACCAATTAACTTCATGACTGAGCACTGCTCCTCATTAATGGAGTACCTTGAAGATTCAGGGTGTGAGTTTTACATTCACTCCTTAGGTTGTCCGGAGCAGGGGGAAGATCTGACAGGAGTTACCCTAATGGATGCTTTTAAGCCTTTGTCTTTCCAGATGCCTTAAATTCAAAGCACAACACAGAAAAGCCCTTGTTCAACATGAGAGGAGGTCTCTCAGTAAATTGACTTGTAGAGAATTGCAGAAATAATTAGCATTGCAGGCTAATTACAGCCTCCCCAGGCTCCCACCAGGGCTGAAGGAGGGTGCCTGGTTTTATTTGAGATTACAGGGTGGGTGCATTGCTCATAGAATGGTGGATAGTTCCAGAATACAGCAAAACCTGGTTTTTCCTGCCTTTGCATCCATACTGAATATCCCTCCTCAAAAAAGGAAACGTTTTTCATTTATTCTGCTTATGTAAACCTCCAGCATGAGTTCAATTACAGCAGTTTAGACATCCATCACTATTTCCCTCAAAAGTCTGTAGTCACCCCTGAGTTGGTTTTATTTGTGTATTTTTGGTGTTAACAGAAGTTGCTCAGGGCTGACATGAGACAAGGTTGCTCAGCTTGACAATAAACTGGTGTTAGAAGCTGCACAGAGTTCTTAATTTCCAAAAAGCAATTTCAAACTCCAAATCCTATCCCAGTGATTTTGTTTCTATGCAGAGCAAGTCTGGCACTGCAGCAAAGCCCTCTGGGGAAGGAGATGAGAACAGTTCCCATCTGAGCAGGCAGTGCTTTGAGACAGCTGCGTTTCTGAGCCAGCAGGGCAGGTGAGAGTGCCCTCAGCTGAGAGCCTGGAGCTGCCTGCAGGCACAGAGAGCAGGTGGGACCCAGGGCCGGGGGCACTGAACACAAAATGCCATTCTTGGTTATTTACTTCCTTACACCCATTCTTCATTGAACCCAAAATGCCATTCTTGGTTATTTACTTCCTTACACCCATTCTTCATTGAACCCAAAATGCCATTCTTTGGTTCTTTTCCTACTTCCTTACACCCATTTTTCATTGAAGCTGCTCCCTCTGTCAGGACACTCTGCAGAGCTCTGTTCCAAATAGGCACAGAAGGCTCAGGGATGTCCCTGAGTGGAGGGAATTCTGTGCCCAGCTGAGCTGGGACCTGGCAGTGTCCCCAGCACTGTCTGTCTGTCCCCAGCGCTGTCCCAGCAGTGTCTGTCTGTCCCCAGCAGTGTCTGTCTGTCCCCAGCGCTGTCCCAGCAGTGTCTGTCTGTCCCCAGCAGTGTCTGTCTGTCCCCAGCGCTGTCCCAGCAGTGTCTGTCTGTCCCCAGCAGTGTCTGTCTGTCCCCAGCGCTGTCCCAGCAGTGTCTGTCTGTCCCCAGCACTGTCTGTCTGTCCCCAGCGCTGTCCCAGCAGTGTCTGTCTGTCCCCAGCAGTGTCTGTCTGTCCCCAGCACTGTCCCAGCAGTGTCTGTCTGTCCCCAGCAGTGTCTGTCTGTCCCCAGCGCTGTCCCAGCAGTGTCTGTCTGTCCCCCGCACTGTCTGTCTGTCCCCAGCGCTGTCCCAGCAGTGTCTGTCTGTCCCCAGCGCTGTCCCAGCAGTGTCTGTCTGTCCCCAGCAGTGTCTGTCTGTCCCCAGCGCTGTCTGTCTGTCCCCAGCGCTGTCTGTCTGTCCCCAGCGCTGTCTCTCTGTCCCCAGCAGTGTCTGTCTGTCCCCAGCACTGTCCCAGCAGTGTCTGTCTGTCCCCAGCACTGTCTGTCCCCAGCAGTGTCTGTCTGTCCCCAGCACTGTCTGTCTGTCCCCAGCACTGTCCCAGCAGTGTCTGTCTGTCCCCAGCAGTGTCTGTCTGTCCCCAGCGCTGTCCCAGCAGTGTCTGTCTGTCCCCCGCACTGTCTGTCTGTCCCCAGCGCTGTCCCAGCAGTGTCTGTCTGTCCCCAGCGCTGTCCCAGCAGTGTCTGTCTGTCCCCAGCAGTGTCTGTCTGTCCCCAGCGCTGTCTGTCTGTCCCCAGCGCTGTCTGTCTGTCCCCAGCGCTGTCTCTCTGTCCCCAGCAGTGTCTGTCTGTCCCCAGCACTGTCCCAGCAGTGTCTGTCTGTCCCCAGCACTGTCCCCAGCAGTGTCTGTCTGTCCCCAGCACTGTCTGTCTGTCCCCAGCACTGTCCCAGCACTGTCTGTCTGTCCCCAGCGCTGTCTGTCTGTCCCCAGCGCTGTCTGTCTGTCCCCAGCGCTGTCTGTCTGTCCCCAGCCTGCAGCTCCCAGGGCCAGCACAGACACTCAGCAGCCACCCCAGGGCACCCTCTGAGAGCCGCTGCTCCCCGTGGCAGGAGGGGCAGCCAGTGCTGGGGTGTGACAGGAGCCCTCCAGTCCCTGCTGCAGGGAGCAGAGCACGGCCATGGCCAGGGGACAGCAAGGGGCTGGGAAAGCTCAGAGACCCCTGGGGCTGCCCTGGTGCCACCCTGGCACAGTTTGGAGCACTCAGGGCCTGCTCTGGGTGACCTGGCTGGGCTGCAGAGCCCCCGTGCCCCAGCCCCTGCTGCCCCATCCCATCCCCTCCTCTGAGCAGGTTTCTCCTGGCTGCTGCAGCCATGGAAACCGGTGAATGCTCTGTGCCACACGCGCCGAGGGTGGCACTTTTGACTTTAATCACTGATAAATAACCTGGTCCTAATGACAAATGGCTTCCCTGGCAGGCAGGATGCTGCAGGGCAGCCCTGCCAGCCGAGCACCTGTGAGGAGCAGGGCTCTGCTCAGCTCGAGGAAGGGGCTCCAGGCAGGAGATGCTCAGGGCTGGGCTCACCCCGGGCCCAGGCAGACACTGAATTCATTACAACGTGGGAGAGGGTTCCTGTTAATTGACCGCACATTTCAGAACTCTGTCAAACACTGAAAGTCCAGAGATGCCCTAACTCCAGCAGACCTGAATCTCTCTGGTTCAGCTTTACCTTCCTCCTTCCCTGTCCCACTCACTGTGCAGCATTGACACCAGGCACAGCCACAAACCCACCCTGGCAAAGCCTGGATCACATTACACATGTGCACAATGCTCATCATTTCTCAATTCCAGCTCATCAAATGGATGAGCTTTAACGTGAGGAAATTGCTCTGTGTGATACAAAACTGCCCAAATTCAAGCCCTTATAAAAGCACCAAACACTACCATAATTTAAAGTGGGCTTTTCAAAGCATTCTCATGTTGCTGGAACACTTCAAATATTTTTACAAGGATGTCAAAGCAGAATATGGTCAAATAGCCTTTTGAAGTAAAAGCAGCAGACATCAAAACATAAATCCCCAGGCTGAGAAAAACACTTGGAGAGTCTTGAAAAGCAACAATCCCAGCTCATCTGCAGCTTGCAGCTTCCTGGAGCAGCAGTGTGTTTGCTGATGGGGTTAAAAGCAGCTTTGGCCCCTGTGGGGGCAGGAGCAGCTCCAGTAAATATCAATGTACACAATGCAGAGCAGCTCCTGGAAATATCAATGTACACACTGCAGAGCAGCTCCAGTAAATATCAATGTACACACTGCAGAGCAGCTCCTGGAAATATCAATGTACACACTGCAGAGCAGCTCCTGGAAATATCAATGTACACACTGCAGAGCAGCTGCAGTAAATATCAATATCCACACTGCAGAGCAGTTCCAGTAAATATCAATGTACACACTGCAGAGCAGCTCCAGTAAATATCAATGTACACACTGCAGAGCAGCTCCAGTAAATATCAATGTACACACTGCAGAGCAGCTCCAGTAAATATCAATGTACACACTGCAGAGCAGCTCCAGTAAATACCAATATCCACACTGCAGAGCAGCTGCAGTAAATACCAATATCCACACTGCAGAGCAGCTCCAGTAAATATCAATGTACACACTGCAGAGCAGCTCCAGTAAATACCAATATCCACAGTGCAGAGCAGCTGCAGTAAATACCAATATCCACAGTGCAGAGCAGCTGCAGTAAATACCAATATCCACAGTGCAGAGCAGCTCCAGTAAATACCAATATCCACAGTGCAGAGCAGCTCCTGGAAATATCAATGTACACACTGCAGAGCAGCTCCAGTAAATACCAATATCCACACTGCAGAGCAGCTCCAGTAAATATCAATATCCACAGTGCAGAGCAGCTCCAGTAAATACCAATATCCACAGTGCAGAGCAGCTCCAGTAAATACCAATATCCACACTGCAGAGCAGCTCCAGTAAATATCAATATCCACAGTGCAGAGCAGCTCCAGTAAATATCAATGTCCACACTGCAGAGCAGCTCCAGTAAATACCAATATCCACAGTGCAGAGCAGCTCCAGTAAATACCAATATCCACAGTGCAGAGATCCAGCTGCTGCCAGGGGTTCCTGCTCCCCATTCCCAGACCTGCTCTGGTGCCGGTGCCCCCCTGGCTGTGCCAGCCTGGCAGCAGCAGGGAGCTCTGGGACACTGCCGGGATTTCCAGGAGTGAGCAAAGGCTGATCCAGCAGCCTGGTGTCCATGGATTTGGAGAAGATGGCTGATTTGGGGTACAAATTCATTTTGTTTGGTTTTGCAGATACCAGTGAGATCTGACAGGAGCTGCTTGCAGTGCTCCAGAGCTGCAGAATGCAGCAGGGAGACATGGCACGATAACATCCCCCTCCAATTTCCTCTTTCATTTCTGTACAATAGCTGGATTTCCTCCTGCCTTCTGCAGAGGAGACTAATGCATCCCTGAAGTTAATAAAATGATATGGGGTCATTTTTATTGAAAGAAAGTTAAACATCTGCTGTGTCTATTGCAGTATATTAAACAATATTTTATTATTCTCACTTCCCTGACATGATTCACGTCCCTGGCAGGCACAGAGCCCCATTGTTTGCTTTTCATATACATGTAGCACTTTAAAATGTGAAATAGAAGCAGGAGATGAAGCCCAGCTGCAGGCACAGAGCGCTCAGGGCAGGGTGCTGAGCTCATCCCTCCCCTGCCAGCCTGGCTGAGACCTGCACAGAGGCTCTGCCCTGCCCTGCCAGCAGCTCCCTGGGTTATCCCAACAGGGGAGACTGCAATGAGGCACTGGAACCACCTCTGGTGCTCCTGCAATGCCCTCGGGATCACACAGAGAACAAAGATTCAGCTGGAGGGCTGAAAATTCTTTAAAAAAAATTCTTAAAAAAAAGAAAGGCATCACTATGAGAGTGCGAGATTGTCCACAGGCAGTGTGGGAGCAGGAGGGAACACCTGGCACAGGCTGGGCCAGAGGGGAGAGAAAGGGAAAAGGGAAAAGGGAGAAGGGAAAAGGGAAAAGGGAAAAGGGAAAAGGCAAAGGCAAAGTTCAGCTGTGAAACTGGACGTGGAGCTTTGGCGTTCCCAGGCTGGGCTGGGAGCACTCCTGGGGCACTGGGGGGCTCAGGGCTGTCCCCAGGCTTTGTCTTGGGTTAGGAGATGGGCACAGGGCTGGGCTCAGCCCCTGCCCCCTCTGGGGCTGTGCCAGGGCTGGAAGGAGCTGGAGCAGGGTCAGGGGAGCCAGGGCAGAGCCAGGGCTGGGCTCAGCTGGGCCTGGGGAGCCTTGGGCAGCTGGGGCTGGCAGGGGTGGCACCTCCAGACACTGCAGGGCGTGACAGGGACACCCCTGGCACCTCAGACACTGCTGGGCGTGACAGGGACACCCCTGGCACCTCCAGACACTGCAGGGTGTGACAGGGACACCCCTGGCACACTCAGACACTGCAGGGTGTGACAGGGACACCCCTGGCACACTCAGACACTGCAGGGTGTGACAGGGACACCCCTGGCACCTCCAGACACTGCTGGGTGTCACAAAGGTGTCCCTGGCACCTCCAGACACTGCTGGGTGTCACAAAGGTGCCCCTGGCACACTCAGCCCCTCCTGGCTCTGCCCAGGGGTGCCCCTGGCACACTCAGACACTGCTGGGTGTCACAAAGGTGCCCCTGGCACACTCAGACACTGCAGGGTGTCACAAAGGTGCCCCTGGCACACTCAGACATTTCTGGGTGTCACAAAGGTGCCCCTGGCACACTCAGACACTGCTGGGTGTCACAAAGGTGTCCCTGGCACACTCAGACACTGCTGGGTGTCACAAAGGTGTCCCTGGCACACTCAGACATTTCTGGGTGTCACAAAGGTGCCCCTGGCACACTCAGACACTGCAGGGTGTCACAAAGGTGCCCCTGGCACACTCAGACATTTCTGGGTGTCACAAAGGTGCCCCTGGCACACTCAGCCCCTCCTGGCTCTGCCCAGGGGTGCCCCTGGCACTCCCAGCCCCTGCCCAGCCCCTGCCTGTGCTGCTGGCCCCTGGGCAGCCCCAGCCCATGGGGGCTGTGCCCGAGGGCTCAGGGCACACCCGGGGATGTCCCTGTGCCCCTGGCACTGCCCTGGGGCTGTCCCAGCCCCGAGCCCTCCCTGCAGCCCCTCACAGCACAGTGGTGAAAGCACTGGCAGGGCTGGAGGTGCTCCCCATCACAGGTTATCTCAGTGAGCTGGTTTTACAGCAAACATGGATCTTAGCTGATAAAAACCCTCCTGAATGTGGGTTTCTATATCTTGGGGGTTTTTTGCCCCAATCCAGCAATTTTGATAAAGGGAAAATAATTAATTTACCTCTGAGATAACAAATTTTATGGTAAATTTCAGCCAGATGGTACAGAAAACAGCTGAGAGATTATGGCCCCCAAACCAGGCTTTAAATAGAAATGATAAGTTGCTATAAAGCTGCCACCAGCACCATTCTAACAATGGAAGAGTTATTTCCCTCATTCACTCTCACATTCCTTATTAATCCTCCTGTTCTTCATTATCCATTTTATTGCACTTCTCCCACTGCTCATTATGTCAGAGGGAAGGGCTGGAGCCTCAGAAGCAGCAGGATTTCCTGCTTTGCCTTGAAGTTTTCTTCAGAACTCCTGCTTTCCTTCACAGAACACCCTGAGAGGTGCAGCAGCCCGGGCTCAGCAGCAGGAAAAGCTCCTTGGGAGGGGTTGGTGGCACCAGCCCTACTCAGGAGCTGCTGTAGCTCTGCCCAGGTGTCCGTGCCCCAGCCAGGCTGCCCAGCCCCTCTGCGACACCAGAACGTCACTCTAGGGCTCCTTTTCCCCTTTTCCTTTCCTTTCCTTTTTCCTTTCCTCTCCCCTTTTCCTTTCCTTTCCCCTTTTCCTTTCCTTTCCCCTTTTCCTTTCCTTTCCTCTCCCCTTTTCCTTTCCTTTCCCCTTTTCCTTTCCTCTCCCCTTTTCCTTTCCTTTCCTCTTTCCTTTCCTTTTCTCTTTCCTTTCCTCTCCTTTTTCCTTTCCTTTCCCCTTTCCTTTTTCCTTTCCTTTCCCTTTTTCCTTTCCTTTTTCCTTTCCCTTTTCCTTTCCCCTTTTCCTTTCCTTTTTCCTTTCCCCTTTTCCTTTCCTTTTTCCTTTCCCCTTTTCCTTTCCTTTTTCCTTTCCCCTTTTCCTTTCCTTTTTCCTTTCCCTTTTCCTTTCCCCTTTTCCTTTCCTTTTTCCTTTCCTTTTTCCTTTCCCCTTTTCCTTTCCTTTTTCCTTTCCCCTTTTCCTTTCCTTTCCTTTTTCCTTTCCCCTTTTCCTTTCCTTTCCTTTTTCCTTTCCTTTCCCCTTTTCCTTTCCTTTCCCCTTTTCCTTTCCTTTCCTTTCCTTTCCCCTTTTCCTTTCCTTTTTCCTTTCCTTTTTCCTTTCCTTTCCCCTTTTCCTTTCCTTTCCTTTCCTTTTTCCTTTCCTTTCTCCTTTCCCTTCCCAGACTTCCTGACTCATTCCACATTACCCTCATTATTTCAGTGCTCTGTGCTCCCTTGCTCCACTCTCGTCTGCTCTGGGTTCAAGGTGTGCTGAAAATGTCTCTTTATTTTCCACTCTGGACTTCCATTATGCACAAAACAACACAGCTCAGTGGAGGAAGTTTGCTGGGATAATTTGTGTCTTTTTATACAAACCGATGATAAAAATTTACCCCCTTGATGTATTTTTCTCCCTTAAACCGTAGTTATGTTTCCTTGAATAGACAAATGCAAGATAAATTCAATTACAGCACAATTTCTCCTGGGGTGAATAACCTTTAGATCAGCTCTGATCTCAGAACACACTCTGAGATAACTCACTGTCCATTCCATTGCTGAAATTGGGGCCACGGCAGTGCCTGCACTTGGCACTGGGAATATCAAATTATTTCTGTTCCCCTTTGCATCCTTGAATGCCAAACAAGCTGGGGAGCTCGGAGAGCAGGGAGCCCAGCAAGGGCTGCTTTTCATGGGGGAAGGAGGAGGTGGTTTCTGAATGAAATGAAATGAAACCTCTCAGGAATTCAGGACAATCCAGTACAGCCTGGGGCCAGGCAGCAGATATAGAAATATATATAATTTGTTATATATTATATATATTATATACATATATATATTTTATATATATATATAATATATTGAAATATATATAAATACCATATATATACAATATGGTCATTACATAAACGAGGTTATATCTCACGTTCAGTGGTCTTGGATGGGGATTCTTGTTTAAGACACAACCTAGACCCGAACTAAAATGCAAACACGGCCCTGAGCCAGGGAAGCACAGAGCGGCCGTGCCCAGGGAGCCCATGGGGATTCTGTTTTCTGCTCTGACACCACGCCCTGGTCACAGCAGCAAGGGCAGGGCAGGATTCCCGAGCCGCTCCTGGGAACACGATAAATGGGATTTAGGAGCATTTCCCAACAGGGCCGTGCGGCACGCCGGGCTGCGAGTGCCACCTCCCGGCTCCCGGCAGCAGCGGGCCCGGTTAACCCCTGCATCCCCGGGTTAACCCCTGCATCCCCGGCATGGGAACTGGCCCGGGTTAACCCCTGCATCCCCGGGTTAACCCCTGCATCCCCGGGTTAACCCCTGCATCCCCGGCAGCGGCGGGCCCGGTTAACCCCTGCATCCCCGGGTTAACCCCTGCATCCCCGGCATGGGAACTGGCCCGGGTTAACCCCTGCATCCCCGGGTTAACCCCTGCATCCCCGGGTTAACCCCTGCATCCCCGGCAGCGGCGGGCCCGGTTAACCCCTGCATCCCCGGGTTAACCCCTGCATCCCCGGCACGGGAGCTGGCCCGGGTTAACCCCTGCATCCCCGGCACGGGAGCTAGCCCGGGTTAACCCCGGCATCCCCGGCACTGTCCCGGGTTAACCCCTGCATCCCCGGCACTGTCCCAGGTTAACCCCTGCATCCCCGGCACTGTCCCGGGTTAACCCCTGCATCCCCAACACTGTCCCGGGTTAACCCCTGCATCCCCGGCACTGTCCCAGGTTAACCCCTGCATCCCCGGCACTGTCCCGGGTTAACCCCTGCATCCCCAACACTGTCCCGGGTTAACCCCTCCATCCCCTCTCTCCAGCTCACAGCGGCTCCCATTATCAGCCTGGGTTAATTCTCCTTGGGATCCCAGACAGAATTTGAATTGAATTTATTCTAAAGAGCAGGACTCAAATACCTCCAAAGCACAAGTAATGGCATTACACCTGCCGGCTTCCTGGTTTAGGCAAGAAATGACTGATCACTGTTGTTAAGAAGGCGCTTGATGAGAGAAGAGACAAATGGGCCAATGAGGTGATGAGTACCCTCCCTTGGAGGGACTCCCGAGCACAGGGAGGGTTTTATGGCCATGACCTCAGCCAGGAGCTGACATCAGGCCCTGGCTGGGCTCCCTCCGTGTGCCTCAGAGCCTCTCAGCAGGGACACAGCTCGCAGCAATCTGGGTTGCACAGCCTGAGCTGCTGCTGGACAGCTGCAGGGCCAGCGGACAGCCAGACAGACAGCCAGACAGACAGCCAGACAGACAGACACCCACAATCTCGGGATTGCCACATCAGGGTCACCTGGCAGCAGCTGCTACAGGAGCAGGATGATCCAGGGGCTGCTCTTGGTGACACCACGCATCCAATAGAGCTGAGCTGAGCCCACCACGATGATGGCACTCCATTAATTTAATGTGATATAGCTGCAGGGCCTCCCCATGCATTGTCTGCAGAGATTAATATTCCCCAGCAGAGGCACTTGGGCAAATCAAGGCACCATTTCCCACTGGCACTGCAGCTGTCCAGCAGCCCCACAAGCTGTACCACTCAGTTTGGGAACCAAAACCTTCCCCAGCCTCAGCAAACACTGAATTAACAGCCCTTGCTGTGCAGACCTCACCCCCAAAGCAGGAATTTCTCTAAAATTATCACTCCAGACCAGGAGAGAGCACAGCAGGCATGGAAATGATGCAAACATTACAGAAAGCAAACTAAGAAAACAACCCCCCCTTCACACAGCTGCTCTCTCATTCTTCACCTCTGCCACAAAACCTGTCCACAGCTCTCTGCGCCTCCCCTCTCCCCACAAATGCAAATAATGAACTGGTGCCAGTGGCTTTTCCCTGGCACAGGTAAATCTGCAGCCTCAGGGAGCTGGAGGGCAGCTCCAAGCTCCCAGCACTGAGGGAAACACTCAGGGTCTGGCACGGCAGCTCTGGCAATCCTCAGCCAAGGCCCCTGCACTGGGAGGTTGTGGCAGAACCCCCAAACCCCTGCAAGGTTCCCTCCAGCTGCCCTGGCAGCCAGACAGGGTGCCCAGGTCATGGCAGGGCTGCAATGTGCAATGTGCTGCTGCTCCCACCCCTCCATGGCCCAAAAACCTCCAGACCCAGTTCTGGGGGAAAACGAGGGTAAAGGAGGGACCATCTCTGAAAACAGCTCCAGAAACGTGCAGGATGGCCTGGAGTGCCCAGAGCAGCCCCACAGCAGCCAGGGCAGGGCAGAGGATTGGTTCAGGGTGCCTGCAATTAGCACAGGTGTCTGCAATTAGCACAGGGTGGCTCTGCAACCCAGGGCTCAGCTGAACACCGGGCACTCCCCAAGACTGAGGCTGCCCTTGACACTGCTGCTTCACACCAAGAGCTTTAATTCTCTACAGAAGCATGAAAAGAAGGGGTCTGAGTTTGTCCCAAATAAGTAATCAAGAGGAGATTTATCTGGTAATTTCCATCATTATCTTTGTCTGCTGCTGCATCTCTGCTGACAGCTCTGAAATCTGGCCCAGGAGCATTTCAAAGCACAGCAATCCCTCACTGCCACGGCTGCCTGGGCTGGGAGCTTGGCAAGGGAAGGAGGAGTGGGAGCACTGGGGGTCACTGCCCTGCTCCCAGCACGTGGGGTGCAGCACCAGGAATTCACTGGTGCTGCTCTCCTTTTTCAGGTCACCTCTCACATTTCATCAGTCTCAAAGTATTTCTAGAGCTGAGGGCAAGTGAGAGTGCTGGGGAGGGAAAATAGGGACTGCCCAGCAGCTCAGCCACAGCAGCAGGACCTGGGAGCCAGCAGGATTTGGGATGCAGCAGCAGGACCTGGGAGCCAGCACTGGCAGGGGCTCCCATGGGTATGCCCCAGGCTGGCTGCTCCTCATTCCCTTCCCAAAGCCAGGGCAGGATAAACACAGTTTCTCCTGCTGATTCCCACATTTAAACCATAAAACTTCCCCTTCCCTCCAAACAGAACTCAGTAACGAAAAAGAGAAAGAGCAGAACTCACTTTTTTCCCCCGAAGTCCCTCCTGTCCGTGGCTCAGCGGCAGAGGAGCTCCACTGACCTCCACCTGCTCTCTGCTGTGCCACAGGTGCCTCCCATCACAGCCATCCCAGCCCCACCAATCCTGACCTTCAGCCGGCTGCCTGCTCAGGTGGTTGCACTCAGTGCTCTGCTCCAGGCACCAGGGGATCGTGTTCACCCAGCACTGTCACCTGCCAGGACACCTCAGCCCGCTCCCATCTCCACCCACCCTTCACAACTGGCAGTCACCGAGCTCCTCGGACGAAAGGCTCTCTCTCCTCCACGTGCAAATTGTGATTAATGATTTCTAGCCTGGCTCCTTGACAGAAGATGCACCTTGCACATGTTATCTTTGCAGGATGTTATCTTTGCAGGATGTTATCTCTGCAGGATGTTATCTCTGCACCCTGTTATCTCTGCACCCTGTTATCTTTGCAGCCCTGCACCCTGGCACGGGCAGGTTCCCTCTCCTGCCCAGTGGCTCCAGCAGCTCCCGTGCCCATCTCAGTGTCTCTGCAACCAGGAGCTCCAGAGATGTAAATGCTGCCACTTGACCCCGTGTGTCTCCAATAAACGATGTTCACAGCCCAGAGCTCTCCTCCCTGCTGAGCTGATCGTTTGTGGTGGCTCACTCTGAACAGGGCTGTGACAGAATTTTTGGTTGGTGCAAGACAAACTGAAAAGTTTCAGTATTGGCCTCTGAAGCCCCATGCTCTGTAGCTTCAGACAAATTTAATGTGAAGGCAGGGCTCAGGTTTTTTCCTTTTTTTAAAAATTTTTTTACTTCCCTCTGCTGTCTTTTCAAATGCAGCCTGTCCTGTGCCCAGAGCCAGGGTTTGGTCACCTTGCTCCTGTCCAGCCAGCAGCCCTGGGGTCCTGGAGGTGCCACCACCCCTTGTGGGTGCACAGGGACACCCTCCTCAAAAATGTCCCTGGAACTGGTACCTTCTGTGCCACCACACCATCATTTCTGCTCCAGTTCTGTGTTTCTGCCTCCTCTGCTGCAGCTCCACGCTGTAAATGCCTTTTCCACCTCAGGGACACCTGCGTTGTCCTAGGAAGAGCCACGTAATTAATAAATAAATAAATTCATTCGTTCCAGGGGTTGCCCATGCCAGGAGCAGAGTCCTGGAGCTGCTGGTGCTGGTGGAGGCAGGCACTGAGGAAGATGGATTGTGGCACTGCCCTGCCCTGTGCCTGGCTGAGCTGCTCCTGCCATCCATCATCATCACCCGGCGAGAGGAAGGCTCAGAGCAGGGAAAAGCTCCCACACGTCTCTGTCCTCCCTCCAGAAAGGGGCAGAAATCCAGGGCAGGGGATGCAGCACTGCACAGAAATGACAGAGGAGCACCCCCTGAGCAAAGAGAGGTTAATTTGTCAAGCCGTGTAAAGCATTTTAATTACAATCCATATAACACGTATAAATAAATATTACATTCTTTCAGTCTACAATGCATACTAGGCATACCTTGTTAAAACGTCCATCTATGTTATTGGGTGGCAGGATTGACTTTGTCCAAGTGAAAAAAAAAAACCAAGCTACAGAGTTTAGTAATTAAAAAACCCAAACCAAGGAAATTGATGGCGAAGACAGGACGATGCAAGTGCTTCTGGCTAACATAATACTGCTTCCAAAGGCTGGCTCTGCCTCCTCCTCCCAGTGAGGAGAGGCCTGGGAGGACACCGGGTTCCTCTTTGAATGGATTCTGATCTGTGCCCTCCATGACTGTGAACTGGCACTGAGCCAGCACAGTTCTGCCAGTTCACACCACAAATTAAATCTCTATTTTGTATTTATTAAATCTCTATTTTGTATTTGCTTCTGATTTATTACTGCCTTGGTATTTGTTTGTTCAAAATTCAGATTTACAATCTAGTCGAAACTTTTCAGTCTTTGCTGGTCCAATGGCAAAAAAAAAAAAAAAAAAATCTATAAAACAGCTCCAGATATTTCTTGTTCTTGCTTCAGCAATATTTCCCTCCCTCCCTCCCAAGAGTGTGCCCAGAGGCCAGCTCTCCCAGAACAAGGGAAAAAACGTTTGGGGCAATCAGGGTCCTTCTGTCCATTCCTCTTCTTGCTTTCAGAGCTTGATGAGAGCTGGGGACACCAGAATAAACAGAAAATGGCAGCACAAAATTATGAATTCATGAACCTGGCAAAAAAAACCAAAACCCAAAACAACCCAACTCCAGGCTGTGCATACTTGGCCTGTGGTGGTCTCAGTTCCAGGAACATTTACAATGCACCAGAGGGGCACTCCCTTTGCTCGGTACTTCTAAAAGCTACCAGAAAACAGCACCTCCTTCCCTTGGTGAAACACAGGAACTTTGGTTGTGGAAATTTAAAACGAGCAACTAAACAAACAACCCCAGCCTGAAAGGAAAATGAAAACTCTTCCAAAGAGAACATCTTTCTAGCCAGGGTGAAATGGAGGCTCAGGCTTTCAGAAGAGACACCATGTGGAAATTATTAGTCAATACTTATCCCCTGAATTCTTTAAATGACAGGAGACTGCTTACAGGTACCTTAGAAACAGAACGTTCTTGTCCCACTGTGAACTTACTGAATTTTAAATTTTCCTGTTTTCAAGATATTTAAAAGAAAAAATACAAGAGGGAAAATGATTCTGTTTCAATTTACAAGACAAATGGAAAAGTAAAAATGCAAATACCAGGTAATTTCTTCCTCCTTCACATGTAATGCCAAAGACACATCTTCATTTCAAATGAAGGAATGAAAAGAAATGGCTTGAGTACCAGTATAAAAATTCTCCTTGTGGGTCACATGTCCATAACTGTGATGTTTTATTGGAACCAGAACAAGTTATTGTTTGCCTCTTGCTTATTCTTTTCATGCTCTTATATTCTCTCATTTCTTTTTACAGATATTTTTGGTACTGTGAAATATTACTATCATTATTTGTATGACCCATAAAATGAATTTTCACAACCTCATCTTGCCGAGTTCCTCAAATTGGTCATACCATTTCCTTGTTCCTTTCCTTTTGTATTCCACTTTCTAAATCCATGAGTAGCAGAATAACCACTGCGGAAAAAAAAATAAACAAACAACAAAACCCCAACAAAACGAAGTGAAAAACAAAAACAAACCACGGACAGTTTGGCAAATTTCTTTCCCTGATTATAAAAACTGCCTCATTGTTTCTTCTCCTGGCGATCCCTTCCCCTCCCCTTCATCCCAATATATACTGTAGAACTGAAGGCATCAAGGTGTGGTCAAACCCAAAAAAAAACACCCCAGCAGGGAGCTACGCTTTGTCTTTGAACTTCCCCACGTAGTTTCTGATCTCTTTGGAGTCGCCCAGGTCCATGTCCTGGCACACCCACTTAATGTCATCGTCATTGCTGCCGAGGATGGAGTTGACGGTGGGGCAGCCGTCGTCGGGCGGGATGGTGGTGAACGTGGTGAACTTCACCCGCTTCCTCTTGGACGTGGGCGAGTGCAAAGGCTCCACCTTGTGCTCCTTGCCCAGCCTCCCCCCCGGGTCTGCAGCCCTGTGCAGCTGGCTCTGAGTGTTCTTCTGGGCGCTGCCGTTCAGCAGCTGGTTGCTCTCCTCGGCGCCCGAGCCCCGGTCGATGATGGTGGTGTGCTCGTCCTGCTGGGGCGACGCGTCCGCCGCGTTCTCCAGCAGCTCGGCCTCGTTGCCCAGCCACACCCAGTCGTGGGAGTGCGTCATGGTGCTCTGTCCTTCCACCAGCACCTGCTTGTGGCGGTACTTGAGTGCAAATGTTGCACAGTTGATGAGGAACACCAGGATGGCCAGGCAGAAGACGCCCAGCAGGGCGTACATGCCGATCTCCAGGTCGCTGAGCCCCCGGGGTGTCTGCACCAGGTCGTTGTCCTCCATGCCAGCACCTCCTTTGGGCAGGTCCACCTGGGCGGGGAAGTTGGTGAAGTCAATGGGGATGTTCTGCAGCTGGCTGTCGTCCGACAGCTTGCCGCCGTCCAGGCGGTTGTTTTTGATGACTTTGTTTTTGAGCACGGACTTGGCCGTGGTGCTGGCCTTCCTGAGGGGCCCCTCGGGGTCCCTGTCGGCCGAGGAGCCGCCGTGGTAGCGCCCGTCGTGCCCCGGCTCCGGGCCCTTGTGGCGCCGGTCGCTGGCGCGGTTCTCGATCTCGTCGGCGTCGTAGTCGCCGCCCGCCTCCGCGTCCGCGTCGTTCTGCCCGAACTTCACCCTGATGCTGCCGCTGCCCACGGCCAGCACGCTCTTCCTCTTGGACTTCTGGCACGCCTCGGAGATCATCATGTCCACCTTGACCAGCGCGCCCTGGCCCTCGCCCTCTGCCGCCACCACGGGCCACCTCAGGGCAGGGCTCTGGTGCACCGAGACCACGGCCTCGTCCAGAGACACCGCCGACAGCCAGAAGTCCTTGGGGTCGTAGATGTCCAGAGGGGTGACAGAGCTGTCACTGAACTGGATCCAGGTGCTCACCACGGCTTCCTGCAAGGACAGGGACATGGTTACACACAGCTTCCTGCAAGGACAGGGACACGGTCACACACAGCTTCCTGCAGGGACAGGGACATGGTTACACACAGGCCTCTGTCACAGACATATTTTATGAAAAAATCCTTTTGACGGGATTTTTTCTCCTGAGAAGCTGAGAGGCCTCAGAAACAAAATGCAAACAATAATTATCTGCTGCTGTGGAATGCAAAAGGGGCATCTTTGATTGGTCCATGTGAGTTGTTTCTACTTGATGACCAATCACAGGTCCAGTATGTTGGGACTCTGGTCAGTCACAAGATTTTATTATCATTCCATTCCTTTCTTTGCTAGCCTTCTGAGGAAATCCTTTCTTCTATTCTTTTAGTATACTTTTAACATATCATTTTCTTTTAATATAATATATATCATAAAATAATAAATCAGCCTCCTGAAACATGGAGTCAAGATTCTCATCTCTTCCCTCGTCCTGGGACCCCTGTGAACACCAGCACAAATCAGCCCAGTCTGCTGCAGCCCATCCATCTCCCAGCTGGAGGAAATGGGACTCTGCACTGTTTGAAAACAAACCAAGCCTCGACTGATGGGGCACAAAACTGGCCACATTCGTCACCAAAGGTTCCACTGTTACTCTCCCTGCAAATGTTTTGCACAAGGACGTAGAAAATAATTGATATGAGATGTCTTTATTACCCAAGTGCCCATTAGCAAGGTACAATTTTACAAGCTCTGTAAGGAAAGTCATTCCTGTGGTACAAAAGCCAAAAGAGGCAAATCACAGAAATTACCAGAGGCACTTGACAGAACACTTATTTCCCTCATGTAACACATGCACAGGTGCCATGAGGAGCTGTCAAATTAAGGCATAAGGATCTTAGCAGGAGTACGGAGCTACTGCAGGATCTTGGAAATGGCTGGAGCACAAGATTCATCTGAGAGAAAAAACCTCACAGAACAATTGCCATTTTGCTGGAGAAAGGTTTGTTTTAAGCAAAACACACTTTATCCTTGAGATAATTAAAAAGTCCACCAAATTTCTGTGTCAAGAAGAGGAGGACGGGGATTCTGGCATGATGTCTGCAATAAAAATACAAATGGCCTGGATTTAATTGGTCTGTCTTTGTGCTCTGCAGGTAGCACTGTCAGAAGTCATCATCAGAAGCAAACACAAAGCCAGAGGTCAGCTCTCTGCCATGTGAAATCCCATCCAGATGACACAGATATTTACTTCCCATCTCAATAGCTTTCTTTGCAGGCCATTTCTTTAATTTTTCATTTGTTCTGTGCCTTGTCTGCGTAGCCAGCAGACGGCCAGGCAGATTGCCAGAGTGCAACTTCCCACAGAAGTGAAGTTCTCTCCTTCCCACACTTCAACCACAAATGGCTCTAATAACTTCACACTTGGGTACATCAGAATAACTGGGCTGGAAAACCAGCACTGGGGAAAAACACTGCCACCCTGTTAATGTCCACTCATAATACAAATCTACAACTTAATATGCTTTTCAATTGGCTGCAATTTGTTATGCTATGGTTATAAACAAAGAGAATTGCTACCCTTCCAGTTGAATTTAAAGCTTTTCAATGAGAACAGCAAGGGGCATTTAGCTGGGCAGAAGGTTGGGCCATACTGAATATTTGATTTCCAAAGCACTATCAGCAAGTACTTGAGGGACTGAAAGAAGAAAAATAAGTTGTGGCACAACAGGAAAGAAGGCAAAGTTCTTGGTGATTCAAATTTACTTCAAAGTGCTGAAACGGAGCCAGGGTAGCTCAGAAGCTGGGAAGGGTGAACTGCATAAGGAAATTAAAACATCTGATCCTTCATTAGAGAAACAACCCTGAAATGAGTGAACAAACACAAAGCTGCAGGGCACAGCTCGAATTTCTATCACAGAAATCTATAGCAGAGCAACCCCGGCCAGAGGAAAGCAAAGGGGTTTTTTAATGGGTATGTGCAGAGAGAAAGGGATTCACCTCCTCAGGCAGTTCAGCATCCTGCTGCCTCCCCTCTCCCCAAAACAAAGGTCAGCCTCATGTGCCATGGGGAAGGCACACTGACTTTGCAGCAGCCCGTGCCAGGGAAAACACCAGCATCACTTCCAGCACATCACCACTGCCTGCCTGTGTGCCCTCCTCTGGAGGGCAGGCTGAGAAAATAAATTCCTGCAGGATTTTGCTCAGGTGGGGCTGGGAATGATGGCACCTGTGCCCCTGCCCAGCTGGGAACAGGCCCAGCTCCACAGCCCTACCACGGGACTCACCTCGCTGAACCCTCCGTGCATTTGGACACCAACTTCAAAGCAACTTTTATTCTTTATGCCACTGCTCTACAAATCTGCATTCCTGGTTTTATGAAGCAGAGACAGAGAAAAATGGGATGGCAGTCAGCTGAAATTTGCAGGCACACTTTGTGATTTACTGTAGGTAACAGAGGCGTGCACTGGCTTAGCCATTATTTTCCACCAGCATTGACATTTTTTATTTCCAGGAGAACGTTTCTTTATAGGAGGAACCAATTTTTTTCACAAAACAACATTGTCATGCCCATACTATGGACAACATTAATTAAAAGGGAAAGAAAACAAATGAGAGAAAGAGGGAGAGAGTTAAAAATCCTGCCAAAATATGTTGTATCAGACCAAATATTCCATTTGGCAAGAGATCATTTCCTCTCATTCACATCATTAAAGGAAAGCCAAAGGCAGGGCAAGGAAGTGAATTTCCCAAATGATTATAAATTCTGAGAAGCTAAAAAGAAAAGAAGAGAGAAAAAGGAAATGATTTAGTGCCATGTCCTTCAAGGAGCTGTTTCTGCAAATCCTGTGTACCACATCAATAAATCCCCTCCAAATCTCTGACAAGGTCCTCCAGTTACTCTCAGAAGATGAAGATGGATTGGAGCCTTCTCACCTGCCAAGCTGCTGCCCCTCGTCTCCTGCCCTCAACACTGAGGTGACAAATGCTTGTGCTCTTTAATTACCAAGCACAAACAAAGGGTGGGAGGGATTCTCTTGCTTTCCAGCCTGTATTTCCCTCACTTTTCCTCTCTGACACACACAGAGTGACCACAGGGACACATCAGTGCCAGTGCTCCCCCCAGAGCAGGAGGATCTCAGTGCTGACTGTGCTGTGGGGTCAGAGGATGCTCATCAGGCCATGCTAATGACAGCAAAATCCAGCCCAGAGATGATGAAACTGCTTCCCACAGCCACTGCTGATTACCACCAGGCTTTCCTTAAGCACATAAAACACTTCATCAAGACATCTTTTGTCCACCCTTTCCCTTGTGCCTTTGCTGCTCTCTTCCCCCATCACAGGTGTATTTTCAGCTCTTGATCTGTGGCAGTTCCACCACCATTCCTGGCCTTGAATTACACTGTGGCTTATCAGTCCAAAGATACCATTTGATAAATCTTCTTGGATAAACTGGTTGCATTTTAGAGAATTCTGCTGCTTAGAAACACAGATCAGGATATTTGATTTTATTCCGTGCTCAGAATAAAGTGGCCTTTTAATGGTCTCCATTCACTACAGCACAAATACAAAGTATTTGTGAATAAGCCCTCAATTGCTGGGGTCAGCTGCAAGGGTCCTGGAGTGAGGCAGGACATCAGAGGGAAGAAATGGTTGGCTCTGCAGAAAACAAATACATCCCTCCCTCAATAAAGGCAAAGGAATATTGTTCTCAGCAGCTTCTGCTAGACCAGCTCTGATTGCTCTGTCTGGGGACTTCAGTGCTGGAATGGATTTCCCTGGCAATTTTATCACATGAAATATCAAAGTGTTACATGTGCATTTATTTTTAAGCCTGTGTCTTGTGTAGTAAAAATTGGGCTTGATCGTTATGATGTGGAAATGAAAGCAGCCAAGACTCAGATCTTAATTCAAACCATGCCTGCCCCCACTGTGGGTTCCTCTCCCTCCTTTTTGTCCAATCTGCTCATGTGACATTCCTTTCCAGTGGGAATTTGCTCGAAGGGAAGAATTCAGATTCTTATCCAACAATGTGTCCCTTCTCCCTTTCCCATGCTGCTGAATTCCTCTGTCATTCCTGTGAGCCACTCCATTGCTCTGTCAGCTTAAAGTAGACATAAACACAATTTGGGTGTAACTTCCACTGCCAGGATGGGGCAATGAACCCATACCACAACAATACTGCTACTAATATCTGTTATAAGATATAAACACAATTTGGGTGTAACTTCCACTGCCAGGATGGGGCAATGACCCACACCACAACAATACTGCTAATATCTGTTATGAACTGTGAGGGGTCAGAGAATTCTCATGAAGGCCAGGAGCTGAACCAGACCATGCAGAAGGCAGGGCCAGGACAATGATGCCAGCCTGTTCTGCTGCCCAGGGGTGCTGGGCACCCTCCCCTCCCAGAGAGTGAGAGCAGAGCCAGGGCTGGAGCAGGCACTGCACCTGGGGAACACCAGACCTTGGCTCTGAGAAAGCACCAACACTGCTCTTTATCCCTGGGAAAGTGTCTGCAGCTCCCCAGCAGCACTGAGAGACACTTCAATGCACAGAACTGTTTATTAAAGGCCTTTTTCTTCTTTCTTCACTGACCCATTTCAGTTCATCAGCCCCCATGTACCCTACAGTGACAAAAAAGCTGGGTATGGCTGTGAGTTCCCCTGCAGAGCCAGATGAGCTTTGAGAGTCCTTGAAGCTCACTTAGATCAGAAAACATTTAAACACTGTAGGTTTCCTTTTGTTTACATTTTGGATAAGCCTTTAGGATGACAATGCGGATTTAACAACCATCAGCAAACCAAATGGAGCAGCCTTCCTACCTGAGCAGATGGCCTCCAGAAATAGATTACTCACAGCTAGAGTTTCCAAATTTCCAGAAGACACTTCATCTTTGATATTCAGAAGTTGGTCAACCTGTGTCTATTTTTAGGCACCTAAATCACTGATCCACTTTTCAGTGCCAATGAGCTCCCCATTGATTAAAAAAAAATACATGGGCTCAGCATCCCTCAAGGTCACCTTGTCACAGCAGGTAATTAGTTGCTCAGCTATAGATAAAGGTATCTAACTTAAAGCATCCAAGGTGAAAAAAAAAGGCTTATCCTCTTTAGAGTGCTTTGTATTTATGGAGAAACTGCCAACTTTTCAGGACTTGTGCTTTGGCTGCTTTGTGCTGTGTGTGCAGACAAGGTGTGGTCATTAGAACTGAGGTAATCCACTCCTTATGGTCACTGAAAGAAAGCCACAGCAAAAGTTCTGCATTTTGTTTTCCAGTTGCATCAGTAAGGTTGCATGAGTTATTTGGGCCTTTTTATAAATTTGCTTGAGAGGAAAAGACACACTTAAATAATGAAGTCCTCACAATGTTCAAGTACAGGCTTAGTCCTGGGCTGTCTCCTTGGAAAAAACCCTCTTTCAAAAGGGCTTGATTTTCAGAAAACACTCAGCATTTGCCTTCAGAATGCCTCCTGACTTCCAGCTCAGTCAGGATCTCAGCTGATGCACTCCAAATCATGAGTCACTTCTTGCAAAATTTAGCCACAAACATTCCCACATTTGCATTCATTTTTCTAAGGCAAAGTGACTTAAATGTTACATCCTTCATTCAAGCTGCAATGAAAGGAAAAGATGTCTGTGACTCTATAGGTCACTCCTACAGCATTTCCTTCCACTTATTTCCCAGTGTGAAATCTCTTCCTGTCTTGCTTTTGGTGATGGAGATGCCCTGCTCAGGACCAGGGCCTGACTTCTGCATCAGAAATGTGCCACCCTCAGCAACCTGAGACAGTCCTGCAGAGCAGCAGCAGCTTAAACCACACATTTCACCAAAATTACTTCAGAACTCAGATGCTGGGAGAAATGATTTAAACCCAAACAATGTTCACATGTTTTGACTGTTCTGTATGACTTCCTAACGTGCCAGCTGCAGTGACATGCAGTGACATGTCACACCACATTGCCACGCCATAGACACAGGAGTGGCACGGGGGGCACCCCTGGCACCATCTCCTTAACCTGATGCTGACAAATGTCTCTGCACACTCAGGACAGACCATCCATAAACCTGAGAGGCTGACAGTGGCACTGGGCAGCCTCTCCAGATCCACAGGCCCTTCTCTCTGCAATCAGAGCCACAATTCTTCCAGGGCTGCTGCAGGACTGGTGCTGCTCTGTCCCACAGGACAGGATGGGTCAGGAGGGCTCCAGTTTTTGTTTTCACAGTCTTTGTCTGAAGACAGTATGCCAGATGTGGTTTCTAAGCCCTGAAGAAGGGTATAAATGGGTTAATTACATAAGATTCTTATGTTTACAGGATGCAACAAATGGAACAGATGGGCACTGTGTCCTTCTAGTTTGGACATTTCCCTGTCACTAAGTTATAAAACAAACTTGATTATTTTTATGTTCCAGAAAATTAGGTAGCAATAATCATGAAAATGGGCCATAAAACTTGACTTGAGATCTCTCCCTATCTATGTGAGAGGAAAAATGGAGTAGCTGTGGACAGATTTAATTGCATGGTCCCCAGTCCCAGCCCTCAGATCAACTGACCAAAGCAGCACGTTCCAGTGCTGGCCCTTGGGTTTATCCCGGGCCAAAGTGACTGCTTGCCTTGATCTGGTGGTGTTCTCCAGTCTGCTTTTCCACAGAGGTTGTGACCTGAGACAAGCTATTTGAAAGACCCCCTTTGGAGAGATGGGAATTTGCTGGCTTGAATAAGATCAGCACATGAACTGGATGATGAATTCCCCAAAATCCACATGAAAAACAAAAGGAGAGATGAGCCTGGCAGTGTGTCGTGGCTCCAGGAGGGAAAAGAAATGGATGTGGCCATCTTCTGCCTTTTACAGCTCTTGAAGATATTAAATTGTGACACACAGAGCTCTGTGCTCTCCAGAATGGGAAATCAAGCAGAGCAGGATCACTGTCCAAAGACTGCCTGTGCAGTGAAAACAACACAGGTTCATTAGGTACAGAAGGTATTGAAACTGTAAACAGCATAAACTTCAGTGCACTTAGAACTTCACTGCAGACTGAAGTCCCTATTGAAGGGAAGAAAAGGCAAGGCAGTGCCAGAGTATCTGTAGGGAAAAGCAATTAACATGGACATGGATTACACCTGAAATCTAAATTCTAAACTGGCCATGAATTCTCATCTGTACTTTACACTGATGAAGTCCTGCCCCATCCCAGAGGGCAAACCCAGTGAATTCAGAGGGCACATTACCTGCTTGGGAGTGTGGAGCAGCTCCTGGGCAACGGCTGTGGCCACAATGGCCCTGCTGGTGGCTGCACTGGGCTGCAGGAAGAGAGAAAGCCCAGACACCAGCTGCACCCCAAGGTCTGTGATGGTCACTTTGTCATCCAGCACAGTCACTGTCTTCTCTGCCAGGATGGAGTCAGACAGAGGAGACAAAACCTTCGGAGAAACACAGAAGAATCAATTTAGGAAAAAGCTGATCAATTGATAAAACCTCTCTTAAGGTCATCGTCCCTTCCTGTCTCCAAAGCTTTAGCACAGAAATGAAGAGCACAGGAAAGGCAGTCTGATTTCATTAGCAGGGTCAGAAAACCTGACTGGAGAGGTTATGGCTCAGAACCATCCAAGACTGGGAGCTGTCCTGTCCCAGTTGTGTTATTTGCATTATTTCACCACGAGAGTGGATTTAAAATTCTCTTCTGTTACTCTGTCTTCCCACGTGGATGAGCTCATTAAACCTCCCAACTGCTCCAAAGGGAGGTTACCAGCCTAGGATTTGTCCTTCATTTCTTGGCCTGGAAATTCTGTTCCTCCAGCTTTTTTTGTTTCTGATGGAACATCAAGTCAGTGAAACATCCTTCCCTTAGCTGAAACTAAGGTCCCTGCTGCTCTCTTCAGGAACTACAGAGAGGCAGCTCATGCACATGCTGTCCTCCCCACCTTCCTCACACCCCCACACATCAGCTCTGTCACCCTTTGTGCACTGGTTTGGTCAGGATTCCCACGTGTAGCCCCAGAGATGTCTGAGCTGGGGCATGGCAGGAGGGGCACACAGCCCAGGGCTGTACCTGCATGGTGGTCATCCCCACTTCCCGGCCGACCAGGATCCTGCCCTCCTGCAGCCTGGCAATGTGCGGGTCCTCCAGCTTCATGAAGTCCCTGACCAGGTCAGTGATGTCAAAGTGCCAGTCCGAGCCCAGCAGGTAGCTCAGCTGTCCCCAGGGCCCCGAGTCCTCAGCCACGAACTGGGTGAGCACCCTGACCATGGCGTGCTGGTACTGCAGGGTGCAGCCCCTGCCCCTGCGCTCGTCCTCGTCCTCGTCATCGCTGTCCCGCGTGGGCCTGGGGGCAGGAGAGAGCACAGCATGGAGAAACGGTCTCAAAACGGTCTCAAAACATCACTGAAAATTAACACTGGAGTGCTAGTGGAGAGTGCCCCTCAAACAGAGCCTGGATTTCTGGATTTCTGCGCTATGGATGTCCACCTCTCGTGATGAAGGACCACACTACAGCCCTGTGCCACCTTTTCACCCGTGCTGCCACCTCCCAACACCACCTCTGCCAGGCACCTTACCAGAGTCCCCCACTGTGTTTTGCTGCCCAAGACACACACACATGCACAGAAGCAGGAGTCCCACAGCTTTACCAGCTTTATCGTATCTGCAGATGCCCAGTGCAAAGCTGTACCAGTACTGCTGCTCCTCAGGGGAAGAGGCAGCATTTTGGGAGCATTCCTTTTACAAACCACCCAAAAATGCAGCGACTCCAACGCACCTTTTGTTGGAAACCACAGGGACTCGCCAGCCTTTGATCTGGCTGAGCTCAGTGTCGGAAATGTCGATCTGGAGGGGCAGGCGTGGCACCCACACCGTCATCTGCAGGGGGGCACTCAGGTACTGGTAGGTGAAGTTCACCAGAGCGTTCACCTTGCCTTTCATCTCCTTGCCGTTGACAAAAACGTAGTCACACCTGTCAGAAACCTGAGAGGGGGAGGAGAAAAGGTGATCACTGTGGCAGAAGGTGGAGAAAAGGTGATCACTGTGTCAGAAGGTGGAGAAAAGGTGATCACTGTGGCAGAAGGTGGAGAAAAGGTGATCACTGTGGCAGAAGGTGGAGAAAAGGTGATCACTGTGGCAAAAGGTGGAGAAAAGGTCATCACTGTGGCAAAACGAGCTCCAAGTGTCACCCGGGCGGCTCAACCCCGAACAAACAGCAGAGGCTCCCCTCTCTTCATGCATGTTCATGATGGCCTGGTACAGTGGGAGCAGCTGAACACAAACCCCTCCCTGGCTCAGGACACAACGTGCTGGAGATGCCTAAGGGCTGCGTGCTGTTCATGAAGCCTGCAGCTGATTTTCTGCAGTGCAGCGAGCTCCAAACTGATGGCAGGGCTGGGGAATCCTTAATGAGCAAAGCTCCTCCCAGCTTGGTCAAGAGGAACCCAGCAAAGCCAGACTGGGCTCCACAGGGGCAAGCAGCCAGTCAAAGCTCTGCCCTGAACACGACCTCCATCAGGGGTGATGCTGCTTTCAGCACTGGCTCTGCAGTAGATTTCACCCACTGAAGAGTAACAGAAGTCATTTCCTCTGCAATAAACATTATCTGTTTGTAAATGTTTACATTTTGATTAAACCTGTAAAGTATTTCTAAACACTACAGTAGATTTATCATTAATATGTAAATGCTGTCCTGGAATATAAGCAAGCATTATCATAGCCATGTAAGAGTTATATCAGTAATCACTTCTTTAATCAGTGTTGTAATTTACAGACCATTGAGTTTTCTCATTTATTATGTTACTGAGTACTAGTGATAAAATCACTCCTGGATATATAAATCATTAAGAGAGATGCAGATAGTATGAAGTGACTCCATGTGATAAAGTCATTGTCATTTCTATTCCTAAAGGTGTCATAAATGTCTGGGGAAATCCAGTGGCACATTAATCATACATTAAGTGGTGAGCAGTGGGAGCTGTTACATTACTAAATGAGCTGGTATGTCTGCAGAAATTAACAGCAAAGCCAGCAGATCCCAGCTCCTGCTCTTGCTCCCATCCTGTCAGAATTCTATTTCATCACCCCTAATGAGCGCTGGTAATGGTGGAAATGCATCTCCCACCTGAACATGTATTTATATTATCATCTGCTCCCTTCCACCCATTCCCAACCCCATTTTATTCAAATGAGGACTATCAGCTGGCAGCGCTGGTGTCCCCACACTAACCCAGCAGATGGATGTCCTCTGTGGCCACAGATGCAGGAGCTGAACTGCTCCCACTCTGACACACCACATTTGTATCCTCTCCTGGGTTTAGGCACTGCTCGTATTCTGGTAAAATATTTGATGATTAGATTGCAAAAAGAAACTTCAGAGAACACAATACAAACATTTCTGTGCCTGGCTGCCTCAGAGGGTCATGCTCCAAGAGCTCTGTTGACTGAAGCACTACCACTGCTGCAATACCTGAGCCATCCCTCCCTTCAGGCTCCTCCCTCAGACCACCTGAGGCCACTTTAAAAGGCTGAAGGGGGCAGAAGCACCTTCATTTCAGCACCATGAATGCCATGGCCTATTTTTCCATCCATTAGCTTGAATGGCAATACAGGAACAGGTTTAGTTCACACCAGGCTGTTTCAGAATGTCTGTTTGATCCAATCTAAAAGCACTAAGGTGGAAATAACGTCCCAGACAACTCAGACAACTTGGATCTGCAGTTATTCAGGGCAGGCTTGGCTACACTGCTTGGCTCTGTTCTCCTGGATGGAAACACAGGGCTGGTGGGGACAGCCAAAGGCAACGGCACATGGAGCCATGGAGGAAGGATAGAAAGCAGATTTTTTTTAAAAAATTGTGCCACATTAGAACTCAATTTATTTTTTAATTAAAAGGGTACATTTGTTGAAGAGTATTTGATAGACAGAAGTGCTTTTCTGTTTTCCTCCAGGCTTTTGCCAGCATTCTGGAAGGACAGGGAGCAGCGCAGGGACAACCTCTCAGCTCTGCCCACTCCAGGCCAAGAAAGTTTCTACCAGTGGCTGGAGACTCTGTGAGCACTGATGTGTCTCTCATCTGCTGTAGTATTTATGCTTTTACTATGAAAACATCCTCCCTCTGAAAGTGCTTTTTATCTCTGCCATCAGAAGAAGTGAGCAATGATGAAGGGAAAGCCTGCTCAGCCACCACCTTTAAGTGATTGGGTTTTTTCTTTCCTGCTTAGCAGATCAGCAAGAAGTTTTGCATTTTAAAGAGTTCTCTGATGCTATTTCAGCAGTTTCTTTCATTATTAAGCTGCATTCAGCTACTTTTCCCTTTTTTCTATTTTCCTAACTTCTTTCTCCAGATTAAAACTGAAATAAAGAAGCAGACAGCAAAGCCAGGGCTAAGCACAATTCCCTGGAGGCTTCCTCTTTGTCTTTTCCCTGGCATTGTATTTTTGTGCCCCCTTGTAACAAAGGCCATTGCCTTTCCAGATGACTTGGACAGATTCTCTCTGCAACAAATCACATTTTATTGAGCTGCCAGAGAAAACTGCTGCCTGGAAATGAAGAGAGTCCCTCCTGGGTGGTACCTGTGGCACTCTGATCTGGGGAGGGAACGTCCCTCACCCCTGGCAAGCACAGATGGGCTGCAGTGAATGTAAAGGACATTTCTGGAACTGTTGCCAGGCCAGTGCAGAACCCCTGGGTCTCCCTGCACTTCCCCATTTCAGATTAAGCTTTGATCCCACCCTGACTCTGTACTGCAGACTGCAAGGAGGGAGCAGGAGCTGCTGGAGGATGTGACAAGGACAAACAGCCAGCCAGGGGCTGCTGGCACCTCTGGAGAACTCTGGGTTTGCCAGGTTAAATCCCACTACAGACTCCTGAGAAATCTCCCTTCAGTTACAGGCAGTTTTGGAAAGACAAATTTCATGTCAAACACCAGCTAGGGCTGCCTTTCAAGGGATGGAGAACTCAAGGTTTGTGCCTGTGGCACACAGGAGTGGAAGAATGGCAACTGTAAAACCTAAAAACAAATGAGTGGTTGCCTCTGTGAGTCTGCTCTAATCCAAGCTGGTTTATTCTCCCAGTGCTTTTCCCCTCTGGAGATACCAGCCCAGTTCAGAAGGACAGAAAGAGAAGTTTTCAATGCAGCAATCCTGTCAGGTTTATGGAGACTGATCAACTGGGAGGCATCAGTCCATTTTCCAGGTATCTGTGTGGTTTTAGGACTGAGCAGAAATGGGGAGATGAGGTTACAGTGGATGTCCTGCTTGTATTCATCAGGTTCAGAATCTTGCATTTTTGTCTGTAAACCCATTTACCCATTTCTTTTATACCAATGTAAATGTTGCTAACATATTCAAAGGTTACATAAATGTTTAAATATTTATGACAGCACTTCTGTGAGCAGAGAGCTTTTTCCAGTGCCTCTTAAAGGAATCTCAATTTCAGTGAAAAAAAAATAAATTACAGGATAATCAGCAAAGAATAGTGGTGTTCAGCACTTTTCATCCCTGTGTTCAGCTCAGTGCCATCACTCTGGCACACCAGGAAGGCACCTGGAGCTCATCAGGTCAGGCTCTGGGAGCAGCCACTCATTGCACTAAGGAGCACCAGAATCACTGATTCACCACAGACCAGCACATCATTTACAGGAAATATTAGGCTGTGATAATTCCACACACTCTTTTGGATATTCATGCCCTTGCTATAGAATTTCTCCCAAGATTTCTTTTTAACAAGGTGCTCTGTAGAAAGGGAATCATCCTCTATTAAATTCTCCAGGTTTTGAAAGAGACACTCTGTGTGGCTGTCCAGCCTTGATCCCAATTAAGCACCATGGTTTCACACAAAGGAAATCCTCTGCTACAGGAACATTAGGCTTCCTAAGAAGGATTTCAATGCCTGGCTGCATAATCCTGAATAATCAGTAACCTAGTGGAAAACTGAAGCTGTCTCAAGGCCCTCAACACTCATTTTTTCAAATTAGACTGTTTAAGTCTGCTAAAAGTTAAAGCATCAGACCTGAGCTCTTCCATGCTATTATTTACAGCTTTGTGGCAACGTCAGAGCAGCCTTGAGAATGGAAACCTCCATCCCAGGAGCTGCTCAGGGGCTCAGGAGGGGCAGCCAGAGCTGCTCCAGCAGCACAGAGGCAAACACAGCCCTGCAGGCTGGCAAACCTGAGCACTGCAAAGGCTTGGTCTGCTCACATCAGTGCAGGAACAACCCCAAGAGCCCTTTCCACCAGTGATCCCCCCCAAAATGACTCAGTTTGGTGGGATAGCTGAGGAACAATTCCCACTGTGGCACAGGGAGCAGGGCAGCACTGCCTGCATGAGCTGGTTTCAGCTGCACCCCTCAGAATGAGCAGCCTGCAGCTCTCAGAGGCACCCAGGGCTGGGTGCTGGTGGGGCTGGGTGCTGCTGAGAGCTCCACATCACAGACTGGAGCCAGTCCTCAGGACAGGCAACACAGGTCCATGAGTAACACAGATCCATCAGTAACACAGATCAGTAACACAGACCCATCAGTAACACAGGTCCATGAGTAACACAGATCCATCAGTAACACAGATCAGTAACACAGACCCATCCCAGAGTGGAGCCAGTCCTCAGGACAGGTAACACAGGTCCATCAGTAACACAGACCCATCAGTAACACAGATCAGTAACACAGACCCATCAGTAACACAGGTCCATGAGTAACACAGATCCATCAGTAACACAGATCAGTAACACAGACCCATCAGTAACACAGGTCCATGAGTAACACAGATCCATCAGTAACACAGATCAGTAACACAGACCCATCCCAGAGTGGAGCCAGTCCTCAGGACAGGTAACACAGGTCCATCAGTAACACAGACCCATCAGTAACACAGATCAGTAACACAGACCCATCAGTAACAAAGACCCATCCCACAGTGGATCCAGATCCATCAGTAACACAGATCCATTGGTAACACAGATCAGTAACACAGACCCATCAGTAACACAGGTCCATCAGTAACACAGACCCATCAGTAACACAGATCAGTAACACAGAGGATCACGGAGTGAATCTGGTCCTCAGGACAGATAACACAGATCCATCAGTAACACAGATCAGTAACACAGACCCATCCCAGAGTGGATCCAGTCCTCAGGACAGATAACACAGACCCATCAGTAACACAGATCAGTAACACAGACCCATCCCAGAGTGGATCCAGTCCTCAGGCAAGGCTCCCAGCAATGCCAGCCCAGCCCAGCTGGGAGCCCCAGCCCTGCAGAGCAGAGCTGGGTAACACCAGGGCCATGCTCTGGGTGCAATCTGGGCTCTCTCTGCTGAGCAGGGGCTGCACTTTCAGTATCAGCAGCCAGATTAGCAAAACTAAGCAGAAAGCCCCCAAAGCAAGAGAGCTTTTCTTAGGGCAAAGGCTGCACATTATCTAATCTCATTACAGAGATTTCAGAGGCAGCCTTGCAGAGCAGCAGCAGTACATTTAACTAACTGAATATCATTCACCACGACAGAACTGAGAGAGTGAAAGGGGCACAGAATGCCAGCTGGGACTGGAGGGCATCTATTTGCTCCCAAATGACCAGCTTCTGAGGCTGGACTGTGCTGTGCTGAGCCACAGGAGCTCTCTGCAGCTCGCATTATCACAGAACCCAAAATCTGCCTTGCTCTGTGCACTCTCCAGGCAAGCAATTTCTGGAAATGGGGACAAACAGAGAGCTTGGCTCCTGCTCACTGGGGATGTGGCAGCCCATATTTGCAGCATGGCCCCAGATTTCCTGCTTGGCAAGGCAAGATCCCAGGGTGGAATCGCTTTTAATTCCATCTCACAGTTTGGGCAGTGGTTGTGCATTTCCATCACAGTGTTTGTAACTCCTTAACTCAGTGTGTATGTACAATGCACAGATTCACAGTGAGTAAACTACAACCAGGGGCAGAAAAGCAAAGCAGAATCAAACCATCCTCTCTTCTGACTGCATTCATCAGGTCTGGAGCAAACTGACCATGCTCCCATCACACCTGGCACAACACTGGTGCTGCTTCTCAGATTTCTTTTCCCAGTCTTGGTGTTGGAGCTTTGGAGGTGACTCTGAAGCACTTCCTGTGGAACTTGAGGTGCTGTTGCTGTGATTTTTCACCTGGGCTGCACTGGCTCTCCATCCCCAGGGCAAGCAGAGAGCTGGGTGATGGCACAGGGGAGGGAAGTCTGCAAGGATACAGTTTAGAAGTTTCTTCAGCTGCCCTTGAAACTTCTGCCTATGATGTGATGGCAAGGTATTGACAACTTCCATTGTGAATGTATCCCAGTCCATGCCCATTGTGAGTTGCAGTTTCCACAGAGGCTGGTGCTGCCCATTCCTGACAGAACAGCTCCTGTGGGAGCCCCAGCCACTGCTGCCCTGGTTGTCTGCTGGCATCTGACACAAGGCTGTGGTAAAGCTTCATTTCTGTAAAGCTCCTCTCAAGTTCTGCTGCTCTGCTGAATATATTGATCCCAGAAATGACAGCACTATGGCAAGTATGGAGGGGGGCAAGGAGGTGGAGTTTCCATTTGTTATCCTGTTCAGAATATAACATAGCACATTTGCCAGAAGAAAAACCTTCAAAGTCACAGGGCTTCAGAGCAGCAAAACAATGGCATTTCCATGCTGTGACTTTCTCCCCTGCTTTTAAGGTATTCAGTTTGACACAAGTGACTCTGTGTTCACACAGCATCAGAAGGGATGAAGGAGCCAGCAGAGAGCCAGGGAGCTGCCTTGGACTCCCAGAGATGGAGGAGCTGCCTTGCACTCACAGAGATGCAGCTGCCTTGGACTCACAAAGATGGAGCTGCCTTGGACTCCCAGAGATGGAGCTGCCTTGGACTCCCAGAGATGGAGGAGCTGCCTTGGACTCCCAGAGATGGAGGAGCTGCCTTGGACTCACAAAGATGGAGGAGCTGCCTTGGACTCACAAAGATGGAGCTGCTGCCTCTAGACTCACAAAGATGGAGCTGCCTTGGACTCCCAGAGATGGAGGAGCTGCCTTGGACTCACAAAGATGGAGCTGCTGCCTCTAGACTCACAAAGATGGAGCTGCCTTGGACTCCCAGAGATGGAGCTGCCTTGGACTCCCAGAGATGGAGGAGCTGCCTTGGACTCCCAGAGATGCAGCTGCTGCTGTCCCAGGGCTTTCAGGTTATTTTTGGGAGTGTCAGTGGGAACTGCACTGGCAGCTCCTCAGCTACTGAACACAGACTCAAACCTTCAGGGTAGGGGATTGTCGTGTTCCTCACAGCAGCACCACACCTGTTCTGCAGGAGCCTGAGCAGGGTTTGCTCCTGAGCAAAGAGCACAGAACAGCAGCAAAAGCAGCAAAACCCACCTGAGCTGCAGCAGATGGCAAGGAGCCCCTGCATGCAACTGCAATTGTCATTAATGCATCCAGACAGATGGATCCTATTGGTAAATTCCAGCTTGGCAAAATAAAATTTGGCTTTTGCTTCCTTTTTAGTGCCATAATAAATTTTGTGTTCACTTTTAAAAGGTTGGACCACTGTGTGAAGGTCTAGAGCACTCAAAGGCATTTAAAGTTCGTGAAATCAGCTGTAAATTTGGAAATAAAGACTGGGAACTATGAGACAATAAAAGAAGTAAAAGGAGTAGCAGTCAGCACATTCAAACTGTGCACTGAACTGCCCTGGGACCATGAGGATCACGGGGAAACTCTTACCTGCTATTTGCAGAGAGATCTTAAACTCAAATTTCCACAGGGTTCTGTTACTGAGAACAATGTAATTCAGCCCAACTGAAGTAAAAATTAATATAAATAAGCTTTGAGCTGATGGCCAATTGCTGGGCAGGAGCATTACCTATAAGCTCTTTACATGAACCATACAAAGGAGATTTATTTGCTAACTAAATATTACAGGCCAAGTGCAGACAGGCACTGAGCATCTTCAGCTTCTGGTCTCACTGTCAGGTTTGGCTGAACCCAAATTACCAGAAATTCCACACAATTCAAAGCACACAGTAATATCTGCCTGAACCTCGAGATGATAATATGAGAAATATTGAATAGCTCTCATCAATAACTCCTTTTTCTTTTCCTGAGTTTGTGCTTTAAGGTAATCTACAGGCTTTACATGAGCTGTAAACTCATGCACACAGCCCTTGCACCATGGGCTCTGCCCAAAAGACAAAATTTATGAAGACTGGATTTTATTTTTCAGCAGAAAGGTTACTCCCAACAAGGTCTCTACACCAGGTTTTCACAGAGGAAGGAATTTCTAAAGAATTGAACATAAAAGCTTGATGGAGAATTTCAAAATGAATTAAGGATGAAAGGCCTCTGTGCTCATTTGAAGCTTTCTGAGTGCTTTTTAAAATCTGAACCAATTGAAGATGTCAATTTGCCTTGAACCCCAAACCACTTCCCTACGTAAAGAAAGAAATTTTGTGGAAACAAGAACATTCTAGATGAAAAAAAAAAATGAAAAAGCCTTTTTTCCTCTATGATGAGATGAGCAAACCTTTTTGTTCCAAGCACTTAATTGAGCTGTGTTTTTCAGCCAGCTGTATGTTTTACAGCAGTGAGCACTTGTGCCACAGCCACATCCCTCCAGAGGTTCTGCATATACTCCAAACACACAGGAGACACCTTCTCCCACCATCTGAGCAATTTCCAACCAGCCCTGAAGAGAGAGAAATTACACCTGAAAATGTCCCTGGCTGGTACCAATAAATGCTGTGTTAACCTCCAGTCATTTGTTCCACTTCAGCTTCTGAGTGCCCCAGGCAGGGGAGGCTCCTGAAGCCACTCAAAGTGTTCTGATGGTGCACACATCATTGGAAGGAACCCTTTTAGGGCAGGTAAATTATTTCTGCAGGAAGTAGGAGAAGAGCACAGCAAGGCCCCAAGTGCTAATCAAAGGACAGGCTGCTTCAGGAAAACAAGTTCTTCCCAAACAAGTGGCTAGAGAACTGCAGCAGCCCAGGCTGTGGTTATTCCCAGGCTGTTTTCCTTTTTCCTGTGAAATGTGAAAGCCCAGGAGTCACTGGGTGGCAGGAACTTACTTTGATGACGTCCTCCCCGGAGGATTTGCACTCCACAGACTCCGAGATGTCTGTCACAGCACTGTTCTCCTCGATGGACACCACCTTGATGGGCACTGCCACCGTCCTGCCCGTCAGGATGGCCGTGTTCAGGATCTCTGTGTCCTGCACGAAACAAAGCACAGCACAGCCCACATCAGCTCTGGGTGGTCAAAGTGTCCCAGCTCATCCCCAGAGAGGGGCAGCCTGGTGAAAGGCAATGGAACCCCAGCACTGCCCACATCAGCTCTGGGTGGTCAAAGTGTCCCAGCTCATCCCCAGAGAGGGGCAGCCTGGTGAAAGGCAATGGAACCCCAGCACAGCCCACATCAATCAGCAAAAGGGGCTGAAAATCTCAGCTCATGCCCAGAGAGCACAGCACTGCTCACATCAGCTCTGGGTGCCTGACGTGCCTCAGCTCACCCCCAGAGAAGTGCAGCCTGGTAAAAGGCAGTGAAATCCCAGCCCTGTTTGATCTGCTGGATGAACACCCAGTGCTGCACTCTGTTCAACAGCACCTTTCTCTAAACTCAGGTCAGGCACAGCCCACAGGTATCTTCTGCTTTTCAGACATGAGGGGTTATTCCCAATATTGACCTTCCAACATGTGATTTCAGAGTTTTTACTAACGTAGACTTGACTGGCAATCACTTCTCAATCCTGCTCTTCATTTATCACTTTCTAATACAAGGGCTTTTACTTCATGAGTGATATCAGCTGCAGGAGAAAGAGGGAAATGCTGTCCAGGAGTGGCACCAAAAGGGGACAGCCTGCTTCCTTCGGGTAGGGATAAAAGAGCCTCCAAAGCAGAAATGAATCCAAGCCCATTGCGGAGACGGGGCCTCTCCGTGAACTTTGTGTCTGGAACTGTTTCAAGATTATTTAATTTCCTCTGATATGGCCAATGAAGCAATGTAAGGAATCCAGAAGGAGTTAGTGATGCTGTTAACTGCAGGGGAAATAACAAGGAAATTTGAAGTCTGAGCTGGGGCTGTGCCATATAAAAGCCTTTCAATGCACCACCGGCCAGGCTAACACTTGGAACTCCTGAACTATGTCAGCATCAATGTATTCCCAAGATTCCCATGCAGGAAAAACTTCAAAGTTTTCTCCAACTGTTCAGCTTTCAATATAAAGTGAATAAAATATTCAGCAAATTCCTCAGCACTGAAGTCATGAGGACTGCAGCCACTGATGTCAACAGCAAAACGGGGCACTGACACTGTTGATACTGTTTTCAATTCAAGCTTAGTGAGTCTGAAATTTAGGTCAGATTTCCTTTTCATCTGGCAACTTGTTATTTCTCAGGTTCTCCTGCAGCTCTCTTAAGAAATCCCATCAAACTTAAAAGGAAATGCTAAAGAGGAATGTTGGCTGTTCTAGAAAGGTAAGAACCCTAAATGATTCCTACTGCAGCACGAGAGATGCCCAGCATTGGGAGGGGACTGGTGCCCACCCAGCCACAGCCCTGAGCAGAGATGGGAACCTTTTGCCTCCCCTGAAAGCAGCCATAACTCATGGCTATTACACAGATTAAGAAATACTGATGTGTAAGCAATTAATATATTACACACCACACTAAAAGCAATTTTCAGCTCTGCCACTTCCCTTCCTCAGGCTCCAAGTGCCCTGTGATAGTTACAACAAACCAGAAAAAGAGACCAAGGAACAAAGCCTGGATTTTATTGTCGTTTTTGTTTAGAACTAAAATAGAGAATTGTGTATTCTCCATCCCTGGATGTGGAACAGCCTCATGGCACAACTGCTGCCTGCTTTGTGTTCCCTTCATATTGCTGCAATAAAGCCAAAGGCAATCCAGGGACAATCACCACAAACCTGACAGAAAACTCTGCACAGCACAGGAAACATCCACAGCCCAACTCCCCAAAGGCTGAACTGAAACAGAGCAAATGAAAGGAGTCAAGCAGACTCTGTATGTCTGTCTGTCTGTCCATGAGCACCCGGATTTGCTTCCCTGCATTCTCCCAGCCCCTGAACACCCTCTGTCAGGCACAAATCCCATCTTCAAGGACATGTCAAGCACCACCAGGACAATAATTGTTCTCCAGCAGCAGCAGCGTGGGGGCTTCTGGGTCTCATTTTTCAATGCAATATCCTGCCCTGATTGCAGGCTAATTCAGGAGTACACAGACAGCATTCCTAAGAAACTTTCAGAGAGACTACAGATTCATTTAAAATGAAGGCACTTTTCAAAATCACAATATCTTGGCCATTTCCACATTCTTTAATTTTTAAAATCCCCCAAGAACTAATCTACTTTCTGCGCAGGCAGCAAGTAGAGTTTTAAAATGAAATTTATTTTATGTGACAAAAAAATTGGAAGCATCTGATAGCAGTGTTTGGACTTGTTCCCCAAGAAATTCAAAGATGAGGGAAGTAGAGTAAATTGAAAAAACACACAAGGAAGATGCACTGTAAGTCAGCATCAATATCCAGGTCAGAAAGAAGTTCCTGTAAGTGAATTTCAAACTCTAAAAAGGCCAGGACTGGCACCTGCACAGCTGAAACAGAGCTACACAGATAATCCTCATGGAAACAAGGGAGACTGGAGCCCTGGCTTTGGAAGCCTCCAACTGTCTTGGCAGCACAATGCCCAAATCCCAACAACATCTGACTCTGCCACTGCAGAGGCTGGGCTGCCTTTCTTGCCTCAAGAACATCTACAAAGTGTTAGGAAGGTTTTTCCTGTTACCAGGGCATCCCTTCCATGGATACAACATATGAAGGAAATAATTACTATTTAAACGCATTTAATTAACAAATAGTATAATTAAAGAACAAATTTCCCTTTAATGATTAGAGGAAACTCTAGTGGTTAGGCTCAAGGAGGTATCAAAGGAGATATCTGAAAGCAAATTATTGAATTTTGCGTGTAGGAAATTCCTTTAAAATGTATTGACAGAATTTAATGCAAACCCACCACTGTGCAGGAGATCTCCAAGCTCTCCTCCCCGAGCTGCTGTGGAGCTCAGAGCACCACAAAGCTGCTCTTGTGCTCTGGCCTGGCCTGGTTCAGGTTTATTTGGATGAAGTCCACTGGCCTCAGCCCTTCCTTCTCCAGCTGCAGCCACTGCCCTGCTCACAGCAAACTCTGCAGGACTGCTTTGCACAATCATCACCTATTTCCTAGCAAGGGGGAAGAATTCCCCAGAGCAAATGTGTTCTAGGCACCCCTAGGGCTGACTCTGCAGCAATCTCACTTTTTATTCCACCCCTTTTCAGTCAGGGAGCTTGCACTGAGGGCAGTGGGAGCTCTGCACAAAGAGCAAGAACACAAAGTGCTGCTTGGGCTTAGCTGAAGAGCAAACCTGATGTTCATCCAAGCTCTCAGTTGTAAAAAGGCAAGCATTCAGCCATGACTGATTCAGGAACTAATTCAACATTAAATTGTGGCAGAATGAGGAAGCAAAGTGACAGCTGTTTAATTAAACTCTAAATCTGATTAGATGGTGTTATCAAGAGAAATCCATGGGAGCCTGAGGTCATGAGAATGGTCCAGTGTGCAGGCTGGAAATTCTGTGAGTGGAATCTCCCAGGATGATGTTAATTATGGCTCAGCATTCAGATCTGTCCCCCTCACAGCCACAGCACCTCAGCAGTGACAAACCTGTGGCACAGACCTGGAGGACTGACACAAAAATGCCAGTTATGCTTTGATAGGGAGAGTTGCTTGGAGGAGCTTGTGGGAAAGGGCAGCTGGGCACTGTTACCCTTAAAATGAACCCAGCAGTTGTCTCACAGAGCAGCACAGGGGCAGCAAGTGCTGGCTGCTGACAGGGCTGCAGTGGGGACAAAGCCCACCCAGGAGAGCTCCAGGAGCTGGGCTGTGCTCCCACCGAGGCTCCCATCCCTGGGGAGCACTGATGTGTGCCAGAGGAGATGGAGATGCGGGAGATGTGAAGCTGCGAACACCCAGGCAGCCCAGGAGGGGCACTGAGCTGTGCCTCAGCCCCAGAGCAGGCACAGAGCTGCTCTGCACTGCTCTGCACTGCTCTGCACTGCTCTGCAGGCAGCTGTGGGGCTGCTGGGTGAGCACAGTGGGTGTGGGTTCAGTCATTAATGCTCCTGAGATTACAGCTGATTAAGGAAACAACACTGCTAGGCAGCAGACTCTGCTGATCCCCATAATCCCACGATTAACAGTAAATTATACATTGTGCTTTCTGCCAGCTGGGCCCTCTGACACCCCCTCCACAGGCACTGGGTGCAGGAGGGGAAGGAATTCTGCTCTGGAAATTCTCAGCACAGCCTGCAGAAGAGCAGGGGCTCCTACAGACCAGGGGGTGGGATGGTTGGGGACCCCTGGGGCAGAGCCAGCCCCTGGCAGCAGTGGGGAAGGGCAGATTTTGTTGGTTGGATTTGGGGCTGCTCTTTCACTTGATTCAGTACCATTGGCCCACCACACCTCAATGCTGCTCTTCATTGATCACTTTCTAATACAAGGGCTGTCACTTCATGAGGGATACCAGCTGCAGGAGAAATGGGGAGATGCTGTCCAAGAGTGACACCAAAAGGGAACAGCCTGCTGCCTTAACAGCATCCTCAGCCCCCAAACGGGGAGAATCCAGGTTCTCCATGGCTGGAGCTTGAATCCAGGTTACTCCATGACTCTGAGGTCCACACAGCCATGGAAAATATCAGCTAAGGAACAAATGAACTGTGGAGAAAAATCAGGCCATTCCAAATCTACATAAGAAACAGACTTGTGAGTAGAAGTTGCCATTGCTGCAGTCTGTTCCTGACAAGGACAGGAGAACAAAGGAACTCAAAGCTTCCTTTGGATGGTGATTGCCCTGTGAGGAGTCTCCTCTCTGCTAAAGCTTTGCTCAACACAACACCACACAGGGCACAGGAATTAAGGGCAGCACCTGCCCCAAGAACAGGCACAGCCCAAACATCTGCCCTGGGCACACCCAGAGCTGGGGCTGGCACTGCTGCCCCTGCCATGCCCAGCATCTGCCTGAAGCCCCTGATCCTGGGATGGCTCTGGCTCTCCAGGAGCCCTGCACAGGGCCAGGGAGGCTCTGAGAAGGGTTTGGCTCATCCCCAGATCTACTCAGAGCACAAGGAGCCTCAGGTGTTCACCAGGTGTGCTGGGGATGAGCTGATTTGGGTGCTCTGTCCCAGGAAGTCTGGTTTGGGTGAGTTGGTTGATTTGGGTGCTCTGTTGCAGGAAGTCTGGTTTGGGTGATTTGGGTGCTCTGTCCCAGGAAGTCTGGATTGGTGATTTGGGTGCTCTGTCCCAGGAAGTCTGGTTTGGTTCATTTGGGTGCTCTGTCCCAGGAAGTCTGGTTTGGGTGAGTTGGTTGATTTGGGTGCTCTGTTCCAGAAGTCTCCCCACAGTCTCCAGGAGCCCTGCAGAGGGGCAGGGAGGGGATGGGGAGCAGGGACACCAGGCAGGATTCAGCCTCATCCTCCCCACTGCCCAGCAAGGTGACTCTGGCATTTAGAGCCCATCAGGGCTGGGGCCCCTCAGCAGCTCCTCCTGGGCTGGAGCCCTGCCAGGAACACAGGGGCAGCTTCCTGGGGCCAGGAGCAGAGAAAGCAGAGCTGGGGTGGGAATTCTGTGGGCCCTGCACAATCTTCCCTGCAGCTTTTGTGGACAGTGTAATTTATGATCAAGATCTAAGTGTCTCTTCAGAATGGGAACTCAGTGTTCTGCAAATGCAATGCCCTTTTCATCAAGGATCCTGTCTCTGCTTAGTCTCCACATTAAGATAAATCTTAATTACTGGCCCCCTACATTAGCAACAAACCATTCAGTTCTCTTCCCTGCTTGCACAGTTTTCAAATACCCTGCTAGTGGAATTTTGGAGTCCTGATAAATTACACTCTGCAGACAGAGAAGGGGGATGTAGAATACATTAAGAGACAGGGATGCAGAGAAATATCTCTGGATCCTAGGATGACTAATCCCCACTTTCCTTCAGTGAATCCATCCTGTTAGCATCCAGACATGCAGGAGGGAGCATCACCCATGATTACTTTGATTTAGCAGATGCAGACTGTGTTGCTAAATGTAATTCTATCATCTGTCACAAGTGAGCATCCCTTGCAAAGGAAGAAGGGACTGGAGCACCTGAATTGCTTGGTTCTGTCTGCAGGTGGTGCCAGGCAAGGCTGGCACTGCCCAGGTCACCCTGAACCAGGGACAGAGCTCTGGGCTCTGCCCACATCATTGTGACAGCAGGAGTTTTGTAATTGTGAACAAAAAGGTAAAATCATATCAGCATTCCATGTGAAAAGGCCATAAATGGCTCTGGCCAGCAGGGAAAGGAGCAATGGGCACACCCTGGGTTAGGAGCAGGAGGGGCCTTCCCAAAGGGACAAATCCTGAGAAATTCTGCTGTAAATTCTTCTGGGAATGCCCCTCCTGCAGAGGCGATGGGAAAGGAATCATCCTGGCAGACAGAGCAGCTTTCTGCCCCTGCTGAGGGGGGACCAGCAGCCCTTCTCTGACCTCCAGCTCCAGAGCCAGGTGCAATGAAGAACCTTAACAGCCAGCAGGTCCAGAGAGGCAGGAACACGGGACCCAGAACCACAGAAACTAGAACCACAGAAACCAGAACCACAGAGACACAGAACCACAGAGACACAGAAACCAGAACCACAGAACCCAGAACAACAGAGACACAGGACCCAGAACCACAGAAACCAGAACCACAGAGACACAGAACCCAGAACCACAGAGACACAGAACCCAGAACCACAGAATCCAGAGCCACAGAAACCAGAACCACAGAGACACAGAACCACAGAAACCAGAACAACAGAGACACAAAACCACAGAGACACAGAAACCAGAACCACAGAGACACAGAACCACAGAGACACAGAAACCAGAACCACAGAACCACAGAGACACAGAACCACAGAAACCAGAACCACAGAACCACAGAGACACAGAACCACAGAACCCAGAACAACAGAGACACAGAAACCAGAACCACAGAGACACAGAACCACAGAGACACAGAAACCAGAACCACAGAACCACAGAGACACAGAACCACAGAGACACAGAACCCAGAACTACAGAACCACAGAAGCCAGAACTACAGAACCACAAAAACCAGAACCACAGAACCCAGAACCACAGAACCACAGAGAAACAGAACCACAGAACCCAGAACCACAGAGACACAGAACCACAAAAACCAGAACCACAGAACCCAGAACTACAGAACCACAGAACAATGAACCCCAGAACCCAGAACCACAGAATCCAGAGCCACAGAACAACAGAACTACAGAACCCAGAACCACAATGCCTCTGAAGCTCCTGTCACTTCTTCTACTTCTGAACAACTGAGAATCAAATTCAGATTTCTTTAAACAAATTGGTTTCAGAAGTAAATATTTACTTCACTGTATTTGTTGTACTAACTTTATCATATGCAGTTCATAAAACCAATTCAAAACTTAATTTTGGAGCTGTATGAGTTTGCCACAGGCACTGAGACTAACCAGGAAATCTTATTTCCTCTCCCTTGTGAAATAAAGATCTAAGCACTTGCATTAATATTTCTACCAGTAAAGTTCCACTGCCTGAATGTGAATTTATTATTTCTCTAAAATCAGCCCCATCCTGGCTCCATGTGTCAGTGCTGAGCAGAGACTGAGGTGAGCACAGGGCACCCAGATCAGCTGATCCCCAGCACACCTGGCTGAGCACCTGAGCATTCTCTGCCTTGCTGGAGCTGTGGCACCAAATCCCACCAGGAACAGCTCAAATGTTAAATAATATTAAATAAAGGAATAAAATTAAATGTGGAAAACCCAAGTATTACACCAAAGCTGCTTTCTGTTGGCTGAACAGCCATGCCAGGATTCCGTGGCCAATCTGCATTTGCAAAGAAAGATGGCATTTCCTGCTGTGTGGAGGAAGAGTCTGGAACTGAAAAGGACTTCAAAGGAAACAATTCTGGAACCCATTAAAACTTAACAAAAACCTTTCAGGACAACTGCAGGAGACGGGAAACAGAATCCCACATTTCATCTTTCTGTAGGCACTTAAAATATAGAATAAGGACATCAAAGTGAGTGGAGAAGATGAGAAGCAGAATTCCTACATTTTATTTCTCCAAGCATATACCTCAACTAAAAAAAGAAAAAAACCCAGATTTTTTTAGAAGAGGGTTATTTGTAACACAGGAAACTACCTGCTCCTCTTTGTGCCATTTCAGTCCTCACTTTCAGTATTTAACTAAATTGACTCAGAAATGAAAGCACTAATATAGGAAACATTATCTAGAGAGAAAAAATTGTAGTTATGGCTGGAAATGTGAGTGATTACCTGAGATATTCCAACTCCAGCACCATAACTGGCTCTTTTTAGCACAGGAAATGGAGACAGATGAAAATGAGTGAAGTGACAGGTTAAAAGCCCTCATTCTGAGCCCAACACACTTGAGAACCACTGCTGCTGCTGCTGCTTCAGAGCACTGCTGCTCATGGATCCAAGTACACTTGCAGGTACTTCTGAGCACACTTACACTTGATAAAACAAGCAGTAAATTGTCCTAAGTTCTCTTGAAAACTTCTGGTTTTATGCAATGATGCAGCGCATAAATGATACACATTTAATTTCTGGCAGATGTATGAAAACACCTGCAATCTGTAGCCATACACTGAATTTTTTATCTGATGAGAACCCTCAGACAAGGGCTTGGGAAACGGAGTGGAGGGAAACACATGAAGAGCATGAACCTGAGGCTGTGAGGGTGATCTGAACTCTGTCACTGAGCTGAAGGAATTTTAAATGCTTCATGCACTTCAAGGATGAAGTCCCAAGGACAATTCCTTGTTTTAAAGAACTGGGGTGCTGCGTGATACAGGGATGGTTTTTATGGCTGCTCTGGAGGTTGTGAACTTGCTTTATTTGGGTAGATTAATATGCCATGGATTATTAATGAGCTGCTTTCTCCTTCTAATATGCAGAGCTCATGTCCTACAAGCTCCTGAATCCTCAGTTCTTGGCAATGCACTTGGCTGAAGTCTGGGGATGTCAGAGCCCTGCTCAAACCACAGTGGAAGAGAAGCAGGCAGCTTCTGCTTCAGTATTTCAATTTCATTTAGTCTGGTTTGAAATCAGGAAGAGGAATTTTCTGCTTGCTCTTTTCTTATTTTGGCTGTACAGTTTTAATTTTTGATAAGCAAAATCTGTAACAAAACCACCACAAACTCTTGAAAAAGTGGTCCTAAAAATGCAGAAAATAGTCATTATTATTTCCTATCCTTGCACCTAGATTATTTTTCCTCTTCAAATAGTTTATTGATTTCACTGACTTCACAGCAGCTCTACATAAACAAAGCACACAGAGGGCAGGAACAAGATTATTGCATTAATGGGAGCAGATACTGTACAGACATCAGAAACTCACTGTGGTTAAAAAGATGAGAGAGTGACACAGGAAAATTAAATTATTGATCAGACACATGTCTGATAGACTGGTGGGCCTTATAGAAACCAAACCTGGCATACATCTAGAAGGAGGAAAATTAAATATATACAGAATGTATAACCACAGATGCAATTATCTCCCCCTTCCTCAAGCAGAAACATTTTACCTGCAGGGGCTGCTTGTCCAGACCCTGCTGGAGGCTCCTGGCTGGAGAAGCATCCTTGAAAGGGGCTGCTCTGATCATTGTGTAAGTCAGGGATATGACAGACCAAGGCACCAAACCCATTTGTTTAAAGCACCATTTTCTCTGTTAGTGTAACCTGGAGCAATCCCAGTGACCATTAACTTTATCTGAGCATCTCACAGCAACTTCCAGCTCAAAGAGGCCTGAAAAAAGATCAGTGTGCTTGAGAGCTTGGCCTTTTTTCCCAGCTCTATTGGATGGCCTAATAAAAGACATCACCTCTAGTCACAAAGCTGGCTTCACTTATGGAATTACTCTGATTTTTACTCCTCAGGGCCAGAACTGCCCTGCCAGCGCTGGAGCAGGGGAGGCAGACCAGCATCCCTGTTCAAGCAGGGAATTTTCCTTCCCACAGAAGCAGCAGTACAGAATGATCCTGTCAGCCAAACCTTGCTCAGGAAATGCACGTCCATGTCCATTGTAAGGATGAGCCAACTGCAGTGGGCCTGAGCCACAGAGCCACAGAGCCCAGGGCAGACAGACACGGGGCTCCCACCCCGCCAGACAATTCCTATTTCTGCTGTCAGAGCTCCCAGGGCCTCATGAGCAGCCCATCCTTTGGATGAGGTAAGGGCAGCGAGGAGGAATGGCTGAGCCTGGAATTTATTTATTCCCACACCGGGCTGGTTCCTGCAGCTCCCAGGCATCCTTACAGCACATGCCTGGGGATACCTGTGCCAGCTGGCACTCCCAGCCCTGCTTTTCCACGCTTCCAACTGACTTCTTGTCCCAGCTCCAGAGAGAGGCTCCTCTGCTGGCCCCACCAAGCAGCAAACTGTGTAAAACTTCCCCAAAAAAGGCACAGAGGAGCCTGGACAAAGTGATGCCGAGGAGCCGGGGCTGAGACGGATGGCTTTGCTTTCTGCTGCTGACACCACCTGAGCAGCAGGAGGCTCCTGCCTTCTGTCAGCTCCCCAAAACCAGAGCTCAAGAGCACAGAGGTTACAGCAAGCCTGGCCCTCAGCCAGCCCAGGGCTGCTCCAGAACACAAGAGGAAGGGAATTCACCTTTAAATCACACAAAGGTGATTTCTGCCCGCACGCTCTTCCCCCGAGCTACGTCCTGGTAAAGTCTGGTTTATGCAAATGGAAATAAAAGTGTTGTGCCAGGGTAAAAAATGTCCACATTAAAGAAGGAAAGGAGCTGAAGTGGCTCTCCCTGGCATGGCACACCGAGAGTGCAGCTCAGTAATGAAGCTCAAGGCTTGAACTGCAAGCAGCAGTTTGGGGGTAGAAGGTGTAAATAAATGTGCAATTCTGCAGAGCCATGACTATGTGAGCACATTATGGGATGCACTAACACTCTGCTGTGCCTCTCAATACTGAATTTACAGGCTAATGCTTCCCTCTGTCATTTCCTCAAACTTCCCGGTGAACTTGAATTATTTTTACACTTATTTAGTTTAAGCAAAACACTCATTCCACAGCCTCCAAAGGACACAGAGCTCTGCTCCTGCAGGCCCTTGGGGAGCAGAGTACAGCACAGTCACTCCTCTGGCACTGACACTCAGCATTCAACAGTCACCTCCTGCAATTAATAAAACTGCACTGTTGCTATTTTTCACTAATAGAGGATTTCCAAAAGCAAATTACAGCCATAAATTACATCATTACAGCCTGCATTATTGTTCTGTGGGGTAACAAATCTTGCAGAAAGACAATCAGCTCTGCTAGAGGAAAAAAAAATACAGAGGACAAATCAGATGATTGGGACCTGATTAAAATTAATATCAGTGGTGGTTTTTTTTCCATTTGCCTGCTGAAATTCCCTCTCTCACCAGCGTGCTGGTGGTCATGCCACAGTGCTGGAGCATTCAATATTAGGCATGATTTGTTTCTGAGGGCAAAGTCCAGTGCTGGTGTGGATTCCCTCTGCAGTTTAACTGGGGTCTAAGACACCCCACAGCAATGGGGCCATAAGGGCTGGGCTGGGAATTCCCTCAGCACATGGGGTCACACAGACAGCTGGGGCATCTTTTACAGTGGTTTTTTTTTGGTGGTCCAAGCTTTGGTGAGGTTCTGGTACCCGTCTGGTTCTGGGGTTATGGGTGAATCCAATCCCATCCCCACTGCTCCCATCTCCAGCAGAGGAGAGCCAGCAGCACGGTGCCAGCTCTGTCCTCTGCACTGTGCTGAACCCTGCCCTGCCTCTCCTGGGCTTTATCTCCCTCAAGCAGAACCAGGGAGTTCGAAGTGCAGCTTCTGAGTGAATTCCATGACAAACATCCCCCAGTGATGAGCATCTGTCTGGATAATGAACTGTAAACTGAGAGCAGGGCAAGGCAAACACGCAGCCAGAGCAAATTGAAGGTGAAAAGCTCCTGGGTTTTTAAGGTGTGGGGGCAGTTCATTAAAACACTGAGCCTCATAAAATCATGGTGGTGCTTTAACCCCATGCTCCCTCATTACATCCCATTAGAGTAAGGCCCTTTCTGTTGTCTCCATCGTTTCACTGTCCAAGCTGGAACACCTCAGACCTCATCAACTGGAGTTGAGCCTAAACAATGCACAGTTCTGCTAAGCAAACATTTCACCTGCTGCTGAAGAGTGAGGCCTCCCCCAGAAACACCAGAACTCTCTTTACAGATCAAAATCACCAATGGAAGCTGCCAATGAAGAGAAATCCCTTCTGCTTTTGTGTATGGGTCACATCCATCCCACCTCAGCTCAGCTGGCTGAGACACTGCCCTGTCTGCAAACACACCTGGCCTGCCCTGGCAGCTCCTGCTCAGCTGCCACCTCTGGGAGGGACACATTGAGGAGCTGCAGACCATTTACCCTCCATGGAAAACCACAAAAAATACAATACAATACAATACAATACAATACAATACAATACAATACAATACAATACAATACAATAAAATAAAATAAAATAAAATAAAATAAAATAAAACTAAACTAAACTAAACTAAAATAAAATAAAATAAAATAAAATAAAATAAAATAAGTTTGCTGTCTGGAGTTAGTCTGGAGAGTAAATGTGTATTTACTAGTTAAGTCTACGCAATCACCTGTTAGCTACAGCTAATGAGAAAACTGAGTTTATGGAGAACTGGTGCATTAATTCTAGAGGAGAAGGCATCATCCAGCCATGGAGGCTGCTGAGCGCTGTTCCCTCTCCCAAACAAAGCCATGCCATGTTCTCCCAGCTCCCTGTCCTGCTCCCCAGCCCTGGCAGCAGCAGCTCTGTGCTGCAGGAGTGCAGCCAGACCAGCCCCAGCTGCAGAGCTGCCCATGGCTGAGCTCTGCAAAGCCTGAAAGGCTGCAGATGGATCACCAGTGAGGAACTGCCCTGCCTTCCAACTCCAGCTCTCTGCCAGCTGCAAACCTCTGCAAGCAGCAGCCTCGGGAGCTGCTCTGCTCCTGCTGGCAGCGCCCTCTGCCCTCCTGCATCTGCTCTGGGCTGGGCACAGTCCTGAGCAGCTTCAGCAGCAGGCCAGCCCTGGAGGGTCCTCCTGAGCACAGCTCACTCTGCTGGCTCTGCTGGCACGTGTGGCAGCTGGAATATTGCCTCTGTGCCTGCGTTCAACAACCCGAATTTTCATCAGCTGTCACTTCAAATAGTCACTGCTGCTTAAGATGTCTTCTTCTGGTGGGGCAGTACCACAAAGCTGAAGCAGCACTTAAAACAACCCCCAAAACACACCACAAGACAACACAGCCTTGAGACTTCACACATCACACAGTGCAGTGCCAGGAGCTGACACAAGTGTCCCCCTGCCAGCCCTGCTGTCCCTCCTTTCCCCCTCGGGGAGCTCAGCTTCTCTGAACCCTGACCCAAGCCCTGACTTGGATCAGCCTGGCTCATTTACAGAATTCTCCAGAGGTTCCTGACACTCCTCCTCCAGCACACCCAGCAGCCAATCATTTACTTTGTGTCTCCCTGTGCATTCTTGTTGTTCTGCAATTTTTTGTTTGCTTGGCAGGATTTGCCTCCTGTCAAGACTAAGGAGCATCTATTAAGCTTCATATTAACATTTCTCAGAGATCTTTAAAAACCTGAAAGTTAGCTGGCCCCACCTCTCCTCAGCATCTTAAAAATCCCAAAGTAATCCATCCCATAGCATTGTCAGACTGGGGGATGCTCAAGAGGAAATTGCACATACTCATAGAAAATGACATTCAGCTTGAACCAATGGAAATACTCATTGCAGCCAGCTGGGACAGCCTTATTGATCCATTCTCATTTCCTGCAAAAGGTAGGGCTGAATGGGACTGTAGAAAGCAGGAATGCAGTAAATGGAGGGAAGCAGAAGCTGGAGGCAAAGTGCAAGGGCTGTAGAAATGACCTCTGGGACTTCAAAAGGCAGCGTTAAATTGAGCCATTTTGGGTTCTTTATGCTGTCTGCACCTTCTGACCAATTTGAGATCAATGAACAACGGTTTGTCCATGTTTTGCTTTTGTTTCCTGATGGCAGGCAGCACAAAAAGCCAATTCTCCCCAGATAAGGTGAATCAATCTGCACTGCAGGTCCCTGTCCCTGCGTGACATTGGTGCTTTACATGAACAGGCAGGTCCAGAGTCCTCAGCTGATACCAACAATTTATGCACAGGTAATGCAGTCACATCCCCCTAATCCTGAAGGAAGCAGGGCTGCTCTCCTCTGAGCAGCCTGCACTGGGGGAGTGGGAGGCACAGGAGCATCTCTGTGTGTCCCTTCTCTCCAGGACACTGGAACTCTGCTCTTCCACTCTCACTCTCAAATCTCCTGACTTCAGGTTCTGCTCGGGGCTGCAGAGCTGATCCAAGCTGTCCCAGTCAGTACTATTAATAGAATAACTCCATTTTGCATAAAATAAATTTCCTTACGTCCCAGTATTTATTCCATGTGAGTCATAACCGAGTTATCTGAGACAATACCTGTCAGCTGAAAAGTCTGACACGTGGATGATCCGTTTGTTCATTTGTTTGTTTGTGATAAGCAAATTAGGAAATGGATTTTTCCTTCTGGAAAGCTCCTCTGTGCCTGTTGCCTCCACTTCACCAAAGACTGAAAGATGAACCAGAGTGAGAATTCTGCACTTGTGTGCCCTTGAACTAGATAGAGCTTTATGGTGTGAACTCACACACTGTGCAGGGATGAAAACTCTATTTATTCAGGTCCATATTTTAAAATGGTATTGCAGGGACTTCATTACAATGAAATACCTTAAAAAATCCTTACCTCAGGGAACAGCAGACATAAATGTGTATATAAAACAACAGTGCTTTGGGAGCTAAGGTTTTGATCACCTCTGTTTTAATGGAAAGCCAGTTAACAAGCACACATAAAACTGTCAAAAAGTGGTTTTGGCTGAGTCACAGCTCTGCAGTGGGTCCAGCCCCTGCTCCTGCAGCAGGAGCGCCAACACTGTGAGTTCAGAATGCACAGAAACACAAACCAAGCACAACTGAGCAAAGAGCACACGAGGAACTACAGTGCCTGATGAGCAGCTGAGAGTCCCAGCCTCACAGTGATGCTGGCACTGCCAGGTTCCTGTGGGTGCAAACTGGAAACTGGATCAAGCAGCAGCTCACAGGATGTTCTTTCACAGGGAAGGATTCAGTTTGCATCAGGGTGCATCAGTTCCCATCAGTTCCCATCAGCAGATGGATCTGCTGATTTACCCTACACTTGCTCCACTGATCCAAGCCCTACAAGGCCATTTTAAAATTTCAGGTTCAGTTCTTGCTGACAATGTCAATTCTTTAATCTCTTTCAGAATGCCATAGCAACAGTTGCACTAATCTTTTGAAGACCACTTGGTTTTCATCTTACAACTCTTTTTGTAATGTAATCAGGCACAGGGCAATAAAAGATACATGATATTCCTTGCTTCATAAGTTTGGAATGGCTCACAGGAGACGAGCTCCAGTCCATGGGTCAGAGCAGCCTTTATCTTTGTTCCACCCAAAGCAGGGAAAAGTTTGCTGAGAGACTTTCCAGGGTGTCCCTCAGGGCAGGGCAGGGACCTGAGCAGCCCCCACAGCTGGGACACTGCAGTGTCCTTGGGCAGCTCCTTTTCCTGCTCACTTTTAAAGATGTGCAGAGACAGCTTTGGCTTTGCATGTTTGCAGTTCTACCCTGGAACGCTCCATGCTTAAAATCAACAAAATCTCCTTTCCCCCAGAGGATTACAAACCCCACTTGCTGCTCAACACTGCGATCTCATTTGTGGACACAGCCCCGTGCTGCTGCTCTGCTGGGCAGGCAGATACAGACTGTGACCTGCCTCCCCAGCAGGGCCAGGGTCACCCTCTGTGCTCTCAGGGACTCCTGTTCCTGAGCAGGAGAGCTGCCAGCTCATCAGCTCAGCGGGAGATTAATGCCTGCACGAAGGAAGCACCCTGGCTGGATGTGCAGGGTTAGCTGAGACAGAAGTGAAAATTCCCTTTATCTACCAGCATCCTGCTAGTAAAGCCAATTGTGCTCTGGTGCTCCATCCAGCTGCATTCTGTTAACACAGTGTATTTTGGCTCTGGCTAAGTGTTATCACAAGGCACAGCAATGAGATAAACACAAGAAAGCTTTGTGAAGAGAAAGGTTTAATGATTTCATTGTTTGAACCCTCTGTTTGAACCCACAGTGCCTACTGGCAATCTGCTGGGAATAAAGGATCTTGCCTTACATGATTTATAAAACACTAAACTCATCCTTTTAGACCTCAGTTCTTACAGGAACCCTCGCAGGCAGATGAATTTTAATGCAGGATAGACACAAGTCTGCAAGAACCCTGAATGCAAGTGCAGAGGCATCACACCCTGACAGGAGATATCAGAACCTCCATTCCCTCAGATATGGAACACAGAGAAGAAGCTGATGAATTCTTTCATGAAAAGAGCAAGAAGACACAAAGTCTGCCAGAAGACACATGCCTGTTGTTTGGCAGTGGAAGGCATCTATCTCAAAATAAAATCTGACCACAAAAATTCTGCTTCGTGCAGGTTCTCCAGTCCTTAGAGGACAGATGCTCCAATAAATATTCCCTGTTCAAGCTGACAGGTAATGAGGACAATTATTTCCCCCTCAGATCTGGAATGCAGTGCAGGCTTTCTGCTGACTTGACAGACTGTGGATCAGGAAATTGCTGGCCATGACCTCATTTGATATGAGCAGCAGTTTCACTCTTCAAAGGGGAAGAATATATTGAAGATTGGGACTTCCAGGAAATAATACTCATCTAATTATCTGCTGAACACTGTTCAAAGAAAAGACTGCCAAAATTTTGCCACCAAGATGATGCACTGGAGGGACAACACTCACAAGAAGCATAGAGCAATGTCCAACTCTTCTTCCAAATCCTGACCAACAGAAAATAAAATGCCTGACTAACAACAGCACAGCTGAAATGCTGGAGAATCCAGTGAAATTCCTTGTTTTCCAAAAACACTGAGCAAAGAGAGCAGATTTTAACCCAACCCATTTAGTCACAGGAAAGTCTGCACTTCATGATTCTTAAATGTATTATTGAGGCTATTATTGTTTTCTATTTTTGACCTCAAACCAGAAGTTCTTACACTATTAGGTCATGAAGCAGAAGAATCAGTATCAGCCTCAGCCTACCAAGGACCAAGCAACCTGGCCTTCAGCAGAAGGTCCTTGAGGCCCTCTGGAGTTGCAAGTTCAAGGCAATCAGCAGCAGGAAGAAAAATCTACTGGGTTTTGTGGGAAAAGCCAAGAAATTGAGGGTTTAAACATGAGGGAGATGGTTGAAGAGGCAGCACCCCTTCCTCTGAGCATCCTGTCCTTCTGAGCATCCCTTCCCTCTCAGCATCCCTTCCTTCTGAGCATCCCTTCCTTCTGAACATCCTATCCTTCCTCTGAGCATCCCTTCCTCTGAGCACCCCTTCCTCTGAGCATCCCTTCCCTCTCAGCATCCCTTCCTTCTGAACATCCTATCCTTCCTCTGAGCATCCCTTCCCTCTCAGCACCCCTTCCCTCTGAGCATCCCTTCCCTCTCAGCATCCCTTCCCTCTCAGCATCCCTTCCCTCTCAGCATCCCTTCCCTCTGAGCATCCCTTCCCTCTCAGCATCCCTTCCCTCTCAGCATCCCTTCCTCTGAGCATCCCTTCCCTCTGAGCACCCCTTCCCTCTGAGCATCCCTTCCTTCTGATCATCCTATCCTTCATGAGCATCCCTTCCTTCTGAGCATCCCTTCCTCTGAGCATCCCTTCCTTCTGAGCATCCCTTCCTCTGAGCATCCCTTCCTCTGAGCATCCCTTCCCTCTGAGCATCCCTTCCTCTGAGCATCCCTTCCCTCTGAGCATCCCTTCTTTTCAGCATCCCTCCCTCTGAGCATCCCTTCCCTCTCAGCATCCCTTCCCTCTGAGCATCCCTTCCTCTGAGCATCCCTTCCCTCTCAGCATCCCTTCCCTCTGAGCATCCCTTCCCTCTCAGCATCCCTTCCTCTCAGCATCCCTTCCCTCTGAGCATCCCTTCCTCTGAGCATCCCTTCCCTCTCAGCATCCCTTCCCTCTGAGCATCCCTTCCTCTCAGCATCCCTTCCCTCTGAGCATCCCTTCCCTCTGAGCATCCCTTCCCTCTCATCATCCCTTCCCTCTCAGCACCCCTTCCCCTGAGCATCCCTCTCCTGTGGGGTCAGTGTAGCACCTGGGTGCTGTGCACAGAGTGAGGATGGTTCCAGAGGCAGTGCCAGGGCAGGGAGCTCTCCCTGCTGAGGCTGAGGCTGGGCTGGGCTGGGCTGGCCCTGCCTGGCTCAGCACGGGGTGGGCACGGGCTGGGAGGGGCTCTTACCATGGCCAGGGGCACGATGCCCACCAGGTCCTTCTGGCAGATGAAGATCTCGGCCAGGGCGGGCTCGGAGGAGCCGTGCTGGGGGTACTCCACCTGCCAGCTGATGGGCTGCGTGCCCGACAGGCTGCTGAAGCTGGCGATCTCAAACTCCAGCTGCACGACCTCGTGGAACAGGCTGGTGCTCCTGGGGACAGCAAACAGAGCCATTACTGGGGCTGCTGAAGGGAACCAGCTAACACTGCCAATGCAGGTGTTTACCTGTGGATATTGCACTTCTACAAGACTTTTTGCAATCTACAACTGCCTCAGAGCACACAAACTGGAATTATCCATAATTACTCCAAGCTTCTGCTATGGGCACTGTGGAGGGATGGAATCCAGCTTGTTATAACACACATTCCATTCCAAGTTCTGTTTGATTTTTCAAATATGTTTCACGCTCTGACTGGGATCTGGACTCTGATCAACCAAAGTTAAGGCCAGTGCAGCTCATGCAGGCTGAGGAGCCCAGAATTACTGCAGCCAAAAAGAAAACCAAAGTTTTTTGTAGATGTCCACCACAAAAATCACAGAAATCCTCAGCAATGAAGCTTAGTGTGGGGAAGCCATTAAACAATTAACAGGATTAAACGAAAAAATGACAATTTTAGTCTAACCTTAGAGGTGCTCTCTGGAAATTAAAATCTCAGGCAACTGAGACCAAACAAAGAAAAAATCTGTGGCAGGTAAAATACACCACAAACTCAGTAAGTGAATTTGAAAAACAAATATGAAAAGACATGCTGGAAATGTTTCCCTCGTATTAAATTCTTTAACTACACCAGAAATAATAAGAATAGACGAAAGACATTTACTGGACTAGCTGCTGGCTTAATTAAAAAAATAAAATAAAAGTTTAAATCCCCTTCATTAGAAATTATCCATCAAATTCCCTGGAACTTTCTAAATGCCTTCCCACAGTGTTAATATTCCACTGAAAATTCCTGCAATCCAACCCTAGCTGAAATGATTTGCAAATGAAGGGAATGACAGGCAACTTCCCAGCTCAGTAACCCAATCCCAGCCTCATCACACCTTTGCCTGCATTCAGCACGTAACAGCTTCCATTTTTCCTCTCTTTTTTACATACAATACATGAAGGCCCATTTCTGAGAGAATCCATCAAGAACTGATCATGTACAAAGCACTTAAAATCTCAAGTGCCAGACTTTCTTTCTCCCTCTGAACTGAAATCACCGTTTTCTGCTACTTAAGACATATTCTGTGCTTTACTTTGCGTGATTCCTTTGAAAGCAAATGGTTCCCCTGATAATTATTATTTTGATTATGGGTTTTCATTTGGATGGCTCCCTCTGAAAAGTCTTAATACTACCTAATGCTTGAAATTTATTTCCTTGCTGTTTTCTTGCTGTGTCAAAAGAGAGACACTGGAGCACTTTTGTGACAGTGGCACATTTCCTGCCTGCATTTACAGAGTGATTTTGGGCAGTAATGTGATGGGTAGATGGGTTTAGCAATTCATAACTCAAGCCCAGCCTATTGCCCCTTGAAGAGCTCCTACTAAATAAATCTCACAGCCTGTAAATAGGAGGCAGCTGCAGGAGCTGGGGTTCACACTCCTCTGGGACAGCTCCCAGTGAACACACGCTGCAGGGACCTCGGTCATTTCTGGGCAAACATGAGCACATGCAAAGGCACCTGAATCACCTGAGCTGCAGGGTTCCTTTGGCTGCTACAGGCACCATTATGCCCCAGGTTAATGACACCTGAAATGACATTATTTGCACCATTTCTAGTTCTGATTCTTAGCAGCTGGCAGAGAAAAAGTTTTTCCATGTGATTGACCACCCCAATGCCTTCACTCCCACCAAATGGAGAATAAATCTTTGCACACATCAGAGCTGCTCCAAGAGTTAATGAACTCCAGGAAAGGTCTCCAGACGAAGAGGTTTGCATGCATTTCCCCAGGGATCTCTGAAATTGTGCAGCTTTCCAGCAGAAGCCCCACAGCTCTGCTGGCAGCTGCAGAGAGCTGCAGGTGGGGCCCTGCAGCTGGGGAGGAGCTCATTTCCAGCCAGCCCTGACTCCCAAACCTCCTCTCCCTTTCCCTGCGTGTCCCAGCCCTGCTCCAGGACTCAGCAGGGGCTGGTGACACACCCAGGCCACGTGGAAGGCTGGCCCAGGTAAGGACCAGGTCTGGGTTTTGCCAAGTCCTTCCTGAGCACTGCCCAGAGTTCTGGTGGCACTGGCGAGCACAGCACTGGGCTCTGGAACGGCCTTCAGCATCCTAACACCATCCTGCACCCGAGGTGTGGTTTGATGAGCCATTCTGGGACAGAAATCATTGTTATCAGCTTTTCCAAAACAAGCTGGGATTCCCAGTTCTCCCCAGCACTGGCGTCACTGAGCTCTCCTGGCCAGGTGTCCCCTGGCCCATGACAAAGACAGGCTGCTTTAGTGGTGGAGGGCCTTAAAAACGGTACCAAAATTCATCATCAGAGAACTGATTAATGCTAAAGCATTTTTTTCTGTAAAACATGAGATCCAAAAAATGTCAAAAAATGTGCGTGGTGCAAGACAGAGCTTTTCTTGGTGCTCTTCCAGGCTGACCTGCATCACCATTCCAGTGCCTGCATCCCTGAGTGAGGCACCCTCCACAGCACAGCAGCCTTGATGCAATGTCACACCATCATCACCTTCCTCCTTCCCTCTTCTCACAGAAGAAACAGAGAGACGAGCAACAGCTGGGAAAGCATCCACTTGAAAAAAAATCTGCCTTCAGAGATGTGTAATGGCTGAGGAAAAAATGCTCCTCCTGAAGCACATTTAATGTTCAGAGCTTGTTCACTGACTGAAACAGCAGCTCCTTAATATCCCACATTTAGGAGTGCTCAGCAGCCGGAACAGCAAGTAATTATAAAACTTTTCTAAAGTACACAGCACACAGTGATTACAAATGAAGCTTCCTCAAGGAAGAGCTTCCAAGGAATTGCTCCAGGGTGGATAGATGAGTCTAATTTGATTGGATTGAGAGCTCCCCTGGGCCAGGTCGCTCCTTGGATTTATTTGAATTCACAGAAATGCAAATCGTTCAGGGCCAGACTGGAGCAGGTGCCACCCGGGGGAGTGGGGGCTCCTTTGGATGTGCTGAGCAGCCCCTGGCAGGGCAGGTGTGGGGGGCACGGGACATCAGCCAGCAGCTGAGGCTCAGGGGCACGGTGAGGAGATGCTGGTGCTCACAGCTGAGCCTGCAGGTCAGGGATGGGGGATGCACTCCTGGCAGAGGCTGGCAGCAAAGTGCTGCCCCAGGAGAAGGGGCAGAGAGCCCCTGCACGCCTCTGAGCAGCACAGTTCGGGAAAAGAAGGTGGAATGGAAGTGTTCTGCTAATGGAAAGATAATAAAAGATGCATAAAATGCAAAACAGAAGTGACATCAGGAGAAAATGCCATGAAAGTTGCCAGCTGCTGCCAGCTGTGTGGGCAGCACACACCCTTGGCAGATCAGCAGTGCTAACTGCACCAGCACTCTTCACTTTAGAAGATTTTTGAGTATGATATTAAGCATTCCTTTGCAAGTACTTATTGATCATTCAAACCTTCAGTGCCCTGAGAAACATTTACCCTTGGAAGAAGATTTTCCTTCTATTCACATGCAGGACTGGCTCTATCCAAAGCTGTACTCAATTTAATGCAGGGGATTTAAAACCAGGTACAGTGGGTGAACAACCCAGCTAAGCTCACACTGGGGGTAATGCCACAGACAATGAACACAAAACAGATTCTGGTTCCTTCAGGGGTCTGGAGAAAGGGGAGCAACGTGAAACCTGCCCAGGGCTGAGCTGAGGCCAGCATCAGTGACCACTGAGGCCAGCATTAGTGACCACTGAGCCCTGAATTAGTGACCACTGAGCCCTGAATTAGTGACCACTGAGCCTTGAATTAGTGACCACTGAGGCCAGCATCAGTGACCACTGAGCCCTGAATTAGTGACCACTGAGCCTTGAATTAGTAACCACTGAGCCCAACATCAGTGACCACTGAGGTCAGCATCAGTGACCACTGAGGCCAGCATTAGTGACCACAGAGGTCAGCATTAGTGACCACTGAGGCCTGCATTAGTGACCACTGAGGCCAGCATCAGTGACCACTGAGCCCTGAATTAGTGACCACTGAGGCCAGCATTAGTGACCACAGAGGTCAGCATTAGTGACCACTGAGGCCAGCATTAGTGACCACAGAGGTCAGCATTAGTGACCACTGAGGCCTGCATTAGTGACCACTGAGCCCTGAATTAGTGACCACTGAGGCCATCATCAGTGACCACTGAGGCCAGCATCAGTGACCACTGAGCCCAACATCAGTGACCAGGCCTGTTCTGCAAAGGTTCCCTGGGGCAGAGGGGCACCAAGGAAAGCACAGAGAGGATGACCAAGGAAAGCACAGAGAGCTCAGCTGCTGCCAGGGCCATCAGCAGACAGAAACCTTTGCTGCATGCCCATCTGCAGGTGTGGCCCAGCAGTCTCTGATGAGAGATTTCACAGTGCTGGGTTATTGCTCCAAGTAATAGAGCAGTTTCCACTCTGAAATGAGTGAATCTGAGCACTGCTACGGGCTAAATCAATAATTTCGATTTATTACAGTGACTCTCAAAAGAGAAATTTTAAAAAGCCTAGATTAAAAACATTTTTTAGCCATCCTTTATTTCAACAGATTTTTACTGAAAGTGCCCAGGGATCTGAGAATACTTCGACCTGCTGGAAATTCAGCAACTCCTTTCTTCTCTAATGCTCTCCAGTCCTGACAGTGACATCTTAATGCAAGATCAGCACTTACCAAATGACATAAAAAATGGAGAAGAGCACAAACCCCACCATCCCCCAGTTACAGTGCACATCTGACTCTTCACTGAAGGGATGAATTGAAGCATGTGCAGGAAAAAGCCATCAGAGGCTGCTGCTGGTCAAACTGGACCCCAGAGCACTCTGTGGGGCAGCTGAGACACAGCTGAGACACCTTAGAGAAGGGTTTAGGGTTTGTGTTCCTGCTCTGCCCACCCTGGAGAAGGGTTTAGGGTTTGTGTTCCTGCTCTGCCCACCTTAGAGAAGGGTTTAGGGCTTGTGTTCCTGCTCTGCCCACCTTAGAGAAGGGTTTAGGGTTTGTGTTCCTGCTCTGCCCACCCTGGAGAAGGGTTTAGGGCTTGTGTTCCTGCTCTGCCCACCCTGGAGAAGGGTTTAGGGTTTGTGTTCCTGCCATTCTGCATCTCCTGCACCTTTTCCTGACCATGGCTGCTGCTGGGGATTTCTGGAAGGAACACACCCTGGGACCAGGCTGAGTCACAGCAATTGAAGGAGAATTAATGGCACAGAATTGGAACTCGATCTGGGAGAGTGTGAGTGAAGGTGACTCTAAAGATCATCGAATGGTTTGGGGGGAAAGGATCCTAAAAATCACTGAGTTCCACTCCCCCTTCAACCAGACCAGGCTGCTGCACCACTGCCCACCTGAAACACTTCTTCACATGGAGCACAAATGCTTAAAAATAAGTTTCTTTCAGCAGGTCCTTACTAAAAGCTGTTACAAACAAACCCCCTCAACAAACTGGGGAAAGGATGTGGTAATTACAGAGTAATGCTAACTACTGGAGACAAAATGCAGCTTAAATATCTTATTTTGCAGTATTAACCTAGCTTTTACCTTTAAACCATAAAAACCAGCAGAGGATAAAGAAAAGGATGATCTATTTTGACATTAACAGATAGTGAGGACATAATTTCATGGAAATCCAAGACATTAAAAGTGTTATGAAGTTCTCCAAAGGAAAATATCCAAGGTATAACTGAGCAAACTCTTGATCACCATAACATAATCTCCGTGTGTATCCTCAGGAGGATGATATAATGCTGCACTTGATTTCTTTGTACAGTCCAGATCAGAGTTAGATTACTTAATAAGGTTTCTTGGCTTTCTTGTCATAAACTGTGATATAAAACATTGCTTTTTGATTAAGGTATTTGGACCAGGACAGGAAATCTCATTTCACTTCCCAGCTCTTCCACAGCATCCTTGAACGACCTCAGGCAAGACACGAAGATACAGATCCTTGCAGCTGCAATAAAATCAACAGGCATTAGGCATGGGGGAGCTCCAGAAACCTCTGGTGCCTGTCTGCCCCACCTCACCACCCTGCCATGCTGCCAGGAGCCCAGGATCCAGCTGCCTTCACCCCCAGCAGGGCTGGCAAACACCTGAAGAGCACTCCTGGTTCAGCTGCTGAGAGCTGCCATGCGGGAGGGTAACTCTCAGCTAATAAATATGCACTGCCTGCACAGAGAGAGCCTAGGGTGGGACATTTCTGTGCCTTTATTTCCCAGAGGAACAAGGTGGAGAATAATTTGTTCTTCCAGTCTCACAAAAAAACAACCCAGTGCCTGGATTCCCTGTCCAAGCCTTGCCTAGAGATGCTAACGTCAGTGATGTTACACTGAGAACAAGCAGCAAAAGTCATGTTGCTAACTGGAGTACAGCAAACCAGAAATGCTCCTCTCCTGGCCAGGCAGAAAGTGAACAAGGCAGGCCCTGAAGGAGGGAGAGCTGACTGGGGATCACAGTAAATCCCCAACCCCTTCCTCCCATGCAGAGCAGGTTTCAGAGTCACTAATCACCAATAAAGGCTGCAGTGAGGACAGCAGGCTCATTAGTCTTCTCTGACACCACATCACACGAGGCACAGGGTAGATGAGATTGATTCTTCCCCGTTCCCAAAGGAATCAGGTGTGCAAGCCTCTGCCTCAGACTGGAAAAGGCTGTGTGCAAACACAGCTCCTGAGCTGCCACCATCTCCCACCACCACTTCACTCCCCACTCCCCCTGCTCAAGGTACAGGCTGCTAATGTCTTCATTACAATTGCAGAGAACAAAACTCACAGGCAGATTGGTCAAGGAATCACTTTCACAGTGATCCATCACCTCCTCCTGCCTCTGAGAAGGACATTTTCTACTTGGTATTCATTCAGGGCTGGAACCTCTCCAGCAGCACCAGCAGCAAGCAGCATTTTCCTCTTTTGGGGACAGCAAATGTGCAAGCACTGAGAAGCTGCCAAGGGACAGCACTGGAAAGGAGACCCCGAGCAGGTATTTCAGAGGGACTCACTCCAACCCCAGAGCTTTCAGAGGGAGAAGGGGAGGCAGAATCATCTCATCATCAGCCTTAGATTCCATGGCTCTTGCAGCTTGATAGATGCAGCAAGATGAGATCAAATACCCCAAAGGGGTTTTATCATTCCCATTTAATTGCTGACTTTAACAGCTTGGGAGCAGCCAGTGAAACATTTTCAGAGGCAGGAGAACACCTTTGACAAAGCAGTCCAGATAAGACATTTTTGGCCACAAATATCTTGCACATGTGTTTTACTCCACTTAGAAGCAGCAGTGCCCTGGAAACGATGTAGAACTCCAATTACTAAATCCATTTGTGAGCTGGACAGGCTCAGCCTCCACGTTCAGCCCAGTGACGATCTGGCAGCTGCTGTTGCCATGACCAGTTGATTTCTGTCCCAGCTGGGCCCTGGCCCTGGGGCAGAGCTCTGCCCAGGTGACACAGTGACCAAAGGCAGGGACACAGCCCCGCTGCTGCCTGCTGGGCCCCTGGGCAAGTCACAGCACCAGGCACTCGCTCTGAAACAAACTGAGGATGAAGCTGCATCATGAACCAGGTGGCAAGAAAAACCCCATTTAGATGTAACTGAGTGTGCAGATCAGATGTGGGGTATGCGCACCTCATTTACAAGTCAGGTGAATTCAGATTCCAGCTCCTGTAGCTCTTACTGAGTTGGGTTTTTTACGGCCCTGCCACTGTATCTGGTGTTTGGCTCTGTTAAAAACTCCAAAAATATTTGTGCATAAAGGTCCCCATTCCTTCTCAACAGAGAGCCTGCCTGCTGGAAAAACACCTACCAAGTCAACCATCCACAGGCATGTAAAGCCGATAGAATATCTGCATTTCACAGAGGAAATGGATTTAAAGAATGCACACATTTAATGGCTTAGTAGGGAGAAAAGCAGCATTTAAATGATGAATATTGTGGTGAAACAACTAAGAAAGTAACACTCGGGTGAACTGAAGTAGTTTGTCACACTTGCTGGCCATGGACAAAGGGCATGGGCAAGGAGGAGTCAGGTTTGTGGGTGCCAGCCCCAGGCTCCCCCTGTGCACAGCACTGCAGCTTTCCAGGTTCCCTCTGCCAGGGCTGTTTCAGAGCAGAAGCAATGATCACAACTGCTCGATGGCAGCAGACTGAAGAGAGCTCCAGCTCAGCTGCAGAGCTTCTCTGGGTGTTTGTGAAGCTGCCTGAATAGAGAGAAAAAGACCTTGAAATGAGCTGTGTCCTCTGAGAAATAAACCAACAGCTGCAATTTCATCACACAGCAAACCCAGTTTGTGTGCAGTCCCTTGACTGGGAGCTGCAGGGAATTGAATAATAATACTGTGTTCAGCCCAAAGCTGGAGAATACCAGTCTGGGGAAGGTGAAGAAGTCGTTTTCTTTCTAAAAAGTCAATATAGTTTTGCAACCTTCACTAAGGAGCCCTCTGCAGCATGGGTGTATTCCTCTCCCCCATCTCAGGCTGTATCTCCTGTCTCAGACCCTATTATTCCCCTTATTTGTATTTGCAGAATGAATGTTTGTGTTACTCCTTTAACCCTACTCTTTTGTTGTAAATTCTCTCTAATGTTGTGTGCTGCTCACATGGTCTCTCCCATGCTAAAGTCACGAGCAGAGTGAAGCAGAAACCCAAACCAGTCCTAGCCCAGAGCAGCAGCAGTGGGGTAAATCCTGAGCTCATGGAACTCCCTGCAAATGGGAATGGCACCAGTGGAAACTGGGAGGAGCCAGGTCAGCAGAACTGGATGGGTTTTAAGCTCCCTTGCAACCCAAGCCATTCCATGATTCCACAATTCCCTGTCTGCTTTCCCTGTCTTTTTTCCTTCTTATGAATGGTTAAAACAAAAGAGAATGAGCTGGTGCTAGTGGATGTCCTGGGGAAATCAGACAAAAATGTGACCAACTTCAGGCTGCAGTTATAAACCAGCTCTTATTCAAATTTACAAAAACCACAGGCCCTGGGGCTTTCAGTAGCTGCAGTTCTGGAAGTCTGATGGACAAACCTTTATTTTACAGTTCATAAAGCAAAGCTTAACAACACTGCCTTCCTAATGCCATCCAAAGCTCCTGCTCATTGTAAATTTAAAAAGAAGCTTATTGAAAGTGGAACCAGCATAAATACTGGAGGTAGATCCATTACATTTCATGATACAGTTATCTGGTGGTAGCTCACTCCTCCTGTTCAAGGATAATAAAAGGGAAAATGTCCCCATGACATTCAGTGGCAGAAATGTCATTGCTGAAGTGCCTATGATGTGCAATTAACATTTTTAAGGATTCATTTAAACAGATACTGTCACGGCTGATAGATCTGAGATCACACCAACTATCCACGTTTGGATTTCTGCCTAATTCAGCAGCTCACTAGCAACTTCACCCTCTCACTTCTGGATATTTATATTTTTCTTTCTCCTTATGTCTACTGCATTGAGGGTACTATAAAAATTGGATCATTTTACAGATTTATCATTTTATGATTTATCATTCAAGGCCAGGCTGGATGGGACCTGGAGGAACTGGTCTGATGGAAGGTGCCCCTGCCCAAGGTAAGGGGTTGGAACTGGATGATCTTTAAGGGATCTTTAAGGTCACTTCTGACCCATTCTAGGATTCTCTGACTTCTCCCCCACTCCAACACTAATGTTGTATCACAAGCAGAGTTTTCCTTTTTTAAATGTTCTGCTTTCCACAAACAAGTCGTAATTTTCACAATGAAAAATACTTTGTTTTTCAGAGAACAGTAAGTTGTGGGGCAAGAGCTGTTTGGTGTTAGGGTGGATTAACAAAGAAGTCACAGTGCATTGTGAATGAAGGCACTGTCAGGAGCAGGATGGAGATCCAGGTCTGGACTCTGTTCATGAGGAGAAGCCCTGGATCTTTGCTCCTTGGCATTTGAATCCAAACCTGCTGTTGAACGGAATGGAAAGGCAGGAAAATACAGAAGGAATCTGCTATAGCAGAAAATCTGTCTGTAAGCAGAACGTCCATCAAAGTTTGCAGGGGACTGCAGCTACTCCTGGGGATTTCTCTGGACGTGTGGGTGCTTGTGCTCACAGCTGGAGGCTCCTGCTCAGAGCTGGGGGTGCCATGGCACTCCAGGCAGGCTGCAGACACTCCACACTGGGAGAACGTGTCCCCAGTACCCCCACAGGACAGATGGAGGGACATGATCCTGATGGTGAATGGCCTGGGAGGAAAGCAAGGGCCTCCGCACTGCCACGACACTTGCAGACAAAGAGCAGCTCTGAAGTGATGCCTCTGACATCTGTGCTTCTGTCCACATCTGCCTTTCCCCCACAGCACCTCCATTAGAAAATTGCCATGTCTCATTTGTTGGGAAACCTCAGTTTCAAATGAGCTAAATCAGGCAAAGTAAGAAAACACAACGGCTGTGGATGGGGCTTTTGAGAGATGTGCTTTCTCCAGAGGTGACTTTCCATTGCTAGGAAAACAATTTCATCTTCTCCTAACCCCCAGGAAGAGGGGCAGGAGTGCTAGGGGGAACCACAGGCTCCATGATATCAGAATGCTCTGTAAACAGCAGCAAGATTTCTATTGCAGAAAGTAATAAACAAGAGCCTAGCACAGAATCCCTCCATGCAGCACAGAATTACACATTTGCCTCACCGCCCAGAGCAAAGATTTCTAACTCTGCTGTGATTTTTTCCAAGCAATCATTGCTGCCTTTTTATGCCCTTCTTTCTATGCCTTTCTGCACTAGATGAGTCAAAACAGGTTTCTATGTAATTATACAAATGACATTTAGGGGACACTGTCCAAAAAAAAAAAAAGGAAAAAATATTCTAAAGAACACAAGCCTTCCCTTTGTTATTGAAATCTTCAACAATATTAGTCACCACTGCTGCTCCTTGCTGACTTTGAACACTCTGTTTGATCCCAGGTAGGACTGCACTGATGGGAGTCCAGCTTCCCATGGCTCTGGGGAAACACAAAGCCAAAATCAGAAGCTCCTCTGGACCTTTCAGTTGCATTTCCACCTTTGCCTGCATGGTAAGAAATTTTCTTACGCTTGTGAATTGTTCCAGCAGGAGAGCAGCAGCAGCAGCAGCAGTGAGAGCACAGCTGTGTGAATGCCACGTGAGAGACAATCCTTGCAGACAAGCACTCAGTATCTGTCAGCCCAGGCTGTCCCTGCTCCCATCTCAGCTGCCAGTGCCAAACACAGCTGGAGGCACAGCAAACCCAAGGATGCTCTCATGGGTCCTTGTTTGACACAGCAGCCTTGCAATATGGAGAAAAGGTTAAACAGGGGGAAGGCTGATGCCAGCCAGCCAGATGGGGTGGTCTTGGAAATGAACAGCACCAATGTAGAGGGGTTTGCCCTCCCAGCCTCCTCCCAGCTCAGATCCTCCCACTGGGTTGGGTTTCCTGGGGTAGCAGCCCGTCAGCTGCCCTGCCTTCAGAGCCATTAGAAAAGGACTCAACCAGGACACACTGTCGTTCCCCACAGTGTGAAGCAAACAACCCATCCTTCCTTTAAATACAGAAACCTGAGTGTGCAGAAACAATCCATCCTTCCTTTAAATACAGAAACCTGAGTGTGCAGAAACAATCCATCCTTCCTTTAAATACAGAACCCAGAGTGTGCAGAAACAATCCATCCTTCCTTTAAACACAGAAACCTGAGTGTGCCACAAACAATCCATCCTTCCTTTAAATACAGAAACCTGAGTGTGCAACAATCCATCCTTCCTTTAAATACAGAACCCAGAGTGTGCAGAAACAATCCATCCTTCCTTTAAATACAGAAACCTGAGTGTGCAGAAACAATCCATCCTTCCTTTAAATACAGAAACCTGAGTGTGCAGAAACAATCCATCCTTCCTTTAAATACAGAAACCTGAGTGTGCAACAATCCATCCTTCCTTTAAACACAGAAACCTGAGTGTGCAGAAACAATCCATCCTTCCTTTAAATACAGAAACCTGAGTGTGCAGAAAAGATCCATCCTTCCTTTAAACACAGAACCCAGAGTGTGCAACAATCCATCCTTCCTTTAAATACAGAACCCAGAGTGTGCAGAAACAATCCATCCTTCCTTTAAACATAGAACCCAGAGTGTGCAACAAACAATCCATCCTTCCTTTAAATACAGAAACCTGAGTGTGCAACAATCCATCCTTCCTTTAAATACAGAAACCTGAGTGTGCCACAAACAATCCATCCTTCCTTTAAATACAGAAACCTGAGTGTGCCACAAACAATCCATCCTTCCTTTAAACACAGAAACTTGAGTGTGCAGCACACAATCCATCCTTCCTTTAAATACAGAACCCAGAGTGTGCAGAAACAATCCATCCTTCCTTTAAACACAGAACCCAGAGTGTGCCACAATCCATCCATGCAGTAAAGGCTGTGTCAAGTCTCTCCAAAGTCCTGGGCTGCTCAGTGAGTGCTGCTGCCCGCTCCCCTGTGCCTGAGACAGCAGCATGGTGACAGCCCTGAGCCACACTCCTGTGACACTTGGGGCCTGACCTTACTTTGGCTGCAGTCACTGGCGGTTCTGCTTTTGATGTTGATGGCAGTGGGGCCACTGCTCCGGTGTCACCTCTCCTGCACCCCCAGGGGCTCTCTCCAGCAGCACTGTCAGCTTGGAGAAGCCAGGACAATTTGAAAGTATTTCCTAAAGCCCAAGGCAAACCAAGAGATGACCTTTTCCAGCAGCAGAGCGCTGCTCACAGGCTGCTGCTGAATATTCCAGCAGCTCTGTGCTCTGCTCCCACAGATGCCCTGGCTGCTTGGCAGGAGGGTTGGGTTCTCCTGGTTCTCCTTTTGCTGGCCCTCTCCTCACTGAACTGGGCTCCCAGTGAGGCTCTGCTCTGCTGCACACCTTTGTTGCTGCCTCCCCTGGGAGCAGCCTGGGCTGTGCCACCCTTTGTCACCTGGCAAAGGCCAGCACAGGACACAGGAACTCTCTCTCTCTGCCTGGGGATTGTTCCACCAGAAACAGAAACTTCCCCTTCCAGATACTCCCAGCTGTGGCTAATGCAGAGATAAAGGCTCAGCAGGGCAATGTGGCACTGGGAGCTGAACCTCCAGGAGTGCTCAGCTCTGCTGCTCTGGGGAGGGCGAGCTGGGCTAAGCCAGCAGGGTCCACACAGGGCACGAATCTCTGCAAACATCCTGCTGTGCCTGCCTGCAGAACGCAGCTTGTACCAGACAGAGAGAGAGAGAGGATTCTCCCGTGCTAGGTGGGAGAATCTTCACAGCCTGTTACACATCCCAAACATGCTCCTATCTACATGACATTCAATCAAAAAGCTTTTTGAAAATGGACAAATGTTTTCTTAATAATTTTTAGCAGCATTGCCAACTCTTCCAAGAATTACTTTTCACTGGGAAGTTGGCTGGCTTTTTTGCAGATAGGATATCTGTGCTATCCAGTTATTTCTATAAAGAGACTTGGCCTTTAGGACTAATTTAAAGGGTTTCCCAAAGCAGATGGAGCTTTTTGAATATAGAAAAAGGGATTTACAGGATTACTCAGCTCCAAGTAGTCAAACATAAAGACAAAATTATGCCTAAGGCGAGTAAGAAATGCTACAGGCTATCAGGGATTGTCTCTTCATCCTCAGTAGATGACATCTAGTGCAAATTGACATTATTTCCGACATCAGTAGATTTTTATTCAATTATTCTTGTTGATGATGTGGTTCACAGATCACCAACAAGACACTAACTGTCTTGGTGAAGAGGACAGAGAAAGGGAAGAGAAAAACCAGAAAATGTCTAAACTGGCTGTATTAAATTACCAGAGAGTTCTCCCATGTTCTACCTGTGCCAGCAGACACAAAAAAGGAGCTTCTGGAACCACTGATGTCATTTACTGGCAAGCACAAAACCTTCTGTGACAAGCCAAAGGCTGAGGACATGGACCTTGTGAATGAGTGTGCAGGGGGAAGTGACACAGACACAAACAGGCTGGACAGGCTGAATTCATCCAGCTGAGGCTGTCCCTGCTCCCCTTCCCCACTGCAGTTCTCAAATCCTCCATCAGATTCCCATCACCCTCTGCCAGCCAAGCTCCTGTGACACTGAGCTCAGAGCCTGGGTATTCCCTGCAGGGGGACCCTGCCACAGGGCATCCACAGCACATCTTGTGTGGACTGAAAATCTGCCCCAGGGCATCCTCAGCACAGCTTCTGTTTGCTGACAAACTCTGTCCCTTGCTCGCTGCCCCCTGCTCTCCCCTCCCACGCTCTGGAACTGGGAGGAGCAGGCAGCCCCATGAGCCGCTGGCTTCTGGAATATATATATATATATATATATATTTATAGATCCTGTGGTGTTCAGAGCCTGTGTCAGAGCCCTTTGTGGGGCCTTGGAGGGGCTGCATGATCTCACTCTGGGCATTTGTCTTGCCTGGCCTCTATTAAGCCTGTCAGGAGAATTGGCTCAATGCAAGAAAAACAGGAGCTCCTTAAAAATGCATTGGCACATCTGAGCTGAACTTCCTTGGGTGAAGAAGTTATAAAAAATGGCTCTGCTGTGAACTTTGGAGTATCAATTTGCGAAAGAGGCAGTGATTTCCCTCTCTGAACAATGCTCTTTGTGGTGTGAAGCCTTAGAAGGCAAGTGCTGTGTGCTAGAAACATTTTCAGAGGTATTGATGTGAAGGACTGGGTGATGCACAATGTCTCAAACCCAAATGAAGGCTGCCCAAATAGCTGCTCCCCAGCAAGCTGAAGTTACAATTTAGATCCTGCACTATATTTATCAATGTTTTCATTTCCAGCAGCATTTCCTGACATTTATGCCAAAAGAAACTTCTGCAAAAGGTCAGCACAGGACTCAGTGTTATTCAGTGTGTGATCTGACAGAGGAGCAGATGACTTGCACTCACACCTGCCCGATCATTCAGTGAACTCACAAACAACAGGTCCTGACCGCTTCCCCAGGCCCAAAGACCATCCTGGGTGAAATCTCCCCCTGCAGGGAGTCAGCACTTTAAACCAAACCTACTCCAAAGCAGGCAGCAGCCGTGGCTTAGACTTTGTCCAGCTGTGTTCCTTCCTTCTTTTCAATGCTGCCACAACAGAGTCCTAAGTGGTGTTTCACACTGCGATGGTTTCACCCACCAGGACTCTGTGAGCACACTCACGCTGAACACACAAGAAGTGAGAAAGGATGCCTGTTAGCTCACTGACAAACATGAAAACTGAGATTTGCCAGATCCAAGCACCTGGAGCCAGCCCCCAGTGCTGGGCTGGAGGGCAAGGGCAGCCCCTTCCTCCCACACCCCCCAAAAAGGGAGCACAGAAATGCGGGGCTGAGCCGAACTCCACCTCCTCCATCCCTCTCTGGTGCCTTTGCTGCAACACTGCACTTGCACTTCCTTTTCCACGAGTACATTTCATTTTATTTTTCCCACATTGCTTCTCAGACTTTTGGGAAATTCCATAATACCACACCAAAAGCTCCCAATAGCAGCCAGAATTGCTTTTATGGCTGTTTAACACAGTGCTGAATTTAAATGGCTAATGTATATGCCTCTCTCACACATGAGTACAAACTGCTGCACAGCAAAACTTTATTTTATCAAATTAAAATGCACTGTAACACGAATTTATTGTATCTTTGCTCATAAGTGGTTTTATGCATTTGATTTTTTTTTAGTCTTTTAGGGTTTTGGCAGTAGATGGAAAGCAATCAAAGTCCCATTTGAAGCAGCCATGTAAGCAATTCTCATTTACACAAGACAATGAAAAATTAATCTAAAATGAGTGTAACTAAGTTTTCATAGAAACAACAAAACCACTCAGACATTATCATTTTCAACAGCTGTTTACTGTCTTCATCTACAAAATCACCTGTCAAATTTTACTATTGCCTCCAGGGGGAATAAAAGCCAAGCCCAAGTGCCTCAGTGAGTTAATAAAATGCTCCACATGTAACACAGACATTGAGGCTCCCTTTCCTGCCATTCTAACACTTAGCAGGCACGATGGAGGTGATGTTCACCACCCCCTCTCCTGCAGGTTTGAATTCCACACGATTAACTGCAGGGAAGAGAAATCAGCCATGGCTGGTGGGTGAGGCTGGGTGTTCTCCTCTCAGTCTGCCTCCCGTGCCCACGGGCAAAGCAACATCTGGCACCCCTGGAGAGCTCCAGAGCACAGCTTCTGCCCAGGAAATGCAAACACCTGAAGGACCAGAGGGATGTCAGGAACACAGAGCGCTGCTCTAGGGAACTGGGGCTCCTGTCCCAGCCCCAGTTTGTTCCAGCAGTGAGGAGTTTGTTCAGCTGGCAGGGCACGTGGAGCTGGTTCATTCCATGCGGTGGGCGTGATGGAAGGGTGCCAAACAAGCACCAGAAGGAAACCAAAGGGCTGATGGCAGTCTGGGCCCCTGGCATGGACTCACCAGCGGACAGCCCAAGCTCCTGCTGGTGGCTGGGGCTGACCCAGGGCAGCAGCCAGGAGAGACAAACACACAGCAGCTGAATTTATTGTCCCTCACATGCAGATTCTCAGGCTGAACGCTCTCAAAGGCTGTCTCAAGTGCTGCTGCTGTCCCTAATTTCAGATTTAGGAGAGGGGAAGGAGTTAATTATTGAAGGGCAGCTACGGGGAGTGGGATGCACGGCTCCTATTGACTTCCTTAATGGTGGTAAAATGTGCAAATCCTGTGGACTGTAGCTGAATTTAAATTACAATGATTACAAAATATAAAGCCTAAAAAAGAGGATTTATACATGAGCAGATTTAGCTGAGACACAGACTCCCTCAAGACCCACATTTTGTTTACATGCAAAGCAGACTGCTCCTCCTGAATGCCTAAATCCTGATGACAATTATTTATCTATCTCAGCACCCTCCTAAGGGGCTCTGACCCATCATTCCTGCTGCTAAATGCCCTGGGGAGTATCTGCTGGTTATGGGTTCATCCCTGTTTTCTGGCCATTGTCCAGCAAGCCACTTTCAGTGTGCAAACAGCCCTGCTCACATGATGCCCCAGCCCATGAGGACACGTTGCTTAAACAGATCCATAACATCAACAACGACTGCAATGCATTTCTCTCGCTGCTTTCAGCCAGGATTTCCATGCACAGCACAGAACTGTTAACCCTATTTTGTGTTATCAGACACGGGGCACAGAGAAATGAAGTGACTTGCCCAAGGTCAGGCAGGAGTTCATGGGAGAAATGAGGACACGAACAATGCCCGTGTTTAAAATGAGTCCTGAGGAGTTTGCAGAGCTCTGCCTGCTGTGTGAGGGAGGCTTTGAGTGCTCTGACGCTGGAATAAAGGGAATCAGTGAGTTATACAGCAGGAACCACATATTTTTAAATTATTTGCTTCTACTCTCATGTTAACCAGATCCACCTCACCCAGAAAGTCCAATGATTGTTTAATTAATGTCAAAGCTAAGAAATCATGAAACTGAGGCTGTTCCACACTCCTGCTCCAGCTGCAGGAATAAACTCAAACACCAGCCATTATTCTGAATTGCTTTAGAACAATCAACACGCAGTTACTGATAATGGAATAAAAGAAAAAATGCAGTGCTATCTTTAACAAAAACTAGCAGCAACTGCTCAGCACAAGCCTGCCCTTCCCTGCAGCCCCATGCAGAGCAGCTCCCTGCATTTCCTCTCCTCCTCCATCTCAATCTGCACACAAATTTGCACCAGGGGGTCCCCATTATGTATGTCACCATTTTACACCTCACTTTTGGGCTCTATTTTAAGAAATTTATACTTTGCTTTCACGTTTAAGTCTGTTGCAAGATTCTCGTTGGGATGCAGGTGAAGTTTCCAGAAGTACCTCGCTGCCACATTCCGAAGTGCTGGGGCAGCTCTGGGGTTTTCAAGAACACAAGTTCCTTTCAGGCTGTGATTGCTTTGAAATGCCTCTGCTTTCTCCCAGGCACTGGGAATTCGAGGCCCCAGAAGTTCTGAAAATTCCAATAGGTGTTTGGCTGCTGAAATAACTGCTTTTTTAAATTTAGGTACTACAAACTATAGTCATCCAAGTATTTATGCATTGCTTCACTTGGCACTGCAAAGCCTAAGTGAAACAGATGGCCAGCTCAGGTTTCCAAAAGTGACTCAGATACTCAGGAGCCCAACTCACACAGGAAGTCAATACCAGTTAATCTTCCAAATGTCAAATGGCACTTTTGAAAATAGCACTTTCCATTACCAGCAAGGACCTGAAACTCTGTGCTTTTTAAATGTTTGCTTTGTACCAAGTAACACCCCAGGCTCCACCTGTCTGTCTTTTTGTGTTCAAAGGACAAGTGAGCACTCGGGTAATGCAGTTTGTGCAGGCAAATCAGCCAGTCCTGCAGCACTGAGGCTTTTTTCCTCTAAAGGACACTTGTAGGCAGCAAGCTAAAGGTGGGGAGGAGAGAACTGAAGATTGAAAACACTCAGAATTAGCAGCACAGCCTTCCCCTGCTTGCCACAGCTTTGGCAGTGGAGCGCAGAGGCTGCAAGCACCCCACACCACAGCTCTGACCTCTGGGGTCTCCTCAGTGCCCAGCAGAAATGTATATATACAGTGACAGCAGGGCATTAACCCAGGGCTGGACAGAAGCAGCAGCCAGGACAGAGTGCACAGGGTTAAAGGGAATGTTCTGGATTCAGGAGATCAAGCACTTCCCCCTCTGACCCAACAGACCTGAGCTGGCCCAGGCCAAAGCTCTGCTCGTGATGGGACTTCCCAGGCAGCAGCAACTCCATGATCAGAGGTCACCTGAGAACCTTCCAGCCCTTTCCTGCTGCAAATGGGTAATTAATCAGATCAATGTCCTTCCCATGTCCTGAATCTGATCCCAAAAATTGACTGGAACTGGAAGGGAACTGAGCTGAGTGCTTCTGGTATTTTTAACCTGGCATGTCAAGCAGTGAATAAGGGCCATTATCTCCAGTATATATCTTAGGAGAGGGAGAAGTTAGGGAGGGGATTTCTACCCACATCAGTAAGTCTCAGAGCAAAATGACAGATGAATGTGGCAACTGGCTTAGAGAAGAGACTAGAGGGACACCAGTCCTACAAAAACTTTGAAGGTTAACTTTATACACCTTTAGGAAACTCTGGGAAAGCCTGCAAGTTCCAGACTTGCAAATCTAGAGTTTTCAGGTATCAGCAGAAACAACCTGGGGTTGGGTACCTACATACCTTGGACAAATGTCAAAATGCTGTCACTGGCTGATGGCAATATGGAAATTGTTTCTATAGCCTGGTGAGTAGGAATGCACAGAAGGAAGCCAACACCAGGAATGGCAGACTGCAAGCTATAAAATTATCAGTGCACAGATCTCCCTCTAATAACTTCAATCTTCAGTCTTTGTTTAGCACGCTGCTGTTTTCAGTACAAAGAACCTTATGGCATTAGCCCCAGGAGAAATGTGACTTTCCTTAGAAAAAGAACAACCATTATCCTTTTGTATTCTCTTTGAAGAGCAGTAATTTCAATACTTTCTGTTAAAATATAAGTTACAAGTACTTAGCAAAGAAAGAATGACTGTTGACATTTCTTTCCTGCATCTAATAATCTCTTCCTTTCACTTAAACTATCTTTTTCCCTGTAGAGGATTATTATCATTGAGCTCCTTGGAGTCTGACAATAATTGAGATGTTTTGGCTATTGGAGTCAGAAGCTTTAAGATTTTAAAAAGAGCAATACAGAGACATGGAAGAATGAAATTGAAATGCCCAAATCATCTACACTTGATTACAATGAGAGACAGAAAACTTTTAAAGGCTCAGGAGAGGTTTGGTCTCTTCCCTTCCATCCTACTCAGAGCCCTTCCCCTTGCAGCACTCCCTCCAAGCCCGAGCACCTGGTGGCCCAGCTGATTGACCCCTGCTCCTTGTCCTTTGAGATCCTGGCTGCTGGGACAAGGGACACAGGCTCTGGTGAGCCATGCACAGCTCAGGCTGACCTGCACTGCCTCTGAGCTCTGAGCTGAGGAAAAGCCTTGGGACGTGAAACCCCAGCTCTGCCTCAGTGCTCAGAGCAGGTTTGGACCGTGAGGAACACGGGCAGGCTGCAGCCAGGGCTCCTTGAGCTCCATAACCAGAGCTGCTCCCTGTCCCTGATCCCATAACCACCCCATAACCACTGCTCCAGAGCTGCTCCCTGTCCCTGATCCCATAACCACCCCATAACCACTGCTCCAGAGCTGCTCCCTGTCCCTGATCCCATAACCACCCCATAACCACTGCTCCAGAGCTGCTCCTTGTCCCTGATCCCATAACCACTGCTCCAGAGCTGCTCCCTGTCCCTGATCCCATAACCACCCCATAACCACTGCTCCAGAGCTGCTCCATGTCCCTGATCCCATAACCACTGCTCCAGAGCTGCTCCTTGTCCTTCATCCCATAACCACCCCATAACCACTGCTCCAGAGCTGCTCCATGTCCCTGATCCCATAACCACCCCATAACCACTGCTCCAGAGCTGCTCCTCATCCTTCATCCCATACCACCCCATAACCACTGCTCCAGAGCTGCTCCCAGTCCCTGATCCCATAACCACTGCTCCAGAGCTGCTCCCTGTCCCTGATCCCATAACCACCCCATAACCACTGCTCCAGAGCTGCTCCTCATCCTTCATCCCATACCACCCCATAACCACTGCTCCAGAGCTGCTCCCTGTCCCTGATCCCATAACCACTGCTCCAGAGCTGCTCCTTGTCCTTCATCCCATAACCACCCCATAACCAGGGCTGCTGCTCCTTGCCCTTCATCCCTCACACCCATGCTCATCCTCTCTCCCCAGGGTGTCTCCACCAGGATTTTGGTGCCAGTCTCTCTATGAAAACCAGCAGCACTGACCCAGTGAGAAGGAGGAAACAAAAAGGGGCATCCAAGGGCCACCACTGTGCTCTGTACACATGGAACAAGGGAGTTCTGCTGCTGCTGGGAAGAGGGAGGTGTCCCCAGGGCAGCACAGACCAGGCTGGGGTCCCACAAAAAGGAGTTGGGGGCTACAATCAGCTAAAAGCTCTGGAATGCCAGGGGCAAGAACCTCAGCACTCCAATGCCTTGGAAAATTCCATCTCTCCCTGCTTAAGGTGAAGAACCAGCAGCAGTTATAAAACTGAGGGGTTTACACACTGTCCTGAATCTGATTTCAGCAATATCAGGAATAGGTAGAATAAAAAAGCTAAAGAGAGTAGGAGCTGCTAACAATTAGTGACTAATTACATGTGTAGATGCTTAAATAGCAGCATTTCCAAATCTTGGAGCGTACATACTGTAAATCTTTCATGTAAAGGATTTGCAGAGAAAGGAATCCTCAAACCCTCTTTAACATCTTCAGTGGAACAAAAGATCTTTCTGTACACTCTCTGACATTACTCAGGAAACAGCAAATTATCTGATTCAATTGGCTCATGAGTAAAAGAGCACACAGCAATTAACTCCTTAGAAACCAAATCCCCTTTAAGAGGATTTATTATATTAAAAATATTAAATACATAATAAAATAAGTAATGCAAGAATTTAGAACTAAGCACCGTCAAATATAGGAAAATATAAGAAAAAACCTAAGATGGAAAAGAAAAATAGTCTTAAATATAAGAAAAAAATTCTCATGCAGGGCTGAGCTACTCAGCAGTCATTACCATTACAAAGGGATGAAGTCTCCAACAATCTAAGTAATCTGTTCAGATAAGTTACCCACCACAGTCCACAAAAGATGTGGCTTCAAAGTAGGCAGGATTAATGGTCTTGCTTCCTGGCAAAATGAAGTCATGCTTGTGTATTTGTGAATAATTTTCCAGAAGGCAGGAACAGCTACAATAGAGCCTGATAAATTCTCCAGCCAGCTGCTCACTCCACATGGGCTGGGGTTTGTCTTGAGTGTCACTGAAACTAAAACTCTGCTCTGTGTCTCACATGTACGCAGGGAACTGAAAACTGGAAACACACAGCAAAGATGGCAAATAATAAAGAATAGAAATGATTTACTGTGCTTTGGTGGTTAAAAAATCTCAACATCTGATGTGTGGGTGATGCCCAAGGAAGGATCCTCCTGCTCATGCACATCCATGGCGTGCCCTTGCTCCAGGGTCAGTGTGTGACCCAAATTAAAGATGTATGTTCCCACAAACACAGAGATGTTCAAGCTGATGGACATTCCTCCCTGCACTTCACTAAAGGCTGAATCAGGCTCCAAATTACAAACCTGGTTGCTTCTTTCTATCCTCATAGCTGGGTCTTAACTCCTGCTGCCAATTACAGACACGACTCTTCCAAATCAGTTGCTGAGGTCAGAGCAAAGCCAGGGCAATCAGGAATCCCCTGGGAGCAGATGGTGGTGAGGAGCTGATATTTCCCAACATTTAAGAAGTCAGAGCCTATTTATGCCCAACACGTAAATGCCACTTGCCCTCCATGTCGTGGCTTTGCTCCAAATGAACTCTGCTCTACTCAAAAAAATCCCACTCAGAAAAATCTTGTGGGATTTTTTTCGTTTAATAAACCCACACAAGGAATTAATGTGCGATCCACAGTGAACCACAGCAAATCTCTACTGATTTGCATCACTGGGGGATGTGGCAATTATATCATGCTTGATGATTTTGTGTTTCATCTCACCTCAGCAACTCTACCAGCCCCAGAAATACCGGAGAGAACAGGAGAGGCTGCCTGTCAAAATAATTAACACAGCTTTAATTAACGGAACATGGCAACAATGCCCTTCTTGGGAGGTTCTGGGAGTAGCAAAAGCTGAGTTTCTGGCCAGTTCTGAGTGAGCAAGTCCCCTGCCCTTACCACGACATTTCCAGGTTAACTTTTCCAGGAGTTCTGCTGGGAATTTACCCTGCATTTAAACAATGTTTATCTGTAACGTACAGGAGTTGTACAGCTGGTGAGGAAATCACAGCAGGCATAACCAAACTCTGGAACTGCACACATGCAGCCAGCCAAACTTCCCCAGCAATGAACAGACTCAGCTTTTAAATATTCCTTACCAGTCTCATTAAATCTCTGGGCATTTCTCAAGATAAAAATTGACAAATAGCATCTCCAAGTGGAGAGGCTCGCCATGCTCCTGCACTTTCTCAGACATGACAAAAAATGCCACAGGAAATGATAATCACAAGCAATTAAAGCCTCCAAACCCAAGTGAACAATTGCTAAACTAAGCAGAGAGATCCTGCTCCTTTGGGGATTGTCAGTGGTGCTTGCTGAGCTCTGATTTGGCTGAAATCTTGTTCTAGTGAAGTGCAGCCTGCACATCACACACATCACAGATTCCTCTTGCTCAGTACCTTGCAGTGAATGAATTCCATGCCACACAGACACTGTGAATTCTGGCTAAGAGAACAGATGTAAACACTGGAATTCAACGCTAGCCCATCAGTATTGCTTTGGTGGACAGGACACTTGGCTTTCCAAACCGCCTGATGGCATTGCTGAACATGCCAGTCTCATTAAAAATAGTTGACATAGGGATGAATTCAGTGTCTGAGGTCACCTGAGTACTCTGGCAGAGTCGTTATTGAATTTCTACCAGTGCGATTACAAAGAGTGCGTGCTCAGTCCATTAATCTGCAGCATGCAAACCAAAAATCAATGGGGTGCTACTTCAAACTCCTTTTTGTAATAATCACCATCATGTATGAGGGTGTACACGTGGGAGGGGGGTGTGGAAGCTGCTGTCACAGCCCTGGATGGAAAAGCGATCACCCGGTTTTCTGAGCTGTCCACCAGAGAGGAGAAAGGAGAGAAAAGTCAAAATTTGTTCTAAACTCGGGCTCAAATTCAGTCTGCAAAGGGAAATTTTGCCATTTGTTTCAATGAAGCCAAGGTTTCTTCCCTGGAAACTCCCCTGGCAACTGGGACTTCCAGGGCAGCTGGGAATTGATGTCAATGATGTGAAGCAGCGGGAATGGGGCCGCAGGGACAGCTCTGCTGCCAGGGGGGAGCAGGAGCCCACGGCACCAGCAGCACATCCCAAAATCCCCCCAGCCAGCACCAACTGGTATTCTAACCATCCCTGCTTCACCTGTACAATTTACATCAAGGACTCAGCATTTATGTAATAATTTTCCACCTGTTCCATACAGCAGTCCCTGTTATTACATAACAAAATAAATAGAGATTTTTATCAGTACTTTGAATAGGCAGTAACACATCAAACCAAAGTAACTTTGATTGGAAGAGTAAATCTCAGTAAGCCAGTGCAGAAACAAATGGTTCAGCTGTCCAGTATATTATATTTTGTGTAAGGAATGGAAGGGTTTCAGACAAATGGTGGTACTTCACCACTGTTAGCTGGTCAGCTGTGACTGAGCTGACAGAGACACGAGATGGAAAAAATATTTTAAATAATCTAATTGTCTTTTGTGATATTGTAGCCAGCTTTCCAGAGGTCTCTCCTCACCAGTTTAAAGTGTCTTTAGCTCAGAGGAGTTTTGTTATTACAAAATTCCTCAAGCACAGAGGGCTTACATGTGTAAGAAACATATTTCAATTCGCTTCGCCGAACACTTACAAAGTTCTTATTCACTTTATTCTTGAAAGGTTTGGCTTTTGGCACTTTTTCCTAAATTTTCTCCATTCTTTAGTGCCTGACTGATTTATTTCCTGCGCTGTGAAAGTTCCAGAGGAAAGCAGAGTTGCTTGGCAGCGTGATGTGCTATTGCTGAACTCAGCTGTTTGTGGCTCTCAGCAGATGTTTCTGCTTCAAAGGCAGGGGGAGAAAAAAATACACACGCACAAATTCCTCCTCCCCAATCCTGCATCTTTTGTCTCTCATCTTCCACTGCCTCCAAACCACAAGCAAGGCTCCATCACAATAGCTGCTAAGCCATCCAAAGAGTGTCACCCAGAAATAAGGGCTGACCTTGCCCCAGAGCAGATTTAGAGTGCAAGGAGGAAATGAGCAGAAGGTCACACCAGGTTTGGGCCGATCAGAGGATTCTCAGGAGTAATTTCACTGTGAGTTACGGATTACTGACACGGGATTGCTGTGTGCAAGGGGCCAGGAGGCAGCAGGGTGGGGCAGAGGATGCCAGTGGGACTGGCAGCTTTTCCTCCTGCGTGTCCCAGGAGTGCCTCAGAACACCTTCCCCGGCCCAGGTGAAAGCTGAAAAGCAGACTGAGTGTTTGGAGAAATGATTACCTTGTCAGAGAGTCAGAAAAATCCTCTGACCCTGGACATCAGGAGTTACAGTTATTATTGAACCTGTCCATCAGTCTGGATGGATGGAGAGCTGCTGTCCCATTATTCCATGATTGCACATCCATTCTGTTTGTGTGGGCTCTGCTCTATTTACATTATAATGGAATAAAACAATTCATCCAACCTGCCTGGAGAGCAGGGCAGGCACTGGCTGCAGCTCTCAGAAGGCTGGGTTACTGCAGGCACTGGCTGAGCCTCCAGCACATTTGGTTTTGATAAGCATGTAAAAAGCTTTTCTAAACGATACAAATTTGCTGTGCAAACAGATTTGATGCTTTCATTTGGGCAAGAAATATGTGAAGAATGCCCTTTCTCTTGGAGCTTCAGCCCTGCTGCTTCTCAACAGACCCAGGGATTCCAAAGTAGATTAAAAAAAAAAAAAAAAGAACAATCATTGCAACTGAAAGTTCTGTAGAGATCATGGATAGATCTCTAATGCATTTTCTTATCTCATCTCTACTAATTAATTTCTTCTCTTAGATAAAAAATCTCATGGGCATGCCTTACTCCTTGGCTAATACTGTTTTAAGTTATGTATGAAGATTACTATAATATTTTTGAATGGTCAGGACTAAGTCTAACAGTGGTTCTGCTGAAATCCAACAAGAAAATTCCTTTTACCAGCACCCAACAGCTGGCCTTCAAAAAGCTCAGGTGAGCCATGAGGCTCCTCTTCATCCTCCATCCTCCATCCTCAATCCTGCATCCATCCTCCACCCATCCATCCTCAATCCTCCATCCTCCATCCTTCATCCTCAATCCTCCATCCTCCATCTTCAATCCTCCATCCTCCTCCTGGCCTGGGGCTTTGCTGAACACTGCAGACATCCAAAGCACAGAAGAGGAGCCATGAGGCTCCTCTTCATCCTCCATCCTCCATCCATCCTCCATCCATCCTCCATCCATCCTCAATCCTCCATCCTTCATCCTTCATCCTCTATTCTTAATCCTCCATCCTCAATCCTTCATCCTCCATCCTTCATCCTCAATCCTCCATCCATCCTCCTCCATCCTCCATCCATCCTTCATCCTCCATCCTCCATCCTCCATCCTCCTCCTGGCCTGGGGCTTTGCTGAACACTGCTGCCATCCAAAGCACAGAAGAGGAACCATATGAAAGGCTCCTTTGGGAAGGCCCCTTCTGACCCCAGCCTCGTGTGCCCTGGAGCAGACCCAGTTCCAGGCACAGCTGCCTGCTCCCCGTGGGTGTGTGCAGATGTGTCCTGGCACCTCCCCTGCCCACTGCAGACATCTGTGCCCTGTGTGACCTGCAGCAGGCATCCTGCCAAGGAGAACCCTCCCAGTGCAAGGCCAGCAGGCAGAGAGGTTATCTGAGAGATGAGATGAGCAGGGAGGGGAAGGGTGGCTGCAGCAGCAGGTGAAGGCTCAGCTGGAGCAGCTCTGGACAGCCACACACACGTTCCCAGTGGCACTGGAAGCTCCCAGATGCTCAGCACAGGAATGACTCACGCTGGAGGCTCCCAGGGCTGCTCCAGCCACTTGCCAGCAGCCTAAAAGGCTGCACTGGAATGAGCACAATGCTTCAAACAAGGGGCCAGAATTATTGAGCTTGGAGACTTTAATTAAGGTCGTTGAGTCCAAGCACCCTCCCAGCACTGCCCAGTCCATTACCAAAGCACATCCCCAAGCACCACATCCACTTGTTTTTCAGATGCTCCAGGGACACCTTCCCTGGGCAGCCTGTTCCAGTGCCTGACAACCCTTGCAGTGGTGAATTTTTCCTCCTATCCAATCTAAACCTCCCCTGGTGCAATTTGAGGCTTCTCCGCTTGCCCTACCTGAGCACACAACACGGGCTCATGTTCAGCCAGCTGCCAGCCAACACCTCCAGGCTCTTCTCCCAATTTCCCCTTGAATTATGGAGCTTCATTCTGCTCAGCTGAGGGCATTTAGCACCTCAGCCTCTTCCTCATCCTTTGTCATGGTGTTTCCCCCACATCCAGTGAAGAATGGAGATTCTCCTGAGCTCTCCTTTGGTTCATATATCTATATATATCTATATATCTATATACAATGCCTGCTCATATGTGAATTTCTTGTAAATGAATGGAAATAGTTTCTGTTTCAGGGTTTAATGGTGTAAGACATCCATTGCTGGTGTTCCTCCCAGAGTGTCTGTGCAGTTTGTACAGCTCAGTCCCTGCAGACACAGCTGTGACCTCCTGCAGACATGCACAATTTCCCAAGCACCTACAGCAGTGGCATGTGCCATCTCAGCTCTGCTCCTGCCTCAATTATCAGTCAAAAGGATAAACAACTGGCACGAACAAATCCTGACCCACAAGCACAAACCTCTGGGTCCTTGTGAGAACCACGCTCTCTGCTCGGGCTGCAAGGTTTTGAGGTCAGCAGGCACCGCTGCCACTCTGCTGAGCTCTGCAAACCACTGTGACCCAAAACTGCCAGGGCAGGGTGACCCAGATTCTGAAATAATTAATAACATCTTCCCTGCTCAGAATGTGTGACTGCTCCTGTCTGTTCCCATCCTGGGCACAGGCTGGCTATGCTCTGCTGCAGGCAGACACACTCCACATGGCTCACACGTTTCCAAGCCTGACTCATGCTGTACATACACACTTTACTTTTGTTTTTCAATCACAAGGGAATTGATTTCACTGACATCCCTTGGCAGCATATGGTGCTAGCAGACAGAGCAGGGATCTGCACAGAATTGCAGCGGCTTTGTTGCTTTCCTCCACGTGCTAATGATACCAAACACAGCCTGGGAGCATAATTACTGTTTGCATGGGCATGCAGAGACATCCAAACAGGGCTCCAAACCAGCCACAACAACCCCAGCCCAACAGAACGTGCACATGTGGCACATGAGAGGCAGTAAGTGGCTGTGACACGGCCTGAAACATCAGCACAACATCTGGAAGCACTCTTCCCCCAGCCTGCCTCTCTATCAGACAGATGGCTGCAGAGCTGCAAGCCCACAGGCCTCTCCAAAGGTTCAAGGCCAAGAGGATAAAGTGCTCCATCACAGCAGTTTTCCATTCTGTCAGTGTTTCTAAATCTCTCTGCTCTCCCCCACTCTGTTTCTGTGCCTGATGCCTGGGTGACTCCAGTCCCCCTGTCCAGGGGCACAAATGCCAACCTGAGGGCAGCTTGTTCCAGGACAGCCCAGGTTTGCAGCAGCAAGAGCAGGCAGGCCGAGACCAGACCCACCACAGGATGCTCTGGGGCTCTGGCACAGAAGGCAGCCTAAGAAATTCCCTGAGCCCTCCTTGCTCCCACCTGCTCCTCATCCCCACAGCAAGCCAGAGGTCTGCTGCACTGAAGCTTGGTGTTTTAAAAAGCAAACACCACAAACACCCCTTGCTGTGCCTTGGAACAGCTCTCCTGCCCTGTGGGCAGGCAGGATAAGGTACCCAGAAAGCGGGAGCCCTTCCACGGGGGCTGTTCTCAGCTGAGTGTGGCACCTCACAAATCACACCAGCCTCAGGCTGCACCAAACCAGGCAATACTGAGAGATGGAACTGGGTCCTGGACTGACCAAAAATATCCTTTCTTTGTCTACCCCAAGCACACACAGCAAACCTCCAGAAGCAGAAGCAACAAAGGAAAACAAGCAACCAAGCAGTTGTCTAAGCCTTGTTTTCACTAATCAACACTGTTGTTATCCTCATCAATAGCTGCTTGAGTCTCAGCAGAAACTGCATTATGAGGCACACAAACATTGCTGATTTCAAGCTGTTTGCAGTTACTTGCCATAGTTGCAAAGCCTTTCTGAATAATTTTTAAGTAAACTCTGGCTCCTGGCTTGAGCACCACAAAGTATTTCTTAAAAAAGTAAAGAAGCATGACCCACTTAAATTCTCCAAAGGTAATGGTAAACAATTACTGATGTGATGTATCTAAAATATCTCTTGTGTTCTATTATTTATATAATGTGAAAGGTGTATTAGCTGCTGCTGCATTCAGACTCAAACTGCTTCTTTCAAAGTGCTTGCAGTGTAATTATATCCAACGCTAATGACAGAGAAATGTGCAGGAAAGGAAAAGCTGGAAGCAAAAATCAGTATTTTTGATTATTTTATTTACTTGTCTCCTAGGGTGTGAAGGGGAGAGAGTGCACTGGTTCTCCATGGTGCAGCAGGGAGATTTCTGAGCAAACACAGTGGAGAGCTCCTTCTAGTGCATCAATTAACCAACATATTTGTGAGCTGGCTGAGTTAGCTGCAGGGAGGATGAGGCAGTGCTGGTGCTGGAGCTCCAAAGCTGCTCCTCACACCCACCCTGACCTTGGTATAGAGCTGCACATCCCCTCTGTGACCCACCCTGCTGAACCAGCCTGGAAGGGCTGGTGGCAGCACAGAAAACTCCCATAGGGACTCACAGTCCTCCACCACATTAAATTAGCCCAATGGAGTACCTGTGCTCTGTGCAGAGGGCTCCAAGTGACACCCAGAGAGTCAGAAATGCCCATTTCACCATGGGCTTCCCCTCAGGTTTCCCTACCCAGCTCCTCCCTGTACACAAACATTTCACTCAAACCAAGGCTCATCACGCTTTCAGAAGACAGCAACTATTTACATGCACAAGTGAGAGAGGCATTAATTAAAACATTGAGTTTTATTTGCATAATTAGTGCCAAAAATATTTTTATGGGTTAATTAGACTTCATGCAAATTGGATTGAGGAGATTTAATTTGGGGTTTGATAACCTGACTATTATAGTTCTGCAGTTGCAGATCTGCTCAGAGCTACATGCTGTTCTACAGCTACGTCCTCCCTTTCAAACTGGTTTAGTTTTTACTCCTGGCAGCCTCAAATTATGCATTTTTCCTTTCCCTTTGCCAGTCCTGAGGTAGGCTGACCCAGGTCGGATGCCAGGTGCCCACTAAAGCAGCTCCATCTCTCCCTCCTCAGCTGGACAGGGAGGAAAAAATAGAATGAAAGCTGAGGGTTGAGATAAAGACAGGGAGAGATCAGTCACCAAGAGGAAATACACTGACTCAGACCATCAGCTCACCAGGAGCTGCTCACGGCAAGAGGAGTTTCTGCACTTTGCTCATGTCCAATATTTGGGCACAGAATGGAGAAGTTAAAATCTGCCCAGCTTCTCTGTGCCTGAAGGTGTGGTACAAAGCAACAACCAGCCCAGCAGCCAGAAAGGATTCCATGGAGCCCAGGTTTGTGGTGACAGCCATCACAGAGCTGGGGCTGTGACCCAAGCACTGTTGGGATCTGCACAGTGGGGAATTCCCTGCATGGGCTAATGAGCAGCGTTATGAGAATTCACTGTGATTCCTGAGGAGGGCAATAGGATTTCCACTGAAAATACACAACTTTACTGTGTGCCATGGAAGACAGCCCTGCTGATGGAGCAAGCCCTGTTTCTGTGCTGTGGGACAGCCAGGCCAAGCCCCTGCAAACACAGCACACAGGCAGCAGGCAGTGGCAGCCCAGCTCATCCCCACAGGGCTCTGCCTCAGGCAGTCACCCAGCAGGCCAAGGAAGCTCCTTTGGAACAATCCACTGGCTGGCACAGAGGATGATTATTCTGTGTTACCCACTGGGAGGTTTGAATTACCCTGCACAGTGGCTCACTGGAAGAACTCTCTGCTTGCTCCATGAACCAGCCCCAGAGGCTGTGCTACGTTCAGAGAAACAAGGTCAAAACTACCAAGCCAGAAAAAGGAAAGGTTCAGTAAAGCCTTGTGAATTCAGAATATTCATACTGCTGCCAAAATGACACCACCCCCAGCCCCTGTGCAGGCCCATTCTATTAATTTTTTCCTTTGAACTGATGAGTTTTATTACCCATTGCAGGTCAGCAGATGGTACCACAGCTACCCTGAGTGCCTCCACGTTTCCAGGCTGCAGCTTTAATAGCTGTGAGCACTGCTGATATGAGCCTTGAGCCCTTCAAGCCCTGAATGGTATCGTGGACATAAAAGAGTTTAATGTGCCGAGAAGAGGAGGTTCCATACCTGTTCCTGGAGCTGGGGGCTATCCTCTGGCACAGGACTGTGGTGGTGGAGTGCTTGCCACCATTGCCCACCTCCTGCTTCACGTCCCACTGCCGCGGGTCGCTGGTCCTCGCGCCCAGGATGTTCACTCCTTTCTTCACCTTTGCTCTGTGGGAAACAGCAATGGGAAAGGGTTACAAGCCTCACTCAGGGGTCTCTGCATGCAGCTCAGGCGCAGGGATCTCAGCAGAGCAGTTTTAAGGTAAGTGTCAGGTGTGCCTCTGATCCAGCAGTAAATAGGAGAGTGATATCATGAATGCACACCTGTGGCAACATCACATTTTCCAGACAGGGCCTTATGTTCTGCTGGAGTTAGGAGTCAAACTGAACAGTAGGAAAACCTGCACTCAAGGTCCTTTTTCTCTATTCAGGCAATATTATTTTCCCAAAGAGAAGCTTGTCCCAACACAGAGGACTCTGGCATGTTTGTCTGCATCAAGACAAAGTTGTGCCTCACACAGAGGAATACTCCACTGGAGGCTTTTTAATAACCCATTTTATTCCAGATGAAATCCTTCTAGGTATCAGTGGACAGGTTGTTGCTCCTCTGCCTGACAATTTCCTCTTTCCTGCACATTCCCAAGGAAATTTCTGTCTGAAATCTCCAGCCTGGAGAGAATGCAGCTGTTGGTTAAGACAAGACTCTGTAACCCAGAGATGTTCCTAGAGGATGCAGCTTTCTGCCACTCTCAGTTGTCATTCCCTGTGGAAAAGTTAACTGTATTTATCTAGTGATGCTAATAACATCAGCAACAACTGCATGGAAGGTTAATTACAGAACACTCGCTAATTAAAGAGCATTTGTACAAAGGATTCTCAGCAAAGGTGGTTTTGGGTGCAGAATGCTGAGCTGCTGATGCTCAGCTCTATCACAAGGCACCAGGAATGGGGAAGATGAAGAGTTCTGCAGCCCTTCTCTTGTGAAGGCAGCGAGGGCCAGCAGGATGATGAGTATGTGGGGAGGAGGAGGCCACTGAGGAGTCCCCAGCCCTGGGAGCAGCGTGGCCTCATCCTCAGAGGAAGAAGGGAAAGGGCAGCCTGACTCCAACTAACATCAAACATCACAGGTCACCACAGCACAGAGGCTGAACTCAAAATCACAGTTTTCTAAAATATTTATGCAACACAAAACGTTAGTCACTGGCAGAAATCATCATCCAGCAAGATGCTGGGATCTTCTTGACATTTATGAGGGCTTGGCACCTAAGTTTCTTTAAAAAACTGGTCTTTCTGCATCTTCAGCCAATAAAACACTCAAAAGCTGTCCTTAGCAATGACTGAGTGGACCTGTCTTCTTGCAGTTTTTCAACAAAACGCAATTCATTTAAGGTATTGAAAAAGAAAAGTTGGTGGTTTTTTCTTCCCAGTATAAAAGCATAAAAGATTAATTCTCTCATTTGTATCATGAAACACCATGGAGCTTTAGAGAATGCTGTCTTGCTCTTGCAAAAGTAGCCTGATGAATCTCTTGTGCCTTCAGCTGAATTACTCAGAAGCAGAAACAGAAAGGCAAAGGAAGAATCAAATTCATTCCTGAAGGTTCATTAAAGCTTTAAGTCCCATTAGGTTTTCCAGTGTATTACAGTTCAAATAAATGAACAATAAATAAATGTTTCAGTATTTATAAAACACTCCTGCCAATCTTGAAGCTGTGTAAACCCATCAGTATTTCTATGGCAATCTGTGTTTTAGGAGATCTTTGGATGTATTTTAGGACACTGCAATTTAGCAACTGGAGAGAAGTAAAACCTCATTGTTTATACTTTGTTCAGCTGCTCCTTGAGACAGGCTCTGAAATGACAGAACACCACTCAAAATGAGGCTCCCGTGCTCGGATCTCCAACAGAATTACAGCTCTGTCAGCAGCTGCAAATTGCTCTTTCCACCATGGAGCTTGACACAGTCAATACCTGGGCTCCTGTTAATTAGGATGGACACTGTGGATGGATGGCCAGGGTTAGTGGTCAGATACACTGCCAGAGGACCAGACCATGGCTGCAATGCCATTTTGTTAATTAACTACAGGATGGGGCATTAAGTTGAGTGGTTTGCACATATGCCATTATATAAAGCCCATTAAAAAAAAATTCCATCCCAGGGTAAAGTAGGTTATGTTTAGTGAGAAAAATCAATGTTGTGATTGCACTTAGGACTGGAATGAGGGTATGAACACCAAAAAGATTGAACTTCCGAAATAAATATGCACAAGCACAATTTGCAACTCTCCCTCTAAAAAGGGCATTGAGTTTTACATAACAAGGTCAATGGATGAATCAGAATTAAGTCAGACAGAACTGAGCCCCACACATTTCCAAATGCAATCTGTACATATGCTACAAATGTTTTCACTCCAATTTTTATTTACTTGGTGTTTGAGTGCTAGCAAGGAAAAGTCTATTTAATTACTTACCAAAGATTTGTTGACCTTGTTGGATGCTTGTGATTAAATATTCATTTTTTAAAATCAATAGTGCCAACTTTGTACATTAAAAATCTGTAAGTTATACTACCTCAATAAACCCCAGGACCAAGGACCTGGAGGCCAAATGACTTGACAGTCTCCTGTATTTACCCAGCTAACCTCACAGTATTTCTAAATCTACTGTGTTTACTTAAGGGTGACAATAAATGGAGAGGACAAACAGCTGATGGGGTTCCCCACTGCAGTTGGGAAGTTCTTTGCTGTTCTTGCTTACCCACAGGTAGATGATTGTCCTCACACAGAGGCTTTTCTGCACAGCTCCACGGCCTGCAAGCTTCCACCAGCCAGAACTCGTCAGCTTGGACTTCCACCCCAAGTGGAGCCAAAATCTTCCCCTACAACATTATTCTAAACAACCTCCTGGGAGTGTCACCAAATCTAAAACTGAAAATGCACAAAACTAAAAATGCACAAACTAAAATGCATGGAACTAAAATGCACAGAACTGAAAATGCACAGAACTAAAACCGCACAAAGCCCAAGGGCAGCAGCTCGTGCATTTGAGGGTGATGCTCTGTGAGCTGGAAGTTAAGCCCAGCTTGTGATCTCGTGACAAAAGCAAAGCCTGAATGGAAGCTGGAGCCCAGCCCAGCAGAGCTCAGCTCCAGCCCTCCCTGGGGAAGGGATTCCCTCCCTGAGTGGGCTCCAAGCCCTCTGAGCACATGGCACCCAGAACAAGGGGGGATTTTCTTGCTTGAACTTCTGAGGTTATTAACTCATAGCACAGGAAATCTCTGCCTCAGCTTTGTCTCAAAATAACTGTCTCTCTTTAAATCTCTCCAATGGAGAATTAAAAATCCTGCTGGCAAGCAGAGCAAGCAGCATCTCAAAGATATTACAGAGAGTCTCCAGCAGCTTACCTAGGAATCATTACTTAATTTGTGTTGAGACCAAGTAAAAGCATTTATTTACTCACACAATCACACAGCAAATGTGCAATTTCCAAGCAAATATTTCACTTTCAACTTGAAGCTTTCAGTCATATACAAAGATTTCCATTTAGCAGCTCACCTTCCTAACATGTCAAACCCAGAAATGATGCTTCTAATTAATGCATTCTGATCAATTGCAGATGAAAATCTAATTCTTGCATTTCACTATCCTCAAATTACAAGAAATGTCAGCAGTATTTAGATATAATACTGTACAGCTATTAAAGACAGCAACCAAAAGGCAATCGAATCAGCAGCAGCCAGAGCTGGAGATGTGACTTATGACTTAAGCAGCTCAAATTATTGCTTCCTATTTAAATTTAAATGTTAATCTTGCAGAAGTGCTGTGCCATGGAAGGGCTGTGCTACCTGCTGCAGTGCTACAGAGAGGGCACAGAGTGCTGAGAGCTCCCACCAGCCCTTCCCAGGCAGGATTCTGCTGAGTGTGCTGGCACCAGAGAGCATCTCCCCTCTCTCTGCGGAGGAACAGACCCAGGGGAGCTGCTCTGCCTGGGTGGGCTGTGCTGGGGAAGGCTCTGGGCAGCACGGGGAGCTGGGCACATCCCCAGCTGTCCTCCTGAGCTGGCACCATCCACAGCAGGGCTGAGCTGTGGCTCGGTGTAGGACCAGCAGCAGTGCCAGTGCCTGGAAATGCAGCAATGCCTGGAAATGCAGCAGTGCCAGTGCCTGGAAATGCAGCAGTGCCAATGCCTGGGAGGGCAGCAGTGCCTGGAAATGCAGCAGTGCCTGGAAATGCAGCAGTGCCTGGAAATGCAGCAGTGCCAGTGCCTGGAAATGCAGCAGTGCCAGTGCCTGGGAGGGCAGCAGTGCCTGGAAATGCAGCAGTGCCAGTGCCTGGGAGGGCAGCAGTGCCTGGAAATGCAGCAGTGCCAGTGCCTGGAAATGCAGCAGTGCCAGTGCCTGGAAATGCAGCAATGCCTGGAAATGCAGCAGTGCCAATGCCTGGAAAGGCAGCAGTGCCTGGAAATGCAGCAGTGGCTGGAAAGGCAGCAGTGCCAGTGCCTGGAAATGCAGCAATGCCTGGAAATGCAGCAATGCCTGGAAAGGCAGCAGTGCCAGTGCCTGGGAGGGCAGCAGTGCCAGTGCCTGGAAAGGCAGCAGTGGCTGGACATGCAGCAGTGCCAGTGCCTGGAAAGGCAGCAGTGCCTGGAAATGCAGCAGTGCCAGTGCCTGGAAATGCAGCAGTGCCTGGAAATGCAGCAGTGCCAGTGCCTGGAGGTGCAGCAGTGCCAGTGCCTGGAAATGCAGCAGTGCCAGTGCCTGGAAATGCAGCAATGCCTGGACATGCAGCAGTGCCAGTGCCTGGAGGTGCAGAACTGGGGGCTGGAGGGGGAACAGGGCCATGCCCTCAGCAGCAGCAGGCACCAGGTACCTCTCACCTGGGCTCACCCTGCACTCCAACCAAAGCTTCCACAGCAGGGCTGCTCTAGAGAGCAAACAGCTAAATCAACACTCAATTCCTACAAGCAGTGAGCAGCTGCACGGTGTCTGGAGAGTGGTCCAGCCTCTAAGCCCTGTGTTTCCTGCCAGGCTGTTTGCTTTCTGGGCTATTGCCACCCCTGTAAACGCCACACGTCCCCGATGTGGAGCATCCTGCCTGCAGGGCAGGGCACTGCTCTGGGCTCTCCAGCTCACACCTGCTGTCCAGGCAAGGATCCCAAACTCCAGTTCAGGGCCAGCAGCAGCAGCAGCAGCTCGGAGCTGTCCAGACTGTCCCCGAGGATGCTCCTGCTCCACGGCGATCCCAGCTCGGGCATCCCTCAGCCTGGAGCTTCAGCTGAACAAATGCTGACCCCTTTTGGTCAGCCTCCTCCGAGCCTCGCTGCTTCTCCTGCTCTTGGCTAACTCTCCCTCAGAAGCCCCTGACTTTTGTGGCTGTAAAGGTCAGGTTGTAAGAAATTCCCTCAGTGCCTCCCGAAGCCCAGGGCAGCTCTCCTGGTGGCTCCTTGCTGGACTGCACTTTGCAATTAAGACTCAAAACTTCATGAGTTCTGCCAGAAAAATTTCAGCTTCTTCCTGCCATGATTCACTCCTCTCCTCCTTTGTTCCCAGAGTAAGTCAGGAGATTAAAGGCAGCTGCAGGAACCCATAAAAGCCAGGCAAGAGACTGACCACAGCAATTAAGCAAGATTTGTTTCATTAAGTAAATATTTTCCCTTTCATCTTTCTGTATGAAATGAGTTGCTAGATCTCACTGCAGCCATGAAGGAACAGGACAAACATCTACCTGCACAACATTCCTCATGAAAAGCTGAGAAGCCAGAGGTGGAACAGAAGGTGACCTGGTTAGCTGGGTCAGCCTTTCAAACGTGAGCCTTCGATTTGCAGAACACACGGGCAGGGTCAGTGTGATTGAGGAGCTTGGCTCAGCTCAGGGAATTTGGGGATCAGGTATCAGCTCCAGCTCCCTGCTGGGCTCCACACAGGATCCCTGGCTGACCATCCCACTCCAGCCTGCAGATGGTCACCAGAGCTCCCTGTGGCCTCCTCTTTCCTGCAGAAATTTTCATTTACAAGCCACAAGCCCACGTCAGCAGGAAAAGACAGCCCCCTCTCAACTGCAGGATTTAGGCACTAAATGGATCAGGTAATGAATTACTGCTAAAAGCAGCAGTTCAGATTTGCTCCCCAACTCAGGAGCTGCTGCAAAGGGCCATCCATGCAGGAATCATCAGCAAAAGCAAAGACCTTGCTGCTCAGAGCAGCCTCTCTGCTTCAGGCATTTCTCTCTCATGGTGTATCCAGAAAAGGCCTTCAGGAAACCACTTTTGTAGAAAAAGAGAAAACAGCCTTTAAAATGTCAAAACAGCTAAACTAGGCACACAGCTCCTGCTCTTCACTCCTTCCAATTTTCCTTTCACTTCCAATAGACCACAAGGTTGGTCCATTTGAAATGACTTTGGAAAAGAGAACACGTCAAAACAAAACAAATGGAAATATTTCACTTTGAAAATGCAGCAATAAAATCCTTTAAGAATCTCCAAATGAGAATGCTCAAGCTTCTTGAATATAGGGAGCAGCTGAGGCACATTTCAGTGTTTCTGAAACCTCCTCAGTCTGGCAAATTGGACTAAATTCAGCCCAAAACTGCATATTCTGGTGACTTTCATGTCCATCAAAATGGTACAAATTCTACCATTGCCAGTGAGGAGTCCTGGGATCTAAAATAGCTCAAGGGCTGATCTTCTGCAGTGTTTCTTACATAACTGAAATTCCCTGAGACCCTTAGAAAATCAGCTGTCTCCTATTTCAAGAGGAATAGGTGCTTCACATCCCTTAGGAAGCTTTGGAGAGCTCAGCTGCAAGGCACGAGGTGGATGCTGTCAGCTGTATTTTAGATTTATTTTTCTTTTCCAAAAAAGAAATCCAATGTATTTTGGGATGTTCCAGGGACAGAGTTTTTGGGGTTTGGGCTGATATCTGTGGTTAACTCTTTGTTAACATTACCAGCCCTCTTGAGGAGTCAGGCATCCCATTACTGAGTTTTAAAAGAAAGGCAAAGAGAGGTGATTTCTGTGAAATTTGGATAACCCTACTCAAGGCACAGTCAGTCACTGAACCTGACAGATCTTTGGCAAAAGTGCCTTCTGCAGCCCTGAATTTTAATTGCACTAGTTTAAGGGGTTAGGAAAGGGGTGTGAGGAGTGGGGAAATCCTAAAAAAAATCTCTAAACAAAAGCAGGATGGAAGCACACAACACAGAGAATCTGGATTTGTCATCCAAGCTTCGAGGAGAGGCCATGTGAATTTACAAGCTGCTAACATCCTCCCTGCAGCAAAGATAAACCCTGCAAACTCCTGAGCTCAGCCCCTGCCTGCAGAGGAGCCCCCAGAGCCCTGCCAGGGCAGCGCTCACACCTGCAGGCAGCTCCTGCAATGCTCCATGAGCTCTCCCTGCCTGGGACAGCTCTGCTCTTCTGGGGACACTCTGGTGACAAACCCAGCTCAAATGATCCGAGCGGCAAGGCAGGAGACAAGGGGGGGGCCAAAAGCAAAATCCTGCACCAAAACCAGCTCCAGCTGAACACACACCTTCCCTTCTTCTGTCCCCAGTCCACAGCCCCAGGAACTGCTGTGCATGGAGCAGCTGGTGCCAAATCCCCCCACTTCACATGAACTACAGCAGCGTTGGATATTTGTGGGTTTTTAAGCCTCAGCTCCCAGTGCCATTGGCAATGAATCCTCCCAGTTAATAAGAAATGAGGAAGAGGGAAAGCTGAAAGCAGAAGTGTTTTCAAGAACATGAATCCCTTCTTTTTCCTTTTTGTAACACCTAAGCCTGGCATTTGAGGATAGAAAAGGCCACTGCTGGGTTGGAAGGATGGAGATCCTCTCCTGCCAAACACTGTCCCAGGCTGGCAAGGAAGGGCTCCTTCCCAGAATTTACAATGCACATGTGAATAACCAGCAGGTTTGCTGATTAAATTATCACATGGAATTTAGGGCAGAGGACAAGGCCAGTGAGTTTAGCCCTCTTTTCACTGCCCTTTACCTTTTACTCATGGAATCAGCACAAAATCGGGGTTCACAGGAAATGCAGGGGAATTACAGAGAGGACCAAAGTCCTGCAGAGCCTGAGGGGGGTTTGCAGAGTGCTTTAAAGCCTCTGTTCCCCTCATCCCAAGCACTGGGGATGCCTGACCTCAGCTGACATGGGGACAGTCTGGGTTTGCAGCTCTCCCTTTCCTTAAAGGGTGAATGAGCAGCAAAGCTCTCTTCTGATTAGAAACTCAAACAAACTAATGGCAGAGTGACAGATCCATCTCAGGCACTCTGCAAGCAATGAAAGAAGTTGAAGCATAATCACACGCAGGTAAAATCCCTGGACAGCCTTTGCTGTGGGACTAATATCTGGGTGAATTCACACTCATTTATGGATTCATCACATGGGGAGACACTGGAGAGCTGCTCTGCTGTCACAATGGCAGCTGGAATAATCTTCCTCACACCAACACATGCCTGCTGAGAGAGGCAGAGGAGACAGAGATGGGTGTTGTGTAAATAAAAACCCCACCAGGGTGAATCCAGAGCGCAGATTCAGCTGCACATGCTAAACACAAGCTCATGGATCTATTTTATAGGACCAGGGACACTTTTTAGATAAGTAAATGCTTTGAGATTATATTTCCCTACTACATCCAGTTTCTATTATTACCAGAAAAACCTCTAAGCTGCATATTTGTGACATTCCCGCAGCTGGCAGAGCAACAGCAGTGCTGAGGAAAATACTTACTGTTTGCAGTGGTTATTAGGATTATTACTTAGACCCCAAGTGACTTTCTGAAGTAATCTTCCCATGCAGTCCCTGTGTGGTTTAATCCCATCCTCACTGCCATGAATACAGCTTTGCCAGCAGCCACGGGGCTACAAGGGCTGTGTTTCCTTCTTCCCTTGGGGAAATCATTTTGCTGAGATCAGCTGCTGGAAAGAAGAATGGGCAAAAGTCCTTAAAGCAGTGAGGAGGGGAGGAGTCTTCCACTCCATAAAAAAAAAAAAATATATATATATATATATACACATACATCCTCCTGCCACTCGCTCAGAGGTGCTCAGGGCTGGCCAGGCTGCTGCACACTCTGGTGTGGGCCCAAGCCAGGCTCCATTTCTGTGCTGCTGTGCCAAGCACCTGCAGACACAGGTGAGAAACACCTGGTTTCTCTCTCCCTCTGGCCGTGCTCCCCAGGTGTGGCTCTGAGGGATGCTCAGCACCATGAGGGTGGTGGTGGTACAGGACCTGCACATTCACTGTGCCAGCCCATTAAATGCCTTAGCAAAGCTCTCCTTGCCTCCTAAGCCATCCACTTCCTCATCTGGAAGGTCTTAGATAAAATGGCCAAGAGTTATGGGGTATACAACAAGGATAGAGAGAAATGACAAGTACAAAGAGAGGAATATGAATAATATACAGAAGAGGCCATTATTCTATGTACCCAGGGAAAGTGTTTCTGCTCCTTACAAAAGGAAGGATTTATCTTCCCCTGATCAAAGGTGACAAAGCTGGAATGTTAATGCTAGAAAAACACAGGGAGGGCAGGAAGAAGGCTGCCAGCAATTTCACTTTGATTTCATCAGCTGATGGTGCAATTATACATTTATTTTTCCTGTGAGCAGCAGACACTTTCACACTCCGAGCACACCAGGAGGAGAGACAAATTACTGAGTCTCACAGATCTTTCTACAGAATTCCACACACGTTTCCCTCAAGCAAGGCACTGATGCTCTCAATCTCGTGTCCTTTAGGGCTGACACAGCTCATGGCACTGACATTAAGGGGGCAGGACTGGCCATCAGGTACTGAGTCTTCTCCCAGCGACAGGAGTGCCACACAGACATAATTCAGGGCCAGCTCTGAGTCTGCTTTGCTGTGCTTGAAAACCAGGTCAGGCCTCCAGCACCTCGAGCTGCCTGAGAACTCCAGCTCCTGGTCCCTGTGGATCTGCAGGGCTGCATCGCTGGGATGCTGAGGAGCTCTCAGCAGGAGCTGCTGTGCCAGGAACATCACACAGAGGCACTGAAACATCACACAGTGACACTGGAACATCACACAGTGACACTGAAACATCACACAGTGACACTGAAACATCACACAGTGACACTGGAACATCACACAGTGACACTGAAACATCACACAGTGACACTGAAACATCACACAGTGACACTGGAACATCACACAGTGACACTGGAACATCACACAGGGACACTGGAACATCACACAGGGACACTGGAACATCACACAGTGACACTGAAACATCACACAGTGACACTGAAACATCACACAGTGACACTGGAACATCACACAGTGACACTGGAACATCACACAGGGACACTGGAACATCACACAGGGACACTGGAACATCACACAGTGACACTGGAATATGAACATCACACAGTGACACTGGAACATCACACAGGGACACTGGAACAGGCACTGGAACATCACACAGAGGCACTGAAACATCACACAGTGACACTGGAACATCACACAGGGACACTGAAACATCACACAGGGACACTGAAACATCACACAGGGATACTGGAACATCACACAGTGACACTGAAACATCACACAGTGACACTGAAACATCACACAGGGACACTGGAACATCACACAGGGACACTGGAACATCACACAGGGACACTGGAACATCACAAAGTGACACTGGAACATCACACAGTGACACTGGAACATCACACAGTGACACTGGAACATCACACAGGGACACTGAAACATCACACAGTGACACTGGAACATCACACAGGGACACTGAAACATCACACAGGGACACTGAAACATCACACAGGGATACTGGAACATCACACAGTGACACTGAAACATCACACAGTGACACTGAAACATCACACAGGGACACTGGAACATCACACAGGGACACTGGAACATCACACAGGGACACTGGAACATCACAAAGTGACACTGGAACATCACACAGTGACACTGGAACATCACACAGTGACACTGGAACATCACACAGGGACACTGAAACATCACACAGTGACAGTGGAACATCCCACAGTGACACTGGAACATCACACAGTGACACTGGAACATCACACAGGGACACTGGAACATCACAAAGTGACACTGGAACATCACACAGTGACACTGGAACATCACACAGGGACACTGGAACATCACACAGGGACACTGAAACATCACACAGTGACACTGGAACATCACACAGTGACAGTGGAACATCACACAATGACACTGGAACATAAACATCACACAGTGACACTGGAACATCACACAGGGACACTGGAACATCACACAGGGACACTGGAACATCACACAGGGACACTGAAACATCACACAGTGACAGTGGAACATCACACAGTGACAGTGGAACATCACACAATGACACTGGAACATAAACATCACACAGTGACACTGGAACATCACACAGTGACACTGGAACATCACACAGTGACACTGAAACATCACACAGTGACACTGAAACATCACACAGTGACACTGAAACAGGCACTGGAACATCACACAGAGGCTCTGGAACATCACACAGTGACACTGGAACATCACACAGAGGCTCTGGAACATCACACAGAGGCTCTGGAACATCACACAGAGGCTCTGGAACATGCACCCCTGCTCTGTGCACTGCTGGGTGTAATGCCAATGTAGCCATGTCACTGTGGGCCCATTTTCAGCTCACACAGAGGTGACAAGGCAACCCACAGCAGACCAGAGCTTGGACCATGTCAATATTATCAGCAGGAACAGCAGCCTCCAGAGGAAAGCTGGGAGCTCTGCTGTGCTGTCACACCAATGCATTATTACAGAGTTTATACCCCAGAAGGGTTTGTTGAAGGGAGGAGAAAGGGAAAAATTCACATCATAAATTGCCAGAAGAGCCCTGATCTTGTTTGGATCAAACTGCTCAAGCTCCAGGTATTACCTATTCACACATGGAGCTGAAAATTCACCCCAGTCCCAGAGACCTGTTGTTTCTGTCACCGGCAGGGAGAGACAGTGCTGATTTCCAACACAAAGCAGCAGTAAATTGAATAAATATCAAGAGCAGAGCTGCCATGAGTTAATATGCAGAGCGTGTGCCAGCCTTGCAATGAGCCCACATCACCATGGTGTCATCCTGAGCCACCCACAGCAGTGTCCCAGTGCACAGGATCACCCCTGACTTCATTTTATGTCATAGGCTACAAGGACGTTTTACACCTTCTTAGGAAATTTTAAGGCCACCCTTTCAGCATATAAAAAATAATAAAATGTGTAATTGCTGTTATGGAAAAGTAGCAGTGGAACTTAGCTGAAAAAAATCAAAGTGAACACTTGGAGTGTTTTATTTGGAGTCCTTTGGAGTAAGAGCTTCAGCTGGGTGTGACAATTTCAGACACTCACCCCAGGGGTGTCTGACCAGAGGTACCTGAGATCCAGGGCTGTTCTGAAGGGCTGCCTCCCTCAGCCAGCCCAAATCCAGCTACTGAACCATGCTTTTAGTTGTCATCTAATTTAGTCTTTCACTACCAACCCACTCTCTCAATCCAATTTTCCTAATTTTTAAGAACCTTTGCCCTCCTTATCCCATTAGATTAGGGATTCTAAAAAAAAAGGTTTTACTGCAAGTGATGCAGAGAACAAACACTGCCTGTACCACGAGCTTTTACTGCTTCCTCCCTCCTCAAAGTGATAACTTTGTACATTAGCCCCTAACAACTCTTTAGTGCTTTGGAGTGTATTTGAAAATGTGAAATTTGCTTATTTGGGCTTTTTAGCAGAGCCCTCCTTGCTGGAATCTCCCAGCCTCTGTTTGCAAGGGTGGCGTTCAGAGGAGCAATGGCCCATTTTTTATTTTTCATTTTGATTTCCACCTCTGCTGTTCACACGGCCGAGGGCCCTGGGGTGAATCCATCTCCCCAGCACAGGTCAGATCCTCCCGGGTTTGTCCTGAGCTCCTGGTGGGAATCAGGAGCTGAGCTGAGCCGAGGGGAACGGGGGCTCAGAGGCAATAAATCCATCACAGCACTGGGGACAGGGGAGATTTCCCTGCCAGTGACCAGGCACAGGGCTGAGAACTGGGGGTTATGAAATCATTGCTGCATCACAGAGGGTTTAAAGGAACAAAATTGCATTTCTGCGTTTGTATGAAAACTTCTGCGAGGGAAGAAAAGCAGAGATTGGGTTTGTACTCCCCTGGCTGAGCACTGAGTGTATTTCAATGAGGAGGATTTGCCCTCTATCTACATGCAAAAAGAGGCTGCAGTAAACAACATGAACCTTCTGAAATCCTGGAGTCACCTTGCACAGGCAGAGTGGGGCTGATCTGTGCTGCTGTGCTGAGATTTCCATACTGCAATGGAAGACACAGACACGGCCCAGGGGCTCACAGCTGAAAAATAACAGCACCTTTTCATCTGGAATCTCAGCAAATTCAATGGAGGAGCTATTGATGGAAAACCAACTTAGAACCTCACATTTCTCTTTTTTTTCCAGGGTAGGGCTGCACTTTAAGTCACTGGCTTTATTAATGGAATAAGTGCATTTGTCTCTTGCAGGCCTGAAAAATAAAGCACTGAGCAGTAACATATGGAATATGCCTTAGGCAAGAGACTTTCTTCTGGTATTGCTATTTTTCTAATAAAATTGAAATCATGGCACGAGTGCACATGTTCTTGTAGCATGTTTCACAGGGGGTGGTCTGAAATAGATGCACCCAAAAACAACAGGCTTTTATTTTTTATAAAATTGGTAATTTCATCAGTTCAAAACACAGTGATCTGGGATCCCTGATCTCATGGATGGAAGGAAATAAAAAAGAACTCCGTAAGTTCTTCTCTTTTGAGTTTATCCTTCAAATTCTTGAGGCAATTTCCTCTGTAAATATAAAATAAGGGCTCAAGAGATCATTTTATAACGTGAAGTCACAGTCACAGTCCTCCTGCCATCCCTCAGCTGTAGCAGAGGACGCTCCTATTAAAATAATAAATGAGACTGAAGTTCTGAGGAAATGGTGAGTGTTCAGAGCACCACTGATGGTAAAAAGCAAGGCAGGAGCTGCCTTAAAATCCTACAAATTGCACTGAGCTTGTCTGCAGGCAGGATAAAGAACTGAGGCGTGTCGGGCTGGGTTTTGGCTGCAGCAGGGCACAGGCAGAGGAGCAGAGCCCAGCCTAGGAGCACACATCTTATGGAGAGTGGATCGATTTAGAGCTGGTACCTCTCCAGCCTTTGAACCTTTTTGCTCAGGTTCTCCCGTGCTTCAGGCAGTTTTCTGTCTGAATCCCCGTTCCCCAGGCAGTCCCCGCCCTGCCTCGGGGCTGTCTCACCTCCTCTCAGCGCTGTTGGGCAGGAGCTCTAGGGCAGAGCAGTGAGAAGCACTCCAAGTACAAAAAGCACAGAGCAGCCTCAGGCACTGAGATTACCTTTACACTGGAACTTCTTTGATGCCAGGTCCTGGACAAGAAATGCAGTTGACTTATGCTCAGTAAAAATTGATGTTTCCTCCCACGCTCATCCCAGTATCAAGCTAAGTCTAAAACTGAGAACAACCTGGAAAAAAATAACCGCACTAAAAGGCCGTGGCATGCAAGAGGGTTTTCTCCTCTTGAAAACACTCATTCGGTGGGTCTGCCTGGTTAAAATACTGCCCAAGCAAACAGCTTCATTTCCATGCAGTCTGGTTTTATTCCAGACTCACATGTCAGCAGCTCCAAAGGTAAGAGGCCCCTGGTTTGCTGTTTCACGCTTAGGGGGTGGCTGATGGAAAACCCAGGCACCAGAGAGAGAACTGGGAGTCTCTGAAACACTCTGGAACAGGAATGTCTGTAACAAACAGCCTGATACAACATCAAACCACCCAGAACTGCAGAGCACATCACTGTCTCTTAAATTAGCTCTTCTCTTACCATTTTTTTGCCTCGTTTTTCCCCATTGGCTGTAATAAAATACAGAAAAGTGATATCTCTCCCTTTTCTACTGGTGGTATCAGATTCACCAGGAGCTTGTGTTTGTGCCATTTGTGTATGTGGGAAAGGGGGCACCTTCTGCAGAACCACTGGAACCAGCAAACATGAGCTGCAAAGCATGAAAAACTCTACCCTGTGAGTGTTCTGACAGCAGAAGCTGTTTTACATCAGCTCCACATTCCACAGGTACACATCAGTGTCTGAAAGGACCATGCAGATCCTCTGAATGGGAAACAGAAATAGAATTAAATAAATGGAGAGGGCAATGAGCGACAAAATTTAACAAGCCAGGCTAGGATTAATGTCCTGTTCCCTTCCAGGACCTGGGTAATGAATCAGATTTTACACCTCCAGTTTCCAGCAATGTCTGCAGAGATAAAGTAATGGAATGTCCATTACCCTGGCCTAAGATTGGCATATTCTCATCAAATGCTTTGTGATTGCATAAATAGCGTGGAACAAGGGAAAATCAGGAGCACACAGCACACAGCAAACCTCCACAGACACCTCATTTTTTTCTATTCAGCAGGAAGCAGCAATGCAAGCAGAGCTGGAGGCATTTGTGCATTTCAGCATTCCTGTCTTACCTGAAGGTGCTTGATAAATCCAATGCATATAAATAAAAATGAGAGGGGTTGGAGTACAGGCAGTTCCTGGTGCTGATGCTGCCTTTTCATGGTTCTAATCCAAATATGATCCATATGAATATTATTTCTAGCTGATTATCCAAGGTGCAGCCCTTGCAGGCAGGAAAAGTGTTGTTGTTAATGATGCAAGGTGTGCTGACACTGCTCTGGAGAGGGCAGGGAGCTCAGAAGGGTTGGCTCACCCAAGGTCACAGGGTCTCAATGGCAAATAATGATTTCCTCCCCTCTGCTGAGGTGGACACCATGAAGTCCAGTGTTACCAGGTGGCTGCTCTGTACATCTGAGCTGGGTGTCTCCACTGACAGCAGGAAGGGTCTCCTGTTACTGAGCTCCCCAAGCAAAGATCACAGAACAAGTCAGTGACAGAGCAGAAGCAACACCAGTTCAGCCATGAAATGCCTGTGTGAGATATTATTGATTAAACTTAAAGTTTTCCTCCATCACACTCCACAGCCACGTAAGCAGATGAAGAATTCCAGGGCAGAGGCACTTCCCAGACCCTCTGTGCAATCCCAAACACAAACAAACAGTGAAAGCTGAGCTTCCTGACAGCTTTATCTGTCCAGAACATTCACCTGTTGGTTTTGGTTACAACTGATACTGACACAGTAATTTCCACTCTTATTTTGCAAGCTGTTCAATTTACAAAGCTGTCAGTCCTTCGTGACACCTGTGGCACCCTTTATAAGAACATTTTTAGTGTGTCAACATCAAATATTCTGTGAATATGGTTGGATGATGCAGCATCTCCAAAACAGCTTCAGAACTCAGGCATTTCCCTGTCCATTCCAGGATGGGATAAGCTCAATGGATGGCACAGATCTGCAGTAGAACAAACCCAGCCTGTTTTGTTCCTGATGTGACTTAAACTCACCTACAGTGAAATTCACTGCCTTGCACACCCCCAGGCTGAAGCCTATTCACCATTTAAGTCCTCAAAATAGGATTAGGGGATTTAAGAAGCACAGGAGCTTTGCATTTTCCATCCACTTTCTTAATGATTTTTTCTGCGTTAGTGGGAGCAGCACTGCAGCCAAGCAGTGAAATTTCTCAACAGGGCTGTGTCAAGGCTTTGGAGAAGACAGTTCTAACCACAGAGAATGAACAACCTCCCCAGAGCTGAGCAGCCAAATATTGTTTGCTTTAGTGCTGAAACAAGGTTTGAGCTCAGGTGCACAGAAGTGAAAAATAAGCAATGATTTTTTTTCCCCATCTTTTCTTTATTATAAAAGAATTTTAGCAGGATGTTTTTGAGTTGATACTCAAAGCCAGTCTTGAATGGCTTAGTACACACTATTCTTTAAACAGGCCTGACTTAGAAGCAGTTCTTGACATTCTCAACAACCCAGGGAAAGATTTTCAAGACAGCAAAATGAACAGCCCACAATAATTAGCAGCTATTTACTCCTTTTAATAAGCAAACACGTAAGAATGAAAACTGGAAGTCACCCCATCATCCCAGGCCATGTGAATCTCAGACACCCTGCATCACAAAAGTTTCCAACTCTTTCCTGGCACCTTCTGCAGGCTGTGGGCAGGCTTTTATCTGAGATCTGAACACCATGTAGCAGCATTAGCTAATTAGATCTCTTGCAACTCCTATCGTATCAGAAGCACTTAGAAGAGAGATAAAGGCAGGATTAAACCACAGAGCCAGGTCTCATGAGACACGCAGTGAGCTCCAGCACAGGCTGCCTGCACAGCCCCCGAACTCCTCCTGCTCTCAGCAGCTCCAGCCCTGCAGCTCCTCCAGCTCCCACAGACAGGGCTCATGTTCTGTGCTGCTGCATGCCCAGGGGCTCCAGTCACAACCAAACACCAGAGAAACGGGCAGGAGGGGAAATTCCTGCCTGCCCACCAGGGAGACAAATCCCAAACACTGGTGCTGCAGCCTGCCCAGAGATAAACGGCTTTGTCTCAGCTGCCCAGGAGGAATGCAGAGGGAACCCCCATGTCCTCCACCTGCGGGCACCAAAAGGTCCACGAAGCCTTGGACCTGCCAGACACACACAAAATCACCCCTGAAACACCTCCTGACCCAGCTGTTACTGCTGCAAACCCTGCACAGACAGAGGGACTGCTGCTTTGGGGTGCAGGAGAGCTCCAGGGCATGGGCACAGCCCCCAGGCTACTTAAAAATGAAATCCCAAATCCCGATCCTGCACTACAAAGTAGTCACTTGTCCCCATTGGAAGCTGCCTGGGTTGATAGACAATGCTATTCCCCCAGTCACAGCACAGTTCACATCCCCTTTGCCTGGATGGGAGAGCTGAAATGGGAACTGGCTGCCATCAGTGGCCATCCAATGGATTGTGGGAGCCTTTGGAGCAACAGAGGTGTTTTACAAACCACAGGGATGCATCTGAGGCAAGCAGCTGTGACTGCTGCTGGATGCACGGGGGGATTGTTGGGGTGTCTGTGCAGGGCCAAGGGCTGCACTGGCTGATCCCTGGGGGTCCCTTCCAGCCCAGGACATTCTGGGAGTTCACCTGAGCTGCCAGCACTCACACAATTAAATCTCCTCCCCAGGGCTGCTGAGTGCTGGCACGGGAGCAGCACAGCAAGCAGAGAGCAGCAGGCACATGGAACCTGTGAGAACAGCAGCTGGCTACCAGAGATGGATCCTACATCCAATCCTCGAGTGCAAGCCCAGCTTACTGCCATTATTGCACGTTTTTAGAACGGTCAGAACCACTCTTTCAGGAAAGCTGGTGTCGTTAATTTGCAGCTCACTGAAGATGAGCAGAGCGGAGCAGGGAAGGCACAGCTCGCGATGGAAGCGCCCCAGCCCTGCTCTGCCTGCACGGCAGGCTTGAGGAGAAAGCAGAGTAAATGCAGAAGGAGCATAAGGAGGTCTAGGCTGGGAAGCAGACATATGCCTGGCTCTCATTAGAGTTCCTGGGAGATGTAAGCAAGCATCTGTCAGGAGAAGCAGACCCTGTGAAAAAGCAGGGATATAAAATCCCAGATCGCCTCAGAGAGGCAATAAAAACAGTATGGGAAATTGATACCAATCCAGAGTAATTGTTCAAAGGTAACCGCTTCAAGGACTCTTAGGATGCTTGTAAAGGTTTCTCAACTGATAAAAAAGGAGCAGCATTTTCAGGATGGGATAATTTAAAGCACAATTCAGCACAGCTGTGCAGGAAAACAGGGCAGGGATGAGCGTGTGTTTGCTGACCTCCCAATGGAAACCTGAAGGAAACCACTCTTGCTAATGAGATGTTATGATATTTATTTTTGCACAAAGCATTTTCAATCTGAAAATCCATTCAATGCCTTCAAAACTCAACAGCTAAACACCAAAAAGTAAATTTGCAGGTCTCATATTGCCAACTTTGAGCGCAGGGAGGCACCAACTGGCCTCATCAATGACATTTTCAGAGCTTTATGCAAGAGAGGTTCAGCATCTCCACTGATCCAAGTGCTGCAATGAAAGCAGGGCTTGGCACCTGTACAGCTCAAGAACACTCATCTTTGATCACACAGGTGAGGGAAGGCACACTGGAGAGCTGGACCGGCAACAAGGTGTGCTGCTAAAGCTTAAAAGAATATATTCAATTTTTAATCAGAAGTTACTGTAATAATGCTTAAAAAAATTGGAAATAACTTTTTTTTTTGCAGAGTGTAGACCCTTCTGAATTCTGCTATACTCTTGGAAAATGTATTGTCACCTGAAAAGCAGTTTTATAGGTCTGTTTTATAGGTTAGATATAAAATAATTCCTAGCTTCTGGAGATTTAAATTTAAGATATTATTTTTCCCTTGAAAGCATTAATTTTCTTCTGAATAATTTCTTAAGCTATTCAAGTGTTTCCAAATTTTGCTCTGTTATTAAAAATAGATCATTTAGCCTAATTTTTACTTTAATCACAACAGAATCGGGCCAGGTGTCTACGCCTTTATTTGATAAAGGTCTTGCTCCCAAATGAGAATATATAAATATTAGCAGGAACCAACATAGCAACTATTTATATTGAAAAAGAAGGAGTAAATATCATGGGCTAAAACATCCCTCCCTGGGAAGGAACACTAATGCTGAAGGCATAAAACATGCAAGGGATCTTTTCCAGCGTGTTTATTTACAATAATATAATTGTCACATTTACAATATTTACAATTTACAGTTATTTACAATAATATAATTGTCACATTTATTTGTTTGTGCTGCCTTTGAATTTCCTGAAATCACTGCTGGAAAGGGTTAAAGCCAAGAAGGTCACTCCAATCCCCCGAGCTCAGCATCAATGACTCCAAGAAATGGAGCACACCTGTAAATGACAGAGCTTACCCAAGCTCCAGCCACCCAGAGTGGCCAAAACTCCAATTTTCCTCTGTGGCCAACCGCAAAGGATGGGGGAATCAAGAGAATTCCTGTCTGCAGAACAGCCAGGACTTTGCAGGGAGACAAAATCTTTTCATTTTCCTGCTGCAAAGGGAGATTTTTATGTGCTGGAAACGCTGGGTTTTAGACAGAACTCCTTAAAGTTAGGAACACAGAATGCCAGGGAGAAGACACTGAGCTCATTAAACCTTTATGGGCACTTTAAATCCTATTGACAAGAAGTGATAGAGATTAAAAGGAAGGATGGAAATGTGGCAGCCAAGAGCCATTGTACAGAGAGGGAAAGCAGGAAAGGGTCAGAATTATCTGCAGAAGTCCCTGGTCATTCCTGGTCTGACCTAACTTGCTGATCCACTTCTACATTAATTGGCAAAAGAAAAGATGATGCACTAAGATAGATAGTCCTTAAGTGATCCATATTTTATTCCAGTTAGCTTTATGCTCTCTAATTGATTTTGTACATCCATTCTCACATTCCCCTTCAACCTTCTCCAGGTCCCTTTTTTAATTAATTCTCATTCTTTCCCCAGCAGCACAGAACAACCCAAGGTCAGGGACCCCCCTCCTGTCCCCTCCTCTCAGAGGGTCACCACTGAACCCTGAGCAGGCTGCTCAGGGCTGCTGCATTTTGAAATCCTTCAATTCTACAATTCTAGATCAAAAAACATCAATTCTACAAGCTGAGCTCCCTGTTCCATCCTTCCTCCTCTCCAGGCCACACACAAGCCAGGGGTGCCCTGTTTTCCTCACAGAGGATATTGCACAGGAAAAGAACTTTTCCCATGTTTTTTTTTTTTTCCCTCACAGAGGCTGTTGCACAGGGAAAGAACTTCCAGAACTCTGCTGCAACAGCCACATTTTCTTACCTCTGCCAGGTGTTAAATTCCTACAGACACAGCAATGCAGGTGAATCAGGAAAACCCAGTGACACCAACCTCAGGAAATCCTGATGGGGACTCTCAGCCCCCCTGGCACATCCTGAACACTTTGCATTTGTATTTGAAACATGGTTTCAAAAACCTGGAAACCTCCAAAGCAGCATTGTAGGTAAATAAATTCCTTGCCTGCACCCAAGACATCTGATCATGGACTGTGTTTGAAAAGTGAGGGCTGAGGTGGAGATCAGCTTTGTGACTCTCTAGATGAATCATTGTGGTGTCCATTTCTGAAATGAAATCAAGCAGTAGCACATCAGTGCTGTCTCCCAGACATGAACTGAAATATTTGAGTATCCCTGGGAAGGCAATTTTTTTCTTGACTCAACACTTGGCCATCTAACCTTGAAATGCTAGATGTTGTAAATATGATATAGAGCTGCTATAAAAGTGGGAGAAAGTGTCTGAAACTCAAAATGAGGAGGCAGTGGGAGGAGGATTTCCCCCACCTGATTGCTATATCATTCTGCTACTTAAAAATGAAATCCCAAATCCCGATCCTGCACTACAAGTAGTCATTTGTGCCTATTGAAAGCTGCCTGGGTTGACAGATAATGCTATTCCCCCAGTCACAGCACATTTCACATCCCCTTTGCCTGGATGGGAGAGCTGAAATGGGAACTGGCTGCCATCAGTGGCCATCCAATGGATTGTGGGAGCCTTTGGAGCAACAGAGGTGTTTTACAAAGCACAGGGATGCATCTGAGGCAAGCAGAAATTCACAGTTTGGGATTCTTCATTCACACTCGGTACCACCAGGGTATTGCTGCAGCATAATCAATAATCAATCCCCCAGTGCTGGTGCTGCTCACTGAGACACTGCTGCAGCTCCTGCACTGGGCCTTCCTCCCCTTGCTGAGGGCTCAGCCTGAAAGGGAATCAGCTGCAGGTAATGCAGAAGTGAAATAAAAACTACACACTGCCCTGGGAGGAGAATTTGCTCTTTCAAATGTCAACAGAATTGCTAAGGTTTCCTCCTACTGAGGAAACCCAAAGATTCAGAACCACACAGCCTTAATGAGATTCAAATGCTCGTGAATTTTTGTAATATAATGTATTTATTCTCCTGCTCAGTCGCCAAGAGCTGCCTCTTCCTTCCCTCCCTGCTCTGCTATCACAAACAGCTGAATGCTGGAAGCAAAGGGAGGAAACCAGCCCAGAAACCTGCCCTGAGTTTTTACAAAGTGGTTTTATAGCCAGAGAGATCCAAAGCCCAGCTTCAAAAGAGTCCTCAGGGAGCAATGCAGACGATCTGGATTTGCACAACTGCACTTTCAGTTAACCTCATTAATACAGAATTATCTTGGTGGAAACACTAAAGGCTGATACAGAAATCTACGGAATTTCAGAAAAGAAAATCCATTCTGTTTCCAACTAAAGATTCTCTCCACGGAGGGCAGGGACAAATGTAGATGAGCAGGACAAAAAAAAAAAAAGGCAAAAAAAAGCAGAAACTTTCAAGTACCCTACCTCAAAGGCAGGAACATGACTCACTTTTAATGTCAAAACTGCTTCACTTTCTAAGCTTCTCCCACTTCTCCCAGTTTTCAGTTCTGCTCTTGCCCATCACCCAGCACACCTGGCTCTCTTACAAACTGCACCCATTTCTCTGCTCTCTGGCACAGCAGAATCACTGCAGATTCTTCACTGCACAAGCCCAGGGTAATTCTCAGCTTCCAAATAAACTGCTATTATATAAATAAATAATACACTTTGCTACATAAACTGAATTTTCAAAATGTATTGTAATAGAAGAGGTCACATGATTGGTTTATTCCAAAATGCTCTCTTTATTCAACTCTCCTTAATTTTTTTCCCATCCTTTTCTTTTTATACTGACCCAGAAGCACAGACATGTGTCAGGCATAAGATGACTCTGGTTACTTGTACAACAGAGTCTTGAACCAGCCAGAGCCAAGAGCCAACACTCAGACACCTCCAAAAAAAGGGAAGATAATCAAAGCAACCTGTGGGTCACTCCCAGAGCAAGATAAGCCATATATTACAACACCAGCCTGCCTAAGTCTGCTTTTGGGAAATCAAAGCTCGCTGGGAATCACAGGCTGCTCAAAAAAGGAGCAGAGAAATCCCTTCTGAGACACTCTGCCCTTTGACCAGGTGTCCTTAACTGCACTGTCCATCAGGAGGTGAGGAGCAGATAGAAAGCTTAGTGGGAAATGGTTTAGCAAACAGAATGGCCAGTGAGCCAAGCACGAGAGGCAGCAGGAAAGCCAACATCAATTTGAGAAAGGCTCTTTGACTGCCACGCTGTCAAACCCAGGAAGAGCAACTGCAATCTGTAATCCTTGGCCTAACTCCAAAGCAGCAACCTCAGATTAGCCATAACAGTGACTTTATACGGCCCTTATCATATGGCCCTTATCACCACACTCACCAGCAGATTCAGTCCCATCGAACAGTTCAGTGCTGCCACAGCCACTGAGAAACCCATGGTGAATAAAGGGGCTGGAGATTTGCTCATCGTCACACGGAGCTCAGCAGCAAAACAGAAACATGACCTGAACTGCCAGATTCCAGGGAGGTGCAGGTGCCTTCCTCCCCTCCTCTCTGAGCGCACAGCAGAGGACAGAGGGGCTGCACCCCAGCTGCAGTGCCTGGGTGGTTGGGTCTTGCTGGGTGTTTCCTACAGGAGGCAGCTGCAGTTCAAGTTTCGCAGATTTAATCCAGCTACAGCTGTTTGTAGCTTTTGATCAGTTCTAAGTGGACAGAAATCCAAGGTGGAAAGCAACAACCCTGCTGTATTTCTAGGGCTCTGCTTGCTTCTCGGTGGGTTTAGAATTTTGCCTGAACTTATGGCTTTCAAAGGAGAGGTCCCAGCTGAGAGGAGCTGAGGTCCCTTCCAAACCCAAACCATTCTGTGATTCTGTGATTTAATCTCTGGAGTCGTGCTCCAGAGCTGAGATCCATGAACAGGCAGAGGTGACTGTGTGCTGCTCAATCCAGCCCTTAAACAGGAATTTTTAAAGCTGCATCCAAAACTAAAGCCAAACTGCTTAACCTCTGATTTTCCTACCTGACCTTCAAAGCTGATAAAAGCATTCCCTGAAAAGGAATAAAGCCATTAGGGAGCCAGGAAATGCTCTATCTCCATCTCAGGACTCTCATCCAAAAGCCTGCATTATGTTTTTCCTCCTCCTTTGTGCCAGTTTGGTAATGTCATTAAGGGATGGTCTCACTGGCTCAAGTGTGGCCACAGCACAAAACAGCAGAGACTTGTCCTGCCTTCCAAAAGAAGAAAATCCATGTGTGAGACACATAAATAAGATGACATTGACCTGAAGACTCAAAGAGAAACTTTGAGGAGATTTTGCCAGCATAATTGTGTTGAAATAATTACACTTGGATTTCTTTCATGCATAAGGACCACGAAAATTCTGTTACAGAGTGCTTGCATGGTAGCACCTTGACACAAAAATACACAAAACACACACTGCTGTGAGTGACCTCAGGGCCAAATTCCATCTGCACCTCCTCCCTGGAGAGGGGTCCTCACCCTCATTGCAGTTCAACCTTAAACACAAAATGAGCACACTTGGTTGGCTCTCATGAAGATTTTGGAAATCCTGTCCCTCCCACCCAAGGACAGTTGGTTCCCCCCACACCTGGAAGCCCTTTGCAACAAGAAGTGACTGGGAAAAAGCCTCAGCACAGGAGAGTGTGGGATCAGCAGGAACACAACTGCAGAAATGCTGCTTCCCCAGGAGGATCCTTCAAGCCATGAAAAGAACTCCCTGCATTTCTAAAGGATATTAAAAAGGAAAAGCTCAGAAATAGAACTTTGTGAATAATTGGTTTGGGGGTTGCTGGTCAGACTAAACCACTAAGAGAGGTAAAATTATTACTGTCAACATAAAATGGTTTTGGAGGTTGCTATTTACCAGAAAGCAGGAAAAAACGTTACTGGATGAAATGATTTTTTTTTCATAAATTGAAAGGCCTTGTTTCATTTTGAGGTTGTTCAGCTCTTTCTTAAATTAAAATTTGACATATTAATTTCTTTGGCTGCCTCAAAGTTGTACTCTTCACTGAACACATCATTTTGCCAAGAATTTCAGCCAAACTCAGCTCCTAATAATCCAGAGCTATAAACACCACAACAATGGAGTTTTTTCCATTAGTGGAAAGAGGGAGCCATACAGCATTTCATGGAAATAGGATTGGAGGCAAGAGCAGAACTGTTTCTAGAACTGCTGTTACAGAAAGGATTTTGAGAAGATAAAAGAATGACACTAAAACATCACCTCTGAAAAGGAGCAAGAAAGAGTTTTTAATCCACTGTAGCCACTGAGGGTTTAGATTACACTGCACCTAAAAATCAGTCTCTATCACAAGAATGGGACATTTTAAAATGCTCAGAGCAAAAGCCTCTCTCTCCTGATGCTCTCTGTACTTCTATCATACATCATTTATCTATTCAAATGGCCCACCCATCTCTCATAATATTCATGAAAATCATAAAGCAGAGAGAGTTCAGACTTTTTTTACATTTTCTGTTCTCATTTATAACTCCAGCCTCCTTTTTTTTTCTCTTTTTTTGCTTCTGTAGCAGACCATGAACTGTCCAAGCAGTGCTATTGCAAAATGATAAATACTTGAAGCTGGCATTATGTATCAGCCTTTGTTACAAACAGAGGAGTTCTCTGTGACTGTGCAATCCAGGGTGTGCAAGCGAGCAGGCACAGCCATTTGTTCAGTTTGAAGATGTTAATAGAATATTCATACCTCATATCTTTTATGTTGATGGAGTATGAACTAATCAAATTTTCATATTAGCTGTGCTCTATGAAACAAAACTAGTCCTTAGACACATTAATTTCTAGCTGGGACTTTGCCACTCTGAAAACATCAGATTCTCAGGCCAAACACTTTGGTTGTCAGGATGTTGCCATAAAATGAAGTTCTGATTGTGTTTTCAGCCAGGTTAGAGATTGTGCATATACATTATACAGTTTCTGAAGCTTTTCTGCTGCATTCAGGAGTTACACATGATCCTACTCTGTCCTTCTAAAAGGCAGCATCTCTTTCATCTTAGTGTTTACACCCCTTGCAGATGGGATTTCTGCTTTGATGATTGAATTATTTTTGTTTATATTTTGATGACTTGACTAATCATAGACTGACTGTTGTAGGCTGAATGTTGGCAAAATTCAGCTCAAAATTTTCTTTTGCTGGCCTATAATTAGAAGCACTGGTGGCAACGCGCAGGTTGGTCTCTGCCACATCTGTCATTTCTGCTGGAAATTCCCACTTGCTTCTGTATTGTGGGTTTTTGCAATGACATTTTAGAGCATATTCCTACTTTAAAAAATTTTAAGAGCTTTTCAAATGATTTCTGGGCAAAGTGAGAATTAGTTCTAGGCAGAGGAACAGCACTGACCATTTGGGGCATGGTACAAAATCCTATTGCTCACAGAAGGAAAACAATTGTTTCAATGAGTGAGAAAAAGGCCTGACTTTTCTATCTGCATCATCCTGGTAAAGATACAGAAGCAGGTTTGAGTTCTGACCTTACAGAGCTTTTACTGCTTCAGTAGCAATTTTGCAAGATGTTCAACTCCTTCCCTTAGAGCACCTTTAGTTGAGCTCACAAATCACACCAAGACCTACCCAGACTTTTATTGCAACAATTAAACACCCACTGGCGTTTAACAAAGATCCAGTTTTAGGAAGACATGGGTTCTCATTCTGTTTGGATACCTTATAAGCTCTCTTCAGGCACCTCAAAGGTGATTTTCTGAAATACTGATCCGTGGTCAGTTAATTAACAGAACCTGCACCCATCAACCCTCCACAGAGGGTGACAGATGGGAATAAGCACACTGTCCAGGGTAAGAACAGGAAAAAAGGTTTAAATAATGGAAAAATAAATGTTACACATACATATAAATATATATATATATATATAGTGTGAAATAATTTTTGACGCTAAAAGATTTCACAAAAGTATTGACAAACTGCAACATAGGGAAAAGTCCGAGATAAGGGAAAGCTGCTCTGGTTCTGGATTCCCTTTAGCATGTCTGATTTTACAAAGGAGAGAAATGGGTCTGAAGCATCCTCTGAGACTGCTCTGGGTGTGCTTTGCAGTTTCCCCCACCTCAGTGCCCAGAGAGGGCCATGGCTCCCTCTGGCCCTGCGAGGTCATGCTAAAATCCACAAATGTCCTCCCTTACTGTGCTATTCACACCGAGGATTTTTAAGGATGCTTTTAGGCCTCGGGAAGAGAAGCAGGAAGGGGCCGACAATGGGATCTGATGTGGCTCCCCCTGTGAGTGACAGAGTCATTTGTCTTTTGTTCCTATGAAAATCACTGCACAGAGGCACCGTGCGGTGGGCAGCCAATTAAGATGTCAATAAAAGTAAATACACTTAAAGAGGTCATGGCCATGCATTATGCAACGAGAAAAAAACAAAAGGTTTATATTTGTATCATGCTAATTAAATTGACGTGGGTATTGCAAATCATTTTGTTTCACCTGGAGCTGTAATTAAGTGACACCACTTAATGAGAAGGAGCCAGTGCTGATTGAACATGCCTCTGTGCTGAGGCTGCCCTGACAATGAAGGATGTTTCTGTTTACATCTCCCATCATTTCCCATTCCCAAATGCCAACGTCTTTCCAGTGAGGCAAACACCGTTTTTAAAAATAAACAATCATTTGTAATTTTGGGCAGCCTTTAACCCAGCTTTTCTGCATGAGAACAACAATAAATAATGTAAGCACTCTACAGTATTATTTCCCCTAAGGACAGATTTTTAGAAGTAAAACATTGAAGTAATGAACACAGAAATTGAAGTTTTAATTGTCTTTCCAGCAGGATTTATTTAATCTGGATCTACTGGGTTAAATTCCACATTTAGAGCAGATTTGTACATGGGTTTGGCTGCAGAACTTCTACAAGAAATCGGGATAATGAGAAACTCCAAACTATTTCTGTGAGGAGCTTATATAATATAGAGAGAGGAGACAGGGAGGTACTGACACAGCTCAGTGTCACTGTGTATTGGAGCTGCTCACCTGAGCTCAGAGCACTCCCTGAGCTCACGGGTGTGGGAACCCATAAATTGAGACGGTTTTGGGAAAGCTGCAAAAGGCAGAATTGTGATTAGAGCTAAGCAGTAGCCATGAGATTGGGCAGCAGAAAATTATGTAAGATGTAGAAAAGCAAGGACAAACAGAACAATGGTCTGTGTATTAATGCTTGTCTAGAATAACTCCCGAAGCTACAGAAAAGTTTATCTAGCGAGACATTAGGAAGTTCTTAGCTTAATAATGGAGATCTGTGTGTTGTGTTTTAAGGCTCACAAGCAGGTATTGTATTTGAAATAAGCAAGCATTGTTTAACCAAAGGTACCTGTGCTTACAGTGGTTGGATAGAACTACTGTCAATGTGCTTTTGCTTTGTGTGATTGGTCACAAAACTTTTAAAGTGAGTTGTAACATGAAGTTCTTGGTCTGCTGCCTGGGATTTGAGCTGCTGGCATCTTCCCATTGTCATAAGCATGCAATGAGGCTGATGCTGGAAAATCAAACAGCTCAAGGCAGTTCCCAGCAGTCCTGTCCTGATTGTGATTTGTGCACGGACCCCAGCCGGGGATAACGGGGAGGTCCCTCCTGGCACCTGGGAGTGGCAGCTGGGAGCAGGAGGGGTGGCAGGGCCACAAGGCAGGAACCAGCCTTCCAAGGACGGTGCCAGCAGCAGCCACAGCAGGCACCTGTCCTTGATCTGCACAGCCCAAGCTGGCAGAGCTCTGTTACTCCGGTGCATTTAGTGGGCTCTGCAGATCCCATAAATATTTTCCTACCCAAACAGGCTCCCCACATTAATTATGATGGGATTGCTTTGCTAGGCACACGGGAGCGCTGCCAGCATCCCAGAATTTGGCATCTCAGTGCTTGGTGCTGAGAACAACTCAAATATGAGATGGAACTTTAATGCCTGCTGGATCTTTCAAGTGCACCATCAAATCTGGATCTCCAATTTATTCTTTTTTTTAAATACTTTCAAACTTGAAAGTGAATTCAGTGCTTTCAGGAGAGCAGGATAAATAGAAATGCTCTGAGCCAGGAACACTGTTGGCAGGGTCTGTGAAAACTCTTTCACCCATTTCTGTGAGAAAGATACTATTTTTATCCTGGGCTGTCCTTAAAAAAGATCATCCTTCAGGTTTACTGTGTAACACACTCAGAACAAGACTGGGAAGGGAGTCTGACAGATTTTAAATTATTATGGAGATTGTATTTCCCAAGCAAAATGTAGGCATATCTGGAGAGAAGTCAGAGTGCTAGAAAAGGCTCATTAGAATGTTTCAACCTCTTTATCATCACTCCTGGAGGTAGCTCAGAATCTCTTAATATCCCAGTGTTAGCAGGAATGAATATTCTTAAATCCATCCTCAGCTCTAAGGCCAAACCCCAACACTGACAACACGAAACTTTATGATTGTTCTGGCATCAAGGTGTAGCTGAAGTGAATGAAAATGAGACCCAACTGTAAGCAACCCAAAGAGTGGATTCACTCCTAGGAGGAAAACTGATTCTATTATTCAGTGTCATAAAAATTCTAGCACAGAAGTACTTGAGCCATTTGGGACTCAGAGCTCAGGACACTTCAAGGTTTTAGAACCAAAGTCCAGCACCCACCAAGTTCCAAACAGAAAACCAGGACTGCACACAAAGATTGCCTCTGTGGCAGATGAATCTTTCAGCTTGAGTTTAGCTGTGAAGAAATATTTAAAGAACATATTCCTTCTGGGTAAAGAAGCCCAACAGTGGAAGAGATTTTTATCTCGATGTGTGTAAAACACAATCTGTGCATATTTACTGCCTTATCAGTCACCCAAAATCACAGATATAGCCCTGTAAAAATAACAAAATTAGACTTCAGGACCCACAGCACAGCCCCACACCTGGTTTAACTTGATTAAGAGTCATTTGATAATTGACTCCCAGGCACTGTGAGGAGTCAGAAGGGGGATTCAGGCAGTTCATCACCTGGGGCTGGGCAGGACAGTCAGTGTCTGAGAGCTGCCCTGGCACCTCCTGCTCAGAATTATGCAGCCATCCATCCTCAGGGCAGATGTCTGCTCTCTGCAAACCCCTCAGCAAACTGGCCAACAGCCAAATCCCCTGCTCCTCCTCTCCCTCCCTGGTCTTTGGGCTGCGGAGAGAAAGGAAACAAAGCCAAACAAAGCCTGGCAATTGTCCCCGTGTTTGTCACTGCTGTCTCTTGTTTCGGCTGTTAGAAGTGCTGCAACGTGCACGAAAAGGCAAGAGCAGCATCAGCACGGAGGGGAAGGCAAGAGCCTTGACCCGTAAACCCCAATCCCAGCCTAGAGCTATCCCAGGTGCTGGGCAGCACGCTGAGAGCAGCCAGGGACAGTGGGAGGTGTCCCTGCCCCAGGGGCTGCAGCTGGGTGAGCTCTCGAGTCCCTCCCAGCCCAGCGTGTCACTCTGTGACCCAAAGGGCCTGCCTGAAGAACAGGCACCAGACCTGAGCACGCACATCAGGAGCCTGGCACACCCATCTGTGTGTCTGTATACACACACTGACTGCTGTCAGCAGGGTCACAGAGCAGGGAGGCTCTGCCTGAGCCAGGAGCGTGCCCAGCTCCTGCACCAAGGCTCTCAAAGCTTTCCATCAATCCTGCTGGCTGCAAGCCCTTGGGGACAGGCCCCATGGGTGCTTGAAATGCACTTAACTTGATTAGGTCTCACTGGATTGTTTGCCTTGCAGCCACCCTGTGTTAGTGGAGTACCAGCCTGGCCAGCTCTCAGGAGCTCCTTTACTGATCCCCACTCCCATCCTGAAGGTGGTGAAGCTCCCACTGACATCAGGGAGAGCTCTTTGCCTGGCTGAGAGATGAGTGTGCCATATGTTTATTTAAAAATAAACAAAGGGAACTGAATCAAAGAGAGTGGTGGGGGATTGGAAGCACCATTTGGGGGAAAAAGGAAAATTAAAAACTGCTTTATTCCAGCCCAGGGAAGGCTCTGGGACTAGAAGGGTTCAGTGATTAGGGGCTGATTTGACTTCACCCTATTCCTTCTTCAAATTTCAGCTCTGCTAATGGATATTTTTTTGGAAAGCATAGCCAGAGAGGATTCCTGAGTTATGGCTACCCATATGTTTTCTGTAAGAGCCAACCAGTTTTAATAACCGCTTTCAATAACTACAAACCTCGGGTGGTTTCAGGCACCCCACAGAAAGGTTTTACAGTACAGGCCATCACCAGTGTCCCACTCCTGCTCACCTTTGCTCAGACACCAGAACCCTGACAAAGATTTCTCTTCATCCCCTTGTCCTTGTTTCTCTTTCTAAAAAAGCAGTAACAACATCTTTTTATTACCAAACCCTTTAAAGCTTCAAACACAGCCAACAGAGGAAAACAAAACAAAAAACCCAAAAAACTACAAAAGGCAGGGATTAGAAGTCCCACAGCTGAAACTAATAGAGACCATATTTATGTAAGTATGTGTACTTAAGTGTTTCAGGTTTAGGATAAGACACCCTTTGCCAAAAATGTGGCAGCTATATTTGCTAGTCTCTATGGGAAATGTTATAAAGAATCAAAAGCAAACAAATTTTCCTTTCAAATAAACTTGACCCGTATGTTTCAGACATGTGTTTCCCTTTGAATCCCTGTCCCCCTTTGATGGTGTCACATACTTTCCCCTCTTTAAGAGCAAATAGTTTGTTGTTATAGCAATTCTTTCCCACAACTCTACCCTGAGAGCCCCCCTGGTTTCCAAACCTTGGGAGTCCTCCTTGCTTGGCCACAGCTTCTCCAGGGATGCCCCAGCCTGTGCCATGGTCCTGCAGGCAAACTCTGCCTCCTGCCCTGCCGTCACTGCAGCTGGGGAAAAATAACCCAGGGCCAGGTATCTCAGGGTAGAGGAAATCAGCATTCACTGGGGAACTGCTGTGATCTCCTGCCCTGCTATGTCCTCCCTTCTTGCACTCATTGATGCCCTTTTTACCCCAAAGCAATTTGTGTGGAATTAGCTCTTGCCTTCCTCCTCTAGCTCAGAGGAGAATTGTTTAAGATATCTGAAAAAAAACCAACCCTTGTTTCACTGCAGCTTACACAGCTTTTACAACATTCCTGTCAGTTTAGAAATGAACACCACCCAGCCTAACACGCTGGGCAGCAGGCTGTCAAAGCACCACACTGGACTGGCCAGCAGGACTGAGTGAGAATATAAATAACTCCCAGTAATCTCTGGATACTGGTCTTCTGGATAACATAGACTAAAGGAAACAACCCTAGCCAGTCTGCTCTGCAGGGTGGAGCAGTCAGCTCTCATGAGAACTTCACCTTGCAAAACAATTGAGGGAGGACCTTTCAAATCAGTTCCATGTGTCATCTAAAAGCTAAACCTATTTAATTTCTTGTACAGGCCAGAGGCTGCCAGAGCAACCTGTCTGATTGCTCATCTCCTCACTTTCCCCATCCATCCATCCATCCATGGGGAACAAGTGTCTCTCATTCAGCCACTGCACAGGGACTCAGAATCAGCTCTGAGCTTGGGGAATGCCATCCCAAGGAAAGGCTGGGGATGGGAACACCACCAGCAGCCCTGCAAAAAGGGAGCACTGCCCTTTGTTAGCTCTGCTACATCTGCCCTCTGCTTGTAGCACCTTCCCTGAGGCTCAGCACTTGTCAAAGCATTTCCTACTTGATACAACATATAAAATAATATAATTCATTTTATATATTTCATTTCTATTATATTCATATTGTACACAGAAATACCTTAAAAGCAGGCTCGCTGCCCAGTGAGATACTCTTGGTGTCTAACAAATTTTCACTCAATAAGCAAAAAACCCCAGAAAAAGCTCCCTGATAAATGTGCCTGTTCACAGGGCTTTCACTAGCTGAGTTCACAATGACAAATGAAAGCTTCAGATCCATTTTTTGTTTTCAATAAAAATCTTGTTTAACAGCGTAATGAATATTCATGTTTTTGGCACAGCTCCAGATTAAGCAAGAAGAGCCAACTCAAACAAGAAAACAACAGGGTGCACTGGATTTTGGACACTAAACCACACACTTAGGGAAAGGTATAAATCTCAAGTTCTAGTACAACCAACTTACTCACTTACATAAATGTACCTGTATCCAAATGAAAAACTTAATTGAAATGAAAATTGGGGAAAAAAAAATTCTGACGATTAAGCACAATCAGCTTTACCCACAAGGACAGCACCGCTCATTTGGAATCTTACAAGAAACTTTTCTCTAAGGGTGCTTTAAGCCTTACAAACACACTAGGAAGATGTTAAAAAGCATAAATGGCCAGATTTTAAGACTTTCCTATAAAAATCAATCCAGATTCCAATTTTCTCCAAAATACCCATCTGAAATGAATTCCCACTCATGGCTCTTTCTGCTCTGAATAACAAAGCTCTAATAGAGCACAGAGAATAGCTGGTTTTCTTTTTTTTTTTTTCTTTTTTTTTCAGCCACTAAGAACATGCTCAGATTGAGTTAAACTCATTTTGTGTTTCTTATTTTTCTATCCTTTTGGTGTTTCTGGAAAAGGCAAATAAAAGGTAAAACCAGTTATCCACTAAACAAACACTTAAGTACGCTTCAGACTGGCAATTGGGAATTTCAATAGAACCGACTGATTTTCTTACATTTGGAAAGACTCAATTACCACAATCCTCCTGTCCTTTTTTCCCCTTTTCTTTCAATGTTGCTGAATCAGTTGAGTATTTGGTGAAAAGGCAAATCACAATCAAATCTAACCAGTCCAGGAGGCCCATTAAGCAGCATTTAAATAATTATCAAAGCAACATTCCTTATCCTTTTAGATGTTTTCTGAGCAGAGAAGGACACGTGGATGTTTCACCTGCTTTTGCTGTTAAATTTCCTCTCTGAACAGGCAGGACTTAGCTAAGAACACACCCAGGAATGAGCAGCAGTGGGTACAGGGAGGCAGGTGTAATTACACACACAACAGGACAATCGCTGCCTCTGAACAAGCACAGCTCCCCAGAACAGGGAGTTCTCAAACCTTTCCCATTGCAGGAATTGCTCTTGCATCCAGCTGAGATCTGGCCATGACTCACCCTCATTTAGGGAGATGAGAACAGAGCTGTTAAGGGATGAGGAGAGAGAGTGGCTCTTACCTAACACATCTCCTGTACAGGGCAGGACATCCCCAAAACTCCACCCTCTGCTCCTGCTTTACCGGCATTTAAAGGAGTGCCCCCAAAGCAGGATCAGTTCTATTTAAACCACAGCAAACTCTGCGATCAAAATAACCCTGCAGAGGCACAAGAGCATCACCCTATCAACCAGGGGAGCACTCAGACCCTTCCCACAATTGTCACTGCACGTCCCACCTGCAGGGTGAGGCAGTTCAGAAAGCACAGTCTTGATTTAGGGAGGGCTGCACACAGGGCACAGAGTTCTGCAGGAAAACCTCAGTGCAGAACTGGGGCTCAGCCCTGCAAACACTGCTCTCCATGCACAGCATCTTTAATGCCAGCACTCCAGCAAAATGCTCTGTCAGAATAAACTCTGTAGGTTTTAGAGCAAGGTGCCACAGAGTCATTTCCTCCTGGGAAACCCCTGAAGAGTTAGCAGAGATGAACCTAAGAGGTGTAAAGATGTTTAATGAGGTTCCATCTAAAATCATGCAGAATGTAACACAGAATATGCAAGCTTCTTCTTATTGTAGATAATGATTAGATTTTAATCATTTCTTTTTAATTTGTTTTTACTCTAAGATGAAAAGATAATTGCCTCACTTATCAGATAATTGTGACAGGGAGCAGGGAAAACCCTAGAAAACACTTGCAGAAAGATTTTTCCCTTCAAGAAGAGCCAGACCTCAGAGCTGTCCCTGGCAGGGATGTCTCAGGGCTGTGGGGACTCAAAGCAAGCTGCCCACGCTGGGAGGAACTGGGAACGCTTTATTCTGCATCACTCCCAGAGGATGGAGCAAACTGGGTAGCAGAACCTCGTGGAGGGGACTTAGGCTACTGCAGTTTTGTAGAGCTTTTCATGAGACATTTGGGGATTTTAAGGCAACAAAACAGAAGTACTAGCACAGGGAAAGAACCTCTACTCCCTTCATTAGTGCTCACAAAAAGGTTGGGAGGGATTTTGAACGACTGCCAGAAGTTCATGGGATCAATTCCACTTCAAAATGGAGCTGTTTAAGAGCAAAACCAAAGTTCACATGCCTCATCTGCTGTTAGAGCCCGTTCCCCCACAGCACTTCCCAACTCCCAGCCAGGGACTGTTTCCACCCTGAAGAGTCTGAAATCTAATTAAACACGGGCAGGAATAAAAGCAGAGCTGAAGTAGCTGACATAAAATTCTGTGTGTGCTGAAAGGTGACACCAGTTCCCCACCAGGGCAGGAGCCCTGCAGGTTACTGCTCTCCACCCAGCACAATCATGACATATTTGCACAGCTCTGGCATCCATTAGGTGTGCACAGTGAATAAAAAGGACATGTTGTGGTGGGGTTTATGTCAATGTTTTCTTTGAGTAAGAAATAAAGCAGCAGTTACCATAGCAATGGACAGAGAGCCCATCAGGCCTTGCTATGAAAATTAAAGAATGCAGGCTGGAGATGACAGCACAGCCCCACTTCAGTAACACAAAGAGGGATGAGGCATATTAATTTCTGCACAACTATTCAAGATTCCTTTAAAGATCTCTCAGAAGATATTAACATTACCCAGCTGTCACTATCTACAACCAAGTGATAAAATCTTCATTCAGCTCTCTCAATATTTCTGCCCAGTACAAATTACAGTAGCATTGTCTCAGAGAGATAAGAGAAAAATTCTTCAGCAGTACCCTTGAGTCTGGAGAAGGGAGGTTACACATCATCCTCACGTGCTGTGCCCAGGCTGGATTGTCACCTGCAGTATCCTGGCTGAACAGGGCTCTGAACAGGGGGGTTTGGGGCACTGACAGCACCAGGAAAGGCACTGGGGGAGCTCCTGTGCTTTGGGGCACTGACAGCACCAGGAAAGGCACTGGGGGAGTTGTTCCTGCGCTTTGGGGCACTGACAGCACCAGGAAAGGCACTGGGGGAGTTGTTCCTGTGCTTTGGGGCACTGACAGCACCAGGAAAGGCACTGGGGGAGTTGTTCCTGTGCTTTGGGGCACTGACAGCACCAGGAAAGGCACTGGGGGAGTTGTTCCTGTGCTTTGGGGCACTGACAGCACCAGGAAAGGCAGAGTTCCTGTGCTTTGGGGCACTGACAGCACCAGAAAAGGCACTGGGGAGTTGTTCCTGTGCTTTAGGGCACTGACAGCACCAGGAAAGGCACTGGGGGAGTTGTTCCTGTGCTTTGGGGCACTGACAGCACCAGGAAAGGCACTGGGAAGCTCCTGGGAGGGCAGGGTCACCCAGCTCAGCCCTGAGAGACCTGAGCCCCAAGGTGCTGGGGCTTCCCTTAGAGGCTCCTTCCACCTGGAATCACCACTCTCATGGATCCTGAGGACAGCAGGACCCTCCCACAAACCCAAGTCCAGTCCCAAGGACCCAAAGCCACCTCCTTGAACACTACTGGGATGTCACCTGCAGGGCTGTGACACTCCTGTCCCCATGGCTGGCTTGTGACACACTCCCTGCTCTTTCTTGTGTTTGCCCTGAGCCTCTGCTCGGGCCAGCTCTGTTCTATTCACAAATGAGCCACAGCTTTAAAACCAGCCTTTTATCATCTTCTGTCTCAAACCCCAACATTACAAGGGTACATTGTCCACAGTCATCATCACACAACCAACAGTGACCAAGTACATACCCAAAAAATGGTTTTGTCATTCCTTTCTACTGGAAAACTGTAATCAGGCTGCTATAGAAGGGAAAATCAGAGGCTGCTGCTAATGTGGCCTGTCATGGATGTCTGGAATCCAGAGGAATAAAAAGTAGCCTAAAGCCTGTGAATATCCTCATTACTTTCCACAGGACTAAATTTGGGCCCGTTCCTAAGTGACAGGCTCCTGCTGAGGGCTGGTGCTTCCTTTCCACAGGAAGAATTCTCAATGCAATCAGAGCTTTTTCTAAGCTAGACATAACCTCAAGCAGAAAAATATTTTGGTTGCTACTGGTGGTATCCGTAGGACCTGCAGAGAGCAGGCACAGGAGTGACTCAGTGACTCCAGCAATTACCATCACAGCACCTCATTTCTTAAAAGCTGTAGTCAAGCTCACAGCCCTGAGCAAGCAGCCATGCAACCCATAGGAAAATTCAGATTCCTCAAAATAGGAATGTCCAATATGCCAAATGAGGAACCTCTGAGGCTGGTCAGTCACATTTTTGTCTCAGTGATCACCTGCATGGCTGAACTTCTATCCCAGCACTCCTGGGGTGAATGGAAGATGAACCATGACTTTATGGTCTGGTCTGTCAGACACTCTTTTATCTGCAAAACCAAGCTGTGATTCATGACCCACAACTATTTATGTGTTCTGGTTCACAACTAATCAGGGAGGTTGAGGAAGCAAGCTCTGCATTTTGGAAAGTGCCACATATTCCCCTTAATGAGCCTGTCTGTCTTGTACAAAGAGCTCGCTCTGGTGGCACTTTGGAAATGAAGGGTTACATCTGAGAGCCAGAGCTTGGATGAAAAAGGGATTCTTTTAAGCAGCCTGACAGCTGGAAATGCAGAGGGCTATGTCTGAAGTGCTGCCCCCCATTTTTCTCTCCTCCCAAGACCCAGGCTGTTCCTCAAGCCCTCCTCTCTCTAGCCTTGCTGATCTCAGCAGCACTATGAAAACCTAACACAGTGTCACTGGAGATGATTAGGCTGTTAGTGTAAATTAACCCCCTGGCAGCTTTGCTAATACACACACTTTGTAACACACCAGGAACCAGGCAAACAAACAAAAAAAAATTGCTGAATTTCCTTTTAACCCAGTCTCATCTCAACCATGAATTAATCAGCTCTTCTGTGCGTCCAAAGTCTGTAAAAATGCAGCTTGCTTTTCAAGAGAATACTAAACACAACAACACACACCTCCCTCAAGAGACAGCACACCTGGGCAGGGTGGGATTTCAAGGAAACACACCCAAGGGGGTCCCAAAGGAAATGGTGGCAAAACTTGAAGTCAAACATTCTATAATTTACAGGAAAACTCAGCATTCTGAGTGCAGAGTGGTGCAGAGCAGCTCTTCCCAAGATCCTGGTGCTTCTGTGGGAGTTTTAACTGTGAAGTGCCACAAGAACATATCAACAATGTGATTTCTTTGTGCCTGTGCTGTCATGAGTGAGGAGCAGCATTCTGCCAGAACAGAAACTTCAATCAATCTGACACTTTCTGTCTTAAATAATAAGCCCCACGAGCACCAATAAAACAACAAACCCATCAGATTTTACAGCTCTGCTGGCGCTCTTGGATTTCCCCCCATTCATCCTTGCACCCCAGATCCTCCTCCCTGCAAGCTCTGAGCTGGGGCTGCTGCTGTCCCCCCTGTATGACTCCAGCAAGTCACTCCTGCTTCTGCAGCCCGAGCAGATGCACGAAGGTGTCAAAGCCTCAGTTTTTCTCGGGGATGCTCATTTCCATTCAGACCCAGAGGCTCACACACTTCCCTGCTTCCAGCGGGCCTGGAACCCAACAGCTTGTCAGATAATGACACTGAGGATTCCCGGGGGATCCCCCGATGCAGCAGATCACAGCCTTGTTCCAGACAGCCACAGAACATCCTCTTGATTCGATGGAACTCCCAGCAGAGCGGGATTTCCCTCCTCTCTGCTGGCTCGGGAGGATTGGGGTTTACGCCGTGTGATCTCCTAACGAGCCACCATTGTCACTAATTAGGCAGGGAACCAGGGATTTAATTAACGCTTGTAACTCGAGTCACACGAGTGGCTAACAGTCTAAACAGGAATGAATGAGGCAGCCCTGGGCAGGAGGGCAGCAGCACCGGGGGCAGCCAGCGGTGCCACAGCTGGAGGGACGGCAAGGGCAGCACCGCACACCGGGGGTTTATCTGCACACCTCGCTGCGAATCCCTGCACCCCAACACCTCCTGCCAGCAGGGAAGGCAGCCCTGGCTCCAGCACCAGGAGCCGGAACGCTCTGATTTCCTGCTCTCCCCTTCACGGCCAATCCCTACAACTGCCCCCATCCATTTCCTCCACTGCTCCAATCAACACATTAGGAAAAGTTTTCCAACACACAAGCCTGAAGTACAAACATCCAAATCCATTTTATATTGTGTGTGCATATATACACACACACACACAATATATGTATATATATACACTCACAATATAGGCGTATATATACACATATATACACTATGTTTATATTTGTATTTATTTATATATAGTTATGTACATTTATGTACAGGTCTATATCTTTATGTATATTTATGTACAGTTATATATACATAACTGTATATATACTATTATATATACTAACTATATATACTATAACTATACATAACTATTTATATTTATATATAAATATATATATTTATATATAAATGTCTATATATAGTTCAGGTTTATTTACAGTTCCATGGGGATAGTCTGGGACCCAGCTCAGAATATATTTATAAATATACATATATTCACTATATATAGTTATATGTGTGTGTATATATATACAACATTTATATATGTATTTATATATATATTTATGTATAGTTATATGTATTTATATATAGTTATAGATAGTGTATGTGTATTTATACATAGTAGTGTGTGTATATATATTTATATATAAATATTGATATGTAGTTCAGGTTTGTTTACAGCTCCATGGAGATAGCCCTGGAGCCAGCTCAGAGCACCCACAGCCCCTCACTTTGGGAGCACCTGCTTCCACATTGTGCAAGTGCTGCCCCGCCAGTTTACTTAATCCCTGCCCACTTCTGAGTGACAGAATTCCACTGCACAGGAGCTGACCGAGGTGTGCAGGTGATGTTCTCCTCCCAAGGGAGGCTCTAACCTGAGGTCTCCATGGATTTCAGCAGCAACTGAGCTTCCCTGCCCAGCTCCTGCTCTCAGCAGGGTCTGGGGCCTCCTCCTGGCTGCAAAGCTGTGCTTCACCAACCTGGTCAATCAGCAAATGATTTCCAAAGCACAGACACAGAATCAGCCTTCCAACAATAAATCCATAGGTTATTCTCAGAGGTAATGAGTACATTTTGTTGGATAATTGTTCAAAAGGTTTCTCAGGCTCCACAGTTTTTCAGAGGCATTTAAAGAGTCAGGGGAGAGTGCCTGTTTCCTCTTTTCTAGGTAGCTTCAATTTCAAGTTAATAATTAGTTCTTTTTAAAACTTTATTAAACCAGACTGCCGCTGCCACAGTGAGCTCTTTCCTCCTTCCCTTGCTCTGGTGAGAAGCACCTTCCTCAGATGTTTAAAGGACATCCTCCTCCCCAGCTTAGCAGTTCTGAGAACGAGTCATTAGTTTGGAGGACCCAGCTGCCTCTGGTGTGACACCAATGTCCCTGAAAAGTGCCTGCTAAGGGCTAATGAAATTAAACTGGAGCGCATGCCACTCTCTCAAAATAGCATTAACACGTTCCCTTCTTTGAAGAAGTATTTTTTACATCACAAATGCTTTTTAAAGCTACACTGGGAAATATTCCCCCTTTAGTGTGTCACTTCTCCAGTAAATGGTAATTAGGAGTGCTCCAGCAGACTGCCCCCATTGCTTACTGGAGCAGAACATCCAAGCTGATGGCACCACTGCTATGAATCTACTTGGGAGAAATCTCAACAAAGCACTGCAAGGTGCTGCTGTACCTCAGCACTTACTAAAGACATAATCCCCCAGTGTACTTCAATAACCTGCTCCACTGTGGATGTGCAACTGAATTGTTACTAATCATTCTACAGAAGGGAAAATAAAACAAACAAAAAAAATCAGTTCAGATGTAAAGTTCCACTAGGCTGAACACCAGACAGTGAAGTATATAAACCTCTGTCAACAAAATATATAAAACCCCTTCAAGTCATAATTCACACCTCTGGGCATTTTTGCAGAGCAACTCTGGACTAGCAGCTGGCTCTAGGGGCCCTATCAATGCCATAAAGCAACTCAATTTTCCAATTAAAATACACCCTGAAATTATGAGATTCCAACTCCTGTCCCTTCAGATGCCACCTGAAATGCTTTCATGCAGTGAAATGACTCTTAAATATTTAAGCAGTGCAAAGCTGCATAGGACACGTAAAATGCTTTGTTGCAATTCTTGCCATTTGGAGATGGACATGTACACCCAGAAGAGCATCCTACCAAACTCTTCTGTCTCTCTTCATTTCACTCCAAGCTCTGCTGGTTTTAAATATGAATCAGTGTAAAAAACAAACAAACAAACAAACAAACAACCACCCTTCACCTCAGAGCTTAAAAACTGCATTCCATTTACTGTGGAAAATAGATCCTTGGGATAATGCATCCCAAACTCTGGGTTAGCACAAAACTTTGAGTGATTCCAGCTCTGGTTTAGGTTTGCATGTTTTGGTATCTTCAGCTTCAGGATGTCACTTGTGTTTGCCATGATGCCACCACACTGCAGTGTCAAGATCTAATGAACCAACAATTAAGTACAGAACTCAGGGTAGCAAATGTTATTTCATCATATGGTAAGATGAAAATGTCACTATCTAAAAGCAAACAGTAGCTGCTTGAAAATGTTACTATTTTTGGTTATTTTTGGTGCAGCTGAGGGCAGTGCCAAGCTCCTGGGAGAGGTTTATTCCCTAGGGAGGCTCAAACAGGTCTTTCATGCACAGCAGGCAGAGTTAGTGTTGAAGATGCCCCTTTTTCATGACCAGTGCCTCCAAAGTGGCTTTTTATATTGAGATTCCCAAGCACTTACACAGATGCTATGACCATAACAACCTTTCCTACCTCTGGTGCTGCTCTTCACATGCAGCCTCCTCCAGGTCCTTCAGCTGCTGCCAGCAGCACCCAACACAGCCCTGCTGTCAATACTCATTAGGCACTGACATGTGAGAGCTGTCCTAGCTCATGGGTTTAATGGCCTTCCTCACTGCATTTATCCTTATCCAATTTGTAGATTTATTATTACTCCTCATTATCCATTGTGTTGGGTTGATTTGTTTGCTGGACACTGATTACACCCTAGATGCCTCCAGGTGCAGCGAGCTGCACTGCAAAATCTCTAATGAGAAGCCTGAAGGGAAGGAAAAGCCTCTCCTGTGTTACACCTCTTTTCTCTAATCAGGATGTAACAACTTCATCCCCTTTCTCTTCACTTCTCCCGCTCGATAGCTCCTGTAAATCAGGTTATCTGCTGGTTCAGCACCTTGCAGAGTGCCTCAGAGCTGATCTGCTGCCCAGGGACAGGCAGCACCCAGCACTCCCACCCTTCTGCTCAGCCCTGTGCTGGGCACGGCTCTGCCCAGCCAAACGTGGCACAACCTGGCATGAGGAACAGCTGGCAGGGTCCTGTCGTGGTGAGCACCTGGAGAAGTATTTTGAGCTCCAAAAACGTGGCACAACCTGGCATGAGGAACAGCTGGCAGGGTCCTGTCGTGGTGAGCACCTGGAGAAGCATCTCCAGCTCCAGAACACACAGCAGTGCACACAGGAGAACCTTTTCAGAGCTGCCTGGTGCCTTCAGCTCACCCCTCCCCAGCCTCCTCCTCACCTTCAAGCACCCCAGCATCACATCCAGTTATGTGGAACTTCTGGAAGTCAACCCCACAAGAATACTTCTTCAGTTTGCTTATGATGCTTTCCCTTTCCTGCAGCTTGGCAGGTGTGAGGGTTCATGAAAGCAGTCAGGAACAGGGTCATGCCCTAATGATTTTGCTTCTAATCCTCACAGACAACACACCCAAAATGATTCTCACATTAGAGAAGAGGACAACAGCACTTGGAGAGGTGACAATCAGCCCTGGTAGCTCTGCCAAAGCCAGTGGTAACAATTTGTGGCAGCTCTGGGAAGGACACAAGACCTCAATGATCTTCATTTTTAAAATTGCTGGGTTTTTTCATTTCCTTTCCTCTACTGATGCTTCTTTCCTTCCGTTCATACTTTACCAGCTGCTAGAGGTAACAACAATTTTCCTTACTGTACATCAAGCAGGCAATTCATCTCTCTTTTGGGAGCCCAGAAATCCAGTGGTAGGAAAGCAGGGCAATATTTTCCTCCCCCTTCTCTATTCCTTCAGCTCTTTCATCAAGATTTTCCCATTCATATTGTTGTTGGTAACATAAGGCAAACCTGAAACCCTTTATGAGAGAAAATCAAAGTCCTGCAGCAAAAGGGCTGAACACTCCCAAGGGTGATGCTGACCAACTGCTTGCATTTTCTGGTTTTGCAGATAGAAAATGCCTGTGAAGACCCACCAGAGGTGACACAGCAGGACAGGAACAGGACCTACAACCTCTCAGGATGGTTTGGACTGTTCCCACCACAGTCTTGTGCTTACTGGGTGCAGGAAAGGAGGAGCTGTGTTTATCCACACGGTGCTCCTATGGCATTAACGCACTGCCCTGCACCACCCACCTCACCCCTGCCACGCCAGCCATCCTCCTGACTTTACTGGTGCTCCTGGGCTGATAAATGCACAGTTACAATACCAGGATGCTGAATGAAGACACAATTTAAGAACATGATAAACTCATGTACACAGTACCAGGATGCTGAATGAAGACAAAATTTAAGGGCACAGATAAGTTCGCACATACAGGTACCAGGATGCTGAATCAAGACCATTTAAGAGCACAGATAAATTCACACATACAGTACCAGGATGCTGAATCAAGACCATTTAAGAACACAGATAAATTCACATATACAGTACCAGGATGCTGAATTAAGACAATTTAAGGACACTGATAAATTAACAGATACAGTACCAGGATTCTGAATGAAGACGCAATTTAAGACCACGCTTTCCCTTGCCATGATTTGTGGCTATGAGGTCATTGAGACCAGTCTGCTTCCCTTTTGCCAAAAAAGATTTGTAGCTATTATTTCCCACCCCCCCAAGCAATGATCACATGCTGTTTGCTTCAGCTCTGCATGTTGCAATACCTCAATGAATAATATACAAGGAGCAGAAAATAAACAAGCCCACTGTGCCCGGGGATAACGTGTGGTGTGTTTTTCTTTAGGATGATTAAATGTGAGCGCATGTCATAGGATGTAGGGCTTGCTGTGCTGGGAGCCCAGGAGGATGAGAGCACACAGCTCTCTCCAGGCAGGCAAATGGCCAGGGAGAAGGTTAAGGGGGCCCCCAGGCAGGCCCAGCATATGCACTGCTATTCCCTGGCTGCTCTGCTCTCTGGGCTCTCTCTCCCCAGACACAGACACTCCACGGGTTCCTGGCTCACACCCCACCCCTTCCACACCTCAAAGTTGCTCCGAAGACATCAGATTGCCACCACAGAATGGGAAGCTCCATTCTTTGCCAGCCTTTCACCAGCCCTCTGCTGATGCCTTCAGTTTTAGCTTTCATATTTTTTTTACATTCTGTACTGCCTTAATGTGTAACTCTGAACGCCATACAAAGTGTTAGCAAGCTCTCCTCACAGTTCAGTCAGACAGAACAACCCTTTTCCAGCCTCAGAACCAACCTGTGTCAGCCTGTGCATTCCAGATAAATGTTCCCAAAACTAAAGGCAATCCTCTCTCTGTACACAACAGCGAGTCACACAGGCAGCTTCCAACATCCCCCATTCCCATCCCTGTCTCCTGCACCTCTCAGCCAGACTCATTTCTGAGCAAAGAAACACAGCCCCAGATTTCAACAAGCTTGTTGCTCTTCAACTCGCTTTTCAGGAAAATAAAGACAGTGACATGGACCTTCAGAGAGTGATCCCCGCTCCCATTCACCCAACAAACACCCAGCTCACTGCCTCTGGATTTCTTCTTTCACCTCAGCTATGTTTGTTATGTGCAAAAGTATTCTGTTTCTACTACTTTGTGTAAAGGGATTTTCAATAGAAGGGAAGTAACAACATCAGAAAATACTTCTAGCACAGAGGTTTCACTCAGTAAACAGGTGTCTGGGAGATTATCTCGCCAATTTAACCAAAGCTGCAAACACCACAACGGTTCTGGGATGACTAAAATCCCCCTTTTTTCAAATAAAAGCCTTTTATCTGCCAAGCAACACTTCCTGTTCTAAAGGCTATTCTCCTCGGTGGTTGTCAACTATGTATTAATCTAATTCATATAAGCCTTAGAAATAAATTCTTTCATGTGCAGAATCTTTTGGGAAACTGATTCCCTGAGGCTTTAGAGAGCAATTGTTGCTTATCACCGTGGAAATTTCCACTGAATTTAAAGCCTGGTAACAAGTTAAAAAAAGATACATCAAATTCTTCAGTGATTAACAAGTTTCCCAGTCTTTGTCATCCTCAAAGGATTTTCATCTGATCGGTAGGGAAACGGCTAAAAATGAAAATAAAAGGGAAGTGATCTGACCCAGTAAGGCAGCTCCTGTGTTCCCACTCCTGTCCAAAATAATGGCACTCACTTCTAACAGTCCCTTACAGGCAGCAGCAATATCAAACACCTTGGGCTTTATTTAAAGGACAAATGTGCTGCCAAAGACAAACACCGCTTAACTGCAAGTGGATAGTTAAACCCTCCCTACAGAGCTCTCCTAACAAAACCACTCTGTGTGTGGGAGAGGCAAGCTCTGCCAGAGCACTTACAGAAAAGCGGGTAATTGAAGTTTTTCTACATTCAAACTCCATGCCTGCGCAATAAAAACCTGATTTTAAAAGCGCCATAAAGCAGAGAAGTTTCCTGATGCCTGGCTGTCTGTCACAGCACAGAAACAGCCCTGCTAAAGCAGCGCTTTTGTACCTTGCTGCACACCGTGGGCCTGTGATAAACGGCACTGCAGACACGCTGAAAACCTCCCTGTGACCAGGGCTTTCAATCCTCCTCACAGCATGCAAAGAGGAAAATAAGGTATTTCAGTGACTAGGAGCAACCTTCAGTGGGGATCAGCTTCAAATCAGCCGAGATCCATCCCACACCCCCAACGTCTTTGTGCGCCAGAACCACGCCCGGCCAACCTCCTTACCTGAGGATGAACTGATCCACGGTGGAATTGTTGGCAATTGTCACGTAAACATTCACAACCTCGCCTTGCTTGACGGGCTTGGAGGGCAGCCACACCACAACGTTGCTGTCCAGCCGCAGCTCCGTGAGCTGGGAGGCCTCCTGGCCACGGTAGAGGCTGACAGAGCCAATCCTCTGCAGGTGGGACATGCTTTCATCCACACCATCCTTCCCGGCCGGATGGCGTTGCCCTTGCGGAGATCCTCGGCCGTGCACTCGCCCTTCTCGTCCCCGGGCTGCACCGTGTAGTAAAGCTCCACAGGGCTCCCCTCCAGCTGCTCCGCTGGCTTCTTCCGGCCCGTGAGCACCGTGGGAGGGTTGAACCAGCTGGGCAGCAGCTCCAGCTGCGCCACGCAGAGCCCCAGGTCCCCCCGCAGGCGGCAGCTGCCGCGCACCTCGCGCGTCTCGCGGAAGGCGAACACGCGCAGGCAGGGCAGCCGCTCCGCGGGGCTGTACTCGTCCCAGTCCCTGCCCACGATGTAGAACAGCACCTGCACCCGGGGCTTGCTCAGGTAGATCTTGCTGCTCAGGATGTAGGCCTGCAGCTTCCAGTTGTAGGTGAACTTGTTGGCGGATCCAAAAGAGCTGGAAGTCAGCAGGAGGTCCTGGGGCACTGCTTGCTCCACCGAGAAGGGTCCGTAGCTGGCGTTTAACACGGGCGGCCTCTTGGCTTTGTAGGGGAAGAAGGACTCCACCCTGGACTGCAAACTGGAATTTCTCATGAAGTCCTGGTTGGCTTCTTTGAGGAAGAAAGACGTCTCGGCGTTGAAGAGCCGGTAGCTCACAGGTAGGTACGTTGGTAATGAAGAAAATCGCTGATTATTGTCCAAGACCCCTCGGCACTCTGTCACTAATAAAAGAAAAGGTGAGTTAGACCAAGTCTGCTTATGGAGTCAAAGGGACACTGAGCACAACTTCAGTGTTTAGTTAGGGACAAGCATTATTCCATGCAAAGAACATTGACATGTTTAGATATAGATAATTCTTTTCTGTACTATGTTTGCAAAAGAAAATAAAATGCAGCATGTTGGGAGAGCCCAATGACCAACAGCCCCAGGGCTGCCAGTCACCAGCCCTGCAGGATCAAAGGGAGCTTCCCTTCCAGGTGCAAAGAAACTGCTTTTCTCAGGACACACACACACAAAACCATTTCACTCTCTCTGTCAGTAACCTTGCTCTTGTATTATTGTTCCTGGCACTAGAGTCCACATCTCTGTGGTAAAAATTTCCTACGTTCTTTAAATGCAGATGGACATCACAACCCAGAAGTATTTCAGCAAGTACAAATATCTAAGATGCACACAGAGAGAACCAGCATGTGCTGGCCAATTTCAAGTTTCAGCTGAACATCAGATCCCTTTTGATCTAAATGTTTTCCTGTTAAGATTAACAACAAATTACTGAAAAGCAAAATGTATTGTCTAAATTAGGGTAGATAACAGTGGAGAAGAGTTCAAATACACGTTGATTATGTCATACAGCTTACAACCCCTCTCCTTAACCCCTGCTGAAGGGATTTGCCACAGATACAAAAGGTAAGTGCATCTAGTGCTGGACTTCCTGAGTATTGAAAAAACAGAGCTTGCCCTCAGCTGAGGGCTCTAAGGGAATCCCAGCAGAATGAGGAGTTAAGGTTCTGTGTAGGTTCAGCTTTTTAAAGAATAAAAGTAACCACAAGGACAACACAGAATGCAGAGATTCATCTGGACCTCAGAACACCTGAGGATCCCAAAACAGCCCACAGAGACACTGCTTTACCACCTCCCTCACAAAGGGCTGCAGCCTGGGGAGTTCTGCAAGTCACATTTGCTGCCCTGGCATGTCTGGCTGCTAACGTGCTAATTATGCAGTCAGATTTAATTAAATGTTTTCAAGTAAGGAGTAAACAATCGATACCTGTCGTGACACCAAATGGCTGCTGACAGACAGCCCCACTGCAGTCCTGTGGAGTGTGCAGTGCCAGAGTGCAGGGAATGAAGAGCTTGGGGAGGCAGGTGTGAGGTAACTAAGAAAAGAAGGAGACAAATGTAGAGGAGGGGGAAATCAGAACTCTCAAAGGACAGCAGCCATAAATTTGAAATAAGGAATTAAGATGTGTTCACTCATGTTTAATTCATGAACCACCATGGAACTGTTCTCCTAACTGAGCAAACTGCCATGACTGGACAGAAATTTAAACAAATCAAAATGAAAAGGTAAAAAAAGGAAGAGAAACAGGTGAATTAGCAGCACAACACCCTCTCTGTCAGGCAGAATCACATTTGAAACATAAAACATCGGTTTAGCCCACTGTTACAGCCCTGCAAGTCTCCAGTCCTTGGCACACAGTTCAATTCTGCTGGAAAAGATGTTACAAATGCCACCTCCTGAGCTGATTGATTTCCCTCACCTGAGTCTGTCAGGATTCCATCCCCAGGTATTCTAACACTTCTGAAAGGAACACAAGGGAGATCCACTTTGGACCACGGACCTTTCAAGGGAAGAGGAAAAACCTACAGATTTCTTTGGAGCTTCCTCTCCAAGCCCCTTCACCCACCCTGGATGAGCCTGCTGGGATGTGCTCACCTCCCTGCAGCCCTGTGCAAAAAGCAGCCACCGACATCCTCTGGGACAGATGCCACCATGGTTTTCAATGAAAACACCTGGCTTGCTGGACAAGAATTCCTTGGGGGCCAGTTTGGCTCCTGAGTCTGACTCAGTGACTGGTGAGAATTTCTTTCTTAGGTGTCCTGCTGCTCAGCCGTGCTGCCAGAGGGCAGGGCTGGGCTTAGGGGAGGCACAGGAACTCTTGGTGAAGGAAAGCATGAACTGGTTTAAGCTCACAAGTTTTCTGAAGGGTTTTTCCACGACCAGGGATTCTCCAGACACGGCCCCACTGCTCCTGAGGGAATCCCTGCCTTCCACAGGAGCCACACAAATCAGAAACAAACTCAGCAGGCTGCAGAGACAAGTGAAGTCCTGTGATTCCAAAGGGTTGCTGGTCAGGATCTAAGCTAGAGGCTTAGCAGCTGTTTTTGTGCAATTCCCAGGACTTTTGCTGCAGCACATTACCCTCAGACAGACAGTGGGCTCATTTTTGCAGGCACTTCATTTATCCTGGGTTAGTCACATGCATGAGGTATGCAGGACTTGGCCCAATATTAAGAAAAAACAGTCATGCAACTTCTGCCTTAAGAAGCTGAACACAAACAGCAAAACCCATGTGGCCAGACTGACAGCAGAAAGGAAAAAAGCCTCACTTTTTTTTTTTTATTGCAGTCAAAAGATTTCCACCCACTTTCATACCATACGTAATGGATTCCTATATTTCTATACTGAAGGCTGTACTTTAGACAATTTATTTAAGCACTTTAAGCCTTTTACTGATAAAATTGGTAGCTAAAATTGTCCATTTTATTTTTAGAATACCAACACCATGCATCAGCAACTGCAGGCCATCACTTAAGGGACTTGTTCTATTCTCTTCATCTCTACCCAATAACTTTCACATCCTGGTATAATTAATTACCTGCATTTCCAGAGAACACTTTTGTATGCTTAATCAGCTCCGTTTCAAAGTTCTTTAATTTATCAGAGAATCTATTTAAACAAGATGCCATGGGTTTTCCTGAGTTTCACAGCACAAGTTATTATTTTAAATAACCATTAAGCGGTGTTTACTTTTTCGACCTGAAAAACTAACTTTTAAAAAGCAGCTCTGCCTGTCAGTGCTTTCAGGTGCTCCGGAACAGATTTCTGCATTTTAAAATGCTTTACACCCCTTTCCATCACCCAACAGGAGTCACAGCTGCCCAGAGATGAAGTCCTGCATGGAAAAGGTTAACAACCATCAAACAAAGCCAGTACTAGCCAAGAACAAAAGCAAAGGCTTACAAGTAATTATTTCTTCTTTGTAACAGCCTGGTGACTTTTTAATCCTTCTTCTGGCATCATATGCCTGTGCAGCACTTCATCTGAACCCAAGCAGGCATCTGCTAAGCACATCACTGGCTCCAGTGTGACAGAGCAGCTCAAATTCCTGCAACGCAGTGAGCTCATTGGATGGGAAACAGTGACTTCTGATCTGCAGTATTATTATTAGTTCTTGGATTCCAGCATAAGAGGAATTTTCTTTGGGGGTATTTCACGTGGAGCTGGATTCACTGGAACAGTCATAAAAGCTTAATATCTTGGAGTTGTTATTTTATGAGGTTGGTTTGAAGTGACTTTCTGTTGGGCAGGGAATGAAGGGTTTAGCTCGTGGGTGGGAGATTACTGGCCAATGGCCACAGATCTTCAGTGCCTGGCGCTGGATGAGCCACTGAGCCTTCAAGGCAACCATCTGCCTGTGCCCTCAGTCAGGAGGTTCTGGGCCAGGGAAGCCGGTGAGGAGCAGAAGACACGTGCCCATGCAAAGGGGGAGTGATGTGAGAAGCCTTCCTGCACCTTGTCCGGCCCTCAGAGGCACATTTATAATTGTCCTTGCAGGACACAGGCCAGAGGAAAAGAGCTGAAGAGATTCCAGTGCCTGTGTGTCCTCCTGGAACCCCAGCACAGCTGCAGCTCCCACCAAGAATTCTGTAACTTTTAAGGCAGGATCTTCTCCCTCCTTTTTCCAACCACCTTTCCTCTATTCCTGAACCTAGCTATCATTGAATGCTGCACCACACTGATTTTAATTTTTGTTCCACTTCCATGCCACCAGAGTTTTAAGAAATAAACCCCACCTAATGTTATTCACAGCACCACCATCACCTAAAACCCTGCAAATGCTGTAAATTATCATCCCTGTTCCTTCCACGGACACCCATTCCCACCTGCCCCTGCACCCAGATGAGCCCCTGACACAAACCATGCCCTCACAAAATCCCAACCTTGGATTCTCTTCTGACTCCATCTTCCCCTACAAACCTGTCCTGCTCCTGCAGAGCAAATCACAAATTCCAGCTCAGGAACTGCACAGCAGAATGGAAATAGGGAAGATTCACTTCAATCAGCACAAATGTTTCCTTCACCCAAAATGTCAACAGCTCTGTTTGCTGGTTCATTTTCCCTTAATTTTCTGTGCCAGCACCACACTCAGTCACATTTAAGGACTTCACAGCGTATGAAATCTTTGTAGCAATGTTTTGCTCAGAACTAGAGCTCAGCAAATACATTCACTTAGACCTCAGGATGACCTTAGCTGTGCTCTCATCCCCTCCAAGCTCCCTTTTCTTGCCTTCTAGAAATAGGAGGCTTTGCTGATGGAAAGGCTGAGTGGAATCTTAAACCAAACAAGCTCAGATTGAGGATACGGAACAGATTTTGGACTGTGAGGTTGATAAAATACAGCAACAAAGGGAGCAGTGGCTCAGCCATGTCTTCATGTCCAGACTGATTCCCCCCTGATAGGCACAGCCTCAGACTCTCACTCCCCTCTGGCTTGAAAGCTGCAGCTCTGTGAGCATTCCTAACATCAGCTGGGGCAGGGGACCTGCAGGAGCCCCAGCTCCTCCCAGGTGCCCACCAGAGCTGCCTCCCCACCCTCTGAGCGACCACAGGGACTCTGGGACCAATTGCACACAGGCAATGTCAAGTGTCAAATGCTTATGATGACCAATTTGTCAAGTTAAAAATAAGCTCTGCAAACGAATCTGGCCAAGAAATCCACAGAGCAAACATGTGAGGGAAATTGCAGCCTATTACCCAATGTTCTGTGAGCACCTGGTGAGGGCAATTTCATCAAACAAAATTAATGCTAACAAAATTATTTTAGGAGATTTTTTTTTAATCCAGATTCCCTAAACTGCAAGCTGAAGTCCAAGGATAGGTTTGTACCTGCAGGGTTTTGCAGACTGACCTGAAATGAGATATTCCTATTCACATCCATGGGAGTAGGGAGTCTGGTTGCTTACCAGACATATTTTAATCCCAGATATAGACACAGTCTTATTTAGCCTAGATCAGAGTTCAATTAAACCACATTGCAAAGATTTTTGGGAGACATTATATTATAATCAGTTATTGTGAACAAATTTCCTATTTTATTTCAGTGGGAGATATTAACTTCATTCATTCAGTATATTGTTAAATGAAAAACTGCAATAATATTCTATTAAATAGACTTCTCTCACATTTTGAGAGTATATCCTTAATGAATTTATCCTTTGTACATTCCCACAGATCAAACCTGCACTGAAGTCCTACAGCCAGTCCTGGATTTAGTACAGAAGTGAACATTTGCCCCATTCTTCTCCAGCAGAGGCAGCACAGTGGCATTTCAGAGCTGTCAGAACACGACAAGCACCTAAAGCAAGGACTGAACAAAGGTACACCAGCAACCTCTGCACTCCTTGAAAACACAGAACAATGGCATGGCCACCAAAACTAAACGATGGGAATGCCAAGGGATAAAAAGCATTTCAAACAGAGCAGGGCCAGATGCTAGAGCTCATTGCCAGGGAACTGCCCCAGAGTTAACAGGGTGACGATCACTGAGTGCAGCCCAGCCAGAGCACTGCCATTAAGCACATGTAAAACTCCTTGTTACAGCTGCATCGATTAGAAGCCAGGATTAGACCTCTGCATTCTAAAGCCTTATCCAACATCTGTCAGGTTGTTCCATTTTCCTCAGGATTACCAACACAACAGACACGTGTATAAACCACAAATAGCTGCTTGTGAGGCACAGCCTTTTCACCAACAGGAAAGGGAAGCTTTAAAGTCTATTTTGGAAACACAGAACTCTCAGAAAACTGCACATCAGAAAGGCATTTCCAATATTTTAATAACAGCCTCCAATGCTTTTTGCAGCTCTGTACATGCCCCCCTTTGGCTGCCAAAATACCAAGATATCCTTTTATTACAGGCCTGTCTTCTCTCTGACCCGCTACTCACAGAGCTCTGTTAGTCAAAGGCTGCCTGGCATTCAGGACTGAAATCTATAAATGGTTTTCTCAGACTGGCTGATGACCTTAAGAGTCTGTAAAACAACAGTGTACATGCAAAGGTCAGTGAAGATTTCCAGAATCACTCCCCCTCCCAGGGCTGCCATTCCCAATTGTCTCCACTGCCGAGGCCATCTGACCTATTTAAGCCACTTTGCTGCGTGGAATCAAAGGATAAATACCTGGAACCTCCAATTTCCACTGATGAAAGCTTTTGTTAAGAGAAAAGGCTTGGAAAACTTCTATACAGACGCTGTTCAGGTTTTGTGCTGGCCAGAGGCTGCAAATGTCAGAGTCCTGTGAGCAGCACACGGTGGGCAAAATGTCACACGCTGGCCTTTGAGGCAAGCAGGGCTGCAGGGATTGTGGCACACCCCATGGATCCTGCTGGCCCCACTGTGGCACACCCCACTGTGGCACACCCCATGGATCCTGCTGGCCCCATTGTGGCACACCCCATGGATCCTGCTGGCCCCACTGTGGCACACCCCATGGATCCTGCTGGCCCCATTGTGGCACACCCCATGGATCCTGCTGGCCCCATTGTGGCACACCCCATTGTGGCACACCCCATGGATCCTGCTGGCCCCATTGTGCACACCCCATGCATCCTGCAGCCCTGCTGGCCCCACTGTGGCACACCCCATGGATCCTGCTGGCCCCACTGTGGCACACCCCATGGATCCTGCTGGCCCCACTGTGGCACACCCCATTGTGGCACACCCCATGGATCCTGCTGGCCCCATTGTGGCACACCCCATTGTGGCACACCCCACTGTGGCACACCCCATGGATCCTGCTGGCCCCACTGTGGCACACCCCACTGTGGCACACCCCATGGATCCTGCTGGCCCCATTGTGGCACACCCCATGGATCCTGCTGGCCCCATTGTGGCACACCCCATGGATCCTGCTGGCCCCATTGTGGCACACCCCATGGATCCTGCAGCCATCCATTGTGCCAGCACAGCAAGGACAAAGCAAAGAGGACCTCAGCCTGTCCTGTCTGATAGCTGGAGAGAAGAGGAGCATTTAGGACACTGGAGTTCATTGCCAGCTCCATCACAGACTCATGGCAGGCACAGGAAACCTCTGCAGCCCCGGTTCTCTGGCAGGGAAATGGAAATGAGAGCAGCCATCGTTCAGTTTGACTGACCTGCGAGTCAAAACCACGTGGAGCTCATCACACAAAAGGCCAAGTAAAACATTGTCTGTCTGGGGGGGTTTCTGGGCTTTAAAGCAAGCAGAAACAACCCAGTGGCAGTCCCAGAAAGGGGGAAAAGCAGACAGTGGGGTCAGTATTTTCTACCTTCAGCAGCACCTTTTCAGAGACCTGGACTGCTCATCCACTGAAGAAATCTAATTTTCATGGCAGTACAATTCTATGAAACACATTTTTCTGCAGGGGATGTATCAAATTTAGCCTTACAGGATGGCTCACCAAAGCCTGCCCAACATTTTAAAGTTTGGCCAGAATGCCATAATGATTGAAATACACGAATATCACAGTTAGTTGGGTTTGGGTTTTTTTGAAGTTCTCAAGTGTCATAAAAATGGGAACATGCAAGATGTAAGTTACAAACTTGAACAAGTTCTGGCCTTGGCAATGAATCAATTCCTTGTCCTGTATCTCCTTCTCCAGTTTTTAATAGCTCAGTGCTTTGCTCTGCTGTTTAAGTCCCTGTCAGATGCTGATAGGCACTCACTCCTCTGTTTAGACACTGAATTGCTTTGCACAGCTCCTTGTTTAAAGAGAGATTAGAGTCCTAGAGCCTGAATGGGGCAATTTGCTCAGCACTCTTGACTGCCACGAAAACCAACAAGAACCAAGAGCACCAAAGAGCTCAGACCTGCACAGGCTGAAGCTTTCAGCTGCAGAAGTGTAGGAGGACACAGCGGACCCAGGAAATTAATTACAATGTTTCTCCCCTTACCATCCAGAAAGAAAAAGAGCATTTTTGTCTTGTAAACAGGTACTAATGAAAAATAAAGCCAGCCAGCAACATGAACAACAGGACTTTATCTCACCTAAAGGACTTTATGTCACATATCCCACACTGAGACCCAGCCTGCACTGGGCTCTGCATTACACAGGTACAAGGGACATTACTCAAAGAGCCAGGCAGAACCTGGCAGTGAGCAATGCCAAGGCTGAAAAGCAAAAAGGGGTTTCTTGCAATCAGACCTGAGCCAGGCTTTCCCTGGGCTCTGTAATACACTTGTAGCACACATCTTGATACCTTCCTAACTGGAACTCACTTCTCAGGGCTGGTATTGCCAGGGTCCTGGGCTCTGCTGGGAATAAACCCCTTCTGACCTCTCATCCCACCTCAGCAACTCAATACCCAACAGCTGCAATCATTTTTCCCATTACCCAGGCAGGGAACTGAGGCAGTGAAGCTGAGTTTTCCAGAAGGTTCTACCAAAGCCAAGCACAGAAAGGAGCAGGAGCAGGGACAGGGCACTGCGTGGGAAGCAGGGGAAAGCACCAGGGCACGGAAGGTAAGAGGATGCAAGAGCCTTGCTGCTGATGGATGGGACTTGGCAAGGCAAGGCAAGGCAGCAAATGCTGCCAAGATTAGACTCTAGTCTGTCAGCTTTTCCGAGTGGGAACCAAGAGCCTCAACCTCCGCTGCCTGGCGGCTCCTGGAATCTGCAAATTCGGTGTAAAACATCTAAATCATGGAGAATAAAAGGCCCTGGAAGTACTGACTTGGATCAGCATTCACTGTTGCAGAATTCCACTCTCAGGAAAGCCTCACCACTGGTATAAATCAATAAAGTTTCATAGAAGACAGAAAAACCACCATGTGCTATACCAGCAATGGCCCACCCCCAAAAATATCTTTTAATTGCTTCTTGAAAAAAAAAAAGTTTATTATTTATGTGAAAATTTAATTTAAGAGCAAAGGAAAGAAGACTACTGGCTGCTTTCTCCTCCTCTCCTTCATGGAGGAATTTGGAACACTAACAGATGCAATGCATGCACATTTTTAATACTTGCATGTATTAAACAGTTGCTTGTATGCAAACTGTGATTTAAACCATGCCAGGATATCCCAATATCCTGGCTACAACCCTGCTAATCATCTCCATTTCAAAGATGCAATGAGGATTTATGAGAAGATTAATTGAGAAAGGAGGCTGAGGGGGTGGGGGACAGCCCTGCCTGTTGGGGAAATGAACTCAGCATCACCTTTAACCTCCAAGCAATTCTTTGTCACAGAGCACAAAGCAACTCATCATTCCAGAGGAGCAGCAGGACAGAAACCAAGCGGAAATTTATCTGGTTAAACACCTCCTTTCCCAGGGATTAATCAAAAGGGATGGCTGGAGCGCTGGTGTCTTTGTGCTCCCAGCACCTCCAAGGGCTGTGTTTAAAGAGCCCTGGCTGCTGCTAAGAGAGCAAAGGCCACTGTGGCTCCTGGGGTGAGCAGCTACTCCCCAGACCCCAAATTCTGGCTCTCAAGTATCCTGTCCTGGCTCAGAAGCTTTGTGGGAGCAGCCCAGCTCTCCCCTGGGTTTGGTGAGCCCTGGTACTGAGGAGCAGAGGCAGGAGGGAAGGGGCTCCTCAAAGCCCCAGCCTCAGCCCTTCTGGCACCCCCTCTTCCCACCTCACCCACACCAGAAACCCGAGCGGGGCCAGAAATGCCAGGGAGAACAAAGTGCTTGTGGTGTTGGCAGTGAGAAGGGGAAAGGCAAAACTACAAAAGGGAAAATGAGATCCAGAAGAGGGAATCTTCCAGAGGAACACAAGCAGACCTGACAGAATGCTAAATCACAGTGAGAAAATGCAGCAGAAGAATGATGAACACGTGGTTTTAATTCTGTTTTTAAGGCAGAGAAATGATTGAGAAGTCTCTCTCTAAAGTCTCTTTTATTTGCTCTAATGCCTTGCTATAACCTGCCCAGGAAGGGCCAAACCAAAACACTCCATCAGTGCCATCCCTGAGGAAAGTGCCTGGGAGAACACTTCTGGCAATTCCAGCTCTGGAATGAGGAGGCAGAAGCCAATGGGACCAAGTCCCGCTTCCCAAGATGATGTTTACACAAAAGGAGCACATTCAGAAGCCAGAGATAAAGGCCTGCCTCAGATGAAGACAAGAACCTGGATCCATTTATGTTCAAAGCAGAGCCCAGTCTGCTGCAGCTTCAGGGAGGGCATTAATGCCAGAGGCAAAGCTGTGCAGCTCTCAAGGTACATCAGAGTAATTCTCTATTTTCTGGGGTGGGTGGAAAGCAGAATCCTACCTTCCTGCTGCTTCTCAAGCGTCCTTAAAGTCATTGGCAAAGACAAATGACAACGATGGATGCCAGTTTGTTATGCTGAGCACCACAGAACTGCACAGAGCAAATGACTTGCACCATCTTTTTAAGAGGTTGAATGTGTCGTGCTCCTAAAGTGCTGTTGTGCTCAAGAATCACTGAGAGCTCCCTGCAAATCAATGCAATAGAGCCCTGCTATACATTTTGTAAGCCCTATTTTTATCCTTTCCTAATATAACTTCCAAACCTTCCTCCTCCCCCACGTCCCTGCCACAGATCCCTACTTCACACAGCTAAAAACACACAGTGCCTCCTACAATTTTTCCAACATGTGCAGTCCTTAACAACAAATTTAATTTCTTCCTTTCTTTGAAGCTCATTTTCATTCAGCCTGGCTCCAAAGGGAAATTAATGAGGGCTCACTGAATGTGTTTACATAAGATCTCCTCCAAATTTCTGTTATTAAGCATTAGGAGTGTTTTTATCTGCCCTCTAAGGGACGGATGTGTCTGGCCAGAGATGTCTCAATGCAATGTCTGCTGTCCCCTCACCCCAGCAGCACTCACACCCTGCTGGCTTTGCTGCAGCCACAGCAGCTCTGCTGCCAGAGCCTGGAGCAGGGGCTGGGGTGAAGCTGAATTACAGCTGATTTCACCAGGAGTTCACTGCCAGCAAGGGGCTGGCACGCCAAGGCACAGCCAGGGCTGAGGGGGCTGTAGGGCCAGGCTGTCCCCATTGTCACCTGGCTGTGACTCTGTGCCCAGGGCCAGGCAGAGCTGTGGCACTGCTGTGCTGACACAAACCCTGCCCAGGGCCAGGCAGAGCTGTGGCACTGCTGTGCTGACACAAACCCTGCCCAGGGCCAGGCAGAGCTGTGGCACTGCTGTGCTGACACAAACCCTGCCCACATACCCACTGCGATCCACACTGAGCCAAGCTGGACCCCAGCTGCTCATCCCCAGCAGCCTCTCTGCTGCAGGAATTCCATCACTGATGCGAATTTCAGTTCCTGGTGGACTCCACAACCACTTCTTGGTCTGTGATATTCGATAGAGGCTTTGAACAGAAGGTTTTTTCTCTAACTCCATTCTCAATGACACAAAAGAAATAATACAGTTCTTTGTGTAACAGCAGTAAGTGTGTACCATCACAAGGAAATTGCTGCATGCACAAGCACAGGTAAAACATGTATTTGTGCATACACTCACAACCACAGCTCGTTCCTGCAGGATAAAGTGTGAATGCAGCTCTTGAACTGTCTCCAGACTGACACATGGTGCCTGAGCTGGGCACAGGCTGGTACCTTCTCCCTGCTCCAAGTGTGCTGTGCTGCTGTCAGACACCTGGCTGCAGTGACCCTGTGCTCCAGCATGGCTGCTGGAGCTAGACAACAGGATTTCAGCAGTGGTTAAAGATGCCTGTGGCTTCTGGGCAGGCAGGAGCAAAGGAAACCCTTCTGCTGGAAGAGGGGTTCGATAGAATTCAGGCTGTCTCCACTCCTGCAGTTCAGTCTCCTTCGTTAGCCAACAAAGCAATGACTCCATGACAAGAAAAGGAAACTCATCATCCTGACCAGCTTCCAGTGCCTCTCCTGCAGCTCCTTTTGGCTCCACGTCTCCCCAGGTAACCCTTGCCAGCTAAGGCAGAGTGCTACAAGAGCCATTACATCATCCACATTCAAGAACCAAAACTTCCATAGGGATCATTTTTCCTTCAATAAAGAAATAAAAAGCTAATGCCACCCTGAATTCCCAAAGTGCTGTATTAGCACTCTTGTCAGCTGTAGGGCTTTTGGACTGCTATACATGCATTTTTTTCCCTTTATAAGTCTGTTTGAACCTGCCTGCATTTCAGTTTGCTAAAGCTGTTTAGCCAAGTATGAAGTCCATTCATGGCCAGCTGTAATGAACGTCACAGGCTGTAACCCAAGCAGGCAGTGGTGCCTGTTTGCTGGAGACTCTCATTCAAAAAACCAAAGAGAACAAGAGTAGTTTTAGAGATGCTGTAAATGCTGAGCTGCTTGCTCTGAAAACTAATGCAGAGCCTTGTTCTCTGTGCAGACAAGGCCTCCGAGTGAGGGGGGTGTGGGAGGGAAGCCTTGTTTACACCAGGCTCCTCTGAGCTAACAACTTTAAAGGCAATATCAAGCATCGATTTAGAAGACAGACAGAAGCACCTTCTACCCTTGCTGGAGACAGAGCAGACTATGGAAAGCTCCTGCCCTCTGGGCTGCACGGTAAAGAGCAGAGCACGTCTCTTCTCGGTATAAATTTAAAGGGAGGACCTACAATATGGAGAAATCTTCAAAGGCCAGTCAGGTTTCCAGTCCAACAACCCTGCCAAGTGTTCCTTTAATCCTTTATTTACCAGTAAATCTGCCTCTCTGTTCAGCAGGCTTTTACTGGGATTGGGTTTCAGCCTGCAACCCAAAAGCTGTAAGCATATGCTCTGTAGCCCTAATGAGAAACTCAATCTATTAATGAGCAGACCTTCTCCACAGGACCAGGTCTTGGCAACATGAGTCAGTTCCTGAACTTTCACCTCCTGCTTGGCAGCACACCAGACTAACTCCACATCTCTCAGCTGGCTTACATTATCAGCTCATTATTAACATACATCAGGGCCAGATCTCTTTTACATGCACCCAGCAAACAGGAAACTACACAAGGGGAGGGCTCCTCATTTTTGTCTGACTCTGGAGCTCATAAAAATGACTAATTAGAACAAGCTCTAGCAGAGGCACTCTGCAGATCACACATTCCCTCTGAACCTCAGTCCTGACTGGGATCAACACCCTGGGATGCCCTGGCAGCCCCTGGCTGGCTGCAGTAACCAGCCCCAGAGCCTTGCAGCCCTTACCAGAGGCAGAGGTGTGCTGCTCTCCTCGCTCTGGAGTCAAGAGACCAGAACTGAGGGAACAAACAGCATGTCCAACATCCCACAAAGTCACAGAGAGCCGAGTTCCTGCCATCAGCTCCCTGCAGCAGGGAGAGCTGTGGGAGCTTTGCAGCCCCTTTCAAAGGACACTGCTGTGTGCTGTAGCTCTGCAGGCCTGCCTGGCTCAGAGCGCTGCTTTGAAGTGGCCTGGGAGCGCCCAGCAGAGTACACAGCACTTGGGGAAATGTCCCAGGCCATCTCTCATGGAGCACAGCAGTGCGTTCCTGGCACACACTGAGCACTGCCCTCAATGACACACAGCTATCTGTCGTGATGGTGTCACTGTGTTTTCCTCCTTACCGACCAGTATTTACTTTTGCCCTCTAGTGCCCTCTCCTCAGCTGTCATCCTTCAGCTCAGAAACAGAAAAACCCCAATCTCTCCTCCAGATGCCTGGTTCAGATCTCAGATGCAGTCCAGCCAGGCAGCAGAGGAAAGCTGCACAGCCTGGTAACTGCTCCCATCTCATCTGAGCACAGATGCCAGCACAGCCAGTGCCCACATCAGAAAATGCAGATGGAGACACAGTCAAGGAGCAGAAAGGTCAGCAGAGCCTGCTCTGCTCAGACAGGAGGCTGTTGGTGATGTGGATCAAACTGAAGCTGTTGCACAGCATTCTGTACCTGCCCTCACCCCAGCTGAAGCTACATTTATCCTCTGGATGCAGAAAATTCACACCCATTCTGAAACACCCTTTCAGGCAAACCAGACTTAACACCAATCAATACAAAATCTGGCAACACCTCAGAGCCTACACCAGCCCCTAATTTTCTTTGGCTGCTCAAAAGGTAGCAATTTATATCCCTTTTTCTAAAAAAAAAAAAAAAATTAGCCGTGGTTAGAATTACTTTTCAGAGCTGATCTCATTTCATAACTCGCCTCCCATTCAGACGGAATTTATGCGCAGACGCTCGGAGCCAAAAATCTGTTCTCATTTAATCCCCAGCAGAACAGGTAAAGAGCAAAGCTGCTCCAGCCAGGTTGGTGCCTCGCTGCTCCAGCCTCCCCTCTCCCAGCAGCAGGCACAAGGAGCTCCCAGCTGCTCCAAGGGGCTCCCGTCAGCTCTGCTCCTCTGAGAGCTCTCATGCTGGTAACTAGAGGGGAACTAAAGGCAAAATATTCCTACAGGACCAAGACCTGTCCAATGCAAAAGAGCTGGAAATAAATTTTTAGCTATTTTAAATGCACTGTCTTTCTCAAACTGCAGGTCAGAAACCAGCAGAGATCAAGAGGCAAGGGATCCTTTGTGGAAGCAGTGGTGATGAGAAAAACCAGAGTATTTCAGATCAACTGGTCAGGAATAACCTATAGGACTCCTCACTGTAGTCATACCAAGATGATAAAACTCTGAATTCAGATGAAGGTTTGTTACCCAAAATAAGCCAATCCCACAACAGAGGCACCAGATCTGTCATTCTCCTAGGGATGCTGAGTTACCTTAGGCCACTCATTTCTAATAGGCAGAAGCTAAAGTAAAATCACTAAAAGTTCTTTTGCAGAAAGAAATGCCTGGAGCTTTAACTAGTGCTCAAAAATGCCTTGGGGTCTTTGAAAGGGTGATTATATAATGGAGAGTGATACTACTCAAATTATAAAACCAAAACATATTAAGGTATACCAATATATTAATGGTTGACTCAAGGAATGGGAAAATGTATATTTAAATGTATTTTCATTATTTGTTCACATAGCTCCACATAAGAGATTCTAGCAATAGCACAGGTGCTGGAAGAAGAGACAGAAATTTGTTAGGTATTTGATACCAGTCTCACTGCAAATAGGTGACAAATTTCATTCTCAGTAATATTTACAGAAGGCAAAGAAAGTCCAACTCATCTTAAAAATAACTGTGTGATAGCATCTCAGTCACAGCAATGGACTTACTCCTTCTGCCTTTCTTGGGACTGACTGAAAATCTGGGCAGGAGAAAATAAATTTTCCAATGTATAAAGCTTTATGTTCTTATCACAGAAAATAATCTGGATTCCAGCAGCAATTCAAACTGTTTCCTCAAGTAGGCAGATGTAACTCCTGCCCCCTTGGTGGGCCCCTACAGCTGAGAACTGAACCAGCCCCTTAAACTGAAATACCTGCACAGCCAACCTGATTTGTGATGCTCAGGTCCCTCAGGTCTCAGCAAAATTAGCCCCATTAAGAAACAAAGCACAGTCTGGTGCCCACATATGGATTTAGCAATTTCCCTTTATGTTAGCCAATTAGAAAACACTGGCTCTTTTCCTTTCCCAAATGCTTTCAAATTAATGAGGAGAGAAAGAAAAAAAAAAAAAACAAAAACAAAACACGTAGCAAAGGCTGAACAAAGATTGGTACTTGATAGAATTTGCATGTAAATCCTCCAAGATTCAATTTTAAGTAGAAGCAAACAAGCAAAATATTTACTGCTCAGCATTTCACAACCACACCAACCTTATCTTGCATTTAAAGGCTTTAGAGGCTCTTAGAGGACTGTTCTGTGGTGATTTCAGCCCGAGGCTGTGAGCAGTGCTGCTGATGAGCCACCAGACCCAATTATTAAGATGATCTGCGCCGAGAGCAGAGCAGGGCCAGGGAGGGGCTGAGTCTGAGGTGCTGCTCTGTCTCCAGCCCATCTCACCTTCCCTCACCCACAAACCCGCCCAGCCCGCTCCTCAAACACTGATGGCAGCTGCCAGAGCTCCCTGTGGACTTCCAGCAGAATTCTGTTTTCTGGGAGTTTCTCCCAGCCTCAGCCACGGCCAGCAGAGCTGATTCATCCTCCCTGGCCATCCCATCCATCTGGAGCACAGGAGAACCCTGGCTCCTGTCAGTGCTGCCTCACACCATGTCCCTGCTCAGAGCAGACCCACTGAACACTGCTGCCAAAGCTCTCTGCTGGAGATGTTTGAATTTGATGTGGGCTAGAAATATTTCCTAGGAGTTTTAGCTTCATTTCCTCTCAGAGAAACTCCTCTCCCCCTTTTCCTTCAAGCTTATATACTTGAATTACCGTATCTCCTTAAGCAGCAAAAAGCAATAACTTCACCAGATCCAGGAAATATTAGTGGCATTATTAATGTAAATAAAGGATTTTTCATAGCACTTTTAAAGTTATTACCACAAGAGCATAAATAAACCTTACTGATGGAATATTAGTATTTTCTGTTAGTGGGAATCAGTTGTATGATACAGTCAAGTAGGGAACTTCTTGGGCAGATTTAATTCCCATAACCACCAAATAACCACATGAACAACTTTGTCCTGTTAAATCTCCTTCTCTTTTGCATTTTCCATTCATTTCCTTCCAGCCTCAACACTGTCCCCAACTCAAAAAGCTTCAACTGAACCATAACGAGCCTCACAATAAAGCACCTCCAGAACTAAAGAAGACAAATGAACATTCTGCCTCTTAAAGCTGCATTTCTCATTAGAAATGCTGCCAGTTGAAGCAAACCTTGAAAGGTGAGCACAGGCTAATGGGCAGAGAAGTAAGATAGAAGTTGGCACACCTAGATTTGACTCCTAGTCTCTAGATTATTCACCAAAACACTAAATACTGGCTGTTTTCAATCTCATTTAAGAACTAACTACCTGCACTCAGGACCACATTCCTCACACAAAGCAGGATGAAACTCTTAATGGATGACATGGAGCAAATAAGAATTTTCTGCTATCATGAGATAACCATCCTGCTGATCCAGCTCCAGTTCCACTTCCAGCATGCTGCAGGGAAGGATCTGAGACCATTCCCTCAGTCCTTCCTTCCCACCTGAAAAACAGGCACTGTCTGCAGGAAATGGTGGGATCTGAGCATTTCCCCCAGTTCATCTTTCCTCCTAAACCCCCTCAAATCCCACATGTTACAGAAATCCTCATTTCCATCTCCCAGAATTCCTTTGCACCTACTATGAAAGCACCCTGAAACATTCGGGGGAGCGAAGCAAAACAGCTGATAAAAATCCTGATTAAAGCAGCATGGTCCCATGGTGGGTCTGGATTTCTGCAGGGTTTTGTAACTGCAGATACAAGGGGGAGTACTGGGTGTGTCAGACCTTACCAGACCTGGCAGTTAAGAGCAAAGGAAAAGGATTCAAGAAGCAAAAAGCTGCTTCAGGAAAAATGAAAGACAGCCCCCTGAGTGAAGAGAAGGAACCTGCAGCACATCTCTCCTTGTGCAGTGTGAGGCTGAAAAAGGCACATGAAATGGATAATATTTATTTCTCTCTTTTACAGTATTTCTGCCAAAAGTGCTGACAAATAGGTGCTATTTCCTTACAATAATTCCTATAATAATGAGAAATCCCAGGCAGCCTCAACTCTAGATGGCGTTGGCAGCTCCTCTTAGAATCCATGAACTTGCTCCAAGGTATCCAACTCCTGGAGACAGAGCCTGATCTGGGGTCTTACTGCAGACAGACAGAACTATTCCTACTGAACGGATCAGAGAACTGGAGAACTCTGTTTAGCAACTCCAAAAGTGATTGGATAGTTAAAAATATCTATTTGTGGATATAATTGTAATTCTCAACAAAACAAAGACCTGAACGTCTATTAACTATCAGAAACTATTTCTGTTTCTGCAGAGAACAATGATGCCAGGAGGCATGAGCTGTGGCAGTAGCTCATACCACACAGGCACAGGTTAAATGCCACCATTTCCCTGCCCTGATTTCACAATTTGAGTGAACTGCAAACTGCTCAAACAGTGCATTTGCACATTTGATTCTCTGACTGAGCTGATTCACCCAAACATTTCTGGATTCCCCAGAAATACCAAGGTTCCCCAAATACTAAACCCAAAGAGCTGCCAAACAAGAGCCTGAATTAGCTCTCACCTGCACTTCTAGCAAGGTGATGTTGTTTAGGAGGTGCAGTCATGGATCTCATCTTTGGCAGGGCCATAACTTCCACAGCTCTGCACTGAGCAGGAATCATTTATTTCCTCAAGGCACCTTGGATTTCCCATCTGAGTACTCCTCAGTCCTAAAAGGAGCACCAGCATTTGCAGAGGGTCCCCCTGTGCTGCCTGAGACCTGTGTGCAGCAGGAGCTCAGGACACAAGGGGAAAAGGTGGCTGCTGTTCCAGCCTCTGGAATCAGTCAGGGAGCACTCAGATGCCCCAGCCACATCACATACACGGTACGCTTAAATCCAACATTTTAGAAAGTGGAGATGGGAAACAAAATGTAAATATCCTCCCACTCTGGCCATGACAGGGACTGCTCTGAATTTATTACTGCCCTGCTGCCACAGTTTTTCCTTGTGGAGAGTCAGTTCAGTGGCAAGCAGCTCCCAGCACCAGCCAGGACTGGCACACACGCTCTGGGAGACCCAGGGCAGATGCCAAGGGAGGGCTGGTGGCCTCAGGATGTCCCAAAGTACATCCTGAACTTCCAGAAGGAAGAGATAAACCAGCCCCAGGTAACACCTGGCCACTCAGGTGAGCATGACCAACACCTGGTGACCTTTCCTTTCTGACTGAGGGGAGCTCCGCAATTCTCAGCTCAGCAGTGCCACTGATGCAACATTAAAATGCTGCTTAAGTCTGCTCCTGTGACAACTCTTTATTTCAAATGATTGTTTATGAAATTTAATAGCAGCAGCTCATTCCTGGGTGATGGTGTCTGACACAGAACACTTAAAGTGAAATGTGAGTGGCATTTTTGTATGGCTCCTGTACTGAATATCATCACAGCCCCAGTTAATTAAAGTGCAGATGAGCTGTCATTAGGTCTGTATGAGTTAATTGGCCTTCTCAGGGGCCAAAAGTAAAGCTACAACACATCTAGGGTGCAGACTTTCAGGCTGAACTTGCATTACCACATTTGAAGTCTGAAGGCAGGCAGAACCCAGAGGCAGCAATTCTGAGACTCAGCCTACAGGGCTCTAGAAATTTGCTCGTTTCTCTCCTTTTTAGCTTGTAGGCTGAGCTTTTGTGCAAATCTGGCCCTGGGGTTTAGGCAAAATTTGGTCCCTAGTGTAAACTCCTCATTTTACAGCTGGAAGTTGCTGTCAGTAGTTTTCCCAACAAGCCAGGAGCCTCCTTGCCATAAACAAAGAACCTGATAGGTTTTTTTAACCTTTTTATTACTAGCCTTACCTAAGTTTGCTGTATCACTATTCATTTACTGGTTCACACAAAGTGAGCTCAAAAATACCATAAATTCTTTGCCCAGAACCTAACATCCAAGCCTGAAACTTTTTTCCTTGGAAACAGCTTGGTTATTCAAGTCTGGTAAAAAATTTGCATTTCTTGTTCCTAACCTAGATGAGAAGCATAAAACCATCTACATGAGAAAAGGCTGAGAAAAAAAAAAAAAGCCCTCCAGTAGCAATAAACAGATCCCAACCTATTGCAAAGTATGAAAAACTGGCTGCAACAGAATGTGACTGTAAAACGGTCATGTTGTTATGCAGACTCAATAGCTCATTTAAAAAGAGTGCCCAAGCCTTCCCTGCCTTCCCTCCTCTAGACTTTTTGTCCTTCTGCAAATACGAATCTCTCAAAAGTTATATTCACGAGAAAAATCACTAAATCACTACTGCAACAGCTCGGGGCCTGGGCAAATATTGGGATCTCAGAGCAATTACAGACATGAAGACAGTTAACTGCTGAACACAGTATTTATGGCAGTTAATTGATTACAAGCTACTTTAAAAAGCAAAGCTGAGATCAAACTTCTTGTCCTTTCTGAAGCGTATTTTCTCTTCAGCGAGGTGCCTGAGAGAGCCCCACTGCAGCCTGAATGGAAGCTGCACAGAATGTCACCTACTTGCTGCTATTTTCCCTGCGAGTTTAATACATCCACCCACCCCTAAATCCACTTGGCTCAATTCATTCATTTACTTTTAGTTTTGCTTTTAAGCGTCTCTCTAGATGTCTGAAAAGAAAGAGATAAAGCAATTACTTGATTTCATCCTTGGGATTTCAGCTCTCAGCCTCGGCATGGTGCCTCTTTAGTGCTTGATGAGTGTCTAAATTCTCCCCAGATTAAAGAGGGTTGTCTTCTCTCTCCATGCATTATACACACAGAAGAGAAAAGGAAAATCAAAGGGGTCCAAACTTCTGTGGGTGGAAATTTGGTTTCTTTCTGCTCTGGAAAGGCTGTGCCAACTTACACACGACTAAGATCTATCTCAAACTATTTTTCAAGCAGATATATCCATTTAAACATGCTATATAAACCCTGAGCTGTGATTTTAGAATGAATTCCATAACAAACAGCCTCTTTCAAAGTTGTAAATATGGTCACACTGAGTCAGCTTCTGGAATGAGCTCCCCAGGAGGTTTGAGTCTGTGCCCCAGAGATCACTGCCCACAAACTGGAAGAAGAGGAATGGTTTGCTCAATACACAAAGTAGGGCTGAGCACAGAAAAATAATTAGAGAAAGCTACTGTGGTAGTTCTTGGGTTTATTTCTGTCTGGAAGTCCTTGAATAATGATCCCAAACACAGCACCAGTGATTACTGTTTCCCAGTGATTAATCAGCAGCAAACTCGTTGTCTTTTCTCTTCTTCATCATCTCCCTGAGAACAGTGGGAAGCTGAGCAGTGGCTTTTGGAAATGAAGCATTTTGTTCAGCTGCTCCCTATGAAGCCCACATGGGGGCCATACATTTCAGACTTGAGCCTCTCTTTCCCAGCCAAAACCCTTAATCTGCGAATTATTTGTACAAATGGGAATGGAAAAGAATTTGCCCTCTTTTCCCCCGATCCCTTCAGAGCCTGTGCTTTTAAGGCAGCCTTTAGCAGCCTTCCTTTTCTGCTTGGTAAAATGTGTGCAACAAATGCACAGAGCCGAGGTGTGGGAGGGAAGCTCCCAGCCAAGAGCCCCCTGGACAAATTCCAGCCTCACCAGAGAGATCAGAGCTGACCCTGCAGCTATTGTCAGATCTCTCTCCATCAGAGGACTGTGGCTTCTAGGAAATATTGAGGTGCCCAAACTTCCAGGGCCCGATGGGACTGGTCCAAAGGACTCCCTAATTTATACTGAATTTTTATTTAGCAGTAAATTCAAAAGTTTTTCCTTTTCTGTGACTTATAAGTACCCAGGGTACTTATCCTGCAATAGCTATCATTAACATTTTAACCTGGTAACAAGGAATCAAATATATCTACATAGGTAAAGAGTAAGCAGTAATCCACTTTGTGATAATATTCTGTCACATCAAAGCTTGCTTTTCCCATATTTTCAGATTTTGCTGCAAATAATTTTACCTCTCTTCTAGAAAGCCCACAAATGAAATAAATGAGATTGTGCACAAAGATTGATCCAAGTGATAGAAATGCAGCAACTAAATATGAATATATAATAAAATGCAGAAATGCTAAGTCTCCCATTTTATGTAATGAGGACTTTAAATGAACTGACACTGCTTTTCTTCAATGGATAATCTCCTTTTATCAACTAGGAAGAATCTTACTGATGGTACACCAAGATGCACTGAGCAGACTTTCATTACAGAAGCTGGGGACACAGTTCTAACATCATTTCTACTCAGAAACAGCTTCAGCTCATACTTCCAAGGCCTTTGCTCTCACTAGCAAGAAATCTCACTGCTGGGAGCCCTGAAGTGTTTTCTGAACGGCTGTTAAACTCCAGCTCTAAAATCCTTATCTGCAAAACGGTCTCAGACAGACAGAGCCAGACCTGTCAGAGCTCAGCCCTGCTTTGATTCTCCAGGTACAAACACATCACCAAAATAACAGAGAAGCAAACGTTATCCTAACCCCACATCTCTGACAAGAACATTCCAAAAGGCTGACATTTAGTACTCTGCTCACTGCTAAATCACACCTTGAACAGAACAGGCACAAAGTTAATACCAAACAGCAAGAAATGCAGGCCTGGACCTTATGAAGGAAAAGACAGGATATGGATTTCAAGAATGAGAGCTGTAAGAGAAGTCTGAGAATCATTTCCAGCTCCACAGTGCAATGTTACCTGATGTTTGCCATTTCTGACAATAGTGCCTGCAGTTAACACATTCCAGCTGGAAGCAGTACTAGCCTGATGGTAAAAAAACTCAGCCTTTGATGCCCTGATGAAACAAAGCTTGGATTTTTTCCTGGATTTGCAAACCCCCTTTGTGGAGCACTGTTAGGGACTGTAATCAGTCAGCCCTTTTGGCCATTCCCAGCTGGGACAGAGCTATGTGGCCACAGAGTAACTCCCCTTTTATGTCTGGAAATACAAAACCAATAAAGGTGCAATCTATGGCTTAAAAAAAACATGGAAAAGCAATGGGTTTAAACTGTATTCCTAAAATAATAGCTGGTGCTCTAGTTCAGCATCTCTGGCACTGAACTATTTCAAGGGGGGGAAAATAAATTTCCTTTATAACACCCATATTAACTGCCTCAAAAATATTCAGAGGTCTTTTCTATTGTAACTTGAAAGGCACATCTCAACTTGCTCCTCGTGTCCCTGAAACTGTGACCAGAAGTGCAGAACTCCCATCAGCTGTTGACACGGTTTTGTTTCCTCTAAAGACCCACATAAAAACTGATAGCAAACCTCAGAGCTTCTCTCCCTTCCTGACATAACTTGACCAGAGAATTCCAAGGGGTCAGACCACACAGATGCACGAATCACGTTTGATCCTGGTTTATAGAAGTCAATGGAGTCGTAGCACAGATGGCCTTTAAATCTCCTGTGACCTGGAGGACTGATCAAATGCACTGCTTGCAGCACACTGGGGGCTCTTTCACCACTGTCACCAGAATATTTTAATCTTGGACGTGCTTATTTCAAAGCACCCTTCTGAGGCTGCATTATCCCTTCTTGAGCCAGCTGAACACAGAGTGGTTTGCCCAAGGTTGCACAGCCTGTGCTGAGCAGGGACATTATCTGCATCTCCTAATTTTACATTTACAAATGGAACAGCAGCAGAGCAAGATACAAGGGTTTTCTTACTCACAGTAGTCAATCCTTAATCATAAAACTTGCTCATGAGCATCACACAGAACTATCTAAAGACTGTGATCATGAGTCTACAGACACTCAACAGCACAGAATTATTTATGTTTTCAACAGAAGAGCCCATAGGAACTCATCACAGCTTTTACTTAATACAGTTTTAGCAAGGACTGCTCCCAGCTCTCTAAGTTTAAAACCTCAGATTCTGGTTTTTTGATGCTCATTTTAGGACTAAGTGAATAAAAATTCATATTAATGAGGTAAAGATGTTACTCTAGATCATGAAATTCAGCCAAAATGAGAATTAACCTAAGAAAGATCAGAAACTGAAAGTCACAAACTCAAAGCCACAAACTCAGATCAGATGCTTTTATACCTTAAGGGCAGTCCAAGCTGGAAATCTGTGATGAAACTAAAAACTGGGAAAGCCCTCTGTGCTGTTGCCAACACAGTCAAGAGAAGAAAAAGCCACAGAAACTATTGTGCATTTTAAATAGAAAGAATATCATGGTTCTGGAATTGTATCAGTATCCAAACCTTCAGAAAGGACAGGGCATGTGAAAGCTGCTGAACAGAAGACAAAATAAAACTAAAAAAGAGGGGATGGGAGAAACTGAAAACGTCATAAAGGAGATAAACTCAACTACAGATGAGAATTATTTTGTCTTCCCCTCCCAGTTTTAGGCATAAAGGCAGGCCCAGCAGCTTTCAGTGGAACTAGGTGATTATCTCTGCTAGCCCCTTTGGAAAATTCCACCTCCATAAATTCCACCCCCACCTTCTCTACACGCTCATCTACACCAAAGATTTTTCCTCCTTTCGTCTCTGCACTGAAGACAGAACATATTCCTGAACTGCCCTCACCCCATCTTCTACTTCACTGAAAGCAGACACACAAAAAAAAAAAAACAACTCGGTTTAGTTTTCCCTTTTTTAAATCCACATCTTTGCTCCCTGCTCTCAGCAATGGGAAACAGATTCAGCCAGCCTTAAAACACTATCTCAGCAACAAAGCATGCAATGTGCTCCATCTCATCTCTCCACTCCAACTGAGTTTACAGCAGTGGGTGGTTTTCAAACCTAACATTTGATCAAAATGAAAAACCGGGCATTCCTTTCACCCCATGACAGGCAGGCTGATATAAATCACAGCCTTCCCAGCAAGGGCTCTTCCACAGACAATGAGTTGTGGCAGTGCCTCAAAGCTCAGCCCCAGCCATTGTAAGAGAAAGTTTCAGGTTTTTAAAGCAGGCCTGGGCTTTTTACAACAGTACTAAAACCAAAAGAAGGGGAGAATTTATGGTGTGGTTGTTTGAGGGGCAAGGAAGGTGTCTCCCCTTCAGGAGCTCTATTTGCAGTGCATTGCTCTGGGTAGGTTTGTGCCAGTGCCTGCTTTTAATTTTTAGTATTTCAGTAGCATTGAAATCTCCAAACTGGGGCAGCCTCACATTTTACACTCATACACATTTACCCACACACTGAAGTTCATTCATTGTCCCCTCACTGTTTCATCAGGGAAAAGAACCTCTTCCTTAACTCTGGAGAAAAGCTCTTGGATGTATCTGCCCAAGGAAAGGATGGTGCCAGCCATCCTCTGGCTCTGATTTAGGAACACAAACAGTGCAGGTAAGCACCAAGCAGCAGCTGTTGAATTCACGTGTGTGCACAGCACTCCAGAGTGTGATCAAAGCAGAGCTGATCCCATCCCCAGCCTGCTGCTGCTCCTTGCTAACCCAGTAACCTATTACAAATGCCCTCCAGCCTCAACCATTTTAAGCCTGGACTTCAAAAGATCAGCTTATCCCTTAGGGCTGAGCTAAGTGACAGGTGGGGGGCAGGAGGGAGCCCCTGCCCTCCCTGCAGCCTGTAAGGGGTGCAGGGTTGCACAGCTGGCTGGGCACACCGGGGAATTGGCTGCATTCCTGGGCATCTGAACCTGCAGAGCTGGGACACCTCAGCAGCTCCCTGCTGCTGCTCCGCCTGCTCTGGGCAGCAGGAGCTGTGCTCACAGGAAGCTGTGCCATGCAGAGGTGAGAAATCTCCATTCATCTGCCTTTAGGGACCTGCTCAGCTGGTCCTGGTGCCAGAGAGATGCCCTCTCAAACCCTCAGGGAGCACAGCAAGTGTTGACAGGGTGCCCATCCCAAAAATCTGCTGCAGAGCACTGAGCCTTGCTAACAGCCAGGAGTAGCAGGAATACAGCACAGAAAAAGAGCAAGGAAAAGGCTGAGAGCTTAATGAGCACTGAGGGAACAGGAGCTCCGTGTGAAGAGGTTTGAGAGACATCCACATCCACATCAGGGTTTGCCCATCTGCTATCACAAAGTCAGGAACCACTGCAAGGGACACCATGGCACAAAGACAGACTCCAGAGCAGATCCTGAGCCTTCCCTGCATGTGACACAAGTCACACCTGGTCAGGTATTCTTCAGCACGAAGGAGACTCAAACTGACCTTCCCATCTATATTCCCTTCCTGTAAAAAGGGAGTATTAGGGCAGGGCAACTGTTGGAAACCTCCACACACCAAGCTGTTTATCCATACTGAGGTTTTTAATATTCTTTTCTATTAATGAAACTTTTTTCTCCCCAAGAAATTGCATAACTGAGCTTGAACTTTGCTAACTAAGCAGTGGCAGGGTTTATTCCAGCAACAGAGCAGTTGTTTCCCTCAGCTGTGAGCACACTCCCTCTGCCTCACCACTCTGCTGATGGCATTGCTGTTCAAAGAACACATTCTCATGCAGTGTAAGAACATGAGATGCAACAGCCAGGCAAATAAGCCTATTAATTACCTAATGAATGTAAAGTGTTGTTGCTCTGAGAGTCTGCTGTACAATCACATTTTCTGCCTCAGAAATATAAAAATCTAGATAAAAACAAGCAAAATTATTTACTCAAAATCCAGATTATGGGGTGGGAGAAGCAAGTCAAAATTATAGGGAAACCAATTAGTCTGTCATTAGAAAGAGGTGCACACAAAGCTGGCTCTGAAAGCCTGTTCCTGTTTCCAGATATGAGTTTGGATTGCTGTGGCACACGACTACCCAAAGCAGGCCACTGCTTTAAATTCAACAGTCAATTTGGCAGTACCAGAACTTTCCAGTCACTGAACTTCAGCTGAGTGTCAGTTCTGTGAATGGTAACTAAGGCAGGAACATGAGCACAAGTCTTGGAGCAGTGAGCTCCGAGTCCTGCAGCTGTGCTGGAGTTACTGTGGGACCCCAGAGCATCACTCATGTGTCACTGCACATCACCAGACGTGTCTGAGAGCCCATTGCTCAGAGATGGGAAATCAGCACAACAGAGGAGGAGAGCAGGAGAATAATAACTCGGGCATATGACAAAATCAGCTGGTAATTGAAATTCTGTGACTGTCAGCATTTTAAAACTTACACAACAAATACACCAGGCTCCCTGAAAAGTCAGCACAGTGAGGTAAGAGAAAAAACAATAATCTTCTGTACTCAGCTTTAACTACATTTCAAAGTAATATCTCCTTTCTCCTATCATGCCAATACAATGTGGAGTGGGAACTGATGCTCACACACAGCACCAGGCCTTCAGCTTATTTCCAGTGCTAACTTGAAATAACAATGCATGAATGGCCAAAGTGCCTGGTTTATAGCATCCTCCCTTTCAGCCTCTCCCTTGTCTCAGTTCGTTTCCCCGTGGCACGCTTTGTTCTTAAAGCAGTCTTAACCACTCATACATCAAAATATTTAATCAACATTTCTCAGTCAGGAAATAATCCTGCTTTAGACCGATTCAGTGGGAGACTCTGCAGTGGATTCAACCTAAAAAAAAGGGTCAGAATGCATTTCCGAGGGTGCTTTAGAAAAATCAATGCTGACATGTTTTTAATGAAAATCAATAAGTGACATTAGATAATGAAACAAACATGCAGCAGCACCACAGCCAGGCCATTTAGACAATCAGCTTGGGAAGGATTCAGCGAGGTGAGCGCTTGAGCGTGCCGCCAAGGCGGGCTTCAATAAAGCGCTGCTTTTTGTTTGTTTTAATGAGAATCTCCAAATCTGTTTCCTGTGAACAATGCCTCGAGGGCTCCCAGTTTCCCCCCGTGCCCGTTCCCCAGTGCGTGCAGCTCCAGGGAGATCAGCCTGGGGAGCAGGGCCTGGTCCTGGGGACAGTGTCCCGCTTTGGGAGCCGCTGACCCGTGCAGCCGCCGCCAATGCTTTGACAAGCTGTGCTGCAGCCCCAGCGGGGAACACTGAGCCATTAAAAGCTGGAGTTGTGAAACTCTTTACAAGAGGCCTGTCCCTTCTCAGAGTAATTAATTCTTTGACTGCCACACTGAGATGCAATGAATGAACACATACTCTCGGGAGGAACAGCTATGCTAATGCGGAGGAGCCGCGGACAAAGAGTCCGAGGGCTCGCTGGAGCTGGTGAGACTCAGTGCAAACTCCCCGTGCCATACACATGCCTGAAAACCAACACAGCTCGGGGGAACCCAGCTCACAGCCCAACACTTCCCACAGACACGGGTGTTGACACTTGCATATTCCTTACCTGCACCCGGCAGGAGCCACCCACACCTCCTGCACACCTGGAACAGTCTTTGGGCCATTCCCAAAGCCCGGGATGCTGGCAGGTGCCACCAGGATGTGATCCCAGTGGGAGCCAGCACAGCCCCCAGCCCTGCTTGAGGAACACTGCTGTGGGACTCTGCACAGCACAGCTGCTCCCACAAGCTTTTCCTGCAGGGCAAGAGGAATCCCACTCACCTGGGCTCCGCACATTTGGTTAGGATTTGCTAAGTCACCCTCAATACCAAACAGCCCCTGAAGTCAATCAGTGTCTTCTTGGCTCTGACTGGACCTGTGCCAAACCTTGTGTTCTGTTTGCAAGATTTCAAATCACAGCTCAAATGGGAAAAAACCAAACAACGTCATAGCAGAAAATCATTTGAGGAAAAAGAATAAAAAAACTAACAGCCCACTTGCAAAAGTTACTGATAAGAACAGAGGAACAAGGGCTCATTATTAAACGACACTAAGAATGTGATGGCTGCAAGAATAGAACTTTCCACCTTGAGATACACAGCAAACCCTTATCTCTGTTCTATGTGACTCACAGCTTAAAAAAAAAGAAAGAAAACAAAATGGAAACAAACAGCTGAAACATTACTGAAACAGAAGCAGTTCTAGTCAGTTCCACTGTTTTAAATCCCACTGCTCGAAAACTAACAAGGAAACAAACAAACAAACAATTCCCCCAGTGGTTTGAAACATTCACGCTTTCCAGGAAAGCTGGCAAATTGAGCAAAGCCCAGCACAGTGGAGGAAGCCTTGCAGGTCTCCAGGCAAACTTGCAATATCTGGGGGCAGGTTTGAACAAAAGCCTACCCAGGGAGTCAACAAGAGCCCTGCGAGATTCATGACAAAGTCAGACATGGTGTTCTGGCTCCTGGCTGGCCAGAAGGCTGTGACATTAACACATGCTTCATTACAGCAGAATCACAGCCGGCTCATTCAGGGCTGCAGAAATTAGGGATGGTACACATCAAACGTGTTTTCCCAGGAAAACACAGGGCCTCCAGCCCGGCCCTAGAAAGTCACTAATTACGGTGCAGAACCTATTTACATTCACAGAATACAACTTCTGTTTGGCAGCTCTTTGTCTTGATTTTTTCCACTGCAAAGGATTTCAAAGTCATCTTCCTGACAAGAAGCAATTGAATATTTTTTCATATTCCAGCAGAAATTCGAACAGAATCAAGATCTAAAAATACAAAGTAATAGAAATGAATTTAATATTTTCTCTTAGCAAGCATACAATGATGTTTTATTAGCAGGATAAATTACTTTACACCTCATAAGCAAGGGCTGCTACACTGAATTACTGTTGCAATTCAGACAGTTACTTGCAATCAATCAAAGAAGATTTTAAGTCGCAGCTATTTAATGGCTAATTCCTCAAAACACAAAATAGCTGAGCTCCTGCAATTAGTCTCCTACAGAAGGAAAGTAAAGAAGATGTCACAAAGCAAGTAAATGAAAGTAAAACAACCCAAAGATCTTGGGGGGAAAAGGGGAACTTCTTTAGCATTAATAGAACAGTGTTAGAGTAGTTCTTACAAGTACAATAGTCTATATTGATTTCTTGTGAAACTCTAGTGGTAAAATATGCTTTTCAGTATGATGAAGCACGCAGCAATCTCATTTTGCAGGTTAGCAGGCATTTGAAGGGTTTTTACTGAAAACAGGTTCAAGTCACCAGAACTGGAGAACATAACTGTACGAATGTCTCCATTCTCTTAACCACTATTTATAGCAAATTACAATATTTAAATAACCAGCACCAAATGCTTTTCCCACTTAGAAATACATTTAAAATACCCAGCTTTGAAGCATCTTCCTTATTAACAGTCTTTATACAACATCACATTCTCAACTGGCATAAGTCAAAGGGCTTCTTCAATATTAACAGAGATTCCATATTCCTCTGCCCCAGCTAAACTTTTGTGGCATTTTAATAATATCCAGATTTTAGAGAAGATACAGATAAATGAGGCAGTGTCTCAGTAACATACATCTCTCATTCTCCCCTTCCTTCTGAAAAGAACTAAGTCAGGTTTTGATGGGGTCCCAGTGTTTGCAGTGAGCTCACGAGCTCATTTCTGAGCTCCCAAACTCCCCCAGCTCCTGCTCCCTGTACCGAGCTGGCAGCTCCTCACGGACAAAGGCGGGATAAAAAGTGTTGAGGGTACAAATCCAGGGGTTTCCAGGATTGCTCACATGTGAAAGCAGCACTCTTCTTTCAGCTCAGTAAGGGTGAGGTGAGAAGGGGGCAGTCGATGAGGGATGGTCGAACTGGAGGAAATTACACCAAAGGAAGCAATACGGGAGGAGCTGAAGGAGGGCTCAAAACCAACACATTGTCTAAAGCCTTCTAGAGTGAGCCACAGAGAGGAATTAACATGCACGAGGATGAAGAAATACACTAAGTTTATCGTGTGAGATGACATTCTCATGAGAAATAGCAGATCTTACACCAGTTTCTCTTCCACGTGGGCAGTTCTGTCCCTGAAACCTGCTCTCCCAAGGTGATGAACCTGAGGGATCCCGAGAAGCAGGCAGCACATTTTCTAAGTGGCTGCCTCAGCTGGACGGATGGACGGCTGCCTCTCCCCCAGGACAGCACTGAGGGCTCTGGAGCCCTCCTGCCTTCCCTGGCAATCTGTCACCAGGCTGAGCAGCAACCTGCCCGCTGCTCATCCCACAGGCTACAGAGCAGGGCACCAGTGAGCACACAACCCCGAGGGAACATCCCCCACGGGCACAATGAGCGGGAGGCAGGCAGAGAAGCAGCTCATCAAAATATTTTTATAAATATATTTACACTTTTTTTTTTTTTTTTGCATGGAAGGAATAGTCAGGAACACAGTTTGATACTTCTAAAGAAGTCCCAAAGCAAACAGCTAAATGAACGCTCTAGTTTCTGTGACATGCTGCATCTTGATTGCTGCAGAGGTAAAATGAAACCTCATCCTCTTACAAAAGGCAAGAATAATGACTTTTATAGCAAAAGTACCCACTCTGACAGAATGCTCCATTTTCAGTTTAGGTTTTACTTTATTTTCAAGTACCAAGTGGGGAACAGCCAAATTACAATAAATCTTAATGCAAAGCATCAGCTGAATCTTGCTCCTCGCCTTTGGGCCCAAGTGTCATTCTGACTCTCTCTGGGACCCAGGATTCCTGAAGTCAGACTCCCCTTAGAGCTCACAGCCTTCCACCATCACCTCCAAAGCTCCACAGACTCCTCCAGCTTTACCATTTGCCACCTTGGTGATAAATTCCAAGCGATTTTACCAAGCAGTAGCAATTATTTCATTGCACAAGAATGATTTATAGAAAGAACTTGAGCAGGGGAGAGGGAGAAGTGAAAAAGATTCTCCCTCTTCCCTCCTTCTCCTGAATCACAATTCCACTTCATGAAAGATCAAGAGGGACCTTCTATGCCAATCTGTACTATCGAAAGTATAATGAAAAAGTCAGTCACTTCCTCAGTTACTGTGAGGGAATGCAAGTGAATTCCACAAAGGAACAACTGAAAGCAATCAGATTCACTTTCTGCACAGCTGGGAGAAAAGCAATGCTCTTACTTAAGAAAAAAAGGATTAAAAACCAACTTAAATTTGCTTTCTTCAGAACCATCAATCCCTTTGAATGAAGGGAGCCCACCTTTCAACTACAAATTGGCAGAAGTAGTGAATCACCACAGCAAATGCTGTGCCCTTCAAAGCTATAATAAAAAGTCCTCTGAGGCTTTTCTCCAGGGGTGGAACTCCCTCCACATCCTGAACAATCAGCATCCTCCTTTATGCAGCTACAGCAGTGCCCTTGTTTGCTTGCTGTGGCTGGCAGAGGTCACCAGAGCACACATGGCTAACCAGCAGCTCACTTTATAACCTGTCTCAGGGCCACAGCCACTAGATTAATTTTCTTGCAAGCGACATTTGAGAGACTCCTCCCACACATCAGCTGAATGGGTCTGAGCAGCCCATTCTTGGGGAAAGCATCTCCACACTGAGTCTGCCCAAGCTGTCCTTCTGAACAACTCCAGGAGTGCTCCTGCGAGGGCTGACACTTCCAGACCTGGCAAGACACAAAGCCAGGGCAGGAGACACCCATCAGGAAGGGCTGCGTGGGCAGAAGGCAAATAGCTGCCCTGTTGGGCTGCTCCTGGTGCAGTTACACACCAGCAGAGCAAGGGCCAAAGAGGAAAATACATCTACTGATCAAGGGCCAAAGAGGAAAATACATCTACTGATCAAGGGCCAAAGAGGAAAATACATCTACTGATCAAGGGCCAACAAGGAAAACACATCTACTGATCAATTCAGCAGCCCTCACTGGCAATGAGGGAGACCTGATCTGGGCTGGCAGCATTTGCCAGCTGTGCCACCCAGCCCAGCCCTGCAGCAAGCCTGGGTAGCCCAGCACACAGCAATGGTGCTACAAACCAAGAATACACATCTTCCCCTGGAGCTGCACCACTGCCCAGCCCTCCAGGCATCAGCTTCTGAAAGGGGGGGCTGAAGAGCAGTGCCATGACCAGAACTCACCTGGCAAAGACAAAATTCACAGCTCAGCTGCACATGAACTGTGAAAAACCCTGATGAGACACTCCAAGGGAACAGAGTGGAACAAGTCAGTCCTTCCCACCCAAATTCTGCCTTCCCTACCACACCATGCCTGACAGGACTGTAAAAAGTTCATTCCAGGCTCAGTGAGCTTCTCACCTTGACTGAACGAACAGTTCCTAGTTACAGACTGCCACAGATGGCAAACGGGATCAGGAGAAGAGCGGCACTCAGCAGTCACTGCTGAAGAAGGGGATGATGTCCTGTGTGCCACCAGGATGCCCTGCCTCCCCCATTCCCATGGGCCTGGCAGTATTCCACAGCTGCTCACCAACTCTGCAATCCGAGGGGGGAGAGGTGAAAAGGGAAAGGGTGAAAGGGAGATGCAGAATTACTTTTCCATTCAAATGTGAAAATCCAGAGATATGCATGGGTACAAGTAAGGGCAGAATAAAGCCTTAAATATTTAGTCTTCTTTGAAGCTTTCACACTAATCACTTAAGCCAACACAACATCTTAAAAATCTCTGGCATTATCCAAAGCCTTTCTGTTAAGCCAGTTCTAAGGATACAATCAGTTCCTCTCCCGCCCTGACATCACACAAAGCGACTCAGGCAGCAGTTAATAAATCTAAGCCCCTGTGACAGATTTCATCTTCCACGGGGAAAAAAAAGCTGCAGAGGAAACCAAAAAATAAAAGAGGATCTGAGGGAAAAATCTATTCATTGATCAGGGGAAGGAGAATGCTAAATTCAGCTGGCAAACAGCAGCCTGGCAAAGGAGCCATCGAGACGCTCCCGAGTGCGCTGGCACAGCTTGTCCTGGGTCCCCTCAGCAGCCCCAGCAGAGGAGAGCTGCAGGTTTTAAATACACCCATCCAGCACTGCAGAACTCAGAGCCAGTTTTCTGATGCACTGAAAACAGCACTCTCCTCTGCAAATCCAGACTTGCATCCTGAAATTCCTCAGTGCCCAAAGTGTGCCAAATGACCAGCTCCTCTGTAATCGGCATTTTGTACAGGAGGAATGCTCACCTCCTGCAGCAGAGCCAGTCTCACAGTGGGAGAGGTGGTCACTTTCTTTTCATTGATCCCTCTGAAACAATTTACATTATTCCCACATCTTCAAAAAATACTTAAAAGCCATAAAATTAAAGCAGCCTTTCTCCTGTTCTACAGAGGAGTGTACACAAGCTCAAGCACAGACTTGCTGAAGAGTGGAAGGGGTTAAAATCTGTGGAGAATGAGAGAAAAAGGCTAAAAAGCACTACTGCAGTTAATGTTAAAAACACTAATTTCAGTCCATTTGCGCATTCACAGGCATTCTGGTTTGAATTTCTTCAGTGAAACCAGATGTCTGCAGTGATCACCAGAATGCACAGACTACAGCATAATCAGCTTGTCCTGGGCACAAGTTCCAGCACATCCAAAGAAACTGGGGACTCTCAGAGAGGAAGCAGTTAATGCAATAACCTGGTGATTGCTCAGAAACACAGCTCTCAGGGAGGGAAAAGGAATTGGGAGGGGGAGGGAAAAGGACAACAGCAGTGATGAATCCTGAGCAGAGCCTGACTCCGAACACAACTGTGAAAAAAGCACATAATCAAGAGACAAAAAGCCTCCCAGGGAATGCATGTGTCTGGTTGCTCTGTCATTGCATATAATCAAATAGATGTTATAATAGTGAGGCAGCACGTTACAGAGACAGCTGTAATAATCAGAGCTTTAACAGGCTCCAACACAAAACCCTACAACATGGCAGTGTCACGATCATCTTCACTCTCAAGCTGTCCAACTGAGAAGAGAGGTTGTGCTTTTATTAGCTTATATTAGCACACCACTTATCTAGTTTCTAAAAGCAGAATTAAAACCTTCTGCCATGTGCTGACACCTGGCTGCTGTCCAAGCCCGTACTTCATTTAGCATTATCACTGAAAAACGGGAGGCTTAGGCGATCCTGGAGGGAGATGGGAGGACAGACGGCTGCCCACTGCTGTCAGCTCGCTCCATGGGCTCACTTCTCCAGCCTCCAGGAACCTGCCAGAAATCACAGCAAGCAAAACTGAGCTCCCTAACTTCACCAATTCAGGCTACTGGATCCCTTTTTCTGCCCCCAAAAGCTGATCCCAGCATCAATTGAGAGCGAACAGCCTGGATGCAGATGTGATCTCAGTGAGGAATTTTCTGTGCCTGACACAAGGTTTGTGCACAAACACCGTCCCTACTGATGCACTCCCTGATTTCAGGGAACAAGAGGAGCATTTTCTGGAAATGTGAGTCCAACACACCAGCTTTGCATGAAGTTTCTGACACCATTTCCCACAGCTGACTCCTCCTGCCCCACTGCTCCAATGCTATTCCTAGCACAGAGGATTTTCCAGCTCCATCCCAGGTCCAAGCAGTGACACGATGGCCACTGCTCTCTCCAGGCAGTGCTGAGTGCATTCCTTCACTGCCAGGCAATGGTTTCTAACTCACAAAGCCCTTTTTTTTTTTTGTAACCACACCTTATCTGCTCCATTACTAAATCCCCTTTTCCCTATATTCCCAAGAACATTGGGATACAGTGGCAGAGCAAAGCTGCAGAAGAATTACCTTTTAACTAATTTGTGAGCCTCCAGCTGCCCTGTTCTCCCATTCCAGAAGCTCCCTGAACCTTGCCAGAACAGCAGTGTTTGACATGCTAAACCCAAGTAGAGGACAAATATGAATATGGTGATTTGCTCATTGAGCTGCATACATAATCATTAGAAAAGTAATGAACAAAGAACACAGCAGGCCAGAAAAAAAGAGATTGAGCAGGCAGGGTCATGTATTTCAGCAAAGCTTCCTAGCTGTTTATTAATTAATTGAGACAGCTTTCCATAAACCTTATAGCAACAGGGGCTCCCATTTATTCCAGGTGAGCACAGTTTAACTGTGGAAGATCTCTACCCGGGAGGAAGCGGTTTTGAGATCAAGAAAGAAAAAACCAAAAAGGAAATCAAGAGTTTGAAGGGAAGAAAAAGTTAAGAAAAAGATCATCATAGCCTCTCAAACACATAATGGTCCTGCAGCAGGGGGAGGAGATCTCTCCCCCTCTCAGCTCTAGGTTATCTGAGCTGCTGGATACAAGTCCACGGAGCCAGCACTCTGCAGTGGCCATTCCCACACCCTCAGACACTCAAGCAGGACCTACAAAGCACATCCACCCCAACACCTCTTTCCATCAGGAATGCCCTTCCTGGAGAAAAGGAGGATAATAATAGCCAGGACTTACAGTTTATCATTCTTCTGACAGTCAGAAAGTAAGCTTGAAGTGAACTCCTTTCATCCCTTCCCACCCTTTCTCTCTGCTCTTGCTCTGTCTGGTGCACGGGGGTAATTAAAGTATTTTACTGCCTGACTGACAGCCCAGTGCCCCACGAGCCGCAGGCGAGTAAAGGGCACGCATATTCCACAAGGAATGTAAACAGAGCCATGGCAAAATAGTCAGCAGTCACCTCCAGCAGCATTCCTAAAAATCAAGGAACACTCCGCAGAACTTCCCTTCCCTCCCTCCATTGATGTTTTATATTAAAAATCAAACCCAGTCTCAAGTGAACAAAGATAAGAGCATGAACGTTCTTATTTTGCTCCGAGCATTCAATTTGCTAACGCATTTTAGCTGAAATTCCTGCTTAGTCACGCCTGACACAATCCAGTCTTTTAGGCAAACATTCCCTCCATTCTGTGTGCTATGGCTGCCAGCCAGCTTTCAGTTGATGTACCCAGGGCTTTCTGCTGGTGTCCAAGCACAGCGAGATCTCTCAAACCTGCTCCCACACAGCACTGCCACCCCTGCATATGCTCTCCCTTCAGAGACAAAGCAGATGCAGATTTATGTATGGGCAGGTCTGAATAGTGCATATTAATTTCAGAGATATCAAACAGAAAAACTTCTAAGTCAGGTTATACACAGGAAATAACTGCATGTCCTGAAACAAATAAATCTTTCTGCAAACAGCCAAAGGACATTGTTCTTCACCCTGGAATTAAAGCTTTGTTGTAGGTATACTTAAATGAAAAGCTTTGTCTCTATGGAAAAACACCAATAGGAAGAAAATGATAATTTGTTGAACAAAACACAAACCCAAACAATTTCCAAGTCTCCTACAAAAGGAAAGTGAAAAAGAAGGACAGACCCAAAGCTTCTGATTAAAAGTCAGGCTCAGAAATTCTGACACTGAACACATTGTTCAGCTGCATTTCCTTCTCAGATGACTTCTTTAAAGTCCAGTGAGTTTTCTTTAAGTTCCCAGACAAGAGTTTTATCAAAAAAGAGAAAAGATGCCCAGTGTTTTGGCCAAGTACCTGACCATTGTTCTCACTACCAGGTCCTGCCTAACTCAGCCTTGAAATTCAGGACAAGAATCTGCTAAAGCAAAGTGCAGAGAGCAAGAAAAGAGGAAATCAAGATTTCCCTGTTACCTGAAGCAGTGCTCTTTGGATGCTGGCAGGCAAAGCAGCTTCCAAACAAGCTCCAAGGCAGGAAGGGGAACCAGCCCAGCTCACAAGCAGCTCTCACTGCTGCTGAGGTGAGAGGTAAGGCACAAAGAAGGTAATTCCACCGGAGTCCACAAAAGCTGGCAAAGAACTGCCTGCCTTTCAGGGCACCAGGCTGCTCGGCTGCTGCTGGTACAACCCAGCCATGCCCTGTCCTCCTCAGCCCCAGGAAGAATCATCCCATCCCTGTGCTCCTCCTGGGCTATCCTGAGGTTTCTTGAGCCTGAAGCTGCGAGCAGATCGAGTTTCCTCAAGTTGAAAGAGGACTGAGAATGTCTCTGAACATTCATTCAAATTTCTCTTCTCTTCTGATAGCAGCAACTCCTCTCTTCAATTGTGCCTGCTCAAGGTTTCTCCAGAAATGCAGGAGAACAGAGCCTGCTCTGGAAATTGTTAATTGTTCCCCAAAATATCAGGAATTTCTGAGTGTGTTTTTTTAAGATAGTTGGTCTGTTGCCTCAGCCCTAATTACATGTCAATTAATTAAAACCATGCTAAACGAAATGCCAGTTTTTATTTAAAGTTTAGGGGAAAAAATCATGGGATACAATTAGATGTTACCAGACATGATCTCAGCAGGTTTTCAATTATTCTATGGATAATACAACCCTAATTCAATACAAAGCTGTAATTAAGAATGTAATTAACTTGTGGCATTCTACTGATGTCATACACCACAAGAACACATAACAGTGCAGAATCCTTAATGGATTGCTCTTTTTCATCGAGGATGAATTAGGCACATAAAAATAATTTATTGTGGGAGCTTGGCCAACATAATGGCCACATCCAAAACACAAAGCACAAAACCAGCTCTGTCCTGTCAAGGACGATCTGGCCAGAACCCAAACCTGCAGCTGCTACCCTGGCATGGAATAGGTGGGTTTGCCTTCAGAGCCAGGTGGAGCTGGGTGTGCAGGGCTGGGAGGAGCACAGCACCTCAGCCAGGTGCCTGCTGCAGTCTGGAGCTGGGCTGCTCTCTGTGCACAGCACACAGGGCTGCAGGGACCACAGCTGCAGTAAAAACCTGCAGTTCAGGCTGGGTTTTATCCCATCTCCGTGCTATCACACCACTTCAACTTCACAGAAACCCTCCAGGCCACTTCTGCTTATTAAAGGAAGGTTTCTGAAGCACAGACTGCTCTGCTGGGCTGTCTGAACCAAAGACTGCTGTTCTCAGTTACAATTATTTGAGCACCACCATTCCCTTAGATTTTTTAGTTTATAACATTTAAGGGAGGAAAAAGAATAAGGTACATTTCCTGAGGAAACCAAAACAGGTCCCAGAAGAAAGCCCTCAGAACTACAAATAACAGCTCCGTTCACACTGTAAAAAGAACCCACAAAATATTTACTTTTCTTTCAAGTAAACCCTCTTGCAAGAAGGATAGGCAGATAAAAGCTTGATTTATCAGCTAAAGAACCTCCTGCACTATAGTTCAGTGGTGATGTGTCAGTAAACAGATGAAAATATCATCAGGTAAGGCACTGACAGGCACTCTAGGAAGCATCAAGGAACTCTAGAGCCATTGAACAGACTTCTGAGACTTTAAAAGAGGACATTTCTTTTTTTCTTTCTCTCTAAACACTTAGTATTTCCCTTCCTTTAAAATAAATTAATTAATGGAGTGTCTTATACCTATTTCTGCTACTTGCTGAAGGAAATTACCACTTGACATTCAAATAAAGTTTCATTCTGTAAGCTGACTGTAAGGAACTTCATTCAATGGACAACATAATTCTCAAAGCATTAACCACGACACTCAGGAAAAATTGTAAGTGGATTTTCTCAGCTTCACTGTCAATAGATTAATTAGCAGGAATATTTATAAAGATCTTAAAGAAATCCTGACTTTTGTGGTTGAAGCCCAGAAAAAATTTAAATTTAAACCTAAAAAACACATCAGATCAAAAACTGGGGGAGGTTCTTGTAGTGTTTTTCTCAACCACACAGGTCAGTGCCATTCCTGACCTTCAACCTGCTCAGCCTTTTCTGCAAGGTGTTGAAACCTCATTCCCTGACAGCTTTTAGCAAAGAGCTTTTAGGGGATTCTACAACATCTGAATTCTGGTGGGGGGAAAAATATCTCTTCTGCATGCAGTGTGCAAAAAGGGAATGGCAGCTCCCCCTGACGCTGCTCAGAGCACACACAGCAAGCCAGAGGGGGCCACTTGATTCATTTATAGGAAAATCTTACTCTGGGATTGCTTTTTTCCTGCCCTCTGCTCAGAGAGCCAAAGAAGTCAACAAGCCACAGGTTTTCCTTCCCACACCCTGGGTTGTTGGTAAATTTTCAAAGCATGCACAGGTTCCAAGCTCTGTGCACTTGGGTCCACCACCTCCTCCTCCAGGTCAGCCAGGGATGCCAACACCCCTCCATGATGGATCCCATCCTCCTCTTCATGTTCTTTGTTTCCTCACAACTTCCCTGTCTGTGCTGAGCTCTCAGGCAGTGAAGGGGACACAGCCCAACCCATCCTCTACCAACCAGCACAATAATCACTGAACATCACCAGTGTAAAAATGTTCTCGAGCTCTCCCAGCCACAGAGAGTTTTCTCCTCCGAGCAGTTATCACATACAGACACACTCAACAGCTACCAGACATAGCTCTTTTCATTTTCTAAAGTATCACTCCAGTAAACTTGAACCAGATGTTGTTTTTATGTATTTTGCTAATGCTATCAGTTTTAAATCAAAATGGAACTGACTAAATTCATGGTCTTAGTTAACAGCAAAGCTCCTTTGAATCACAAGATGTCTCTTTCAGATCAAAGTGGCACAGAAAGAGTCTGAGTTCAAATTTATTCTCATGTATCCAGGGTCTTTCTTTAGGATTCTTACCCTTTTTCCACAGCTCAAGATGTTGGCACTTCATGAATCAATCTCAAAGGATATTAAAAGCAGCAGGAATAGCCTACAATGAGCCAGAAGGTTCCTTCACAAAAAAAGAATGTTAAGTTTGCCAAGGAAAGCACTAAAAAAGTAATAAGGAAATCCAGACTTAAACTTAATTCATCCCCACATACATATGCATAAAGATCCAGCCTTTAATGACAATTTATTTCTTCCAGAGTACTTGTGAGCAAGGCTGACAGCACAGACAGCTGCTCACCATTTCTTTATCATTATGTATAACCCCATGCAGTCATTCAAGACACAATATTCAAGTGTTGCACTGAATTATGAACATTCTGATAAACTTTTTAGGCAGCTTATCATGGTACTATACAGCACACTTCAGAAATATTATTACATTTACTTACACAGCCCTTTGCTTGAACAGAATTTTCCATGATTTTAAAAGGCTGAACTGCAGCACAGCAAAATTAGCAGCTACACTCTCAGAAGCATCTGCTAATACAGATGCCTAATTAGAAAACCTGTGGCCTGATTTTCTGCAGGATTCACTATTAGTGCAAGTTCTGATCAAATCTCCTGCTTACATTGGGGACAGCTATAAAAGAAATCAAAGCAGAACAGAAATGTGCCTTTTTTCCTCCAGCACAGCCCTGTGCAGCAGGAACATGAACCAAAACAATTCCCCAGAGTGTTACTGAACTTCTTTGTCCTTCTACAGTCCCTGCTCCTCATGAGACACAAGTTAACCTGCAAACTTACCCAGCACTCTGGCTACAGCAAGGGAAGGTAAGAGGAGGATTCAGAAAATAGTCCTGAACACCAATGGAAATTGCAGAGAGGAAATCCAAGATGCCTAGAAGAGATATCCCCTGCCTATCCTCCTTCTGTGGCTTGCATGTGGCTCCTAAGAACAAGGCTGTGGGCTTTGAAGGGCTGCTAGGGACGTGTTCTAGGATGCTGCCCCAATACTGAGTGTGCAGAGCAGGGACAGCCCCACCACTGATTCCCAGAGTGCCAGAGCTGCTCACAGGGCTCAGCACAGCCCCACCAGCCCCACACCTCCAGCTCCTGGAGCAAACAGAGCCCAAGCCTGCAGACAATACCCTCCTTCAGCCCAAAAACTGGGATTTTTTCCCAGGAAGCTATCCATCCTGTGTGCAAAATGAGACAGCAGGCCTGTGGGTAAGCACCTGTTCCTTAACCCTTGGTGTGCCCTGAGTGCTTCCTCCTCCCTGGAGAAGGAGGCACTGAGAGCTCTGCTGCTCTCCCCCTGCACACTGGGCCCAGCACGGCTCACAGAGAGGAGCAAACCCAGCAAAACCCACCTGCAGCTCTGCCATCCCACAAGCAGACTGCTCCCCAGAGACAGGACTCCAGAATAATGCTGCTGCACCACCTCAATTCTGCATTAAGAGCAGACTAAACCCAATTTTCTGACTCGAGAAGTCTGGCGTCTTTGAATAGATTTTGTGTGGAATTTGACCAAAAGCTTCAAAATATTTTCATCCCCCTTTTTATGTGCCTTTTTGTAATGCAGGGACATGTTTGCAGGAGTTATCTGCAGTCATGAATCTTACTTAGTAAAAATGAATGCTAGCATTCATACATCATCACTTCAGAAAGAGAGATTAAGGAAAACACCATCTATCTTTGCCTCCAAAAGTGAAAATCACAGGATTTAACCCAACTAGTGCTGCTCCTGGAAATGATTCTAGCTGGCTGGAGCTCAGGATTCTCCAGCTGCCTTTGTTCTCAGAAACAACTGAACCACTTCACAGAGACTCTTCTGAATCAATCAGAAAACACAGAGCAGGAAAAACCTCAGCTAAAACTGCTTGAGCTCGAGACAGTCCCATTTTAAAAGAAATACAGTGCAAAGTGTTGCACAGTTACTCTGTCACTTTCTGATCATGGGTATCTGCCACTTTTTAGATAGAAAAATGGGATTAGGCTCATTTTTAAACTCTCAATTCAGACCAAAACCCTCTCAGTTTTACTGCACTTCCCTGGCTTCTTTCTCAACATAACACCTATCCACCAGGAAATATCACATATGCAATGAATTAGACCACAGTCCTTTCATCTCAAACTGCTTTGAAATGTCACTTAGTAAACCCAGTGGAGTTTGTTTTCCCAATGAAAATAGATTTCTCCACTAAATCTTCACATCGGGAATGTACCATGTGGTTTGCATTTTCTGTTCCTCAAAACAGTTTCCCAAAAGCTCACACTGTTTGATTGCATTTTCAGTCAAGGGAGTTAAAACCTGAAATCTGGTGAGACAAATTAAAAATTATAAAAGGGGGGGTTGAGGTGGGGATCTGTATAGTCTGTACTTATGGAAAGTGCTATTTACTTTTGTGTCTCTTTAGCATAGTAAATTCCATTATAAATCCAAGTATTTTTCTTCAATAACAACCAGAAATTTAACAAAAGCAGAGGCTGGAAACTCCCACCTTGTTTTCTAAGAAGGTTTGATAACTTAGAGTAATATTTGGATAACCAAATGCACAAAACAGAGCACAGGTAACAGAAAAGGGAGATTTTCACCCCAAATTGATGCCCATAAATATGAACTTACTCTGTAGATGGAAGAAGGCAAGTCCTTTGGGAGTCAAAACATCCCATCAATGTGAATTATCCTCTGGAAGCATTCCTTACTCCTCTGTGATCACTGGAGCAGAGAGCAGTTCAGGATCTTAACTTTATCTACAAGTCTGTGCGATGGATTCCCAAAAAGTGCTGCCCACTCCCCAGGAGCTACAGCCCCTCATGCTCACTGAGAAATAATTTGTTTAATAAAGTTCACCTGTGATTTGAGCTCTGCCGTTACCAACACCTGTGCACGGTTAAACTGTTCCCACCAGTGCAGGACACAGAAAACACTTCCAGGTGCAGCCCCAAGAGCAAATCCCATCCCTCTGAAGCAGATATCTGCATTTGGGAACTCAAACCACCCTCCTGAGCAAATCCTGTCCCTCTGAAGCAGATATCTGCATTTGGGAACTCCAACCACCCTCCTGAGCAAATCCAGTCCCTCTAAAGCAGATATCTGCATTTGGGAACTCCAACCACCCTCCTGAGCAAAGGCCTGTCCCTCTAAAGCAGATATCTGCATTTGGGAACTCCAACCACCCTCCTGAGCAAATCCTGTCCCTCTAAAGCAGATATCTGCATTTGGGAACTGCAACCACCCTCCTGAGCAAAGGCCTGTCCCTCTAAAGCAGATATCTGCATTTGGGAACTCCAACCACCCTCCTGAGCAAATCCTGTCCCTCTAAAGCAGATATCTGCATTTGGGAACTCCAATCACCCTCCTGAGCAAAGGCCATTCCCTTGAGCACCAGTAACAATAACTTGGGCCAGTACATTGACCCAAAACTGAGTTTTCGGTCCCAATTCCCAGTAAGAACCAAGCCACCCAAACTCTCCAGTCCAGCAATGAAAACACTGTGCTTCCTTCCCACCCTCCCTGGGTATCACCCCCTGTGTCAGCTGGAGAGAGCACTGACACTCAGGAGTTCTCAGCATCAGGTGGAGCCAGAAACCAGCACAGGAACTATTTATTATTTGAGCAAGTCATTGATGAAATGTGCAACTGCTGTGCTGATGAACTCCAGAGCAAAATTCCACCAAAACTGAGCTTCTCTCTACATCCAGAAATTGTGCCAGGCTACAGCATTTCTGACACAGGGCAGAGCAAGGAAAATTCCGGTTACATTTTATTTCTTTAGAGGTGCAAACCACATAAGTAATCACAGATAAATGCATTTAAAATGCCCCTACTTGTAACAGCCAAATAATTTGCATTAAATGCCCTTTAATAAGCCGAACAAATGGACTCAGATTGTTTCAAACATCCTCTTATGAAGGATAATGAAATAGTTCTATTTGAACTGCACCTATCACTTATAAAGAGAATAATTATCACTAAAAGAGAGAAATTTCCAAAATCACTTCAATTCTGACACAGTCTAGCAGTGCCAAATGATACCTGACACCCTGAACTTTCCCCTCTTCCAACAAAGGAATACATAAATGCTGGGGTGGGGGAAGAAATCGTTGTAAACTATGAACTGTCTGTGAACAACACTATGAATAAATGACACATCAAATCCAGTTTTCTTCATTGGAAGGGAAATTGCATGGAAAACAAGGTGGGCTGAAGGCATTTACCAGGCAACCACGACTTGTTAGATAAATAAACTCTGCCAGCCAACAGCTTGTGCCAGTGTCTTGGCAGGTCTTATGTACAGGTTCTAACATTAAAATCTCATCTTTAATTTTAGAAAAGTCCACAGTCATAAAATAATGAACCAGCAAAAGTCAAGAGAAACTAACAACAAGCCCTGGAGAGCCATGGCTGCAATCTGACACACCCTTATTAAAGGGAAAAAGAAGGGAGGAGGTGCAAGAGGCACAACGCACAAAAAAAGGTCAGAACATTGCTAAAGTCTAAATGGGCTTGGAAGCACTGCTGAATTGATTTGCTCTGTAAAGCTGAGAGAGGCAATTCAGGGCCTAGATCAGGATCCAAATTTTAGAGACATTCAGAACTGTGGATTCAATTCCAATTGACGCATCTCAGCAACTGACAAAGGTGGATCTTTTGCCTCTTCTCAAAACAAAAACAAATCAATGTTAAGTTCTGTTCAAAGGAACCATTTGCATTTTGTGACTTTCCTGAACAATATTGCCTAAAGGCATGATTTTTTTACCTCAAACCAGTTCTGACATGACTGCACTACAGGATCATGTTTAAATGTCATCTGATGATTCCTATTAAAGCGCCACCGTTTCATCGCTACAGCTAATTTCATTCTAAATGAATTTTCAAAACCAAGACTAAAGTTCAATGGAAGCCTGAAGCTTTGAGGACTTGTGAAGCTTTGAGCCTGAACTAGAGCGATATCCAACTTTAATCCGTGAAATAGCCAAGGCAACAGACGAATCTCTGCTGCTTTGAATAAAGCTATAATGCAATAAAGACCTTCCAGATGGACCTTGCACCATAGGTGTTTCCACATTTGTCTTTCAAGACCAGTCAGCACCACCCTTTCATCTCCAGACTCCTGGTGACACTCCAAAGGAAAAAGGAGAATATTCTAATTCCATTATGTCGCATACAATTGGAAAAATTCCTTTTACCAGCTTGCTGACATTTCAAAGCACAACACATCAGCTTATGGAATCAATATGAAAATGTAACTAATGGGCACCTGCAGTGAATTGTTGAACACTATCATGTGATCCTGATCTTTTATCAGACTGGGGTTATTCCTCAGTAAAAATATAACAGCAATAATTCACAGTACTCCCCAGTCAGCTGCAGGTACTGTTGTAAAAAGAACTTGCAATTTACCCCAAAGTAAAAAATATTTTTCCTATCCACATTATGATAACAAAAGGTAATCAAGTGCTGCAGTCATTTCCCTTTTACAGATGAACAAATGAAATCTGACAGGTGACCTCAGCATTCACATCTGCACATACAGCTGGGGAGAGAATTACAGAAAATAGGGAACACCACTTGGAATTGCTTGCTCTTCCCTCTTCTCCTGTGATGGAATGACAAGGGAGCGTGTTCAACACATATACAGGGAAGAGAGTTCCCTGTTCCTGAATTCCTTTAGTAGATTTCTCTCCAGAATTATCAAGGGTGTAATTATGAAAAAGAGAAGCACAAAGACTTTTGATACAGTTAGAGCTCAGTAACATCTGTCATAAAACACTGGTTTTTTGAGCACCTATTAAAGACAGAAAATATAGCAATTAGTCACTCTGCCAAATAAAACACAACTTCTTATTTTTAACTGTTAAAACAAGGCCATCTAAAAGCCAAATATTTGAAGACACAGCAGGATGGACCTGCTGAGGAGAGACCCAGTCAAGAAGGATGCCAAGCTCAAGCAGTTCACATCAGCTTTTCCAGGGGACAGAGGCTTTGCCTCAGCTGAGGCAGGTGCAGCTCTCCTTGGCTGCTGGTGCCAAAGCCTGTCACACACAAAGTCACCCAACAAGCATCTCTCAGCACAGACACTGCCCAGAAAATGAGGGGCCCTTTCTGTCTAGTTGTACCACCCATCTGCTGTATGGGTCGAGCCTAAACCCCAAATTACAGCTGTGCACAAAGAGAAGCATCTTCTCCATCTGCACAGCTCAATGCTGCACACCTGCAGCCATGAAACATCAAAGTTCACATCCCACCAAAAGAGCAGAGACAGAGAAAGCCTAGATTAGGCTCATCATTAAAAATGTGGGAATGCAAGGAATAACAACAAAGTATGCTATGAAGTATGACAAAGCTGTAATACAAGTTGATGCTCTGCAAGATTTTACATAAATCTGTAGCAAAACTGAAGCCCTCATGAGTTTTTAGGATGATATTATTCTAAGTAGGTATCCACCCCTCACTAAGGGGCAGCCAAATTCAATCTGTCTCTTCCCCCAGGTTCTGATCAGTGAAAATTAACAGGTGTTCAGAAGTCAATGCTATATTAACTTCCCCACAGTAGTTATTTATTCTATTTGGTACCCTTTATTTCATGCCAGCAGAGTGAGAGGTCATTTGATTCCACAGTGCAAAAATCAAACATTCTGGCTGTTTCCAGAGAGAGATATGAAATTAGAAAGTAAAAAAACCACCACTTCAAGTCGTGAAAAAATGATTTAAAGAAAAAAGATGGATAAGGCATAACTGCTGTCTCCAGCACACACCCACAGCACCAACCCAGCAATGGCTGGAAATGAGTGCATGAATCAAACACACTTTAGCAGCCCAGCAAATACAGGCCACTGGTCAGGCTTCAGTCTCCACACGAGTGTGATGGCCTTGCACAATGACTGACAGGGGAATTCAGCTCAGACAGCAGGAATTAAAACTGCTAATTAAGCCCCAAAGCAGCAGGGCCTGACTCCACGCCCACCGAGGGAGGTTTCACCTGGCTACAGGGGGAACTGGAGCAGGAGACACCACAGAAGGTCTGGGCCCCCCTGTCCTGCTCTGCTTCTCCCCCAGCACTGCTCCAGGAGAGCATCCCGGAGGGACAGGGCATGGAAAACACAAGGATGGGCACTGCCCTGCCCCAGCCCTGCTGCAGAGAGCACCTGGAGCTGCCAGGAGGGCAGAGCTCACCCTGGCAGGCACATGCCCAGGGCACAGCAATCTCTGCAGCTTCTAGCTCCAAGGACACATCGACCCTTTCCAACACTGCTAACTTGACATCCCACCAAATCACCCACGTCTCCCCAGTCTCCTCCTGGCGTGTTTCATCAGGGTATCAGTGCTCCCCAAACAAGAGACCAGCAACTATTTTTAAACAAAGGAAAATCCAGAGTTTCTACCCCCCTGCCCCCCTCCATGAGCTCTGTTCTTGTAAACCACTGAATTCTTGGCTGAAGTTCTGGAAAAGAAAAAAACTTATTCAATCTGAGGCAGATGCTTGGCACAGAATCCTTTAGCTGAAACAGTTAATGGTTGGGGAATTTATAAGAAACTAAAACCAAACTCTCCTAATGACAACTCTGTTAGAAGTAGTGCTATTAATCCTGTTTGAAGTAATAGTGCAAGAAACTCAGGGTTTGGGGTTTTTTGTTTGTTGTGGGGGTGGTGATAGTGTGTGTTTGGTTTGAGCTCAGGAAAACAGGTTTATCTTGTGCATCAAAAAGCACATTCTACCTGCATGAGGAAATGGCAGTATATTAATGTAAGCCACTTTTATTTGTTCAACACGTCACAGAACCAGCAAAATGAGAAAAAACTCCACCCGACAGAGAAATCAAAGTTGCATCGTTTACAGAGCGCCTCTCATGTTCTCTAACCTCTCAGTGTTTAATATCCTGCAGTGGATATATGATGTAAGCAACTCCCAGAACAATCCCTTTTTTTTTCCTGGAGTGTCCCAGGGATAAATTAAAGCCATACCACTGCAACTGCTGGGCTGCAGGACCCAGCTCAGCCCTGCTCTCCCTCCCCCCTTCCTGCTTATTCAAGCAGTAAGTTGATCCCAAGGTGATACAAACTCACCATTCTTTTTTTTTTTTTTTTAATAAAAAAAGTGTATTTTATGTGCTTTATCTCCCCTGAAGCAGTTTCCAGAGGAATTAGAGGCACACCAGGGCTGGCACACAAAAAGAGGGTAGCTCATTTTGGGAGAGGGCAGAAACCTGGCGGCATCAATTTCCATTGGCTCAGGCTGGTAAGGAACAGCACCCCCAGGCAATACAACTGGTTAGAAAATGGAATTTCACAAGGACAGAAATGAACATTTCAAAAGTTAACTTTCACTCTTAATCAGGAGGAAAAATTAAATGGTTACACAGAGTTACAATGCTTTTCAGAAGTTGCTTGGAATGACAAGTCTTTTCATCACAGCTCATTTTTGTAACAGCAATACAATTCAAAATTACAGAAAAACATGAACAGAATATCTGTCAGTTTATATCTGAATACATCTACTTGAAGTCAAAATGGTCACTTGATGTGTAACAGTTCACCAAAAATAGAGAATCATCTAAGTAAATTGACCTCACCCATGACACTTGTAGCATCAGTGGATGGCAAAATCAGGTTAAATTCTTGCAGCAATGTACAATAAAAGCGTCCACTTAAGGGGACTCGTCTGGCTGCTCACATCTGTCAAGCTGCTGAAACTGCACAGTTGTAAGAGCAGGCTTTGCTAATGACAGTGGCACTACAACTCGCATGATCTCTGTTATTCAAGCAAAAAAAAAGTGCCAGCAAAGGCTGTCTGCAAGCACAAAGGTACTGACCCAAGATGTCAGCCTGCAACAGGAAGACATTAGCACATTTCTGAAGTGTAATGGGAAAGAACCACTTAGTCCCAATGTACTCCCCTAACGAAAAGTTCACTTAATTGACCAGGGCTGCAGAGCTGCCAGTAATTTTAGTGATGGGGATGACACTTTGTTTATGGAATCCAAGCTCTGCAGATTAATATGCTTTAGACTAGCAAGGAAAATAGAAGAGTACACTCACTGGGTAATTTCACTAGATACAGCTGAAAAGAAAAATGCTGACCTGAGGCTGTGTATTGACCCAAAAAAATGTGAACAAATAGATAAAGAGAGAGTATTTCCATTTGCTAACTAAAACACAGGCACTGCTGGGCTGAAATGATTTCCAGAGCGAGATGCATCCGCAGCTTTTAGCAGATACCTCTGAGTGAGGAGACTGCAGAAGCTATGAACTTTGAATGCACCATTTGTCCGTCCCTGTTTCAAAGGGGTCACATCTGTCACTAGAGCCTGAGCCAGTCCACAGAACACAAAACAGTACAACTGCTTGAAGAGCTGAACACTGTGAAACTGTTTTGCCAGGGTACTGAGTCTGTAAGGAAGGCTGAATAAAATATAAAGGACTCAGGCCTCTAAGAGCAAGTCAGGACAAGAGTTTGAACTAGACAAAAACAACTTTTCTGGCCAGAAAGTTATTGCTAATGACTATGAAGGACAGGCAAGTGAAATTTCAGCCAAATACCTTAAGCTAACACCTTACAGCATCCCAAAATATTGCCTGCATTTTTATCACTGGACTGTTTAGGTTATAAACAAACCAAAAAGTCCCACTGGACAAGGTGGCCAAACCGGGGCCAAGTCTTTCAGCAAAGTGGCAACCACAGTGGGTAAGAAGAGACAAAGAGCAAAAAGATTGCCAAAAGTAGAAAGGCAGCGGTAATCCTGGCAGCAGAGAGCAGGTACAAGCCCTGCTAACGCCTCCCTCGCACCAAACCCACCTCCTTTGTGCAGGGCAGCTCTCCTGCTGCACGGGAAATGTCCCCTCCAGGCTGATGGACAGGTGTGACTGGAAGCCACCCAAAACACGCATTTGCTTTCCCCAGCATCCTCAGTTCACCTTTTTAATGTCCCTATTGGATGGTTTTCCATTACTGCCTTTACACCCCAGTTGTCTCAACTTGTTGCCATTTTAACATCTTTTATCATAATATGCTTTTTGTCTCTCTGGGAATAGCTGGGACACTTCTAGTGCAGCCTGCCAGATATGAACCACTGCCAAAATCTCGCTGTGGCAGCACAAACTTGCATGCAGCTTATGAGTAAATAAACAAAAATTTACCAAAGCCCTGGAGAAAACTGGGATTCTGCACAGAAATCTCTGACACCTCCCTCATGGCATGGTCACACCCTGAAGATTGCAGGCTTTAATTTACTTTTTTGGTCACTTAACTGTCTCGGATAGACACAACCTTAACCACACCTGGGAACAAAAGCTCTGGAAGATTTACTGCAGAGGGGCGTTCCCTTGAGAACTCTAACCAGGAAAGTTTGTATTCCAAAACTTTTGGCAAATTTGCCATCATTCAGAATTCTGGCTATTCCTTACACGCCACCTTTTCAGTAGTGCTGAACTTCTGCTTTGTCATTAGAGTTTGAAAACACAGAACTAAATCCCAATTCACAATAAAACCCCATCCCTTCATCCCAAAGAAGAGAATTTGTCAATGCTTACTAACATTTGGCCATTTAAGAAAACGTAACATTGTGCTGTTTAGAACTTAATTTTACACAGATATTTAGTTCTGCAATTCAAGAGGCAGACACACATTTATGCATTAGAAAAGCGATTACAGGGATGATATTTTATATCACAGTCATGCACTTAGAAGCAGCTTTGAACAGCCATTTGTAGTACAACTGCTGGGTGTTTTACTAGGTAAGTACAGTGTCTAATAAACTTTGATCTACTACCAAATATGAAAACAAAGTAAAGTGGAATATTAATAGCACTATCTCCATTTTGAAAGGGTTCTATCCAGAAGAGAGATTAGCCACTTATAAAAACTCCATGCAGCTATAATTTAACATAATGCAAGCTCCTGCTATGCTCTTGGCTGGCACTAACGTGATGAAATTGAGAAAAAGGAAATTTATGAAGTTTTCCATAACAGTAGGGTATGCCACGCTACTGAACTTCCAAAATAAGATACAAAAAATCCTTGCTGCTTGATTAATTTAAAATCAGAAAGAAAGAATATTGAAAATAAAGAGCCTCACTCGGTGTCCACTGCAGTGTAACAAAAACCAGGATGTACTGCAGGGTTGTGGGAGGTAGAAGGGCAGAGCAGAACCCTGGCAGGTGCTGTGCCAACCTATGCATGCACAGCTGTGTTTGCATTTGGGCTCAAACACTGTTCCTGCACCTAAAATCCTGCTAACTCCACGCACCTTCAGCAACTGCTCCTGTTCAACACTTCCTTGCACTTAGAGATGCTTGTGCAAACAAATCAGTTCTCTGGCTGGGCATCCTTAAACGCTTTTTTAGGGCTCAGTGTACTCGCAGTTTCTGTGAGCCCTGTTCTAGCTCACTGCTAATAGGAAAATGAAGATCCCCACTTACCTATCCATTACAAAACGAAGCAAATCTGTACATGTGCGTTCACATTTCGCCCTGCCTCAGAAAAGCTATTAAAATAAATAAATAATCTTCCTTCAAGCTCATGAATACCTCCTATAGGCTATAAAGGGGCTTAAGCACATGCATTAGCACTTTGCTGAAAAGAGGTCATTTCCTGAAAGGAATATATATACACTTGGGATTTACTTATGTAAATACAATTTCTCACACATCCTCTCCACCTAAGGAGCAGCCATCCAATAATTGGTATGTAAAACATGTGCTTGCACCTAAATGCAAGAGCACTTTTGCACGCTGACTTTTATACATCCTGCTCTGACTAGAGGCATGGCTTAAATTAAATGCCAAGCTTCTTTCTCGAGATTGAATGAATTAACATTACTGGCCAGATAATAACCCCAGCATAATGGCGCACTGAGGCCTAAGGCAACATTTCGTGAGAATTTTCTTAGAAATTCAAGCCTGATAGGAGATGCTAATGAGTTTAGAGAAGTAAATATGGCTCTTTAAATAGCAAACGACAACTTGTCTATAACAGTAAGTTTCTCAGCACATTTACAAACGTTTTTGCTTGCGAGCTATAAAGTGACTTTCATTTAGTTGGACTTTAGCTCTCAAGAACAATCACTATCCTCACACGCCAACAAAGAGAGCGCAAATACACGAGGGGAGCGCAAATGAAACGCTCATTAAGGCGCCACAGGAAACTATACAAACACCTTATTTAATAAGTTTAATTAAGTGGCTCTTTTCTAAATCATACAGTGCCCAACAATGCTCAGGCCAATTCCCCGCTCAGAACCTCTGCCTCTCTTCCCTGAAGGAAAGTAATATTTTGTCTTTTCCTCTGGCAGAGCAGAGCCCCGGGGCCCCCAGCAGCAGCTGCTGGCAGTGCCTGGCTGGGGCACCATTCCTGCATGGCTGGGGCAGGTCCAGCAGGGCTTCAGGAGCTGTTGTTTATAAACTCTGCCTGTAGCACTTTCTCCTGCCTTCATGAAGAATCATAACCTATTTCTGTTGTACAAATGCTTTCCTAGAGGAGCGCCCATACACTGGTGCCTAACTCCGCATATGAAGGATGAGGATCCATTGCAGAGGATGGAAGCACTGGTGACCATCAAAGCAGCCCCACACCACGCCAGGCACTCTTCACAAACCTTAATCCCGGGCAGTCTCTGAAGGTGAGCACGAGGCTGATCTAATTCTCACCTCCAGGCTACAGCAATCAGAACAGAAACCTGCATTTTAGGCTCCTCACATCGGCACTTTCAGAGCGTGTCAAGTCACCGGGCTGTCCATTAATTTTAATGCACGTTGAAATGACCGGCATTAAGAGGCCATGCAATTTTCTGCCGAGTACTTTGTTTTCCCTGCCGAATGGGGTGGGAAAAGTCCTTTTATGAATTGCTCCTGATTCCGCTCCTGCTTCACCCTTGAGATATTCCTGTATCTCTCACGGCTGCCTCCACAATCAACTGCCCTGGGAGAGAGGTTGGCAGCGCTGGACCGAGCTAAACAATGAAGAGTCTTTTAGGAGTAATCTTCTTACGACAGTCAAAGAGCAACACTAATACCAGCAGGATAAAGGGCAAAATTATGTTTTTATTCCTAGGAATGGCAACAACAGCAGGCATCGCAGATAGCTTAGGAAGTTTCCACACCCTCCCAACCCAGACGAGGAGGAGGGCACGGTTTAATAAAGCATCCACAACCATCATGTTTCGTCTGAGCAAGAAAACAAGAAGTGTCGAGACACGGCAGTCACCTACGATTCTGCACAGAAATCTCCCTTGGGAGCATGCACTGTCTGCATCCCTGAGCCACTTCAGAAGAGATTTGCCTTTGTCAAAGGAACTCTCTCATCACAGAAGTTCAGCGATGAGAAAAACCAGCACATCATTCAAATGACCCCTCCGCTAAGCCAAACCTGTTCCTCAGCTGTCCCTTTAATCAAGATAACAAGCATCTTGTCCAACCCAGGTGACAGCCCTTCCATCCAGGCTCCGGAGCTAACACCGCACCATTCCAATAGAATTTAAAGGACGCTATTCCCAAACACTGTCACCGTGCCGCTCCTGGAGCTTTCACCGCTGCCCAAATTCCGCCCCAAGCCGGCGCTGGGACACCCCCTCCCACAGAGACGCTCCTTTAACATAACGCAGTAATTAACAAGCATCTGTAAAATCATCATTGTTAAGCACGAAAGTAAACTTTGCCCGTTTCTCCTCTTAGACAAACGCAAGCTCGCAAGGTTTCCCACCATTCACACAACCGGCGAGAGAGAAAGCAGCAGAGAGAGGCAGCGGCAGGACTGAAAGGAAAAGGCAGGAGGAAGAGGAGGAAGGGGCAGCTTAGTTCACACGGCTGACAAGATCAACTGGTGCCCGCGCCGCTTACCTCCGCAGAGCAGCGCTCCGAGCAGCAGCCGGGCCGCCCGCGCCATGCCGAGGAGCGGCCGAGGGGCGGCCGAGGCTCCGGGCCGCGTCCCGCGGGGCTGCGGGGCTGCTCCGCCGTTAGCTCTGCGCGCCCGCCGCCCGCGCCATCGCTCCGCGCCCGCAGCGCCCTCAGCGCCGCTCCGCGCTCACCCCGCCGGAGCCCATGGCGGCTGCCCCGGCCGGCACCGCTGACGCTCCCCGGACAAAACTTTTGAAGCGGCTGAGCAAAGGGAGGGGAAGATGCGAGAAGCGGCGCGGCTGGAGCGTCCCCACGGCCGCTGTCCAGCTGCGCTGGCCCCGAGCGCCCTCCGCCGCTTTCCCCGCCCGTGTGAGGGGCCGCGGCGCGCTCAGACACTTTTCCCTGGGAGGAGGGAGGGAGGGAGGGAAGGAGGGGGGGATGGATGAAGGGAGGGGGCACCGCCGAGCCCCACCCTCAGGGGCGTGAGGGGACGGGGACGCGCGGCTGAGGCAGCGATGGAGCGGGACCCGCGGCCGATGCGCTGAGACAGCGGCTCAGGGCGAAGGGCTCGCAGGGCTGAGAGGGGCTCCGGGCAGCGGCCCTGGCAGCCAGGAGAGCCCGGGAGCGGAGCGAGGGACGGAGCGGTCCGGCCCCGGCCTCACCGCGGCGCTCCCGCTGCCTCCGCTCCTGCTGGGCAGCGGCGCTCGGGAAAAACTGCGAACTGCAGGAAAAGAGCCCTGCCAAAAGATGAGAATGCCCTGTGTGCGTTCCTCTCCGGGCAGAGGAAAACCCACCGAGGAACACCTGGGCCCGTCCGGGTTTGCCCCACTTGTGTTTCCCCACCTGTGTTTCACCAGGCCCCGCCACCGCCTCCTCACTCTCTTGTTTTGCCTTTTATACACGTTCTCAATCCCATCTTCCAAACATAATTCACAGGCAGCTGTTTCATCCCTATTCCTTTAGTTTTGATGCTTTCCCCTGGGCATCTTGGATAGCTGGCGTCTCTTTCCTCCTTCTTGTGGCAAAATAAAATGTAAATATTTGTGGCCCAACAGTAAACACACTTTCAATGATATTTACTACAGCTGTAGCACACAGCAAGCAAGGGGCAGGTTGGTATCAAAGTAGTGAGTATTTGAAATATACTAAGTGCAGTATTTGAAATATATACTAAAGGTGGTATTTAAAATATACTAAGGGGTTTTTTCTCTGCTTAGGAAAAAACCCTTAGTATATTTCAAATACCGCCCTTAATATATTTCCACAAACCCTCCACGAACACTCTGTGACAAAGCAACACCTTTAAATGGTGGCTTATTCCCAATCTGCTGGTTTTATCCTGAGAAATCAGGCTCTGATCCTTCAGGCAAATGCAGCCATTCCCCTGTAGCTGGCCAAAATCAGTGAGGTTCTATCTGTAGTCAGTTCCTGAAAAAGATGTCAAAGTTTGTTAGTAGATATTAGCCTAAAAAAAAATGAGTAAAGCATCTTTTGGCAGATTCTAAAAAGCCTATTGTTTGTGCAAGACATTATCCTGGTTTGATAAGCCAAGTCAGGAAAGAGTTCCCTAGCACAAAGATTTCCAGGGAGGAACTGCAGAGAACTTTGTCAGGAGTATGCTTTGTGCTGTCATGGTTTACATGATTTTATTGTCAGTAGCAGCTAATTCAAATGTGGAAAAAGCAAAAAGAGGATATCATAAGGATGAAATTTCAATGTAATTTTTCCCACAAGAGTATAAAGAAGCGTTTCTCATTGAAAAACTCATTCAAACATGTGTAACTGCTTTAGTGTCTTCTGCTTGATTGTAGATTTCACTAGACACTACAAATACTTGTTGGATGAGTTTAAATATAAGAATCCAGCAGTTGACAGTAAAACACAGCAGCTATCAAACATTTATTTCCTGTATCTTAAATTTGTAGATAATGTAGACAATTCAACTCATTTATAAGAAAAAGCAGCCACGGTGCCAAGAAATGCTATTTTTTTCCAAGGCAACTTTCACTAAGGGACCAAAACCCAATCCTATAATATTCATAGTTCATAAACTACCAACATCTGTCTTCTTTGAATTGCGGAAAAAAAAAAAAAAACAGTCTGATGTAAATTAGATGGAACATGAGATTATTCAGAAGAACTGACAGGCAGTAGAGGTCCTGTTTATCGAGTCTGAGCTGGAGCCTGTGTGTTACTTGTATGAGAACAAAGTTTTGCAAGTTGCACCTTGAGTCCATGGATAAGAGGCAGAAGTCAAGTAACAGGTGAAAAAATGGTAAAGAAGTCTGGACAGAATAGGTTTTGCTACAACTGTTCTTACTCCTGTGAAATTTGATTTCATGTCCTTCTAGGTACAGCAGTTCAGGACCAGAATTTTCAGTACCGGCTCTGCCTAAGATGATTTGTTTGGGCATTTTCAACTGAAGGACTTAAGTACACAAATCACACTCAAAGAACCCAGATTAATTTATTTCTTAATGCATTTATAATGAAAATATGGCTTGCTGTGAATAGTTTATGACAACAACTCAATTAGCACCAAACACAGAGCAGTGTGTCTAAAGGCAGAGGACGGTATATAAGGAGTCCTGAAAAAGGAAACTGTAACACTAAATAATACAGAAAATGTCATTACCTACCTTTGATACAGTCCAAATTATGTCTCTAAACATTAATCAAAGCCATTTAAATTATCTCTAATCCTGAACAGGTTTGGATTTTGTGATGTTTGATTGCTCCAGAGTAAGTTTGTACGTTTAAAGTGAAATTTTGACATTTTATTAATGGTGATTATTGTGCTGCTCCTCACATTATTCAGCTGAAGGTTAGTTTGGAGAATCTATAGAACATCAGAATGTCAGGAGTTTGTTTTGAAGTCTTTATGGGCTCTCATGACTTTAAATAGACAAAACCAAAACTTTCAGTCTTACATGTAGCATATTCCCTGCAAAAACTGTAAGGAAATAAGGATCACGCTCAGAAGCAGGGAGAGTGATTGCACTAAAGTTGGCTTCCTAAGGTCAGTCAGCTTCTAAAAATGTTCAAATGTACCATATACTGTACTTTAGACTGAAAATGCAGCCTTTGAGGGCTCTCAGCTCCCTCTCTATATTTTGCCAGCCACGATGTTGAAATCACGTGCCAATTCACTGACCCAATGCTAACAAATGAAAGCAGAAAGAAAAACCCATCAAATCAAAGCTCCTATTTCCATGTGCAGGTAGCAATTGCCAGAGGAACCCTCCAACCCCTGTGCAGGCATTGGGGTGTTTTGTATTTTGTCATGCAGAAATTCTGTTCATCAAATATATCTCACCAGCATTTCTCAGGTGAAAACATGATCATATACTTGGAGAAGTAGCATTTTGTGTAGGTGATTGAGCATGATAGTAGGTACTATAGCCATCCAAATTGCTATTTTTTTGTTAGGGAATACAAAAGCTATATAGTTGTCTTGTTCTGTGCATGTGATGGATAACGTTCATCAGAAAATGGAAAAATAATTGAAGTATAAGACTGTACACAATCTTCTTAATATGAAAATGTGGAGGGTTTAAGGCAAAAATTGACTAAAATTTGTGCTGAGTAGACTTTCAATATTAAAATATTAACCAATATTAAAAGAAACTCAGAAACCTGTCAACCAACCCTAGGACTGGACTGGCAGCAGAAGTGTGTCAGAGGGAATAACCTGACAGAAGTTCAGAGCGCAGGAGTTGGGACTGGGATGTTCCCACAGCTTAGCACTCCTGACATACCTGAGTGCAAAAGACATTGCAGTCTGCAATGGTGAATCTAATAACCCTGGAATGGAAAGTGGTTCCTGCTCAGCACCCTGTCACTCAGGCAGAGTTCAGCTGCCCTGGATCTGTGTGAGAGGGTTTGGAGTGATCCCAGCTCTGGCTGTGACCCCAGCACTGGGTGCTCCTCCAAGGCCCGTGCAGCTGCTGCTCACCTTGAGCTTGCCATGCACTGCACTCCTGGCACTGCATCATCCCAGGGATTCTGGCTTTGCTGTCACCTTAAACAAGGTCCCTCAGTGTCCTCAGATGTGAAATGTGCTAATGACACCACGTGCTCTGGGGATGGATGCAGAGAGGGAAGAGCTGCACGTATATTCTGCTATTCTTTAAATTGGTCAGACTGGGTGAGTATCTGTCTGTCTGTCTCATTTAATGTAGCTTTCTGCTCTCTCATGGAATTATTCATTATTATAATAACTCATTCTCTTTAAATACAGAATTTGAAATCCTTAGAATGTGACTGTGGCCAGTTCACTGCAAGTGTGCATACAGAAATCACATCCTGTGTTGTCCCATCTATACAGGATTCCAAAAGGAAGAACAGGAGAGGGATGCACCCCAAATTCTGCCAGAGATCTGAAGTCACATAAAGGAATAGAGTGCAAAAATACTCAACACTCGGTTTTATGCCATCCCTGTGCCTGGGTGCATTATCATCTCTCTTCTGCCTTCTGTGCTTTGTTTGCAGTTAGGAGTATTGCCATTTAAAGTGATTTTATTATACTCCAGTGTCAGCATCTATCCTTGTAATAGAGATATCACTTGTATCTCTCACAGTTACTCACTGGTGCTGCATGCAGACAGCATGGCCTGGCTTTGTATTCAGCACATCTGAAAGGGGTTTTTCTACCACAGGGCCTGGCATTGTCCCTCTTTGGCTGACAAATGTTTTTAACAAGGGCTGGGGATCACAAGGCACCAATATTTGCCAAAGGAATCAGTTCACCTGATCTTTCTTGGTACACCATAGGTATCTACTGTATGCATCAAAAATTTGGGGTGCCACAGGTGGTTACCTTCAGCTTGAGGAGTGAAGAGGTGGCTTTTTGGACCAGAAGACCACTCCTCAAAATGCAACTGACCACACAAAAACCCAGTAATATCAAAATCACTGAGACCAGAGGGATTAAATTGTGGCCTTCCATCCTACCATTCAACACAGCTACCAAAAAACCCACACTTGCAGTAAATACTCAATTACCAGTAACATTTGGGACTATGAGCTTCCAAAATTTCATCATTTGAGGACAGCAAATGCAACAGAATTTGGACAGAGCCAAGAATGAGTATTTATTTCCATATAGCAAATACTTACTGAAGTTCTGCTGGCAGTATTTTTTTTCAATCTGTAATTATTCTCCTCTTTGTTTCTTTGTCTTATCCAAGTGTTATAGCCTGGGACTATATACTCTTGGGAAGGACCATGCTGCAATAATTATGAGCTCTAGGTTCTATTGCAATGGAATTCCATAACCCACTAAGTCTGTGCCTACACAGCACTTTTCATTTGTGTATTCTCAGTATTTATATATATGAATGACCTTTGGAATGATTCACCCACAAGTGTTTCTGATCCCTCTTATTCCTTCTCTTCTTGTTTACATAAAGTAAAATAAATTAAGATCTGTTGATAAGCTTTAAGTATGAATACCATGAGGCACTCTGGGATATTTTCTGCAATGGGAATTAGTGTCCTGCTTTCAGCTTTAAGACAATTAGTTATCTTCATGTGTACTTACTCTAGAAACAAAATATCTGTCAGATACAATATTTGTCGAAGGTGTTTGTCACCTCCCTGCTGCATATTTGGATTTGCCTGCAAACCTTTGGAATACTCAAGCCCACGTGTTGCAGGCTGCACTGACAAAGGAGAGCCGCTTCCAAGTGCTGTGCCCAGGATAAATTGCTAATCCGGGGGAGCCCCTGACACCGAGCTGGAGTTCAGCCAGTGCCTCCAACACGTGCTAACAATTACGGGTCCCTGGAGCTGCACCCAGGGATGCACGGAACGGAGCTGGGCTCTGGGACTGGATCCTCGGGCAGGACAACCGAGGCACAGCCGCAGGAGCCAGGAGAAGCCTCCTGTAAGGCGGATCTAAGCCGAGCCGCTCTGAGACTGGGCTTGCCGGGAGACTCCCGGCTTGGACCGCGGCGCTGGATTCCGAGGATGGCTTCCCGGGATGGATGCGGCTGCCGGGAGGGATTCTGGGGATGCGGTCCCGGCCGACCGCGGGGGTGGATTCTGGGGATGCGGTCCCGGGCTGGATCCCAGGGATGGATTCTGGGGATACGGTCCCGGGCCGATCGCGGGGGTGGATTCTGGGGATGCGTTCCCGGCATTAATGCGGCTCCCGGGCTGGATCCTCAGGATGCGCTCCCGGGCTGGATCCTGGGGATGCGTTCCCGGGCTGGATCCTGGGGATGCGTCCCCAGGCCTGGATCCGATCCCCGGGCTGGGTTCGCAGCGCTCGCAGCTCCCCCTAGCGCAGGAGGAGCGCCGTGGTTGCGGCAGCGCTCCGGGAGCGCCGCGCCCCGGCCGGGCGGCACCGCCGCACCGCTCCGTACCGCATCCCCGCACCGCATCCCCGCACCGCATCTCCGCACCCCATCCCCGCACCGCATCCGCGCGTCCCCGCCCCGCATCCCGTACTCCCGTACCGCATCCCCGCTCCGCATCCCCGCGTCCCGCATCCCCGCACCGCATCCCCGCACCGCATCCCCGCTCTGCATCCCGTACCGCATCCCCGCACCGCATCCCTGCACCGCATCCCCGCGTCCCCGCCCCGCACCGCATCCCCGCACCGCATCCCGCGTCCCCGCACCGCATCCCGACCCGCACCGCATCCCCGCACCGCTCCGTACTGCATCCCCGCACCGCATCCCTGCATCCCTGCATCCCCGCTCCACATTCCCGCATCCCCGCACCGCATCCCCGTACTCCGCACCGCTCCACATCCCCACACCGCATCCCCGCACCGCTCCACATCCCTGCACCCCGCTCCACATCCCCGCACTCTCCGCACCGCTCCACATCCCCGCACCGCATCCCCGCATCCCCGCACCCCATCCCCGTACTCTCCGCACCGCTCCACATCCCCGCACCGCATGCCCGCACCCCGGCCCGCACCCCGCGCTCATCCCGCGCCGTTCCTCGGCCACAAGCAGCGCATTTTCCCTGCCTAATGAACGGAACGCGCCGCTTCTGCCGGGGCACTGTCGGGCTTTGATGCGCTACAATTAGAAGAGGTTCTCATTTAATTACCCAGCGTAATAGGACCTGAAATGCTGAAATTCAATCTTTCACGTAACTGCTGCTTTTCAGCAGCCCTCTGGGCTGATGAGGATAATCTTACAAACTAATGCATATTATTTATAAAGAAAACGTTGCAAAACAAATGCAGTCTTAGAAGGGTATAATGCTTCAAATTGCTTTAATAGCTGTTTGATTACTGTGGCCAATAACTGTTGTAAATCAGTGAAGAGGCAATTAGATAGTCCTAGTTAGAAATTAATAATAGTCTAGCAAGGAGCAGGAACTTTTAGATGTTACTTCTGCCTGGTTTTATTTTTTTCCCCAATCAAATGAAGGAAATTTGCAACAAACAGATTTTAAATGGCACTTTAGATACAGCTGTCTTTTAATAATAAGAGTGCTGAGTCTTGCCTGTCATAGGGCAGATTAAAAAAACCTGAAACAAAAAACCACACAAACAACCAGAACTAGAGGAGTATTAGGAAAACACTTTAGGCATCTAATGGGTTAGGATAGCCATCTAAACAGGTTTTGAGAAACACGTGCACATGCTGCAGGAATTGTTTTGTTGCAGCCTCTTGGCTCTTCTGAAGGTCCTAAAGACTTCCTTTAATATTAGGATTTATGTATTTACTTTCCAAAACTCCCTCCAAGTGCCAAAGTCATATCACAAAATGATGCATTTGCTGAACTAAGCCCTACCTTATGACTGTCTCCAGGGGATAACAAATCTGCAATTTCAGTTCACTATGCAGTGTCCAGTGCTCAGGCATTTTGTTATACATTAATTAATTAGTAGGCCTGAAACAGGCTACAAAGTTGTTCTACCAGGGCATTCAGTTCTCAGCAGAAATGCTGGAATCGCCCCAGATATGACTCTTGGTGTCTCAGGGCTTGTGTTAGATGGCCTCCAGAGGCCTCTTTCAATCTAAAACACTCTGCAGTTCTGTTCTCTATGGGAACCTGAAAATCACTGTTACATTATGAGGAGGAGAAGAAGAAGAAAAGAGTGATGACTGTCCATGCTGAGCTCTCCATAAATATGTCTCCAGACTAATTTACATGAAATTACCAGTGCACAAACAGAAGTAACCTGGATGAATTTTCATTTACAAGTGTCACCAATGCTACAGAGATCACTGGCAGTGAGAGTAGGACATTAAAGTGAGGGATGACCTCAAGGCAAGAAGTGTTAGAGAAGGTTGTGGGATCAATGGATAGCTGTCAGCCCAGAATGTTTCTTGCAGGAACCACCACCACTGTTACTATAATGAGAATTTTAATTAGAAATGAAAGGCAATATGAGTCTACAGATGAGCCAGAGACTATTAGTTATGTTCCCATTAAATATTTGTGGTCTGAAGAGCACAGTTTGGCAGGCTGTGACATGCAGAGTGATGATGTAAACTTCAGAACATCCCCAGGGACCGACAGGAGCTCCTGAGGGGGTGTGTAAGTCTGCCTGCTCTTCCCTCCTCAGTAACATACACCAGGTTCTGTGGTTCCAAAAAGCAGCTCAGTTTCTGAAGTGATGTGTTTTATTTAGATTGAACAAGATCAAGGCAGAGAGCTCTCCACAGAACTGTTCTGTCGCTGCTTGCTGCTTTTTTGAACATCTTTGCAGACAGAAGTTGGTAGAAGAGGAACTTGAAGATGCCCAAAAAAGAAGTAGACTGAACCTGGAGGTGTGTGGATAATCTCTGATGCTCTGGGCTCCATCGTGTGCTGGCAGCCCAGGAAGCCAACTTTGTCCTGGGCTGCTCCAAAATCAGTGTGGGAAAAGATCCAGGGAGGGGACTGTGCCCCTGTGCCCTGCTCAGGTGATTTCCCACCTGCAGAGCTGCCCCAGGCCTGGCCCAGCCCAGGGAGGAGCTGGAGCTGCTGGAGCCAGGCCAGAGGAGGCTCCAGGATGAGCAGAGGGATGGAGCAGCTCTGCTGGGAGGAAAGGCTGGCACAGCTGGGAATGGTCACCTGCACAGGAGAAGGACTTGGGATGACCTGAGTGCAACCTGAAGTACCTGAAGGAGCCACAGGAAACATGGAGAGAGAATCCTCACAGGAGCCTGGAGTGACAAGAGGGAATGGATTGGATCTGCAAGAGGGCAGATTTAGATCACACATTACAAAATAGTTCCTCCCTCAGAGGGGGGGCAGCCCTGGCACAGGTGCCCAGAGCAGCTGGGGCTGCCCCTGCATCCCTGGCAGTGCCCAAGGCCAGGCTGGACACTGGGGCTGGAGCACCTGGGACAGTGGGAGGTGTCCCTGCCATGGCAGGGCTGGCACTGGGTGGGATTTGGGGTCCCTTCCAACCCAAAGCATTCTCTGATGCATTCCACAAATTTTAGGGCTTCTAATCAATAGTTTAACAGGGCCATATGTGAAGCAGACAGACTTGTTTAACTCTTGAGTGTCAAAGATAAATCACACTATCAGAACAGGAGGACTTTGTCTGAAGTACCAAGATGGAAACTTGGCATTTTAGACTGAGAGTTATCTTTCCATTGAATGATGGCTCACACATTTAGTGCCAGGAATAGATTGTACATGAAGTCATTTTTGTCTGCTAACACAAAAAACAGCTTTAGAAAGACTCCTGGAGGAACTTTTATAAGCTTTCTTGATTTTACTGTGCTTACAAATTTAGACTTAAGGCTGACATCATGATTTTTATAATATCAGGAGTGCTGTTCCTCACTGGCCCTGCCAAATGGAGAGGTAGAAAGGGAGAGATTGTCCAAATTTCCACAACTACATTCAAGCATGCATGAACTTAAAGCACAACTCTTCCATGAGACAACCTTGCATTTTCCCTAAGTGTAGGGTAAGAACAGTCAACAGTTAAATTATTGCTCTCGGTAGAGATGATTAAATGGCATAAATAATGAACAATAATGGAAAGGTAAATCAAGAATTTCATTAATTTTTATATTAATGTTAGGCCAAAGAGATATTCAATAGAATTGCAATACAGCAATTTTTAAATTGCCCTTATGAAGAGAGGCAATGTCTGTGGAACTCCTTCCCACAGACACCAGCAGTGGAAGTTATCAGCAGTGTTGTAAAAGTACAGGAAATTTATATTGACAACGTCTGAAATTACAACAGTAGCATTTTCAGGAAATTTAAAAGCTCTCATTCATCAGAGTATTAACCACCTTTTAACCAAATAAATTAAGGAACTCTATTTCAGGGGAAATTGTCTTGTAACAATACACTGCATTAATCTGAATCCCTTACTGCCACTGCTTCTAAGAGGGTTGAACATGAGGGCTTTTGCTACTCAATTCTAATTTTATTATGAGGCTTCATTTAAAGCTACATGTGACAGCATGCAAGAATACTTTGATTTTAATGTCAATACAATAGAAGCATTTTTATTAAGAATGTATTTTGATTGACACTTTTCTTCTCTAGAGTATTTATAATAATATTTATTATCTGTTATATTGTTATGCATTATTTTAATAGTATTTTATTATGAAATCATTACATTGCATTGGCACCTGCAGGTTGCCATGCCATGTCTGTCCAAGGCAGGGTACAAAGTGTCTCTGATAAGTCTGGATACAAAAGCTTGCAATCAGCAGTGTAGGAATTGAACTTCGCTGTAATTTTCTGCTAAGAAGACTTGTGCTCTTCTTTCAAAACAATCATTGTTCTGATTTCAAATATCAACTGCATTTTCTTCTCCAGAACACAATGACTTCCATCCAGAGGAAGGAAATAACTGCATACTCACAACCTGTCTGTAAATGACATGTCAATGACTTTTGTGCAGGACTTTCTCTGTTCTGTGGGATGGTTTTGCTTGCCAGAACAGCCAGGAAATGGTTTTAATGCCCCTTTCTTGCTTTCTTTCTTGCTTTCTTGCTTTCTTTCTCCTAGGAAGGTAACAGTCCCAATCTTGTTCTCAAAAACATCCATAAAATCCACCTCCTGACCTGCAAGAACAGTCTGAAGTGTTCACCATCTTCTAGAATGTCAGCCTGAAGACATTTGCCATTTATTTCACAAAAGCTTTTCCTGTTCTTTCCTTCTGATGGTGACAATGATTTAAATATCACATTCAGCTGAATTTCCTATTCTCACTTCTTGGATGGGGAAACTAAGCCAGATGTTGATCTTGCTGATTTATTGCTGTGCCACCATACTTCTGTACCAGCTCCACTCCTTTCTTCACCTCCTCCCTGCATGTCTCTCCTGGTTCTCTTCCACTGAGCTCCCCACCAAAATGATCCAGCTCACACCAGCCATTGGGAAAAAAATAATAAAAAAATAAAGAAGCTGAGAGCTGATAAATTCAATCAGTTCAGTGAAGATTCCAAACAAGCAGCATAGCCAGGGCAGGGGAGGCAGCTGGGAGCAGATGAGAGGGCAGAAGCTGAGGGGAAGGAAGCAGAAGCAGGTCTGTCCCTTTTGGGGACAGCAGGTTGTTGGGCTGTGGAGTGAAGCAGGTCTGTCCCTTTTGGGGACAGCAGGTTGTTGGGCTGTGGAGCTGAAGCAGGTCTGTCCCTTTTGGGGACAGCAGGTTGTTGGGCTGTGGAGTGAAGCAGGTCTGTCCCTTTTGGGGACAGCAGGTTGTTGGGCTGTGGAGTGAAGCAGGTCTGTCCCTTTTGGGGACAGCAGGTTGTTGGGCTGTGGAGTGAAGCAGGTCTGTCCCTTTTGGGGACAGCAGGTTGTTGGGCTGTGGAGTGAAGCAGGTCTGTCCCTTTTGGGGACAGCAGGTTGTTGGGCTGTGGAGTGAAGCAGGTCTGTCCCTTTTGGGGACAGCAGGTTGTTGGGCTGTGGAGCTGAAGCAGGTCTGTCCCTTTTGGGGACAGCAGGTTGTTGGGCTGTGGAGTGAAGCAGGTCTGTCCCTTTTGGGGACAGCAGGTTGTTGGGCTGTGGAGCTGAAGCAGGTCTGTCCCTTTTGGGGACAGCAGGTTGTTGGGCTGTGGAGTGAAGCAGGTCTGTCTCTTTTGGGGACAGCAGGTTGTTGGGCTGTGGAGCTGCACCCCGAGGAACGAGGAGAAGCCACCAGAGTCCAGCCTCCAGCTGCTGCAATGGACTGACACAGCTTTTGGCAGCAGTGCATCAGCAGTTCACACTCGCAGCAGAGCAAATCAGGATATTAACTGGCTCTTTTCCCCCCATGGTTCCTGTTCTTTTCCTAATGTCAGAGTTAAGTGAGAGAAATGTTTTCATCTGTCCTAATTGGAGTCAGAACAGTCTCAGCTGAGACAGGAGAAGTTTCCCCTTTGGAGGGATCTCTTCACTGCGCCTACCAGGTGCCTGCTCGTTCCTCTTCTGATCATGCCAATGTTTTACTTCGACTTTTATAAACAAACATTTGCCTTGGATAATGCAAAGGAGCGCTGGGGTATTCTGAGGGCACATTCCAGCCCTAGAGCCGCTGTGAAAGGCCACATTTCCAAGGTCAAGAGGCATCTCCTCTTTAACCCGAGCAGCAGAGGCTGAGCCCGGCCATTGAAAGGCCATTGTCCCCTCTCCAGGGCTGCGGGGCTGAGCTGATGGAGCCAGGTGGCTGTGCCACCTCCCAGGGGTGCCGGCTGTGTCTGGCCCCGTTGGGAGCTCCGAGGAAAGCCCCGAGGGGTTCTTAGAGCGCAGCAAGGCCCAGCCCGGCGGGTTTGTGCCGTTCGCACGGCAGAGGGCCCCGTCGCACAGCTCCGCACCAACAATGGCGCTGCTGAAGGCGCCTCCCTTTCCCCGGCCTCGCAGAGCGATTCTAATCAGCTCCAGGCTTGCTTGTATTTGTCAATAGGCACTTGTTTTCTGTCATGTTGGGAGCAGCAGCCGTTAGCAAAATGATGAGCAAATGCAGGTTTATTGTAGTAAAATTCATTGCTTTGTTGAACAAATAGTATCTTCTGACTGAGGGGGTTCTAACAAGCTTCTGTAATAATTCGTGTCATCTTTTGCACCCGTGCAGAATGTGCAGTGCATTACAAAGTCAGAATGTGATATTGCTCCGTCTTACCCCACTCAGAAAAAGATACAAAAAGATCCACGGTTTTGGAGCAACAGAGTGACAAATAAAAATGGGCTGGAACGGCCACCAAAACACTTTTACAGAGAGCTGTGCAAACAGATGCAGAAATCACATGGTATCCAAAGAGTTCTTGCCCCCAGAGCAAGTCAAACAATCTGAAAATACCAGTGCTGGAAATCTGCTACTATGGGACAAAGTAAAAATGAAGCTTCCTTTGAAACTTTAAATATCTTTTTGACACAGTGAGTGTCAGACTTCATTAAAAATAAAGTGACTCATTACAGTCTTTGGCTACTGAGGAAAAGGACAAAAACAATTTCATTATTGCATTGAGAAATTATTTAACATCTTTACACTGATGCTTTTCCACTTCTAAAGATGCTAGTTTGGGATCTAAGAAAATGAGATTACTAATAGGTTAATATCTATCCTGTATGAATGGATATGGTGAGAATATTGTTGAATTTTACTAAAATGTCTTTTGTTGTTGTTATACTGTGATTAATGGTCTTGATCAGACTGAGGTTCCACTTCAGCTGGCAGATTCCAACTTGAGAATACAGCCTAGTTAAAAATGCAAAAAGTAAAGGAGAAGCAGGGAAGTAAAACACCTTCTCCAGCCCCCTGGTGTGTCAGGTAAATGGTCCTGGTTCCACATGCAAGGATGCAGCCAAAAGCCTGGCTTGCCTTCCTGGAGCTGAGTGGAGGTCTGAGAAAACCTTGTGTTGTTCTTGGGGAATGCGAGATTGTGAGTGTGCACCAGTTTGGGATTGGAAATACCTTCTCATCACCCTGGAGAGCAGATGGTTTGCTCAGACCTTTTGGAGAAGAGGTGGTTGCTGGAGAGAAGTCTTCAAATGCTGACATGGAATTTGTGTGCTAAGGACTGAAAACTCCTGCATCAATGGATGGGAGACTTTGCACTGACTTTCAAACACAGTGGGTCAGGTCTGGAACTGAGGCATCAAAACTGTCCCTCCAATAAACTGAATGTGTGTCCAAGCTGATAAGCATCTGGATTCTAACACACTTTTCATCATGCAAATGTGAATAGCAAGACACAGACATTTGCAGATGGAAATAAATAGATTCCAGGCCATTATTTGTTAAACCTTTGCTCACAACATTGCAGCTTAGCTGCTTTTATACAGAACTACAGCTGCAGGGAGGCCAGAAGAATTCAGCAATCAGAAAACATAAGAACAGTGATTTCCAAAACATCCCTCTAGATGCCCATTTTACTCATTTTCTCCCTTGTATCTTCCACTACCAAGAGCAGCAGCAGGCTTGGATTGGATTCCTCCCACAATCTCTAGAGAAAGATAGACCAGTAAAACCATTATGAGCATCCTTTCTCCATTTTTCTAAAGCTGAGCTGTTAGTGGTTTCTGAGGTCAAATATCCACAAACAGCCCTTTGCTTGCCTGGGCCACTGCTGTTCCCTTTCTTCCCTAGCTTCAGTCCTGGATATGGGAAGGATCCAAAGGATCCCTTCCAGATGAAGCAAACAAACTCACTCTTCCCTCAGTCCCTCCTTTCTAGGCCTGGCACCTTTCTTGGATGTGGTTTTTTGGGTGTGGACTCTCTTTCCGGGTCAGCAGCCTTTGCCCAAAGTTCATCACAAACAAAAACCACTTTCTTTTATTGTGCTGCATGGATCTTGAATCAGTTTTCCTGGAAAACTGATATTTACAGATAATTCCACTTAGACAGAAAATGCTGCTGACCTCTGTATTATCTCTGGAAGTGCTTTTGCACTTAGAAATGCTTTAGAGATATCACAGCTTTGGTATTATCTGAAGTTTCTGGTCACTCTGGAAAAGACATTTGATTTTCAAATACAGAAATCACCTTTCAAAAAAGTAATGAATTGCCAGAGATGTGGATAATGTCTGAGATGTCAGAGCACAGAGTTATTCAGTCCCCACACTGAGGGCTCACAAGCCAACAGCTCAGGCAAGCACTGACTGTACCAGTTTAAGGATCTCCCCTGCCTTCTCCAATCCTACAGCTGTCCACAGATGGGAGCCCTGGAAAATCATAGTGCAGAGTGCAGTGACACTGGTGGGATGTGAATGAGAAAAGAAACACCTAAAAATGGTGCACTGCCTTAAAAAATACATCTTAGCCATCAGGAAAGAGGCCTGTGATCCTTTGTGCTTCAAAGGCATGATGATAAATCTCATTTCTTAAGGGTTGCACATGAGTATCTTATGGATACCAGGGACAATAGGTCAGGGAATCGCAAAAAAAAGGAACAAAAAAGCAGCAAAATAAGGAATTACTGTTATGAGTCATTAAACAAAATTCTAGTTATATTTTATGTATTGTTGAATAAAGAGCTCATTGTAATTTATTAAAGTATCATCATTACCTGATAAACCATGTTAGAAGAGGATGGATTTATTATTGTTCCCTCACAACTAAAAGGTTAACACCCTTCTAACTGTAAAATAACACATTTTCAGCTGATGGAAGCATTTAATAGAGCTGGCAAAAATGTCCTTGATATTTATTAATAGACCATTACTATTTTCTAGGCCCAGCTTTTAAAATCTTCAGGCGTGTGCATGAGATTTAAAGCTTTTCTCAATTAATTTTTCTTGAAATTAGTCTAGCTGCTTGTGTGAACTGCTTGAGTGTCAACAGTTCCCAACCAGGGTTTATTTCATTTGTTGGGGTTTTTATAGTGGAAATCAGCTACAGCCTGTATCTTTTAGTTAATAGAGCACATTTTGAGGGAGCACAGACATCTCCTGGTAGTATGAAAGAGTTTAAGAGCAAAGTGTGATGAAATATGCATATTCTTTCTCTAGAAGGAAGAAAGAAGGCAAAGAAGCTTTGTCTGGAAGGATTCAGATGCGTGTCCTTCATTGCTTGAGCCTTTTCTCCCACAGCCTTCTTTAGAGACTGAGAGATGAAAGTTGGATCTCTTTGAACACGAACACCTTCAAGTTAAACACGATTATTTGGTATTTAGTAGAAGAAGTTAATGAACTCTGGCTAGTACATTCCTCACATGTCTTCACTGGAAGCACTTGCAATATCCCCCAGTATATCCAGAGAAAGTACTACAGGTGTTCAAAGGAAACTGCTTTCCACTCGTGCTTTTGTATGTGAATTAAATTGCCCGAGCCATTAACACATCGGAGATGGTCGTTGGAAGCTGCAAATATTATTTTACTCCCATTGGCGTTTCACTGAAGCCTTTCAGACATTTAAAACTCTGAGTCTGGATACTGTGTTTAAAATTCTATCCTGAATTATGAAAATCTCTGTTTCCCAGGGACTCTACATTCTTCTATCACTGCAGCAGTGCTATCCATAATTAAAACAAGTGGATATTTGCTGGAGGCAGAGCTAGAGGTAGAACATCTGATAGAGACCCTGCATTAAGCATGACGTGATCTGGTATCCATTTGGAGGGAGCTAATTAAATGTGGGAGAGCTGTAACTGAAGTGAGGAGGTGAGAAAACCCTACAAACTAAACAGAAGCTGCTATTTAAATGTTTGCACTTTAGAAATGCTTGGATGTCTTGTGTTCTATTTTCTTTCCTGCAGGGCCTTATATAACCACCACCATGACAACAGTTAAGTAAATTCTTCCAGTGTCTCAAGCAAAATAACTGAATGTCACATTTCAGCTCTTCTAGCCCTCTTCCTTTCCAGTCATGGACCACAGAAATCTCTGAAAAAATGTTGGTTTATATCAGCTGCTGGAGCCAGGAAAGTATTTACGTACCATTAATGTAAAGTTACCTGTAGATATTACCTGGAACTGGAAATTAGTCCTAGAAAGGAAGTTCACACCTGTCCCCAAACAGGGGAGAATACTGCAGAAGTCATTTGGGGGCCTGCTGAAATGAGATATTTTGTCTGCATACTCTAAGATTGTTCTGTGATCTGCTAATCCCTCATGGGTTTCTGGTACCTCAGAACAAAGGTGTTGCATGATATGGAGCCCAGCTGAGGAGACATCAGTTGGTATAGGGAGAACACCAAGAAGCCTAAAAAAGCTGTTTTGGAGAAGATAGAGCCTTGCAGAGTAGTTTTGGAGGGGCACGAGGCCCAGGACAGGCTAGGAGTGTTTCATACACCTCAGGCAGATCTCTATTTGAAATCCTGGGGATTTCCTTTTCCTTAGCCTGTGAAATACATTACTTTTTTTTTTTTTCCTGAAGCCATCTCTGTAAGAGAGATGTTCTGCTGGAGTTCCTCCCCGTGGCAAGTCCATGTTCTGTCCTCTTTACCCAAGCCCAGGGGTGCTGAGGGCTGAGCCCAAGCACTGAGGAAGGTTCAGACAATTGTTGCATAACGAATGTGCTCAATCCACAGAGGGCAGGAGACATGTCAGACCTGAGATGCTCTGTTAGACCAAAACTGGAGTGAAAAGTGAATTAGTGAGATCAGAAAGCCATTTCCCTCCTGGCTAACCTCCGTGAGGATGACAGGAGTTTGTCATTCACTCAGCCTGCTGTCCCAGCCTGATGGACAGGGAAGGACACATTTATCAAAGAAGGGACACGTTTAATCAGTTGGTGCCATGCTCCACACTTGATGGAGTGCTTTAACATCGTGGTGCTACATAGTCACACCCACTTGAATAATAATTAGTGAATAATTCATTTTCCACTGTGCTAGCCACAAAAAAATCAATGAGCCTTGATGTGCAATAAAATAGAGGCATAAAAGGCCATATAAAAGTTTCAGAAAGGGGGCTGATCCTGGATTTGCTGAAGGCAATGGCAAAAAAATTGCAAATACGTAATAAAATCCTGAGTCCATAACCAAAAACCCCACAGTAGCTTGTAAAAGGCAAACCTAACCAGTATATCAGAAATACTTGAATCTCTTTAACTGAAATATACTGAGTAGATCTCATAAGAAAACCTGAAAATGGGCAATTGGTAAAGATGACTGGATACCTTTTTTCATTTATATTTTATTGTTTGAGTAATAACTTTAGTCTCAGGGCAGGAGAGATTTAGCTCTTTTGTACTTTTCTCCAAACCACAAGTGAATTTCACCTGTGGGAGAACGAATGATTGACTTTGTGAAATTATTTTTCATGAGCAGCTCATTCCAAAACTCCCAGTCTCCTGTCTCAAGCTTCATTAGATAGGAGCAGAGCCTACCTGTGACTTTTGCACTTTTTTACACCAATAACCTGCACTTTCAAAATATTTACAAACCATCCGGCTCATTTTTAATTTCAATCAGGCCAAATACGTGGAAATAACTTACGTTTCTTGTAACGAAATTATCTAGAAAAGCAGCAGTGACAAAATGAGCTTATCTTGTTAGAGATCCACTAATGCCTTCTTCACACCTGAAGGTAACTGCAAATTGCTGTCCTTGCTTAGATTGTGGTTGGTGTTTTCAGGGTGCCCGAGCATTTTCTTTGAACTTTCCTCCATGGAGCTTTTGAGTGAATATAGTTGATTTTCAGGAGGGCAAGAAGGCTGGTCGGATGTTTGAAAACTCGGCCGTGATCTTTGTTCTTTATGAGCCGGTGTTCTCTGGCCACGCCTGAACTTGGATGTGAGAAGGGAAGGACTGAACTCAATCTTCACAACTGCATCCAAGGAAAGGATCCGGCAAATCCCTGATCCCGATTTAACAGAACTGTTGGGACACTTGCAGGAAATTTACTCATTGATGACTTGTTGGATTATGGCTTTAGAACAATTTTTCACTGGCTCAAGTAAAAGAATCTTTCAAGATCCTTATAAGAATATTTCAGGAGGTACCAGAGTTTCACCAGACGCATTTGTATGCAGAGGAAAGAAAACAGAAGGTTTTTTATTCTGGATCAGACCTAGTGGAAATCATTGAGCACTCCCCCTTACCTCTCTGACTTCATAATAATATTTGGAGCAGCATGAGGCCCAGGACAGGCTAGAAGTGTTTTATACACCTCTGTTGTTTTATACAACTCTGACTTCATAAGAAGGAAGACGAAACAGGTGTTGGAGAAAAAGGAAACTCGTTTTTCTCATCAGGAACACATTTCCCATTCCTGTTCTTAGTGTTTGCATGTCCAATTCAGTATTGCTCCCTGCCGGCATGGACGGAGTTAAATCAAAGCAGCCTGTCGAGTTATTAAAGGAGCAAAGAGGAAATAAATGACACAGATAAGGGTAACTTCAGATAGGTGGCTTCAAAGGAGCGGGGCGGTGACGGCTGGGTCACCACTGCAGGAACGCTAACGAGGGGACCCTGGCCAGGGCTGAGTGCAGGATCAAAGCAGCCCGAACCCTCCAAGAGCTGCACGAGGGAGGGAGCTCGGGCTGAGCCAGGAGAGCCTTCCCAGAACGTGTCGGTTCCCGAGCTGACAGGCTGGGAAGGCTCTCAGACAGACAGAATGTCCTGCGAGCGATGGAGCTGCTCCCCTGGCAGAGCCTGAGCTGGCTTTATGTGAATTACAGACTGTGCAAGCTCAGACTGTGAACACGCTTATCAAAGAAAACCATTATTTTCTCTATTAACACCTGGGCCTGCAGTCTTTGTTTCCCCGAGTCAGTGGACGGACAGTATTTCGCTGGTGGGTGGGCGCGATTGGAAAGTTTCTAATGAGGTTTTTTTAGCAGAGCTCCTGCTTCGGGGACCGAAGCCCGGCTGAGAGCACTGAAGGGGCGCCCGTGGCTGCCCAGGAGCTGATCCCAGCCACGCCAGGGAGCGCTGCCCAATTCCTGCTCGGGAACCCGAGCACCCTGGGCTTGGCCCTGCTGTGAGGACACGGCCTTGGCCAGGGACAGCGTCCAGCAGCGTCCGGAGGTTTCCAGTGCTGATGCGGCAAGATGGGCTTGAGCAGATCGCTGGGCGGGAAAGGCTCCCGCAGCAAGGGCTGCTGGCAGTCCAGCACTGATGTAGAGTGTGGATTGTTGGGCACACGAGTTTATTTTGTCCAAGGTACTTCACCTTTTTTGTACTTTTTTCTCTCATGTTCATCTCAAAATAGCTAAGACATGGGTGAAAATAAAAGATTACTGTGAGCACCTCCCCAAAAGCCAGATGATGGCATGGAAGGATAGCAAGGATGTGGATGTTCAGTGGGCCATTTTGGCAAAGCTTTGCTACTTTAATTTCATATTTATTCTATTATTATATATTCACACATACCTTCAGCTAGAAGGAGGCAAACAGTGTTATTTGCAGAGAAAGAAATCTCTCTGGAGAATTGTTTATCAGACCACAGAGATGGGCCGTGGCACTTGGAAGCCATCCGGGTGTTAAACCCCTCTCCCTTTGTGCTGCCATCCCAGCTCACTGGGGATCAGCAGAGTCCTTCCCAGCTTAGCCCTGCCTGCAGCACACACAGACCTGCAGCTCCTGCTGCTGACACACGGCCGTGCCCTGCGGTGAGAAATGCAGCTGCTCTCTCCATGATCCGAATGCAGCCCAGCCTGCCGGGCCCAGGGAGCACTGGGTGCAGTTCTGCCAACGCAGCACATGGCACAAGGCAAACAAAAGAGCATCGAAGGACATCAGAATGCAGGAAATCGTTTTTCCCACTTGTTGTGTTATTGCTTTCTTCTTTTTAGACTTTGCTCATATGTATGCTCGTCTTTCGAGAATCCCGAGTACGACTGTTGTAATTACACAGCCAATCTGAGATCAGATAAAACAATCACCAGTGATTCAGTCATTATTGCACGATTTTTTTTTAAAAAAGCTGTTGTCTAGTATACTGAATTGTGCCATTAGAGATGCAGCTGCTTTCCTTGATAGCAGACCTTCCTTCTATAGATCTCTTTCTCTCTGGAAGCTTTTTGTGACTCTAAATTAATGCATCGTTTTTCCAAGCAGGTTCTTCTCTATCATGGAATTGTTTTAGTATTGTTATTATAAGCTTCCATAGAGATAACATTTTTAATAGCCTGTTCTATTTTAGCTCCATAGCCCATGCCTCAGTTCTATCAGAAAATGGTCTGCAGAGCCACCAGGGTATAGGAATCTGATTAAAAAACTTGGTGCACTGCCTTTTTAGAAAGGATCTTTGTGTACTCCACAGCAGAGGAATATGAGCTATGCAGTGAGGTTACAATACACAAGACTAATTCAAAATCTCAATGACTACTCACTTATTCACACAGCCACCCCTAGGGAGAATAATTGAGCAAAGTGGTTATAGGTAGTCTTATGATAACATCTTTGCATTCCTGCAATGCCTTTCTTGCCAAGATATTTTACAAGCAGATACAACCCAAGGGTTGTAGAAATAAAAATTACTTTAGCCCAAATTATGCTGCTTTCAGTGGTACAAGTCAGGATTTAATTTTTCCTTCTGATTTTTTTTCAGGCTTTATCAAAGACTTGACATTGTTTATCCTGAAGTCCCTTTTCTGATTGACAGATGGCTATGGCTATAAGGAGACACAAATTGGATTAAATCAATTCTTCACTGTGGGAAATAAAGCCCATTGTCTTAGATTCTGACCTTCTACGCTAATTTCTGAGAGATGTAAAATAAAAGGTTTAAAATTCCGTATGCTAATCACACCTTACACATTCTTATGAAGATCTAATTATAGTACAATTACCATCGATTTTCTAAAAAAAGCTCCAGTCTATTGCAATATCATACTGTCCAAAAAGTATTAAAAACTTGGGCACTGTATTAGAACACTTTTAAGTGCTGGCATGTTGGCCTTCATCATTACATGCACAAGCTATTGCCTAAGTGAGCCAGTGACTGAATAATAACTTGTTTAATAATCTTTTGTCAACTGTAGTATCTCATCTGGAGGGTTATCATAATAAAGACAGTAATTGTTTCTTCAAAGTAGCCATTAGAGAATTCTGTAACCACTACCATTCTAATTAGAGCATTCAAGATTAATTTCAAGAGCAGCGTTCCCTGAGAATTCAGTCACAGGAGACACTCATTTAGAAAGAGATGAAGTTGTTGGCCATATATGTGTGTGTATATATATATATATATATGTATATATATATATGTATATATATATATCTGCTGGTCCTCATTAGCTGGGATACTACACGCTCTTAATAAAGCAGAATACTGTAGAAAGTAGAGAGGAATAAAATACTGAACTCACTTTCCCAAGGTCATTGATCTTCCTGGGAACTGAAGAGTGATCTCCTCCTTAGCATTGTCTGATGCCCAAAAAACTTCTTTGTATTCTGAGAGCACCTGGGCTGCAGGTGCACCCTTGGAAGCAGCCAAGAGTGAGAGACAGGGAGCCTCTCCAGAAGTATCTGGTACAGACTGATCACAAACCTCCTTAACTTCTTCAGGCTGATTTGCACAGGTAACGTCACAGTTCCCAGGTTGTCCTCATGCAGCCCAAGTTTGATTGCAAGCAAAAAGGTGTAAATCAGCCTCCTCGTGAAAGCAAAGCAAACCCTGAATTCATTGGATGTGGACAAGCGTGGGATCACAGAGAAAGAGACCAATGGCATCATTTGTTCATGGTGGGAGCTGGGACAGGGCAGTGGCAATGCCAGGCACGAGGGGTTCCCACTGTGCTCATTTCTGTGCGCTAATTTCTTTACCTGCAGCACTTAGCAGGGTGAGAAAAGCACTGGGAGACAGCAGATGCTGCTGCTGGAGATGCTCTGCTGCTCCTGATGCCCTGCTGAGGTGGCAGCTTGCTCTTGGAGGAAAGCTCATGGCCAGCTGTGAGGGATTCAGCTTTGGAAGCTGAATTAACAAGTCTGCTCTGAACTGCTCGGGGACAGGACTCTCCTGAATGGAGTGGTGGCCTAGGAGCCCAATTAAATCCCTGATTTAATTCCTTCAGATTCCAGTGAATTTAAGGGAAGCTGGGATCCATGTCTGGACCTGAAGCTGAGGGAAAGAGACCTTTCTGCTTAGCCAGAACCACCTGGCGTGATCCAGGACAATGTCAAGGGTCCAGAAACCAAAGTGAGTTCCAAAGGCTGCAGAACTTGCTGCCTCCTACCAGTGAGCAGTCCAAAAGCTTTCCTGTAAAGACACTTATGAACTCTATTCCAGAGAAAGGAGTGGTGGTGTATCAGCAGGTGGATGAGCTAAATACACAGGGATCCCCTTCTGGGAGCTGGCAAATTGTGCTTTCTCATGCATGAAGGTGTTCATATTGCTGCTCACAATCCAGCACATTTAAATCATCCTGATTCTTCTCAACAGCTCTCGATTTTCATTTGAAATGCAGAAGACATGCACACTAGAGCTACATTAAATTTGCTACATGTGCTGTGCTGATATGCTGTCAGGTCCCATTGCCTGAATAATAATCCCTTTTTTTGATGTGTGAAATTTTACATTTCAATCAGAGGGTCTTATTTTTCATTGCCAAATTCCTCTATGACCAAAGCTTTCACAGTGTTCTTTTTATGTTTTAGTTAAACCCACATTTACCTTACACTTTACCTGTTTCTTGCTTACTCCCCCACACCTCTGCAAGCAGCTGCAATTCTAATACATCCAGTGAGACAATTTATCAGCTGAAGAGGACACTGACAAAAATAGCATTGTACCTCTCTAGAATTGTTATCTTGGGGTAGGTGAGCCACTTCAGCCAACTCAGTACCAACAGGAAAGGAATGGTGTCCATAACATTTTGATTTCAACTTCTTGCTAGTCTAGAAATGGAAATATCCTCTCAGGGAACGTGGGGGTTTTGTTTGTTTTTTTTGGGGTTTTTTGGGTTTTTGTTTTTGGGGGTTTTTTGTTGGGTTTTTTGGGTTGGATTTTTTTTAAAGCCAGTAAATGAACCATAGATGAGAAAAAAATCTAAAATTTCAGAAATGCTGAAAAACAATACAATCATGGTGTTATGTAACTTCTTTCCACTATCTGATCTCTCAGGATAGCAGGAAATAGGAGATATAGTTGAAGATGATTCATCACATGCCCTAAACAGATGTTCCTCAATTTGAAACATATCATCCCAGCCAGGGAAATGGAGCTGTGGTGGATGTCAGGGCTGTTACATTTGCCTGACAGATACTCCACGCTCTGCAATAACATTACTGCTAATGAGAGTCTACTGCTGATGTGCAGTTCTTTGTTTTGCTGTTGATGTAGAGCAGTCAGGTCTGCTTGGTGCATCCATTAGCAATAAAGCCCTGTGTGTGTGTGTGTGGTATTTCTAAATTGAATTATAATGCAAAACACAGGCGCCATCCTCACTTCATTTTTCAAGCCTTGCCTGTGCAGTCTCAAAACCAGCAGTTAATAAAGCAAGTTCCTCTGCTCCATAGAGTTAAACCACCTGATTTCTTTCCCCTGAGGAGAACAGCTTCCTGTGGCTGCCCTTGGAGCAGAGCTGGAGCTGCAGCCCCGAGCACAGCCCAGCCTTTGAGTGTGGCTGTCCCAGGCTGGTGCCTGGGGCCAGCACAGCTGGGGCTGGGGCCAGCAGCCACTGGCATCTCCCACAGCTCCAAGGGTTTCTTGCTGGGGATTCCCAATGGTAGTGCCAATCTTCATGTGCTCCTCTATGGAGTGCTGGAGTGGCTTTCCATGTGTCGAGGTTTAGGGCAAATTTGGAGGAGAATTTCAAATTAGGGCCCCTCCAGTAAGCAAACCCACACAGCCCCTTCCCCCAACCGGTTCGGGAAGGATTCCTCAGAGAGGAGTGGAAAGAACCTGTTTATTTAACAAGCACAGCACCCCCCAGCACACAAAATGAACAATTCCGGATGACAGCACTCTGAAAAAGATGACAAATTCAGAAAGTCTCTCTTGGGGGGGTGGTCACTCTGTTCTCAGTCCCTCTGGCGCTGGGGCAGCTGCTGCAGGCCACAAGGTACAAACTCTTGGTGTTCCCAGGTCCCAGTCCGGAGCAGGTTTGAAATGGTCAGAAAAAGGAAAGGAGAAACAGTCCAGGAAGATATTGGACAGTTTAGCTAAACTAGCTAATGAGCAAAAGCAAGCAGAAGCGAAGCAAGCAAGAGTGAGAGAGAGCAAAGCCAAAAGCAAAAGCAGAAAAAGCAAAAGCTGCAGTCTCTGTGTCCCGCCAGGTTGATAAGAAAACCAAAACAAAACATTCCCTCTTCAGAGCCGGTCTTAAAGGTACAGAACATAATATCCAACATTCACAGAACACATGAATGGGGATACAAGCATCATAACGTCACCCTAGGACACCGTGTCTCCTCAACAGGCTTCTACCTCTGCTCTAAAACCAAAGCCCTGCCTGATGAAGGTGAGGTGCCTGTTTGCCCAGCACACAGGATGTCGAGCCTGGCTGCTGGACAGCTCCAGCGTGCTGAGATTCGCTGAGATTCACCGAGAGCACAGCTGGCCACAACCAGGGCACTTTGAACCCGAGACTGGAGACTTCTACTGAAAAATGCTTCACAGGGGTTTTATGAGGATAAAAGACAGGGACCACAGAGGAGCTTGTCTTTCGTTGCCTGATGGGCAAGGTTTGGTGAACGCTTTGTTTTCCTGTTTGCTGTTAAATTCTCAGGCTGAGAATTGTGTGAAAGCACTGATAAAATTCTCTGCTCCTTATTGACAGAGAGTTAGGGATCAAAATTGCCATTTACCAGTTGGTTGTATCTCCCATGTGTAGTTCTGTAGTACACATAGCTGCAGTTAGAGAACTGGCAGAGTAGGAAATTTTGACTTTATTTAGGATTATTTGCCTTTCAAGGCATTATTAATAGGTTTGGGGGTTTTGTTCTGTTTTTGGTTTTATTTGCTTTTGTTTGTTTTTTCTGTAGTGGTTCTTTATGGGAATAATTACAAATCTTCCTGAGAGATGCCTTCGAAGAATTTCTCCTTATTTCTGTGGGAGGTAAAAGGGTGGGAAAACAATCATCAAAGATTATTCCATTTGGCCAGTCATTTACCATTGGAAACAGATTTCTACTGGTTAGCAAGATCAACTTCTATTGTGAATATAATATAAAGGGGCCTGACAGCCACAGAAAATTCGAAGGACACATAAAGTGGCGAAGTTCCTCCTTTAGCAGCAGATAAATGCATGGAGAGCAGCCTGGAGGCAGGGGCTGCGCTGTTTTACCCAGGCAGAGCAGTTTGCTCTCTCACAGGGGCTCTGATCACTTGTAAGTGCAGAGGGGCTGATTTGCTGAACACAACCCCATTTGCTGAACACACTGATGGCAACCCCAAAGCGAGCCCTGAGGGGCTGCAGCTGCCAGATCAGCCTGGGAGGGGGGAAATGTCCCTGGTGAGCTGCACCCTCCGTGCTGGGGCCACTCACCTGTGCCCTGAAGGGGTTAAAGCAGGACACACAGACCCTGCACATCCAGAGCATCTGAAATGGAAATCACTCCATGCTGCTCCTGGAGACTCAAAACCCTCCTGGAAGACCTCAAATAGGGTTAAAACGGAGCTGAGGGGGAAAAAAAATAAATAAACCCTTCTTTGTTTTTCTTGCCGTAAAAGGAACTTCAACAGATCAAGGAGTAAAATCTGAAAACGGCTGCTTGACAGTTTAACATAAACAATTCCAGTGATGAAAGCACAATATGGGGATAATTATCTGTTCAAATAAATCTGATTGATGCTAATGAGCATTTGAACAATTCATCAAGCAGCCAAGGGTTTTTTCTGTCCAATTTTCTTTGGTAAGCAGAAGTGGCACATCCAAACCTTTTACTAAGTACAGCATCTCCCTCTGTATCTTCCCATCTTCTACAGAGGACCCTTTTCCAAGAAGGTGCTGCATCTCCAGCAGGAAGGACACTGAATTTATTCCCACAGAACATTCCAAATATTGCCCTTGGCACAGCGAATTTGAGCTGCCGGAGCTGAAATCGGGGTCAGCCATGGCCCAGTGCTTCCCCCTGGTGCTGCAGTTTGCAGAGGTGGTGGGGAGGGACTGCAGAGCCCCCGGGGTTGGTCCTGTTGGTGGGGCAGTCCCCTGTGCCCATGCAGTCATTTTGGAGCTGGGAGGAATCTCACAACCAGTGGCCTCTGTCTCTTCCTTCACCCCGTCCTGCTCTGCTCTGTTTTCCATTCACTTGCCCTCTTGCAAGTGGTCGGTGAATTCTTCCTCAGAAAATGTCCACAGCCACGAAAGGAAAAGCTGGATTTGTCCTCAAATCCAGAACGTATTGAACAGCTCAACCCCTGACTCTGAAACATGAGAGGGAGTGCTGAGAGGAAAATATGCTGTCATGGGAGGGTACTCCTAATATCTGTCATTTAAATACAGCAACCAGGAGAAAATCCAGAATGCACTGGATGTCGCTCAGATTTAAATTGTGTTTAGCTGCCTATTGCAAATATCAGACTATTTAATTCTGTTTGCCCATCTCCTAATAAATTATCTTTGAAACTCTCAGTTCCAGAGCTCATGGCAACTGATTGCTCAGGAATTTGTGCCCAACGTTGTTTTCCCCTTCTTCTCTTTTAGTCAGACAAAACAGAAATTTTAACTAGGCAGTCCAAGGCAGATAAACAATAACAATTACTGAGGGACAGTTGGCATAGGGGTATGACAGAAAGTGTGGCAAAAATTCACAGAATATCCAAACTCCCAATGAAGTGCTGTGAATATCCAGCACACAGCGATAAGGACTGGCCTGCACATGATTTCTTAGCCAGGAGGGGGCTGAATTCATGGTTGTACCTTCCCAGCATCACTGTGAGTCCTCACCCAGCACTGGGATTGCCTTGTCCTGTGCATCCCAGGCAGTGCAACCTCACTTCCCTGCAACCTCTACCCAGCCTGGGCTCCTGCCTTCAAGGGAACTGGTATTTCTCTGTCCTTCACAGCACATTTGTGTCTTATTTTTCATTCTAAGATGCCTAATATTCTCAAAAATTCTTAGGAGCAAATGCCTCCAGCGTGCATGGATCTTCCTGAATACTAATGAGTCTTCTGACATGTGTTCCTCATGTTAAAGAGTGATTTTAGCCATTGGTAAACACTACTTACATGAGGAAGTAAAAAGAATTCTTTCTAGAGAATCATTCAATTAACTCACGTGTCCACTTCAGCTGGTTGATCTGCAGTGAATAAACAGGGGTGTTATGTTTGAATGAATGTCTGTGCCTCCTGCCAGTGCAAATCCACTTATCTCCCAGCACTTGGACATACACTTCAGCCCCATATATTTAGACTGCATGAAGCTTTGTTGCTGTTTTTTTTTTCAAACGTGCTCTTTCAGGAAGCAAAACCATCCAGCACTTCCCTGAACAGTCCCTGAGCCTTCCAAGGGAATTGAGATGAGATTGTGGCAGCAAAGCCCCCCTTTGATGCTCAGCTCTGGCCTGGAGCAGAGGGGAGGATTCCCCATAAGCAGCACAGGGAGCGGGGCCAAACCACGGCCCGGGGGAGTCCCTCAGCTGAGGGATGTGCTCTGCCTGCCTGCACCCAGCTGGAAGAGCTCCTGTGTGTCTGTAGAGATGCACAGAGGTGTTTTCCACTCCATTTTTCACTCTGTTTCTCAGGGGACACAAAGCCAGAGTCCTGGCAGAGGGGTGGATTTCCCAGCGCACAGCTGTGGGGCTTGCCAGCTGCTGCAGAAGGACGCATTAAGAACCTTCAAAGTGTATCCAGCTTCATCCAGTTCCCAGAGAGAAAGTTAAAAGCTCTCATGGCTCGGCAGATGAGACTTTTCCCTCTCTCTGGTGAAGCCAGGACAAGGCCCCAGTGGTTTAATGTGTTTAGAATTGGATATAGATTTTTTTAGGAACTGGATATAGATTTTTAAAAGAAGCTCAGAAGATTTAATTCTTGCCATCTCCTTGGTCATAAGGAGCTATTTATTACAAAAGAAAGATGAAAGATATTTAATTGAACTCTGAATTAATTTCAAAATACATTCTTTTCTTTACATGAAAAGCAATTTTTTGTGTATCCATGTTTCACACATACATTCCAGAAAACTGGCTTTCATGGGGGCTCAGGCTCTGGAGCTGCTGTGCTGTAATGATTTTTGGTTACACAGAAACCCCACTTGCTATAACCAATAATGAAAGCACATAATGGAAAAATGGTTCAAACCCATTTCTTTAAAAAGCCAGCAAAACCTTAATAACAACTTAAAATCTGTTGAGGTAAGTTCTTGAGATTTGGAAGTGCTTGCTGTAAACAATTTTTCTCAGTATCTCACCCTGGAGGTCCAATTTGTTATTATTAAACATACTGAGGTATTCTTGTTAAGAGTAGGACTAAAAATAACCTCTCAGCTTGTATTGCACTGGTATTTTTAGGTCTAAGGATTTATTCCTCCTATCAATTGGTGCTTTGTACTAATTAATTTTCAGTGGCAACTTCATTTTCTCCTCTGTGGCTCGATTCCAAAGAAATTTTGTTTTGACAGATTTCGTGTGTTCTGTTCTCAATCATTACAGCATGGGGAAAAAAAAAGTTCTGCTGTAAAAAGAGCAATGTATTTGTTAATCAGCTGTTCCTCATTTGTCAGGAAAAAAAATAATCCAAAGAACTGAGGTAAAGTCAGTTTAAAAACTGGGGACCCAGTAAATGGCCAAATCTCCACGGTGGTTGGGTAAGAATTGCTCAGATAGAGAAAAAAAACCCTGTAGTTATTCCAAAAGATTTCATGTCAAGGTTGATTTTCAGTATCAGAAATATGAATCCATGTAAACATAGCCATTACTGAAAAACTGGTGCTATTCCCTGTGATACTCATTGGTTTGTTTGGGACATTCTTGGTGCTGCTGGGCTGCATGGAGTAAAGATAGGTCCAGGTGGGATTGACTGGTCCAGTTGGGACTGACTGGTCCATGTGGACTGGCTGGTCCAGATGGGATTGACTGGTCCATGTGGATTGACTGGTCCTTGTGGGATTGACTGGTCCATATGGGATTGACTGCTCCAGGTGGGATTGGTTGCTCCAGGTGGGATTCCCTGCCTCTCCCTTCCCCTGGGCTGTTTGAGGTGTCCCTCTCGTGGCACAGCACCTGCCTCAGAGTGGATCCCTCGGAGTGGATCCCTCAGAGTGGATCCCTCGGAGTCCCCAGAGCATTCCCAGGAGCCCTGGAGGCAGTGGGGAGTTGCCCTGGGGACACCAGGTGACCCTGGGTCCTCTCCTGGTGTCTGTGGGACTGGTGGGAAGCATTCCCGAAGAGAGGCTGGGACCCACAGGCTGGCCTGTTGTGTGCACGGAGCAGAGCAGGATGCAGTCAGAGGCTGGGGGAGCTCCTGCAGGTGCTTGCTCTGAAGTGTTGACAGCTCTGCAGGAGTGAAGGACCAGACTGAAATGTGTCACCGTCTTCCGCCTCCCACGGCCGCCTGTGGGAGGCTGGAGCACGTCAGGATTTGGTGGCCTATTTTCTGTGCTCCTCCAGTGGCTGGGAGGAACAGCCCTGCTTTGCTACTGCCTTTGTCGAGCTCTCAGTGGATCTAAGGGCAGCTGCCAACGGGGACAGCTCCCCACAATGTCTGAGGGGCAGGGGTGAAGTTATTTCTCACACTTGGGGTTGTGGAGCCACCCTCCAGCCCCCTTCTGCTGAGCCCCAGAAGCTCTGAGCCTCAGCTTGGAGCAGATGGCTCCTGAGCAGCTGTCAGTACTTCTGTCAGTCAGGGGAGGTCAGGGAGGGTACAGGAGGGACAGAGGAGCTCTGGTGGCAGTACATATGTGCTCTTACTCTAGGGCTTGCACTGAGTAAATAAGTCTCCATCCTTCTTTTTCTGTTCTTTGAATATTCCTCCCTGCAGGGAGCTTCATTCCCCAGTCTGGCAGTCTGGAAACAAAAGAAAGACTTTAATAGCTCCTGGCTTCTAATCTCAGGGCAGGCAGAAAACTTCATTGTGACCTCGAGCAAATTATTTAAACTCTTAACATCAAGTTCACCTCTATTCATGCTCTCTGCAACCTCAATGTCATTATATTGAGAACTTAATTTGTTCTACATTCCCTCATATGTAATCCCAAGAGCAGTGTTTGTCTTTCTCATAAGCATTTTGCAAGGAAAGATTCCTTTTCTGGTTTTGCTACAAGTCTGTATTTTGAAGTATTACAGGAGCTGTGGACTGTGTCCATCCTGAGGTTTTGTCTTCAGTATTTGGGGTGGGATCATGGATGAAAATACAGACACAATCATAGACTTATAGAGAAAAAGGTTCCCTGCATGCTGTATGTCCCACATGGAAAGGAGAAGGCCTGCTACCTCAGCACAGCTTTCTGCTCACCTGTAATTTTCTGCTTTCATGAGTCTCTTCACTTTCCAGGCTCCAGGTGCCTTCTGGACCCTCCCAGTCTCCTGGCCAAGGGCTGTGCTGACAGCAGAGGGAGAGGCATCTCCTCCTGGTGAGCCGCAAAGCTGCTTTCTCTCCTTGGTTTTCAAGCATTCTGTTCCAAAGGTGAAGGGTCTGCCCCTGGCATGGAGAGGGACCCTTCCCATCTCCTGGGACAGGAGCTGCTGTCCCAGCCCAGCAGCCCCACAGCTCAGGAGGGGAGCAGGCAGGTCCTGCTGCAGCAGCTCCCTGTGCCCCCTGTGTTTTCAGCTCCTGCCTTATTCAGGTTTCTGCTTCTGATGAGCTGGGAAAAGCTTACAGACAGTGGCTATAGGCCCCTTGCCTCTAACACTTGCCCTACAAGATTGTATGATGCTTAAAAAATACAAACTGTGCTTCCAGGCCACAAGGATTTGCCTCTAAGATAAAGGATGTAAGTGCATTTGGCCTGAAAAGGGGCAAAAAGCACATTTTTGTGTTGGTTTTGCCATGAGGTGTTCACGGGTAAGCTGATGCTTGGGCCCTGGAAAAGCAACAGTTTTTGTGCAGTTTGTGCTTGGTTGGCTGGAGTGCTGCAAACAAGGGCTACTGTGCATTTAGATTGCACAATCTTGTGTCTATCCAGGCCTGCTTGTTTAAAAAAGACTCAAGATCAGAAATCCTGAACCACAGCAAACAGAAATTCTCCTTAGGATTGTGCTTGAAGTGGAGAGATCAAAACCCTGGAGTGGGTAAACAGAAGCTTGTTGTGCTGATGGCTTTTGCTAAGTCGTATTTCTCCTGAATAAATTGACAGCAACTTGAGACATTCTACTGGGACTCCACTTGCATTTCTGAAGTATCACCTAAGCAGTAGCTCAGGCTTGCTTTATTTAATGCTTTTCCCAGAAGAAATATGGCAATATCTGAAGCCTGGGTTTCTTTGGTGAAGTATCATTTTCTCTCTCTCTCTTTCATTCGATGCAGCTATTTAAATCTCCCACTCCATGTTTCTTTTGTAGAGGAATTTAGGACAGGCACTTGCTCCCGCTCTTGCACAAATATGAGTTTTCCCAGCTAAAATATTTTCATATTGTCACAAATTGGGGGGTTTTAAGAGTATATTACAGGCCAAGTGGCTTTACAGGACGGATAGCATGAGTGCAGAACTCCCTCAGCTAAGGTCAGCTCGTGTCTCCCGATGTCCCTTGTGCTGGGACAAGGATTGGTGGCACTGCTCAAGTTGCTGTGGCTGGGGGCACATCCTGAGGTTCTGGCTGTGCTTGCAGGGTCAGTGCCATGCTCTGCTCTGCTGGGAGCTGGGCAGAGCCCCAAGCAGGGCTGAGGGGCTGCAGAAACCCCAGGCACGGGAGGAGAGACACCCTGCAATCCCTGCTCATCGCACGGAGAGCTTCTCACAGCCCAGGGGTGGCAGGGGTACAGGGGGCTCAAGGACAGGGGCAGGAGGGGGGGAGGCAAAGGGGGGGATGGATTGGGGTCGTTTTCTTCTTCAGATGTCTTTTAAAAAGGGAGGAAAGGGGAAAATGGAGGGAACTGAGTTCAGCAAGGTGGCCCCTGCTCCTGAGAGCCCAGGCTGCTGTTTCAGGGCTGGCACTGCAGGTCAGGAGAGGATCATTGCCTCTGTGTTGGACATTCTTTGCTCGGCCAAGCAGCAAACAGAGCCCTCAGGGCATTTATCCCCGAGGGAAGAGAGGAATAAAATCCCAGCTCTGCTTCCTTCAGCGCTGTGTTTCAGGCTCCTCGCTGCACCAGCAAGTGTCACTATGGGCTTTGCTATGCAGCAGGGGAGGGAAGGAGTTTCACAGCACAGGGAAACCCTCATCCTGATCAGGATGTGCCTCGGTTCAGTGACCCTGCACTCCCTCTCCACGGCTCCATTGGCAAGGTGACCTGAAATTATTTGTTAAACCTCTCACTCTGGAGACGTTTTATTGGTAGAATCATGTGACAAGATCGAATTGGTTTTTTTTCCTCATGGGAATGATTCCTGCTTGTAATAATCAAGGTTTCATTTTAGGACAGTCTTCTTGGTAAGCCATGCTCTTCAGTCCAGCTTGTCAGATTTTCAGATTTGGATTTGGGAGTGGAAGTTCATTGGGGTACATTGCTACTTCTTCAGACAAGAAAATGAAATATTTATTAATTTAGAAAAAGGAGTGAAGTGAAATCTGTGACTGTAATTTTATTTCTCCTCTTCTTTTTCAATGTTGTTGAATATTTTGGCAGCATTTTCAATGTATTTAATATTGGATGGGGAAGTGTGAAAATGGAAATGCATCGGGGAAATGGAAAAACACCAACATTCCTGTTACTGAAACAAAACTAAATTATTATGACAAATATTATCATGAATATGGAAAGGAAGCAAGATTGTATTTTCTTCTCCGACTGCCTAACCACAGTTTTGTGTTCCACAAAAAGAAAATTCAGTCACATGCCTGTGACACTGAAATGTTAAGCTCTTAAATATTATCTGCAGGAGACATAAAATTCATTAAAGATACTACTAATAAAAACTTCTTCCTTCCCTACATAAATACATAAATATTTATTTTTAACCCTTTGTACCCAGCTGATTTAGGACATTACAAAATCACAGAAATTACACAAAATTTCATTCATCTGTGTGTAGAATTGGTGTTTTGGGTGAAATCCTCACCATGCTGGAGTGAATCCCCAAGGTTTCTCATCAAGCTGGGATTCCACACTTTATTTCAGAGTCATGTGCTCTGCACCTTTTCCCAAATCTCCAGGAGTGCTGCAGGAGGTGTGGGAGGGATGTCAGCAGGGGTGGGCAGTGGCTCTGGAACAGGAACAAACACTCACTCCCAGCGAGGTTTGGGATGTACAAACCACAAACCCGAGCTCCTTGCCACAGCTGGAATCGCCTTTGTCCAGGGAATTCTGGCTCTGAGGGGCTGGGGGCTGGCTTTGAGACTGGCAGCACCTCAGGGAAGTGCAGGAATGCATCCATGCCTCTATTAACTCATTCCTGCTGCAGCCTGAGCTGATGCAATCCTGCCTTGGCTAAGCACACTACAGAGGGACATTGGCAACAGGAAGAATGACTAACTTCAGGGAGGAGAATTAGAATTGTTTGACCTTTCATAGTCTCTTTTCATCAGCTCTACAGAAAAGAATATCATAGCTCAAAGCTCTTGTTCCCTCAGGTTTCTTTCACTTTAATAACATTCCTGCATGGATGTAATAAAAGTCTCTTTTTTCATGAGCTCGTTTTTCTCCCTTTATTTCTGCTTGCCATTCTTGACTTCACAGATCATGACCAGGACAATAGTAAAAATCTCAGACAGTGCTGGAGGAGGCAGCACTTTTGTCTTAGCCACCAAGTTTCCCATTTCCATTGTTCATTACAATGTGCCTCATAAAACATTTGATATTACAGATTCAGAGGGTCAGCTGGTGAGGTGGCTTTGGAGGAACACCTGGAGTAATCCTCAATAATCAAACCCTGCTTGTTACTACGCTAAGCTTACAAGCTTTGCTAAGCCATGAAGCCCTTTTCATAATCTGGCTGCTCTTCTTCTGGAACAAAATGTTGTCACAAAGAGCTGTTCATTTGTAACAGGCATAATGAAACGTGAATTTGTTGACTTTATGATCAGCTTATGGAACTCATTTCCACGGGAGGTCATCAAATTTTGTCTGCTTGTACTATTAGAGAAAAAATCTTGGTTAAAGAGGGCTCCTCCAAACACACATTCTTTTAGTTCTTCCCTATCCACTGTAGGCAGCTGTTTGCTCTCTGCCCCCTGAAGTTTCCCTCAGCACTGTCTGTGCTCATGCTTTGAAAGAGAGGAGATAAAATCATTAGGCTCTGTCTAACCCCTGAGACTGCAGTGATTTTAACCTGGTTTCTTCTAGGGCAGCTCTAACGTGAGGGGATCTCTGCTGAAGGACCTGATCTTTTGGGCTGGTGGAACTGAATGTGTTTAAAAGCAACTTCAGGCACATTTCTCTCAGGAAGGAGATGCAATGTTGGTACAAATATGTGTAGCATGATTCCTGGGTCACAGGGCTTTTGTGCTTACCCTGCTCCTGATGTTTTTGTGCTCAAGCCTGGCTGTCCATGCTGGGCTGCAGGAGGATTATCAGGGCATTTCTCATTTCTTACCATGACATTTTCACAGTGCTTGATCTTTGAAGAGCTGCAGGAAGTGAAGCTGTGTCTGTGCCCTACCCTGTGCCCTGGCGTCCCTGCCCCAGCCCTGCCCTGCCCTTCCTGCCCCATGGATGTCAGGGATGTTCTTCCATCACCCACGCTGCCGTGGGGAGGGCTCAGGGTGAAGGAGGCAGACAGAGAGGAGGGAGCTGGGTGATCTTTTCTTCTTTTCTTGCGGAATGCACCAAGGTTGGTTCAAACCATGTGGCTCTCTGCAAGGCCCAGCTGGGGCCTGCTGCCCCGGGGCACAGGCAGGAGAGCTGCCACTGGCGCTGCCCTCAGGGCTGAGCTCTGTAACCTGGGCCAGCCATGCCCAAAGCTGGGAAACTTCTCTCTAGTCACAGCTCCCTTTAGTGGAGGGCTTTTTCTGCTTTGATTGTGGTATTGTTTTTCTTTCCTTTCGGAGGCCTCGCTTTACAGCACTGAGAGCCAACCACGTCTGGGACTATTTGGAAGCCTTTAGATGTTTCAGAGCATAATGGAATAGATTCCTAAAGCCTTGCCTGGTGTATCTGGAGGAGTGGGACAGTTTTGACACCTGTGTCTTGCACAGGATAACACACAGGCACCAGCACCTGGAAAAAGAAAGATGTGAGCTCAGCTGACGCTTCCCTCACTCAGTGAGCAAATGCTGCTCAGCAGACAGAATATGTGAAAACCAACCCCATCTCACAGGAGCTTGTAGTGCTTAAATCCCTAATAGAAACATAAACTGTGGCCATAAAGAAATATTGTACCAAAATTAAACAAATATTCTTAAAATACACAGGCGTTATGGCATGTCCTCTGGAGTGTAATAGCACATGTGGTTTCATAGCTGGAGCCTTTTTTACTTACAAATTGATACTTCACAAGATGTTTTAGTCATCTTTCACATCCAAAGCAACATTCTGCCATTTGGTTCTTAGGAATCTCTGTAATAAACACATGAGCAGCTCATTAAGTCTCACTAAACACTTCTGTGTTAGCTAAGAGTTATTTCATATTTTAAACAGATAAATGGGCCCAGCATGCCTAAACAACTTGCAAATGATAATCCATCATGCCAGCTGCTTGGTGTAAGCACTCAGGGTGGCAAGTGCTCCCCTTGCAGGTCTGAGGATGCTGCTGGGTTTTCAGAACAGGAACAAGTTCCTTTTTTAACCCCAAGCCCAAGGAGCATCGAGTAAATCTCGTGTTTAACTGTGCTGGTTTCCTTTGCCCAGTGCTCAAGGGACTGTGGCACATACAGTAAATTACTGCAAGAAGAAATCTCCACCAAGGTAACAGGTGCCAAATAAAATATATTAGTCAATAAAAAAACTATTAGAAAGCAAGTCCTTTTAATGTGATTTACAAGAGGCTGAAGTTACAAAGCAGCAAATGGAAGGAAAGAAAATTACACCATGAGCAGTAAAGAGGATGGCAGTTCTTGTGGTAGATACTGGAAAATAAAGGAAAAACTCTAAGCAGGCATTGGCCATGGCCTGCTAACATTCATTCCCAAAGGAAAGAGTCCAGAATTTGAAAGGGAGATGGCAGAGAGATTTATTTATTGTGGTCAAAGCTCAAGTACAGAGGCCATGCTCTGATCACCTTCCCCTGCTTCCCACTGCACTGTGTGATCAGGGAGGCTTCTGTGGAGGAAGTTATTGTTTGGTGTGGACAAAACCACGGGAAGAGAGAAAGTGATCAATTAATAACAACTTCTGACAGGACAAATTAACAGTGCCTTGGAGCTCACTGCTGCTGAGGAGCTGCTGCTGGTGCTGGGGGACCTCAGCTCGACACAATGGGGTCTCTTGACCCCTGAGAAAAGAGGGGTTCAGCTGAGGAAAGAGGGGTTCAGCTGAGGAAAGAGGGGTTCTGCTGAGGAAAGAGGGGCTCTGCTGGGGAAAGAGGAGTTCTGATGGGGAAAGAGGGGTTCAGCTGAGGAAAGAGGGGTTCAGCTGAGGAAAGAGGGGTTCTGCTGAGGAAAGAGGAGTTCTGCTGAGGAAAGAGGGGTTCAGCTGAGAAAAGAGGGGCTCTGTTCAGAAAAGAGGAGTTCAGCTGAGGAAAGAGGGATTCTGTTGAGGAAAGGGAGGTTCTGCTGAGGAAAGAGGGGCTCTGTTCAGAAAAGAGGAGTTCTGTGGAGGAAAGAGGGGTTCAGCTGAGGAAAGAAGGGTTCTGTTCAGAAAAGAGGGGTTCTGTTGAGGAAAGAAGGGTTCTGTTCAGAAAAGAGGGGTTCTGTTGAGGAAAGAGGGGTTCAGCTGGGGAAAGAGGGGTTCTATTGAGCAAACAAGGGTTCTGTTGAGGAAAGAAGGGTTCTGTTGAGCAAAGAGTGGTTCTGTTCTCCCTGGGCTGAGGGGTGGCTGTGAAAACCCCCTTTTGCCACAGGTTCCCCACCTGAGGACTGGGAAATCCCTTTGCCGTGGTGAGAGCCAGCGACAGGAGTTATGTAATGGGTCGGTGTTTTTAAAGAAGGAAAACATGATTATTATTTTCAGGATCTGTAATAAATCCAAACACAGAATGCTAATGTTGACAAAAGAAATTTCTGCTGCTATGAAGCAAAGGCTGTTTGCACAGCAGCTCAGAAGAAGGAAATCTCCCTGAGGTGATGCTGAATAAAGCATGTGCATAAGTACTGTGTTAGTTTAGCTCCTGGTCTGTGGTGGATCTGAGTGCCCTCATAAATTCACATCAGAAAAAAAAAAAAAAAAAAGAAAGAAAAAAAAAGAAAAATAAAGGAAAAAAAGAAATGGGAATGCTGCTTTGAAACAATTTGTCTAAACAATGTTCTATGATTGTGTGTGGAGGCTGGGGGGTGGCAGGAGAAAAGGAAGGCAAAAACTCTGTCAGATTCTTTAAACAGCCCACTCTGTATTCTGGGAAGGCCAATTCAACTCCTGCATTCTGAATTAGTGCCCTGCTACTTGAAGCAGCAATAGCAGGGCTTGCTGCAAAGGCAGGCAGCAGAAAATCACTAATCTGTGCACTGAACTGCTTCTCCATATTACATGCTGTGTCATTTTGTAGTGTGGCAAAACACTGCCAGAGCTACACTTCATAATTAAGTGATTATTTTACACACATCTGCATTATAGAGTCTGTCTGTCGTAACATGACTGATATTCTGATGGCTCAAATTTATTTTAGAGCCAGGTTGGTGTTAGGATATTACAGGTGTGAAGATAAAATTTGCTGTTGTGCACGTTTCCCTTAAAATCTCCTAAAGCTAATCAGTTTATCTTTGAGGAGAGATACACCTGGCAGTGACACAAACAAAAACAAACAACAAAAATAAAAGAGAAAAGATATTTTCTGTGGAAGTAGATGGATAATGCAACTGTGCCTCCTCTGTGATCTGATGTGTTCTCTCCTGGCTGTTGCCTCAGCTGAGTTTCAGAGTTTTCTTCACGAGCCAGTGGGGCTTAGAAGGGACATGGAAGAGTTGCCTCAACTGCTGAGCAGAGAGGAGGCTCTGAAAGCCAAAATCTGCTGCCAAGCTGAAGTCAAACAGGTCTAGGGTGACAAAGTGCCAGCTCCTGCGGCTGCATGGGATGCATCGCTCCATAAAAATGAGCCTGTCCGTTCTGAGAATGCATTAATGGGTCTGAGCTCACCAAAGGAAAGGTCAGCTCTCTGTGGCTGCCTGCAGTGAAATCTGCACTGACCATCCTCCTATGTTCTGTCCTCCAGGAGATGTGTCCAAGGATGGAAAAACAGACCTGCCCTGGAAGAGGTGGTGCCCATTAGGATGGTTTGGCTGAGAAACTCAAGGGTGGATTGAAAAGCCTGACAAGAAAAGTGAGTACAATAACTGAAGTATTTTTAGACAAAAATGTCTTGGGAAACCATTTTTGAAAAGTGGAATAATCTGCCTCCTAGAGAGTGCAATTAAAGTCATAACATTTAGCATCATCAGCTACTTATTCCCTATAGTTCAAATTTCACATATTGCACCAATTTGCAGAGTTGTGTCTCCTATACAGAGCAAAAACAATATGCAAAATATTTTCTGATTGTGAAGGAGGGTTGAGATGATGTTAAAATAACATGTAAATAGGGTGAAAGATGTCTGCCAGATGATTTTTATATCTGATCACAATTCCCAGTAGAGAAAGCAGAACTGAGTACCAAAATACCACTTAATTTCAGGCAAGCATTTGCTTCAACATGCCTCAATTTTCTTGGAAGGGTTTCTTCTTCCATTCAGTGATCCCAAAGGAATGGAGGGTTAGTTTTGTGAATAAATCTGCAAACTCAGTTGAAATTGATACTAGTTCTTCTTAAATGTCAGTTTTCTTGCCCTGAATAGGCATGCAGAATTGAGATTTGTAGTAGTGTAGCTGGGAAAGAATTTTTGGAAAAACCAGAAGAGCCATAGGCAGGATTCAAGAGAGAGGGGGTCTGTATGTCTGCACTGAGTTTGGCTGTCCAGGGTGCAAAGTCTCTGTGAATAGCTCTAAGTCTGAAGAACAGGGTGAAGCACAGGAGTGTGGAAAATTCTGGGCAAATTTGAGATTCTGAAGAGTAGGTAAGGAATGAAATGAAATGAAATGAAATGAAATAAATCAGCAGAGCAACTGCTTTGATGTTGCCATTGGTGGAGTAAAGCACGTGTAAATCTGGTAAATCAAACACATTGCACAAAGCATGGACTGGCAAACTCAGTGTTTGATGGGGAATTACCCCTGGCTTGGGCACAGTTTGGTAGAGAGGCAGTGCTTCTCATGTGTCTGAGGAAGCAAACCAGCCTAGAGAGGGCCTTTTTGGGCCCTGAAGAATGGTAAAACTGTGGCACTGCCAGGACAATCTGGAGCCCAGGCTGGCTCCTCTCAGAAACACTCTGAAGGAGCTAGAAATGATTCTCACAAAGCACCTGCCTTGCCTGTGCTGCCCCTCTGCCCTGCAGCCTCAGAGGGACTGCACAAACAAGCACATGCAGCCAAGGTCATGTTTGCAAACAACCCCCAGGGCTTCTCAGCTGGTCATTGTGGTCATTTATTGCCTGCTGGCATAAGGAAAAGCAAAAAGTCAACCACCTCAGCTCAGCTTTGATATCCTCCTTTCACCTTCAGGCAGGGGGAGGTGTGACACAGCAGGTGTTTGTACACTGCTGGCATTTGCCATTAGAAATGGTAAAAGGAGGATGGAAAAGTACTGTGGTGTCTTGTTGGAGCTGCAGCCAGATGAGAAATCAGGCAGGAACTCTGCATGACAGGGAGGAATCGACCTCCCTTGGACTGTTGCTGTCAGAGGGTGCCCAGTCCAGGCATTTCCACTCATTCTGCTCTGTGCTGTGTTAGTTCTTAGGTCTGTGCTCTGTCAGCCCGGTGTGTGGGTTATTCCTGGAGCTCACACTGGGGAGAGCTGTCTTTAGCAGGTCTTGCATTGTATAAATAGGCTGGTTACCTCAGCCTTGTCCTTGCCAAGCCTGGCAGGAGCCTTGTGCGTGTCACTGCCAGCACTTCAGCATCAGTTTGCACCTGAAAGTACAGCAGGACCCCAGAAAATATAAAAGTGCAACTGGCACGGGATGCTTTGAGCAATAACCCAAATGATGTATTGATGTACAGGTGTGAGAGAGAGCTGGGAGGGAATAGAAATCCATGGCAAAAATTGGTCTTTATCTGCCCTGTGCTGAGCTATGAAAAATCCAGCCTTGCAGCCAAATTGGATCCAGTTCAGGGATTGTTTAAATGAGCCAGCTCTCTGATGGTGCTGGCTGAGAAAACTACGCAGGTATTATCTGTGTCGGCTGTACAGCAAGAACAAAGACAAATAAAAATTGCATTTGCAGGCTCTGCTGGCCTCCATGGTGTGGGACAGCAATAACCCATGGAAACACAGCAGCATGGGTCACCTCACAGTGATTCACTCCCAAAATAAAGGAGCATCCTCCTGTAAGCCAAAGAACATTTTCCTGAGGGAATTGAGGGGATCGATAATGTCCCTTTGAAAACCTTTTCATTGCCAAGGGAAGAAAAATTAACTCTTGATGGTTTGGAGTTACTGACGGGCTGAGCTCACCATGGCCATGGCTGAAGGTGGGTGGAACCTCACAGCTGCATTCCCAATCCTAGAAGAGCAAAATTGGTTCTAAGCAAGCTGTACTGGAGATAACTGGGATTTGGGAGCTGGAAACATCCAGGCTGCAGAGACATTCTGTGATTTCTGCTGATTCCCAGGTTTGCTTGCCATTCCCAAGATATTTCTGTTGAAAGAGAAAATTCTTCTACACTGCCTTGTAAGAACATTATGAGGCTTAAATAGCATTCATGAACATGTTGTGAGGATTATATATGTTTGAAAATTCCATTAGAAAAAGAAATCTACATGTGAATTGCTAAGTAATATAAATCCGTTTAACTGAATTTTAGACTAAAGTGATATACTTAATATTTACAATGATTTTCAACAGGAAAATCCATAAAATATATGTGAGAAATATTTACTTTCAGGCTCCACTTGTTTAAGAAATATTTGGTACACTCTATTTTGATTTCTGATTGAGATGTATGATTTTTGAAAGGAACTAAAATTTTCAGGCCAGCGTTCCAGACCTCTGGGAATTCCTAATGTAAATTCATGAATTAAGATGACAAGGAATTAAACAGGTTATCCAGACTAGGCTTGTAATACAAAGCTATTTCATTAATATAAAAGCTTCTTTCAACCCTGGAATGACCGACCAACCTGTTTCATGGCAAGCTGCTGGTTCTTTCCCCGTGGCTCAGTTTTAGCAGTGTCACCACACGTCTGCCAGAGCAGCAGGTCAGTGACAGCCAGGCTGGCTCACAGCTAGCAGCAGCAATAATGCAGTTCCTGCAGCAGCAATAATGCGGTTCCTGCAGCAGCGATAATGCAGTTCCTGCAGCAGCAATAATGCAGTTCCTGCAGCAGCAATAATGCAGTTCCTGCAGCAGCAACAATGCCGTTCCTGCAGCAGCAATAATGCGGTTCCTGCAGCAGCAATAATGCGGCTCCTGCAGCAGTAATAATGCGGTTCCTGCAGCAGCAATAATGCGGCTCCTGCAGCAGCAATCATGCGGTTCCTGCAGCAGCGATAATGCAGTTCCTGCAGCAGCAATAATGCAGTTCCTGCAGCAGCGATAATGCGGTTCCTGCAGCAGCAATAATGCAGTTCCTGCAGCAGCGATAATGCAGTTCCTGCAGCAGCAATAATGCGGTTCCTGCAGCAGCAATAATGCGGTTCCTGCAGCAGCGATAATGCTAAAACTGGAAATGCAGCGATGTCTGTGCAGATATCTGGGATTGTCCAGCCACAGCTTTGGTGGCTGGAAGGTTCTGGGTGATCCCCAAAGTTGGTGTGGACAGCATCCCAGCCACAGGTCTGCAGGGAGAGCAAACCCTTGGGAAAGGTGGCAAAAGTTCTGAAATTGTATCTATAATTTGGGCAAAATTTGAGATATGATCCCTTTTGGCTTGGCAGCTCTGGATTAGAGTTTCTTTGCAGTGTCTATTCAAAAACCCTATTTTGCCCCAGATGTCAGGGCACTGAGAGCACCAGTACAGACCCTGCCCAGCCTCACCTGGAATCTTTCCTAGCAGGCTGCAATAAAGCAGCTGTTATCTAATGTGACATCAGGAGTGTTCCAAGGTGCTGAGTGATGTCTGTGCATGTGATGTATGTGCATAAATCCATTAGCACTAATGGCAGCTAATGGGCACAGCCTCCTAGAAGAGAAGAGGCTATTCCTCTGTGTCAGACACTAATAAAAATGACATTTCAATTTGGATGTCCAACCTTCAATTCAGGCAGCAAGTGCTTCAGATGAGTTTTTGACAGCTACAGTGCCATAATTAACTTGAGGCTGAAATGGAATTGTTGATGCTATTTCAGCTGCTTATTCCCATGATGGAGGGCCCCCTTCCCTCCTGTGACTTTAGGGGGAACAGATTCCCTTGCATTTAGGAGTTTTGTTTTGCTGGCCTGCAGAGTATTACAGAGGCATTTCCATCAGCTCAAAGGCTCCCTCAATGTGCATAAACACAAACATATCTCCAACACACAATGGGTTGGAGGCACCTTCGAGCTCATCTTGTTCCTACCCCCCTGCCATGGCAGGGACACCTCCCACTGTCCCTGGCTGCTCCAAGCCTCATCCAACCCATCCTTGGGCACTGCCAGGGACCAGGGGCAGCCTCAGCTGCTCTGGGCACCCTGTGCCAGGGCCTGCCCTCCCTCTGAGTAAATTATTTCTGTCTAATATCTCACCTAACCCTGCCTCCTTTAGCTTAAAGCCACAATGCCACCGGCATGCTGCGCTCTTGGGGCCCCATGGATGCATTGTGCCAGTGTCCTCAGTGCAAGGCAGGGTGCCCTGGATGTCCCCTGGTGCCACTGGAACCTGCCCAGGATCCTGCCCAGCCTCCTCTGACTGCCTCCTGTGTCCTGAATCACCTGGCAGGGAGCAGGGAGGAGGGCAGTGCCCATCTGGAACTCAGGGTGCTGTGTGAGCCATCTGACTAGCTGATTTAGGGCTCCAGATCTTTACACTGAAATATTTGTCTGGTAATTCATCTTCCTTTTTAATTTCCTGAGAAGTTCTCTTAAAGGATATTGCCTCGTAAGAAAAGAAAAAAATGAAGATTTATTAACAACCGAAGCGGATTGTACATATCCTGTTTAATTTGCCTGGATGTTTCTCTGACCTTTGCTGGTTCTGTTTGCCTAGGAGAGTTCTGTGGGATGCCAGCTCTTCCAGGTCACACCATCTGTATCAGCCTTTCAGCTTATGGGGGCATTTGGGGTGTGATTGCGTTGAACCACAGCTGCCACTCAGACAGCAGAAATATCATCTGACAAACCTGACATGTGGCCTGGAGGAGCTCCTCAGTTTTGTGGTGCTCTTTATGGATTTGATTGTTTCAGCATTCATGGCAGTAATTCTCAGTCACTTTGATTACGATTATTTGAGCACTCACGACACTAATTTTTCACAGCGTCCTCAGTAAAACCTGTCAGGGCTTCTAAGGTTCTAAATGTGGCATTTCCATAAGAAAGCTCAGCTCAGGGATATCAGTTCTGCCACTGCCCTGAGGGCTGGGACAGCCCAGGCACAGACAGAGGGTTATTTTAGGGGTATCCCAGGGTTATTTTAGGGCTATGGGTGAGAGGTTTGTGATCAGCTCTGAGTGTGTCCCTGCCCCTGTGTCCTGCTCATGCTGAGCAGTGCTGAGATCCTGGGACACTTCCACGGAGGAGGATGAAGCTCTGGTGCAGGATAACCAGACCTGCGGGCTGTGGACCCAGCAGCATCACCCTGCACCAGTTTACCTTCCTTTTGAAATGCAGAATGGCCTTGCTCAGAAAGCTGTGCTTGGCAGGTGCCCTGAGCTGTTCCTCTGCTGGAGACACTGATGTGGGTGAATGTTAGCTGGTCATGAAGTTGATAGTTAAATATGGAGATTTGTGCTCAGTTAGCTTTTACATCCTCACTGGGCTTGGCTGGGCATGTTTCAGGCTGGGGTTATATGTGAAGATTTTAATCTGTGCCATAAATTCACCATCATGATAGAGCTGCTGGAATAACTGCAGGAGGGGAGGCAAGGCTGAAAGGAGAGAGTTCCCTGTGTGCTGCTTCCATTCCTGCTGTTGTTCCATCCCGTGTCCATCCCAATGGCTGCGTTAGGGGAGCAAGTATTCCTCAGAGTGAATTAAGTGGATATAATCTAATCCTTAGTATTTTTTTAATGTCTGACGGATTTGAAGAAAGATTTTCAATTATGATACCAGATGTCTAGGGCTAGAGCAGTGGTTGATGTAAATCAGTGTAGCTCTGTTAATTATGGACTGAATGGAATTTCATTTTAAACGAGCATCACCCTTTGTACCAGGCAGTGAATCCAGCTGTGAGATAAGTCACATTCAGACAGTAGGGATGCTGTTTCTCCAGTCTAAGTAAAAAATAAAAATTTAAAAAAAAAAAAGTCTAACTGTTCAGCTGTAGTTGAACACAATGGATGGATTATGAAGACATTGTGCCTTTCATTATTGTGTTAATATGTATGCAGAAATCAATCAACTTAAACATGATTTACTGTTGTTTTTAGAAAAGGCAGTTAAAGGTCTCCTTTCTTCTGGTAAGTAATGTAAATGAGCAGAATATTAAATCCTGCACTATATCCATTAGGAAATCAAGCAGTTAAACAAGTATGAGTGGATTAATTCTCAGAGCAGTTTAAAAGCTTTTCCATTAAGTTATTAACTACACATTAGCAAAGAATAATGCTTAATGAAAAACGCCTTCAATATCCCAAAATACACAAATCAGCGGAACATAGAAATGTTGGCATGGCTTCCAAATATTCCTGAGCAAGAGCTGCACTGCACAATTGATCCAGGACCTCATTAATGAAACAGTCAAAAGCTATGAGATCTTTTATGTATGACAGGAGCTCAGCCAGGTAGAAGAAATAGCTAATGATGTCTGTTAGTGCCAGGGAACTCCAGGAATGCTGTGTGAGGGTGGGGTGGGGTGGGTGACGGGGGTTTTTTGGTTTTTTTGGAATTCTTGTCTGTGGTTCTCAGGTGGTTTGGGTTTGTTTTGGTTTGGTTTTTTTTCTGACAGTTTTTGAGATGCAGTTGTTTAGATTTTGTGCTCGTCCAAGTGACAGAGCTGTCACCACGGAGCTGATTTGCACCTCCTTCATCAGTCTTAATCTTCCACTGCACATCCTCCATCCACTTCTCCCCTCCATCCAGTCCCACTCCAGAGCTGACAAGAGGAACCAGTGGGCCGTGTTCAAAATGCCCTCCCTGTGGAGAAATGTTCAGCGTACTCCTGGACACGGGCTCTTTTTTTTCCTTGCAGAATTAGGGCATGAAAAAGGATAATGAATGTTAAGCAAAGTTAAAAACAGATTTAGAGAGAATTAAAAGACAGAAATGCAAGATTAGGTTGAACTCACACTTAGAGGGATTAAGAGACTTTTATTTGTCCTTTGATCTCATTTGTGCTGCTATAAAGATCTTTAGAGTGAGTGCTGTGGAGGATTATCACTGCTCTAAATTATTGTTGGGATTTGCAGCCATGGATTACAGGCAGGAAAAAGGGTCTCCCATGGAAATGGCACAGACACCTCACTCATTCCAGCCTCCCGTTTTAACTGAGGATAAAAATCCAGCAAATGCTCTCCACTCAATTACCCAGAGAGAGAGACAGCTACACCCTGTGATGCATTAAGTTTTTAGTTTTTGTATTTTCCAGATCCTGCACTGCACTAGTGAATAACTGAACTCATGTGGAGTGTTAGTCAGCTTCTTCACAGCATGCTCAGACAGAGGTCAGGCTGATTCACATGAGCTCATGTCCTGTAAATCCAAATTCCTGCCCTCCACAGGTTCCAGGTTTGAAGTGTTTGCCTGGCACTGGGGGAAGTGCTGAGCTCAGGAGTTTTCTGAAACTTCTCCATTGTCCCCTTCAGGCTCCTGTCAAATCACCCTCAGCAACAGGGAGGGGGCAAAGCCCCAAACATGCTGAGGCAACGCTGCAGAACTGAAAGAAAATGGTCAAGATTTTATGAATACTGACAGTTTTATCTGACAGGCTGGAGATTAGGGCAGTCTCCTGATAAATACCTTTTTGGTTTTATCCTCCCATGGTTCTACGAGAAAGTGGCTGCTTCTGAGTTATTTTTTTCCCAATTAAAACCACGAAATCCACCGGAGATCTTATCAGGTACTTCATGCCTCGAGTATGAAGGATCTCCAACTGAGAGCCTCTCAATTCCACCATAATACAAATAGCAATTGTACAGGATCTATCCAAAAAAACATTACCAGCAAATTTATCCTGATGGGTTTATAGAGCAGCCTTCCAGGAACCTAATCTTTACTCACATCTAGTGCTTGCAGCATGGATATAATTGCAATGAAATGCATTTTCTCAGAAGGCAGGGGAAAAGAAATATTTTCCTAATGAGGATCTTGTATTTGAGAAACTCCTTCTTCTCAGGAATGATCAAACTGAGCAGTTTTCTTAACACAGAGACAGAGATTTCTTTAAAAAATGAGGGTTTGCTGACTCCAAGATATTGAACATACAGGGAAGATAAAAAGAGCCCCACACTTATTTCTTCCACTTGAAGTGTTATATACTAAGCTCAAAAAGGAGTCACTCTGACACATTTTTATGTTGGTGTCTTCAGATGCCGTGAAGCCAGTGGCACTGTGTAGGAATAGAGAATCACACAGTGGTCACTCCAATCCATTCTCCATGGTCCATCTGCCATTTGTGCTAGAAACAAAAAGTGTTTCCCACATCATCTGTTGTTTGCAGGGATGGGCTCTCATATCCCCCCTCTGTTCATGTCCAGAAATGTGTATTTGCTCCTTCTCACCACCGTTTGCTATAAAAAAATACAGTTTAAAAGAACAATTGCACTCACAAGACCTGTAAGCTGCAGCCATAATTCAAACTCTCCCTGCTAGGGAAGATGAAGTGCTTTACTTTTTCATAAAAATTGTCTACTTTTTTTCTTTTTTGTCAAGTTTCTCTTTTGTCATGAAATACCTATAATTGCTCCTTACTCTTGTTGCTGGATTGTTTTTCTTTTCTGATAAAAACAATGGAAATTTTAATTGGTTTCACCTTGTGGAGGAAGTGACAGTTCTCTCCCTCCTTTAAGAGATGCATTTGTCAATTAAATAATTTTGAATATTTATTTGGGAGGCAGCTCCCAGCTGCTGTTTATTGTGCAAATGCAGCAAGTTCTTTCAGGCACTGGAGTGTCAAGTTATCCCTTTTTTAGTTTTTATTCTGTTTTCAAAGAAACTCAGAGTCATGTGGAAGCTTTAAGTCTGCCCATGTGAAAATGGGCTGTGTGTTCCCTAGGAAGATTTATGGAGGGTCAGATCATCAAATTCCATTTATGTTTTCATCAAGAAACAGAAAGGAATAAGAAACTTTCTCTGTGTGTTTTGCCTGGGTCAGGCTGTAGATGTTTTCTGGTTGGCTCACTGATGCAAATGGAAAGATTTCTCTCTTCTCTTCTCTTCTCTTCTCTTCTCTTCTCTTCTCTTCTCTTCTCTTCTCTTCTCTTCTCTTCTCTTCTCTTCTCTTCTCTTCTCTTCTCTTCTCTTCTCTTCTCTTCTCTTCTCTTCTCTTCTCTTCTCTTCTCTTCTCTTCTCTTCTCTTCTCTTCTCTTCCCTTCCCTTCCCTTCCCTTCCCTTCCCTTCCCTTCCCTTCCCTTCCCTTCCCTTCCCTTCCCTTCCCTTCCCTTCCCTTCCCTTCCCTTCCCTTCCCTTCCCTTCCCTTCCCTTCCCTTCCCTTCCCTTCCCTTCCCTTCCCTTCCCTTCCCTTCCCTTCCCTTCCCTTCCCTTCCCTTCCCTTCCCTTCCCTTCCCTTCCCTTCCCTTCCCTTCCCTTCCCTTCCCTTCCCTTCCCTTCCCTTCCCTTCCCTTCCCTTCCCTTCCCTTCCCTTCCCTTCCCTTCCCTTCCCTTCCCTTCCCTTCCCTTCCCTTCCCTTCCCTTCCCTTCCCTTCCCTTCCCTTCCCTTCCCTTCTCTCCACCAGCCAGAGCGAGGGCAGCAGGCTGAATTCAGCTCTCCCTGCTCACAGATGATTTGCCTCCTGAGTAGGAAGTGGTTCCCAGTTGTTTTTCTGGTTCCTCCAAGTGGAGCTCTTCTGTAGTTAATAAAAAAAAAAAAAAAAAAAAAACAACAACAGACTCCTCTGTTTAGCCTTTGTTTCCCCTTTGCTACAGAGACTTCCTCTCTTCATCACCAAGGATGTCCTTGGCTCTCTGACCACTCAGCACGCTAAAATTTAGACTATACGCTTCAAAATACTCCAAAAGAGAATCTCAGAGAAGCCAGTGGCCTGGAAAAGCAAATAAAAATGCCTCCAATTAATAAACCAAACAGTCCTGGTGTGGTGATTTACCTGCAGTTTATCATGGGGATGCCTCTTGTTCAGCAATTTCTTTAGCTCCATTAATAACACTGCCTGCTGCAAGCTAATGTTGCCTCTTGGTTCCGGATTATTCATCTCTGTTTTGATCAAAAGCACAGAATATTGGATCCTATTGTGTTCCAGCTCCTCCATTTCTCATGTTCCTTGTTTCCTTCTCCTCTTACAAGTCGTGCACATCCATCTAAAAGTGAAATTGTTTCATACCAAAAATAAAATTATAAGTCCCTGAAGGTTTCAGCTTCTGTTGCAGTCGCAATTGTTCACCCTTTCCAGTTTGTGAGCAATCATCATTTAACACAGAACTCGAGTCAGATTTCCTAAAGAGAAAAAAGAAAAAAAGTGGGAGAAGCTTGATGACAGAATGTGTTTTCCTGTAAATCACCCAGATGGAGCACGGCACAGCGATTGTAATGCAGGGCTGACACTCCTTTACACTGTACAGCCCTGGAATATTGCTGCCATAAACACAATAAATCAGAGTGCACTGTAACTGCACTGCACTCCCAAACACCACACTCCAGCCTGATGCAAGCTGCCAGCCATAAAGCATTTCCCTCTCCCTCAGTCACTTGTTTACAGCTTGTTTGCTGCCTTTCTAAACTTTCCAATGGCTCACACTTGACATCAATTGCTGTGGCAAAGGGAGCATAAATGAGTGAAACAGACTTCCAGCCATTGAACTTGGGCAGTTTGCGTCTGGCAGGCCAAGACTCAAGCAAATTGGTTTTGCTTCTTAGGGCAACTTCAAGATAATTTTTATTTTTTCCTTTGCTCCTCGAAATAACGTTAAGAGGGTTCACGTTGGGATGACCGGCATCAGAAACCCCTGTGACTGAAGGCCGGGATCCCATCCTGCTCCCGGCTCCTGGTGATGCTGGGATGCTTTCCTTGGCAGCTGGGTATGTCCCTCCTCGGCAGTGCCCGGGGGCAAGTGAGGGCCTTTGATGGCTTTCACTGAGGCCACAGTAACCTTGTGGAGGTTTCTCCTTGCTAACAAACGCTCTGTCCCATTTCCCACCCGAGTTCGGCTCGGGAGCAGCGTTTGCTGTGTGTGGGTGCCCTGCGCTGTGACCCAGGGGCCACAGGGCCTTCGGCTGTGCCCCATTCCAGCTCTGGGTGGGTTCGGGGGGTGACATCAGCAAAATGCCAATTCCGGAGAGCACAGCTGGAAAACAGCACATCAGGCACCTGAGACACACCAGGCACCCTCCTTTCAAAAACCCCTTTCTCTTTTCGTTGTCCCTTTCACAGGTTGGCAGCCGCTGCTAAGCAGTGAGTTTTTGTGGGCTGCTGTTGTGATTTGTCAGCAGCTATTTTTCAAGTGTTCTTTAAAAAAACAAAAAAGATGATTTTCTGTTTCCCGAGTCTCTTTTTTTCCCCCTAAAGCTGGGCAAAGTTCTTTTCAAGCGGCTCCTTAGATTCCAACTGTGAGATACTGTCAGAGGAGACTCTTGCAGGATAAAAATAGGAGCTTTCCACGGGGGTCTGTCTCTAAAACACTTACAGCTGTTGCCTGCAGAATGCATTTCACTGCTACTTTACCTTTCTCTTTAGTATTGAAATCTCTTTCTTATGTAAACAGAGAGGTAGGGCAGCCGTGAGAGCTAAAGACAAATAAAATTAGCTCTAAATACAGCAACTGCTACTGACACATTCTAGAATTATGACAGCAAAATAAAGCTGCTCAGAGTCCACTATTTATCATCTGCTGGAAACCGCCTGTGATCTGATATCAGCATTAGCTTATTAAACATCACAGCTAGAGCAGGGCAGGGGTAAAGGCTTGTATTTTCTTATATCACACTTTTATTTGAATTCTTGGTGTGGGATGAAAATAAGGCATTTCAAAATCAATAATTTACAGAGATATTTTAGCTTTTACAGTAATTAAAAGCTGAATTATGAAGATAAATTAGACAAAAAGACAAATTATGAAGACAAATTAGTGGAATTCTCTTAAAGCTGTAGCAAAAATCCTTCCTGGCCCTGAGATGTGATAAGGACTCAGATCTGTAGTTCAGGATTCCTGCCATGCCTGGCACTCACCATTAGCATGAGATATTGTGGTGAAAACTGTTGCTGTAATTTCTCTCTTTTCCCTAAATTAAATTTAATGCAAGTGAAACATTGCTATTTCTTTTAAAATAGGGTTGAAACAGAAATTATATGATGTGACATTCTTGAGCCTTGCAAATAAGTGCTTTGGTTTCCCTTAAGTATAATATAAAAATTAACTTAGGAGAAAATCCTAAGTAAATTAGCTGTTGCATGATTTATTGCTCCTAAATTCTTGAAAGTTGATTTGAATAGCTGAACATTTTTGGTGCCAAGTGGAAGGGATGAAAAGCAGTGTATCCTGCCTCTCCAAATTACTGTTTTTTGGCTTGGGTGTGTATTTTAGGTGCTGTTATTGAAGGCTTATGCTCATCACTGTAAGAAAAATGAGAACTTCCCAAAGAGCTTCTGTGGGACAACTTCAATTCACAACTTCATTTTCACTGATGAGCTAAAAACTGCTGCATTTCTAGTAACCTATTGTACTCCTGCATTTCTAACAACCTACAGTTTGATGGGCATTTAACTCTTCCAAAGGACTTAGGGCCCACAGAAATCAAAGATCTCCAGGAAGAACAAGAAGTGACACTGGGCTCTGTTTTTGAAATGTGCTGGGGTGAATGGAGAGCCCACGTGCGTTCCTAAGTCACCAGTTTCGTCTGAGAGATGAAATTCGTTTTACTCTGCAGAAGCCAAGGAGCCAGTGCAGTGTCTTGCAGAAAGTTAAACAGGACACATGGAGCCCCATCCCCATTTTTTTTGCCTCCAAGCCCAGGGTCCCAGCGAGATGCCAGCAATGCCTGCCTGCTGGAAAATGAAATCATGGCAGGCACGGCTCTAACTTCATTTCAGGCAGCTGGGCTCTCTGCTGTACAACAGTCATGGAAAAGAAAATCCAATTTCTCCCATTAAAGCCTGGTTGTTTGAGATTCCGAGCACTTAATCTCTTCTGGGAATGAGTGGGAGCTCTGTCCCGCCCCCGCTTCCATTTGGGAGCTGCAACTGGAGTGTGGCTGGGGACCCTGCTGGTGCTCACCTCGGGTCAGGCCTCACAACAAGCAGGGCTAGCAAAGCAGGAGAAATGAAGGATTCTTCAGTCAACCCTGACAGGCACAGAACATCTTCCCCATGGCGTGGAGTCTGCAGAGCAGAAGGTGTGGTGGAAAGAGCTGAGATTAATTAGATTCTGCTGAGCCAAATGGCATTTGACACACATTACACAATATCTGCATATGTTATTAAAACTGGGAGGAAGTAAATGCCATTTCTCATTTCCATTTGCAGCATGGTCCATTTTGAGGCCCAGTAATTGCCTAGATGTGACATGTGTGGGGTTTTTTTTCAAAATGCCAAAGGATGCATATTTTTATTTGCTGCTGTTGAATCACTCCTTGCCCAGCCTATTGGTTCCCTGCCCTTGTGACTGAAGGAGCAGTGTTAAGAGAGGTTTGCATGCAAATTTTGTGTTGTGCAAAATTATCAAGCTGGTCTCCTTCCCCATTATCTTCATATTTGTCTGACAAATCTGTCAGTTCCCAACAGGCACGGAATTGTGACCAGTTGCCTTTCTCTCTTGCAGTCTTCTGGCCTGTTGTCTCTCTTTATTTTTATTTGCTGGTATATGCCTAATTTTGGCATAACTTGGGATCCAATAGTACTTAATGTGCAAACCAGCCAAGTACTTTGAAAAATATGTGAAAGTATCTGCCAGAAAAGAGTGTTTTCCTCTTCTGGAGAACATCCTGACATTGATACCACACTTGATGAAACTGCTCTGAGAGAGAACTTCCACATCTCCTCAGGGAATTGTGGATCACTGTTTGCTGTGCTCAACCACTTGGAGCAGAAGCAAATTGCACTTTTTAAGAATTACCCTGTGTTTTTTGTCCAGCATTGTTCAGCTAAAAATCAACACTTCCCTGCTCTTAAATGCATGGTGCTGGCAGAACCTCCCAAAGTGGCAAAGCACCTTCAGTCTCTGATATAACCTCTGAGATTTCCTGGGTTTGCTCTTCCTCTTCAGCTTCAAGTTCTTTTTACTCTCATGTGCACAAAAGCCACGTAATTCATACTGTGAAATCCCAAATTTCATCCCAAATCTCATTTGGGAATTCTGCTTTCTCTGAGACCCCTCTGAGGGAGCTCCATCTCAAAGCCCAGAGGATCCACGTTTCTTATTTAAGAATTTCAGGCTTTGCCCCTGAAATCAAAAGAAATCGGAGGTCACCAAGCAATGGGAATTAAAGAACTGGTGGGAAAATCAAGCAGATTCCAACAGAATTCTCCAGCTTCTGCAAAATCCATGTAATCAATCCTTGGTGTGGTGGAGCATGACCTGCCGAGAAGGGGAGGACACACCCAGAAAAGGGATGGCACAGCTCCCTCCTGCCTGGCCCTTACCCAGCACCAGCTTGATCCCACAAAGCTGCCTTTGACAGCAAAATGGAAATGTGAAAGGCAAAAAGCACATTTAGCACAGAATTAGGGCGTTGGGAACAAAAGGCTGATACATTAGAGGACTAAAAAATCGCCGTGTTTTAGGAGTGGATGATTATAGCTGGATTATATTTGTAATATGCAAACAGAATAAAGCCCAAATCTGTCATGGAATGTACAGCAGTGCTTTTAAAAGAGCTAATTCCATAAAGCTTAAAATAATTATGAGCCACATTGATTTAGAGAAAGAATTAAGACTGAAAAATTTGAATAATTGGAGACTGTGTAAGAATACTTTACTAGATGCTGTGCAGAAATATTTCCACAGATGAGAAATTCTCATATAATGATAAAATATTTTCCTCTAATGGCTCTAATTATGGCAGATGCTAAACAGCAGGCAATAAAACTGTCATATTTAAATTGGCAAATCAGGTTTGGCTGCATCCTCCACTTTTAAAGGGTTGGCCAAGAAACCCAGGGCCATTACTGTTGGTTTTCAGTCAGCCTTAGAACACAGAAAAAGTTCAGAGAAAAGAAAGCAAACTGATGCCATGTCAGTGTTTAAATTTAGGAGGACAGGGTATTTTCTAATGTGTTATTAAGAAATTGTGTTAGTATGTTTATCAACAATTTGTGGGTTATTTTTTTTAACAAAACAGTCCAGTTTCCACTTGCATGATTAATGATATATATTTAAATATGAGAAAAATAAATAAATGAATAGATAGATAGATAGATAGATAGATAGATAGATAGATAGATAGATAGATAGATAGATAGATAAATATGCTGGATTGAAGCATTATCAGAATGGTCTCACAACTCCTGTCCAGACAATTTTTCTCAGGGATAGGCAGCTTCAATTTTTCATTTGGAAAAAAACCCAGTTCATTCTCTTTTCTCTCTTCTTTAGAAATAGATGAATTTGAGCCCTGCACAATATATTTGCCAGACATTCTGGCCTTTATTCAACAAGATAGATCAATCCTGAAGATATAAAATAGCAGACTTCAAATACTAAAAAGTATTTATATTTTAAAAAGTTTAATTATGAGTTTTTTAGGTGGAGATAGGCAATCAAAGTTAGGAATTGGAATGCAGGAGTCACCATATAAATGAATTCTGTCCCTACTTTTATAGTTTTTTCATGATGCTGGAATTTTCCCAGTGCTGGAACGGGGCACAGTGCTGGATTCTTCATCCTGGAGAATTTGCAGGAGTGAACTGCTGGCCTGGGGGAAATTCCCTGTGCCCCCCAGGAAAATCTGAGCCTGACATAACCAGCCTGCCTTTGCTGGAAATGATGCAGCTTTTAAAATGTTTGTGTAGCTGTGGTGAGGGGGTTCTCTGCCTTTGCCCAGGGGAAGGGGAATTGAAGGTTCTTCTCAAAGGGATGGGAATTGAAGGTTCTTCTCAAAAGGATGGGAATTGAAGGTTCTTTTCAAAAAGGATGGGAATTGAAGGTTCTTCTCAAAAGGATGGGAATTGAAGGATCTTCTCAAAGGGATGGGAATTGAAGGTTCTTCTCAAAGGCATGGGAATTGAAGGTTCTTCTCAAAAAGATGGGAATTAAAGGTTCTTCTCAAAAGGATGGGAATTGAAGGTTCTTCTCAAAAGGATGGGAATTGAAGGTTCTTTTCAAAAAGGATGAGAATTGAAGGTTCTTCTCAAAGGGATGGGAATTGAAGGGATTTTCCTATTCCACAGGGTCAGGCCTGCTGAGTTGAACATCTCCATGTTCATGCAGCTGCACAGGAGATTTGGGGCTGTTGTTGGATGTGAATGAATTTAAACTCCAACCATCACCCTGGCATGCTCAGAGACTCCTGGGCTGGAGAAGGACTGATGGGAGAACCACAGAATGAGGACAAACAGCATTGGAGACAAAGGGATCAATGACCAGTGGGAAATCAAATCCTTAGAATTGTGTCATTTGGGACCAGTGAAGGAGAACTGCTTTTGGTTTTGTGTGTATAAATCTGTGGAAGGTCCAGTACAAAGAGGTGGCAGTGGGATGTTTTCCATGGCCAGAATAAATCAATGCCTGGTTCTCTATCACTATGAACAAAGTGCCAGAGGGATTTCCTTTTTCTCCTGGATTTCGGTGACACCTTCATCACCTGAACAGCAGCTTGGCGTGGCTTTGCTGAGGAACATTCTGGTCAGAACATGCTGAGGGATGGAGGCACCCAAAGGTCTCAGAGACCCTGGCAGCTTCTTCTCTTATCCTACCCCAGAGCTGATTTTTGTTCTTGCAGAGTGAGACTGTCCTGGATGGCTCCGGGCTGAAAATCCCACAGTTAAACAAGAGTGAAAATCCCTAAACAAGCCCCAGACAGCTACACCAGTGTGCTGGCACATCTCACACCTCCTGCCTGTTCATGGCTCTTCCTGAGACCAGGACCTTCAGCAGAGGGAATGAGCAGCGATCCTGGGAGAATGAGCTGCCTGGGAATTGATGTAAATAGCTTGGTTAATGATTCTGCTAACCCAAAGTGGCATGTGATTGTAATGGAAATGCTACACTGCTTGGAAAACAAGATATTAATTTGGAACATAAGGACAAGAACAAATAATGTTTGGGGATTGAGTAAAGGGCATTCAGCTTCTCAAGGCTCATTTCCTTTTTCTGTGGTACTCCATTAAGCACAAGATGCTATCATGGCTTTTAATGACCCCGATGTTTTTGCCTGGCAGCTTTGTGTGGCAGACAATTCCTGGGCCATGGTTCATGTGATTGATGGTTCCTGTGTGCCTGCCCGGGTTCCATGCCTTCATTTCACTGGGGAAACCCCTTGGGAATCACCACTACGAAGGGAAAATCTCCTTCATAGCAACAAGTGGCTGGAATCAAGAGATTTACTCTGCTGCTCACCATTTAATGGCATTGTATAATATTGGTTTTTTCTAATTGAGTAACACTTTACATCAATTTGCAGAGTATCTCCATACATTTTAAGAGCTTATTAGTACTGAGTCCTTAGTTTTTTGGAGGTGTTTCAGCCTGACAGTGATTAAATCTCCCACCAAGAATGTGGTTTTCCCAAGAGATGAGAATGCTAATGGGATATGAGTAGGAATATGTTAAGAAAGGAGCTTTTCCTCTCTCTGCATTGTGCACACCTCCTCTGCTTTCTGAACTCCAGCCCGTGGTATTTGTGTGTGCTGGGAACCCACAGCCTTACTTTATGCAGATATTGGAAAAGACATCCATAGAAATCCTGGTTTTGCAGCATTACAATGGAAAAATAAACGTGTGCATATTTCCATATTTATGGTGCAGCGTTGTCCAGAAGTGCCAATCAAATGTTATAAAAATCCCATACATGGAAATGTCCTTGCAAAAGTCTGCTGCTGCTGCTGCTAATGAGTTGTCTGGAAATAAATCCACCAGCTGGGCATAATCACTCGAATATGTCACCTTATAGACGTTTGGGGATGGCCAGTTACCACCAACTCCAAACCTGACCTTAAATCCTCTCCCAGCAGCTGCTGCAGCAAGTTTTAGGCTTCCCCTTAGATGAGCAGGGCTTTGATTGACAATCCCCTGTCCAAACCTTCAGCACATCTTTGCTCTATTTAGATTTGCAATAATTTAAAAATCTAATTTAATGGGAACTTAGGCAAGGAAGACTGTAGTAATTAATTCCATTTTGTCAGGAAACACTTAGTATTAAATTTCATCCTTTACTGGAGGATTCTGCTCATGCTTATAAATGTAGTGACCTTTATTAAACATCTGCTGCTGAATGTTTATCCTTTCCTTGAGAGAGAGAGAGAGGGAGAAAGAGAGAGGTTTGGGAGGAAAACTCAAATTTTCAATCTGAAAATACAAAGTGTGGGGTCATTCTGGCTCCTCCAAATGTCCAGAAGCCGTTTCTTTGTTACCAAGGGATGGAAACACTTAGAAACACCAAGAAGTTGCTAAGGAATTGAAATTCTGTTCTCTGGACTCAGATATGGAGAACAGGAAATGCAGACCTTGGACATTTTGAATTACATGCTGTAAATACAGAAAGGCTCTTATATATAACTGCAGAATGCATAAATAAAAAAGGTCCATGTTCCACAGAACCATCAAGGTTGGAAGAGACCTTCAGGACCAGCTACTCCAGCCATCAATACCCAGCACCACCATAACCACCCGTATCCCCAAGTGCCACATAAAGGATAATTATGTCTACATAAAGGATAATTCCTTATTAAAGAATAAAACAAACCCCACCGAATGCTGCTCCTATCCCTGCCCAAGAAATCGTGATTTTTGTAAAATAAGCTGAATCTGCTGTTCATGGAGCGTGGGGCTGTCACACAACAGATTGCTCTAGGACTAAACAAAGATCAGGAGATGGCAGCCCCAATTTATTATCCTCTCTAGGCCTTATGCAGACCATTTGGGCACTGACCTGGGGGTGAGGGCAGTTACATCTCATGAAAAGCAAAGGATTATCAAGCATACTGAAAAACACTGATAGTGGAAATTGCTTTTTTATTAATCCATGCTTAAATTCCCTGTCTGTAATTCTTGTGACCTAAATAGTTCAGTGGGAAACCTCGGTGCTCCAGCAGCTCTGGGTGTGCCATCCCAGCTTCTTTGTTTTTTTGGGAAAGACTACACCACTACTACTCCTGTGTTATTAGAAATGTTTATCAAGTGTGGCATAAATTGTCTGCTATTGAGTTGCTGGTGTTTTTAAACTGCTTTAATCACCAGGATTGGTGCAATAATGCATGCAACAATCCTGTCTGTGCTCAGTTCTGCTCTTGGCAGCTGTGGGGCTTCAGAATGACTCCTCTGGGCTGAGTGCAGCAACTCCTGGCCAGAAACTCTACTCAAGTATTGCTTGATAACATGGAAAAAAATAAGAGCAAAAAGAAACTCCTCTCTTCCAAAAGACTTGAAAAAGAAAACACCACGTGGCCCAAAGCCAGTGGAGGCACTGGGAGCCTTTTGGCTGCCTGCAGTGAATTTGGGATAAAAGCAGGGGAACAGGTGAATGTCGCTGTGCTTGGCTGGTGTTTAACACTCGCTTTGTCAGCAGCAGGATTGCTGAAAAAAGCCATGGTCACCTGCTCCTTAGCAGTGAATTGCTGCTTAATGCTTTCCCTGGGGCTTGGATCGCTCATGTCCAATCTCTCAGGTCAGAAATTCTATTCTGGAAGTTATCCTAAAGAATGGGATTAGCTGTCTGGACAGGTCAGTTGTTTTGGTTTTTTTTTTTTCATCCCAAATCTTTTGAGCATACAAAACAGAGAATTTGTGATGGGGAAGTGGCTCCCAAAGGTGTGCAGGAGGGTTGCTCTGCACGGCTGGGGGAGAACGCTGCGCTGGGAGCATCAATTCCGAGCAAGTGGGGCCATTTCCAAAAGGCCTGCTGTGCCCCAGAGGCTCTCAGAAGCAGCAGAGGTGTGCCCTGTTGGGCTGGGAGCTGCTCTGAAGCACAGCCCAGCAGCAGCACAGGGAGGCCCAGGGACCCAGAGCCGCCTTTGCTACCCTGGACATGCTGAGCTGCTGGCTGGGAGCAGGCTGGGATCCCCTCTGTGGGTGCTGCTGCCCTGCGCTCCTCAGTGCCTGCCTCCACCTGGGCTGCCCAACAGCCCCATCCATGCCTGCAGAGCTGGGGATCTCTGGCGTTATTTCCCTTATTCTTGAGCAGAGACACATCTTGGGAAGTACTTCGGGATCCTTTGGGATGAAAGGCACTATTTAAATCTGAGACTTTATTATTGCCCGTCCCGCTCTACAAATAAATCATCTCGCAAAACGGCTCTGGAAGAAATTACTCTTGCATTAATGAATTCATCCTCTTCTCCCACGGAGAGATGAAAAAAAACCTTTATAATAACTATCAAATTGTTTTACAACCAAAATATTGCAATGTTTGAGTAGTTTCCTAGTTGTGACTTTGATAATGAGTTTTTGAAAAGTAACAGAAAATGTTTCCAGAAATTGGAAAATAAGATTAGCATATCTGTTATGTAGGATCCTTTGTTAAGTCAAGCTATTTCTTGTTTGGGTGATAATAGCTGTGCCTTTGTTAATTATTATTTCATATTGTCATTATTAGGCTATTAATAATTTATAGTAAAAGCTGCTTCTTTGTGCTATGTAAATGTTTTCATTCTTATGCATCAATTCCTTATTCCATTATTAATGTGATTCATAAATACATTACATTTAGATCCTCTTACAGGAGAAGAAATATTTGCTACTGTATTTTCCCTTTTGTTTGGATGTGAGGTAGGAAAAAAGTGTGAACGGGGGAAAATAATTCAGAGGTCCCTTTGGTTTGTTTTTGGGGTTATTTCCCTCAGTGTTCCCAGGTAAAAGAGGGAACACCATGGGAGCTGGGGAATGCCCCACGCAGGGACAGCCCTTGAACAAAGCCCTGTCCTGTGCCATGGTGTGGGTCCAGCTGAGAGGGTTAAAAATGGGCTGTGTTTGTGTGTTTGTCTTTCAGCTGGATTATTGTGGGTTTTGGCATGGCCCTCAAACACATGGCTGGTGGAGAAGGAAATCTAGCAATCAGCTTAGCTCCAAACACTCGGTCTAAGGTGCCTTTGGATTTTGGAAGGGCTCTGAAGCTGGCATGAAGGTCTGACCTGCGGTGGTTTCCACTGCTGGAACTGGAATTTCTAGGGAATGATGTTACCATAGCTGAAACACCAATCTGAGAGGGAAAGTGAACTGCAGCAGTGCTGTACCAAGGGTTGTCACTGCCAGGACAAGGTTATTTGTCTTTTTTATCTCAACAAGAGGAAACACTGCTTTTCCTTTCAGTTCATGAGCACTGGGAGGCAAACACAGTGTCCATGGCCATGCCCTGATACAACAGGGAGAACTCCCAGTTTAATGGGAATTAAACCAGTTTAATGCTCTAATACCTATTGGCAAAAGCTGTCCACGTTTAATTGATGCCTTCCACATCCATTGCTGTAGCACAACTAACTCATGCCATCCAGTGGCAATGGCACAGCATAAATTGGATGTGTCAGGCAGTGTTGTTCGAGGCTCTGGCTATTGCAAAGCTTAATTAACCCGAAAAAGGCACTAATGAGTGGCAAGTTGTTCATCCGAGCAGATGGCAAAAGCAGGGGATTTTAGTTTAGAACAAATAAGTGTCAGTAACTCCTGTCCCCCAGTTCCATAAAACAAAACCAGTCAGGACAAGATTGCCTGGCTGGGAGGGGAGTGGGTGTTGAATTTTGAAATGAAGATATTTGTCACCTAAGTTCCTGCTTTACTGCACAGAGCTTGAATTTTCTTGAAATGCTGACAAGATATTTCCCTCCAGGTAAGAGCCCAAGGTGTGGGTTGGTTTGAGGGGTTTTTCGCATGATAGAACACTCCCAATATGAAGAAATTGACTCTGATGTGGTTATTTCTGCCTAAAACATGCTCCAATATGCAAGAAAAAATAAATCTAGATACTAGATCTCTGTAACACAGACCTTTACTTGCCTCCAAGACTTCACTATGGAAATAGCTCAATCTTTTCTATTTTCTACACAGAAAAATGGCCTCACTCTACATTCTTAATGGATGCAGAGTGCTTTGAGATCTGGGTAATTCTGGGTTTTGCTGCGGGGTTTTCAGCCACCTCTAACAGGCTCTAATTGCTGCTGCTCTTGTGCTCCTTGCAATTTCAGCAGCCCTGGCATGGGGTGTGAAAATTCCCCATGGCTGACACCAGCCGTGCAAAAAAACGTGTGGGAACTGCAGAAGCAGCCAGAGGAAAAGAGTTGTGATGCCAGGCCCTGGGTTTTTGAACCGATGGGAATCCAGCCTTGTTCTTGACCACACGTGCTGAAAAATCCAATTTTTAACAGCTCTGTTCTGTTCCTGCTAACTGGAACATGGAGTCAGCAAAACAGAGCTTTCTCCCTCCTGTCAATGTTAGCTTTTTGCTTATTTTGTCAAATGTAAATTTGGACAGAATGGCCAGATTTAAGTACATCTTAACCCCAAATTTTATATAAAATTACACTTAACTCTTATTCACAACTTTATATCCAAATTTAAGTATACCTAGCCCCCAAATTTTATATAAAATTACATTTAACCCTTATTTACAACTTTATCCATATCTCTAGGCAGTACAATAACCAATGAACATTGACTACAGTAAATATTTTGGAAAATACTTCAGATTTTATCAGGAATACCAAAAGATGAGAACAAATATCCACATTTTAGAGTGCCTGAAGTTTACTACAGAGTGAAAACTTTTTATTAAGTGCTGTCTTTATGCAGGTTGGACCATGAGAATTTGGCAAAGCAGCGAGGTAACCTGGCAGGGTAATTTCTCAGGGTCTGCAAGAGCTGCTGGGTCAGGGCTTTAGACTCAGCCCTGTTTCCCCTTGGTGTGTGAGCGCTGCCACCAAACTGAGGAGTAAAACCAGCAAAAATCACTTTTCCAGCTCTGGCCCCAGTGGCTGGAGACATTCCTGCCTGAAGTCACCTTTTACTTTCTGGGCAGATGTTTTCTCTCCCCAATAATTCAGCAGAGATTTGCAAGGTTCCATTTAGCTGATTTGAACAAGTGATCTGAGAGGTTCTGGTAGATTCTGGCCCTGGACAAATGGAGTGATTCATGCCCACTGCACTCCCAGCAGAGCAGGAGGGTCACTATGGGCACTGGGGGCCATAACCTCTTCCACAGGCACAGCTGGGTCTGGGAGGGAGCATCTGCTCCCCATCCCTGCCTCCCTGGTACTGATCAGCTGCAGATCTGCAGAGATTGAGCTCTAAACCAGAATTTCTGAGCCTGGCTCCTCTGCTTACAATCCCTCTCCCAAGCTGTTCAGACAGAACCCCACACAACCCAGGAGCCCAGCACAGATTTATGGCACAAAGGTGGCTTTGGCAGTGACATGGATCAAGGCTTCTCCTTGCTGCTGTCCATGCCTTGAGAGGGACACCATCCACACAACTGCTACACATTAGAGCCTGCCTGCTTCCAGCACTTGGCCAGAAATGATCAGAATGCAGGAAGAAAATCCAAATATTATGAGTACCAATGGCACACAGGCCACTGAGTAATTTACATGGTCTAATAATGAAATTCTGTCTCTCTTGGACTTTAGCCCTTAAAAAAAACCAAAACTGCATATTGTTTTTTTCTTGCCTGAAAACAACCATCCAACACCAAATGCTAAAATAGAATTATTTCCATTATGTTTTGTCACTTTTTCTGGAAGATGCAGTGTGCAGGCTTTAAGCAGAAAAAGAAGCCTGAATCATTTGTGTAAGCTAAAAGGTCATGAGTAATTTTTCCTGCCAACTAATTCTACTGCCAAAAGAACATTCTATTCAGACCTAAGAGTATTAAAAAATGTTGACAGCCCAGAAGACCTTTATCTGGGAGGAACAGTGTTAATTATGCCACATTGATTTAAACTCAGAGGGGCCTGATGCAGCATTTAAAATTCACCCTGTTCCTAATTTGCCAGGTGTGTTTTACAGCCATCACATTTAAGAAAATGCAGGCACTGCAAGGCCCAAAAATCGCTTGCCTTAAACAGTTCTCAGGCTCTCTGTATTTTTGGATTCTTGGTGTTTGTTTTGGTTCCTTTTTAAAGGTTTTCTCCAGTACAACTGCAGAGCCCTTGGGCACAGCAGTGAGGTGGGCATGGAGCTCTGGATGATAGCTAGAGGTGAATCACATTGTTTATGAAAAGCATAAAAGTCATAATTTTATTCTTAAAAATACTTGAAATTATGATACTTGCTTCTAGAGTATATGATCAAGTAAATGTCGTAATTACTCCATTCACTAAAAATGCCATTTTAATTAATATGAAGCCCAGAATCTTTTCAGTTCCTAAATCTCTCACTTCAGGCACTTTGTTGGGCAGGTGACTTGACGGTGATACAACATCTGGCTAGCTGGGGCACTGCATAGTTTAAAAAAAAATCCTGCAATTAGTCAAAAACAGCTGCTTGACTGCTCAGTGCCTTCATGCAGGAGCACAGAATTGATTTGGGCATGAGTGCCCAATTATTCAATGCATGAGTGCCCAATTATTCAATGCATGAGTGCCCAAATAACTTCTGCACGAGTGCCCACTGCTGCATGTCTGAACAGCCAATTACTTCATGCATGAGAGCCCAGTTAATGGATGCATGAGAGCCCAATTAACGGATGCATGAGAGCCCAATTAACGGATGAATGAGAGCCCAATTAACGGATGCATGAGAGCCCAGTTAATGGATGCATGAGAGCCCAGTTAATGGATGCATGAGAACCCAATTCACTGATGCATGAGAGCCCAGTTAATGGATGCATGAGAGCCCAATTCACTGATGCATGAGAGCCCAATTAACGGATGCATGAGAGCCCAGTTAATGGATGCATGAGAGCCCAATTCACTGATGCATGAGAGCCCAATTAATGGATGCATGAGAGCCCAATTAACAGATGCATGAGAGCCCAGTTAATGGATGCATGAGAGCCCAGTTAATGGATGCATGAGAGCCCAGTTAACTGATGCATGAGAGCCCAGTTAACGGATGCATGAGAGCCCAGTTAATGGATGCATGAGAGCCCAATTAACGGATGCATGAGGAGCAAGCCCGTGGTGCTTGGCCAGCTCTCCAGGCACTGGGGAGGAGCCTTGTTGGGACACATCCCTGAATCTGGGATCTCTTGGACCCATGGACCCCTCCTGAGGTGTGGAGCCTGTGTGGGATCATCACGAGCTGGATTTATTACAAACAATTATTTATTACATTTATTACAACAATTGATTACAATGATTATTATTCCCAGGCCAAGGAGAGCTCAGGTTTCTCACAGGCTGCACAAAGCAAATGCTGGCAAAGCCCTTCCAGTGGAGGCTGCCCCAGGTGTGTTCTGGGCCTGGGGGAAGGACAGAGTTCTGTCATTTGGGACACAGGAATGAACTCATTGCAGGCATCAGGGGGGGTTCCCCACTCATTGGGGCACTATGGAATCACTTGCTGCTATTTGGATTAGCAATCCTCTTTTACAGCTCTCTATCACCCACACAGTAATATTGACACAAATAATTCTTTTTGCCTGAATTTTCATGCATTTTTCAAGCCAAAGCACATTAATGCTCCCAGATTATACAGCTGTTAAATAAGCAGCCTTAAGCCCTACATTTACTTGATTTGCATATATAAAAACAAAAAAAATGTATGAAGGTATTCTTCAAGCTTTTGTCACATTAGTTCCATTATATACTGGCTTCTGAAAATAAAGATTTAGGTGACAGATTTTCCTTCTTTTTCTATCTTAAGCTGGAATTTTTTTATAGTTGATTTGACATATAAAGGCAATTATGATTTTTTTTTTTTGTCCTCATGTATTCTCTGCTGAATAAGTAAACATCTATAATTTCTGACAAGGTCACTTAATTATCAGCAGAAAAAGAGCTGCTTTATCTCTGCTGCTTCTGCTTCTCTTGTGGAGCTGAGCAGAGCTGGAGCAGCTCCCGCGTGTTCATTAATTCCAGTTCAATTCCAATTCAGGAGGCACTCAGCTCTGGGTGTCACAGGAGTGGGGTCTCTCCGTGCCAGACCCCCAAAGACAGCGAGTCCATCAAAGGAAGGGAAGCAGACAAAAGTCTGAAGGCCCTGAGCAGGAGGAGTAGCTGGGCAGAGGTGGAACAGGGAGCAGGGAGAGGAGCAAAGGCCCAGAGCTTGTCCACTCTGAGGAGCAAGGCAGAGCAGTGCTGGGGCTCCAAACCTCCAAACTGGGACCTGGAAACTTCAGATCCAGCTTCCACCTTCATAACAAATCTCTTACGAGCCTCCAGGCATAACATTAACTCTTCCTGTGTCTCATCTGTGCAGCAGGGAAAATATTCTTGCGTTTATCCTCACTGTTGTAGCTGAGACATTTGTTTAGTGCACCTCACCCAAGTGAAGGTGGGGGTTCTGGATATCATAAAATAAAATATAACTTGTTCTGGAATTAAGATACAGCTGCTGGTACAAAATATGATAGAATGAGAGTATTGCCAGCCATTTACATATCCTAAAATAAATGGTCACATGTGGTGTCTCCCTCCTCCCCATCCATCTCCTGTTCCTTGCCAAGCATATTTGAAGCAGTGAAATCAGCCCAGAGATTGTCTCTCCAAGAGCTTTCTGCCTGGGCACGCTGTGAGTGTCCAAATTATTTGGAAGCAGGTCACAGAAAGCCTTGGGAGAGTCACAGGAAGCCTTCTGCTCAGGGTACAGCTGTGCTTCAAAAAAAGGATGGAAACTGCTCCCTAATGTGCAGCAGAGGACAGAAAATGATATGGTGCCACTGCAGGCACAGGCAGAGCACAGCCAAGCCTTGCACATTAGGGGATGCTGATTTCAATGGAATTACACTTGCGTAAAATTACTGTTCTGGTCAGTCAAATTATAGATTTCACATCTCGTAATTTTATTTTCTTCTCCATCCAAAAGGGAAAAAAGGTCCTGTTTAAACAAACCCCCTCCCTGCAAAATGAGACTGGAAAGGATTAAGGATATTATCCTAGTGGAGGAGCTCATGAAATAAGAATGTGTAAGAGGTATGCAAAACAACACACAGCAGGTGGAAGGAAACTCCTGCTTACCCTTTCTCATCATACAAGGACAAGAGAGATGGATCACTTACAAATCTGAAAAAGGCTAAAAGGAATCAGGGTTTTAACACAAAGAAAATTTACCCTGCGGGACAGATAAGGATTTAGTAGGATCCAAAAGGGATTAGACATTTGTATGGATAATAGGAACATCCACAGCTATGTTAGATAAGATTACAGAGGGGAAAAAGGAAGAAGCACTCGTGGTTCAAGGCATGGCCAATTACTGAGAGGCAGACAAATTTTCCTGTGGAATATTCTTCCCCTGGAAATGCTTTTTTGTGAAGTGCAAGGGTTGGCAGTGATGTGTTCATGTCAGGGAGCCTTCCAATGGGTTCAGCTGCAAAACCATCCCTGTTTTCTTGGCAGCTTCCTCCAGGCTGGGCACTTGGGCAGGGAGGGATGTGCTGGGGGATGTTCTGTTGGAAAATCTGCTTGAGGTGGAAAACCTCATTCCCATCTCTGCAGGCCATGGCCAGGGAAATATCCTGCCCGATCTGAAATGCTAAAAATAGCTCATTTTCTTCCCAGCATGGAATTGCAGGAATTTTTTGCAGTTTAAAAATTTTCCTTGGAGGATAAATTCATCTTTTAGCCTCAGGGACAAGTCTTAACTGTTAGTTGTATGCTTTGTTATAGACTACACAGTTATTCTTTGTAAATAATTAATGCCTGGCCAACAGCTGATCAAATCTGTTTTGTTGTTGAGCAGGGCTTTTTTTTTTTCTTGGCTTTTTTACTATTAGAAAAGAGTCAGGGAAGTGGAGGAAGGTAATTACAGAGGATAATTACTTTAGATAATGCTTTTAGATCTAAGCTGCTAAGAGGCTAGCTGTGCAAAAGGAAAGTAACCATGATAAATATGGCATGGAACAATAGAGAATTCAGGCAGAAAAAGGATCTGGTGCAGTTGCACAAGACATTTTTGGCAACAATTCCATGTAAATCTCGCAAATGAGTCCAGGTACTTAATAGGCAATTAAAGACAGCCAATGTAAATTAATTAATAGCAGACTCTTAAAAGTAATTAGCTGCTGTGTAATTAATAGAAAATTATAAAGGAAATAAATGCTTGCTTACAGCCTTATTAAGATCTGAATGTTACATCTTCTTCTGAATTGATTGGGATGATAAAAATTCTGGGGAAAATATGGAAAGCACCATGAAATACTTGCCAAATCTAGCACATTTCCATAGCATGCAATCACTACTCCATATTTCAGAAGCTGACACTCAGAATGTTCCAGTGTAGGTACTGAATGTAAGCTGGAAAAGGTTTATCACAGTCCTTCCAAAGCTGCATGGAGATCATAAAGGAACTTCAGCAGTCTCAGGTGGAAGGTCTCATGCATTATTCAATTAGCCCAGCAATAAATTAACTGCTGCATAAGCTCAGAATCAGTCTGAGTCCCAGCACTCCCTGCCATGCCCATCCACAGATCAAATCCAACTTCATTTTTCCAGCCACCTTGCTAAACTAGTGGAGTATATTTAGGGATGTGGAAGCTTATCAGAAAAATTTAAAAAACCAAATAGCAAATGAGGCTGAGAGCTATTTCAGACTTTTTTTGCAAGTGGGGGTGTTGGAAAACTGTACTTACCCTTAATATTTCCTCATCCTTTTCTACACATTTTCAAGTCATAAAGTTTCTTCAAGGACAACTGACCTGATAAGAGGCTTTTTGGGAATGAAACACTCTGGTGAGAAGCTGAGATGTTTTAACAATCAACAACAGACCAACACAGAGATCCTCCTGCCATCTCCTAGGCCCTCTTCTCTAAAATTCCTCAGTCTTGCTGTTACACAGATGGGAAATGCTTTCATGTGAGGTGTAAGGTTGAACTATGAGTTTTCAGTCATCCCCAGCTGAGAAAGCTGCAGATTTCTCTATCCAAAACTTTTAAAAGTTTTCCTGACCTTCTCCGGTCAAGTATCTCTTAACCTGATCTGAGTGATGTTACTTTCCCTTAGATCCTCTTTTCTTCCAGAAATTGCACCCTCTGTGCTCTGTTTAATACTGTACAACCCAGATGGATTCAACTTTGTAGTGAAGTGATTGTTTCTCTCCCTTCAGCAATTGCTGGGAATTGTTAATTGGAGCCAAACTTTTCATTTCACCCAGAGCACGTGGAGGAAAGAGCTGAAGCTCCCATGAGCTGGGGTGGGTAACCATGGCAGCTGCCCAAGATACAAACAAAAGAGGAAAAACCCCACATCTTGGGGCCAGAAAGACTAAAACTGTGTCCAAAATAATATGGGTCAACGTGGATAAATGTGGGGGAAGAGGGATTTACAGACCTGTGAGAAAAGTTGAACTCTGTGGCTGGGATATCTTCTGCGACTCCCAGTTGCCTCTCAAGCCTCTTGACCTGGTGCTGCCAGCACAGGAACTTCATTCCCTTCTGTAATTCCCTGGGGCCTCATGGCTACAGGTTATAGGCAGGGATGGCAAAAGGAAAAAGACCAGCAGAAAAATGGAAATGATGAGGACAGCAGTGGCAGAAAAAACTACTACCAGCAGGAAGTGTGGCGAAGCCAGAAGGACGCAGAGTTTGAGTTGCTGAGACAGACACCCAGCCACAGGCAGCACTGTCAGGAAAATCTGGGAGGTTCCACCTTTTTCCTCTTGTTCTTCCCACCAGAGTTGCTCAAACTGAAAATAGCCCCCAGCTTTGATCCTGCAGGAGGCTGGCACAGCAGAGATGTTTTCCCAACTGCTTCCTTCCAGCTCAGGCATCGGGAGCAGAGCTGTGGATGGGAGCAGCCGGGCGGCCCTGGCTGAATTCATCCCCTGTGATGGGATCCAGCAGGGGATTGGTGGGGCTGCTGCTGATTGCTGCCTGGGATTTCCTCTGCCACTGCAGGGATGGTTCTGTGCTTTCATCTGCCAATGGAGCCATTGGTTCATCCCAGAGAGTGCCATTGGTTCATCCCAGAGAGCGCCATTGGTTCATCCCAGAGAGCGCCACTGGTTCATCCCAGAGAGCGCCATTGGTTCATCCCAGAGAGTGCCATTGGTTCATCCCAGAGAGCGCCACTGGTTCATCCCAGAGAGCGCCATTGGTTCATCCCAGAGAGTGCCATTGAGAGCGCCATTGGTTCAGCCCAGAGAGCGCCATTGGTTCATCCCAGAGAGTGCCATTGGTTCAGCCCAGAGAGTGCCATTGAGAGCGCCATTGGTTCAGCCCAGAGAGCGCCAAGCCCCAGAAGAGCTGCAGGGCTGGGAACTCCATCCCAGCTCATTCCCATCCCAACTATCGGGCAGAACCTCCCTCTTTATTGTTCCCTCTCCGTGTGCTGAGCCACTGACTTCAATCTGGATTACCAGTGCTGAGTGTTGACAATAAATGCTGATAATTCTGATTTTACCACCCCACTGGATGGTGTCAGTCCTCTGATGGCCTCCCCTTCACAAAGCACTGCTGCAGCTCCTGCTGCTCTCCTCCCTTTACAAATGACACCTTTAGAGCAAAAGGAAAATGATTTGTGTACAGAAAATTTGTGCTGCTGGAGACTTCAGGAAAGCTGAAATCGTGGAAAAGGACAGAGTTCCTCAGGACTGTGATTCCTGGGGTTATTTTGAAACAGGTTGTTCTGAAAGCAATCATCTCTTCTGAGAGACTGGAAGGAGAGGGAGAGGAATGGAATACCAAACCAAACAGAGCCACATGTAGAACCCAAATGTGTTTATTTGGAATACCAAAGCAGCACACAGGAAATACAAAAACATTTAGAGGAGGAAATTCAAATTTTGTGAGCCCTTACCTGGAAGCAAAACAAAACAAAAAGTGACAAGAATAAATAAACCCAACCTTCTGAACATTCATGTGGGGTCAAATTTAGAAAGGATGGGACATTTTCTTATGCAGCACTAAATAAAGACAGTTTGCTTCCATTGCATTCATTTGGCACAGGCTGGATGAAAAGTTCAGATGCTGGCTAAGGAGAGAGCATAAAAATGTATTTTTATGAATCAGAAATGTAGAAAACTGATTGTAATTCATAACTCCGTGTTGGTTTTATTGTTTTCAAACCACACACCAGCACTTAGGCAGCAGAATTTTCAGTTTAATATGTAATGAGTGTGCTATTCAGTAGTGTATTTTATTAGGCATTAGAAAGATTTACAGAGCCATCCATATGACATGGATTACAGAACACATCAAGAAATCAAGGATGATTTTTGCTTCTCTACTAAACAAAATATACTTTAAGTAATTGCTATTAACTGGTATTACTTACCAGGAGGCCTATTTTGATAGAACAGAACAAAATAGAAAGGATAAAAATGTAAGTAAAAATAGAGCTGAATTCCATAAAAAAAGGATTAGGGGTTTTTTTGGGTGGTTTTTTTTTTTGGGTTTTTTTTTGGTTTTTTTGAGTAACATGCAGTTTTAAATTTGATCTAATGTAGAGAAATCAAGGGATGGAGCTTTCATGTTGGTTAATGCTTAGTTTTCACAAAGGAAAAATCAGTGTCCTCTAAACATAGCTTAAAGTAATAAAATTGGGTAGAATAAAAGGGGTAAAAGATCAGGAAAATTTTCTTTGCACTTTGAGACAGGAAGTTGTTTAAGGACTGAAAGAACAGGGCTGCAAAGGTCTGGATTTAAATGCTCATTCCAGGTGAAGACCTTCTAAATGTCCTTGGATAAATCAGCTGATAAATCATAAACCCATGGGCTTTTTTGATCTCTGTTTTTTCCCCTGATGTGTTCTCCATGTTTATTTGATTTGATTAGCACAGACTATTGACTCAATCTTTGTGCAGCACCCAACACTGCAAGAGTTGCCTGGAATTTTAGTGGTGATGATTGGTGCCTCTGTGCCCTGCTTTAATAATAAAAAACTACTTATTCAGTTTTGCAAACATTTGGCACAACCATCATTCAGTTTCAATAGCAGAATCCAGTGAAGCTTTTCTGTGCTACAGTTTAGTTGCCTGCTGTATTTTTTCATTATAGTTGAATGCTGTGTACCAGAACCCACTTTTAATGTCTATTTTCCTACCCTGAAAAGAAACAGCACCTCCAAAATGAAATGAGTCACAACAAGAAAGGAAACCGAGATCACTGAAAATAAAAATAAAAACTTTAATACTTTTTAAACTTATTCTGCACTGAGTGACGGAACTTCAAGCAAAGCACAGCTGTGCCTTAGTTCCTGCTGCTGTGTGAGAACAGGAGCTGTGCCTGTGTTCATTGCTTGGCCCATTGCAGTCGGTGGCACCATCTCCTGTTGTACCCACAACTGCAGGGAATGCCACCCTTTCCTGTGTGGGAAAACCCAACACTGTCAAAAAGCAGATTTCACCTTGCTGGAAACCCCATGCAGCCAAGGTCCTGCTCCCTGTGGTGCTGCCTAAATCAGGGTTTCTGTTCCACAAGGCTGTGGAGACTCAGCAAGGGACCTGGGTTTACCTGAACTGCAAGGACACGTTCAAACAAAAGGGTAGAGTTGAGAACACAGCCAGGAAGGGCTGTCTTTAGCTTCTTCATGTAAGACAAAACTGTATCCTCACAACTTTAAGAAGTCAACCCCATTCTGAAAGGCAGATTTTATGGAAGGGGATTTGTGCATTGAAACCAAATTGAAATTCAACCCTTATTATTCTTCCTCGAGCAAAAAAAGTCCTTCAACGAAGCAGTGTGCCCCATGTAGGGTAAAGCAGTGAGCAAGTTCCTTAACTCCCAAAATCTTCATTTTCTCTCTCCCATCATATGCACAGAACGAGTGAGTCGTAATTAACCCACAAGTTCTTTAAAGCCATAAGCACCAATCCTTTTAATTGCTTAAATGTTAGAAACTTACATTATGTAAATGCAAGGAGGCTTTACTGAAATTTGTTTAGTGATAATCCATCTGTCTTGGCTAAAAGCCAATGTACAGGCAATTGTGGCACACTGAGAGAGCAGAGGAAAGAGATTTCTCTTTCTTGTTGCCCATGACTCAGAGTGATCTCTGGATTTTTACATTCACAATGGCTGTTGGGAATTTGGTACCAGAGAGTTTTTACCATGTGCAGCTCCCATTCACAGAACATGTTCATCACTGCTTGCAAATTGCACTATAAACGTGAACATGATTTATTCTTTTCAATCAACCCTTTGCAGCAGCTAACTCTTCTAGCAGAACAAGCTCAACCTGGTGTTTAAAACAAGCATAATGATAGAAAAATGTATTTTCCACCAGCTCCAAAAGTTAAAGAAGCCAAGAAAGACAAATCCCTCACTGCTGCCCTGCAGGGAGAGAACAGACAGTTAAATTTTTTTATTATTGCTGTGCTCACACCTTACATCTTCAAATGTCAGGATATTATCTTTAATTTGAGAGGCACGTGCAGAGTTTCATTCAACTGGAAACATATGTGCCATACACTTTCTCAATTCTTTATAAATATTTCTATAGCACACTGTAAGTATTAGGAAGTTAGAATGAAAATTTCATGTATTCTGCTTTAGGAGGCAAGTAAATGTTGCTGTTGAGGGCCTGGCTTTTGTGTGGAATTGTTACTGAATTTGCTGTGAGCTGTGTCCCCAGAGATGGGTACAGTGCTCGAGGGCTGTGGGGACAGCCAGGCTGCCCACGTGGGTTACAGACAGCCTTCACATCCAGAGCACTGCAGGCAAGAGCTGGAACAGGAGATGAGCAAGAGAAGCTGAAGAGAAACGTTCTGGGATGTGCTCAGGGCACAGCACAGGTGCCAAAGCCACCCCTAAGCCCAGGGCCATCGTGGCCAGTGCTGCACAGGTGAGCACCATGTGTGTGCTTCCATTCCAGGTGAGCCACTGAGAACGAGGCAAATCACACACTGGAGTGCCCCAGCTTGTCCCTACAAACCATGAAAGTTCAGAAAATTGTTTTCTAAATGGTTTCTGAGATGTTATTACCTTTCTCCCCTTTGAGTGAATCTTGCAGCAGCCAAATGCTCTGTGCTGTTAAAATGCTTCAGATGCTGCCTGTAGTTTATTGTTCCCTTGAAGCAATTTATTTCATTATAATGTACTCATGGAAGAACATTAGTGTTTAATTATCAGAAGAACTACTCTTAGCAAGCTCAGACTGAAGGCTGAAGTCCTTGACTGTTGGCTGCTGCTCACCTACAAACTGATGCTTGGCAGTTCAGTGATCTCATGCAAATAGTATCTGTTGAGAGCCTTATCCTTTTTCTATTAAAATTCTTTTTGGGAATGAGTCTTTCCAATTCAGCCTCCTCCGACTGACAGAGGGAAAGCTCCTGTGAAGCTCCTGTGATGCAGCTTTGCAGGGGAAAGCAGAATCTGGTGAGATCTGTGTGCAGAGAGGTGCTGCCAACGTGTGTGAAGGGGGCACAGAACTGGTCACAGACCTGGGTTTGCCCTCTGCACTGGGAGGGGAATTTCATCCCCTTTCCCAGTGACTAATGCTGATCCTCTAGGGATGAGCAAAAGACTCAAAGTAATCAACAAGACAGACCCAAGGTCATGGAAGGAAACCTTGAAGGGAGCCCTGGTCACTCTCCTCTGAAGCTGCAGCCTAACAGCATTTGAGTTAAAGAATTCTTTTATTTAGTCATTTAAAGGCAGTATCACCATTTTCTCAGCCTGGATGCTGAGGATTCCTCTGCAGCTGCTGTGCTCAGGAGGGTGGATCACACAAGCAGGAACACATTGTTAGTGGGTCTGTAGCACCTGGGATGCAAAGGTCTGGTAAAGTATGACAGAATGACTCAGGAGGAAGGCAGGAAAATAACCAAAAGCATGACAGAAAGTGTCAGGCTCAGCCAAGGAGAGGAGGCAGCAAATTGTATGGAGAGAGGCACTTGGGAAGGAAAGTTGGAGCATGGGATTGAACATGGGATTGAACCTGGGTTTGCACCCCTACTGCAGCTGGGGTGCCCCAAAGCCTTCCTGTTTCTGGCCTCCTTCTCACCCATAAATCAACATCAACTCTTTGTTGAAAATCAGAGAGCCATGGTAATAAAGACGTGATAATTATCATTACAAGCAAGGAGTAATGCAAGGTGATTTTATTCCTCGCTTCCATCCACAGCAGCTGGCACTGCAGGGCATTCTCTGGGTGCCCTGGGATCAATCCACAGTGCCTGAGCTGCTTTCACCTGGAGCAGCAAAGCACTGTGTTCCTGTCACTGTGATTTCTGCACCCCAGCTTTAATCATACCCTCTGCTCTCCCTCTCCCCTCCTCCTGTGTCCCCTCTGCAGCACAAATCTTCAGTGAATTTAAAATGCTCCTGGATTTCATAATCATTGACAAAGAGCAAAACACCTAATTTCTCTTTACTCCTCCACAGAATTGAATTCTCTGAAAACTCCTGCCTTTATCAGCAACATCAAAGCTGGAGTTTACTCCTCAAGGCCTCAGAAGTTGGCCTTTAATCACAGGTTTAGCTAAATACCATGCACGGTGCAAAACAAAACGAGCCTCAACTGCAAGTGTGTCATTTGCAATCCCAGCTGATTAATCAGCCCGTTGTTCTTGCAAATGAATGGTAATTGCCACGTATGGATCCAAACACAGAATGCATTAAACCTGAGCTGGCGATTGCCATCTCCTCTGGCTGAGCCCACCCAGGCCAGGGGGGCTCTCACTGGCCACAGGTGCAGCGAATCAACCTCATTATAGATAATGAGCCTTGTTATTGGCACCACCTGTGCCAGAACCAACCAGAACCAACCTCGTTATTGGCACCACCAGTGCCAGAACCAACCAGAACCAACCTTGTTATTGGCACCACCTGTGCCAGAACCAACCAGAACCAACCTTGTTATTGGAACCACCTGTGCCAGAACCAACCAGAACCAACCAGAACCAACCTCGTTATTGGAACCACCTGTGCCAGAACCAACCAGAACCAACCAGAACCAACCTTGTTATTGGAACCACCTGTGCCAGAACCAACCAGAACCAACCTCGTTATTGGCACCACCTGTGCCAGAACCAACCTTGTTATTGGAACCACCTGTGCCAGAACCAACCAGAACCAACCTCGTTATTGGCACCACCAGTGCCAGAACCAACCAGAACCAACCTCGTTATTGGCACCACCTGTGCCAGAACCAACCAGAACCCACCACAAAGCCCACAAACCCCACCACCAGAACATTCCATCACCTACTGCTGCTGGAGGAGGTTCCTGCCCTGCTGCTGGTTCCTGTTGTGCTCCTAAAGGTAAGGGAAGGCTTTCAACTTTCAAAGAACCCTTGGAATATGTGTTGTTTGTGGAATTTATTCTTGTCCTGCTGTTGCTCTGGGGTCACTTCTGGCCTCCTCAGTGGTGTTTTTTGTGCCATGCTGTGCTGATGGGAGAGCTTTGCCTGGAACAAAGTTTTGTGCTTCTGGAGGATTAAGTGGGACCCATGTCCCTTCAGAGCCCTGGACTTTTTTTGGTGGCACAGCCATTGTGGGGTTCTTGGGGGTTGGCAAGGAGGAATGCTGGGTGGGTTTTGGAACAAAGCTGCTGCTGGATTTCAGGTGGATTTTGCTCCCTTCAGAGAGTTCTGTGTCTTTGCAAGTGTAGCTCTGGAGCTCGCTATACCATGAGTGCTGTAATATGTATTGATTTGTTTGCTTTCCACTCTGAGGTGTTTAATGTTGCTACTTGAAAGATGATTTTTTAAAAGTGTGCTGTTCTACTGAGTTGGTTCTGACATCAAAAAAATCAAGGGAAAATGAACAGGGGAGAGAGCAAGGATCTCAAAATGATTAATTGCTGCATTAGCATGCAGGCACAGAGTGTGTTTTGCTTTACGGATTGCTTCTTTCTAAGGCTGTGATCGTGGCTTCTGGGCTGCATTAGAGATGTGTGTCCTAGGCATTGATGCCTCATTTCAGAGGAGTTGCATTCCTGTAGCAGGAAAGGAGGGAGGGGGGAGGAGAAGGAAAGAGGCAAAAAGTTCTCCCATTGAATAGCAGCTCCAAACAATGGACAGTGTAGAAGCAGCTTTGTTCAGCCAGAATTTGTGGAGTTAAGCTATTACCCAAAAAAGCCTTTTAAAATTTATTTGGGAATGCACGAGAGTCGTGGCTGCCATGTTTGTCACATGGAAAAGGCATCACAATGCTGCTCCCTGGGGGTTTGTGGTGCTCTGCTGGGTCTGTGTCTGCTGCTTTGATCTGAGCTGTGATCAGTTCTCAGGTCAATGTCTGGGTGATGTTGGAGAGTTGGGAGAATTGTTCAGGAGTCTTTAACTTGGTTGACATATCTTTTGTTATTGCTTTTACAAATACCATTATGAATTGCTCTGTTGTGGTCAGGACTGCAGTGTTACTATCAAACACAGGTTCTGTTCCTGTTTTGGCACAGTAGAAATGTATATTTTGCTCTTATGTATAAATGTATATTTTATGTGTAAATCTAGTCCCTCTGTGATCACTTGTGCTTCAAAGTAGCCACATACCTTTATTATTTTTTTTTCCTTCCTTTTAATGTGCCTGAGGCCCACAGAACTCCCCAAGTGTCCCCAGGTGGGTTTTGATGGTGTGGCAGAGCTGGCCAAGAGCCTGGAGAGGGCTGAGCACAAACCCAGCCCTGGGGCTTGCAGCACATCCCAAACCACGGGGGCTCCCTCCCAGCATCTCCAGGCGTGTGAGGGCACACGGGAGCCGTGCAGGGCAGGAATCCTCTGGGAGTGCTGGGGCTCCCTGCAGGTGAGGGCAGCAGTGCCCAGTGCGCTCAGCACACGTGCCCCGTGCAGCTCAGGTGTGGATTCTGGGGGCAGCTCTGCCGAGTTCCCTGCCCAGCTGCTGGCAGAGCCCTGGAGTTGCAGCTCTGTGGCACCAGGCAAGTTGTTTTTTATGCATTCTCATCTTGTAGAACCAGCCATGCATGATTGTAATGAGTGATGGCCTGATTAAATCAAAAGCAGACATGGAAGAAACACTATTAATCTGTAAGCATATGTGATGCTAACAGCCATCACAACATAATGTTGCAATTATCCTAGGTAGGCAAGAATAATTCTCTCTAATTAAATTCTGAGGATATATATTTGGATGCCTGTTCTGGATCCTCTGTCATTTCTGTACTGCCAGCAAGAAAGGTACCAGAATTATTTCCAGTTAGCCTGACCACGTGCCTTTTGATTCCAAATTCATTCCAGCACAGCCTGCCTGGGGACAGGCTTTGCAAATACAATGTGCTATCAAAACACATCGTGTGTTCTCAAATGTGTCAGTGGCATCAGTCTCTTCTCCCTTTCTTCTTTTTTCTTTCCTCCTTCTGTGGCAAAATAAGCTGTAATTTCATATCAGATTATACAGCTTCACAACTGTATTTTTAGAAGCATCAGAGTAATAGTAAAGAATGTGTAATACACGGTGGGGGTTGATTTAGATAAAGCAGCCTCTCTGTACCCATCAGCTGCAGCCCCAGAGACCCCTCTGGCAATCCTTGGAAGGTGAAGAGAGCAAAAAAACAGTTTTGGACAATTCCTTTCCAGGAGATTTTGGGGCTTTTTTTTCCTTCCCCTCACACCCCCCCTAGAAAATCTGCAGGCTGCTTGTCAGGCTCATTTTGCTGATTAAATGCTGCAATTCTGTGTGAACCCCCAATTGTAATTTAGGGGAGAAAGTGTCACCTTTGGGGCCCTGTCTGGGGACACCCAGGGGCCCCTGGACCCTGATGGGGTGTGCAGCACCCTGAGAATTTTGGTTGCTCCCTGTTAAATCTGCCCTGCTGCAAAACACCACCAACCCTTAATCCACATGGGTCTGGGTCCTCTCCAGGGACAGGTTCTACCTAAAATTAGAGCAGGCTCAATTTGTCTTCAAAGTTTGCTGTGTAATGGAGGGGCCAGGCAGACACACAACATTTATAGAAATGTTTCCCCAGTCAAAAACCCCTTTCAGTGTCCAGATTTGGTGCTGGGCATGGTCTGGAGCTGGGGTGAAAAGCTTGCAGTTTCATTAGCCTTTATCACGTCTGAAAATCAAAACTTGTGGCTAATGAGGCTATTTGATGACTTTTGGTGGCTTTGATATAATGATTGACTTCAAATATGTGGTTTCAAAGCAGTTTGATGAGATTTACCCTCCTGCCTTCTGTATCCTATTCTATTCTTATCTTGAACGTGTGTTATAAAGAGACCTCTCCATTTCTTTGTACTAGAATTCCTTTTATCATTTAAAGATTCTTGAAAAGTGTAAGAAGAGAAAGAAATTACCAGGAACACACCTAATTAATTCAGAAATTAATTGAGGCTAATTTAGGTGACATTACAGCACGATGATTTCATTAATAAATAAAATTATTATCAAAAGGAACATGCATTTCCCCCCAACTTTGAGTATACCTCTTCAGCTCCCATCATTTAAATAATCAAACAGTTCCTCACTTCCCTGTGATCACCAAGGGTGCAGCTCTTTGTGGGGAACAGACCTGCTTCAGCTCAGAAATTCAGAATAGCAGGAGCTCTCTGGTGCCTGAAGCTTTGCCCCACATCCCTGCATGGGGGGAATGCTGGAATCCTTCCCATCTGGGAAATATTCAGGGGCATCCTGCTCTTGGTGCCTCCCAGGCGTGGTTGTGCTGTGGGGAGCTGCTGGCAGTGCCTGCTGGGCTGGCCTGGGGTGCTGGGTCACTCGTTGCTCATTTGGGAGAGCAGCACTGGGACCCATCTGCTGGGACATTGGGTCACTCATTGCTCATTTGGGAGAGCAGCACTGGGACCCATCTGCTGGGACATTGGGTCACTCATTGCTCATTTGGGAGAGCAGCACTGGGACCCATCTGCTGGGACATTGGGTCACTCGTTGCTCATTTGGGAGAGCGGCACTGGGACCCATCTGCTGGGACATTGGGTCACTCGTTGCTCATTTGGGAGAGCGGCACTGGGACCCATCTGCTGGGATATTCGGTCACTCATTGCTCATTTGGGAGAGCAGAACTGGGACCCATCTGCTGGGCTGGCCTGGGGTGCTGGGTCACTTATTCCTCATTTTGGGAGAGCAGAACTGGGATCCATCTGCTGGGACATTGGGTCACTCATTGCTCATTTGGGAGAGCAGAACTGGGATCCATCTGCTGGGATATTGGGTCACTCATTGCTCATTTTGGGAGAGCAGAACTGGGACCCATCTGCTGGGGTGCTGGGGTTCCTGGAGCCTCTGTGCTGTTTGGGGCTGTGCATGGGGTAGGGAAAGGAGAAGCTGCTCCTGGGTGAGCTGATAAATCAGAGTTTGGGCTGTGCCCTGAGCCTGAACCCCAGCCTGGAGCCCTGGGAGAGCAGCTCCAAACCTCCATGAAAGTAGGGCAGGACCAAGCAGTGCTGGTGGGGAATGACAAACAAGGGGTTCTTGAATTATTTTAACTTTTTTTAGAGGCTGAAGTGTCTTGACTGCCATTCCTGCAAGCTGTAGTATCACAAACTCCTGAAGGATTTGCCACACTAGATGTGGGCTGACTCTGGGTGCTGTATCCCAGAGCAGGAGCAGTTCCAGGCAGTTCCATTCATTGCCTTGGTCAATCAGTCTGTAAACCCCAGCAATGAGTTGGTACTTTTTAATATTTTTAATATTAAAATATTTTTTTACTTTTTAGTATTACATTTAAATATATATAATTGATATATATAAATTTATATATAAACAACACAATTATTTAGAAATGTTTTCTAAATTTCTAATTTAAAATTATAAATATACAATTATATAGAAATATATAAATATATGTAATTTTTGGAGTGGCCTGCTTGCCCCAGTGTGCAGCAGTGCTGATGGGCAGTGGTTCTGCAGCCTCCCTCTGCACCCAGGCTGTGTCTGCCAGCAGCCTCTGCCCCACCATTGTCATCATGGTGCCAGATGAGGGTTCAGAGAGGAGCCAGCTGGAGGATGGGGTAATTTCAGTTCTTCTCAATACCTCAGAGCCTTATGTAACTGGATTTGAGCAATGGTTGGTGCCAGACAATCTCCCATCATCAGTTACAGCACTCCACCAGCTCCCTGCTCGTGTTCACAGAACAGTTTGTGCCCCTGAGAGGGGTCAGGCAAGGAGCACCACACCCAGAGCTGCAGAAGCTGCAGGAAAAGGGGGTTTGGGAACTCCTGAACAGCACAGCAAACGTGGGAAAACCCAAACCTTTGGATAAATTCCAAGTGGGAGGAAGTGCCAGGTGGGATGGTGAGGGGCAGGGCTGATGGTGCTGGACCCATGGGTGCTTTACCCCAGCTGGCCTGGGAGCCCCAGGGCCTGTGGCAGGAACAGGAGGATTGTTCTCCACTCCAGGCAGGAGCAAACCCACTCCCAGGCTTGGGACTGGCTGTGTTCAGTGTGGCCTGCACTCCTACAACAGCTCCTTTATGGCATTTTGCTTAGCTTGTCTTTGTTGCTGTGTTTGAAGACACAAACTGTGCTCTGGCCATGTGAGAGGCAGCCTGAGCACTGCTGGGAAATCTTGCATTGCTCAGTGCTTGCAGAGTTCATGGCTGTGTGCTCTTCTCTATCCAGCTGTGTGGCATCAGCTCCTCAAACATCTGGTGCTCCCTGGAGGGGCTGTGGAAATGGCCAGGGAAGAGGAAAGTAGAAGGTCAAACAGGAATCTGCACTGTGCAGTTAACCTGGCTGCAATTCCTGAGCCACAAATGGAGGCTGTTTTCCAGAAAATGGGATCAATATACAGCTTGCTATCGTTACACGTGAAGGAAAAATAAATAGTGCCTTGAGCTCCTTTTCACGTGGAATTGCTTATCACTCCTGAGCAGCTTGGGATGATGGCACAGAAGGCAGGCAAGCCTCAAAGGCTCCCCTTGCAGGGCTGCAGCATTGCAGCGCCTTTGGTCCAGCTCCAGGCTCAGCTGGTGCTGCCTCTTCAACCTCAGCCACACAGGAGGTGAGAGGCAGGGGGACAGCAGGGTCCAGCCAGTGCTGAGGCCATCCTGTGTCCCCTCAGCGTGGTGGGCGTGCAGGCAGGGCAGCCCTGGGGCTCTGTGCCCTCTGTTCCCTGCTGGGCAGGACAGGGGGAGGTGGCACAGGGCTCTGTGCTTCCCTGGCTGCCCCCAGCTGCAGCCACAGCCCTGGCTGCAGGTGCTGGTGAGCTGTTTGGCTGTTTGACACATCAGGAGTATCTGTGCTACCCCTGCCCTTGCACGGGTTCCTGTGCCTGAGCCCCTGCTGCTCACAGCTCTGCGATGGTGACAGGGAGCCTGGAGAGCGGCAGAGCATCCCGGGGACTGCCTGAGGTTCTCCTCCAGCAGATCTACTGCCTGAAAGTAAGGATGAGAAGTGGAAAAAATATATAATTGAAGGCCTATTCTAAAATGAGAGGCATCTGATTTTCTGGCTTCTGAAAAAAATTCCATTTGCCTTGTTTTTTAGAAAGAAAGGCCATTTCTCTTTCTGTAGCGTCTATTTTTAAACAGTTGAGTTAAAATTAATTATTTCATGTCTGCAATAACCCTTTTTGCACAGGGACCTGTCTGAAAGAGTCATTGATTTCCTCTCTGTGTGTTCACCAGCTGCAGAACCGGTGCTTCATCTTTTAATCTCCAATATGAAAGGAACAACAGAGGTCACTGTGGACTTGTGTTCTTCAAAGTGATTAAGGCAGAGCTGAGAGAGCTGGCAACAAGGCCAGCCTGCTCTCCATTTAAGTGTGTATATATATATATATATATTTCTCTGTGCTCCCCCCTCACCTGGGACCCTCATGTCCCCGAGTCCAGGGAGAGCTAATTAAAATGGCTTGTTCCTTTCAATGAGTCTGCAAACAGCTTGGCACAGAGCAGGTATCACTCCACCATCCCTGCTTTGACAAGGAGGGAATTGTCCCTTGCTGTCTCCCCAGCAAACCTCTCCTGCTTTTGCTCCTCCTTACCCCCACCTGTAAAAGCTGTTTATTAGAGACATCCAAGCCTGGAATTAAAGCCCAGGAGAGGTGGACAGAGTGTTGGAGAGCCTGCTGCAGCTGCTGCCTTTGCCACCTCTGTTATTTTGCAGTGGGACCCCATGATGAGAAACAGCCCATGTCTGAAGGAACTCCCAATTACAGGGATACAGGCATAAAGAAAAAGAAATAGACTGTTAATTATTTTCACACCATTTAGCCATTCAAATCTGCTGTTTGCAGAGCAAATGCCACCATTCTTGGACCTTCCCATTCACTTGGACTTTGAAAGATCCTGAAGCAGAAGGACCAAATGAAAGAAATTAAATATGCTTTCCCTGTAATGGAAAAATACCTAATGAGGCAGCAGTTGTGAGTCTGCTTGATGGTTCCAGCGTGTTCCAGAGCTGGCAGTCAGACAATAAACAGCACACGGCATCTTTCAGGTGAGGGTGAACATCACTACCATGGTGGGCATCCCAAGCTGAGCCTCATGCTGGTAAATTTTATGGAATATTTACTTTTCCAGGCTTCCTTTCTGTAGTTTTTACTGTAACTAAGACAAAAACCCCACAACCTTCTTATCTGAATGCATTTTTATCCTCTGATCATCCAGTCACGGGGGTGCTTGGTCTGAGAGCTGCAAACACAGCCCAACGTTGTGCTTTACATGGCTTTTTCAGATTTTTCAAATGTTTGCACTGGCATTCCCAAGGCTGGCTGGCTGCCTGCACCAGTGAGAGACCAATTTCAGTTATCAGCTTGTGTTGCACATTCCATAAAGGCCAAAGCCATCCCTTTGTGCTGCTCTGGTACAATAAAGAACTAGGATGAGTCTGAGACCAAGGAGCTTATTCTGGTTCTTTACATCCTCTAATAAACTGATGTCTTTTACCCACAGTTACAGTGCTTACCTGTGGACTTGATGTTTCCATTACAAGGGAGCCATAAAAAACCTTGTAACTGGCCATTGCAGTGGCAGATTTACAAACTCCTTTCTTTCCCTCCTCTCCATTCAGTTAGATGGGAAATTGTAGCCAGAGCTAATATTAAAAATGCCTTCACACATTAACTTAACACATTGCAGCCTCACTAATAGGATGCACTGGAAGCTAATTCCAACTTTTACATAGCAGACTATTACATCAGGAATATGGCATCTTTTGTGTGATGCCTGTTGTGTATCAATTACAGAGCAGTGCTCTGTTTGCCTCCAGCCATTCCTTCCCTCTCACTGGGCCTGCTCTTCCTCAGGGGTTTGCAGGGGCTGAAAAGAGGGAAAGAACCAGGCTGGGACGAGGTTTTGTTCCTCCTTACCCCTACCTTGAAGTACTATTTATCATGTATTATCATTATTTATTAGGGACATTCAGCCCTGGAGATTTAAAGCCTAAGAGAAGTGCTCGGTGCTGCAGTGGGAGCTGCCATCCCATGGATGGTGCTGGCTTCTCCCAAACTCTGCTCAAACCCAGAGGATGAGCACAAGGTTTCCTTTCACCAGCCCAGAGCAGGGGTTAAATGTGGCACAGGAATGCTCTGCCCATGGTGAACAGCATCCTGACACCAGGATCACAGCAATGGGGGTCTCTACAAGCAAGCTTTTTTCCCTTCTCATTCTGTAATTCAAGCCTGGGAAAGTGAGTGAAGTGCGATTGATTGCTCAGTAAAACACTCAATTAGAGCAGATTATCTGAAGGAAAAGAATGGCAAACTAGAATTTATTTTTCTGTGTCATTAGGGAAGCCTGATAACGGAATCACTGCAGAGCCAAAGAGGAAATCAGCAGCAGAGAAGAGAATTAATTCATTTCAAAGCATGCCTTGTGGCTTTTCTCAGGAGCTTGGTTTGGGGGAAGGATGCTGGGTGTTTGTTTGGGGCTTTTTTGACTGTTGGTTCCATGGATGTAGCTTGGACCTTTCTTCTTCTGCTGCTGTCCCTCTTTTTTTGCATCTTTAGAGTCTTTGGTCCTTTACCCCAGCAGTGACAGTGGTCAGTCACTTGAGGAAGATTTCTCCCCACTGGAGCAGCCCAAATGCAAACCCAGCCATCGCTGCTGAGCTCACATATTACAGCTGGTTGTTCAAGCATTTTATCCTGCAAAAGAACAGCAATACTTTTCTTTTTCTTGCTCTGTTCAGTGCTGTGGATTGGTTTTTGCCTCTTTGTTGAGGTTGGTTTTTGCCAAGGGCAATGAGGCACCACTCATCCAAATCCTGAGTCCCCCAGCACTCAGTGCTGCTCTGGGATGGCTCCTGTGCTGTGCTGGGGCTCACAGGGGTCCCAGGACGAGGGCAGAGATGAGAATCTGGACTCCATGTGTCAGAAGGCTGATTTATTATTTAATTATATAATTATATCATTTTCTTTTTAATATAATATATATAACTATACTAAAAGAATAGAAGAAAAGATTTCATCAGAAGGCTTGAAAGGAAAAGAATGGAGTGATAATAAAATCTTGTGACTGACCAGAGGGTCTGAGACAGCTGGGCTGTGATTGGCTATTAATTAAAAACAACCACAGGAGACCAATCAAAGATGCACCTGTTGCATTCCACAGCAGCAGATAGTTATTGTTTTTCTTCTGAGGCTTCTCAGGAGAGAAGAATCCTGGCAAAGGGGTTTTTCAGAAAATATCATAGCAACACTGTGCCTCCCTTCTCTTCTGGGAATTAAACTGTAAAATTACTGAGCCAACAGTCTAAAAATACTGCAGAAAATAACCAAGTTCTGCATGGTTTCTTAGCAGCATTAGGGGTCAGCTCTGGCTGCCAGAGAGCAATGGGCTGTGGGTGATGGGGATGATTTCTCCTGCCCCTTCTGAGGGCTTGGCTCTTGCTGCAGCAGCAGGGCCAGGCTGGGGCTGGAATTCCTGCTCTGCCCTCCTGGAAAACTGAACTGCTGTTTGTGCTGGGGAAAATCACCTGTGGCTGCTGGGCACACCGTGTCCAGGAGCTGCACTGGGGCTCCACAGCTCCCTGTGTGGCTGAGTGCCCTTTTTGGGATTCCCTGGAAGGCTGGGGCAGTGCCACTGCTGGGGACATGGTGGGGACGCAGGCAAAGCTCTGTGTTCCCACAATCTGCTCTGTACCTCCAGCCTGGAGAGAGGAAAGCACATATTGCTCACTATAAAGTGTCTCTGGCTGCACATAAAGTGCATTTCAAGTGTTCTGTAAAGCTGGCCTGCTTTTATGAATCTCAGCTCTATTGACAGACAATATATGGGCAAAATGCGATCGCAGCAGTTCTAAAAATCGTTTTAATGATGTAAAGTGGCAATATTTTTCATCAGTTGTAAAATTATATTGGCTTCCTATAATTCATTTAATGGCAATTATACTAAAAATACTTCCACTTGAAGTAAGTATCTGCAGGAGCTTCATAGAGGTGGGAATGTTTGACAGGTATTTGCTTACACAAGCTGCACATTCACAATGTAATCAAAGAAGCTCTTTTGCCATTAGTTCTACTTGAATTTGTAGCCTCCAAGCCACTGAGAATTGTCAAGGCACTGTGGATGCTCAGAAGGAACCCAGAATTCCTGATATATCAAATTATTCTCCAAAGCTTTTGAAATTGGATTCGATTGAATGAGTTCTTGGAAAGAGAAAATAATAGCTTGTCTCCATTTGTAGCTGGGCCAGGCATAAAGCACCAGCTTTACTGCTGCTTCCTCCACTGCTCAGGAATTCCAAAATATACTGAAAGATGAGCAGCTGAAGAGGCTGTGCCAGGGACTGGAGCTGTGTTACCTCTGCCTTGAATCATTTTAATGTTTGACTCTGCAGAGCCTCAGCTGGGGGAGCAGAGGGCTGGGTTCCTGAGCCTGCTGCATTGCATTGGCTCTTTGGCTGGAAATGGAATAGGTTTGGCCAGATAAAATCCTCACAAGCTTCACATTTGTTAGCTGAGGTGCTTGTTATGCTTTCCCATGGCTCCCTCTGCCCCAGCCCCACCAAATCTGCACTGCCCAGAGCTGAGGGTGCAGGAGGAAAGCAGATGGGAGAGGGCAGAGCGTGGACAGGGTTCAGGAAGGGAGGCTCAGCCCCACCTCCTTTGAGCTGCAATCAGGCTGTGCTGCTTCGGTTTGCCTGCCCAGAGCCTTGGGGTGGGTCAGGAGCAGCAGCAATGAGGTGGATGGAGCAGCTGCCTTCATCTCTGACTCCTGTTCTGTCCCTGGTGCTCATTTCTGTGAGGTGCAGAGCAGGGTCCTGCTGCTCCTTGGGGCCGTGCTGGGGACGGACACAGGCTTGATCAGAAAGATCAGCTGCAAGCTTTGCAACAAAGGGGCTGCAGTGCCTTTAATCCAAGGGATTGGGCAGCACACAGAGGAAATCCCAGTTTGCCAAGTAACAGAGAGAGGGCAGCGTTGGAGCTCTCTGGGAAGGTTCCTGTATTGGCTCTGCATCCTGAATAATCTGCGTGCACCCCTGCCCTGGCAATGTGCTGCCAGAAGGGGAATGGGCCAGCACAGAGCTGGCACTGGATATTCTCTCTGTTCTGGAAACTGAGGGGCACATCTGTGCTGCCTCTGCCCAGCCAGCCTGGCTCCTAAACCACTGAGGCTGAGCACCAGATGGGAAAAGGTGCAGACATGTGGGGGGTTTTACCAGGGACAGAATTGAGTTCTGGATTTCTGGATGTGTTTTATAAGATGGAATAAAGAGTTGGACTTGTCTTGGAGGGTGGCTTGGAAACTTATTTTATCCTAAATGCAGGAGGTTAAGTAAACTGGGCTCCTCATCCAGCCTGTTTGTCAAACTGTGATTAACCTGGTTTTACCAGTGTTCCTTTTGTTTATAGGCAGTTGTAGTTTTCATATCTCTCTGCTCTCACTCAAGTTTTGATCTTGATAGAAGCTTCCTTAATTCATGCCCGGTGATTTCCAAAGCTGCTGCTCTACACATCATAAACACGTGTGGCTTACAAGATAAAAACATGTTTGTTTGGTTTTGTTTTTTTCATGTGGAGTAACTTTCATTGCAGAATAAATTCCCTCCCAGCCGCTGGTACTATTGGATTGCATTGACAATGGGATTCTTTTATGGTGGGGTTGTGGAAATTATTTTATAGATTACCTATCACTGCTTTCAATAGTAGACAGCTTTAGTTAATGTAGTGGAACTGGGATTTTTCTCCTTGATGTCTGCACTTTGTAGCCTTTTGTTCCATGTGCAAGAGGGGGAAAGTAATAGAGAGGAATGCATCGACCACCAGAACATTACAGCCAGCTGTGGCTCCAAATGTGAGGATGAAGGAATAAACAGGAGTGTCAGCTCATTTAATATCTGCTGATCTCCACTGGCTTTGGGGGAGAGGTTCTTGGGGATTACAGAATGTCTGCAGTTAAAGTCTCTCATTGTGAATGGAGTGTGTGGGTGTTAACAACTGGGAACCAAGGAACTTGAATAGACCGGAACTCTGAAATTTGGCCTCTAAACAGAGCTGGGATCTGCCATCAGAATTTCTTTTCCATCTTTCTCCCTGTTCTCAGAATTATGTCTCTTGCATTTGTGAATTTTGGAATTTCACTTTTGGGCAGGAATCATTCCATGTACGTCAGCACATTCTGTAATCCCTGTGGTGCCAGCAAACAGAGTGGGACACACAGGAGGGAGGAGAGGAACTGGGAGCCCTGGGGCACGGCTGCCTGTGGGGGAAGTGGGGTTGCTCCTGACAACAGCAGCCTGCTGGGCTCTCACTTGGCTCTCCCCCTGCTCACTTGCCTAAAATACTCATTTACCTCATTCCAAAGCCTCTTCTCGTCGTGTTATGAGTTTCCCACCTTGCCTGTCGTAGCTGCTGAGATATTTCAGGAGCGCCCTACTTGCAGCAAGGAGGAGTTGAACACTGCTCTTCTATAAAAGTGTCTCCTTGTAGTGCAGAGTCCTCCCTGGGTGGGGCTGGAGCTGTGCATGGAGCTCCTCTGGGCTGCCCAGCCTGGGGCTCTGAGCCAGCCAGGCAGGGGACGCTCAGGGCAGGGCAGGTGAGATGGGCAGGGCAGGGCAGGTGGAATGGGCAGGGCTGGGGGGATGCTCAGGGCAGGGCAGGGGACGCTCAGGGCAGGGCTGGGGGGATGCTCAGGGCAGGGCAGGTGGGATGCTCAGGGCAGGGCAGGGGGGAATGCTCAGGGCAGGGCAGGTGGGATGCTCAGGGCAGGGCAGGGGGGATGCTCAGGGCTGGGGACGCTCAGGGCAGGGCAGGTGGGACGCTCGGGGCAGGTGGGATATCCAGGCAGGTTTTTGACCAGGCACATTATCTCCCAAAGCCAGGACACTTCATTCATGTAAAAGCATTGAAAGGAGAGTTTTGATTGTTGGGTGCAGAGCAGGTTTTCAGTGCCCAATGGCAAAAGAACCTGCAGGGACAGCCTGTCAGGTTTTTGGGTCCTCCCCTCCTGCATCACCCGGAGCACTGCAAAGGCAAGTGGCAAACAAGCAGAGCTGCTCGAGCACCCAGAGCTGTGCTGCTCTCAGCACTGATATTCTCCTGTAAGGACAGGGTTTACCTGTTCAGAGAGCAACAGGTGACTTCATCCTCTCCTGAAGTCTCCAGCTCATTGAAAATTCCTTCCAGAATCCCCAGCGTGACCCCTCCTGCTCTGCTGGCTTGCTATGTGTCATCCAGGCACAAGATGTCTCTGTGGGCTCTCCAGAAATTTTAGATTTAAAAAAAAACCCCAAACAAAACCAACAAGACAAATCTGTAGCTCAAGCTGTGTGGGAAACCTGTCAGCTTGTGTTTGTGTTTTTGTTTGTTTTCTGTAAGGAATGTTTCCTGTGCTGAACAGGCTGAAGGGTTGGGGTTTATACCTTCCCCTCTGCCCCAGCCCGTGGCAAAGGAGCACCCAGGGAGAGAGGAGAGGGAAGAACCAGCAGGATTTGGGATTCCAGAGGTGTTGGGAAGGGATGCCCTCAGGGCTTAGGCAGCATGGGTGGATAACAAAGCCTTCATCCTCTAATTTCTGTATTGAGAGACACATTCCAATGGCCTGAGTGTTCAGGACATCAATAAACACAATAAACATTGGAGCCGAATTGATAAAACCGATGGAAACTCGAGGTTGGAAGTCTCCTAGAGTCTGAATGCTTGATTTGCACCCTAGAATTTTAATTAAGAGTTAATTCTGGGTTTAATCTTCTTCAGAAATTTACTTTTTAAATAAAAAAATCAGTAGGGCTTCTTTCTAACCTTAAAAAACTTGCCACAACGGTGTGTCACACCCAAGCATTCAGTAATGTCCAAGGAAGGATTGCAAAAGCATCGGGTTGTGAGTTGGTGTTTCAGCTCTGGGTCTCACATAAATACCTTTGCTTTCTGGGTTTGAAATGTCCCTCTGGTGTTCCTGGCTGTTAGAGCCCCATTAATGAGCTCTGCCCAGTGGAGCAGGGCACAGTTTTGCACAGAGTGGCTTGGAAAGGCACTGACTCTTACCTGGGCTGCCAAAAATGTACTGATTTTGTACAAAAATGTACAGAAAGCACCTTCTGGCTCTTCAGCCCAGATGTTTCCAACCCAGGCAGAGGAAGCCCATCCAACCTTGCCCAAATAACTCCATTCCATCAAGCCCAGCCAAAAGCAGGAGCTCAGCAGGACCCTCCCCTATCCTGAGATGTAATGTCAGGCTTGATTGGAAAATGCAGATTCCTGTTGCTCAGAAACCACCAAGGATGGAGTGAGTGCATCTCCTTGGGAAGCTTGCTCAGCCTGGCTGCAGGTTCTCTTGGTTTTAGAGCACAGCGTGGAATTCTGATGCAGTGGGCAAACTGTAAAGATGATGTGGAGTAATTGTGATGGGTTGTGCTGGGAAGTGATCTCCTTGTGAGCAAAGCACGTGCTAACTGAGAGATGAAGCCTTAATTCAGCTGTCCACTGCCATCCTGATGCTGCTGGTTTAGCCTTGCTTTACAGGCAGCACTGGGTTTTGTAATCATAGTGTATGCAGTAAATCTGCAAACAGTGGTTGCGCTCCCACAAAGTGGAAGCAGGGAAATTATTCTCAAAACCACTTTCCCAGGTGGCATCTGAGGATGTACAATACCCCACTGACACAAATTGCTCCTCTGGGGCTGAACACAGTAAATAAGATAAAAGGAAAACGACCTTGTGGTGTTAAATTCTTAATCCTTTATCTTTACTTAGGATTCCACCTAATACTCTTGCAATTAAGAGATTCTTGATCACTTAATTGGCTCTCATGTCTTTGGTCTTCCTTTACAACCCTGTCAATAGCAGGATTGATAACATTTCCTCCTGTGTGGTGGGATTTGACGCCAATCAGAAAAATTCTGTGAGGAAGCAGCTCTGCCAGTCTAACTGGTGATAGGAACTGCAGATACTCAAAGCAACAAAAGCCCTACCCCAAACCCAGCTGGGGGGTTTGTGACTTGCAGAGGGTGAGCACAGGGAGGGATGTGTTTGACAGCTGCCCCTGGATGCTCTCAAGGAGCAGGAATTCCTCCCTTTCCTGGTTAGCCCAGCTGAGGTTAAAGGATGTGTGCGGAGTCTGAGCTTGTAATTTGGGGAGTGAGTGGGGAAAACTCCCAAAATATTGGTAACTGCTCATGTGGTGGAAGCAGCAAGTGGTGTTCAACCAAAGGTTTCTGTGACAGACATTGGGAACTGGGGGAAATGCTCCCAGGGAAGCTGGGGTGGGTGGGCAGCCAGAGCTGTGTCACACCTGCAGGTCCTGGGGAAGGTCAGGAACTGATTCACTGGATGGTGAAGGAGGAAATGCAGTGTTTTATTGCTAATCAATAGCATTTAGGGTAATAAACCTTTCAGAGTCAACACTCATGTCCAGGTGATGATTTAATGAGGCAGAGGATGTTTCTTGTCTGGAGGTGCTTTGTGCAGCCCTGGCTCTGTGTTCTGCTACAGACACTTTGTGGCTGCAGGATTCAGTCCCTGACTAAGGTCTATTAAGCTTATTAAAGATCAGCTTATTTCCCCTGTAGTTTTTCTGGCCTATAGAACTTGCCTCGGCCCCACAAAGGTCAGGGATAGACAAGGGCCTTCACAGCAAATATGGAACCTGACAATGGGTAAATATTCTAAGTATTGTACAAAATATATCAACATGTTTTAAGTGATAATATTTTTATTCAGAACTCGTGCTTTAGCTGCCAAGGCAGCACAAAGCAGGAATTCTCATTTAAGCAGCCTTTCCTAAGAAGGGGGTCAATGGAAGCTGTCACTGCCAGACCCAACCCTGGAGCTTCCCATTCCCACCCTTGGTTTTACCCAGCACTTGAAGGGTTTCCCTGCTGCCTGGAAGATGCTGCCAGCAGTGAGTGTCTGTACATGGGGGTAGTTTTAAGTTTTGCTCCCATAATGAATGGAAATTGAATCAATCTCTTCTGGGACTTACTCCAAGATGAGACATTAAAGCAGGATTTTTACACACACCCTACACACGCTCCAGCAGTAAGCATAACTTCAGTTAATATTCCTAACAGCTACATTTTCTCCTCAAAAACGAGCTCATTAACTTGTGAAATATACAGGATTCAGGTGCTTGATAGCAAATAAAGCCTTTAAAAAATTACATTTAACCGCCAGGGATTTTAGGAGCCTGACAAGAAACAGCTATTTCACACAGAGCTTTTTTTTTGAGGTGCTCCAGAGCAAGTTCAGAATTCTAATTTTGGAGTTAAAAAAAATCTCAAGGTTGTTCCTCAGAGGAGACAGGAGGAGAACGTGCTGCTGGAGGCCCAAAATCCTCCACTGCCAGTCAGAAAATGCCATGACTGCCTCCAGACCCAAGGCAGAATTAATCCTCAACAAGACAGCAAACTTGGGAGGTTTTTGGGTTTTTTTAAGTGAATAAAACCAGAAAGGAGGAGCTGAAATATTCCCAAAAGTTTAACCCCAGTTACTCCAGCACCTTAGGAGGTTGTTCTTTGTGGAGCTTGCCAAGATGAGTGTTGAGGCAAGGTAGAAATGCAAAGAGTTGGAAGGGAAAGCTCATTTAGGGATCCTCCTTTGTGGGATGTGAATGAGGCACAGGTGCCAAAGTTAAGTGTGGGCAGTGGGAATATGGGATCTCCTCGCAGTTTTAAGGATTAAAGGGAAATAAAAGCCATTTCCAAATTGTGTAACCGCTATATAAAAACAGGTAATGACTTCTACTGCTTCATTCTTCAGCTCTCTTTGCTGTCTGACAAACACACTCAGAGGCATTTCAGCCCCAGTTCATAGCTCAGGCTCTGCCCTCTCACACCAGGTTTTTGCCAGGTTTTTGCCATTCCAGGCTGCTCCCAGCCCTGTCCAGCCTGGCTGGGACATTTCCAGGGACCCAGGGGCAGCCAGGGCTGCCCACCCTTTGCCACAGAGCTCTTGCCTGCAGCCTGTCCTGTGCTCCCACAAATGTCTGTGGTTTCACCCTGGCCAGGAGGGGAATCATCCTGTTGTTCAGGTGGACACCAGCCAAGCAAATGGCTCATTTTTTCTGCTAAAATGTTCTTTCTGTGATGTGGTTCAAGTTTGGTGTGCCAGTGCAGGCTGGCTGCCCCACTGAGAGCCCAGTGCTGCAGTCACAGCCATGCTCTGTCCCCTCCACACCTGTGTCCAGCTGAAATGAGCCCTGCAGGAATGAAAATCAGCCAGTGCTGATGAATCCTGCACGTCCTGGCAGTGGGACAGGGTCTGTGTCTTGTATTTCTGACTTACAGAGCAGGGACAAAGTGAAAATCAGCCAGTGCTGATGAATCCTGCACGTCCTGGCAATGGGACAGGGTCTGTGTCTTGTATTTCTGACTTACAGAGCAGGGACAAAGTGAAAATCAGCCAGTGCTGATGAATCCTGCACGTCCCTGGCAATGGGACAGGGTCTGTGTCTTGTATTTCTGACTTACAGAGCAGGGACACCCCATAGGTCACTGCTGGCAGCCTCAGATCCCAAGAACTTGCTGCATTCCTTCTCACCTCATTGCCTGTGAGGGCAGAGCTCCCTTCATGGAGGCTTTTACAGCAAATATCCCAGATTAATAAAGAGGTGAAAGAGCTCTGGTTCATTATTTATCCCTGACTGATATCTATTAGCCAAAACCAATTTGTGCTGGGATTCCTTTATGGGTCTGTGATTGCAGGAGCTGGGGCAAATGGTAATTAAGGAGCTGAGATGAGTCCTCTCACCTCAGAACTGGGCTTCAAAGTGATGCCAGGATAATGAATGGTGGGGTCTCACTGGCTGTGGGACAGCCAGGACACTGCTGCTGGCAGAGCCACCTGTGTGAGGCGACACCAGCGTCCCTCTGCTCACCAGCCCTGCTCTCATCCACCTCCTCCAGGCTTCCCCACCACTGTGCCCCTCTACAGCTAATTCTGCTCAAGGAATGTTCAAGCATATCGATTTTGAGAGTAGGCAGAGCCCTGTAGGTGATAGGCAGGTATTTCTCTTTTTTGCCTGTTTAAAGGCTCATGATATCCAAAATAAGCTGTTTAAGCAGACTGGGCCTTTGAAATGAGGAATGTTGGTTCAAGTTACCAAACCCCCATTTCCCACTGAAAGCAGGAGCTGGAAAACTGCTTTTGAAGGATTTTGCAAATGTTTTCTGCCCCAGCTGAGCTGACCCTGAGCTGCTCCCTGGGCAGAGAGCAGTGCTGGGGTCCTGGCAGCCCTTGGCTGGGTGGATCCTTGCAGGGACCCACGGCAGGGCTCTGAGCAGGGCTCTGTCCCCTGAGGGGCAGGACAGGGCTGGCTCAGCTGGGGAGAAGGGGCTGACAATTCCATCCACATGGGCATTCTGAGCTTGGCACAGGCGGAGGGCACCCCCTGGAGCAAGCTGGGATTTGGGGATTTTAGCTGGATCTGGACCCCAGGGGAGAGCAGCAGGAGGGTTTCCCCAAAAGATGATTTACCTGTCTGGCTCCCTTTGGCCTTCTGGAATCAAAAGAGGCCAAGAGGGGCCCCACAGGTTTCCCTCACCAGGGAGAGGTTTGTCCAAGGTAAGGCAGGAAGGTTTCTTACCCACAGACCAGCTCACAACTAATTAAAAGTGATCTGATCCTTCTGATCACACCTTCAGGGAGTTGGTACAGTTATAAAACCCAAGTGGGAACATTTTTTTTGTCATGTGGCAAATTCTCACATTTCATTATTTTTCTTACCCTCAATCAAGAAGAGAAGTAATGAATACAAATCCTAATCCTGTTCTCTCTGGATTTGTGTTTTTATTAAAGGAGCTAAAAGAACAGATAGCCAGTTGAAATAATTGTGGTTAAATTCAAGGCTTTCTTTTCTGCAAGTAACCCTTCATGGTAGGTTTTCAATTTAAGGCATCTCAGTTGGGAGATGGTACCAAGTGCAGGTGTTCCTCAGACTGATGAATTCAGTGAGATTGGCTCTTCACCCTCCACACTTGTGAGCTCACTCCTGGTGCTCTGCACTCCAGAGCCCTGGCAGCTCGTGCTGCCCTGGGAGTGCCAACAGGGGCAGCACAGCCAGACCCAGCTTTAGGGGGACTTTATCCCTCCTGGAGGAGCAGAGCCTTCAGTTTCACAGGGCTGTGAGCAGCCATTGCCACGTGCAAAGGAAAACAAGTCCAGCTCCAGTCACTTTTTCAGTCCCATGAATTTTTTTTAAATTTAGTTTTAAACCTCCAAACAATTTTCAGTTTCTTTTTCTGCAGTTCCTAATTCTGGAGTTGTAAAATACTTAACTCCTACTCCTATCCCCACTGTTGAGTAGCCTGTTTTTAAAAACATTCCACAAAAGTGTAAATTCTGATGAAAAACTTGTTTATGCAAGGAGAAGGAGTGCTGAGTTACACTAATATAACCAATTGGCCATTAATGTCTCTGCCCATCAATTTGATATTGTTAGTCCTCCATGAGGCAACATCATTTCTGTGCTCAGAAAACATTAGATTTAATTAGTGCTGGCACAGAACAGTAGAACCTTGAGTAAAAGAAATGCTAAATTGCTTCATTTCTGACATAGAAAATCAATGCGTTCTCTATTCTTCCACTCTCTATTCAATTCTACTGACTTGGAAATGGTTTCCTAAGCTTCTAAATAGATTCACAGGACCCTGTTTAGGATTTTAATACTGCTAGCACATTAAAAATTAAACTACAGTCAGGGCTGGGTCAGTTACTCAGGTGTCAAAGACAAAGCATGATGATGATGATGATGGAGTTTATTCATCCAGTGAGTTTGTGTCCTTCTCACTTTGTTTGGTAGAAATGATGTTTGTGCCTGCCACAAAGAGTTTGCCATCACCCCCAGCTGCAAGCAGTTTTCTGGGTGGAGTGAGGATGAGTTGGATTCCCAGGCGCTGAGGTTGATGATGAGGGCTGGGGGTGAGGAAGGGCAGCGCTCACCTCCCTGCTCATCCCAGTTCTTGTTCTGCAGCTGGGCCTGGCTGAGAAGCTGCTGCCCAGTGCTCCCTGCCTGCTCCTGGCCCCAGCTCCCAGGGCCAGAGTGGAACTGAGTGTTTTCAGTGCCAGCTCCCTGTTTGCCTGCGAGCCAGTCCAGGGTTTAATCAGACTTTGGAGAGGTGTGAGCAGCCTGGGCTCAGGGATGGAGTTGAATGGCTCCAATTAATGCAGGCCTGGCAGGTTGGTTACGCCCGGGAGCCCAATCCCTGCAGCAGAGTGGAGCCCTCCCCTCTGCTCCATGAGTCTCAATTATGTCCAGGCACAGCCTGGAGCCCATCCATCACCCAAACACCTCTGTCAGACAGGTGCTGCTGCCTCCAGCCTCCCCCTTCTCCAAGGTCACTGTCTGGGCTCCCTCCCCTCTTGCCACGGTTGTTTATTGCCCCATCAGCCAGCCGGTGATTAGTTGGGGTTTTCTCAATGCTTTTCTCACTCTGTGCTACTTGTGATCTCCCTTCCCCTGCCCCTGAAGGGCATTCCCTGCTGTGTGTTTGAATCAAGTCTCACTGGAGTGCAGTTGTGTCCCAGAGTTCAGGAGTCCAGCTGAGCTCTGCTCCTGCCCAGAGAACTCCCCAAAACCAGAATCTGCATATTCAGGGGTGACCTTCCAGGCTCTAAGGATTTTATTTTGCCATTTTCAGGAGATGTACTTCCCTTTCTCCTTTTGGTTTGGTTTTTTGAGGTGGCAAGTTCTCAAGAGAAGGAAGGGAAATACCCATCCAGAAACGTCAGTCTTTGTGTTAGTCTGCAATAGTTGGTAAAAAGGCACAACTTTCTGAAATCTCCAGAGCTTGTCACACAATTTTTGCTATTTGAAAAGCCTTGATGTGTTTCTTTTGGCTGTCAGTCAGCAGACAAGCAGATCCTGAGGAACAGAGCCCACGCTGTCCCTGGTGTGGCCCCAGAACACCACACCAGCTCGCCCTCATTATTGCAATTAATTGAAATCTATGAGATCTCTGAATCTGCAGCCAGCCAGTCAAATTCTCCTCATTGTGACTGGCTCGTGGAACTAATCCTGGAGCAAGGAGAACCTGTGAGAACTGCCAGGCAGCTTTGTGGCCCTTCTCACCCTCATGTTTGAAACTCAGTAAATAAGGGATGGCTGTAGTGAAACAGAATATTGGGAGTGTTTGCAAATGCTGGGCCGAAGAGCAGGTGGAATTCAGCATTTTGACATGGCCTGCTCCAGGATTAGTGCAGAAACTTTGAGGAATTGTAGAGATGTTCATTTTGGAACAGTTCTGGTGTGGCTGGACAGGAGCTGCACCTTCACAAATGAAGGCAGAAGTTCAGGCTGCCTTAAGGCTCTTCTAACTCTCTAAATATTTGTATTCCTTGAGTCACTGTGCTTGATCCTGCAAGGGTGAGGAATCCACTTCTGCTCAGGAGCAGCCCTGCTCTGAGTTCATGGCTGTGTGAGAGATTAATTTACAGTAACAGACTGTTAGCTGTTGCTTTTGCAAAGTTTTGCTGAGTTTTAATCTAATTGCTAATACAGCATTAAGTACTTTTTGTTCATCACTACAGACTTTCCTTTAGGGCCTGTGGATCTTTGTAGGACAAGAACAGGATTTAGTTTTAAGCACCAGACTGAGACATGATGAAAGCAAGAAGCAAAGGCTGAGACCTTAATTAAAAGAGAGTTCTATTTCAGAGAGTTATTGAAGAAGAAGGAGGTGCTAGGGGCTAGAGAGTAGCTCTAAATGTTTCTCCAAGCCCATTTGTGCAGAGAAAGAGCCACGGCAACAGCTCTGTTACCCACCCTTGCCACGAGAGTGTTTGTGAGAGGCAAACTTCAAAGGGGCTGAGCACCAGGAGCAGCCTGGCCCAGGGTGATGGGCACATCGAGGAGCAGGGATGAAGGAAGGAATGCTGCCAGCTGCCAGCACAGCAGCTCCTCTGAAGTTTGCTAATGCTTTTTGACCTTGCTGGAGTTTGCTGCACTTCGTGATTCCCTTGATTTCTGTGGAAGTTCTGGCGCCTGCTCTGCTCAGCCCTGGCTGTGAGGAGCTTTTCATTTACTCATTTACTTCATATTCCCTGTTGGGATCCAGCCCTGCCTGGTGCTGCTCCCAGCTCCAGCACAGCGTCCTGCAAGAGGAGGAGGAAGCAGCCACTTCCTTGGACAGGGAGCAAAGCTAAGCCAAGCTGGTCAGAGCTGAACAAAAGCTCAGGTTGATGTGGTTTACAAAAAAAAAAAAACCCTCAAGTTTTAGGGTATTTTTTATTGTTTCTGATTTATCTCTATGTTGTATCAGGGAGTTTCCCTGATATGTGGATCAGAATTAGCTATATGGATAATATGGATCAGAATTGGCTGTATGGATCAGAATTTGCTATATGGATGAGATATGGATGAGACATGGATCAGAATTAGCTATATGGATCATATAGATCAGAATTAGCTCCTTCTAATCTAATATATAATAATATATATATTTTATAATCTGTAAATCATATTAAATTTTTCATTAGCAAGTAAATGCTATGGCAGGTGGTCTCTGGGAATGAGGGCAGCAATGTTATTTCTCCTGTGGACATCTCCCTTACACACTTTGCTTCCTCCTGAGGCATCCAGACCTTCATCATCTCCTGGGATCAAACATCTCAGGCACATTGTGGGCCTGTCAGCCACTCAGGGATCCTGGCAGGACAGGATCAGAAATAACTTTTTACCCCATCCCACACTCAGAACAAGCCCTGAACCTGCAGCCAGCCAGGCAAACCCTCCTCTTTGTGCCTGGCTCATGGAACCCTTCACTCACTTACTAAAACTCTTGTAAAATGTCACAAAAAGCCCTGCAGATCTGCTGGGATGCTGGTGCAGGAGGTTGGTTTGTGTGTTGGAGCTGCAGTGATTGCTGGTGGGTAAATGCTGCCTGTGCCAGGTGCCTGGCAGTCCGTGCTGGGAGCTGTCACCAAACAGTCCCAGGGCTGAGCCTTCCCTGTGCTCCCACTCCAGACTTGCAGGGGCACTGCAGGACTGGGATTCAACAGCTCCCAGTTAAAAACACTCCCCTAAAGTCCTCAGAATAATTTCATTTGGAGTAAATGAATTTCTTTCTAGACTTAGTCAAAGCAATTACACCCAGCTCGCTGCTGTATTATGGCATTGCATTTATCATCATTTAAGCACTGCAAAGGACTAAAGAACCCAAACTTATCTTTATTCCTGTGCTGGCAGTTTGGTGGGCAGGCTGACTCTGCATTCCCCCTCTGCTCACTGCAGGAGGAAATGTGAGCTTCTAGCAGAATTAGAAATGCTGCCCAAATGGAGCAGAGAATAGGCAGACCTAGACTGATGTGGGGTTTAGTTACAAATCAAGTTTCTGTCTCACACTTGTTGAGTTTTGGGTTTTTTCCCACCTGATATTCCCAGAACATGGGTTAACACAAAGCCTTTCTTCCTGTTCCTCTCTATTTACAACTTCTCCATATGCTTCACCTTCAGTAGGATTTTTTTTTTCTGCATCACGCTCTGCCCTTTATTTTATTTATTGCATAATTTTGTGAAAAGAAAATCCTTTTGCCTTCATATTACAAAAGAGTGCCTCAATCCACCTCCCTCAGAAGCAGGATGATGCCTGAGCCCTGGCCAAGGCAGCAGTGAAGAATTCACTCCAATTTTCTGAGGTGCTTGGCCACTCTCAGATCTCCTTTCTTTTGAAGCTGAGTTGAGAAACATCAATGTAGGATCTGGGTCAAAACGGATTAGAAACCCCAGTGATTGTAGGACAGCAGGGAATATGCTCTGAACTGTTGAAAACTCTTTCAAACCAGTGCTCAGACATATTCAATAAGAGTTTCTCACTCCTGATGAGAGGGGGAGCAGGGGAAGGTGGAGCAGGAGCTTTGCCAGGGAGCTCTGGCACCTCTGTCCTGCTGTGGCTGCAGACCCCAGGCTCTGGGGCAGCTTTGCTTTGTTCCTGAGAGGATCCAAAGCCTCCACATGCTCCTGTCCAGCCCTGTGGCAGGACAGGGGGATGTTTGCCCTCTCCCAGCACCCAGCAGAAGGTTTTCCATCCCAGCAGTGTCCTGCTGGCCCCTGGGCATGGAGCCCCTGCCAGGCTGGGGACAGGCAGCCCAGGGAGGGGAGTTCAGAGCTGGCAGGGAGGTGAAGAAGATGAGTTCTGGCAAAGCTGGGGCTGCACACTGTGAATGGTGCCTTCCAAACGGCTGGGTCTGGTCTCTCCCTGCTGGAGCCTGTGCTTGTGCTTTTATTCACATTGCTGGCTCTTGTTAAAGACAATGCCCCGAGGGTGGGAAGGTCTTGTTTGACTGCAGAGCTAAAATATGAAATTCCAGAATCTCCTCTCCATTGTAGCTAATTAAGGAAGCTCATTAACCCTCTCTGTGGATGGACGGAGGGGATGTCTCTGCTAATGGGCTTTCTGGTAGAACAGCAAATTTACCTGACCCCTGGGATTAGGTGCCATGTTCAAGTAGCACTCTGCAGCTTGTGGCAGTGACATTTCCTTTTTTGTCCATTCTCTCTGAGAAACTTCTCTGTATTAAACCAATTTCTCTCTTCTCTTGCACTGCCTCAGGAGCAGTGCCAGTTCAAAAGCTGGGAAATCAGTCAGCTCATCTCATGCAAGGTTTTGGGATTCAAAGGGACAGGGATCTGCTGGGTGATGGGGAGCTAAAATGTCAACTCATTTCCCTCGGCTGACCATGCAGAGATAACTGTACCAACAAATCCAGCACAATGCTGGACAGAATTTCTCCTTCTCATCCTCCCTGTGCCATGGAAATTTTTTACAGGAGTGCGGAGCAGGCTGGTCTGTACTACACCAGTGCCTCTGCTATATTTAGGAAGTGATCTGCTGTTCCATTTGTCAGGAAAGCAATGATCTGATAGCTCTCAGATGCAGATCTGCTGTCCAGGGCCTGCAGGAGGAGCTGCTGCAGGGAGCGCAGGCCGTGCTGCAGGGAGCGCAGGCCGTGCTGCAGGGAGCGCAGGCCGTGCTGCAGGGAGCGCAGCCGTGCTGCAGGGAGCGCAGGCCGTGCTGCAGGGAGCGCAGGCCGTGCTGCGGAGCGCAGGCCGTGCTGCAGGGAGCGCAGGCCGTGCTGCAGGGAGCGCAGGCCGTGCTGCAGGGAGCGCAGGCCGTGCTGCAGAGCGGCGGGAGCGCAGGCCACGGTGCGGGGAGCGCAGGATGAGCTGCGGGAGCGCAGGATGAGCTGCGGGAGCGCAGGATGTGCTGCAGAGCTGCGGGAGCGCAGGATGTGCTGCAGAGCTGCGGGAGCGCAGGATGTGCTGCAGGAGCGCAGGCCGCGCTGCTGAGGTGCAGGATGTGCTGCTGAGCTGCAGGAGCGCAGGATGTGCTGCTGAGCTGCAGGAGCGCAGGCCGCGGTGCTGAGGTGCAGGATGCGCTGCTGAGGTGCAGGATGCGCTGCTGAGGTGCAGGATGCGCTGCTGAGGTGCAGGATGCGCTGCTGAGGTGCAGGATGCGCTGCTGAGGTGCAGGATGCGCTGCTGAGGTGCAGGATGTGCTGCTGAGCTGCAGCAGAGCCCAGGGCTCCAGGCTGACCCTGCAGCCCACTGAGGGAGGGTCCCCTGCGCAGAGCCTGCTGCAGCTTCTCCAGCAGCATCACTGCCAGAGCCTGCTGCAGTAGAGCACAGGGGCTCAGTTTCTCCATGCAGGAATTTATGTACACAATTATACAGATTTTACAGACTTGGTGTTTAACTCCAGCTTGTTCTGAGTGTGGGATCTTCAGGAGCTTATGGGGTGGGGTAAAAAGTTATTTCTGATCCTGTCCTGCTGGGACCCCTGAGTAGCTGACAGGCTACTGGTTTTCTTGCTGCTCAGTCCTTTGGTTAGTAACTGGCATTTTCAGGAGCAGGTCCTGCAGCAATGTTCAAGTGGTTAAGTGCTTTTGTGGTGCAGGAGCAGCAACAGCACAAGAATTACCCAATTAACAAAGGCACCTGGGAGTATAAAAATACCCAAGGGACCCTTTCATGGAGTCGGATAAGGGAGGGAAAAAGTCACCTTAGCTATCAGAGTCAGATACTAAGTGATTTTATTTAAGTGAAATATGAAGAGTGGTATTCAGATTAAACCATTTCCCTGTGGCCTTTAAATCTATGGCCTTTAAATCATTTTCTTGCATGCACTGGGCTATTCTGAGGCACATAACTTGAGCAAAGTCCTCTTAAATGATCAGAAAATACCAGTGAATTTTTTTTCCTAGTGCTCCTGCCTATTTACCATGCAAAGGACCAGTCCAGCAGGCAGAGAGGATGCCAGGGCAGCTCTGTGCCTGTGCACCACTGCAGGCTTGCAGAGCAATGTTCCTCTTTCAGAGAGGTTTAGATTTCTTTGTACCTGCCCGTTTTTCCAGGTGGAAGGAGGTTGAGCTAGAGTTGGCTTGTTCAACAGCTTTGCTGTACTTGGATTTTCCTTTCATTGAATAGAACTTCCTTTTAGTAGAGGAAATAGTGTGTATGGAAAAAACCCTGCATTAAGACTCACCTTTCACAAGAAAAGCTCTGCAAATGCATCTTGTCCTGTGCATTTGCAAACTGCACTAATTAGGGTGTGTTTTTTCTGGCTAACATCAGGTGTGCCTCAAACTTCTATAGCATCAGTGAACTTAAAATTCCTCAAGATTCTGCCCTCTGCAAGACTCCTGGGAAAGCCAGGCTTACTTGGCTGCTGTATAAAACCTAAAGCATCCTAATTACCTAATTTACAAATAAATCAGGGCTGACGTATTGATGCACCACGAGGTTAATTGCTCTTCCTGCTCAATTAGTAGGAAACTTTATGCTCTTTATTACATTAAAGTAAGCCATTATCACTTTCTGCATTTTTATATCTGAGGTTCAGCAGTGACAAAACTTTTATCTCTACTCTGCAAGTATTAATTGGTTTCTGTCTGAATGCCCATTTCATCCCAGAACCCCAACTCTGTGTCTTGTCCATCAATATTTGCTCTGGGATTCCACCATGGAATTTGTGAGCAGGGTTTGTGGGATTTTCTGGATGTCTTGCTTCAGTTCTTTTTGGAAGCTTTCATATTTCTACAAATTCATCCTCTTGACAAGTTGCTGGCTTAGTTGGCTGTGAAAAGGTGATTTTTTACTCAGTAGATCAGAGTTTATTAAAGACCTTTTTCTAGCATCTGCCAGACTCTCACTTTTTCCAGAATTTGGGTGTTTCATGGAACACCCATTTTATTTTTTATTTTATTTTGTTGTGATTAGTCACAGATCAAAGAGAGTATTGTAGATATATGGGAGAGCAGCATTATAAATTTGTTTTGAAATGATCTTTCAATGGATATTCTTTTCTATATTGAAAAAGGTCAAAATTATCATAAAATATTTGGATAAAAAAGAAATTTTAAAAAATTAACTTATGGAAAAAATTTGAAAAAATCCAACTTATTCTTGTACTTTTCTTTGGAACACATCTACAGAACAGACTTGGAAATTAATATTTTCTTCTGGAAATAGCAATTCCTTTTTGAGTTCAGTCAGAGCCAGTGAGCTGGGCTGGTTTCCCCCCTCTGGTCTGCAGGTCACAGTGTGGGTGTGTGAGTCCTTCTCAAGGGTCTGTGTGAGACAGGGCAAAAATCTGGGCCATCCCTGCCAGACTGAAATTCATTATCC